>NW_027223767.1:2520697-3848099 GCF_028538775.1 Myotis yumanensis
TACTGGAGTAAGGAAGCTTCGCTCTACTCCCACTTTGCTAAATATTTATCGAGAACTGACGTTGAGCCCAGCCAGTGAGGATCAGTGGTTGAGCGTCAACTCGTGAACCAGATCATGGCTTGAACCTGTCAGGGCACACACCCAGGCATCTCGTCATCGCTTGAACTCCAGTGGGGGCCGTGCAGGAGGCAGCTGATCAATGATTCTCTCTCACTGATGTTTCCATCTCTCTCTCCCGTCCTCTCTGAAATCAATGAAAAGAATGGATGTTGAATTTCATTACACTTTCTTCGTTTATAGGGGTGATCATGACTTTCCAATGTGGTAGATCACACATTGGATGTGACTCATGGGCACATCACTCTCCGTGCTTTCCCCACGTTAGGAAACTGACTTTAGATGCTAGGTGAGCTTTGTATTTCTAAAATAAACACTACTCGCTCATGTATTATCATCTTCTGTATTCTGCTAGATTCAGTTTGGAAATATTTTGTTTGGTCAAGTCTGGAATGGACAGGGGCTGGGCTGCAATCGGTGGGGCTGTCCCACCTTCACTCCTTCCTCATTCCAGGGCACAGCTCTTTGAGGTCTTGGCCCAAGCTGGGAGGACTTACCTGAGGCCCTGCACCCCACCCCTTCTAGAGTTCTGCATAGCGATTCTTAGGCCCTGAACCAGGGAGGCTGTCAAGTCTTGATACTCACCCTGGCCAGCTTGCTCAGTGGTTAGTGTCAGCCTGCACACTAAAGTGTTGGGTTTGATTTCCGGTCAAGGGCATGTGCCTGGGTTGCAGGTTCACCAATCGATGTGACTCTCATATAGTTGTTTTACTTCCCCCGGCCCCCGCACCTTTCAGTCACCTTGTTGGATTGGTTTTCTCCTAGATCCTGGCCTGGTAACACACTACTCTGCTTGCCACCTGATGCCTTCAAGGGGCTGTGTCGTTTTTTTGCCTTTTCATATTTTATTTGCCTCTCTTAGCTGTCCTCAGCAAGGGACGTGGTCACTCTCTAGGGCCCCGCTTGAGGAAGCCATGGAAGTTTCTTGCTCGTGAGGATGACGGCAGGAGGGCGGTCCCTGCCCACGAGGGCCGCCAGGCAGCCCTGCTCCAGACCCCTGCCCCGGGGAGCCGAGCCAGCCCGTGCAGCAGGAAGGCAGGGACTGTGACGTCGAGTGAGTGACCCTGAAGGTAAATCATGCTCAGCTGCTGGGGACGGCCGGAAGCAAGGGACGGCTTTTTGAGTCAGTTTCCTAAGGTGGGGAAAGCACGGAGAGTGATGTGCCCATGACAGGACGGGCCCCCCACACAGGGCCTCGCACACAGCAGGCAGGAGGGAGTCCTGGAGGCCAGGGAGCCTCTGGAGGGGGTCCGATGTGGGGTGTGGGAAAGGTCCCGGGCGGGGAGAGGCCACGCAGGGGCTGCGTGGAGGAGCAGGGTGCGGGTTTGCTGGGGCACAGCCTGTGCGGAGGCTGCGGCGGCCGCCAGCACTCCAGACCCCGCAGCCTGGGCGCCACTCTGCCCTTCAGCACACCGAGTGGCCCAGGCTCTGAACCTCGTGGAGATGACTGAGTGGGAGGAGGAAGAATGGAGGGAAGTGGCCAGATGGCACGGTATCAGGCTGGTGCAAGGGCCCAGCTGATGGACGGTGGTGGGCAGGAGGCTGAGGCTGAGACTGCCCTGGGGTGCCCCCACCACCCCCCCGCAGGGCCCCTGCAGACTCACAGCCGAAGGGGTTGGTGCTTTTGAAGGTGACGTCGATGGGGAAGTTCCACACCAGCGCTTGCCGCACGTCTTGGCTCTTCGATGTGATCTGGGAGATCCCCTCCTCCAGCCCCTAAGGACAGACACCGACCCTGTGTCCAGCGCCAGCAGCCACGCCGCCCCTCCCCTGGACAGGCAGCTGGGAGGGCTGTTTTTTCCACTATCTTCTGCCAAAGCACTAACTTCCAAACCAAGGGACTCAGAGACACCGAGCAGCTCCGGTCTGCTGAGCCTGCACTTGGCTGGTCTGGCGCCTTCAGGAGCCGCCTCTGCCCCGCCGAGCCCTTGCCCTGCCTCCCTCCAGCACGTCCTCTCCTCAGCACCAGCTGGCCCCGCCCGCCCAGCGCCCAGCATGTGCCTTCTTTTCTCCACACAGAACACCTGCCTGACCGCTTCCTCCCCAGTGGGCGGGCGGGCTCCCTTCGGAGCGACCTGGAAAGGGCTGTCCAGACCCCCAGCTCCACGGCCTTTGTTTTTCTTTCCTGAACCCGCTCCAACCTGACTGCTGGTCCCCTCTCCCCAAGGGCTTTGTAAATACCAGCGGCCTCGGCCCGGTGGTGACGTCTCCTCCTCATTTTATCTGTCCACTGTCAGCCTGATACGGCCACGTCCTCCCCGTGCCCCGCCTGCCTTCCGGGCACCTCACGTCTCCCGCGGCCCCTGCCCCACTGCTCCTGAAGCCTCCTTTGTGCAGCAGCACCTCGAGGCTCAGTCTGGATGCTTCTCTCTGCAACTGGGTTCTCATCAGCCTGCGGTTTCACTGTGGTTCGTGTGGTTACGGTTCCTAAGCTCATCCCCTCCAGCCTGGTCCTGCCTCTGCGCTCCCGATCGGCATGTCCTGTCGCCGCTTGGACGGCCAGTGGGAACCGTCACACAGGCCAGGCCCAGCTCGGGAGAGACCTCCAGTCTGCTCCACCCACAGCCCCAGCTCCCGGCTCCCAGCTCCCCCCGTGGCGCTGCTCTTTCTTAAACCCTCACCCGAGGGCATTGTTGCCACTGGTTTCTAGAGTGGAAGGAGGGAGGGAGAGAGAAGCATCAATTGGTTGCCTCTGCAGCGGGGGCTGGGGAACCGAGGTACATGCCCTTGACCAGGAATAGAACCGGCGACCCTCTGGTCTACGGGCAGACGCTCTAAGCACTGGGCCAAACCAGCCAGGGCAAGTGTGGTGTTCCTCTTACCTCCTTTTTCTCATGCCCACATCTGCCCAACAGGAAAACCTGTTGTCACTACCTTCAAAATATACTTGAAATGCAACCACCTCTCACCCCCTCCACCGCCTCGCCCGTCCACCCGCCCTCGCCCGTCCTCCCCCCCTCGCCCGTCCTCCCGCCCTCGCCCGTCCTCCCGCCCTCGCCCGTCCACCCGCCCTCGCCCGTCCTCCCGCCCTCGCCCGTCCTCCCGCCCTCGCCCGTCCTCCCACCCTCGCCTGTCCTCCCGCCCTCACCCCACCTACTTAGAGCTGATGGGTCCCTGCTTTGGCCCTGGTTCCCCACAGTCTACTCCCAGCAAAGAAGTCCAAGTCTCTTTTAGGAACACAGGTCAGAGGCCTTTCTCTCTGCTCACAGCTCTCAGAGGAGCCCTAGTGCCCCCGGGGGAAGGTCAATGGTCCTTCTGCTGAACTACCACCTCCTCTAAGATCTCCCTGGGCCTGCTCGTCCCCAGCCAGCTCCCTGCTCCCTGTCCACCGCCTCCTGCCTGCTCCCACCCCACACCGCCTCCTGCCTGCTCCCACCCCACACCGCCTCCTCCCTGCTCCCACCCCACACCGCCTCCTCCCTGCTCCCACTCCACACCGCCTCCTCTCTGCTCCCACCCCACACCACCTGCCTGCTCCCACCCCCACACCGCCTCCTGCCTGCTCCCACCCCACACCGCCTCCTGCCTGCTCCCACCCCCACACCGCCTCCTCCCTGCTCCCACCCCACACCGCCTCCTGCCTGCTCCCACCCCCACACCGCCTCCTCTCTGCTCCCACCCCACACCACCTGCCTGCTCCCACCCCCACACCGCCTCCTGCCTGCTCCCACCCCACACCGCCTCCTGCCTGCTCCCACCCCCACACCGCCTCCTCCCTGCTCCCACCCCACACCGCCTCCTCCCTGCTCCCACCCCCACACCGCCTCCTCCCTGCTCTCACCCCCACACCGCCTCCTGCCTGCTCCCACCCCCACACCGCCTCCTGCCTGCTCCCACCCCCACACCGCCTCCTCCCTGCTCCCACCCCACACCGCCTCCTCCCTGCTCCCACCCCACACCGCCTCCTCCCTGCTCCCACCCCACACCGCCTCCTCCCTGCTCTCACCCCCACACCGCCTCCTCCCTGCTCCCACCCCCACACCGCCTCCTCCCTGCTCCCACCCCAACACTGCTTCCTCCCTGTCCCCGCGCCAGGCACTCCTGCCCCAGGGCCTTTGCCCTGCTCCTTCTCCCTGGCACGCTGTTGCCACAAATGCCACATGGATTGTCCCCTCATTTCCTTCAGGTCTGTCCTGGAAAGTTCCCTTCTCAGCGAGGCCTTGCCTCACCACGGATCTAGATTCTTCTCCCTACCCCTGCCCCCCAGCTCCCCTTCCTAACTTGGTTTTCTCCTCGGCACTGCGACTTTGCTAACATGCTAGATGGTCGCTACTCGCTGTCTGTCCCCAAGAATGTGCACCCCAGGAGACAGGGACGGCAGCCCCGCACCAGGCCCCTCATGAAGCCGCCAGTCAGCGGGCCCACGGAGGCCTGTCCTGTCTCCTCGGCTCTGCGACGAGCAAGCGATCCGAGAGGTAAGGACGCTTGGCCTCCATTTCCTCAACTGCCGTGAGGGTCACAGGAGAGCTGCCAACAGGCCAACAGCCAGGGGGGGAGCGGCGCCGGCCTGGCCTGGGGGAGACAGGCTGGTCCTTGGGAAGTCGTGCAGGGCGGGCTCCGGAGTCCGCACAGGCTGAGGCGGCCAAACCATGAAGGACCAGCCCAGGATGTCCACAGCTCAGGCCGGCACTCTGGCCGCCTGCACTGCCCAACACTTGCTGCCACGTGCCAGCTCCCGGGATGGGGCATGAGCAGGCACGGCCGTGCGGGGGGAGGGAGCGGGAACAGAGGTGTCTGCGTTCCCCTCTCCAGCTTCACCAGGAACAAGCCCCTGTGGGGCCCCTCTGAACGCGAAGTCTGTCTTTCCAATGGTTCTGACCTGAGAGGGAAGGGGTGTGTCCGGCCTTCAGAACCTCCAGGTCCGAAGGCGTGAGGGGGGCCGGGCCACTTACCGCGGTGGGGGCCCAGTCGTGGCCGTACACGAAGCAGTACTTGCAGTAGAGATCGTCGTACTCCGGGAACTGCGGAAACACACACGCAGGGTGTTGAGGGAACGCACGCGGCGGCCAATGTGCAGGCTACGCAGGGACCGCCAAGGGCAATTCTGAGCTTGAGACACTGGGTGGGGTCGGAGCGACAGCCACGGCTGTGAACATGGGGCTCAGCGCGGGCTGGGGTGTGGAGTCCGAGGGAGAGTCCAGCTGCGACGCCCTGGCCTTGGCTGGCTCTCCTGCTGACAGGCCTTCCCCAGCCCTGCATCCGGCCAACCCTGCTCATCCTTCAGCAGCCTTCAGGGGGCGGCCCTAACTTCCCGGCCATCTTGAGGGCCGCCTCCGGGCTCCTGTGGCCCCTGGTCTTCCCTCCACCAAAGCAGCTGCCTGTTCATTCCTGGGGACCCCACGGGGCTGTGAGCACGGAGCAGGCTGGTGGCTTTCTGCGGCCCCAGCGCGACACGGGGTGGGCACAGAGGAGCTGGAAGGAAACGGTGCGGACGGCAAGGCCGGAGGCCCCAGGTGCTGAGGACACAGCATGGGCACGGCTGCAGTGGGGGGGGGGGGGGGCGGGGGGGGGGCTGAGCGGGTGCCTAGAGCGGGGCACGTGGCCGAGCCCAGGGAGAGCCCCTCCGCAGCCGGCAAGGGAGGGCAGCCAAGCTCTGGCGCTTCCATCTGTCAATTGGGAGCAGTGATACCTACTGCCCAGGGTCACTGTGGGGGCTGAATGAGCAGCGCTGAGCACGGAGCTGGGCACATGCAAACACCTGGGAACTTTTAAGAAATTTATACACACACACACATATATAAACAAATGGTTCGTGTCATGTGGGGGAGGGGCAGAGAGTGGCGTCCCTCTGCGCCCGGCAGACACATCCTCCCTGGATCATTCCGACACCACCCTCGCAGGGTCGGTCATCACATCACCGCCATTCGCGCCCCGGTTCAGCGATCTGGGCGCTCAGGGCGCACGGGGCGGGGCGCGACGCCTCGGGCTCCATCCCGCGAGGACAAGGCCCAGGGCGGCTCCGCCGGGCCCACCCGCATGAGGCTCCTCAACGAAGCGCGCACGACCCGAGCTCGGGCCCGACCTGGCCGAGTGTGACCTCGCTACGCGGTGCGGCTCTCCGTGTCTCACACCCGCGCGTCTGGTTTGCGGGTGTCCCGCAACCGCGTGCCAAGCTTCCCAAACGCCGGCCCCGCCCCCGCCGAACTGAGGAATGATGAGCCTCTACGGGGCGGGGCGGGGCGGCCCCGGGGCTCCTGCAGGGCGGGCCCGGTCGGGACCCTGGCCGCTCACCTGGGCGCTCTCCACCTGCCCGCTGACCATGAGCAGGAAGACGCTGGGGCCCGCGGCCGCCATGGCCCGGGGCGCGGGGAATACCACCCGGGTGGCGCGCGCACTTTCTAAGAGGCGCCCTAGTTGCCCTGGAAACAGACGGCGTGGCACGCGGGCATGCGTCTGAGGTGCGGGACCTTCTGCGCAGGCGTGCGGGCGTAGGCCTGGGCGTGGGCGTGGCCGCGGTGCGCAGGCGCAGGGGCGGCTCTCCTCGGGAATGCTGGGAGAGTCTGCGCGCGGCGGAGGGAGAAGGCGGCGTGGTGCGTCGTGGGGCAGTCCGCTCGGCCTCGGCCCCGGCCCGCGCTTCCCACGCGGAGGCGCGCCCGACTGGGCAGGACTTCAGGGCCAAGCGATGCAGCAGCCCCGGGCCACGAGGCGGCGCTGTGGCCACCGCGAGGCCGGGCGCGGGGAGGTCCAGCGCGGGCTGGTGCTGGGAGCTGGGCGCCGCCGGGTCTGAAGAGCACCGGCAGCGCCCGTTGTGGCTTCTGAGACCTTCATCTCAAAAAGTTTATTATTGTTATTTAATGAACTGCACGCTACTTTTCAAGAGGCGCACTCTATCTTTGCTTTTTTAAATCCTCCCCTGAGTGTTACCAAACCTTCGCTGCTTGGGGTGTTCTGTTCAAAAGCAAGACATAGTTGTCGCAAGGAGGTTCACTCACTTGCAGCAAGTCAAGGAGACAGGATTCACCGCACAGCTCCGCTGTGGGAGGGAGGCGCAGCCATGGCTTACACACTGCGTGGTCAATTACATGTTGAGTTCTTCTTTGCAGTTGACTATACTTATCAGGTTGGGTTCCTGTCCAGCTCATCCTGTTCCCAGCTGGGCTGCAAAATACTGTGCTGCATGTTAGCATTCAGCACGAATAGCATTTAATAAGAATGGCCAGGCTCTTATCCTGTCTAACACAGGGGTGAGCACTTCCAGACAGCGCACAGGAAATGCAAAGGTCCTGAGGTGGCATATGCCTGGGGAGCCTGCAGCCTGCAGCCTGCTTGCCCTGGCTCACAGGAGGCAACTTGCCTTCAGTGGGGTCATGTTGGTGGCGTGAAGTCAGCATGTTTACACCATGAAAATCAGCAAATGCTAAAATCAGGGCTTTCGATTTTTTATATTTTATTTTTTATTTTATTTTTTTATTAATAAATCTTTATTGTTCAGATCATTACAGTTGTTCCTCTCCCCCCCCCCCCCCCACCAGCTCCCCTCCACCCGGTTCCCACACCACCCTCTGCCGTTATCCCCCCCACCACTGTCCTCATCCATAGGTGCACGATTTTTGTCCAGTCTCTTCCCGCATCCCCCACACCCTTTCCCCCCCAAGAATAGTCAGTCCACTCCCTTTCTATGCCCCTGATTCTATTATATTCACCAGTTTATACTGTTCGTCAGATTTTTTATTCACTTGATTTTTAGATTCACTTGTTGATAGATATGTATTTGTTATTCATAATTTTTATCTTTACCTTTTTCTTCTTCCTCTTCTTAAAGAATACCTTTCAGCATTTCATATAATACTGGTTTGGTGGTGATGAACTCCTTTAGCTTCTTCTTGTCTGTGAAGCTCTTTATCTGACCTTCAATTCTAAACGATAGCTTTGCTGGGTAGAGTAATCTTGGTTGTAGGCTCTTGCTATTCATCACTTTGAATATTTCTTGCCATTCGCTTCTGGCCTGCATAGTTTCTGTTGAGAAATCAGCTGACAATCGTATGGGTACTCCCTTGTAGGTAACTGACTGTTTTTCTCTTGCTGCTTTTAATATTCTCTCTTTGTCTTTTGCCCTTGGCATTTTAATTATGATATGTCTTGGTGTGGTCCTCTTCATGTTCCTCTTGTTTGGGGTTCTTTGTGCTTCCTGGACTTGTAAGTCTATTTCTTTCACCAGGTAGGAGAAGTTTTCTGTCACTATTTCTTCAAATAGGTTTTCAATATCTTGCTCTCTCTCTTCTTCTGGCACCCCCATAATTCAGATGTTGGTATGCTTGAAGTTGTCCTAGAGGCTCCGTACACTATCTTCATATTTTTGGATTCTTTTTTCTTTTTTCTTTTCCCATTGGGTGTTTTTTGCTTCTTCATATTTCAAATCTTTGACTTGATTCTTGGGATCCTCTCGTCTGCTGTTGGATCTCTGTATATTATTCTTTATTTCAGTCAGTGTATGCTTAATTTCTAGTTGGTTTTTTTTCATATCCTTGAGGATCTCACTAAATTTCTCGGAGGTTTCTAGAAGATTCTTGAGTAACCTTATAACCGAGGTTTTGAACTCTATATCCAGTAGTTTGCTTTCCTCCATTTCTTTCCTTTGTGACATGTTTCTTTGTCTCCGCAGTTTTGGCTGCTTCCCTGTGTTGATAGAGTGGCCTTGTGTTGTAGGTGTCCTATAGGGTCCAGTGGCTCAGCCTCCCCAATTACCTGAGCTGGACACTCTTGGTGCACCCCTTTGTGGGCTGTGTGCACAGTCTTGTTGTAGTTAAGCTTTGATTGCTGTTAGTATCACTGGGAGGAATTGACCACCAGGCCAATTGGCTGTGAGGACCAGCTGTGTCTACAATGGGAGAACTTCTGTGCTAGAGACACCCTTATGGGGCAGGACTTGCTTCAGTGGGGCTTTGGTGCTCACTGAGTCTGCCCCCTTGAGTGTGTCGCTTATGGATGTGAAGAGTTGTAATCTGGATGGTCTCACTCTGACCACTGGGTGCACTGGCTCTTGGATCTCCAAGGAGGTGAAAGTCAGCCACTGCCTGAGGCCACCCAGCAGGAGCTACAGAGAGATCTGCAGATTCCTCCTCTTTGTTTGGGGTTTGGAAGTGCCCAGATGAGGCCCAACTGTGAAGCAATGCAGGCTGCTGTCTAGGCCTTCTTTTGGAAGCTTTGGCCTCTTTGACCCAGCTGCAGTTTGTTAGGCTTTAGATTGCAAAAGGCCAGGCCATTCATATGCAAAAGCCTCTGCTCACAGCTTGGGTGGGGTTGTAAATTGGGTGGGGCAGGGTCTCAGGGAATCATCAGGGCGGAGCAAACCGCAGTGGCTGCCAGTCTGCTCTGCTTCAGAGAGGTCCCAGGGTCTCTGTGTCCCGCAGCCCCATGCAGGAACAATGATTGTTGCAAGCACCTCTGCGAGAAAGCCGCCCTCACGTTCCGGCCCGATGCCAGATAGTCCTGTTTCTCCCCGTGTGAGTCTGGGTCCCCAGAATCTTGCCCAGAACTGGAGTTTAGAGCAATTGGGAGCTTGTTTCTCCCTCCCGATTGAAAAAGACAACAACATACCCAGTTGCCAGCCCGTTTCCGCGCGCACGCCTCCATACCTCTGCACTTCTGCACCTCTGCACCTCCTACCAGTTTCAAAGTGCTTTTCTCTTTCCTTCTAGTTGTAGAATTTCCACTCAGCCAGCTTTCCTGTGGTTCTGGATGATATCCGTTTTGTCTTTTAGTTGTAGTTTTGATGTGGTTGTGCAAGTCAGCAAGTACAAATGTGTACCTATGCTGCCATCTTGGTTCCTCTCTCTCTCTCTATTTTTTTAGATAGCCAATTTACCAGCAGAGCCCTGGGGATAGGAGATGAGTTTAGAGAGCTCCCCAAGCCCAGATCACCCAGGACCTCAGAGTGGCTAGAGGGTTTTGAAGCAAAACACTGAAGAGGGATTTAAAACAATTGGGTTTTAAAAGGGTCTCTTTAGTCACCATGTGGGGCCAGGGGATTACTCGGAGGCCAGCGAGGAGGCAGAAGTAGTCATCCAGGCAGGGTTATCAGATACAGCAAATGTAAATACGGGTTGCATACAATATTCGGGATATACATAACCAAAAGAATTATGTTTATGTGAAATTCTATTGAAATGGGCATCCCGTATTTTATCTGTCAACTCTACCTGTAGAAGCCATGTAAGAGAGATGAGGTCCACACTGCTTCTGGAGGCTTATTGCTTGATTATGCCTCCACCCACCCCAGTCCTTGGGATGGAGCCTCCTTCATGGCCATTCCCTCCTCCTGGGACGTTCAGAGCAAGATCTGTACCAACCCCACCGCACCCCACAGCCCACACCCAACTGACCCTGGACCTGCACATACCCCTCAGCCATTTCCTATGCTTTCCAGCATATCTGAAAGAGGAAACAAAGCAGGGGTAGGTCACAGATGAATGAAAGGGCTGATCTCACAGGAAACAAAATGAGCTGGAATTGCTGCCACACTCTGGACTCAGCCTCAGAGAAGATGGTCCCTTCACTGACTGTCCCCACCTCTGTCTCTCTTCCCAGACAACCCCTTGAATAGGAGGGGAGGGCTGTCCCCTTCTCAGCTCATCAATCTCGTAAAAAAGACTTTCAAATGAGTGACAGAAGCATTGAAGCAAAGCAAGCAAATTTTTTTTTTTTAAATATATTTTATTGATTTTTTACAGAGAGGAAGGGAGAGAGATAGAGAGTTAGAAACATCGATGAGAGAGAAACATCGATCAGCTGCCTCCTGCACATCTCCTACTGGGGATGTGCCCGCAACCCAGGTATATGCCCTTGACCGGAATCGAACCTGGGACCTTTCAGTCCGCAGGCCGACGCTCTATCCACCGAGCCAAACCGGTTTTGGCAAGCAAGCAAATTTTTAAATATTTTTTATTGATTTCAGAGAGGGAGAAAGAGCTAGAAACATCAATGATGAGAGAGAATCATTGATTGGCTGCCTCCTGCACGCCCCCATGGGGATCAAGCCCACAATCTGTAATCAAACCTGGAACCCTTTAGTCCACAGGCCAATACTCTACCCACTGAGCCAAACCAGTTAGGTCAAAGCAAGCAAATTTATTAAGAATACACTTGGGGGAAGAACCAAGATTGCAGCAGTATGTAAACGAGGTACTCACTTCCTCCCACAACCACATTAAAATTACAATTAAAGCACAACAACCATTATTCAGAACCACCTGAAATCTGGCTGAATGGAAGTCCTACAACTAGAGAAGTAACGAAGAAAGCACATTGAGACTGGTAGGAGGAGTGGAGGCATGGAACAGGCTGTTCCAATACCCACATGTGGTGTTTTTTAATCAGGAGGAATATCTTGGCTGAGGAGGTCTCCCATGAAGAGCAAGGGGCCCCAGCCCCACAACAGACCCCCCAGCCAAGGGTTCCAGAGCTGGGAAGAGAAGTCCCCATAACTTCAGGCTATAAAAACCATCAGGGAGAGTAGTTTAGTGACACAGATTTTGCTGGAGTCCCAGGCAGTTCCTCTTAAAGGGTCGGCACACAGACTTACTTGGACTTGCTACCTCTGAGTTCCAGCACTGAGACAGTGGCTTAGGGGGATCCAGGGACCTGTGGGGAGGAACTGGATTGTCTGGCATCAAAGCAAGAACTTGGGGGTGGCTTTCTTCCAGACAGGGGTTCTCACAGCGGTCATTGCTCCTATACTGAAAGCTCCTCTGTCACAGAGCTGACTGGCAGGGGCCATATATGAATCTCCATCAACCTGACTCACACTGTTTGCCCCACCTGGTGATTCCCTGAGACCCCCACCCCACCAAATTTGCAGCCCCACCCAAGCTGTTTGCAATGGCTTTCCTAGTTTAGGCTTCATACTTTCCTAAAATCTCTCAAACAAGCAGCAGCTGGTGTCAGTGTACCTCTTACCATTCAATGAGAGGCCCCAGGGTGGGCGCTAGCAGCAGTCTGCCTTGCTTCACAGCATGGCCTCTCCTGGGTACTTCCAAGCCCAACACAAGTAACAAGTTTCTCTATAGGTACTGACAGGTGACCCCAGGCAAAGCACAGGCAGTGGCTGACTTTGCACCTCCTAGAGGCCCCAGAGCCAGTGCACCTGGTGGACAGCTCAGACCATAGCAGATTACAACCCTACACATC
Source organism: Myotis yumanensis (assembly GCF_028538775.1). Lineage (NCBI taxonomy): Eukaryota > Metazoa > Chordata > Mammalia > Chiroptera > Vespertilionidae > Myotis > Myotis yumanensis. The sequence goes on from NW_027223767.1 coordinate 2,532,941, forward strand.
CACAAGCAACACACTCAAGGAGCAGACTCAGTGAGCACCAAAGCCCCACTGAAGCAAGGCCTGCTCCATAGGGGTGTCTTCTGTACAGCAGCTCTCCCACTGAAGTCGTGGCTGTTCCTCACAACCAATTGGCTTGGGGGTCAACTCCTCCCAGTGACACCAATAGCAATCAAGGCTCAACAACAAGACAGTGCACACAGCCCCCATGGGGGTGCACTATAGCACTCAGCTCAGTTGACTGAGGAGGCTGAGCCACTGGGTCTTACAGGACACCTACTACACAAGGACACTCTACCAATTCCAGGAGACATAGCACCTATACCCAATACATAGAAACAAACACAGGGAAGCAGCCAAAATGTGGAGACAAAGAAAAACATGTCACAAATTAAAGAACAGAAGAAATCTCCAGAAAAAGAATTAAATGAAATGGAAGCTAGCAAACTACTAGATACAGAGTTCAAAACAATGGTTATAAGGATGTTCAAGGATCTTAATGAGAGCTTCAAGGGACCTAGTGAGAATTTCAAGGGTCTTAGAACATCAAAGACATGAAAAAGTACCAGTCAGAAATTAACAATACACTAACTAAAATGAAGAATAATTTACAGGGAATCAACAGTAGAGTGGAGGATGCTGGGAATCAAATCAGAGATTTGGAATATGAGGAAACAAAAAACACCCAATCAAAAAAGCAAAAAGAATCCAAAAATATGGAGATAGTGTAAGGAATCTCTGGGACAATTTCAAGCTTACCCACATTCACATCATGGAGGTGCCAGAAGGAGAAGAGAGAGCCAGATATTGAAAACCTATTTGAAGAAATAATGACAGAAAACTTCCCCTGTCTGGTGAACGAAATAGACTTACAAGTCAGAGAGCTCCAAACAAGATGAACCCAGCCCTAGCTGGTTTGGCTCAGTGGATAGAGCGTTGGCCCATGGACTGAAGGGTCCTGGGTTTGATCCCAGTCAAGGATTAGTTGCAGGTTCCCCAGCTGTGATCAAGGTGCCTGCAGGAGGCAACCAATTGATGTGTCTCTCTTACATTGATGTTTCTCTGTGTCTCTTCCACTCTCTCTAAAAATCAATGGAAAAATATGCTTAGGTGAGGATCAACAAAAATAAAAGTAAAATACAATTCTTAAAAAAAAAAAAAAAAGCCCTAGCTGGTTTGGCTCGGTGGATAGAGCGTCGGCCTGTGGACTGAAGGGTCCCGGGTTTGATTCTGGTCAAGGGCATGTACCTTGGTTGCAGGCACATCCCCAGTGGGGGGTGTGCAGGGGGCAGCTGATTGATGTTTCTCTCTCATCGATGTTTCTAACTCTCTATCCCTCTCCCTTCCTCTCTGTAAAAAATCAATAAAATATACTTTTAAAAAAAGATGAACCCAAAAAGCCACACCAAGACACATCATAATTAAAATGCCAAAGGTTAAGGACAAAGAGAGAATCTTAAAAGCAGCAAGAGAAAACCAGTTAGTTACTTGCAAGGAAGCATGCAAAGGACTGTCAGCTGATTTCACAACAGAAACTTTGCAGGCCAGAAGGGATAAGCAAGAAATATTCAAAGTGATGAATAGCAAGGACCTACAACCAAGATTTCTCTACCCAGCAAAGCTGTCATTTAAAATTGAAGGTCAGATAACGAGCTTCACAGAGAAGAAAAGGCTAAAGGAGTTCATTACCACCAAATCAGTGTTACATGAAATGTTGAAGGGAAAAAGAAGGAGGAGGAAGGAGAGAAAGAGGAAGAAAGGGAAGAAGAGGAGGAAGGGGAGAAAGAGGAGGAGGAAGAGGAGGAGGAGGAGGAAAAAGAAGAAGAAAGAAAAGATAAAAATATGAACAATAAAATGGCAATAAATACATAATATCAACTCTTGAATCTAAAAATAAAAATAAACAAACAAGGAATCTAATGAACAAAATAAACTGATGAATAAACTAAAACCAGAGGCATGGAAACATGGAACAGATTGATGAATCCCAGAGGGAAGAGGAGAGGGTAAGGGAAGAGATTAACCAAAGAATTTATATGCATACATGCATTACCTATAGCAGTGGTTCTCAACCTTCTGGCCCTTTAAATACAGTTCCTCATGTTGTGACCCAACCATAAAATTATTTTCGTTGCTACTTCATAACTGTAATGTTGCTACTGTTATGAATCGTAATGTAAATACCTGATATGCAGGATGGTCTTAGGCGACCCCTGTGAAAGGGTCATTCGACCGCCAAAGGGGTCGCGACCCACAGGTTGAGAACCGCTGACATATAGACTCAGCCCACCCACACAGGCCTCTGGAAGCCAGGATAGACAACAGGGTGGTGAAGACCTGGCAGGAACCAGGTGGAGGGGGATAATTGGGTGAGGAAAGGGGGACATCTGTAATACTCAACAATAAAGATATTTTTTAAAGAAAAAGTAAAAAAAAAAAATACACTTGGCATAAAGCACAAGTGGGCAACCCAGCTAGTCTGAGTGCGTGTTTGGTGGGGGTTCAAGGGGGCCCTGGGAGTTTATACTAGGAAGCTCTGCCTCTCTCAGCAGGCCCTGGTCTCTCCCGGTGAAGCAGTGCCACCACAGTCTCTGTCAGGGTCGCCAAAGGAGGAATGCGCGAGGCCGAAGTGGTAAGGGATTATAACTTTATCAGGTCATCTGGATTCCAGATGGGCTGAGCCCCAAAATGGTGCCAGCCCCCAAAGACAGACTCAGAGGTTTTTGTTTTTTAAATATATTGTTATTGATTTCAGAGAGGAAGGGAGAGGGAGAGAGATAGAAACATCAATAATGAGAATCATGGATCAGCTGCCTCCTGCACAACCCCAGCTGGGGACCAAGCCCAGGGGAATCAAACCTGGGACCCTTTGGTCCGCAGTCCGACGCTCTATCCACTGAGCCAAACCAGCTAGGGCCAGAGTCAGCGGTTTTAAAAGAACTCTAGACCTGTGGTTGGCAAACCTTGGCTCGCAAGCCACATGCGGCTCTTTGGCCCCTTCAGTGTGGCTCTTCCACAAAATACCACGTACGGGTGCGCACATACAGTGCGATTGAAATTTCGTGGCCCATGCTCAGAAGTCGGTATTTTGTGGAAAAGCCACACTCAAGGGGCCAAAGAGCCGCATGTGGCTCTCGAGCCGCGGTTTGCCGAGCCGCAGTTTGCCGACCACTGCTCGAGGCGGACTTTTTCTGGGTGGAGAATTCTCTGGACGAGTCCGGATCCTGGGAAACTCCAGGGGGGAAAGATAATGATCTTAGAAGTGGAATGTGGTCTCAGCAAGTGGAATGTCCATTGTGAAGTGGCCTGAAGGTCAGTTCCCAGGGGAGGGGAATCAATTCAGTTATTTGATCAGTCCAGCAGTCTCCTGTGGGGAAGGCACGTCCCCATTCCTTCCTCTTTCCCTCAGGACTGTGGGGAGAAAGGCTGTTCTGGGCACTCCATGTGCTGAGGCAAAAGCAGGCCAAGTAGAAGCAATGGAGGGGAGGAAAGGTTGTGTGTGTGTGTGTGTGTGTGTGTGTGTGTGTGTTCTATCTGCATGTGTCCCTGTGTACTGTTCCTGGGTGCAAACCTCTGTGCATGTTTGTGCAAATCTGCGTGTGAGTTGTGCGTCCCTGACTCCCTGTGCATGTGCACATGTGTGCAGAGTTATGCTCCTGTATTTTGTGCACCGTGTGGGTATAAGCATGTCCTTGTTCCTGTGAACCGAAGTGGACTGTGTGCATGTGAGCTCTGTGGTGTGACTGTGTCACAGAGCAGAGGGACAGGCTGAAGCTGCCAGGCAGCGCCTGCCTCACACCCACCTGTGGCCATACTGCTTGTCACCTGGGAGACACTAGGCTCTGGACTAAGTGAAGCCTTGGCACCCGCCACCTTTTAGACAGAGCATGGGAGCCCCCAGGGCAGGGCGAGATGAGGAGGTGGTTGCACGGGGGAGAAGATGGGCCCTGGGCTGGGGAATCTCCCACAGGCTGCCAGCCTTCAGGGCCGCCTAGGAGGGGCCTGCCTCTCTTGGCCTTGGGCACTAGGGCACCTCCCACCTGCCCTCCTGACCAGTAGCTCTGGCTTTGCCTTTTAGTTATTCAATATCTGTTCTCCACGCATTCCTTCCTAACAAACCTTGATCTGGGGGACAATGGACTGCCGGGCTGACCGGCAGACCCTGAGCAACAGATGAACAGCTTGCTCTCACACACGTTTCTGTGAAAGAGAGGCTAAGGGACTGTTTTACTGTAGAAGTAAAAAGCAACCCTGTTCTCCTGCCTCCCTTGGCTTTTACTGTCCTAACAGCTTGAACTCAAATTAACCTCTAGATACAATCAGCAGGGTAAGCATCCTTGAGAAAGCACTGTATATGCTTCTACAAGGTCGGGTCTTTAAAGACTAAACATAGAGATTCCAGCAAAACACCCCGGGGGATGGGACTTGTTTGGAAAAGTCAAGGTAGGGGCTGCTGCCTTTGGCAAGGTCCCCCAGAGGCCCCCGACCTCTTGGAGAATCCTCCTCACCGACATTCCAACCAAGACCTATGCTTCCCACAATGTACCAATCTAAGCACTTTATTTCTGGGCCTCCCTGGCAGCTGGTGGTGGCCAGGTGACAGAGTTCTAAGGAGATGTAAGTGCATGTCTCTGGGGGCGACCAGGAAGGCGTTTGCTCTTGTGATGACAGAACAGATAGAGCAGCCTCCCTCCTTTCTTGTGTTTGCAGCATGAATCTGACGCTGGAGGGCAGCAGCCGTCCTGCAGCCCTGAGTTAAGAGGCCAGCTGTCAGCAGGGTACCGGCAACGCGGAAAGACAGAGCCTTAGTCCCCGACAAGCATTACTGAGCAGCAAAACCAAGGCCAGCAAAGTCCCCTGGATTTCTTATGATGAAAGAAAAAGAAATCGCCATGTGTGTTTAAGCTAGGTTGGTGCGTTTCTGTTACTTGCAGCCTGATGCAGTCTTAACTGATCACTCCGGGTTGAAGGTAGGAGAATAAGTCGCCAGGCATGCCATGCCCCACCCTCACCGCTCCCTCCAGCCTGCTGAGTCCTGCCCACTCCCAGCCGCTTCCGTTTGTGTGGTTAATAGCAGGATCCACGTTCAGATCAGGCCTAGAGCCAGTTATAATTTAGACCAACCCCCTAAAGACTCTGCCTGCATGACGGGGCAAGAGCTCACTGCCCGCACCTGGCAGAGAAGACAGAGGTTCCCAGGGGGCCGAGGCTTGCCTACGCTGAGGGGGTCACAGCTCAGTCGCTACCCCTAGGTGAGTCCTAAGGTCTCACAGAGGGAGTTCTTGTTGCCAAACTCCCCTCGCCACCTGCTACTGTGGTGCCTAAGATGCTCCCATTGAGAACAGACAGGTCCTCTGCAGCTTCACCTGTTAAACCGGCCCCTTCTTGGGAGGGAGCATCCTGTCTGCTAGTCCATAGGCCACCCTGCCCCTAGGTGGCACCAGGAGCCGGAGCAGGAGAGCCAGCTGAGGGAAGCAGGGAAGCCCTACCGCCCCCTGCAGACTGACAGTTGCCTGCCCACCACGTCAGTGGTTGCCGGGGACGGTGAGGGGAAACAAGGAGTGATTATGAACGGGTTTCTTTGTGGGATATGAAAATGTTTTCAAACTGTGTAGTGGTGATGGTTGCACAACTGTCAACATACTATAAAACACTGAATTACACATTGTCAATGTTTCAGGGTATGTGAATTATATCTCAAAACACCTCTTATAAAAAAAAGAGCCCTGACTGGTTTGGCTCAGTGGATAGAGCGTTGGCCTGCGGACTGAAGGGTCCCAAGTTCGATTCCAGTCAAGGGCATGTACCTTGGTTGCAGGCACATCCCCGGTAGGGGGTGTGCAGGAGGCAGCTGATCGATGCTTCTCTCCCATCGATGTTTCTAACTTTTTCCCTCTCCCTTCCTCTCTGTAAAAAAATCAATAAAATATATTTTAAAAACCCAAAAAATAAATAAATTGCCCTAACCGGTTTAGCTCAGTGGATAGAGCGTCAGCCTGTGGACTGAAGGGTCCCAGGTTCGATTCCGGTCAAGGGCATGTACCTTGGTTGCGGGCACATCCCCAGTGGGGGATTTGCAGGAGGCAGCTGATCGATGTTTCTCTCTCATTGATGTTTCTAGCTCTCTGTCCCTCTACCTTCCTCTCTGTGAAAAATCAATAAAATATATATATATATATTTTAAAAAGAATGCCCAATAAATGAGTGATGAGTAGTATGAAATGCTGAAAGGCCATAGAAGGTTGAGGGTACAGGTTCCAGATGTTTAAAAAAAAAAAAGAATAAGCCCGGCCGGCATGGCTCAGTGGTTGAGCATCGACCTATGAACCAGGAGGTCACGGTTCGATTCCCAATCAGGGCACATTCCTGGGTTGTGGGCTCGATCCCCAGTGTGGGCCGTGCAGGAGGCAGCCGATCAATGATTCTCTCTCATCACTGATGTTTCTATCTCTCTCCCTCTCCCTTCCTCTCTGAAATCAATTAAAAAAATAAAAGTATGAGAGACCTCTTTGGTTACTGATACCTAATGATCTTCAGAAAAAGTATGTAAAATGCTACCTTGTGTATATTAAAGGGAAGGTGGGTAAGAATGTGTATTAGTAATTGCTTGTGTTGAATTTATATTGCTTGTTTCTTACTTCCAGTAAGAAATTATAAAAATGGCCCCTAGGGTGGGACCAAGATTTTTCACTTAAGCCTTTGTAACAATTTTTTCCTAAGAAGTGGTCAGTTGTGGCACATGCAGCACAGCTCAGTGAGCCAACGACAGAAGGGTGTCCACTGGATTTGAATATAGTCAAGTAACTGATGACTTTTCCAGGAGTCGGGCCTAGTAGGGTAGAGCAGAGCAGCTCATGATGGGCTGGAAAGTAAATGAGAATCAGCAAGTTTTGCCAGAAGCATGCTGAAGTCTGTGACTTGTATAAATAGCCTAGCTGACATACTTATAGAGAAGAATTTAAAGCGTACAGTTTTTGAGTTTCTTCTGATATTTCCTGTTTTATTCCTGGATCAGACAGAACCATCACATAGCTATCCACTTTGTTCCCTGAAAGACGTGCTTATGTGTCCTCCTGTGTACACCTCTCCTTACATGGAGGGCACCACAGGCCGTGTTGCACACATTTCACAGTTAGGGAAGATCATCTGTATCACCTATGGAAAAGCCATCAAACGTTCTTTTCAGGCCTCAGTGATACAAAACGTTCACTTCCCACTGATAGATCCTCCCTTCCCTCCAACTGGTGGGCGGAGTATGACGTAACCTGCAGCCCGGAAATACCTGAGTGACTAACCAGGTACCTAATATGGACTACACATTGGACCACCAATCCACACCTGCCAAATACCCTCAGCCAGAGGTCCTCAAACTTTTTAAACAGGGGCCGGTTCACTGTCCCTGACATTCCACACATGCGCACTGCGGGCCCGGGACGAGTCGGCTGCTAAGGAGGACAGGCAGCAGCGGCAAAAACACCCGGAGGGCCGGATAAATGTTTTCGGCGGGCCGTAGTTTGAGGACCCCTGCCCTAAGCCCTTGTTCCTGTATGGACCATACATTAAGCCACCAATCAGCACACACTGAGTACACCAAGCCCCCATTCCTTCCCATTCCTTCCCATTCCGCCCCTCAAAAGGCGTGCCCACCTCTGCACGGGTTGCTGCTCTCCCATTGCGAGACAGCCCGGCAGGTCTCTTTCCCCTAATAAAGCCTGTGATCCTGGTTTTTGGCTCCTGACTGTTCTCACACCCACAAGGATGGTTTCTTCGTGTTCAATCATGTAACTGATAATATGGCTTTTTGCTATGCTGTCAGGAAAATCAGTGACAAATTTTATACAATCAAGCCTCGTTTCTCGAAGGCCCCCCATCTGGAACAATTCGACTCTCAGCCACGTTGTTCACAGAAAAAAATGTGTTGGCTGTGGACCAAAACTTGTTTTGGACCTGACAACCCTTTCATGCTGATACCTCAGCAGGACACAACGCATCCATCAGGCAACAAATAAAGGAGAATGGTTAGCACAATTAAAACAGAGAGAGTCAACCAAGAGTACTAATGTTGCCGAGGATGCGAAAGTGCTCACCAAAACATCACAGCCAAGTGAACAGGCAGAAAAGCTGATGGTGCTGGATAAACGAAAAGCAGCTGGCGATAGCATTTCAGAAGCAGATTTATACTAAAAATTTGTTTAAGGCTAGTAGGGGTGGTTCAACAAGTTTAATAAGTGTTTGTTTACAGATTAAACAGCACATTAGACATGCACTATATATAAGAAAGATTAAAATGGAATCATTTGGGGTCTGGAACGGATTGATTCAATTTATATTACTTCTAATGGGAAAAAAATGATTCGATTTTCAAACAAACTGCTTCTCGAACAGCCTTCCGGAACGAATTAAATTTGAGAACCGAGGTTCCACTGTAGTTCAACCTTAACTCAGGAGGCCCATATGATCTTTTTTCCAAAAAAAAAAAAATGTTTTTATTGGTTTCAGAGAGGAAGAGATAGAAACATCAATGATGAGAATCACTGAGCGGCTGCCTCCTGCACGCCCCCAACTGGGGATCCAGCCCGCAACCCGGGCATGTGCCCCTGACTGGAATCCAACCCAGTACCCTTCAGTCCGCAGGCCGACGCTCTATCCACTGAGCTAGGACTGATCTTTATGGGTCTAAATCAGGGGTGGGCAAACTTTTTGACTCGAGGGCCACAATGGGTTCTTAAACTGGACCGGAGGGCCGGAACAAAAGCATGGATGGAGTGTTTGTGTGAACTAATATAAATTCAAAGCAAACATCATTACATAAAAGGGTACGGTCTTTTTTTTTTTTTTTTTTTTAGTTTTATTCATTTCAAACAGGCCGGATCCGGCCCGAGGGCCGTAGTTTGCCCACAGCTGGTCTAAATACTAGATACCTATTTGTTCTAATACTGATACTGACTAGTGCTCCTAAATATATTTTCTAATGTTGAGTTTTTAAAAATGTAGTATCTACTTTTCTGACAATGTATGTATCCCAATAAAACTCTTAAAATTCAATGCAAAAAAAAAGGTATGGAAGAGTTAACAAAAACTATTGATAACATTGTAATTCAACATAGTTACTAATAACAGGAAAGGAGTGGGGAGGCCAAATATGGGCACCCACTGGTGCAGCTTTGCCAGGAAGCACGGTCTATTGGTCTATTCCCCCTGCAGATCGCTGCGGGGAGGGACTGGACAGGCCGGAATGGACGTAAGCCCAGTGAAGTCTGAGTGACAGAAGGTACTTGTTTGTCAGTCACACCCGGGAACAGGTCACTGGCCAGAGTAGGTGTGGCCACTGCAAGCTCAGGATGATGAGACGTTTATTTTTATTTCACAGAGGAAGGGAGAGATAGAAACATCAATGATGAGAGAGAATCATTGATCGGCTGCCTCCTGCACGCTTCCTACTGGGGGTTGAGCCCATAACCCAGGCATTTGCTCAGACTGGGGATCTCCTGGTTCATAGGTCAATGCCCAACCATTGAGCCACACTGGCCAGGCTGAGAGATATTTAATCTCCTAAACAAGGAGTTTTCTCTCTTGTGCTCTTGCCCTCGTGGCTTCTGGCTCCCTCTTGGCTCCCCTGCATGAGTCCACATGGCCCGGAGTCACGTGGCCACCACAAAGGCCTCATGGACGGCAACCAGCCTGCTGGGACCAGCTCCCCGGGAAAGGGGCCTGGACACTGGCTTTGCTTCTCGCTCTGCATCCCCAGCTGCATGCACGTCCTCCAGGACTAGATGAGAGCAATGGGACTGTGCCAGCCTAGGCTGCAATTCCACAGAAATACAGCTTCTACCACAGCTCCTCCCACCACGGGAGCCTCCAAAAAGGCCTATCCCCGCGGCACCCAGGAGCCCACTCCCACCGGAAACAGGATAACAGTCACCACCGGAAGAGGGAAGGGCCTGCCAAGAGCTTGTAATGGGTTTTTTAAATGCGTTTTTCTTTCATCTGAATTCAATACACTGGCATATTGTTTGTGAAAATTAGTGGAACGTTCTGTATGTTTTAATAAAAGGTTTTAAAAAACACAATAGTGGGGAATATAACGACACCATTTGGAAAGTGTAGCCACAGGCTCACCAAAACTCATCCGGTCCGGACGCGCTCTCCGCCCTGCGTGCGCCCCCGGAGACCCAGGGCCGCGGACACGGGGCCCAGCGCGCCCCGACTCCGGGCAAAGCCGGACCCCGCGCTGCGTGCGCCGCCAGGCTCCCCCCTGCCCCGCCTCCCCCGCTTCCACCGGGGAAACCCCGCGCTCCGAACCCTCCTCCTCGGGGCCCCGACGCCCGCTGAGCGCCTCCTCTCCGGTCCCGCCGCCGCCCGGCGCGGCTCAGCATCTGCTGTGAACCGGGAACTGCCGCGCGCGGGCCGGGGCTCGGGCACCGGGCTGCGGGGGCTCTGCCCGCTCGGGCTCCGGGCGCCATGGCCCCGCCCACGCCCCCTCCGCTCGCCGCCGCCCGCAGAGCCCGCGGCCGTGGGACAGAGCCGCCGCCGCGGGGACGCCGGGAGGCAGGAGAGCAGCCGAGGCCCAGCGACGCCGGGACCGTGAGGAAGACCAGCCCCGGGAGTTCGCGGCGGCCTCGGGCTGGACGCTCTAGAATCCCGAGGCCCGGGAAGCTGCGCGGCCGTGACGGGTCCCCTCTGTGGGATGGATGCTGTGTCCCGGAGCCAGCGCCCCGGAAGACGGGGAAATGGCGGGCACTGTCCCCGAGCGACGGGGCTGACGACGGAGACGGGTCTACCAGAGGGGGTTTCGCGAGCCGGCCCCCGGGACAGCCCGGTGTCTCAGCCGCTCGGGGCTCCCCAGGCCCGCGGTCCCCGGCCCGGCGCCCGGCGGATCGGGACCCGCGCGCGCACGGGGCGTGGCCTCCCTTTCAGCTGGGCCGGGGCTGCCGACGCGCATGCGCCGGGGCCGCCCGCCGAGAACACCCCTGCGAGAGCCGAGCGCACACTGGGCGGCGTCCGCCGGGGAGCTGGACAGCGGCGCGCGGAGGGGTGGGGCGGGGGCGTGGCTTCCTCGGTCGATGGGCTCGTATTGGGCGAAGCAAACAGAGGGGGTGGGAACTCCGCAGAACCCCCCGGCGATTGGCCAGAGGCTGGAGGGAGCGTGGTCTTGGGAGGCGGGGCGGAGGGCCCCGAGGGGCACAGCGCGACGTTGAGGTGGTGGCGGCGGCCTTGAACGAGTGAGCTTTCGGGGTCCCCTCCACTGGGCCGGAGGCCGGGGACCCGCGGGGACCTCCGAGAGCCCGAGGGGCGTCGGCGAGGCGCGGTCGGTGAGTGTAAGCCGGGGACAGCCGGTGCCCCTCCCCTCCCTTTCTTCCTGGACCGCGCTTCGGGCGCCTCCCCCACCCGACCCTGCGTTCACCGGACCCGAGCCCCGAGCCCCGGTGTGGACGTCTCCCACGTGCCAGCCACCCTCTGTGCCTCCTACCCGGTCTCCATCGGCTTAGGGAACTTGGAAGTTCCCTGGTCCTGCCCCCCAGCCTCAGAGGGGAAACTGAGGTCCTGGCGGGCGGGCCTCCCCTCACCAGCGTTTCCACGCAGGCGCCATGGCCGAGCCCCTGAAGGAGGAAGACGGCGAGGACGGCTCTGGGGAGCCGCCCGGGCCAGTGAAGGCGGAGCCCGCCAGCACCGCTGCCTCCGTAGCGGCCAAGAACCTGGCCCTGCTGAAAGCTCGCTCCTTGGACGTGACCTTTGACGTGGGGGACGAGTACGAGATCATCGAGACCATCGGCAACGGCGCCTACGGGGTGGTGTCCTCCGCCCGCCGCCGCCTGACCGGTGAGCCGCCCCAGGTGTCCTGTGCCAGGTGTGGAAACCGCCTCCGTCCCAGACAGCCAGGAGGGAAGGCTGGGACGCAGATTCTGGTTTAAGTCACACATGGGGTGGGTGCCATCTGGGCGCCAGGCTCTGTGTTGGGCACGGGTCTCAGAGACCCGCCGTGATGGTTTTGCCAGCACATCAGCCGACTTCCTCCGTAGAAAAACGAGTCCCGATTGGACCCGGTTGGAGTTCCTGTGCTGGGCAGATGTAGGGCGGTAGAATGAGCAGGCATTAGGGAGTCTAGACTACCACTCACTAGCTATGTCACCCCGAGTAAATTACTGAGATGAGATTTCCTCATCTAACGATGAGCTGTTAGTAACTGTCTCAGCTGGTGGATGAGAAGGGAGAACCTGATCATGTCTGTAAAGTGCTTAGCACAGGGCTCGGCACTAGTAGGTGCTCAGTATACAGCAGCTGCTGTTATTTGCATCCTGGATGGGAGGTGTTGAAGGCGGCCCTGTGCCACTGCAGCTGCCCCAGGAACCTTACAGTATCTGCCTTTCCTCTGCTCCCAGGCCAGCAGGTGGCCATTAAGAAGATCCCTAATGCGTTTGATGTGGTGACTAATGCCAAGCGGACCCTCAGGGAGCTGAAGATCCTCAAGCACTTCAAGCATGACAACATCATCGCCATCAAGGACATCCTGAGGCCCACCGTGCCCTACGGCGAGTTCACGTCTGTGTAAGGAGTGGTGTTGGGAGAGGAGGCTGGACTGGGATGTTTTCTGAAGGCTGGGACCGGGTTGCCACCGTTCTGGAAGGACAGCTGAACCTCTGTAAGGCAGGCCAGAAAATTCCCACGGTTTCAGGACCAGTGTTCCCTTAGGGCAGCGGTTCTCAACCTGTGGGTCGCGACCCCTTTGGGGGTCGAACGACCCTTTCACAGGGGTCACCTAAGATCATTGGAAAACACATATATAATTACTTATTGTTTTGTGATTAATCACTATGCTTTAATTATGTTCAGTTTGTAACAATGAAAATACATCCTGCATATCAGATATTTACATTACGATTCATAACAGTAGCAAAATTACAGTTATGAAGTAGCAACAAAAATAATTTTATGGTTGTGGGTCACCACAACATGAGGAACTGTATTAAAGGGTCTTGGCATTAGGAAGGTTGAGAACCACTGCCCTAGGGCATTCCCAGGGACAGCTGTGATTCCTCAGGAAGAGGACAGGTGCTACAATTTTATAGACTCTCAGAATATGGATGTCGAATGGAGGACACTCGACTATAACCACACCCTCCTTTTCCCACAGCAGACATCACTAGTCAATCACAGAACATGTTCCTACAGAAAATGGACAAGATACCAGTTTTCATCATAGTCTTTCAAGCAGCCACTCCCAAATAATAGAGATGGCTGCCAAACGAAAACTCTTGGCCAGCCCTGGTTTAGTGCAACCTCACTTTCTCATGGGGAAATAGGTCTGGAGAGAAAGGGATCTAACTTCACTTAAGTTCATGGAAAAGCTGTAGAGACTCTAGGATCTTTATACCATGCTGTTGGCCCCTACAGAATCTGCGGGTAAGGCCATTACATGTCTGCAGTCAGGAGGGCATGTGAGGCTGGGGCTGGAGTGTGGGCAAGACAGCCATGCCTCTTCCCTGTCTCTTCCAGTTATGTGGTCCTGGACCTGATGGAGAGCGACCTGCACCAGATCATCCACTCTTCGCAGCCGCTCACACTGGAGCACGTGCGCTACTTCCTGTACCAGCTGCTACGGGGCCTCAAGTACATGCACTCAGCTCAGGTTATCCACCGTGACCTCAAGCCCTCTAACTTGTTGGTGAATGAGAACTGTGAGCTCAAGATCGGTGACTTCGGCATGGCACGGGGCCTGTGCACCTCGCCTGCTGAGCATCAGTACTTCATGACCGAATATGTGGCCACGCGCTGGTACCGTGCCCCTGAGCTCATGCTGTCGCTGCATGAGTACACGCAGGCTATTGACCTGTGGTCCGTGGGCTGCATCTTTGGTGAGATGCTGGCCAGGCGCCAGCTCTTCCCAGGCAAAAACTATGTGCACCAGCTGCAGCTGATCATGATGGTGTTGGGTACCCCATCGCCAGCTGTGATTCAGGCTGTAGGGGCTGAAAGGGTACGGGCATATATCCAGAGTCTGCCACCACGCCAGCCTGTGCCCTGGGAGACAGTGTACCCAGGTGCTGACCGCCAGGCCCTCTCACTGCTGGGGCGAATGCTGCGTTTTGAGCCCAGTGCCCGCATGTCAGCAGCTGCTGCCCTTCGCCACCCCTTCCTGGCCAAGTACCATGACCCTGATGATGAGCCTGACTGTGCCCCACCCTTTGACTTTGCCTTTGACCGGGAAGCCCTCACCCGGGAGCGGATTAAGGAGGCCATTGTGGCCGAGATTGAGGACTTTCATGCCAGGCGCGAGGGCATCCGCCAGCAGATACGCTTCCAGCCTTCTCTGCAGCCTGTGGCCAGTGAGCCTAGCTGCCCTGACATTGAGATGCCCAGTTCCTGGGCTCCCAGTGGGGACTGTGCCATGGAGTCACCTCCGCCAGCTCCACTGCCGTGCCCTGGCCCTGCACCGGACACCATTGATATGACCCTGCAGCCACCCCCCGCGTTGGCCAGTGAACCAGCCCCTCCAAAGAGGGAGGGTGCCATCTCCGACAACACCAAGGCAGCCCTCAAAGCTGCCCTGCTCAAGTCCTTGCGGAGCCGGCTCCGAGGTGCCTTCCAGAAGCAGCTGCTGACTGGGGAATGGGGTGGCAGGAGGGGAACTCTGGGCTTGTACAGGGCCACCGGCTCTTACCTTCCCCCTGTTCAACTTCCCTGTAGATGGGCCCAGTGCCCCCCTAGAAGCACCGGAGCCTCGGAAGCCAGTGACAGCCCAGGAGCGCCAGCGTGAGCGGGAAGAGAAGCGGCGGCGGAGGCAGGAGCGAGCAAAGGAGCGGGAAAAGCGGCGGCAGGAGCGGGGAGCGCAAGGAGCGAGGGACTGGGGCCTCTGGGGGCCCCTCCACCGATCCCCTGGCTGGGCTGGTGCTTAGTGACAATGATCGCAGTCTGCTGGAGCGCTGGACTCGGATGGCCCAGCCCCCAGCCCCCACCCCTGCACCAGCCCCTGCCACAGTAACAACACCCCCGGCCTGGCCCACCAGTCCTGCTGGCTCTGTAGCCCAGCCCACTGGACCCCCACCACCTGCAGGCGCCACCCCTGGTCCTGCACCACAGCCGGCCTGCCCAGCCGCTGGCCCTGCTCCCCACCCTGCTGGCCCTCCTAGGCCTGTGCCTGGCCCTGCTCCACTCCAGACCACCACCACCTCCAGCCTCCTGGCCCCCCAGTCGCTTGTGCCACCCCCTGGGATGCCTGGTTCCAGCACCCTGGGTGTTCTGCCTTACTTCCCACCTGGCCCAGCCCCTCCAGACCCCAGGGGAACCCCTCAACCCTCCACCTCAGAGTCACCCGATGTCAACCTGGTGACCCAGCAGCTGTCCAAGTCTCAGGTGAGAGAGAAGCCTGGCCGTGCGGACCCCTGGACCTGGGCCCAGGGACATGGGTGTGGGAAGTCCTTGCTGTTGGAGGTGTGTCTTGTTCCATGAAAAGTGAGCAGCAGAGGCTTTCTCTCTGAACGTATGCCCATGCTCGTAGGAGGAGCATAATGCTGATGAGCAGGTGGCTGAGAGGTAAATGCGATGCTCCCCAGGAAGGGCCCGGCCTGGAGAGGGGCCCAGCCAGCTCGCAGGGATTGTCGAGGCTGGCGCTGGCACCCATGGCGGGCATCCAGGCGGAGTCTAGAGCAGTATCAGGACGGGTTCCCTGCAGACCGCAGTCCGCTCTTGGTGGTGCCTGCGTCGTAACCTGCCAATATCCCCTGCAGGTGGAGGACCCTCTGCCCCCCGCGTTCTCGGGCACGCCAAAGGGCAGTGGGGCCGGTTATGGCGTTGGCTTTAACCTGGAAGAATTCCTCTACCAGTCTTTCGATATGGGCATGGCAGATGAGCCACAGGATGGGTGAGTTGGCTGGACCGAACTTCTGGAGCGCAGCTGGGTTCCTGGTGCAGGAGGAACGTGCCTTGGGGGGCAGGCAGGGGAGCCAGCCCCGGTAACAACTCTCCCTGCTCCCCTTTCCCTGCAGCCAGACAGACTCGGCCTCGCTCTCAGCATCCCTGCTGGCTGACTGGCTCGAGGGCCACGGCATGAACCCTTCTGACATCGAGTCTCTGCAGCGTGAGATCCAGATGGATTCCCCGATGCTGCTGGCTGACCTGCCTGACCTCCAGGAGCCCTGAGGCCCACAGCGTGTGCCGGGGGAGACCCAGGGCCCAGGCCCCAGGCCCAGCAGGGGAAGCTTGGCTTGGGATTATCCTGAGGCTCCTCTGAGACCCACCCCACAGCCTTAAGCAGCCACCTGAGCCACCACCGAGCCACGACAGGATCAGGAAACCCCTATTCCCGGGGCGAGCCTTCTCAGTATTCTATTTTTATTATGTAATTTTATTAGTCGTTCTCTTTGCCATAAAAATGAGGCCTGTGAAATAGAAGTTTCCCTTTGGTGCTAACTCCGCGTGTCTTTGGAGTGGAGGGCGGGTGCTGTTAGGAAGGGGAAGGAGGGGCCAGGCCCCACGTTGAGAGCCAACAGATGCAGTTGCACGTACAACCTCCACAGCCCACTCGCCCTCCTGAGGCTGAGACCTCCTCCCCCGCCTGCTTCCAGCCTCCCACGGCGGCCTGTGCTCCGGTGGCCCGACCTCATCTGCCTGCCCGGGTTGTGGCTGTTTGGGGTGCGTGCAGGAACTGTGGTGAAATACACTTTGGGGGCCTGGGACAGGAAGCGGAGAAGCTGAGGTGATAGATGGGGCGAGGGGCCCACGGTGCTCACCACTAGAGGAGGAAGCTACGGGTGAGACGCTCTGAGAACAGCCAGGGGGGTTGCTAGGGTGTGTGATGGCGGCCACGCAGGTGGCCTGGCGTACTTGGGGTGCGGATCACGCCAGGCGCGCCCCGGCAGATGAGCCGCGGGAAGGAGGCTGGCTAAGGGGAACACCAGCCTGCCGCCCGGGCGAGCAGCTCCTGGCTCGGTGTTGGGCGGAGGCAGAGGAGGCCTGGGGACTGGTTGGCAGCTTCGCCTCAGGTGGCGGGGGAGAGGCCTGGCTCGGGTGGACGCCTGCTGTGAAGGTGAGCTGAGCCATAAAGCCCTGTGAGAAGCAGAGCTGATGGGGGAGGGGTGCAGGGGGGCGCAGGCCCAGCAAGGGGAGTGCTCCTGGAGGCCAGCAGCCAGGAGCAGGGGCTTGGGGCCAGGCCTCAGGCCCGGCGTATTTTCATCTCCGTGCGCTTGAGGGAGTAGTAAAAGCCCTTCCACTGGGCCCAGTTGATGCCGTTGGCGTAGGAGAGATGGGGGCCACCCAGGTAGAAGCCATTGAGGTTGGCGAAGTGGCAGCTTCGGAACCAGAAGGCTCCTGAGGAGAGGGCAGCGCAGTTCTGCAGAAAGAGGTCCTGATCGCGGTCGAAGGTGGAGAATTTCTGGCCGCTGTGGTAAGACAGGGAGTCGCCTGGTGGGAAGAGGAGCGGCTGTGGAGGCTGAGCTGACGGGAGGCGCCCTTCCCCAGCCAGAGCCTGGGTGCTGAGCTGCACAAAGGGAAGCAGCTGCTCCCGGCAGCGGGTGTGGCTGCTCCAGCGCTGCGTGGGGCTGGCTGGGAGCCAGGAAGGGAGAGGGGCCACCAGGGTCAGGGACAGCCCGCCTTCCCCACCCCCTCCGCCTGCCAGGAGGGTACCTGCCCCGCCGTCCTCGAAGCCTGCCACATAGAGGGAGTAGCCGTCCTCCTCGGCGCTGACTGCGTTGGGCGCAATGGAGAAGTCGGCGTACTTGGCATAGGCCGTGTTGTTCTCAAAGTCTTCCAGGTCCACTCGCAGCTCGTACTTCTGCTTCAGCGTGAGGAGGTGCAGGTTCTGCAGCCCTGCGGAGGGGCAGCAGGTCAGCCAAGCCCTGGCCCGGGGGTCCCCCCGCCTGCCCGGGCCCCGCCTTACCCAGCCAGTACTCCCCATCTGCACGGCCGAAGCCCATCTTGTAGTCGTTCCAGCCCCGGAAGAAACTCACTGAGCCATTGAATCGCTTCTGGAAAACCTGGAGCAGAGATGACAGGCCTGGGTTTTCAAGGTCCAGTGGACAGGGCCTCACCCCGGACTGGGCCCTGATCTACTAAGGTGGTTTGTTAGAGGACTGAGCAGGGAGCTGAAACCAGGCGCACACTGGCACCCCTCGAGCAGCTGCTGAGTGCTGGGAAGAGGTTAGGACGGTGTCAAACGCCAGGGTAGGAGTCTATGTTGGCTGTGTGATGTTGAGTAAGTTACTTCACCTCTCTGGGCTTCAGTTCCTTTATAAAAGGAACCTTCCTCCAAGAGTTATTATGGGAATTACGTGCCCCTAGAATTCACTGTTGACAGCAGTTTACAAACTATGCTGTGGGGACAGAGATGAAGAAATTGAGGTTCCCAGAGGTGCAGCCTGGTCACATGCTGGGACCAGAACTGGGCCTCTGTTTTCCTCCTCCCACTCACCGTCCACTTCCCGCCCTCAGTGGTCATGTCGCAGAAGACAGGCACCGGCACGCTGGGCCCCTCGGGGTAGATGAGGTACACGCCGTCGGTCTGGTAGCCCTGGCTGTAGATGTCGTCACAGTCCAGGGGCTGCTGAAGGCAGGACTTCTCCAGAGCTGGGGGCCAGGGAGGGGGAGGAAGGGGCTAAGGCAGAGCTCACACCGTGCACCCCACAATTTGCCTCTGTCCCTAGGGGCAGGGTACTCTCACAAGAAATTGCAAGAGTTCTCAGAGAGGGGGTGTTCGAAGGTCATCTCGTCCACCTGCCCTGTTTAGAGCAGGAGCTGAGTCCTGAGAGCTGGCGGGCTCCAGACACTGGCTAGGAGCCTCGCCCGCCCGCCCGCCCGCCTGTGGGCCCGGCTGCGTTTGTGAACGGGCTCCTTACCATCTCCTCGGATCAAGGGGGTCTGGGGGGCACAGTGGGGAGTGGAGAGCAGCAGCAGTAGCAGCGGCAGGGCCAGGAGGGCCTGTTGGCAGGAAATTAGGGTCCTCAACACAGTTCTTCCGACACCGCAGAGCCCCTGCTTTCTGCGCACTTGCCCCCCCCCCCCCCCCCCCACCGCCCCGCCAGAAACCCGCTCTGAGACAGGCTCCGTGCCCTCGGAGGTGAGCAAGCTGCTGCCAGAGCCCCGGTGCCGTCCCAGTCCCCTCTCTGGCTGGGGCCCTCTCCAAAAAGGGCTCAGTCCCCCACCCAGGGCCCGTACCTTCATGCTGCCAGTTCAGCTCGGAGCGGCTGGGTCTGGGTGTCTGCTGCCCCAGACGGCGACCGCGCCGAGTTATGTGCTGGGCCCCCCGCCAGCAGCCCGGCCCCACCTCCTGGAGCTGCAGACCCCCCTCTCCCCGGCCGGGCGCCGAACCAGCTTCTGCTGGAGCCAGGGGACCACCTGGGTCTCATTAGGCCTGTCGGGCAGACGCCGCAGACGTTAACTCTCACTGGCTCGGCTCGAAGCTGGTTTCCTTCTCTCCTTCCGGGCCTGTGACCTGTGTCACCTGCTGCCAGGGGAGCTGGGGTGATGGGGAGGGTGCGCGTGCCTGGGTTCTGCGAAGGGGAGGCCCACGGGGGACAGCTTCAGAGCCCCCGTGTTGGGCCAGGCTGGGGGGTGGGCGAGGAGGCGGCAGGGCCCGCAGCTCCTGGCAGGGCTGGGGCATTGCTGAGCCATGAGCTCGGCTCGCAGGCGTCCAACTGCTGTCTGCTGCAGCTCCAGCCAGGCCCTCTCCAGCCCTTCCTTCCTCCAGACTCCCCCGGGGCCTGGCTGGCCGGCTCCGGAGCACAGGGCCTCCTTTGTCTTCTTCCACTGCGCCGTCTCCCCTCCTTTTCTCAGACCCCTCACTTTGGCCTCCAACCTCAGACTCCCTCCTAGGCCACTCGCAACCATCGCACGATTTCCCAGCCCCACAGCCACCTCTTCCCTTCTTGCCCCCACGGGGCATCCTGTCTGCCGGCCAACGTCCTGAGGACCCGTGCTCCTTGTGTCGCTCTGGCTGGCCTCCTAGAGCCCTCTCCCCAGCCGCGTCAGCTCTTCATGGTCCCCCCTGCTCTGTACTCTCTGCTGCTCTGTCCCCTCCCCCCCGCTCTGTCCCCCCAGCTGCTCTGTCCCCCCTGCTCTGTCCCCCCATTCTGTCCCCCCAGCTGCTCTGCCCCCCATTCTGTCCCCCCAGCTGCTCTGTCCCCCCTGTTCTGTCCCCCCAGCTGCTCTGTCCCCCCTGTCCTGTCCCCCCTGTCCTGTCCCCCCTGTCCTGTCCCCCCGGCTGCTCTGTCCCCCCTGTCCTGTCCCCCCAGCTGCTCTGCCCCCGTTCTGTCCCCCCAGCTGCTCTGTCCCCCCTGTCCTGTCCCCCCGGCTGCTCTGTCCCCCCTGTCCTGTCCCCCCTGTCCTGTCCCCCCAGCTGCTCTGCCCCCCGTTCTGTCCCCCCGGCTGCTCTGTCCCCCCTGTTCTGTCCCCCCAGCTGCTCTGCCCCCCGTTCTGTCCCCCCAGCTGCTCTGCCTCCCTGCTCTGTCCCCCCTGTTCTGTCCCCCCAGCTGCTCTGTCCCCCCTGTCCTGTCCCCCATGCTGCTCTGTCCCCCCTGTTCTGTCCCCCCGGCTGCTCTGTCCCCCCAGCTGCTCTGTCCCCCCAGCTGCTCTGCCCCCCGTTCTGTCCCCCCAGCTGCTCTGTCCCCCCTGTCCTGTCCCCCCTGTTCTGTCCCCCCGGCTGCTCTGTCCCCCCGGCTGCTCTGTCCCCCCTGTCCTGTCCCCCCGGCTGTTCTGTCCCCCCGGCTGCTCTGTCCCCCCTGTCCTGTCCCCCCGGCTGTTCTGTCCCCCCGGCTGCTCTGTCCCCCCTGTCCTGTCCCCCCTGTTCTGTCCCCCCGGCTGCTCTGCCCCCCCGTTCTGTCCCCCCAGCTGCTCTGCCCCCCGTTCTGTCCCCCCAGCTGCTCTGTCCCCCCTGTTCTGTCCCCCCGGCTGCTCTGTCCCTCCAGCTGCTCTGTCCCCCCTGTTCTGTCCCCCCGGCTGCTCTGTCCCCCCTGTTCTGTCCCCCCGGCTGCTCTGTCCCCCCTGTCCTGTCCCCCATGCTGAAAGCCACGGGTGGCTACATTTCTCACCTTGGGCTTGAGAGGAACTTGAAGTCGCACTTTAAGGACCTGACCCCTTATTGCCTGCAGCTCATAAAGCACAGCCCAGCCCCGCCAGCTCCCCGCTTCGCCTGCTCTGGGAGTCTTCTGGTGGCACCTGTTGGCCTCCTCTGGTGGCCATGAGTGCCAAGGGCAGGTCTCCCCCTGCACCCTCAGCACCCGTCCCAGAGCTGGCCACAGAGGACTGGCACAGCCTCATTCACAGACCCAATGTCTTCTGAGCAGGGGCTCGGTGCTGCTGCTGGGGATACAATATCTGCCCCCAAGGAGAGGCAAGCACAGGCATTAGCCAGTCCACGCAAGTGTAGAGTGTGGAGTGCTGTGAAAGAACAAAGGGAATGCTCAGAAGTACAAAGGAAGAAAGCAGCTGTGCCTCTGGTGCCCTGAACCCTGCAGGCAAGCCCCGCTGGCCTCCAGGATGGTGGTCTGTCCTCGGGGCCCTTCTCCCGCGGCCCTGAGCACCAGGCTGTTGCAGCTGACTGCCTGCCTAGCCCCCTGGTGCAGCCACATTTCTGAGTTTTGCCAACAAGATGCAAACAGCAGTGTCGTAAAGGTAGGTTTCTACCCCGTCCTGTCACTGGGCGGATGTAGGAGCGCCAGCTGCCACCTTAGACAGTGAGGACGAGGCCACTGGGGAGCTGTCCGGCTGTCCGGCTGTCTGGCTGTCCGGCTGTCCTGTTGTCCGGAGGAGCGGTCCTGCCAGCCTCAGGCAGTGGCCCAGGGCCAGCTTCGGCCTGACCTCTAGGCCTGTTTTACGTGGAAGAGAAAGAAACATGGATCTAGTTTAAGGCTCTTTCCCCTGTTCCCACCGCTGAATGGAACCTGAGTGCAAATGCCAGCTGGTTTTAGCATGGGCTACAAAAAGGAAAATAATGAAAAATCGGCCATTGAAACAAAATGAAATGTGTTCGAAGCCAAGTATCAGAGACTTTTGCAGAATACAACTAGTAAAGGAACCAAAAAAGAAAGAAAAATTAAGCAATGAGATATCAATCCTATTTTGTCTATTAGTGTTCTTTTAAGTTTTTTTTAAAAATATGTTTTTATTAATTTCAGAGAGGAAGGGAGAGGGAGAGAGAGCTAGAAACATCAATGATGAGAATCATTGATCGGCTGCCTCCTACACGCCCCCCACTGGGAATTGAGCCTGCAAACCGGGTCATGTGTCCTGACCAGGAATTGAACCGTGACCTGGTTCACAGGTCAACACTCAACCACTGAGCCACGCTGGCCAGGGCCTCCCTACTAGTTTTTTGAAAAGAGGCAGTGTTCACTGGGCACAGTTATGAATGAGCATCGGGGAGAGAAATTCGGCGACACGTACCGAGGTCAGGGGCCAGGATCCCAGTCTGGAAATACTGTCGGAAGGACACTGACTTAGAAGAAGTATCTGTGGACATTGTTGGCTGCCCAGCCTTTGAAACTTCCTCCCAACTTCGTGGTTTCCGCCTAATTGGAATGTGGGGTGCTTGCTTTCCCAGGCTTTCTTCAAGGTTGTTTGCAGGCACCTGACCTTGGTTTAGCCAATCAAATGCCCTGCCCTCGGTTTCATTTTGGGAGGTGTTGGTTAGAGAAGCAGGGGCATGAAAAATCCATTCTGGGGGTGGTGGTGACCCCAGAGTGTCTGGGTCCTAGGGCCTCTGGCTGGTTGGGGGTGACTTTGCAAGTGCTGGCTTCGGCTGCAGAGCCCTGAGCTTGGTTCTGAGCCCTTCTGGCGATGGGTTGGTTCTGCCCATTCTCTGTTGGAGAGACTCCCAACTCACACAGGTGATGCTCACCAGCTCGGACTTTGCTGGGAGGCTTTCTGGGCGTCGCAGGTGGGAGCACCCCTGCCTGTTGGCCTTGCTTGGGTCCCTTGCCTACCCCCCCTCCCCCCCGCCCCACGTTGCTCTGAACTGCTCTGTGCCCAGGACATCACTGGGTTCCAGGGCCCCTGGCTTCTGACTGGATTTGGCCACTGGGAGCACTGGCCGAGATGGGAGAGGAGAGAGGCGAGGGTAGTTCTCGCTGGCTCAGACCTACCCAGCCTGCAGCTCTGGTGATGGCTGTGCCCTCCCCTGGCCCTCTCTTCCCTCCCCCTGCTGGTCCCAGGGGGCCTCACACCCAGCTGGGTTCCTTGATGCCCACACTCAATAGTCCCTCATCAGAGTCTCTTAAAAACAAACGACAGCTGAGTCTGCTTCCTTTCCTGGCAGGCCACTGGTTTTGTTTTCAAGCCCAGCAGCCTGGGGAGTGGCTGAGGACAAGACCCCAAGCTCCTCCTCTGATCCCTGCTTTGAGTGGGAGGGAACTCCCTGCAGGGAGAGCACTCGAGGGGAGAGGTGTCCCCAGCCCAGGCCAGTGAGGGGCTCTGAGGGGACAGGGGTCCTGCCAGATGGAGACTGTGGCTGAGCCCCCGAAGCCCAGCCCTCCCGGGGCTGCTCCTGGGGTGGGTGGAGGGACTCAGGAGCCAGGGCAGGAAGTGGTGCTCCATGTGGAGGGAGGGCCTGTGCAGCTGGCGGGACCAGCATGTGTCGTCCTGGGGGCTGGTGGGTGCTGGGGGCCTCAGGCAGCAGGGTGAGGGCCACTCCAGTGGTCTCACTGGAACACGCCGACTCTTCAAAGGCCTGTCTCCATGCAGTCACGGTCTGAGGTGCTGGGTTAGACTTCTGGGGTCACATTTCAGCCCCTAACACGCACCTGCAAAGATGCATTAGACACTGTACCTCTACACAGGCAGCGCTGGGCAGACACCCACCTTTCAGGTCTCCTGGAGCTGGCGGGGGGGGGGGGGGGGGGGCGGCGTGTGGAGGAGATGATGACCAGCGCTGTGAGGAGGGTGGTGAGGGGTGGAGGCCCTGCCAGGAGAGGGAGAGTTTGTGTAGGGAGCACATTCCCTCCCCACGTTTTCTTCTTTGTAAAGGAGATTGTGAGGAATTCGGGGTCTCCCCGCCTTTTTGTAGTGTTGGGGCTAGTTCATTCGAGCTGAGAATGTGGCCAAGAGAAGCAGAAGGCTGGAGATGCGGGTGGGCATCGAATGCCAGGCTAGGGGGGTTGAAGGTGCCCGAGGCCTCTGGGATTGGGGTGTGAGACACCACCTCCATTCTGGCCTCCCTCTGGATTTATGCTGGCGTCAGGCCTGGGGCTGTTGCATTCTGGGAGAAAACATGCCTACAAAAGGCTCCTGTGCTGTGCTTTTCAAACAATCAGATGAATGCCTATATGTAGCTGGGAAAGGCCCCCTGGGGCCTGAGGGACAGTGGCGGTCTCCCCGCCTCACGGTGGCCCCTCGGTTGCCCTGGTGCAGTGAGCTCGTGTCCTCATTCTGAGACAGTCTCCCCTGTTGCCTCTTTTTTCACTGCTTCCTGCCTTCCATTTTCTCTGTTGTCTTTCTGATAATTTTATGAGTAGGACTAGTGGCCCAGTGCACAAAATTCGTGCATGGGGTGGGGGGGTGTTCCTCAGCCCGGCCTGCACCCTCTCCAATCTGGGACCCCTGGAAGGATGTCCTACTGCCGGTTTATAGGGATCGGGCTTAAACCAGCAGTCGGACATCCCTCTCGCAATCCGGGACTGCTGGCTCCTAACTGCTCACCTGCCTGCCTGCCTGATTGCCCCTAACCACTCTGCCTGCTGGCTTGCTCACCCCCAACTGCCCCCCTGTTGGCCTGCTCACTCCAAACTGCCCCCCCACAGTCCTGATCACCCCCAACTGCCTCCCACCCGCCAGCCTGATCACCGCCACCGGCCCCCCCCACCGGCCTAATGATCCACAACTGCTCTCCCCTCTTGGCCTCTAACCGCCTCTAACTCTGCCCTGCCACCATGGCTTTGTCCAGTAGAACATCCGGAAGATCTCCTGGAAGGTCTCCCAGTCTACTTAGCATATTATCCTTTTATTAGTATAGAGGCCTGGTGCACGGGTCAGGGCTGACTGGTTTGCCCTGAAGGGTGTCCTGGATCAGGGTGGGGGTTCCCTTGGGGTGTGGGGCAGCCTAGGCAAGGGACCTGTGATGGTTTGCAGGCCGGCCATGCCCCCATGGGGTGAGGGTCCCCGCTGGGGGACGTGGCCAGCCTGGGTGAGGGGCTGAGGGCTGTTTTCAGGCTGGCCATACCCCCCAGCGACCCAGGCCCCCAGCCCCTCCTTGAGTGGCAGCCAGGGTGGGCGGGAAGTTTGGCTTCCTCCATCGCCGGGGGCAACCCAAGCCTCCAGCTCTGTGGCCGCCACCATCTTTGT
This sequence comes from Myotis yumanensis, assembly GCF_028538775.1. NCBI lineage: Eukaryota > Metazoa > Chordata > Mammalia > Chiroptera > Vespertilionidae > Myotis > Myotis yumanensis. Next base: position 2,558,201 of record NW_027223767.1, read on the forward strand.
TGGGTTAATTTGCATACTCACCCTGATTGGCTGGTGGGCGTAGCGGAGGGATGGTCATTTGCATGTTTCTCTTTTATTAGTGTAGATGTTGGACCTCCCAAACCAAACCTTTATTTGTTCTTATCTTTTCTCCAGCATTTTCCATCTGTGTTTTTAAATCTAATTTCTGGAGCATACCTTTCATGTCCAACACTCCTATTGATGTAAAAAAAAATTGGCTTTCGTATTATTTTTATTTTTCATTTCCTCCTTGTTTTAAGGCTTTATGGGGGATATAATTTACAAATCGTGCAACCTATTCACTGTAACTGAACAGTTCAACAATTGTTCCTTTAAACAAATTTACTTTACCTTTTAGAGTACTTTCAGGTTCACAGCAAAACTGAAGAAAAGGCACACAGATTCCCCATACAACACATGCAGAGCCGACCCACTGCCAGCACCCCGCCGGAGTTACCCCCGTGACCCGACACGCTCTTCCTTCTGCGGAGCAGCACACAGTATCACATGTTGGAATCACGCGGTCTGTGCCCTTTCCCATTGGCCACTTGCACTTAGTAGTATGCTTTTCTGTCTCCTCCAGGCCTTTTCATGGCTGGGTAGTGCATTTGTTTTTAGCGCTAATACTCCATTGTCTAGATGCTATAGTTGGGTCAATACCAAGGAGTGTGATTGGTTGCTGGATTGTATGGTAAGAGTATGTCTAGTATTTTATGAAACTGCCGACTGCCTTCCCAAGTGGCTATGCCATTTAGCAGTCCCGCCAGCAGCGAGTGGGAGTCCCCATTGCTCCACCTCCTTGCCAGCATCTGTCGTCAGTGCTCTGGTTTTCGCCGTGCTAGTAGGGGCATCATTTTGTTGTTTTACTTTGCAGTTCCCTGATGACATGATGTGGAGCGTGCTTTCATGTGCTTATATGCCATCTGCGTATCTTTTTTGTGAGGTGTTTGTTCAGATCTTTAGCCCATTTTTAAATTGGGTTGTTCACATTCTTATTGTTTAATGAATTGCTCCACTTTAATAGCATGCATTATTTTCTCTTGGTTTTGGTTTGTTTCATGGTTACATTTTTTTTTTACCTCTTTGAGGATATAAACTATAATTTGTGAATTTTTCTTCTGTTTCCTGCATCGTCTCTCTTCCCTCCACCTGTTTGACTTGGTCACTGTCTCTCGTGTTGGCGGCTTCCTTCCAATGCCTGCCCCTGCTTTTTCCGGTTTGGGAGGAGGCGCTGGGACCGGTTCGGGCCTGTGTGGGCCAGCGCGGCTGTGCCTCCCTGTGGCTGCGGCGTGCTCTGCTCCACAGAACAGAAAACCCGGCGGCAGCAGCACAACCAGATGGAGGTGTTCTCAAAACAAGCCAAACAGAAACGGGCAGAGCAGGGCTGCTTGAGCCTTTATAGCTTTTCTCACTTCCATACACTTTTCAGCGGGTTTGGGAAGGAAGAGGAAATAAGTATCAGAGATGAATTCACCAGTTTAAACCCCATGGGTTAGTCACACATTTCATCTTATTCTAAACAATTTCCTGTTGCAGGCACAATGTTTTCCCTTAAAAAAAAAAAACTTTTAAAACCCAGTGTTTTATTTTTTTCAAATATATTTTTATTGATTTCAGAGAGGAAGGGAGAGGGAGAGAGAGATAGAAACATCAATGATGAGAGAGAATCATTGAGCGGCTGCCTCCTGCACACCCCACACTGGGGATCAAGCCTGCAACCCCGGGCATGTGCCCTTGACTGGAATCAAACCTGGGACCCCTCAGTCCACAGGCCAGCGCTCTATCCAGCCACACAAGCTAGGGCCAGTGTTTATTTTAACAGTAAAATGCTCAAGAGTCTTTAGAAAGATCCAAAGGCCGAGGGATACCCAGGTGTCAGGCAAGATCACAGGCAGGTGTGAGTGTTGGTTTCTCCATTGCTAAAACCTAAACTTGAATGTGCTCGAGTCTGTCCCCCATGGCTCTGCTTGTTGGGAGCCGTGACCCTCTGACTCCTGCCCATCACAGCGCCACTCGAACCCGAACCCGGACCCGGACCAGGAGAGGAGAGGGCGCAGCGGGCGCTGTCGTTGCCCGGGGGCGTTTACGGCGGGAGGAAGCTGCCACAGCAGCAAAAGCAAAGCTCACCCGCTCAGGCAGGAGGGAGTCGCCGCAGAACCACATGAACACGTTCCGGTGCTCCCCGCCAGGCCTGCGGGCTGAACGCAGATGCTGGGCCTCGACTTAAACCAGCTCAGCTCGACCCACGGGCCTCAGGCTCCCTTCAAGATGAGGTGGGTCTGCTTGTTATAAATGAGAGAAACTGGCGCTCACCAGGGCCAGGACCTGCGCCTTCTTTCCCACATTCCTGGGCCCAAGAGACCTCTGGTGGGCCGCGTGCAGGGGAGATCCGGGCAGGGAGGAGGGTGAGGGCCCGCCGCCCACAGAGGAGCTGGGTGGCTGGCCTGTCACGGCCCACGTGGGGGGACACACGGCGCTTTCTGTGGTGCCTCCCACTGTGCCCGTCCCCGACACCTAGTTGGCCAGGCTCTGGCCTCTGTTGCCGTCTGGCTCCTGCCCACCTGTCGGCTCCCGAGGCAGGCCCTGCCCAGCCTAACTCCAGCCCAGCGCGCTGGGAGCCACCTTGTGCTGGCGGCTGGGGGAACAGCTCTGTGCAGGTGCTGGCACCGGTGGGAGGAGGGGAGCCTGGGGAGAAGGAGGAGGGGGAGGAGGAGGAGGAGGAGAAGGAGGAGGAGGAGAGGAGGGAGAAGAGGGGGAGGAGGAGGAGGGGAGGAGGGGGAGGAGGGAGCTGCGTCAGGAGTGGGTGGGCGCCTGGCCTGGCTGAGGGTGGTGGGCAGGGGCGCGGGGCGTCGGGCTCAAGCACAGGGCTCTGTGAGAGTGAAGGAAGGTTCTGGTTTACACACTGCAAGTCCGCACAGCCAGGAGCGCCGTCTAGAGCTCTGTGAGTAAAGCCAGAGCGGGCGGGCAGGAGCGGGGACCCTGGCTCAAGTCCCAAGTGCCATTCCTGCTGATGGAGGACCGGGCTCAGAGTTCTCTCCAGCAGTTGTCTCAGCACTGAGCTTCCACCCTGAGTTCCATACGCTCCCTCTCCATACTGCAGTGTTTAGGGAGCACACGCTGTGAGTTTAGGGAGACAAACAGTCCTGCACCCCCAAACCCTCACTCATTCATCTTACTGACCCTCCCCCCCCCCGCCTGTGGCAATGGGGATGCACCAAGGAACGAGGCAGAGACAGTCACCTGCCCCGGGGCTGACTTGGGTGGGAGAACAGACAATGAACAAGACACAGGTGGCTCGTGCAGCTCTCGGGGTGAGTGTGGTGGAGGGGAAACAGCATGCAGGTGGCGGTGGAGGGACTGGCATTGTATCTCCCTTGGGCGGGGAGGGCCCACGGAGGTGAAGACGGGATTAGACCAGGGATCAGCCAGCGTGTTCTGTGAAGAGCCGAATGGGAATGACTTTAGGCCGTGGGAGCGTGTGGTCTCTCACAATTCTCCAGTTCTGCCGCTGTGGGCACAGCTGCCGGTCACCCCACAGAAGCAGGGCACGGCCCTGCTCCACGGAGCCTCTGGCAGCACCGTGCCCACCCCTGGAGGAAGGCCCTAGGAAATGAGGGTGGAGCTGTGAGGATTTTGAGTAAAGAACAGTTTACTCAAGGCCCTGAGCGGCAGTGTGCCCCCATGTTCGAGGGACTGAGTCAGGGGCGGCGGCTAGAGCAGCGAGGACAAAGCGGGAGACCAGCAGGAGAGTGGGGAGAAGTGGAGCAGTCTCTGGGGCCTGGTCGACGTAGGAAGGGCCGTGGCCTGTGCAGTTATAAGCGGTGGAAGGAAGGGCTGCGAGGAAGTCTGAGGCCGGTGCATGGTTGTATCGATCAGGTCACACCGAGACTCAATGTCGAGCGCCTGCCTGAGGTAGAACCACGAGCTGGTTCTGCTTTTTCCTGCCCAGAGAGCTGGTCATGAGTCAAAGAAGAGACTGACCAGGCCAGAAAATCCAAAGTCAGCTTTAATGCCTCTCCTCACCCGGACCTTGGAGGGAGCACGGGGCAGGCACTCCTGCCCAGGGCCTCGCAGACTGTGGCCAGGCAGGGTGCAGAGGGGTGAGATTCTGGGCGACCTGTGGGTCCCGAGGCACCAGGTCTCCCTGACCCAGCCATGGCATTGCCACCTGAGTGTCCTATGGCCTTGGAGGTCTTCCCTGGCTGGATGAGGGTGATCTTGGCTCTCACTGGGACCCTCACCGGTGGCCTCTGATCTTGACAAGCTAAAGGGCAGTCACGCCCTGGCATTTCGAATGAAGCCGATGAGCCAGGATGTGTTTCCCCGTCCGGCCTCCTGCTGGTGGGCATCTGGGTTCTTTCGGTTTGGTTGTTAGGAATAAAGCCACCGTGAACATTCATGGCTCTGTCTCCGGCGACGTTCCCCTCACTCCCCACCGATGTTTGTGTAGGCACGGATGCGGGAAGGGAGAGGGGGAGAGAGAGGAACATCGACGTGAAAGAGAAACATGGGTCCGTTGCCTCCCACATGCATCCCACCGGGGATTAAACCCGCCACCTGGGCATGTGCCCTGACCAGAAATGGACCCGACCTTCCTGTGCACAGGGTGATGCTCAACCACCAGAGCCACACCGGCCAGGGCGACTGCAGCGAGAGTACCATCTGGTCCCCAGAGAGGGCACCTCAACACACACTGGCTATTTCAGGGGCTTGTCCTGGGGTCCCACCAGCACACTCAGTACAGCCAGCCTGCGTGCAGGCCGGGTGGTCACAAGTGGTGCCCGAGGGTGAAGTCTGGTGTGTGGTCCCCTGAGGGGGATCCCCCCAACTGGAGGTTCAAGGCAGGCCTCGTGGGGGAGGGGGATCCAAGCAGAGACCAGGGCGGTGAGTAAGAGTGGCCCAGGCTGGGCAGCCTCTCATGGGCCCTGCCAGGGAGGGAGGGAAAAAACGTGTGGGTGGGCCGTGGGGAGAAGTTCAGGCTGGCACCATAACACCCTTGGAGAGTTTGAAGCAGGAAGGGACACACTTTAAATGTTTTATTTTATTTTCCAGTTAGATTCACATGCAGTTGCAAGAAATAATACAGAGAGATCCATGAATCTTGCGCCCAGTTTTCCCCAATGGCGGCGTCTTGTAAAATTCTAGTTCAGTATCACGGGATATGGACTTGCATGCAGACAGCTGAGCTCACTTCCCTGCTGCCTTCTCCAGCTACTTCCGCTTCCGCCTCCCCAAGCCCCGCCCATAAGCCCGGCCTCCCAGCAACCACCCAGCTTCTGTATGATTTTGTCCTTCAGGAATGTCATGTAAATGACATCATACAACATATAACCTTTCGGGACCGGCTTTTTCACTCAACATACTTCTCTGGAGATTCATCCGTATCGTTGTGTGTATCAGCATTTCATTCCTTGTTATTGGTAAGTTATTGGTCCATGATGTTCATGAACCACGTGGTTTAATCATTTGCCTATTGGAGGCCACCTGGGTTGCTTCCAGTTTGGGGCTGTTATGAATGAAGCTGCTGTAAACATCTGTGTGCAGGCTTTTGTGTGGACTTAATTCTTTATTTCTCTGAGACAATGCCCAGGAGTGCAGCTACTGGGTTGTATGGTAGTTGCGTGTTTAGTCTTTTAAGAAACTGCCAAAGTGTTGCCCAGAGTGGTTGTACCATTTTACACTGTTCCCATCAATGTGTGAGCAATCCAGTCTCTCCGTGTCCTTGCCAGCATTTGATATCGTCTTTACTTTTATTTTATTTTATTTTTTTGAAATCAAAGGGTAGTTTATTTAAAAAAAAATCAAAACAGAAGCTCTGAGTACCAGTGTGTACATTGTACACATTTAAATGACTCACAAGAATGAAGTTTTTCATGTACATGAAGACTACACCACCATGTTACCTTCTCAAAAGATGTTCCAGGGTAAATCCGACTCCACACTGCATTGCCATCTTAAAGTGGCCACATTCCAAACATGCAACAACGAACGCCACCGGCAATAAAGCTTGGGGATGGGTGCTCCTTCTCCTATTTCACTGCAGACACGAGAGAAAGAAGGCAAGTTGAGGATTTGCTCTAAAACACAACGGGAGGTGTAGTCTGCACCCCACTCCTCACGCCTCCGCTGCCATGTTTAGTGAGTGATCTGTGGAACTTGAAGCGTCTCCATCCCTCCTCGCTGGACAGACCAGAGCACCTCTTTGTTCGTAGAGGTTGATAGATGGTGTATTCCGTCCCGCTACCAGGAGGTGCACGCTGCTGCGGCGACATTTCATCACAACCTGCCTTAGAGTCTTCAGAACGTCTGCTCCTATCCCCAAGCCTCTAAAATCACCCACTAGGAAGAAGTCCTCGAGATGCAAGAGTTTCCAATCCATGGGTCACCGGTAAAATAGTTCGTGGAGAAGCCACAATGCTGTGTCCTCCCGGGTGGTGCGCTCCCTGGCTACTCTGCCAGCGGGCAGTGGTGGGAGGGAGGCCCTCCGAGCCCATCCTCCCGCAGGTCTCTCTCCGTTACTATTGCTTGTCCTTCCATATATTCATATTCAGCCAGTTCCTGGAGCAGGCGCGGACGTCACTGCAGTCGCGGCGGCGGCAGGGCGGGCGGCGAAGTTAGCCATTTCGTCCTTTGCTTTTCTCCCCTTTGCAGGCCAGGCCTCTGCACTTGAGCAGCAGGAGGAGCGGCCTCTTCTCAGTCGGGCTGGCCCGTGACGGGAGCCTCGGTGAGCAACTGAGAGACGCGACCCGCGAGGGGGGAGCTGCACGTTGTGGCGCAGCTGACCTGCCTCGTTACTTTTATTTTCACCTTTCCGATGGCTGTGTCGCGTGGAGTTTTCATTTCCCTGGTGACTGGTGATGTTGACGATCTCTTCATGTCCTTATTTGCCACCCGCACAGCCTTTCCAGGGAAATGTCCGTGCGTGTGTTTGCCGTGTTGTAATTGGTGGTTTGCTTTTTCACTGCCAGGTTTTGAGGGATCTTCACATGTTCTAGGTAATAGTTTTTGTCAGACACGTGGTTTGCAAATATTTTCTCCCACACGGTGACTAGCCTTTTATCCTCTTTCAGGGTTGGCCTTTCACAGAGCAAACATTTTACATTTCGATTGTCTAATTTATCAATTTCTCCTTCGTGGATTGTGCGTTTGGTGTCATGTCTAACAACTTTTTGCCTAGTTCTGTGTCCCAAAGATTTCCTATTTTTTTTCCCTAGAAGTTTTATAATTTTACATTTGGGTTGGTGATCCATTTTGAGTTAATTTTTATAAAAGCGTGAGGCTTAAGTTAAAGTTATTATTTTGGGCTATAGATATCCAATTGCTGCAGCATCATTTGTTGAAGAGGCTGTCTTTCCTACACTGAATTATTTTTATATCTTTGTCAAAGTCAGTTGGGTAAACCTGGTCAGTGTGGCTCCGTTGTTTGGGGCATCATCCGCACATAAGAGGCGGCAGGTCCAGTTCCTGGTCAGGGCACATGCAGGAGCCAACTGATCAATGTAGCTCTCTCTCTCCCCTCCCATCTCGCTAAAAAGCAAGTCAGTGGGGATATTTATGTGGGTCTGTGGCTGGGCTCTCTATTTGTTCCATTGACCTATGTGTCTGTCCCTGTGCCAGCACCATGCAGTCTTGATTACTGTAGCTATATCATGTCTTCAAGTTGGATAAACTAGTTTCTTTTTCTTTTTTTTTAAAAAAATGTCACTATTCTAGTCTCCCTGCCTTTCCATATAAATTTTAGAATAATCTTGATATATGTACAAAAATATCTTATTGGGATTTTGATAGAAATTGTATTAAATCTGCATATCAGTTTGGGGAGAATTGATCAACATCTTTACTATCTTGAATCTTCTAATTCATGAACATGGTCTGTCTCTCCATTTATTTAGATCTTTGGTTCTTTTATTGGAGTTGTGTAATTTTCAGCATACAAATCCTGCCTGTGGCTTGTTAGATTACAAATAATTACAAAATAGCTACAAAATACAAAATAAATGCCAAAAAAGTATTGTTTTAGTGTTGTAAATACTCAAATATTATAAAAGTATTGTGTTTTAATTTCAGTGTCCATGTGTTCATTGCTAGTATATAGAACTAGAATTGATTTTTGTACATGCTTCTTGCATCCACTGACCTTGCCAAACCACTTATTCCTTCTAGGAGTTTTTAGGTTTTTTTTTGTGGATCCCTAGGGATTCTCTACATTGACAGTCATGTCATCTGCAATTCGAGACAGATTTATTTCATCCTTTCCTGTCTGCCTTTTATTTCCTTTTCTTGCCTTATTGCCTGGTTAGGACTTCCCGTGCTCTGCCGAGCACGAGTAGTGAGAGCAGACACCGTGCCTAGCTCTCGGGGGAGCCCCGTCTTTCACTGTAAGTGTAATGTCGGCTGTAGATGCTCTTTATCAAGCAGAAGAAGCTTCCCTATTCTTCTAAGAGGTGTTGTTTTTTTTTTATCATTAATGGATATTGAATTTTTAAAATAGTTTTTCTGCTCCAACTGATATTGATTATGTGCTTTTTTTCTTGAGTCTGTTCGTAGGACGGATTGCATTGATTGATTTTCAAACACTGGACCAGTTTTTCACCCTTGGATTATTAAGTCTAATTTATCTTCTCTCTACCTTTCAGTCTTTCCTGGTTTTATATCCACTTTGTCACGGTGTACAATTCTTTTTCTTACTTTGCTGGATTCTGTGTGCTGGTATTTTGTTAAGGACTTTGCATCTACTGATGAGGCATACTGGTTTGGGTATTTACTTTTTAGAATTATTTTTGTTTTGGTAAAGGCAGTACCAGGTTTGTAAATAAACTGGGAAGTGTTTCCTCTTCCTTCCATTTTTCTGGGAGAAATTGTATAGAATTCATGTTGATTCTTCGTTAGAAGTTTGGTGAGATTCTCGAAGGAAAGCACGTGATCCTGGAGATCTTCTCCCTGGAAAACGTTGTGCCACTTGTTTCTGGCCGCCATGGTTTCTGAAGAGAAATGTGCTGTCGTTTGAAATGTTTTCCCCGTAGATAACGTGTCGTTTTTCTCTGGCTGCTTTAAACACATTATTTTCGTCTTCAAAGTCTAATTACGATGCCTCTTGCCTTGAATGTTTTGGGTTTGCCTGTCTGGTTTGCTCATCTTCATTCATCTGGGGGTTTATGTCTCTGGTCAGATTTGGGGTGTTTTCAGCCAGTATTTCTTTGAGTCTTTTTCTGCCCGTCCCTCCTTTCCGCTCCTTCTAGGACCCCTTTGTTACGGCCCCACAGTCCTGAGTTCCCCCCCTCCCCCAATCCTTTTCCTCCCTGTTGTCTGTGGGTATTTCTATTGTTTTATCTTCCAATTTGCTGACATTGCCTGTCCCTCCATTCTGAGCCCATCCACTAAACATGTTATTTCAGTGACTGTATTTTCAGTTCTAAAAGTTCCATCTGGTGCCTCTGCAAAGCTTTCATTGTTTTGCTGAGACTTTCTCTGTTTCCATTTGTCTCAAGTGTGCTCGTAGTTGCTGTTTGGAGCATTCACCACGGCCGCGCTACACTGTCAGACGTTCTAACGTCTCTGTCCCCCAGTGCTGGCACCCAGTCACCGTTCTCTCATTCAGGGCGAGATCTTCCCAGTTCCTAGTGTGATGAGTGATTTCTCAAACGAAAGCTGGGCAGTTTTGAATGATGTGAGGAGACACTGACTCTGCTTAAACGTGTCGTCGCTGGCTTTTCCTGGCGCCCTTTGGCAGGGCAGGGTGCTGCGTCCTGTGCCCGGGAAGGGAGCGTGCAGGTCCTCCTCCTGCCTTGCCCGCATCCAGGGGCTCGGGGCTTTGGCTCCCCAGGGACCTCCACTAACACTTTGGGGTGGGCATCGAGCTTGTTACTGGCTGGGAGGAAAGTCAGGGCCCTCCTCCTTGGCCTCCTCTGATACAACCTGGGGGAGGGGGGAGGTCTGGGCCTGGTGGGGGCGGGCGGCTCCTCTGCGGGGTCTGGCCGCAGTAGAGTATTTATTGTCCAGGAGTTTTCTGTCTTGCCAGATTTTCCCTTTCCTGGCTTCTTGGCTAGAGAGAGCAGGCTTGGGAGCGTGTGTGTGTGTGTGTATGTGTGTGTGTGTGTGTGTGTGTATGCGTGTGTGTGTGTGTGTGTGAGAGAGAAGGGGGGCGGCGGGGCTTTTTGTTTGTGCTCATTGGCATTTCCAGGCGCCAGCACGTCAGTTCTGGGCCTGGGGCAGTGAGGCAAAAGCCCAACCCGGGCTCCTCCCGTCGTTGCACGGATGTCCCCAGCCATCAGCCTTCACCTCTCCAGCCCCCGGCGCTTCCCCGTGTTGTATCTGCTGCCCAGGCGTTAGGCGTCTTTGCACAGGAGCAGGGAGAAGCACCAACCGTGTTCCCTGGGGTGGAAGGCCCTTGGATGCGTTTCCACACAGAGCAGCGGACTCATCCTCACGCCCTCAGTCCTCACCGGCGTTCACACCGCCAGCCCCGGGCGGCTGTTCTGGCAGCCTGCAGGCTCCCTGTCCGGGAGGGGCTCCAGTGACGTTCATTCTGTAAACCCTGGGCCGGCGCAGGGGGAGGCGGGTGGGTGAGAAGCAGGGGAGGGGAGCCTCAGGGTCTCCAGCCTGTGGTCTGTGCCAGGCGGCCTGCGGGTTGGGTGGCACCTGTACCAGGTGGCTGCTCCCGGCCCACGGCCTGCTTTCCGCCTCCCTGTTGGCCCTGGAGCATCCGTTAGGCACGGGCTGCCTGGACCACCGGATTCGGGGTCTCCTGCTCTCCCTGCATAGACTCGCTGTCAGAAAGCAGAAGCCGGTCCAGCTTTGCAACCTCCTTTCTGACCTCTGGGGGCAGCTGTGCTCTCCTGTTCCCTGACCTCGCGTCAGTGGTTCCACATGCATTTCATCAGCAAACATGCTGGACTGAGGGCGACAAGGCCGCTGCGCTCTGCCCCCCCGCCCCCCCCTCCCCGGGGTTATGGGGCGGGGAGGGGAAAGCCATTGGCCAGGGGTTTGAGGGAGGAAGGAGAAACAGTGTGTGTGTGTGTGTGTGTGTGTGTGTGTGTGACAGAGGGAGAGGGAGCGGAGGGGGGGAGACTAGAGGGAAGATGGGCATGGCTGTGAGTCCCTGGGTACTGTTCCCCTCTGTGAAACGGGGCGTGCCCCCCTTTGGAGGAGCCCAGGAGAACTGGAGGACCTGCTGCGCACAGGGCAGCGAGTGCTAGGAGCCCAGTAAACACGGGATCATCATTTCAGTGGCATAAGTGGCGTTATCTGTTGGGCATCTGTCCTCATGTGCTCCCTGAGATCCTGCTTCTGTAGGAATCTCTTGGCTTTTATTTGACAAAGAAAAGGAGGTCAGGCTTTGCGGGGAGGCTGAGAGCCACTGCAGGAGTTGGGGAGACGTGGGCACAGTGGGAGGAGTGGCATGGGCTTCTGTCAGTGAGCAGAGCGATGGCCCGGGGAGCTGGCGGGACGGGGTCTGAGGGTGCTGCCCAGTGCCCCGCATGCTGCTGGCCTGGTCCACGCTGAGGACAGCCTTATGCAGGGGTCTGGTGCCCCCACAGCTGAGGACAGCCTTATGCAGGGGTCTGGTGCCCCCACAGCTGAGGACAGCCTTATGGCGGCCGGCGGGCTCGCTTTGGCCGCCCGCCTGTGTCCAGCTGTGAGTCTCTGCCTCTCACTTCAGAGGGCCCTGGTCCGGGGCCTGGGCTCCGCTGGGCAGAGTCGGCAGCGTGGAGTGTGCTCGGCCGCAGCTGGCCCGGCGCTCCGCTTCCTGGCTGACCCCCTGGGTGCTCCAGGCCTGGTGGGCAGCATGGGAGTCGGAAAGAGGGTGGCACAGAGCAGGGGAGGGTCTTCAGCCAAGTCTCAATGCTGGTTTGGGGGGAAGATGAAGCATGAGGGAGGGCTGGTGCCAACAGCCAGGGGCCCACCAGCCGGTGCGAACCTCCAGAAGGACGCTGTGGTCCTCGCGCCACCGCTGGCCTCGCCCTCCTCCTCTCTGCTGGCCCCTCCTGCGGTGCCGCCAGCGGGACCTTCCGCTTGGCTGGCCTCTGCAGCCGCTTCCTCCATGTTTCACGCTCGGCTTCTCTGGTTTTCCGTTACACTCAGCAAGTGGCTGCCGGGCTTCCGCGGCCGGACGTGTAGCTGTTGGAGCGGCGTGGCCCTGGCCGGGCGGCTCAGTGGGTTGGAGCATCGTCCTGCACACGGAAAGCTTGGCTGTTTGATTCAGGGCACAGATTAGGCTGCAGGTTCAGCCCCCTGTGTATGTCTTTTTCTTTCTTCCCCCTTCCTAGCTCTCTGAAATCAATAAACATATCATGAGGTGAGGATTCCCCCTCCCCCCCAAACTGGTGTGAGCGTTGGGAAGTGATTTAAGCTCTCCAAGTCTCATTTTCCTCACCTGTAAAATGGTGGTGGGGGGGTTAATTCCCACCTCAGGGTGTTGTGAGGGTTAGCGAGGTGGCTCCAGTCCTAGGTGCCCCCTGCCCCCCCTCCCTCGCCCACAGACTGGTCCCCAGCTCCCCTCCCCTCTGATCTACTGAACCGGCTGCCGAGCGAGGGCCCAAACGGGCTGCGGAAAGTTCTGCCCTCTGGTTCCCGTTGTTTCTAGTTCTCTGCGCCTGAGGGCAGGGCCTTCCTGGCCCCGCAGCCTCTGAGCTCCTCTCTCACCGTGGTCACACGCATGTGGTCACTGCGCCGTTCTGGGCTGAGCTGTGTTCCATCAAAATCCACCTGTTGCAGTCCCACCCCCAGCGTCTCACTTGTGGCCGCATTTGGAGATAGAGCTTTAAGAAGGTGATTAAGGTGACAGGAGGTCAGGTGGGTGGCCCTAACCCAGTGACTGGTGAGCAGAAGAGATTGGGACACAGAAGTCACAGAGGGAAGATGAAGTGAGGACGAGAAGCGGGTCTGGAAGCCCAGGAGAGGCCTCCGGGCAGAGGAACCCTCCGGCACCTGCTCTGCAACTCCAGCTCCGAAGCGGTGAGAAAGGCTGTTTCGGCCACCCAGTGGGTGGTACCCTGCGCAGGCCGCCCGCCAGGGCCTCCATCAGACCTCACTCATGGCCAGGTGACGTCTTCGCTGTCCAAAGCATCCACTGTAGATGCTTAAAAGGTGCCCGGCTTCTATAAGCTTGTTTGGCATGACTTCAACTAGCACTGTGCCAGGACCTCTGACTGCGGGCGGGACTGCCCATGTGCTGACCCCACCCTCCGCTCGCCCGCTGTGCCCTCCTGGCCGCCTGCTCCCCGTGGGCCTTCCCTGCCCGCCGCCAGCACGGTGGCTTTGCCAGGGACGGCCTCTGAGGGCGCCGTGGCTGAAGGAGCCCTGGTGGGCCCGGGTGCCACACCGTGTCGTATGTGAGACCTCTAATCGGGAATGGGCTCATCCTGTGGGACAGGCCTGGAGGTGCCCGGACACCAGCAACATGCTGCCGGGTAGCCCTGAGTGTACATCGCCTAGTTATTAATCACTCACCCACTATCTTATATAATAAAGAGGAATATGCAAATTGACCATCGCTCCACCACAAAGATGGCGGTGCCCACAGCAGAGGCGGGGGGGGGGGGGGGGGGGGGCGTTCCATAACACAAGATGGCTGCACCCACAGTGGAGGCTGAGTTCCTGTAATAAGCCTTAATGAGCAATCAGCAGGGACCTGAGGCTGCGCCCCACCCAACCCCCCCATCCTCCTGGGGCTTGACAGGGGACCTCAGGCCGCTCCCCCCGCCCTGGTGCCAGGCTGGAGACCTCAGGACATGCCCCCCACCCTGGCACTGGGCCAGGGGACCTGAGGCCGCACCCCCAACCCAGCAGGGCTTGACAGGGGACCTCAAGGTGCACCCCCCGGCCTGGGATGGAGAACCTCAGGCAGTGCCCTCCACCCCGGTGCTGGGCCAGGGGACCTCAGGCCATGCCCCCCCCAGTGGGGCTTGATGGGGGAATCTCAGGCCATGCCCCCCGCCTAGTGGGGCTTGATGGGGGAATCTCAGGCCGTGTCCCCCACCTGGCGGGGCTTGATGGGGGACCTCAGGCCATGCCCCCCACCCAGTGCCAGGCCAGAGGACCTGAGGCTGCGACCCCGCCTGGCGGGGCTTGACAAGGGTGAAACCGGCCGGGTCTGGATCTAGCCCAATGGGGGTGGGGCCAGCCGGGTCTTTTTGAGGCACACGTGGGTGGGTGGGGACTTGACTCTGGGTCCTGTGGAGCACCCCAGGCTCTGACAGGAGGAAGATTTTCATATATATTTTACTAATTTTCTTTCATCTCTGACACTTCTATTATAGAGAAAGGGCAAATAGCAATATTCAAATATTTCCTCTAATTCATCCCCCTTTAATGTGCATGAATTTCGTGTGCCAGGCCACTAGTCTATCTATATATATAAAAGCCTAATATGCAAAGTGTCCCCTCGAGAGTTCAATTGTTTGCTATGATGTGTGCTGACCACCAGGGGTCGGTGCAGAATGAAGGAAGGCTCTGGCCAGCAGTGGCAGCTGCTAGGGACCCTACTAGTTCATTTATAACTGGACATTTAGGAAGCTTTACAACCTCCCCTTTAACTAAAAACTTCTGTTTTGGGCCACATGGCTAATAGAGAACCTCAAGGCTGCAGAGCAAACGAGAGCTGGTGGGGGCTGCGAGCCTCCCCCTCATGCTTGCAGCTGATGGGGCGGCCCTGTGGGAGCGGCTGCGTGGGGGGCTCCCCTCCACACCCACTAGGTGTCAGACGGGGACATGGGACAGCATGCTCCTGACAGAAAAGCGCCTAAGCCCCTCCAGACCTCTGCCCCGAGGGCTGGCTCAGGGCTGTTTGACACTCAGGCGCCCGCAAAGCGGCTGTCTGTCATGATCAGGGACACACTCTGGCCACACGCCTCCTGCTTACACTGCTCACGGTTCCCAGCGTCATGGAGGTCAAGCCGGAGATCAAACCCGCCCGGTGGGTGCTCCCTGACCCCCTCGGCCCTGGCCCTGCCTCTGCTCTCACTCCAGCCCCACCCCACGCCGGCCTTCGCGCATGCTGTTCCCTGCGCCCGGAATGCCTCTCCTTCCCCTACTGTTCCCGGGGTTCATTCTCACCCCCCGCAAGGCTGGGTGAGGGCTTTCCCAGGTCCACGGTCCCTGGACTGCTCAGCGCCGGCCCTGCCGAGGGCAGCTGCCTGGAGCGGGGGGCGTGGCGGGCAGGGCCTCCCTCTGTTACCTGTAGCTCCTGCGTCCAGGCCCAGGCTCGGCACACAGGAGGCCTTTCCTGAGCACAAGGGACACCTGGGACAGGGGCACGTTCCCTGTGGGAAGTCTGAGCCGACTGGACCTGGGTGAGGCTGTGAGGGCCTCCCAGGGGGCGTGCAGGGCCAGGTGTGGCGGTGGGCGCGCTGGCGACGCTGGGCTACGGGGACTCACAAGCGCACAAGGCAGGTGAGGGTGCCACACAGCCTCCGTCTGGCGCTGGCTCCGCCCGGGCTGGTGCCGCGGGAGGTCTCAGCTCTCCCAGCTCGGTTCCATTTCCCTGTTAACAACGGAGCTGAGTCACCTGTTGTGAACACCACTGAGCAGCTCAATGGCAAGGCACTGTGACCCCTGAATTGCTAAGCAAATGTTGGTTCATGTTCTCCTTAGAAATTCTTTCAGGAAGCCTGGGATCGGATTGATGCGGGGGAGGGAGGTGAGGAGCTCAGCCTTGCTCCAGCCAGCCAGCTGGAGCAGACGACAGGGTCAGGTCAGGGTCAGGAGCAGCACACGTGGGCCGGGCTCTCCAGCGTCTGGGCAACTTCCGCCAGCGAAGAGGTCAGGGCCTGGCCTCGGTGTCCCTCTGCCCAGTGCCCTACCGCTCTGAGCACAGAGGGCAAGATAGACACCACTTGTAGCCAGCCTGTCGGCGGGTGGGGCATGTGCCTCATTCTCGGGCAGCTGAGCGGACAGCGGCCTCTCCAGCTCGTCAGGGCTTGGGCTTCTGGCTGCAGCTGGGGAGGGGCTGACTCAGGGCCGGGCCCTGTGAGAAGGGGCAGATGGGCTGGGAGGGAATTCCAGACCATGCACGGCCTTATCTGGATCTTCATCCAAAACTAACGGACGCCGGCCGAGTGTGGAGGCTCCCGGAGAGCAGCGTGCCCTCTAGCTCCGTGGTCTCTGCTTCACCCCAAAGAGGCCTGACCCCCAGGCCCAGCTGCGCAGGCGTCTTAGCGGCGTGCACAGGGGTCCTGGTGCGGATGCCCTGTGGCCAGGCAGGGGTGAGAGCAGGGATGGCCGGGGGCCTGTGGGCCTGGGGAACATCCTGCTGCACCCGGGGACCAGGGCGAGGGGCAGCCATGATGGATGGGCACCAGGCAGTTGGGGATACCACAGCGCCCACCCCCCAGCTCACGGCACCTGACAGCACCCCGGGGCCTCTTCCTGAGTCTGCAGGGGCCTGAGGGGTGGAGCCTGCGATGGTGCCCTGCAGGTCTGGCCCTGGCGCTTGCCGCCCCTTCACAAGGGTACCTCTGGGTCTGGTACCTCTGGGTCTGCGCAGGTGCGGGTCTTCCCGCTAGAAATGTTTCCTCACCCCCAGCCTTCAGCGACCAACTCATGCCGGGAGCCGGTCCATCCTTGCGGCTTGACACAGTCGCTGCAGGAAAGAAACATCTGCACAGCATATGTTTCAAGGGACCTGGCATATATAGCATATTGTTCTTAACATGTTTGCTCTCCTTAGTGCCATGTGTTTTAACCAAGGTCACCTCTCTGAGAAAGGTTGTTTCCCCAGGTGGGGATTTTTCCCTGAGGTTAGGGAGAGGATACAACCCCTTAATTAAGTGGCAGGCGGGTAGTTAAGCTACATAATCTTTACTCCCTGGAATGGAGATAAGAAACACCCTAACCTTTGTAATAGAAATTGACAGGATTAAAATCGGCTGGTATAAATACGGATGTAACAAGACAATAAACATGAGATCCTCATCAGAACCTCATCAGTTCCTAACCAGAGCTCCGACCAGAACTTTGGCTGGAGATCCTGGCTAGAGGTCCTGACTAGGCTGCTGATCAACTGAAGGCTGTCTTCGTGTCATTCCTTCTTCGCCGACTCCATCCACACCTTTGGGGACCCCTGGACCCGCTGGGATTGGACCCCAGCAACTGGCGCCCAACGTGGGGCACGAAGGTAAGTCCCCCCGTACTTTGGACGTACTTGGGACGGATAGGACTGCACAGCAGGGTGCTGAA
Organism: Myotis yumanensis; assembly: GCF_028538775.1. Taxonomy (NCBI): domain Eukaryota; kingdom Metazoa; phylum Chordata; class Mammalia; order Chiroptera; family Vespertilionidae; genus Myotis; species Myotis yumanensis. The sequence continues at coordinate 2,575,376 of NW_027223767.1, forward strand.
GACCCCTCGTATAGAGGATAAGTAGGGTAAGCAGGTAGTTAGTACAAAACTTAGATTGACAAGATGGGTCATACTGAGTCTAAAGAAAAAAGACTCTGTGTTAATCTTTTGATGCATCTGCTTGCTAGCAGAGGAGTTGAGATTACTCCCAGTCAGATAGAAAGTTTTATAGAATATGCATGTCAATGGGTTCCTGAGGATGGAACTGTTAATTTAACAACTTGGACTAAAATAGGAGAGCAATTTATGAATTATCACACCTTCCATCCGCAGGACCAGAAGGTCCCGGAAAATGCTTTTCCCCTCTGGAATTTAATTCGTGGCATCTTGGCACCAGAGGCAGAAACTATTGAACGTTCTCAAACTTTAAATAGTCCCTCGGATCCACCTAGAGAAGACACATCATTATTGTCTCCAGCTCAATCTAAGAGCAATTTAGCTATGCCTAATGATCGGAAGGAGAATAAATATCATAAACATGATCATTGTTCCTTTCCAGTCAGTAGAGAGGAGAGAGGCCCTCCCATTCAAAACAGGCTCCCTAAATTAGAAAGAAAGCCTAAACCAGGTCCTGCGGCTCCTAGGAGCTCCATGTCTAAATTTCAAAGGGCGATAAGAGAAGCTGAAGCTAATGGAGATCTTGAGTTCTCACTCTGCTTCCCAGTTGCATATGAGAATGAGTTTGATGAGGACGAAAGCCCCACCTGGGAGGCTATACCTTACAAAATACTTAAAGAATTAAAATTGGCCTGCTCTGAATATGGACCTCTAGCTCCTTACACACTAACCTTGGTAGAAACCCTAGCCAATAAATGGATGACTCCTTATGATTGGTCACAGGTTTGTAAATCCTGTCTCTCAGGAGGCAATTACTTATTATGGAAAACTGAATATGACGATCTTGCTAAGAAAGCTGTAGCCACTAGCAAAAAATCCAGAGGAGGAGTAACCCTAGACATGATATTAGGAGAAGGTGATTTTAACACGGCTCAGGAGCAAATGTATATGCCCAAAGAGGCACTTATTAAAGTAAACAGTTGTGCAGTAAATGCCTGGAAATCCCTACCTTATACAGCAGGAAAAACAACCTCCCTTACAGAGATTAAACAGAAGTTCGAGGAACCATATCAGGATTTCCTTTCTCGCCTCATACAGGCAGTCAAGAGAGTAATCAATAATGAAGAGGCTGCCGATATCCTAATCAAACAACTGGCTTTTGAAAATGCTAATAATACCTGTCAGGCTTTATTAAGGCCGATTCGCAGAACGGGAACTATAAATGATTTTATAAAACAGTGTGCTGATGTAAGTCCAGCATTTATACAGGGTGTAGCTATAGCTGCAGCTCTCAAAGGGGAGACATACCCTCAATATGTACAGGGCATAGGACAAGCCAGCAATAATACAGGTAATAAAAGAAATATGAACTGCTACTCTTGTGGCTTATCTGGGCACTTTAGCAGAGAATGCCCAAATAGAAATAATAATACTCAAGCCAGATGGCAAGCTCCTCGACAGCCTGGAAATACATCAGGGAATAATATTAATCCTCCAAAAACCGTTTGTCCCCGATGTCAGAAAGGATTCCATTGGGCAAAAGAATGTAGATCGAAATACCATAAAAATGGTCGGCCTTTAAATTCTACAAATCGCTCCCAAGGAGGTTATATCCCATCACCTCAATTGGGAAACTTGAGAAGGGGCCGGCCCCAGGCCCCTGCAATAATAGGGGCATCGACCCTCAACCCCTCTGCTGCAAATTTCAATCCGTCAGTGACCTCTTCAGAGCAACCCCAGGCAGTGCAGGATTGGACCTCCATTCAACCACCCACGCAATACTAACCCCAGACTCGCCAGTAGCAGCCATTCCTACAGGAGTGTCTGGGCCGCTGCCTGAGGGAACTGTAGGATTAATATTAGGGCGGAGCTCCACCTCGTTATAGGGGATCTTAGTCATCCCAGGAGTTGTTGATGCAGACTACACAGGAGAAATACAGATTTTACTTTCCCCACCCACCACAACTATACAGATTCAGCCCAACCAGAGAATTGCCCAATTACTCCTGTTACCAATACATAAAATAGGGACAGCTGTTACCCAGGAAGCCAGAGGGGCCGGAGGCTTTGGATCTAGTGATGCAGCATTTTGGATACAAGAAATCCATGCTACTAGACCTACAAAAATTTTACAAATTCAGGGAAAACCAATTGAAGGTATATTGGATACAGGAGCAGATGTTTCCTGCATAGCAGGGAAGGATTGGCCCTCTTCATGGCCCACGCATACCACCTCCACTTCCCTAGTAGGACTAGGCAAGGCATCTAATGTAAAAAAGAGTTCTCAGATTTTAACTTGGGCTGATGAAGATCAACATTCAGGAACCTTCTGTCCCTATGTAATTACGACTATCCCCTTTACATTATGGGGAAGAGATATCTTGTCTCAAATGGGAGTTCTATTATATAGCCCCAGTGATAGAGTAACATCACAGATGCTGCACATGGGATTTAATCCAGAAAAGGGATTAGGAAAAGAGAGTAATACCTCACACTCCTCGACAGGATTTATAATTGGGGCCATTGCCCATAGGACTGCTGATCCCATAGTCTGGAAATCATCACAACCAGTATGGGTTGAGCAATGGCCCTTAACATCTGAGAAAATATCAGCAGCCCGACAATTAATTGATCAGCAATTAGCAGAGGGACATATAGAGCCATCAAATAGTCCCTGGAACACACCTATATTTGTAATAAAAAAGAAATCAGGCAAGTGGAGACTTTTGCAAGATCTAAGAGCCATAAATGACACCATGGAAGATATGGGCTCCTTACAACCTGGATTGCCCTCCCCTGTGGCAATTCCACAGGAGTATTGTGTTGTTGTTATTGACTTACAGGATTGTTTTTTCACTATACCTCTTCATCCAGCTGATTGTCAAAGATTTGCATTCAGCATACCATCAGAAAACTTTAAACAGCCTTATCAGAGATATCAATGGAAGGTTCTCCCACAAGGGATGAAAAATAGTCCTACATTATGTCAAAAGTTTGTAGATCAGGCATTGCAAGTTATTAGAAAGAAATTTTCAGATCTATATCTTATTCATTATATGGATGATATTTTACTAGCTCATAAAGATCGGGCTACTTTACAGGAAATTCTTACTCAGACCGTCCTTACTTTAGAAAATTATGGTCTAAAAATAGCCCCAGAAAAGATTCAGACTGAACCTTCTTTTTCCTACTTAGGCAGAATATTACATACCTCTACTATCACCCATCAGCCTTTACAATTAAGAAAAGATCATTTAAACACATTAAATGATTATCAGAAACTATTAGGTGATATCAACTGGGTCAGGCCATATCTAAAAATAACCACTTTTGACTTAAAACCTCTATTTGACATTTTAAAGGGAGATTCTAACCCTAAGTCTCCCCGACAATTAACTGTAGAAGGAGAAAAGGCTATAGCAAAAATAGAACAGGCCATCAATAAACAGCAACTACAGTATCTAGATTATTCCAAATCTTGGGCCTTAATTATTCTAGCCACTAAATATACTCCTACAGGATGTTTATGGCAGGAAGGACCATTAGAATGGATACATTTACCTGTCACTCCTAGGAAGATTGTACCATCCTATCCTTCCCTAGTGGCCACTCTCATTATCAAAGGTAGACGCCGCAGTATCGAACTCTTTGGAAGAGAAGTTACTGAGATAATAATACCTTATAAAAGAGAACAATTAGACACACTATTACAATTTGAAGAAGAGTGGCAAATAGCTATAGGTAACTTCCCAGGACAAATTTTACATCATTTGCCAAGATCACCTATATTGCAATTTCTCTCCCTACATCCATTTATATTTCCTATTAAATGTTCAAAAGAGCCATTATCACCTCCTGCCTCCTTAGTATTCACAGATGGCTCCTCTAATGGTAAGGCAGTAACAATCATTGATTCAATAACCCATGTTCAACAAACCCTAGAGACGTCAGCCCAGAGAACAGAGCTTTTGGCAGTCATTTATGCTTTTGAACAATTGCAACAGGTTCCCTTTAACTTGTACACTGACTCTCAATATATAGTTAAATTATTTCCTCATATTGAGACCGCCTCTCTCCCACAAGGAAGAACAGCCATTTTCTCTTTGTTAACTCAGCTACAAACTTACATTCATAAACGAGAAAAGGCTTTCTATATTGGACATATTAGAGCTCATTCCTGCCTACCAGGACCCTTAAGCGAAGGAAATTATCAGGCGGATCTACTAACTCGCCCAGTAGTTTGTACAGCTCTAGAAGAAGCCCGGCGGTCTCATGCCATTCACCATCAAAATGCTATATTATCACATATCTAGAGAAGCTGCTCGAAGTATTGTGCGTGACTGCGGCCATTGTCCTACTCATTTTCCTAGCCCTGCTACTGGAGTTAATCCTAGAGGACTTAGACCCTGTGACTTATGGCAGATGGATATTACTCATGTCCCATCTTTTGGCAAACTTTGCTATGTGCATGTTTGTATTGATACCTTTTCTCATGTTATCCTTGCTTCTGCACGTACAGGAGAAGCCTTTAAAGATGTAAGTCAACATTTATTCCAATGTTTTTCCTACCTAGGAATACCAAGGGCACTTAAAACAGACAATGGGCCTGCCTATACCTCTAGAGCTTTTAAAAACTTATGCTCTACATTTGGCATCGCACATACTACAGGAATACCTTACAATCCTCAAGGCCAAGCAATAGTAGAAAGGGCTCACCAAACTTTAAAAACACAAATTAAAAAATTACAAGAAAATGAGTTTAAATATTCCTCTCCTCATCATGTTCTACAACATAGTTTATTTGTAATTAATATACTAAATGTAGATTCTGAGGGAAATTCCCCGATGTACAGGCATTGGAACCCTGATCTAACTAAACCTAAAGTCCTCGTCAAATGGAGAGACTTGCTTACAGGAGCCTGGAAGGGACCTGATGTACTTTTAACCCGGGGGAGAGGATATGCTTGTATATTTCCATAGGACGCAGACTCACCTGTGTGGATTCCAGACCGTCTAGTCCGACCTTATGTCTCACCGCCCTCCATCTCCGCCTCAACCTAGCACACCTGACCAGAGCCCGTCTGCAGTAGATGTGCAGCCCTGAGCTGGAACCACCTGTCCATTGGAAGGATCACATGTGCCCCCTTTTTGTCTGTCCTTATGTTCCAGCTTTGCCCCACATCTCCTTTCCTTTTTCCTTTTTTTAAAATCTAACTACTTGTTTGCTGGTTCTTTGGCCTTTCTCCTTCTCTCCTGAACACAGCCTTTTCTAGAATCTCCCTACCCTACTGTTCCAGGAAGGGCACCTCCCTTTTATGCCGTGACTATGGATGTTTGGTATATGTCCCATACATGGAGTTGTCTTGTGCCAAGAGCCCGACATCCTGGGCTGAGAAAGCCCTGTCCCAGGACTCTCCTTTTTCCTGTATTGGCCCCTCTGACCCTTGTGTCAAGAGGGACCCTCTTCTTACAATCCAATTGCCCACAGCTGTTGCCTGAGTTCTCTGTTAATGCTGAGGTCACGGTGACTGGTACAATGGATATGTCTCTCGCCCAATGGAGTGAGCTGGGTTCTCTCTGGAGAAGAAACCTGGGTTCCCCAAGATATGTGATCAATGCCGGGACCCCGCCAGCAGGCGAGGGGATCCAAAGGCAGTTGCTGGGCATGGAGGCCAGAGGGACATAGACTACCAAGGAGACAGAACTGAACCTCACATTACCCTGCTTGGCCCCGGAGCTTGGCTGGTTAGTCAAAGACGGGTAAGATTCCTCAGGGAGGAACAACCTAAGACAGGCACAGTCACAGAGGGGCCAGTAGGAGAGAACTTGGGGTTCAACAGAGGTGGGGCACAGATCCTCACCCCCCCAATGGTGCAGGGGCTTGAACACTCGCCCCTTCTGAGGAAGGTCTCCTTCCCCCATGGCTGCTTCTCGCTTCCCATGTCCAGCCCAGATAGGGACCCAGATAACGAATAGAGACTTGGTCCAGCTCAGATCGGGAACAGAAAGAGACTTGGTCCAGCTGGGATCAGTACCCAGATAAGAGACCTGGCTGACAGCAGCTGCCCTCTCACTGCAACAGGACTTGTTTCCCATTTCCACCTTGGACCACAGGGAAAGGGGCAGCTGAAAGAAAGGGCTGGAGCAGGATGCTGCCTTCTTCCCTTTCTTCTTCCTCTTTTTTCTAAACACTTCCATGCCTTGTAGTTCTTTTGCTTTCTTTTCTTTTTCTCTCTACTACCCTCCATCCTCCATAACAGCTGACCCAGAGAACACAGCTGACTCCTCCTTGGACGCAGACGCCACCATCAAGCACGGCCCTGATGGACCCTTTGATGCAGCCCTTCAACTCGCTGACACGTCGGGAAGCCCGTCGCCAGTGATGCCACCCGCTAGCCAGACCAACAAAGACAACCAAACCAACAACTTGAGGACAGCTGAAATCTCTTGACTGAAGAGGCCGGCAACCTCCTAAGGAACGGGGCTCCTTGTGCGCTTCATCCACTATGTTTATAGCTATGCTTGTTGTCATTGCTTGCCAGTCTTCTTCCAAGTCTTAAACAGCCCAATCTGAGAGGTGGCCACTGATTTGCATGCGCTATCATTTAAAAAATAAAAAAGGGGGAATTTGCCGGGAGCCGGTCCATCCTTGCGGCTTGACACAGTCGCTGCAGGAAAGAAACATCTGCACAGCATATGTTTCAAGGGACCTGGCATATATAGCATACTGTTCTTAATATGTTTGCTCTCCTTAGTGCCATGTGTTTTAACCAAGGTCACCTCTCTGAGAAAGGTTGTTTCCCCAGGTGGGGATTTTTCCCTGAGGTTAGGGAGAGGATACAACCCCTTAATTAAGTGGCAGGCGGGTAGTTAAGCTACATAATCTTTACTCCCTGGAATGGAGATAAGAAACACCCTAACCTTTGTAATAGAAATTGACAGGATTAAAATCGGCTGGTATAAATACGGATGTAACAAGACAATAAACATGAGATCCTCATCAGAACCTCATCAGTTCCTAACCAGAGCTCCGACCAGAACTTTGGCTGGAGATCCTGGCTAGAGGTCCTGACTAGGCTGCTGATCAACTGAAGGCTGTCTTCGTGTCATTCCTTCTTCGCCGACTCCATCCACACCTTTGGGGACCCCTGGACCCGCTGGGATTGGACCCCAGCAAACTCACTCATTTTTCAGGCTGAGCTTGGGCACTGCTCTGTGGAGAGTCCCTGCGCAGGTGCCCAGACCCGGTGAGGTGCCACCGGACCTTCCACCTACCGCTCACTGTGCTGCTCAGAGCGCTCTCACCGGGACCTGTCTGACCACTTCGCCAGGCTGAGGAACCCGAGGCCACCCGTCCACTCCCGGGCAGGCGTGATGCCTGGCGGGCACTGCTCAATACAGATTTGCCCTAGGGCCCTGGCCTGCCGTGGCTCCATTGGTTGGAGCGTCATCCCGTGCACCAGAAGGTTGTAGGTTTGATTCCTGGCCAGGGCACATACCTAGGTTGTGGGTTCGATCCCCAGTCAGGGTGCATGTAAGACTGATTGCTGTATCTCTGTCACATTGATGCCTCTCCCCCTGCCCCCTTCTCCCTCTCTGAAAATCAATTTAAAAGTTTGTGATATGGATGGGTACGTATAGAAATAGATGACTGGATGGACAGACATGTGAATAGTGATCGGTGAAAGGATGGACAGTGGCTGGGTGGACTCACCTGGCAGGCATAGGGCCGCCTTGGGTGGAGTCAGCACAGGCACATCCTGCCCAGGAGCAGGGGCCCTCCTGGGAAACCCCGCCGACTGCCCTGGAGACCTTCACAGGCCTCTCAGTCTGAGAAGCACTTGCACCTCTGCAGGGACTGTGGAGGAGAAGGAAGCTCTGGAGGGAAAGGGAGCAGGGAGCGGCCATCTCGCCTTGGCCCTAGCCAGAGAGAGTGGGGCATTGGGGAGCGCACGGTGGACGGGCCTGGTGAGGTAGCTGGGGGCTCAGGCTGGGGTGGGGCTAACAGTGCTGCTGGCTCAGCCCCAGGGTCCCAAGTCCGGCTTGTCTCCCTCCCTTGTCCCAGGCACGCACCCAGCAGGAAGTGCCCCTGGGCAGCTGCTGGGTGGAGGCAGGCAGGCGACAGCGGGCCCTCCTGGGAGAGGACACAGGGCTGGAGAGCCGCAGCAGGGCCCGAGGCTGTGTGACACCACCCCCACCCCCCCCCCACCACCACCCCGTGTGGCCTGCGCCTGGCTGCAGAGGCCTCCAGGTGTCTCCGAGGGAGAGGCACTGATGGCAGCGCTCCTCACGCTGTGCAGGGCCAGCCTCCCGCCCCGGCAGCTCCCAGGCCGGGAGGTGGGAGAGGAGCCAGACTCTCCGACAGAAGGGTTTCTGGTCCTTTGAGCCCCTCCACTCACACGCAGGAGACGGAGGCCGCTTTGCCCAAGGCCACCGGGAAGCTGGGCTCAGGACCATCCCAAACTCGGTTGCCTGCTTCTGCATAGACTGGCTGGTGGGTCTTCTTCCCACTTCCAGCGACGTGGCTGAGCTGCAGTAAGACCACAAACTCCTCGCTGTCAGCACAGGGGCCTGATCTGCCGCCCGAGACAACCATGGAGGGTAGTGATTAAAAGCCTGGTGGGTGCTGGGCGTGGCTTCCAGCTCTGCCATTCACAGCCGTGTGACCTGGGACAGTGATTTCGCCGCTCTCGCCTCGGTTTCCTCACCTGGAACACGGTGCCTCCCCCGTGGGCTGTGTTGATGAGGGTGAGTTCATGTGCACGCTTGGAATGGCACCGTGAGCAGGAGTGTGGGACCTGCGTTTGCATATGGGAGTAAGTGTGAGCTCATGTGTAAGTGTGCGCGAGTGTGAGGGCCTCGGTGCACAAGCAGAGTGTGTGTCTGAGAGTGTTAATTAGTGAGCAGATGAGTGTGCGTGGAGGTACAGTTGTGAGTCTAAGTGCCCTTGTGTGAACTCAGTGCATGAGTGTTGGGGTAAGAGAGGACAGAGTAGTGAGGGTGTGTGCGTGTGGGGAGTGGGAGCATTTCCGAGTTACAGGGAGGGCCGTGAGCAGGTGATGCGTGTGCCTGTGCCGGGGACTCCGAAGCCCCGCCAGCAGGGTCCAGTCTGAGAGGCTGGATTTTGGGCTCCGAAGCCGCTTTTTCCTAAAGTGACTTCACCCGTCACCTCCTGGCCCAGCAGCTGCAGCTGGAGCGCAGGTCGGCGGCCGGGCTGGGCCCCACGAGCCTGGTCCCCCGGGGGGTGGGGGGAGCCCGATGGCTGCTGGGTGGACGAGTGGACACAGGGATGAAATAATGACAGTTCACTCCAGCCCCACAGCTCAAGCCCCTGAACCCAGGACCACCCCCCTCAGCCCCAGCGCCCGGGCCGGTCTGCCTTGCAGGGCGGGGCCTGGCTCCGGTGGCCTTTCCTTCCCCATGAGCCCTGGGGTGGGTCAGGGCCGTGGAGCCCCTGCATGGAGCCCTCACCCCGTTAGAGAGCAGGGCGCTTCCTTTCCTTCCCGACAGCGAGGCCCGTGCCGGCGACGCCAGCCGTGGCCGCCCCTGGGCAGGGCTTGCCTACCAGGCAGGGACCTGCCATGGGCCCGGCCGTTGACCTGGGGAGAGCACAGAAGGAGCTGCCCACAGCCCACACGGAACTGACCTTTTTTACCACGAATTTGTAAGAGAGGATTTAAGTAGTCTTTACAATGTTGAATTTGGCAAGAACCAATTACATGTACTTATTATTGTGCAGGAACAGCCGCCATTTCCTGTTTTGGTCACCCTGACATTCCAGAACAGCGGTTCTCAACCTGTGGGCCGTGACCCTTTCACAGGGGTCGCCTAAGGCCATCGGAAAACACATGTATAATTACATATTGTTTCTGTGATCAATCACTATGCTTTAATTATGTTCAATTTGTAACAGTGAAATTGGGGTCACCACAACATGAGGAACTGTTTTAAAGGGTCGCGGCATTAGGAAGGTTGAGAACCACTGTTCCAGAACCTAGTTCAGTGCTTGGCACTTAGTAGGTGTTCAAATAGCTGTTGGCTCAGTGGCACTCGTGACTGGAATCTGACTTCCCAGAAGACAGTGCGGCCGCGGTCACCGTCACCGGAGGACATGATGGCGGCAGCAGACAGAGTTAAGTGGCACTACTCGGATTTGACGTTTTCTTTCGCAGTTTAGACTCATTTTCTCATCAGGTTGCAGCCATCCCCGAGGCTAGGAGCGCTCACGGGCCTGTGGCCGGAGGATACGGTGGGGCCATCCCTGCCTGACCGCCACCGCCGGTGTCCCTGGGCCGGGGCTCTCCTCGAGCCCAGGAGCAGGCCAGGCCTTCCTCCAGGGGTACCGGCTCTCGGCAGGGTGCTCTCCCCTCGCCGCTGCCCCCTCTCCCTGTGCCTCACAGTGAGCCCTTCGGTTGCCCAGGCCTGGGATGGGGGCTCTGCTGGGTAGCTGGGCCTCCCTCCCGCCCTGTCCTTCTAACCTGTTGTGCAGGCGGCAGCCAGAGTGACCAGGGCTTCTGCCTAGGGGTGTGACCAGTCGGTGCAGTCTTCTGGGGAAGTCACAGCTTGGAGTGTGTTTCAAGTGCAGTCTGACGGGAAAATGGAGCATGCACCCTCCCCCTCCTGCCCTTGTCTTTCCCGTCTCCATGGTGACTCACCACTTTGCCTGCCACATCCCAGCATCCCAGCCTCTGCCAGGGACTCGGAGCCGGCCGGTCCCTCCCTCCTCCCGGCTTGTTCCCGCAGCCCTGCCTCCTCCCCCGGGGCGAGTCCAGAGGCAGCCTCCTCTTCCATCTATTCTTCTGCTCTGGCAGCCGGCTCCTCGGGGAGACCATCCCCACACCCTCCACCTGCACAGGCACCAGCCTTTCCATCCTCCGCTGCTCAAGGTCTCTGGGCCTCCGCCCTCGCCCTCGGCCTCCGGACCCATCCCCACTCCCAGCCTCCCATGCCCAGGTCCGCCTTCTCAGTCATTTCCCTTTGTCACCGGTTTGGCAAACAGGCAAGTCTTCTCCTAAGATGTGGGAGAGAATGGGGTGGGAAGGGGCTCCCTGGATGGAGCGGAGCGCAGAGGGCGAGGGAGAGGCCATGAAAACCCAGGACTGAGACAGGGATCTGGATTCTTTTCTAAATAACGTTTTTGTTATTTCCCTGCCAAATTCTCTCCAAGGAGAGGAACCAGAGCTTCATGGGAAACAGCAGCAACAGTTGGTAAGCGGCGGGGCCTGCTGGATGTGGGTGAGGCCTCCCGGGCAGCCGGGCGGGAACACGGGCTGCGCTGTCCCGGGAGGGGGCTCCAGGTTGGATCTGCCCGGATCTGGAGAGGAGGTGGCACCGGAAATGGCGGGTGCTGCAGGGAGGCCGATTGGAGCTCGGAAGGGGAGCGTGGGAGCGTCTAAGAACCAGGCCTCTGCCCCACCACCAGGGGCCCCACCCTTGGATCCCACCTCCGGGGTGTTTAGAGGCTGCAGAAGGGATCACTCCTTAGGCGGCCCTAACTCCTCCAGGGAGCCCTGGCAGCAGGGGGCTGTGGGTGAGGTATTCACAAGCATTTGTGCCAGGTGCTGGTGGGGTGCAGGCGCTGGGTGTGGTGTAGGTGCTGGTGGGGTGCAGGCACTGGGTGTGGTGTAGGTGGTGGTGGGGTGCAGGCACTGGGTGTGGGTGTAGGTGCTGGTGGGGTGCAGGCACTGGGTGTGGTGTAGGTGCTGGTGGGGTGCAGGCACTGGGTGTGGTGTAGGTGCTGGTGGGGTGCAGGTACTGGGTGTGGTGTAGGTGCTGGTTGGGTGCAGGCACTGGGTGTGGTGTAGGTGCTGGGTGGGGTGCAGGTACTGGTGGGGTGCAGGTACTGGTGTGGTGTAGGTGCTGGTGGGGTGCAGGCGCTGGTGGAGTGCAGGCACTGGGAGGGGTGCAGGCGCTGGTGGGGTGCAGGCACTGGGAGGGGTACAGGCGCTGGTGGGGTGCAGGCACTGGGAGGGGTGCAGGCGCTGGGAGGGGTGCAGGCGCTGGTGGGGTGTAGGTGCTGGGTGGGGTGCAGGTACTGGTGGGGTGTAGGCACTGGTGGGGTGCAGGCGCTGGTGGAGTGCAGGCACTGGGAGGGGTGCAGGCGCTGGTGGAGTGCAGGCACTGGGAGGGGTGCAGGCGCTGGTGGGGTGCAGGTGTTGGTGGGGTGCAGGCGCTGGGAGGGGTGCAGGCGCTGGTGGGGTGTAGGTGCTGGGTGGGGTGCAGGTGTTGGTGGGGTGCAGGTGCTAGTTGGGTGCAGGCGCAGTGCCTGGGGCACCATCGCATCAGCTCACTCGATGGCCCCACGTGGCCGGCACTGCCCGCCTGATGGGCACTGAGGGAGGCCGGATGGAGGGAGCCTTGCCCAGGCGGCACTTGGTCTGAGAGCCAAGGTTTCACCCTCCAGGCAGCTCTCTGCTGCCCCGGTTCTGACTCTGAGTCCCTGCCCCACATGCTGCTCTCAAATGACCCGTCTGCCCACCCCCCCAGGTCCCACGCACCGTCCCCCAGGCTGGAGCGGGGCCTGGGGTCCCGGCCCGGGGAACCTCGGGAGCCGCCCACCTGCACCCACTGCCCAGAGAGGCGCCACGAGCCCCCGCGGGACCGCGGCCCCCGACGCCCACAGCCGGTGCTCCCAGCGCCGCAGGGGCTGCCCGCGGAAGGGCCTCCGGGGCCTGGAGGAGAGGATGGGGCGCCTGCTGCGGAGGCCGCCGCCCACCGTGCAGGTGGGGACCAGGCCCCCTGGCGGGGTGGGCGGGTCCGAGAGGGGTGGCTTCGGCCTGTCCTGGGGTGTCACCTGTCCTAGGGTGCCGGGTGTCCCGGGGTGCCGGGTGTCCTGGGGTGCTGGGTGTCCTGGGGTGCCGGGTGTCCTGGGGTGCTGCCTGTCCTGGGGTGCCGGGTGTTTTAGGGTGCCGGGTGTCCCGGGGTGCCGGGTGTTTTAGGGTGCCGGGTGTCCCGGGGTGCCGGGTGTCCCGGGGTGCCGGGTGTCCTGGGGTGCCACCTGTCCTGGGGTGCCGGGTGTCTTGGGGTGCCGGGTGTTTTAGGGTGCCGGGTGTCCTGGGGTGCCATCTGTCCTGGGGTGCCGGGTGAAAATGGGCCGGGTTGGACGCACCAGCTGGGGGCCCCCCTCCCGCACTCGGGTGCTGAAGGATCCCCCTCCTCGGGCAGGAGAGCTGCGTGCAGGCGGAGCCGGAGCCGCTGCTGCTGGTGCGGGTCGGTGCCGCCGGAGGCCCGCGGCTGAGGATGGGGGCCGTCAACCGCTGCCTGAAGCACCCGCTGGCCCGGGACACCCCCGTCTGCCTCCTCGCCGTGCTGGGGGCGCCGCGCTCCGGGAAGACCCTGCTCCTCGACGGCCTGCTCCGGGGGCTGCCGGGCCTGGCGCGGGTGGGCTCCGCGGGGCTGGGCGGCTGGGGGGGAGCGGGCCGGACGCACCCTGATGCCCTCCCCTTCCCCGCAGGAGGCGGGCGAGGGCTGGCCGAGCGGAGGGGGCGCCCTGCCAGGATGCAGATGGGGCGCCGACAGCCTTGACCGGGGTGTGCGGATGTGGAGCCACCCCTTCCTGCTGGGGAAGGAGGGGCGGGAGGTGAGGGAAGGGCCCAGGAGGTCAAGGTTGGGCAGGGAAGGCAGGGGAAGGAGGAGCGGAGATGGGCCAAGGGGAGGAGGACGGAGGAGAGCTGGGGCGGCCGAGGAGCCGGCGCGAGGCTGGGAGGCAGGCTCGGCCCGCGGTCTGCCCTGCCCTGCACAGGTGGCTGTGTTTCTGGTGGACACCGGGGACGCCATGAGCCCTGAGCTGAGCCGAGAGACAAGGACCAAGCTGTGTGCCCTCATCATGATGCTGAGCTCCTACCAGGTGAGGCGCTGCCTCCTGGCCCCGGGGCGCCCCGCTGGGTCTGGCCCTCAGAGCCGGACGGTCACTCGGTCTCGCAGGCTTTTGTGTCCCGGGCCCGGCAGATTCTGGGGCTGTCCCTGCGAGGGAAGGATGCCCCCAGTTGGTGAAGGTGGGAGCATCGCTTGTTCTGAAGGAGGTTGAAGTCGCTGGGGGGCAGTTGAAGTTCAGGATCATCCCGCCTGCCTTTGTCCCGCAGGCTGTGCAGACCCTGGGCTGGCTCTCCCAGGTCCCGAGACCCACAGCCGGACTGTGAGCGCCCTCCTCACTGGGTCTTCCCAGTGTCTCTGCCCTCGCAGACCCTCTTCCCTTTGTTCTCCTTGTTCTAGATCCTCAACACTTCCCAGGAGCTGACGGACACAGACCTCGAATACCTGGAGGTGAGGAGTCATCTGGGGTTGGGGTGCCACCCGTCCCTGCCTGACCATAAGGCTAGTGGGCTGGACCAGCCGGAATCAGGGGCCTCCCAGTTCCGACCCAGCATCCCCTGACCTGCAGGTTTGGTGGGTTCGAGGCAGAGGATGAAGCCCGAGACACCTGGTGGGAGGGAGGCTGGGAGTGTGCATCGCCCTGTGGGCCCCGTGGGGGGGGGGGGGGGGGGGGCGGCAGGCGGCCGCCCTGGAGTGGCCCAGCTGTGACCCTCATTGCCTCTAGATGTTTGTCCACGTGGCTGAGGTGATGGGCAGGCATTATGGGATGGTGCCCATCCAGGTGAGATGCCTGTTTCTGGACTCGTCACTCAGACCCAGACACCCGCTGGCTGCTGGTGTCAGGAGCCCTTCTCTTCCAGCACCTGGATCTCCTAGTTCGTGACTCATTCCACCCCAACCAGGCAGGGCGGGGGGCCCGAGGGGGATGCCCTCCGGGTGAGTGTGCGGAGGGCGGGCTGCGGGGGTGGCAGGCAGAGGCGAGGGCCCTGTAGGTCAGCGAGGAGGGGGGCTGGGCCCCAGCTCAGAGATCTCCTCCTCCATCTCTCAGAAGCCTGGCAAATACCCCAGGGTCCGGGCGCTGCTGCGAGGGAGGCGAGCCCGCTACTGCCTGCTGCCTGCTCTGCGGCGACCATGGGCCGGCAGAGAGCACGGGAGCCCGGGCAGTAAGTGTCGCAGCAGCAAAGGCCCCCAGCTTGCTTGCCCTCCTCTAGTGACTGGACCCTCCTCCCGCGTACCGGTGTCTCCCAGCCTCGGCCGCCCCCCCCCCCCCCGCCCCCGCAGCAGGTCCCCCCGCCCCCCGCCCCGCCCCCCCAGCAGGTCCCCCGCAGCAGGTTCCCCCGCCCCCCGCCCCCCCCCAGCAGGTCCCCCCCCAGCAGGTCCCCCCCCCAGCAGGTCCCCCCCCCAGCAGGTCCCCCGCAGCAGGTCCCCCCGCCCCCGCCCCCCCCCCCGCAGCAGGTCCCCCCGCCCCCGCCCCCCCCCCCCGCAGCAGGTCCCCCCGCCCCCGCCCCCCCCCCCCAGCAGGTCCCCCGCAGCCGTCCTCAGCGAGTCTCTTCTCAGGCCCGGAGGAAGCCTGCCCGCTGCGGGCCTACATTGCGGACGTGCTGAGTGCCGCCCCGCAGCATGCCAAGAGCCGCTGCCAGGGGGACTGGGGTGAGGGACGCCCGGTGGCCAGGGGGGACGGACGCCTGCTCACAGGGCAGCAGCTCGCTCAGGAAATCAAGGTGCGACACCTCTCCAAAGACCCAGAGCGCGCCCGCCCCTCCCTCCCTGATCCCTCGCGATGTTTCCGCAGAACCTCTCGGGCTGGATGGGGAGGCCAGGGCCCGGCTTCGCCTCTCCGGATGAGGTACAGAGCTCCCCGGGGACCCAGGGGGACGGGGGACAGGGGCGGGGGGTGGGGGGGAGAGCTGGTGCACCCGGCCCGGGAGGAAGGAGCGGCAGCCTGGGCTTTCCTGTGGACAGATGGCCGCCCAGCTGCACGACCTGAGGATGGTGGAAGCTGCCAAGAAGGAGTTTAAGGAGTACGTGCGGCAGCAGGTGGGGCCCGGCCTGTGCAGGGCACAGGTGTCCAGCGAGGCGGGGCCGTGGGGGAGCGGCTCTCGAGTCTCCTGGTCAGGGCGCCCTCTTTCTCCGCCCGGCATAGGACGTGGCCACCAAGCGCATATTCTCTGCGCTCCGGGTCCTGCCAGACACGATGAGGAGCCTCCTCGCTGCCCAGAAAGATGCCATCCTGGCGCGCCACGGAGCGGCCTTGCGATGCCAGGGCAGAGCGCAGGCCCTGGAGGCCCTGGAGGCTGAGCTGCAGGCCCAGGCCAGGGCCTTCATGGACACCTACACCATGCGCTTCTGCGGCCACCTGGCCGCCGTGGGCGGGGCCGTGGGGGCCGGGCTCATGGGCCTGGCGGGGGGCGTGGTGGGCGCAGGCATGGCCGCAGCGGCACTGGC
This sequence comes from Myotis yumanensis, assembly GCF_028538775.1. Taxonomy (NCBI): domain Eukaryota; kingdom Metazoa; phylum Chordata; class Mammalia; order Chiroptera; family Vespertilionidae; genus Myotis; species Myotis yumanensis. Next base: position 2,591,690 of record NW_027223767.1, read on the forward strand.
CGCGGAGGCTGGGATGGTGGCCGCTGGAGCTGCGGTGGGGGCCACAGGGGCCGCCGTGGTTGGGGGTGGCGTGGGCGCTGGGCTGGCTGCCACCTTGGGCTGCATGGAGAAGGAGGAGGAGGAGAGGCTGCAGGAAGGGGACCGAGAGCCGCTGCTCCGGGGAGAGTAACAGCCCCAGGAGACAGGAAAAGGAGGGAGGGATGCGAGGCAGGAGGGAAGGAAGGGGGGTTCCGAGGACCCCCATGTCCACGCTGCCCTAGAGAATGCCCAGGTCTGGGTGGCTGGCTGAGCTGAAGAATCCAGGGAGAACCCGGGGAGGGGCCCAGGGGCAGGAGCAGTGGTGGGGTGGTAAGTAGGATGTAGGGCCTGTTTTTGGCTGCAGGCGATTGCCAACTGGCCATTGACCCAAATAAACCTGACCACGTGTCCCCAGCAGTTGTTTGCTCCACCCTCCCCGCCCTGGCTTATCCCTGGCGGACGCAGGAAGGCTGAGCGAGCTGGACCTCCCGGGGGGAGAGGGCCTGTCCTTTCAGATGGGGGCAGCTCTGGGATCAGCGACCTTGGTGATCAGTATTGGGGAGCACTAAAGTGGCCTGACCCCTGGAGGTGAGAAAGCTGTCCCTGGGACTGCTCCCAAGCTGCCCAGCAGGGGGCGTCCCTGCTCCTGAACCTCGGGGAGTCTGCAGGGGCCTCGAGCGGGGCCTCGGGCTGTGCCCTTTGTCACGCTGGTCAGGTGCAGCGTGCCTGTGCTTTGTGTGGGATGCCATCCCGGCGCTGGGCTAGCTGCCAAAGATGAAACCCCTGCGATTGCATCCGCGCTGGACAGACGGCCCCGGGAGCATCTGAGAAAGTCCTCGAGCTTCAGCGAGGGAGCACGCTCTATCCTGTGCCCCCACCAGCCTGTGGGGAGACCCTCTGCTCCACGTCAGCAGGAGGCCTGGGTGCAGCCCACAGGGAGCCTGAGGGCCCAGGGCCTCCCAGGGGGCCAGGAGGCCCTACCAGGAAGACTGCCAAGCTATTGAACTTAAAAAGTTGAAGGGCACATTGTACGAAAAATAAAATGTGTGCTTGAATGCTCGCTTCCCAGTCAATTATTGGAACAGTTCTCTTCAGCCCCCAGAGGGTTTGGGGCAGGAGGAGGTGAACCAAGCGCTCCATTATGGGGACTCATGGATGGGAAGGGGACGCATGAAATTCAAGGGATCTGGGAGCTGCGTGTCCGAGGCCCCCACGGGGCTGTGGGCGGTGGGGGAGGGGGGTGGGCAGGCGCGGGATTGTAGGAGGGCTCAGGCCAAAGGCTTGTCCACTCGGACTTGGGTCTTGCTTCCTGGGTCCCTGCTGCTTCACATGGGCCTGTGATCAGGTGGCCACCGGCCTCCGTCCTGGCAGGAGGAGAGTGGAGGTCTAGTGGGAAGTCCTTGCTGGAGTGGAGAGAGGGGGAGCCAGGCCACTTCTGTGGGGCCAGGCGGCTGAGGGTTCACGGGACGTCTCCCCCTGACCCAGGCCGCCAGCTCAGAGTCGCCGCAGTGGCCGTGGTGTCCGGACCCCGCCTTCCACAGATGCAAACGCAGAGAGAAGTCTCGGCTAAGGCCCCCCAGCTGGTGACAGCAAAGCCGGGGCCCCGAACGCCTGGTCCCCAGCCAGTGCTCCTCACAGACGCGGCCTCGGCTGTGCTGACACTGAGATGCTCCTCTTGGGGGATTCTTGCCCCCCCCCCCCACCCCCCAGCTCTAAGAGGCAGTGTCGGGGGACAGAGGCGAGGACGTGGCCGGGAACGGGTGGCTCAGCGGTAGAGGCTGCAGTTAGTGAGATGGGGGCAAAATAGCGAGTGGAGAAACCTCACAGCCAGGGTGGAGCACAGGTGGGTGAAGACGAAGGGCCGAGGGGGAGCTGAGGACGGAGCCCGCGGGGCGGGCCCACACTTTGTGAGGAATTTGCTGAGAAAGGCTTCCTGAGAGCATCTCTTCGGTCCCTCCACCTGGCGGACACAGAGCTACAAAATCTCCCAGACCTGGGGCGCAGGGTTGGGACTTGGGGGTGTGGGTGGCTTTAAGAGGAGCCGCCCAGGCAGGGGTTGTGCTTAGCTAGAGTCCACCCAGTGGCGCTGGAAGGAACTGCAGCGGGTGCTCCCTGCTCTTCGGAAGGGACACAGGACACAGGGGGTCGCGCTCTGCAGAGGCAAGAGGAATCCTATTAAGTGCTGTTTGTCTTGTGCCTGATCGCTCTCTTCTTAATCCTCACTCCAGGATATTTTTCATTGATTTTCAGAGAGAGAGAGAGAGTGATGTAGGGAGGGAGAGAGACACACACATACAGAGAGAAACATCTATGTGAGAGAGACACATCGATTGGTTGACTCCCGCACATGCCCTGACAGGGGCCGGGGGACGAAGCTGCAACCCAAGTATGTGCCCTTGATCTGCAATCAAACCTGAGAGCCTTTGGTGCACGGGCCCGATGCCCTACCACTGAGCCACACTGGCCAGGGCTGTGCCTTACAGCTCTCAAAGCATTTTCCCAAACATCATCTCTCCTCAGCCTCAAAACTGTCTCATGCAGCATGTACTTATTTTTTAAAATATGTTTTTATTGATTTTAGAGGGCTGCCCCCTGCACGTCTCTACCTGGGATGGAGCCCACAACCCAAGCATGTGCATTAATGGGAATCGAACTGGCAACCTCTTAGTACATGGGATGATGCTCAACCAACTGAGCCACGCCGGCCAGGGCTAGAGTACTTATTTTTACAGACGCTCAGAGGAATGATGTGAACAGTTGAAACAACTAGTCCAAGAGAAGCCAGGACTTGAACCCAAGTTTTCTGGTGCCGAATTCCTTGCTCAAGTGAGCCCTCTCCCACAGTCTCCCAGCCTCTCGGTCCCAGCCCAGTCAGGGGGAACCTCTGGCTTCCAACATTAATTCACAAGAGCCCAGGTGACGCTGTCCAAGGGGTCAGCCGCTAGCTGACGTCGCTGGTTTCTCCTCTATGACCTGTTGAAGGTCACTCCAAGGTACTTTAAGATTCTTGTGTGACACGTTTCTGGGTTAGAGATCTGGCGACTTACTTCCAGTTCCTGCTTCGGAGGGCTCCCTCCTGTTGAAGACGGCAGTACCACAGCACAAAGGGACACAGCCCTGCTTGGACTGAATGTTTGATTTCCTCAAACTCCTGTTGGAATCAGTCCTCACTGTGATGCAATCAGGTGGTGCGGCCTTTGGGGTGACTAGGCCATGAGGGTGGAGCCCCCGTGAGTGGGATCAGTGCTTCCACCAGGTGGGGACGTGGCCACCGATGAGCCGGGAAGAGGCTCTCATCAGCTACTGTTACCAGCGATGTTGGCGGCAAAACGGCCCCAGTTGTTATCAGTGAACTTGGGCCTCGGTTCTTTTTTGTTTTTTTTTATCTTTATTGTTGAAAATATTACAGATGTTGCCCTTTTTTTTTTGGACCTGGGTTCTTGAGCTCAGCAAAGAAAGAATTCAGAGCCAGGAGCTCAAATTATGAAAGAAAGTTTAATTAGAACATTACAGAAGGAAGTGAGCCAGATGGGCTGCGTGGGCTCAGGAAAAAAGCCACAGAAGCAAAAGAAGGGCCCTTGCAGCTTAGGAGAGGGAAAGGTAACGCTCTGAGGGGGAGGAGAGGTGATGGGAAATGTGGGGTGTCTCCTGGGAGGGAGGGCATGCTGGGTCCTTTCTCATCAGTGTTTTGTTGTTGCTGTTAATCCTCACATGAGGATATTTTTTCCATTGCTTATGAGACACACACACACACACACACACACACACAGAAAAACATTGATGTGAGAGAGACACATTGATTGGTTGCCTCCTGCATGAGCCCTGACTAGGAATTGAACCTGCAACACTTTGCTGCATGGGCTGATGCTCTAACCACTTAGCACACTGGCCAGGAGAGTTTTAAAGACAGAGTTTAGGGGAGGTCTATGGGGGATCTCAATAAAATTCAATAGCTTTATGCTGATGCACACAAAAAAAGAAAGAAAGAAAAAGAGAGAGATTTCTTTCTCTGACTTGTCTGTCCTCGGGTGTGGTTGGCACAAAGAGCACTGGATTGGGTTTCTGCTGTCTGTCTCCCTGAGGTGGGTGACTTAAGCTATTTCCCTCTGGTTGGGAGGAGAAGTATAAGCCATTATTCCTAAGTGGCCTTGGGTAGGGGAGACAGGAGTTTGAGATTTACTAGATGGCTGTGAACTGCGTGGCCTTTTAACTATTTCCGTTTCTCTATTGCACTGTCCCGGCTTACCAGCCTGTCTCAACATCTCACCGCATCTGCTGGCTCCAGGACTTTGGACTCCCGATACTCAGAACTGTGAGTTAGTGTTTGCTGCTTTTAGCCACCTGGTAATGTGTTTGTTATAGCAGCACCTTGACTGCAGGAGCAGGAGCCCCTGACTGCATGAAACCATGTCATGAGCAAGAAGAACCCACGAGAGCCGGACACACCACACGCAGGAGAGGCTTGGAGGGAAGGAGGACCTAGCTTGTAAGACACCGGAGCTGGGGGTGAGGAGGTGCATCTTGGGGGCTTGCCGGGCCATGGCAGGACAACAGGCTATAGATACGTCCAAAGAAATCTCTGCCTGGCCAGTGTTGCTCGGTGGTTAGGGTCATGAACCAGGAGGTCACGGTTCGATTCCCAGTCAGGGCACATGCCTGGGTTGTGGGCTCCATCCCTAGTGGGGGGCATGCAGAAGGCAGCCAATCAATGCTTTTCTCTCATCATTGATGTTTCTATCTCTCTCTCCCTCTCCCTTCCTCTCTGAAATCAATAAAAATATATTTTCAAAAATTATCTCTGATAATCTCCCATAGTGGGCAGGGTTCTTAATTCAAGTTCTTCTAGGAAGTCAGGGAGGGACAGAAGTTTCTCTCCAGCCCGTGGCTAAAGCTGCCTCTAGCACAGAGCAATCTGCTACAGAGGCACAACTTGGGGTGACTCGTTCAAACTCCACAATGCGATAAATAGGCCTATTTATTACCACATTATAGCCTCCCCTACTCTAACTAGACAGAGATTTGTCCCCTGGAGGGGGTGATGCTCCCATAAAAATCTGCCACGCTCGTGGCTGGGTGGAGGCCGTACGGAAGCACTGCTGGGTCCGCCGCAGGCACTGGCACAGCGTTTGGTAAAACTTGCCCAGATAACATGGGGTGCAGACCCTGTGCTGTCGAGGGAAATTTTTAAAAATCTGCCATTTGCGGAGGTTTTCTAGAAAACCTCCATAAATGTAGAAAAGAAATAGTTTTGGTATTGAACAAGCATTAAACCAGGCTGGGCTGTGTTGAGGAGTTCGGAGCAGGCCAGGCAGGTAGGGGTGGGACTGTGGGAGAGGGATGTGAAAGGGAGGAGCAGCTGAACCCCGTGAGCAGAAACAGTAAGTCAGCCACACCCTGTCCCAGGTAAAATCCCCAGAACTGCTGGGGTCCAACCCCAGCGGGTCCAAGGGTCCCCAAAGGTGTGGACGGAGTCGGCGAAGAAGGAATGGCACAGGGTCAGCGTTCAGTTGATCAGCATAGCGAGGTTCTCCCTCCAGGATCTCCAGCGAAGTTCTGGTTAGGAACCAGCCAAGTTCTGGTCAGGATCTCCAACCAAATTCTGGTGCCATGTTCTCTCGCTAGGTTCTCCAGCCAGGTTCTCCAGGTTCAGTCACCAGGTTCTATCCAGGTTCTTTTGCCATGTTCTGTCTAGGTTCTCCAGTGAAGTTCTGTAGCCAGGTTCTGTCCAGGATCTTTTGCCATGTTCTCTGGCTAGGTTCTGGTTAGGATCTGATCAGGATCTGATCAGGATCTGATGAGGAGCTGATGAGGAGCTGATGAGGAGCTGATGAGGAGCTGATGTTTATTGTCTTGTTACATCCGTTTTTATACCAGCCGATTTTAATCCTGTCAATTTCTATTACAAAGGTTAGGGCGTTTCTTATCTCCATTCCAGGGAGTAAAGATTATGTAGCTTAACTACCCGCCTGGCACTTAATTAAGGGGTTGTATCCCCTCCCTAACCTCAGGGAAAGATCCCCACCTGGGGAAACAACCTTTCTCTGAGAGGTGACCTTGGTTAAAACACATGGCGCTAAAGGGAGCAAACATATTAAGAACAGTATGCTATATATGCCAGGTCCCTTGAAACAGCAAGGATGGACCGGCTCCCGGCACAGAACAAAGGGCCCTGATCCCAGGCCAAACACATCGGGCCCAGAAAATGAGCCAAAACCCAGTTGTGTGTGTAAAATGTATGGATATTGCTGGGGCCACATTTTTAGAACCAGCCAATGGGAAGTTAGCAGGGCACATGTCAACCTCTAGACAAAGGAGCTGCCCCCGCGGCCCACCTGGGTCCCCGCTCTGCAGGGCGTCTTGGCTTTCACGCATCTCTTTGTTCCTGGACTCATTCTTCGATTTCGTGAGACAACGGACTCGGACCGGAACAGAAATGTTGGATACCGGTGTCACATGTAATCTAATATTTATAAAGGAGATTACAAAGAGAGAAAAGAAACCCCACCATTTTCATACAGCCAAGCAGATACAACCCAGCACATGCGTGTTCTCAGGCGTGAGGACTCGGCCTCGGGGAGAGGGCTTGGCAGCGGCACCTGCTCTGTGTGCCTTCCTAGTTCAGCCTCTAGTAACTGCTCCTGGGCCTGGCTGGCCCCTGTGCTGGCACAGCCTTGTCTGAAGGAAGCTTAGAACCTGTGTCTATAAGGAGCTGGTTGTCAATGTGTCTCCGCTACCAGCCCAGGTGACAAGGAGATGGGAGTTGGTGTTGACATTGAAGAGTTGACTCCCAGGCCCTTCTGAAAAAAAATTCCTGGGTTTTAATGCTGGTAAAAGGCTTATTTAGCCTTTAAACAGATTTGCATATATATTAAAAGGACAAAGTACTTGCAAATACAAGTTTACTCTAAGAAAAAAGAGGGGGGAGAAAAGATCTCTTTCCATTTTTGTAACAAGGAAAACTCGCTCTCATTTTTACTTGCCCTACCATGTCCGCCCTTTGTCACTATTGTGTCCCAGCAATGTCAGCACAGGTGGCTGGTTAGCTACGGGAGCATGTGGAATTGGACATTAGGCCTGACTCACTGGGAAGCCACAGCATTCACAGGCTCCCGGAGGACAGCCACGGCCTCCCCCAAGGGGACTTCATCCCCCAGCGGCAGAGAGAGTCCCTGCCGGTTCCCTCAAACTCCCAGCCTATAAAACCCCCCAAACAAAGCTCCAGGGAACCCTCCTTCCCAGGGGCCGCCCGCGCCTCTGCCCCCCTGCCCCCCACAGGCCTGCATCTCCTAAACTCTAAGGACCCCACATGGCTTGCGGCCAGGGCAGCAATGGGCAGTGGCAGTTGGTCTCAGGCTACCCCCTCCCCCCGCTACCTGTCCCCAAAGCCCCCTTTTCTCTCACTTCTTAGTGAGCCAAAGCAGCCGAGGCTCCTTCCCCGTCCTTCCTTGTGTGAGGTCCCCAGCGCTAGCAAACGTCCTCTCACAGTCACCGGGACCCGTAATGTGACATCTTTCCTGCACCGAGCCAAGAACACCCGCGGGCAGCCTGCAGCAGGGAGCTTCTCTGTAATGAAACTGCTTTCACTCATCAAAAAACAAAACAGCCGAAACCGGTTTGGCTCAGTGGATGGAGCGTCGGCCTGCGGACTGAAAGGTCCCAGCTTCGATTCCGGTCAAAGGCATGTACCTGGGTTGCGGGCACATCCCCAGTAGGAGATGTGCAGGAGGCAGCTGATCGATGTTTCTCTCTCATCGATGTTTCTAACTCTCTATCTCTCTCCCTTCCTCTCTGTAAAAAATCAATAAAATATATTTAAAAAAACAAAACAAACAAAAACCCACAAAAAAACAAACAAAAACCAACACACGCTCATTACCGGCTGACCCCAGCAGACCCGCTCAGGGCCCGGTCCCCTTTCGGGAAAAGTCATGCATGAGAGCCTGGGCACCGGGAAGTGGTCCTTCACTTTGCTCACTAAATCTCACCACGAAACTCACCTTCCTGTGCCTGGGCGCCAGGAAGAAGCCGATTTCCACCGGCAACACCAGCACCATGTCTAACGAATGCCAGTGCGGCTTCTGCCCTTCTCCTGGCGTCTCGCAGCATCAAACAGCCAGCGAGTCTATAGCAGAATGCAGAGCAATGACCAGACTCACAGGGGGTGAGTGAGGAAATGAAGTATGTGGCGTGGGGAACAACCTTTAAACACATGCAGCAACTATGTCAGGGACGAAAAACATTCTTCTTCTGCTTGTGAAACACAAGACAACAGCCCCAAATGGCGCTGTTTACGCTCAGCTCTGCATCGCTGGACCGAGACGGAACTTAAGTAGAGTTTTTGCTCCCTGAGAAACGGAACCTTAGCCGGTCAGCCAGGATCCGGGTCAGCACTCGTGAGGTCACGGGCCTGACGGCCCTGCCACCCTGCAGGGAAGTGACCTTGCAATGCCCAGCTCGCTTTGTCCTAGTTCAGCTTTCTTGTTCCTGCTGCCTTCTGCCTGTGAAGGTCTTTCCTTTTCCGCAGCCCCTCAGAGCTCCCCTTCATCTGCTGGGCAGGAGGCTGCCTGGTTCATTGAATAAAGTTAATAAGATCTTTAAAATGTACCCAGTTGCCCAACCGGGTGTGGCTCATCAGTTGAGCTTCAACTCAGGAACCAAGAGGTCACCGGTTCTATTCCCAGTCAGGGCATATACCCGGTGGTGGGCTTGATCCCCAGTGTGGGGTGTGCAGGAGGCAGTCAATCAATGATTCTCTCTCATCATTGATGTTTCTATCTCTCTCTCCTTCTCCCTTCCTCTCTGAAATCAATAAAAATATATTTTTAAAAAATCAACTGAGTACATTATTTTTTTTCCAGTTGCTCTTTTTTTAAAATATATTTTTATTGATTTCCGAGAGGAAGGGAGAGGGAGAGAGAGATAGAAACATCAATGATGAGAGAGAATCATTGATCAGCTGATTCTGCACGCCCGGCACAACCCGGGCATGTGCCCCTGACCAGAATCGAACCCAGGACCCTTCAGTCCGCAGGTCCTCACTCTATTTACTGAGCCAAACCATCCAGGGCAGTTGATTTTTTTTTTTTTTTTTGTCTGTTTGTTTACATGCTTTTCTAAATTCTTGGCTGGATCCATATAACAAAAGGCAGATTAATAAGATAAAAGCATACACATTGTGTAATATAAGTTTCATGTGACATGGGAGCCTTCGTAAGAAAACGGAGACCCAAGGCTGTGGATGGGGGTTGGCGCTGTCCCTGGACTGAGCGGGGGTGGGGTGCGGGGGAGGGGGGAAGGGGGGGGCGGGGGGGGGAGGGGGGGGGCAGGGGGGAAGCTTGGCGGCCCTGGGTGAGCGCGCCCGCGCAGGGGGCGGGGTGAGGGCTGGGGGGGGGGCCTGCCCGCTCCCTCTCCCCACCGCGCCCCCAGGCTGCTCGGTCCTCCCGCCAGGATGAGGGGCGGCAGTCTTGCATCCAGGGGCCGGTGCCGGCGTCTCTCCAGGCTGCTGTGCAGGAGTAGCGATGCCTGCAAACCCTAGACCTCCCAGCTCAGCCCCTGGGGCGCCCCAGCTGCCCTGGTTCACCGTTTACCCGGAGAGGAGCTCCCTGCCGAGTGCGACACCGCCTGCTCTCCCAGATTGCCGGGCGGGCGGGCGGCCGGGCGGACATGTCTGCTAGGGGATGCGTGGCGGCAGCTGCCCTTGCCTCCTCCCTCCGCTCCGTGTCCTTGCCGGCACTGCGACAGCCCCACAGCAAACCGCTTGTTTGATTACATTTAAACGGTTTCCCTGCCATCCTCTCTCTTACCCTCTCCTCCTAGAAGAAAGATCACAAACTAAACAGCAATTACAGCTACAGCCCCCGCACGAGGACTGGTTGTTCATGGTCTCTCCGAGGGGAGTACTCTCTCAGGGTCTGCTTTCTGTTTCTGTTTTTGCTAATCCTCACCCGAGGATATTTCCCCATTGAAATTTGAGAGAGTGGAAGGGGGGGAGGAGAGGGAGAGAAACATCCATGTGAGAGAGACACATCGATTGGTGGCCCCGATCGGGTCCAGGGATTGAACCTGCAACCCAGGTGCGTGCCCTTGAGGGGAATCGAACCCAGAATGAGACCCTTCGGTGCTCCGCTGCCGCTCTAACCACTGAGCCACGTGGGCCAGGGCTTATCTCAGGATCTTTAGGAAACGTTTTTGTGAGGCTTCTCTGATTAGCTTTAGAATGTGTGTGTGTGTGGAGGGGGGGGGGGGGGGGGCACGACACGTTACCAGATAGAATGGATTTTGTTTCTAACTAAGGAGAAAAGCACATTTTCTGTGAGTTTGGGGTCTACTTTGCTGGGAGTGAACGAATAGCCGCATGAAGCCTGCTTTGCAACAGCACTGACATTTAGTCACCTGGCAGGCTGCATGCAGTTTGACCTTCCTCAGTCTAGTTTCTAGATTCAAGGTTTCAGAGCTTTCTTTGTGCAGATGTACAAACTAATCTCAGGAAATGAAAGCACACCACGTGTGGCCAGGCCGGTCTTGTCTTTCTGGGTCGCCGAGTGTCGTTTATACTATACGGGCACCCTTTTTCGGCCTCGCAATGTCTATCAAGTGTGTAACGCTGGGCCCCTTCACCAGGTCTTTAACTCGCCGTGTTCTTCCAGTGATGGAACCTCAGGCTCTCTCATCTTAAACTGCCCTGAGCACTGGCTGAGTCACACGCAGCCTCTGTTCAGCTCTACGGAGCAAAGCAGAAATTTCAGAGAAACAACTCCTTTCAGAGACAACGGAGTGGGTAGCGTCAGACCAACTTCCAGGGGAGGACCTGAGGTAGAAATGCCCTGTGGAGCCCGGCCAGGGCGGCTCAGGGGCTGAGCATCGACCCATGAGCCCGGAGTCACAGTTGGATTCCCGGTCGGGGCACATGCCCAGGTTGCGGGCTCCATCCCCGGTGGGGTGTGCAGGAGGCAGCCGATTCATGATTCTCTCTCATCATTGATGTTTCTCTCTCTCCCTCTCCCTTCCTCTCTGAAGTCAATAAAAATACATTTTTAAAAAACGTCCTGTGGAATCTGCTTGTGACAAGCACTGCAGCCGCACGTGGTGTCTCCAGGACGGTCCGCGAGTCTGCCCTGAGTAGGCGTTTCCCTCGGTCACCACTCCAGTCAGACACGGGCCTGCGGTGCCAGCGGGGCCAGCGGGGCCTGCGGGGCCTGCGGACGCCGGGCCGCCCGATGGGAACCAGGCCTCGCAGAGAGCCGGCTCCTTCGCCTCAGCAGCCACTCCCCACAGAGGTGCCGCAGGACATCCGGACACATTGAAATTCCGGCAGCACCGCACCGAGACCCGCGTAGAAATATAACAAACCTAATAAAGAACAGGCCTACCTAATATGCACAAAGTATGAACACTTGGCTTATTTACTGATACTGTAAATTATGTTAAAAAACACCAGTCAGAATTTTTAGAAAATGTAGCATTTTTTCTAACATTTAGGTAAAAAGTTTTGAGTCCAGAAATATTGTACATTTTGAAAATGAACAAAAACGAAGTGGAAAACACACAAAGAGATATCGAGATACATTTTAAAACAAAAAATTAAAAATGATGAGGCTTTTGCAGAGACTGAAGAGAACACAGAATCAACCAAAAACCCATGCTCAGGGAATCAGAATTCGTCATCTCGGAGAGACCGTGGACGTGGGCACAGACAGGCACCTGGTGAGCTGCGAACACCGGCCTGACTTCCGAGCGCTGACGCCAGCTGTGGGTGTGCCCTGTGGTCCCCACACGCTGCTCCGAGAGGCCCATTCATGCAAGAACCCGGCCTGAGGCCAAGCATCGCCCTGCCCCCGCCCCCCCCCCCCCCAGCAGGTGCAGCCCCTGCTGGTCCTCCAGATGTCCATGGAGCTCGGCCGTGACTCCCGCTGTTAGATCTCCGTTGCACCTACTTCTCCGTGGACCCTTAGTTCTGCCAATGTCACATCCTCGTCTTCATTACAAGCAACTATTTGATTTATTTACTGCTCTTATTCTCACTATGTTCATGGTTTTTACAAGCAGAATTTTCTAGATCAGAGATAAAAATTTCCCAGTGCGGACATTTGAGGAGGCCAAACCAGGTTGGTTCAGACCGTGCCAGCTCAGGGTTGAGGAGGGTCAGTGTGCTCCATTCTGAACTTCGTGATACAAGCCACACACAGAAGTAAACTGTGTTCCCCGTGTTAGCAGAGGATTGCCAAAATGCTTGGAATTCACATCAATACCATTTGTAACGACAGCTCTCTCCCCGCCTCCTGGCCGCCGCCACACTGCTGTGCCCAGGGGTATGCACCGACGTTCTTCAGCTGCTCCTGTCAGCGGCCGCATTGGGCGCCCCCACCACCTCCTCCTGGGCTCTGGCCAGGCTGTTCCACGTGGCCATGCTTCTCCTTCCATTTTGTCCGTTTATTTTGTTCATTACGTCCACATACGGTATTTGCCTTTTTCTAACGGGCTTGTTTCCCTTAGCACAGTGCTCTCCCGGCCCATTTGCGCGGCAGCGAAGGGTCAGAGCTCCTTCCTTCACAGCCCTGCAGGCCCCTTGGGTGGTGAAGGCGGGCAGCGGGCGGGGCAATAGGGAGGCACGGGCGAGGGTGTGAACATTAAACATTAAAAAAGGAAACATTTAAGAAGTCTGAGAATGCCTTGGTCGGTATACACACCAAAGGGTCACAGGTTCGATTCCCGGTCAAGGGCCTGGACCAAGGTTGCAGGTTCAATTCTGTCCCTGGTTGGGGCAGATTCAGGAGGCAACCAATTGATGTGTCTCTCCCACATCTAAGTTTTTCCTCAGGTTAGGATTCTCACACACACACACACACACACACACACAATAAATTTGAGAAAAATGTACAGTGAAAACTATAAAAATTACAAGGAAATTAAACTTGAGTAGATATTTCAGTTTGCTGTTCAAAATACCCAGTGACATTGAGATAACAGTTTTCCCCTAATTGAATTAAAAACAATTGCAAGAGCCCTAGCCGGTTTGTCTCAGTGGATAGAGCATCAGCCTGCGGACTGAAGGGTCCCGGGTTCGATTCCAGTCAAGGGCACATGCCCGGGTTGTGGGCTTGATCTCCAGTAGGGGTCAGCCAATCAATGATTCTCTCTCATCATTGATGTTTCTCTCTCTCGCTCTCTCTCTCTCTCTTTCCTCTCTGGGAAAAAAAAGCTACCAATCTGAAAATGTACCAAAGGGGGTGTGATTTCCCCAACCCTTTCAGGGGCCATGTGGACCAAGCCACCTGAAGGCCACTGACCTAGTTCAAATCTCTTGGGGAAGATGAGGAAACTGAGGCTGAGAGGAGACAGACTTGCCCACTACCGCACGGGTGTTGGTAAGACAGAGGCAGGGTGTACAAATGACCAGCGGGCCTGGGAGAGATGCTGAACGTCCTGAGTCATCCAGGAAATGCAAACCCAAACCACCAGGAGATGCCACGCCCCCGTAGCAGGGCTATATTCACTTTTTAAAAATATATATATATTTTATTGATTTCAGAGAGGAAGGGAGAGGGAGAGAGATAGAAACATCAATGATGAGAGAATCATTGATCTGCTGCCTTCTGCACGTCCCCACACTGCGGATCGAGCCCACAACCGAGGCATGTGCCCTGACTGGGAATCAAACGTTGACCTCCTGGTTCATAGGTGGATGCTCAACCACTGAGCCATGCTGTTTAGGCAATCCTGTGTATTTTGAATAATTGTTAGAGGTCTGTGTGAGCCATGTCCCACGTGGCTTAGGGTTCGAGATCTGGAGAAGGGGTGCGTGCAAATGACAGAGACGAGACAAGAAATAATAATTTGGAAATAATGGGGGCCAGGCAGAGAGTCCAACGCAAGGGGAAGGACTTCACTGGTGCCCAGGCCTTGCCAACCTTTTATTCAATTTTGGATACACATATAGCCCTTAGTCAGGCAGGCAATTCCGGTAACAGACTGCCTTAAAGGTCAGTAAGTATTAGTAAAGATTTACTCTGAGACTATTTGGTCAGGAAATTGCTTGAGCCACCATGGTCTCAACTAAACAATCAGTGCATAGCTCTGGCCCTTGCCAGGGCTCAAGGTTCACCAGTGTTCCGGGCTCCTTGTTTACACTTCTCTGATAGTGAAGACAGTGGGTAGCTTCCAACAGAGGTATCCAGATATTTAAAACTACTCTCTCTCCAGTTAATCATCCTATATGATAAAAGGGTAATATGCTAAGTGTCCGACCGATTGGTCGACTGTTTGGTCAACTGCTCGACCAGTCACTATGACACGCACTGACCAACAGAGGGCAGATGTTCTGGTAGGTTAGCTTGCTGCTGGGGTCTGGCTGATTGGGACTGGGCGAGAGGGCCGGACACGCCCTGGAGTCCTCCCACAGTCCCTCCCCGGCCGGCTGGCCCCCATTGGCCCCGATTGGGACTGGGCAAGACGGCCCCGATCGGCCCCAATCACCAGCCAGGCCAAGGGATCCCACCCGTGCACGAATTCATGCACCGGGCCTCTAGTCTATCTACATAAAAGGCTACTATGCTAAGTGTCCTTCCCACTATCCAACCAGTCACTCTGATGCGCACTGACCACCATGGGGCAGACACTCAACACAGGAGCTGCTGTGAGGCACGCTTGTCATTTATAGACAAACGGCAGTGCAGACCTGCCAACAAAGCAACACTCGGCTTCCCCCAAGTGAGTCACAGGCCCCGCCACCACCCCGGGTGACACCCCACCAAACTGCGGCCAATGCTGCCGAGAATCCACGGCCAGCCTGGAAATGGCTCCAGGTAATGATGTCACATAGCAATGCCCAGCTTCCTCTCCCTAGCGACTAGCCCAGTGGTTGGCAAACTGCGGCTCGCAAGCCACATGCGGCTCTTTGGCTCCTTGAATGTGGTTCTTCCACAAAATACCACGTGTGGGCGCGCATGTACAGTGCGATTGAAACTTCGTGGCCCATGCACAGAAGTCAGTATTTTGTGGAAGAGCCACACTGAAGGGGCCAAAGAGCCACATGTGGCTCGCGAGCCACGGTTTGCCGACCACTGGACTAGCCTCCTTGCAGTTTCTTCAGCCCAGGAACACGACTTGCTTTATAGCCAGGAGGAAACACTTTACACTTTAACCAAATGTATGTGAAGCGTTTTCCCGTGCCTCATCTCATTGATCCTCACAGAAGTCCTGGAGTAGATAGACAGGAGACTAGAGGGAATCCTATTTTCTTTTCATTAGCCGGAAAACGGAGATTTAGAAAGCTTAGAAACTTGACCTGACTGAAAAGAAGAAATGGTGGACCTTGAAAATGACTTCAGGTTTTCTCACTGCACAGAATATAGTCAAACACTGCTGCAGTTAAATATTTTACCCTTTGTTCTCCCTACGTGATCTACAATAATAATCTGCTTCGTGTTGATATTTACTGCTGTGTTGCTGACAATTGCCTGAAAGAGAAGTTGGGGTGCTTCACTGGGCTGGAAAAAGTTTAGCTACATCAGAAAGCAGGTCTAATTAAGCAAGTTTATTCTATATCCATAAAAGGCTAAGTTGACTCCCAAATGCACGATACATATAAAGCTCTCCCTGGTGCCAATTGCACATGTGTTTCCATCTGTCATTGTCGATCGTGAATTTGGTTGACACTTCTATTATAAAGGCCAAATAGCGATATTAAAATATTTCTTCTAATTAATTTCCTTTCAATGTGCACGAATTCGTGCACTGGGCCACTAGTATATCAATAAGAAGATGTCCAGAAGCTTCTAAAACAAATGAAACACTAATTATTCTTAAAAATTTCTAGAGAAGATAATTTATTCCCTTTCCATGCATAGCCTACAAAAAGCAATTCCCACAAGTGGAATAAAACAATTAGAAAAGGTGGCTCAAAGCTGTCTCTAACCTTGACAAGTCATAAATAATGTCACTTTTGTCCCCAAGGCCCAGCAGACGACAACCTGTTAACTAAAGCATCGTGAACAGTCGTGTGGTCTTTGATCTGCTCTTGGCCAGTCGAGGGGAGTACGTGCTATAGCACATATTTCTTGTGAGGCCTACCCAGGCACTCCAGGGCGCAGAGAACAGCGTGACTGAGCCGGAAGGACACGGACCCAACTCTCTAAAGCAAACGCCACCAGGTTCTGGGCCCCCTGAGTTACGCCCGTTCAAGCTCTAACCGTCATTTTGTTGGCGACACGTGTCTCTTTCAGTTGGTCTCTGTGTCCTGTCTGGAGTGTTAATGCTGCTGCACAGCCACTGTCACGTCAGTGGTTCAGCAGCTCATCCTGCAAATGAAAGGAAAAAAGAGACCGACCTCGGGTTAACTGCAGAGCATATTTAAAACGTGTGCATCTGATCTTAACAAGATCGTGACCAGGGTAAAACCCCCGACGTCATGAATGACAGGCCTGTGGCCTGATGCTTGTGCTTGGCCGAAGGAGAGCCCCGAGAGAGCCGCTGCTGGCACCTGGCACAGATCTGAGCTCCTCAGGCCTCACACGACACGAGCCTGCGGGGCTCCGCCAGGCCACTGTGCTCCGTTGGACATGAAATTCTCACAGACCACCAGCCTCAGAGGTTACCCCGAGACCAGGATGAAATAAAACAAAACAAGGCTGCTTCATGATTTACCCAAGAACAACACGAAGCGCCAGTCACGGACCTGTCCCTGCTTCCCGATAGCATTTCATCTAGATCGGAGGTTCTCAACCTGTGGGTCGCGACCCCTTTGGCGGTCGAACGACCCTTTCACAGGGGTCGCCTAAGACCATCCTGCATATCAGATATTTACATGACGATTCATAACAGTAGCAACATTACAGTTATGAAGTAGCAACGAAAATAATTTTATGGTTGGGTCACAACATGAGGAACTGTATTTAAAGGGTCAGAAGGCTGAGAACCACTGATCTAGATCAAATTCCCGGCTTCCTTGGACCCTCCATCAAATCACCCACCTAACACCCAAATCCTCCCCTAGGCTGGTTCTAGCACCTTCTCGCTCAGCCCTGCCCCCAGTGTGCTCGCTCCCTCCCGCAGCCAGTCCAAGCCCAGTGCGCTCCGTTACCGTTACGCACACGCTCCTGGTGCGCGGCTGGGAGCACTGAGGAGTCAGGGCACACGAGACACAGAGGCTGCGAGTGGGCTGAGTGGGCCGGGCGCGGCTCCCACACCTCCTCCCCGCACCCTTGTCCCACTCACTGGTGATCTTCTGGACACCTACTGCCCAAGGACCCCCTGCCGATTCTAGGAGACTTGCTTTACCCAAATGCATAAAACGGGAGCATTGTATCGCAAAGGGGGGTGGTGTGAACAATAATGAGAAGAGACAAAAAAATAACAAAAGATAACAGTGACTGTTACTATTTCTTCTTACAATTGTAAATTATCCCAATCACAACTCAAGGTCTGAGGTCTGCAGCTCAGGTGTCGCTCCTGCAGGCAGGGCCCGGAGCCCCACAGCCACCACTGCGGCTCCACAGGCCACCGCTGGGCCACGCTCCCTCAGGGTGGCTCACCCTCCAGGCGTGGAGAGGGGCCCATGGACCTGTTCCCCCTCCATCTTACCAGGGAGCTCGGCCGGTCTCCCCAGCCCCCTACTCCTACCCTGAATGGAAGTATCACCATTAGCTTTATTGCATCTGTGACCAACCCCTTCTGGGGTCTACAGATCCTCTCCCAATTCCATCAGGAGAGGGAACAAGTGGCCAGACCCCACCTTCCACCTGGGGCCGGACCGTCTCTAGTTTGTTCTGCCCGTGGCAGGGAGAGGAGTGTGGCCGCAGACGTTACCTCCCACCTCCCACCTCACACCCGCGTCCTTTACCCGTGGCCCAGTGATGGATTGAATATTTAATCCACCCAGCAAGCACCCTTAACATTTTTCAGTTAAAAATTAAGCTATTTATAGCCGAAACCGGTTTGGCTCAGTGGATAGAGCATCAGCCTGCGGACTGAAAGGTCCCAGGTTCGATTCTGGTCAAGGGCATGTACCTGGGTTGCGGGTACATCCCCAGTAGGAGATGTGCAGGAGGCAGCTGATCGATGTTTCTCTCTCATCCATGTTTCTAACTCTCTTTCCCTCTCCCTTCCTCTCTGTAAAAAATCAATAAAATATATTTTAAAAAAAAATTAAGCTATTTATATTTGTTGTGGTAAAATATACATAGCATAAAATTTGCCATTTTGCTATATTTCAGTATACAGTTCTTGGGCATTACGTACATTCACACTGTCGTTCAAGTCAGCAGCATCACAGAGGAGCGAGATGCTTGTCTGTGTCCCCTATAACTCAACGAAGATTCCTCTGCTCAACGCACGGGATGCCTGAGAGACCCACACACCTGCCCCCCGAAGGTGGTGGGTGAGCACGCGTGGGGGAGGCGGAACTGGGGAAACAGCAGGGATGGTGCCCACAGCCCTATGGCCCCAGCCAGTGTGGTGGGGATGGCAGATGAGGCCCATGGCTCTGCCCCCACCCCACCGAGCCACAACGAAGGGGAAAGAAGGCGGCAGCCACATCTGTGCCCACCACTCTGGCTCCCTCCCCGGGCTGTGGCAGTGATGGTGGCAGAAGTGGAGACAGCGCAAGTGACTCAGGCACTGAGGCCACAGGGCACTGGGCAGCAAGAACCCCCCCCGCCCCCCCCCCCCCCCCCCCCCCCCCCCGCGCCAGCCCTTGGTGCAGAGATCCAGACGCCCCAGGAGCAGCAGGGACACAGGCTGTCCTGGTCCCTGTGGTGATACCTGCAACTGCAGTAAAATGCGTGACTGCAGTGACATGGCAGCAACACGGCCCAGTGACTCCGGAGGCAGGAGCCGGGACAAAGAGGGACAAAGTCCTACAACCAGAGAAGCAAAGAAGAAGGCACATATGGGAGCCTCGGGCCCAGGCAGAGGAGGGTGGAAAGCACTGGCTCTCAAATGTAAGCAAGCACAGGCGAGAAAAATAAAAAAAAAACACCTGTGCTGTAGCGCCACCTATGGGAGACAAAAGAAAGGCCTCTAACTTCCAACTTACTGAATTGTTAAATGAAACAAAAAATGTACCTAAGTAAGAAGTGTTTGCTACTTCAAATGTGCTGACAGAACAACAACCCATCAAGAACCATGAATAACCACAGTAACACTGTCTCACCAAAAGTGCGTGACAATTCTCCAGAAACCTGCTGGGGTCCTGCCCCAGCAGGTCCAGGGGTCCCCAAAGGTGTGGACGGAGTCGGCGAAGAAGGAATGACACGAAGACAGCCTTCAGTTGATCAGCAGCCTAGTCAGGACCTCTAGCCAGGATCTCCAGCCAAAGTTCTGGTCGGAGTTCTGGTTAGGAACTGATTAGGAACTGATGAGGATCTGATGAGGATCTGATGTTTATTGTCTTGTTACATCCATATTTATACCAGCCGATTTTAATCCTGTCAATTTCTATTACAAAGGTTAGGGCGTTTCTTATCTCCATTCCAGGGAGTAAAGATTATGTAGCTTAACTACCCGCCTGGCACTTAATTAAGGGGTTGTATCCCCTCCCTAACCTCAGGGAAAAATCCCCACCTGGGGAAACAACCTTTCTCGGAGAGGTGACCTTGGTTAAAACACATGGCGCTAAGGAGAGCAAACATATTAAGAACAATATGCTATATATGCCAGGTCCCTTGAAACATATTCTGTGCAGATGTTTCTTTCCTGCAGCGACTGTGTCAAGCAGCAAGGATGGACCGGCTTCCGGCAAATTCCCCCTTTTTTATTTTTTAAATGATAGCGCATGTAAAACAGTGGCCACCTCTCAGAATGGGTTGTTTAAGACTCGGAATAAGACTGGCAAGCAATGACAACAAGCATAGCTATAAACATAGTGGATGGAGCGCACAAGGAGCCCCGTTCCTGCAGAAGGTTGCTGGCCTCTTCAGTCAAGGGATTTCAGCTGTCCTCAAGTTGTTGGTTTGATTGTCTTTGTTGGTCTGGCTAGCGGGCGGCGTCACTGGTGACGGGCTTCCCGAAGCGTCATCGAGTTCAAGGGCTGCATCAAAGGGTCCATCAGGGTGGAGTCAGCTGTGTCCTCTGGGTTGGCCGATATGGATGATACCGGGGAAGGGGATGAGGCGGAGATGGAGGGTGGTGTGACATAAGGTCAGATTGGACGGTCTGGAATCCACACAGGTGAGTCTGCATCCTGTGGAAACATACAAGCATCTCCTCTCCCCCAGGTTAAAAGTACATCAGGTCCCTTCCAGGCTCCTGTAAGTAAGTCTTTCCATTTGATGAAATAAGTGAGTTTCTGCTAAATGAAAGTTTCTTTTGCTGATTTACTCAGAGCCCTCGGACTTGGCTGAGAGAGTAGCTTCTACTTCTTGCTTTTCTACCATCTGTTGGGCCTCAGTTGTTAACTTCTTCGGCTGACCCCATGTTGGTACCTCAGTCCCTTGCATAGCCTTCCTTTTCTTCTTTTTTCCACTTTTCTGTCATCGGGGCAACTCTAAGTCTTTGGAACGATGGGACAAGGAGCTCCTCTGGGTCTATTGTGGTGACGCACGTAATGCATTTACTCAATCCAAAGCAGGCATTAAAAAGAAAAACCCCAAATGCTCTCTTGTATCCATTTTAAGAGTAGGATTGGCGCTTTCCGCTATTACCTGAGTCCTGATCTATCACCCCAGGGAGAGCTTGCCAATCCTGCACTTTTCCGGGGTGGAAAGGCTGCAGTGGGGTTAAGGATAAGGCTCCTTGGGCCTACCTTCTCCCATGCCTCTACATTTACCTTTCTGGCACCTTTCCTTCCTCAGAAAAGCATGGACATACTTCTTGTATAAAACATTCCGTCTGACTGGGAGTAACCTTAACTCCTCTGCTAGCAAGCATATGTGTTAAAAGATCAATACAGAGTCTTCTTTCTTGGACTCAGTATGGCACATCTTCTCAATCTAAGTTCTATACTATCCACCTTCTTACCCTACTTATCCTCTATGGGGTGGGGGGCTGTAGCACCCTGGTGGAGTCCTATCCATCCCGAGTGTGGGGGTTCTCAAAGGGGGGGCTCTTACGTAGGGGAATCCTGTTCCAGGGGTTCCCAAAGGTGTGGACGGAGTCGGCGAAGACTATCCACCCTCTTTCTACGGTGGAGTCCTACCCGTCCCGAGTGCGGGGGGGGGGGGGGGGGTTACCTAGGGGTCCCTGTTTGGGCACCATCAGTTGGGGTCCAGCCCCAGCAGGTCCAGGGGTTCCCCAAGGTGTGGACGGAGTCGGTGAAGAAGGAATGACACAGAGACAGCGTTCAGTTGATCATAGCGAGGTTCTCCCTCCAGGTTCTAGCCAGGTTCTCCAGTCAGGTTCTGTCGCCAGGTTCTAGTCAGGTTCTCTTGCCATGTTTTCTTGCTAGGTTCTGTCTCTAGGTTCTGTCCAGGATCTCCAGCCAAGACCTGTCTCTAGGTTCTGTCTCTAGGTTCTTCAGCCAGTTTCTCTCGCTAGGTTCTGTGTCCATGTTCTCTCGCTAGGTTCTCCAGCCAGGTTCTAGCCCAGATCTCCAGTCAGGTTCTGTCGCCAGGTTCTAGTCAGGTTCTCTTGCCATGTTCTGTTGCCAGGTTCTGTCCAGGATCTTTTGCCATGTTCTCTCCCTAGGTTCTCTCTCTAGGTTCTCTGTCTTGTTGTCTTGTTACATCTGTATTTATACCAGTTGATTTTAATCCTATCAATTTCTATTACAAAGGTTAGGGCGTTTCTTATCTCCATTCCAGGGAGTAAAGATTATGTAGCTTAACTACCCGCCTGGCACTTAATTAAGGGGTTGTATTCCCTCCCTAACCTCAGGGGAAAATCCCCACCTGGGGAAACAACCTTTCTCGGAGAGGTGACCTTGGTTAAAACACATGGCGCTAAGGAGAGCAAACATATTAAGAACAATATGCTATATATGCCAGGTCCCTTGAAACATATGCTGTGCAGATGTTTCTTTCCTGCAGCGACTGTCAAGCAGCAAGGATGGACCAGCTTCCGGCAGAAACCAAACTGAAGGCGCAGAAGATGTGATGTGAATAACAGAGAATTAAATGTGGCTCTCAGGGAAGAACTCGACGAGATACAAGGAAACGGAGAAAGGCAGTTCAGTGAGTTCAGGAGTGAAATTAATGAGCAGAAGTAGTACTTTACCAAAGAGATCTAAACTCTGACAAACAAATTCTGGAGCTGATGAACTCAATAAATAAGATGAAAAATTGATTGAAAGCAATGGAAACAGAGCAGACCATGTAGGAGAGAGTAGCCAGCTTGGAGATAGAAACAGAAACGACTCCTGTGGCAGAGGGAACGGGGTGTGTTAATGAGAGACTCTATGGGAACTAGCTGGCTCGTAGAAAGGGCAGCAGAAGGGCCATGGGAGTCCGGCAGAAGAGAGGGAGAAGGGAACAGAACCTGCTTGAAGAAATAATAGAAAGAACTTCTCAAAACTGGGGGCGGGGCGGGGCATAAGAGTACAAGAAGCTACTAGAACAGCTAGTTGTCTCAACAAAAAAAGACCTTCTTCCGGACACATTAAAACAGCGACAAAGAAAGAATTCTAAAGTCAACCAAGGGGAGGAAAGACAGTCCCATAGACAGGAAACCCCTGTCCAGCTGTCATCAGATTTCTCAGCAGAAACTACAGACCAGGGCAGGGTGGAGAGACATATTCAAAATATTGAAAGATGAAAGCTGCCAGCCAAGAATAATCTCTCTAACACGGTCCCACTCCAGGTATGAAGGGGAAATAGAGGCTTTCCCAGACAAACAAGAGTTGAGGAGTTCACAACAGAACCTTCTAGACACGAAATGTTGAAAGGAGCTTTGCTGCCAGAAAGAAAAAGGCAAAAGTCCATCAAACTTTGAGTAGGATGATGGAGTCAGAACATTGAAGCTATTACAGAACCGGGTGTTAAACACATTATAGCATAAAGGTCCAAGGAGAAAAAGCATGAAACACAGCTACAGCCACTTCAACTTGGTAATGAACACACAACACAAAGGGAGTCTGTGACAACAAAAAGGAGGGAGGAAAAGGCCTGAAGTTGTACAGGCAAAAGGAAATGATATGCTATCGCCTATGAGACACTTTATGTCAGCGGTTCTCAACCTGTGGGTCGCAACCCCTTCGGCGGTCGAACGACCCTTTCACAGGGGTCACCTAAGACCATCCTGCATATCAGATATTTACATGACGATTCATGACAGTAGCAGCATTACAGTTATGAAGTAGCAACGAAAATAATTTTATGGTTGGGTCACAACGTGAGGAACTGTATTTAAAGGGCCAGAAGGTTGAGAACCACTGCTTTATGTAAACCTCAGGATGACCACAAGACAGAAATTTAGGCAGAGATGTAAGACATTTAAAAAAGGAAAATGGAGAAAAGTTATACAAAACCACCAAACTAAGAGGGTGAAGAAACAATGTAGAGAGAACCAAGCCGGCGGCATAGGTAAACGCCTGTACTCGCCGCCTCCCACCACCACATCAACATTACACCTAAAATACAGAACCACCATCATCCAGAACCTCCTGAAAGCTGGCTGAGTGGAAGTCCTACAACCAGAGAAGCAAAGAAGAAGGCACATGGGAGGGACGGAGGCGCAGAACGGGCTGGTCCGACACCCACGTGTGCCGTGTTTTAATCAGGAGGGAGATCGTCTCTGCAGAGGCCTCCGTGAGGAGCAAGGGGTCCCGGCCCCACACCAGATCCCAGCCCAGGGTCCCAGAGCTGGGAAGAGAAGACCCCAAAACTATGGGCTGTAAAAGCCGGCAGGGATTGTGGCTCAGTGTGTGACACGGAGGCTATGGGAGACCCAGGTGTTCCTCTTAAAGGGCCAGCGCATGAACTTACATAGACTCACTTCCTCTGAGCTCCAGCACCAAGCGCCAGGTGGCAGCTCTGGGGGACCCAACACATACAAGGAGGAACTGGATTGTCTGGCAGTGGGGCAGGAACTTGGGGAGGCCTTCTCCAGATGGAGGTGCTTGCAGGGGTCATTGTTCCTGTGCTGGGGCCTCTTGGCCTCAGGGATGACTGACAGCCATTTCTGTTTGCTCCACTCTGGTGATTCCCTGAGACCCCGCCCCATCCAATTCGCAGCCCCACCCAGCACAATTCACAATAGCTAAGGTCTGGAAACAGCCCAGTGCCCATCAGTAGGTGAGTGGATAAAAAAGCTGTGGTACATTTACACCATGGGATACTACACAGCAGTAAAGAAGAAGAATCTCTTACCCTTTGAGACAGCATGGAGGGCCCTGGAGAGTATCATGCTAAGAGAAATAAGTCAGTCAGAGTAAGACAAGTATCACACGATCTCACTCATATGTGGAGTCTAAGTAACAAAATAAACTAATGAACGGAGTGGATCCAGAGCCATGGAAGCATGGAACAGAGTGCGGAATCTCAGAGGGAAGGTGGGGGGGGGAGGGGGGGGAGGTGGAGGGGGGGGAGGCGGACGGGGAGGGGGGCAGATGGGGGAGGTGGGGAGGGGTGGGTGGGAGCTAATCCACCAAAGACCTTGTATGCACATATGCATGGCCCATGCATAGACAATAGGGTGCTGAAGGCCTGGGGCAGGGGGTGGGGTGGGCTGGAGGAGGTCAGGGGTCAATGGGGGAAAATGAAGGACATATGTAATACTTTCAATAATAAAGAATTTTTTTAAAAAAGAATTAACATGAAAAAAAAAAGGGGCAGGAACTTAAGATCCCCCTGAGGTGGGCATGCACCATTTAACAGGATGCTAGGGAAAAACGTGAACTCCAGGGGCCAATATAACAAGTGAGAAAATTAGCATGTACAATATAATCTCCCGCAACAAGGAATCTGAAGTGACTGGAGGGGATGCTGATGTTCTCTTTCTTTTTCTTTTTTTTTTTTTTTCATGGCCTATTTAATTAATATGTTTTTTTTTAATTAAATTTTTATTGTTCAGATTACATTTGTTCCTCTTCCCCCGCCCCCATAACTCCCCTCCTTCCAGTTCCCGCCCCACCCTCCACCCTCACTCCCCACCCACTGTCCTCATCCATAGGTGCACGATTTTTGTCCAGTCTCTTCCCGAATCTCCCATTCCCCTTTCCCCCCCAAGAATAGTCAGTCCACTCCCTTTCTATGTCCCTGATTCATTATAATCACCAGTTCATTCTGTACATCAGATTATTTATTCACTTGATTCTTAGATTCACTTGTTGATAGATGCATGTTTGTTGTTCACAATTTGTATCTTTACCTTTTTCTTCTTCCTCTTCTTAAAGGATACCGCTCAGCATTTCGTATAATACTGGTTTAGTGGTGATGAACTCCTTTAGCTTTTCCTTATCTGTGAAGCTCTTTATCTGACCTTCAATTCTGAATGATAGCTTTGCTGGATAAAGTAGTCTTGGTTGTTGGTTCTTGGTATTCAGCACTTTGAATATTTCTTGCCACTCCCTTCTGACCTGCAAAGTTTCTGTTGAGAAATCAGCTGACAGTCGTATGGGTACTCCCTTGTAGGTAATTGAGTCTCTTTCTCTTGCTGCTTTTAAGATTCTCTCTTTGTCTTTTGCTCTTGGCATTTTACTTATGATGTGTCTTGGTGTGGTCCTCTTTGGATTCCTTTTGTTTGGGGTTCTCTGCGCTTCTTGGACCTGTAAGTCCATTTCTTTCACCAGGTGGGGGAAGTTCTCTGCCATTATTTCTTGAAATAGGTTTTCAATATCTTGCTGTCTCTCATCTTCTGGCACTCCTATTATTCTGATGTTGGTACGCTTGTAGCTGTCCCAGAGGCTCCTTACACTATCTTCACACTTTCGGATTCTTTTTTCATTTTGCTTTTCCAGTTGGGTGTTTTTTGCTTCTTCGGTTTGATTCTTGTGCTCCTCTGGTCTGCTATTGGGTATAATAGTCTTTATTTCAGTCCGTGTATGCTTACTTTCTAATTTCTTTATCGTAGCATTGAGGGTCTCATTAGTTTTCGTGAGGCTCTGCTCAAGTTTATAGCAAGCCCTCAAAATTGCGATTCTTAGCTCCATATCCTCCATTTCTGTCATGTTTTTTTGTCTCCGCATCTTTTATGCTTTCTTGGTGCACCCCCTTGTGGTCTTTGTGCGCAGTCTTGTTCTAGCCAAGCCTTAATTGTTGTAGTTAACACTAGAGGGATTTGACCACCAGGCCGACTGGCTGTAGGAATCAGCTGTGTGGAAAACTTCAGTCCTCTGGGAAGGCTCTAGTCCAGCCTTTGCCTGAGGCGATCGGCAAATGACTCTGCGCAGGGTTTGGGCGGGGCGGGCTCAACAGGGCGGGGGGAGGGAGCAGCTATGGCTGCTCTCAGTCTGTCTCCAGGGGCTCTGCCTCTCTGTCCCCGCAACCGCTGCAAACCTCGGAGGGACCGTAGCCGGACAGTCCCGCTTCTCCCGTTTGAGTCAGGGTCCCTAGAGACTCGCCCGGATCTGTAGCCCAGAGTCTGAGACTCCCTCCTGATTGAAAACGACAACCGCGCCCTCAGCCACCAGCCCGCTTTGCGCGCGCACCGCCGCACCACCGTACCTTTAAATTTTCCACACTGCGCCTCCTCTGAGCCTCGTAATGCTGTTGTTTTTCCTTCTAGTTGAAGAGTCTCTCCTCAGCCAGCCTTCCTGTGGTTCTGGGTGATGTCCTTTCCGTCTTTTAGTTGTATTTTTGAAGTGGTTGTTCGAGGCAGCAAACTCCGGTGTTTACCTATGCCGCCATCTTGGTTTCTCCTCGATGTTCTCTTTCTTATGTGGGTGCTGGACCCAAAGTATCTGCACTTTGAAAAAATAATTATCCAACTGAAGATTCAAAAACATATTTGGAGATACGAAATCAACACCCAAGAATCGATGGCTTTTTTATACACCAATAATGAATTCTCAGAAAGATAAATTAAACAATCCCATTTACTATTGCAACAACAACAACAACAACAAAATTAAGATACTTAGGTATAAACTTAACCAAGGAGGCAAAAGACCTGTACTCAGAAAACTACAGGACCTTAAAAAAAGACAGAGGAAGATATAAATAAGTGGAAGATTACTCCATGTTCATGGATTGGTAGACTCAACATCATTAAAATGTCCATACTACCCAAGGCAATCTACAGATTCCGTGCAATCCCTATTAAAATACCAACAGCATATTTCACAAATCTAGAACAAATACTACAAAAACTTATATGGAGTCAAAAAAGACCCTGAGTAGCTGCAGCAATTTTGAGAACAAAAAATAAAGTTGGAGGAATCACATACCAGATTTCAAGTTATACTACAAAGCCACCGCAATAAAAACATATTTGGGACATATATGTAGCCAGTAAAATCCTGCTTCATTACTATTCCTCCTTTCCGCAAAGAAAATGCTTACAGTTTAAAAATAATAAAACGAAGTTTCCCAGCTCCTTCATCAAGCCCGCTGTCCTCTGGCGCGGGAGTGGCCGGCCGGGGAGGCGGGAGGAGCCGGCCCGGGTCCCGGCGCCCAGGGGACACCGTGGAGCCTCTGTCCGGCTCCGCTTGGGGTGAGGCTGGGGTCAGGCGGGGTGTGTGCTGCGCGGGGTGCGGGTCTATGTACCGACAGGCCCCCCGGATCAGGGGGTGGCCGGCCTGGGCGGGAGGCAGCTGGGGGGCGCGAGGTCAGCAGAGGGGCGGTGGTGCGGGGCTGCATCTGTGATGCTCAACATTAAGATTTAAAGAATGAAGCAGCAAAGTGAAAAAGCAACTCACGGAATGCATTAAGTTATTTGCAAATCACGTATCTGCTTGAGGTTAATATCCAAACGATACCGCTCAGTAGCAAACAGTCTGACTTTTAGAATCGGCAGAGGAATAGACATTTTCCCAAAGGAGACGTCCCGGGGGGCCGCCGGCGCAGGCAGCGGCGCTTCTCTCCCGGGAGGCGCGGCCGGCCCGGAAGGACCGCGGCCCCGCCCCCAGCCGGCCCCGCGGCGCAGCAAGGACTTCAATGAAGCGGAGCCGTCCGCCCGCCAGGACCTCGTGGCGCAATGGTAGCGCGTCTGACTCCAGATCAGAAGGTTGCGTGTTCAAGTCACGTCGGGGTCAATCGGCTCTTTTTCTCCCCCGGCTGCGGGGAGCGTCGCCGCCACCCCTGAGCGAGGACTGCGGCCTCGCGAGGTTCGTTATCTCCCAACAGCCCAGAAAAGCCCGCTCCTTTTTCCTTCATCACAAAAATGACATAGAATTTACCGGCGCCGACTGCGAGGGCTTCCTTCCGGAGGCGACGGAAGCCGCCGCACCCAGCCTCGCGGAGCCCCGAGGGGCGGGGACCGGCCCGGCCACCCGGCGGCGCCCTGACCCCGCCGCCCCCTGCAGCGGCCCCACGCCGGCCCCACGCCGACCCCGCACAGCCACGCTCCCCCTGCCGCCCCGGGTAACTCGCCCCCGGAGCGGTCCAGGTGGGCCTCCTCCCGCCGCGCCTCCATCATCTCCTGTGTCTGCGGTCCTCCTCTCACCGCTGGGTGGTCCCCACGCTCAGGAGTTCCGTGGACTTAGTCACATCCATAAGACCTAGGTATTCACGTCAATGTTGTTTGTTAATAGTTAAAAAAAAAAAATCCCTGCCTGCTCACCAGCCGAGGAATGTATAGGAAAAAATCAGGCTGCATGAAATATTAAAAACAAAAAATGTAATATGTGCATGTAGCCATATTAAAGCTGTGAATGGGAATTACACACCAACTCTGGAATACGGTTACCTCCGGGGAGTGGGGAAGAAGGGATAAGACAATTTCTAATTTTTGTTTTTAATGAATATTTTCAAAATGTTAATATTTATTAAATTTGGTTAGCGGGGTCATGGAATCTAGTGCTGTGAAGCATGAGTTTCAGGTTGGAATTCACTCTACATGCATAGTCCAAAGCCTCCAAATAGAGAAATTCATTTACAATTTCCCAGGTTAGTAGGACCCAGAGCATGCCAGCAGAAGCAGAGTTAAATTCTCTGAAAGAAATACACCCTCAAAACAGGCCTTCTAGTTTTCACACATACAAAGTTCCAATCAAAATTTGCTCATAATATATTTTATTTTTATTTTAAAAAATATATTTTTATTGGTTTTAGAGATGAAAGGAGAGGGAGAGAGAGAAACATCAATGATGAGAGAGAATCATTGATCAGCTGCCTCTTCACTGGGGATTGAGTCTGCAGCCCAGCCCAGGCATGTGCCCTGACCAGGGGTGGAACTGTGACCTCTTGGTTACTAGGTCAACGCTCAACCACCGAGCCACACTGGCAGGGCAAAATTTGCTCATAATATATTTGAAAAGAAAATAAATTGATAGAGAAGCCCTTATAAATAGGAACCAGCAAAATCAGATCCACAGACTTCAGATATGGGGATTAACACAATTACCCATTTAGTCTTTTAAAAATAAAAGAGAGAATTTTAAAAATAAATAAAAATAAAAGAGAGGACTAAAAAATGGACCAAGTATACTAGTATTTTAAATAACTGAAAAGTATATATTTCTAAAAATGAAAGAATTAGAAACAATAGTTATATTAAACAGCAGATAAAACACAGCTGAAAAAAAGATTAATAAATGGAATATTTAGGTGGTTCAAAACATGCCCACAAATTCTTGATACGCCCTTCAAAAGGTGATGCCTCGTTCTCCTTCCCTTGAGTGTGGACTATACCTAAACCCTTGAGTCTAATTTAAAGAAAAAGCAGAAGTTGTAGCATGTGACTTGGGAGGCGAGGTCATAAAAGGAGCTCTGGTTTCCTGCTCCTGTCTCTGTGGGTCACTGGCTTTGGGACAGCCAGCTGCCGTGCTAGGGGGAAACATAGGAAGTCCTATGGGGAGGTTCACTCGATGCAGAACTGAAGCCGCCAGCCAACAGCCCTGTGAGTAAGCTTTCCCATCTCTGTGGCCCCAGCTAACATCTTGACTCCAATCTCATAGGAGACTCAACCAGAACCAACTAGCCAAGTCACACCTGAATTTTGGACCCTCAGAAACTAATGCTTGTGATATAACAAATGTTAAGATCTTAGATTTGGGGGGTTCTTGCTTTCTTAATTTTTTCTATTATTTTTTATACTCTACTTTATTTCTTTTTTTCTTACCTGATTGTTATTATTTCCTTCCTTTTACTCAGTTTGGACTTTGTTTCCCCTTTTCTAGTTACTTAAAGTATAAGGTTGGATTATTTATTTGAGATTTTTCTTCTTTCTTGAGATAGGCCTATATTGCTATGAATTTTCTTCATAGAACGACTTTGGCTGTGTCCCATAGATTTTGGTCCTTGTGTTTTCATTTTCATTTGTCTCAAGGCACTTTTTGATTTCTTCCTTGATCTCATTGTTAACCTATTCATTGTTTAGTAACATGTCATTTAACCTCCAGGTGTTGGTGTGCTTTTCAGTTTTTTCTTGTCATTGATTTCTAGTTTCATATCATTGTGATCAGAGAAGATGCTTGATATGATTTTAACTTTAAATTTATTGAAACTTGTTTTATGGCCTAAAATGTGGTCTATTCTAAAAAACATTCTATGTGCACTTTACAAGAATGTATATTCTGCTGCTTTGGGGTGAAATGTCAAAAAATGTCAATTAAATTCATCTGGCCTAATGTATTATTTAAGGCCACAGTTTTTTTTTTTTTTTTTTTTTTTTTTTTAATTAAATCTTTATTGTTCAGATTATTACATTTGTTCCTCTTTTTTCCCCCCATAACTCCCCTCCTTCCAGCTCCCACCCCACCCTCCACCCTCACTCCCCACCCACTGTGTTCATCCATAGGTGCATGATTTTTGTCCAGTCACTTCCCGCATCTCCCACACCCCTTTTTCCCCCAAGAATAGTCAGTCTATTCCCTTTCTATGTCCCTGATTCTATTATAATCACCAGTTCATTCTGTACATCAGGTTATTTATTCACTTGATTCTTAGATTCATTTGTTGATAGATGCATGTTTGTTGTTCATAATTTGTATCTTTACCTTTTTCTTCTTCTTCCTCTTCTTAAAGGATACCTTTCAGCATTTCATATAATACTGGTTTGGCGGTGATGAACTCCTTTAGCTTTTCCTTATCTGT
Organism: Myotis yumanensis; assembly: GCF_028538775.1. Taxonomy (NCBI): domain Eukaryota; kingdom Metazoa; phylum Chordata; class Mammalia; order Chiroptera; family Vespertilionidae; genus Myotis; species Myotis yumanensis. The sequence continues at coordinate 2,622,769 of NW_027223767.1, forward strand.
GAAGCTCTTTATCTGACCTTCAATTCTGAATGATAGCTTTGCTGGATAAAGTAATCTTGGTTGTAGGTTCTTGGTATTCAGCACTTTGAATATTTCTTGCCATTCCCTTCTGGCCTGCAAAGTTTCTGTTGAGAAATCAGCTGACAGTCGTATGGGTATTCCCTTGTAGGTAATTGAGCCTCTTTCTCTTGCTGCTTTTAAGATTTTCTCTTTGTCTTTTGCTCTTGGCATTTTAATGATGATGTGTCTTGGTGTGGTCCTCTTTGGATTCCTTTTGTTTGGGGTTCTCTGCGCTTCTTGGACCTGTATGTCCATTTCTTTCACCAGGTGGGGGAAGTTTTCTGCCATTATTTCTTGAAATAGGTTTTCAATATCTTGCTGTCTCTCATCTTCTGGCACTCCAATGACTCTGATATTAGACCGCTTAAAGCTGTCCCAGAGGCTCCTTACACTATCTTCACACTTTCGGATTCTTTTTTCATTTTGCTTTTCCAATTGGGTGTTTTTTGTCGAATCTTTGGTTTGATTATTGTACTCCTCTGGTCTGCTATTGGGTATAATATTCTTTATTTCAGTCCGTGTATGCTTACTTTCTAATTTCTTTATCGTAGCATCGAGGGTCTCATTAGTTTTCGTGAGGCTCTGCACAAATTTATGGCAAGCCCTCAAAATTGCGATTCTTAGCTCCATATCCTCCATTTCTGTCATGTTTTTTTGTCTCCGCATCTTTTATGCTTTCTTGGTGCAACCCCTTGTGGTCTCTGTGCGCAGTCTTGTTCTAGCCAAGCCTTAATTGTTGTAGTTAACACTAGAGGGATTTGACCCCCAGGCCCACTGGCTATAGGAATCAGCTGTATGGAAAACGTCTGCCTTCTGGGGAGGCGCTAATCCAGCCTTTGCCTGAGGCGATCGGCAAATGGCTGTGCGCAGGTTTTGGGCGGGGCGGGATCAGCAGGGCGGGCGGAGGGAGCAGTTATGGCCACGCTCAGTCCCGTTCCCAGAGGCTCTGCTTCTCAGAACCCCGGCAGCCGCTGCAAACCTCGGAGAGAAAGCTGCCCTCAGATCCCAACTGATGCCGGATAATCCCGCTTCTCCCGTTTGAGTCTGGGTCCCTAGAGACTCGCCCGGATCTGGAGCCCAGAGTCTGAGGAGTGACCCAGAGTCTGAGACTCACTCCCGGCAGAAAACGACAACCGCGCCCTCAGCCACCAGCCCGCTTTTCGCGCGCACCTCGGTACCTTTGTATTTTCCACACTGCGCCGCCTCTGAGCCTCGATTTGCTGTTCTCTTTCTTTCTAGTTGTAGAGTCTCTCTTCAGCCAGCCTTCCTGTGGTTCTGGGTGATGTCCGTTCAGTCTTTTAGTTGTATTTTTGAAATGGTTGTTCGCGGCAGCGGTCTCCGGTGTTTACCTACGCCGCCATCTTGGTCTCCTCCCTCTAAGGCCACAGTTTTCTTGTTGATTTTCTGTCTAGATGATCTATCTACTGATGATGATTGGGTGCTACAAGTTCCCTACTAGCTTTATAGTTAGTTGATCCACTGCTTTTACTAAGTGTTTGCTTTTGTTAGTTAGAATATATTTCTTGCCTATATCTTCTTACTCATATTTAGATCTATTCTTTTCTACTTAAAGAAGTCCTTTCAATATTTCTTGTAATACTGGTTAGTGGTGATGAACTTCTTTACCATTTTCTTGTCTGGGAAACTATCTCTTCTTCAATTCTAAATGATTGCCTCTGCCATGAAATATTTCTTTTTTTTTTTAATATTTTATTGATTTCTTACAGAGAGGAAAGGAGAGGGATAGAGAGTTAGAAACATCGATGAGAGAGATCGATCAGCTGCCTCCTGCACGCCCCCCAGTGGGAATGTGCCCGCAACCAAGGTACATGCCCCCGACCGGAATTGAACCTGGGACCCTTGAGTCCGCAGGTCGACACTCTATCCACTGAGCCAAACCGGTTCGGCGATGAAATATTTCTGTTGAAAAATCAGCTGATAGTCTTATGGGATCTCCCTTGTAGGTAACTAACTGCTTTTCTCTTGCTAATTTTAAGATTCTCTCATTGTCTTTAACCTTTGGCATTTTAATTATGATGTATCTTAGAGTGGGCTCCTTTGTTTTCATTTTATTTAATTAACTAGAGGTCTGGGGCACAAAATTCATGCACAGGGGAGTGGGGGGTCCCTCAGCCCGGCCTGCACCCTCTCCAATCCGGGACCCCTTGGGGGACGTTTGACTGCCAGTTTAGGCCCGATCCCACAGGGCAGTCGGACATCCCTCTCGCAATCTGGAACCACTGGCTCCTAACTGCTCACCTGCCTGCCTGCCTGATCCCCCCTAACCACCTCTACCTGCTGGCCTGATCACCCTTAACTGCATTCCCCTGCTGGCCTGGTTGCCCCTAACCACCTCTGCCTCGGCCCCCACAAATGTGGCTTTGTGCGGAAGGATGTCCAGGTGGATGTCTGGAAGATGTCTGGTCTAATTAGCATATTACCCTTTTATTAGTATAGATTATTACTTATTTTTATTAAATATATTTTCTATCAATTTCAGGGAGGGAAGAAGGGAGGAAGAGAGAGAAGAGAAAGAGAGAGAGAGAAATACATCAATGATAAGAGAGAATCATTGATTGGCTGCTTCCTGCACACCCGCCACTGGGGATAGAGCCTGCAACCCAGGCATGGGTCCTGATGGGGAACTGAACCCTGACCTCCTGGTTCATAGGTCAATGCTCAACCACTGAGCAACACCAGCCAGGTTATTATTTTATTATTTTTAGTCCTCACCTGAGGACACGTTTTTCGCTTATTTTAGAGAGAGAAAGGAAGAGAGAGAAGGGGAGAGAGAAACATTGATGTGAGAGAGAAACATCAATTGGTTGCCTCTCGTATGTGCCCTGACTGGAGATAGAGCCACAGCCATGCCCTGATCAAACCTGGGACCCTTTGGTGCACAGGACGGCGCTCCAACCAACCGAGCCACATCGGCCGGCGGGTTGGTTTTATCTGCGACTCTCTGCACTTCCTGGATTTGTGTGTCTGTCTCCTGCACCAGGCTAGGGAAATTCTCAGTCATTGTTTATTCAAATAGGGTCTCCATCCCTTGCTTTCATTCATGATCTCACAGTCTTTGCATCAATCTTACAAGGGATTTAGTCTCTTTCTTCAGATGGTGGTTTACATTCAAATAGATAAATGACTTGCTCAGTGCTCAGTGGCCAAAAGTGCCAGAGAAAGGTCTGGAAGTAACTTCTGCCTCACTCCAGAGGTAGAAGCGGGAATAAAAGGTCGTAATTTAAAACCAGATAGTTAAGAGATAGGAATGTCCAACTCTGCCCATTCGGTCATCAGTAACCTAGCAAATGCATGTGAGCACTTGCTGTCCCCAGAAACTAACATTAAAAATAAATAAACTCTATATCCTCTATTGTGAGGGGTCAGAAATAAAGGCCATCATCTCTGAAATGTCAGGAGCAGCCTAACCCCCAGAGCCTGTGAAGTGTCTGTATTTGCAGTCATTCTGGCTGTTTGGTTCTTTCTCTAAGATGCCTCAACTTTATTTAATCTAGAATAGTAGAGCAGGGGTGCCTGCTATTTTTTTTCCAGGGTGGAATATCTTTAAATTTCTATTTCCTTTAATAAATACTATAGGGGTGGTTTTTTTCCCTAATTTACCATACGAAGAAATGTATTTCTATTAGGAAAGACTTATAAGATAAGCAATTGCATCAAATACAGTCATTCTTTATCAGTAACTGAAAAAACTGATCAGCACTGATGATCACACATAATTACCAAGTGGAAAAGGAGCCCAGCACTTAATTAACACTAATAATCTACATGGGCACAACTGTGTTTCAGACATTTGATAAATTAGCAAAATATCTAAAAGTAGTAACTATGCAGAAATAGTCTTTTATTTCCTGGTAGATAAAAACTTAATAGCTCTACATAATCTCTCTCTATAAAAGCCTAATATGCAAAGTGTCCCCTTGGGAGTTCGACCTACTAGAAGTTTGATCACTCGCTATGACGTGCGTTGACCACCAGGGGGTGGAGCAGAATGAAGGAAGGCCCTGGCCAGCAGCTGGCAGCCAGGGAAGGGAGGCCCTGGCCAGTAGCCAGCAGCCAGCAGCCACTAGGGACCCTACCCTTGCACAAATTTTGTTCTCTGGGCCTCTAGTAAAGATATAATCATGAAAGTCCATGAGTTTTTAATAACATTAATATACCAGGCACATCCTATCTAATAAAAGAGAAACATGGTAATTAGCCGTACATCCGCTACCCTTCCCATTGGCTAATCAGTGAGATATGCAAATTAACTGCCAGCCAAGATGGCGGCGGCCGGCAGCCAGGCAGCTTGAAGCAGAACAGGGAGGCTTGCTTGCTTCAGTGTTGGAGGAAGCCAGGTTCTCCGCCTGCCTTGCCGGCCTCAGCTTGCAGTTTGAAACATTGTAACAAATATAGAAGCTAAACAAAACCCCAGAAACCTGCTTTAGTCAGCCGGGCTTCAGCCAGCCGGACCGAAACATTGTATCAAATACAGAAGGTAAACAAAGCAGCCGAGGCCTCAGAGCTAAAGCTGGCCCAGAATAAAAAAAAAAAAAAGAAAGTAAAAAAGGAGTGGTTGGGAGCTTCAGTCGCCCGCCAGCCTGAAAACGGCCCTCAGCCCCTCACCCAGGCTGGCCAGGCACCCCAGTGGGGACCCTCACCCTGATCCAGGACACCCTTCAGGGCAAACCAGCCGGCCCCCACCCATGTACCAGGCCTCTATCCTATATAGTAAAAGGGTAATATGCCTCCCAGCACCGGGATCAGCGGAGCCGCGAGGCCTCCCAGCACTGGGATCAGCATGACAGGGGGCAGCGACCAAGCCCCCTGTTTGCCCTGCAGCTCTGTGTGTGACAGGGGGTGGGGCCACAACCTCCCTATGTGCCCTGCTCTGTTTGTGACAGGGGAAGGTGACCCAACCCCCTGATCAGCCCTGCTCTGTGCCTGATAGGGGGGAGCTCCCCAACTCCCTGATCAGCCCTGCGGCTCTGTGTGTGACAGGGGGCGGTGCCCTAACTCCTCTATTGGCCCTACTCTGTGCGTGACAGGGGGGAGCTCCCTAATCCCCTGATGGGCCCTGCTCTGTGCCTGATGGGGGGAGCTCCCCAACCCCCTGATCGCCCTGCAGCTCTGTGTGTGACAGGGTGCGGCGCCCCAACCACCCCCCGCCCCACGGGCCCTGCTCTGTGTGTGACGGGGTAGAGCCATAACCTCCCCATCGGCCCTGCCCTGAGTGTGACAGGGTGCAGCGCCCCAACCCCCTGATCCGCCCGGCTCTGTGTGTGACAGGGGGCGGTGCCCCAACTCCCCTACCGGCCCTACTCTGTGAGTGACAGGGGGTGCTCCCTAACCCCCTGATGGGCCCTGCTCTGTGCATGACAGGGGGGAGCTCCCCAACCCCCTGATGGGCCCTGCTCTGTGTGTGACAGGGTACGGAGCCCCAACCCCCCTGATGGGCCCTGCTCTGTGCATGACAGGGGGGTGCTCCCCAACCCCCTGATGGGCCCTGCTCTGTGTGTGACAGGGTACGGAGCCCCAACCCCCCTGATGGGCCCTGCTCTGTGCGTGACAGGGGGAGCTCCCCAACCCCCTGATGGGCCCTGCTCTGTGCATGACAGGGGGCAGCACCCCAACCCCCTGATCGGCCCTGCTCTGTGTGTGACAGGGGGTGGCGCCGCAACCTCCCCATCGACCCTGCCTTGAGTGTGACACGGGGCGGTGCCCCAACCCCCCAATCGGCCCTACCCTGAGCATGACTAGGGATGGCATCGCAACCTCCCGATCCACCCTGCTCTGTGCATGACAGGGGGCAGCGCCCCAACTCCCCAATTGGCCCTGCTCTGAGCCCGACCAGGGGCTGCACCTAGGGATTGGGCCTGCCCTCTGCCACCCGGGAGCAGGCCTAAGCCAGCAGATCGTTATCTCCCGAGGGGTCCCAGACTGTGAGAGGGCACAGGCCGGGCTGAGGGACCCCCTCTCCCCGCCGAGTGCACAAATTTTTGTGCACCGGGCCTCTAGTATATAATAACAGGAACATTGGTATGTAACACAAGCAACTGTAACTTAAGCAAATGATTTTGTGAGGAGACACTAATATTGGATAAAATTAAAAGCTGGGGTTGAACTTTTTAAAAAAGGCCTAACGGCATATAATAAGTAAATTTTAATTGAAAAAGTTAAGTCCAACCTGATGGCCAGTATCCTGAGTTTAAATCATCTCTGAATGAAATTCCATGACTAGACAAAAGATTATGTAGTTAACAACCTAGAATACACAAATTTAAGAGGCAACCTTTTTGTTTTTTTTAAGCAGGGTATGGTTACTAAATCCAAGGGAACTACAAAAATAGACTCAGGTATTTCTGAAATCTCAGGGAAACAAATCTTTGTGAAATTCAGATTAAAAGTTAGTAAACCTGAGGTGGGTTCTGCATTTTACTCCAAGACATGCCTCTGCTTCAGGTGTAAGGACCACATTCTGAGTATCAAGGTTGGAGAGAGTGAAGATTGGAGAGTGTTAACCTGGACGGGCCTTAAAGAGTATCCAGTACAAGCCTTGCATTGAACACATTGGTAACTAGGCCTAAGCGGGAGAAGAACCCTGTGAATGACCCCACAGGAATTTAGGGGAAGAGCTGACCTGGAAGTCAGTGACCTTAGGCCAATCGGTATAAAAACAACATTGGTCAACATTAGTATAAGAGTAACCAACATTTTTTAACATCTCTAGGCCCTGGAACACATTACGCCATTTGATTCCTATTGGGGGAAAAGAGAGCAAGTTAGGCATATTATTCCTTATTATTATTATTCAGTTTAAAAATATTCAAGGCTTACCTGACTGGCATGGCTCAGTGGTTTTGCATTGCCCTATGAACCAGGAGGTCATGGTTCCATTCCCAGCCAGGGCACATGCCTGGGTTGCGGGCTCGATCCCCAGTGTGGGACATGCAGGAGGCAGCCAATCAATGATTTCTCTCTCATCGTTGATGTTTCTATCTCTCTTTCCCTCTCCCTTCCTTTCTGAAATCAAGAAAAATATATTTTTAAAAAATGACCCACATAAGGCTTATAGCTCTACATAATAAAGATGTAATCATGAAAGTACATTAGTTTTTAATAACATTAATATACCCGGCATATATATCATAACTAGTAGCTGGTGCATGAATTCGTGCACACTGAAAGGAAATTAATTAGAAGAAATACTTTAATATCACTATTCGCCCTTTCTCTATAATAGAAGTGTCAACCAAATTCATGGTAGACAATGACAGATTGAAACACACTTGTGCAATTGGTGCCAGTGAGAGCTTTACATGTATGGCGCATGCGCGAGTCAACTTAGCCTTTTATAGATGTAGAGTAAACTTGCTTAATTAGACCTGCTTTCTGATGTAACTAAACCTTTTCCAGCCCAGTGAAGCACCCCAACTTCTCTTTCAGGTAATTGTCAGCAACACAGCAGTAAATACCAACACAAAGCAGATTATTATTGTAGATCACACAGGGAGAACAAAGGATAAAATATTTACCTGCAGCAGTGTTTGACTATATTCTGCGCAGTGAGAAAACCTGAAGTCATTTTCAAGGTCCACCATTTCTTACTTCTTTTCAGTTGGGTCAAGTTTCTAAGCTTTCTAAATCTCCGTTTTCCAGCTAATGAAAAGAAAAGAGGATTCCACCGAGTATCCTATCTACATACTCCAGGATTTCTGTGAGGATCAAATGAGATGAGGGAAAACGCTTCACAGACATTTGGTTAAAGTGTAAAATGTTTCCACCTGGCTATAAAACAAGTCGTGTTTCTGGGCTGAAGACACTGCAAGGAGGCTAGTCACTAGGGAGAGGAAGCTGGGCGTTGCTACGTGATGTCATTATCTGGCACCCACAGCAACCATTTCTGGGCTGGGCTGGGCTGGGCTGGGCTGTGGGCTGCATTTTGTGCCATAGGGTCTTGGCAGCATTGGCTGCGATTTGGTGGGGTGTCGCTCCTGGATGGTGGTGGGGCCCACTTGGGGGAAGCCAAATATTGCTTTGTGGGCATCAGGTCTGCAGTGCAGTTCCTCTGTAAATGGCCAGCACGTGTCATGGCAGCTCCTGTGTTGAGCGTCTGTCCTCTGGTGGTCAGTGTGTGTCATAGTGACTGGTCGGACAGACACTTAGCATATTAGCCTTTTATATATATAGATAACAGGATTTGATTGTAAACTAACTTCAAGACACACACATATTTATCCTATTTCAAAACATCTAAGACGAGACAGCATGCATGATTTTCAAATACCAGGAGACTCAAACTGCATTCAATTACAAACTACCCCTATTTTTCAAAATGAAAAAAATACACACACCAATGAGATGGTTTTCAAATATTTTAATTTTCCCATAATCAAATTCTACTTATGTGGCTTGGTGTAAATGGAATTTAAAGTTCTGTAAATTACTTCAATGATCCAAGTAAGACAATCCTAATATATAGGAGCCCAGGGTTGTAACCACCAATCACAACTGAAGGCTGACCAACCTGGAAGTCCTTCAGTCAGAGCTGGGTTGCCATGGCGACCCAGCATTGACTGCCCAGGGTGCTGAGACCCACAGAGAGAGGCAGGGTCTGATCCACAGCTCAGTAGCAGCTGTTGATCAGTACTTGCCTCTCTCTTTCTCTCCCTCTTTCTTTCCAGGCTTCCCCAGCAGCTGGGCCTTTCTTTCTCCCCCAGCATCCTCGGGGGCTGCTGTTCAGCCCCACCTCTCTGATCAGGCCTGGAGATAGGCCTGGAGATGTTGACTGGCATAGGAACCAACCAATCAGAACCAAATGTGGGTGCTGTGAAGAACCAATGGCTGCCTAGGAGGCAGAGCTTTTGACACTGACTGGCATAGAAACCAACCAATCAGAACCAAATCTGGGTGCTGTGGTGAGGCAATGGCTGCCTAGGAGGTGGAGCTTTTGACGCTGACTGGCATAGAAACCGACCAATCAGAACCAAATCTGGGTGCTGTGAGGAGCCAATGGCTGCCTAGGAGGTGGAACTTTGGACAATGACTCGCATAGAAACTGACAAATCAGAACCAAATTGGCCAGCAGAGGAGGGCAGTTGAGGGCAAGATCAGGCCTGCAGGGGAGGGCCATTGGGGGCGAGATCAGGCAAGCAGAGAAGGGCAGTTGAGGTCAACCAAGCCAGGAGGGAAGGGCAGTTGGGGGCAAGATCAGGCTGGTAGGGGAGGGCCATTGGGGGCAAGATCAGGCCATCAGGGGAGGTCAGTTAGGGGCAATCAGGCAGGCAGAGGCAGTTAGGGGTAACCAGGCCGGCAGGGGAGGGGAGTTAGGGGCAATCAGGCAGGCAGGCAGGTGAGCAGTTAGGAGCCAGTGGTCCCAGATTGTGAGAGGGATGTCTGACTACCGGACATCCCCCAAAGGGTCCCCAATTGGAGAGGGTGCAGCCTGGGCTGAGAGAACCCCCACCCCTCTGTGCACGAATTTTGTGCACTGGGCCTCTAGTCTATATAATAAAAACCCAGTGGTTGTAACGCCCTAACAACCAAAGGCTAGTTGCTATGATGCCCACTGTGACCAGTGAGCCCAGCCCCTCCCTCGGCCCCACTCCAAATCAGCCTCTCCCACCCCAATTGAGGGTGGGGCAGCTAGCTAACCCCCCCACAGCCCTGCAGCCCCTCCCTCAGGCCAGTCCAGCGCCTCAGAGGGAACCCCCTGCCACGATCAGGGGTGTGGCCAGCTTGCAAACTGCCAGCAATCCCTCTCCCAGGTTGGCCCAGCACCCCAGAGGGGACCCCCGCCTGTATTGGGGGTACAGCCGTCCTTCAAACTGCCGGCAGCCCCTCACCCAGGCCGTGGCGGCACTGGGGGCTGGGAGTGTGAGGCTCAGTCTTTTAAGATAAAGAAAGACCCACTGGTGTTCCAAGGCGCCTCCCAGCACTGGCCGCCCTGCCCCGACCCCCACGCTGTGTGGAGCCCCAGGCAGAGCAGCTCGGGTGGGTGTGGGCCGTGCGGCCCCAGGCTCCAGGCCCTGTGGGGTGGAGAGGTTCGCACCGCAGCCAGTGTAGCCGGTTAACTTTGCTGGGGAGGCCGCGGGGCTCCCGTGTGTTCGGGGGCAGCCTGTTCATGCCGGGACCCAGGTGCGCGGCCGCACACACACGGTGAGCATGTGCTGGCATCATATGGACATCTGTGCGTGAAAAGGTGTGCACACATACATCTGTTTCTCAGAGCGTACCTGGAAAGGCGCTTTATCTGTAATAGGCAGTTTTCAAAATGTAACCCAGAGCAAGGGGTCTGTAGTGATAACACGCCCACAAGGAAAGGCTTTTGATACTAAACACAAAGCTGTAATCGAAGTGTTTAAGCCCAAATTCTCTGTGAATCAAACGAACGGTGATACTTATCTTCTGGTGGGTCTGTTTGAAAGGTGTGGCCGATCAGTTCTCATTTCAGAAAAATAAAATAACGTACCTAAGTGATGACTAAATGCACACTCTGAGGCAGTAGTTGACCCGCTGTGTGTACTTTGTGCGCGGGTCTAGCACATCAGGCTGTTTATAAAGTGTAACCTGGATGATGTGACACTATGGTTGAGGAAGGGGGTGTGGCCAGTTGTTTTTAAAAATTAGGCACCTCCCAGTTTTTAAGACAAACGTGTTAACCCACAATCTTCAGAAGGCAGGTCGGGGTCTTTGAAGACCTTAGTTTAGGCCTAAGACATAGAAAAGCAGCTGCCTTTTTAGGACGTGGCCTGAAAGAAACCTGCTATTTTCAGTTATTACTGTCTTCCAAGTAAAATTACATTTTTGCAGCCTTTTTATGAGGGTTTTTTTTTCATTACAATATTTGAAATAGGTGTTGTCGTTATTTTAAAGCAGTAGTTTTTTCCTCTCAGTATCAGAGACCTAAACTTTCACACGCACCCCCGACCCCCCAACAATGTTTATTTGAAGTAACTTATGTGTCTGGACTCCGGGGGCCTGATGAGCTCAGTGATGAGGCAGGTGCTTTTATGGCCAAGGTCAAAGGCTCTTTCCCTGATTAGCCCTTGAGTGGGGAGCAGCCAGGGGCCTTCCTGACCAGCAAAGAGAGAGGGGGGAGGGGCAGGAAAAGAAGTGGGTTGGAAACTCCCTCCCAACCACCCTTCAGAGAGTTCAAACACTGCAAGCAGCTGCGGGCGGGTGGGTAGGGTGCATTTGGTGGGCGGGGCTGCGGACCACTGCGTGATTTCGCGTGCTGGGCCTCTAGTTAAATATAATATAGACATTAGTAATACTTATATAATAAAACTACTTAAAATAATATAAAACATTTAGAGTAATAAAAACCAATAGAATTTGACAAATTTCAAAATCATTTATGATAAAAACTCTGCAAAGCGAGAATAAAAGAGCGTGTGTAGCTCAGCGGTTGAGCGTTGACCTATGAACCAGGAGGTCACAGTTCAATTCCCGGTCAGGGCACATGCTGGGTTGCTGGCTCGATCCCTAATATGGGGCATGCAGGAGGCAGCTGATCAATTATTCTCTCTCATCATTGATGTTTCTATCTCTCTCTCCCTCTCCCTTCCTCTCTGAAATCAAGAAAAATATATTTTAAAAAATAACTCAAAATAATAAAGGTCATATGTCACTGAGAGCTAACATCATACTCAATGGTGAAAAGCTGCAAGTGTTTTCCTTAAGATCAGGAATGTGACAAGAATGTACCCTTTCACCACTTTTATTCAACACAGTATTGGAAGTCCTACCCACAGCAATCAGACAACAAAACTAACTACAGACATACAAACTGGAAAGGAAGAAGTAACATTGTCAATATTAGCAGATAATTTAATCTATGTATATAAAAGCCTAAGTGACCGGTATGACCAGACAACTGGAACGACCAGAACGACCGGTCGACCAGTCACTATGACGCGCACTGACCACCAGGGGTCAGACGCTCAATGCAGGAGCTGCCCCCTGCTGCTCCCACAGCCAACCTCCCTCGGCTGGCCAACCTCCCCCGGTCCCTCCCCGAGGCCAGCCAACCTCCTGTTCTTCCCCCCAGCTGGTCCCTCCCCCAGCCAGCAGGCCCCGATCAGCCTGGTCCCGATTGGCCCGGCCCTGATGGGGACTGGGCGAGATGGCCCCAATCGGCCCTGATCGCTGGCCAGGCCCAGGGACCTCACCCAGGCACGAATTCATGCATCAGGCCTCTAGTACTATATATACAGAACCTTCTATATATAAGATTACACCAAGAACTATTAGGACTAAAAAATGAATTCACTGAAAGAAGCAAGATAAAATTAATATTCACCAACACAAACTTTTATATGCCATTAATAAGCTATTATAAAGAGAAATTAAGAAACCAATTCCATTTACAGTTGCAACAACAACAACCAATGAAAAAACTTTACTCTATACTTGGAAACCTATAAGACAATGAAGAAAAATAATGAAAAGATATAAATAAGTGGAAGTATATATTGTGCTAATGGATAGGAAAATCAGCATAGTTAAAATGCCCATATTATCCAAAACAAACTACAAATTTAATGCAATCCCTATCAAAATATCAATGGCATTTTTTCATTATATATATATATTTAAATACTAGTGGCCCGGTGCATGAAATTCATGCACATTAAAAGGGAATTAATTAGAGGAAATATTTTAATATTGCTATTTGCCCTTTCTCTATAATAGAAGTGTCAGAGATGAAAGAAAATTAGTAAAATGTATATGAAAATAATATATAAATTTATTAATAAATAAACAATAACAGCTTCACGTCCCCTGGCTGGCGCACACAGCTCTGCCCACCCACACCTGCTGTGCATGCAGCCTCCTGATGATCGGTTATGAGGGTGTCATGACCATTTGCATATTAGCCTTTTATTATTATAGATATTTTTATTGATTTCAGAGAGGAAAGAAGAGGGAGAGAGAGATGGAAACACCAATGATGAGAGAGAATAATTGATCAGCTGCCTCCTGTGTACCCCACACTGGGGATCGAGCCCAAACCTGGGCATGTGCCCTTTACCAGAATTGAACCCAGACCCTTCAGTACACAAGCTGACGCTCTATCCACTGAGCCAAACCAGCTAGGGCAGTGGTTCTCAACCTTGACTGCACATTAGAATCACCTGGGAATCTTTTTAAAATCCTGATTTCTGGGCCTCATCCTCTGGAAATTCTGTTTCTTTGTTACTAATGTTGTGGCCTCACCCCATAACAAAGAAACAGAATTTCTGGAGGATGAGGCCCAGAAATCAGGATTTTAGAAAGATTCCCAGGTGACTCTAATGTGCAGCCAAGTTGAGAACCACTGAGCTAGGGCATCAATAGCATTTTTTACAGAACTAGAATAATCTTAAAATTTATATGAAACCCAAAAGTGGAGGTATCACTCTACCTGAATCAAACTATACTATAAGGTTATAGTAATTAAAACAGCATGGTACTGACATAAAAACAGATTCATAGATTAATGGAATCCATCAGAGAGTCCAGAAATAAAAACATGGCTATATGGTTAATTAACCCATGATAAAGGAGGCAAAACTATATGATAAGGTAAAGACAGTCTCTTCAATAAATGGTATGGGGAAAACTGGGCAGATACATACAAAAGAATGAAACTGGATTACTCTCTTATACAAAAATAAACTCAAAGTGGATTAAAGGCTTAAATGTAAGACCTGAAACCATACAACTTCTAGAAAAAAACATAGGCAGTAAACTCTTTGACATCGCTCTTAGTAATACTTTTTGGATATATCTCCTCGATCAATTGAAGCAAAAGAAAAAATAAACAAATGAGACTACATCAAACTAAAAAGTTTTTGCACAGCAAATAACTTGTTTACGTAATTGGAAATTTGTTTTGTTATCCAAGATTGATTTCATTCGCTTGCATCTCATAATAATTAATATTTTAAAGTTTTTTATTAACGCTGTCTTAGCTGATTGTTTCGTTTTATTTTTCTTTCAGCCTCATCCCAAGTGTAAAATTAATGAACTACAATTAAATGAATGTATTTTTAAAAAAATCCTCACCCAAGGATATTTTTTTCCACTGATCTTTAGAGAGAGAGTGGAAGGGAAGAAGGAAAGGGAGAGAGAGAGAGAGAGAGAGAGAGAGAGAGAGAAACCGACTTGTTCCCTCTCGAACATGCCCCTACCAGGGCCAAGGATTGAAACTGCAACTGAAGTATGTGCCCTTGGCCAGGGACTCAAACCTGCAGCTCTTTGTTCCCTCGGCCAATGCTCTAACCATTGAGCTCCCAGCCAGGGCAGCTTGCTACTTTGTTGTTGTTGGTAATCCTCACCAGAGGATATTTTTCCATTGATTATTAGAGAGAGTGGAAGGGAAGGGGAGAGACAGAGAGAGGGAAACATCAATGTGAGATGAAACATATTGATTGGTTGCCTTCCACACTCGCATCAACCTGGGCTGGAGATTAAACCTACAACCCAAGCATGTGCCCTTGACCAGAATCGAACCCAGGACCCTTCTGTCTGTGGGCTGACGCTCTACCCACTGAGCCACACTGGCCAGGCAGCTTGCTACTCTTTTTTTTTTTATTATTGATCTTCTTTTTTTTTTTTTTTTTTTTATTGCTTAAAGCATTACAAAGGGTATTACATATGTGTCCTTTTTTTTTTCCCCCCGCCCTTGACAATACCCCGGCTTCCCCTACCCCCCAGTGTCTTATATCCATTGGTTATGCTCATATGCATGCATACACAGCTTGCTACTCTTTATGGAGGAAGATGACAGTCACCGCTCACATCTGCATGATGCAAGCGCCCCGTCTTTCCCTTTTAGAAGCAGCGCTGTGCTCTGCGAGTTGCCAAGCTGCTTCGAGGTGCTGCCATTTCTCTAAAAACAGAGAACATAAGAGGCCCGCCCCACTTACTTTATTTTTTCATTTCTTTTTTAAAATATATTTTATTGATTTTTTTACAGAGAGGAAGGAAGAGGGATAGAGAGTTAGAAACATCGATGAGAGAGAAACATCGATCAGCTGCCTCCTGCACACTCCCCACTCTCCCCTTTCTTTTTTAAAATATATTTTTATTGATTTCAGAGAGAAAGGGAGAAAGAGAAACAATGATAAGAGAGAATCATGGATCGGCTGCCTCCTGCACCCCTCCCTCTCCCGACTGGGGTTGGCGCCCACAACCTGGGCATGTGCCCTGACCTCCAGAAATCAAACTGTGACCTCCTGGTTCATAGGTTGAGGCTCTACCACTGAGCCACACCGGCCTGGCAACACTCTCCCCTTTCTGCAGGCAACCCCCTCCGCCAGCCATTCCACTGTGCCCAGAGGGTAGGTCCCCTCTCAGACCCCTTCCTCCGCTAGCTCAGTCTTTCCTTGGTTCTCAGCCTGGGTTGGACCAACATTTCTCAAGGGCGGGTGACTTTACCAGGGCAGACGGCAGGGTGAGTTCACCGAGTGTTTGTTGACTTGCTCTGCACTGACTTTGTTGCTCGACCATGTCCCCCAGTTCCAGGCGATCGCCACCCCCCCCCCCCCCCCCCCCCCCCGCCCCAGAGGACCCTCTGTAATGGAGAAAGATTTCCTATCATGATTGGCTGTTTCAGTAAATCCCACTTATCCTTCAGAGCTGCCAGGTAGCCCAAGAGCCTCTTGGAGGTAGAATGAAGACCTAAAAGTCACACACAGGTTGCAGCCTGCTGCCCGGGCCTGTCATGGCGCTAAATTCAACCTCATCCCCTATTTGAGAAGTAGATCCGTCCACATCCTCCGCTTGAAAAGTAACAGTCAGTTCACCCCACAATCCCCACAAGCAATACCATCCCGGCCGCCTTTTTCTTGCCTTTATTTGGGCTGGTGGTTTCAGGATTAGGAAAAGTGGCTTCTTTTTCTACAGGGCCCAGAAAACGAAGATCTGCATGGGGGTGGAACGAAATCGGGCCCCTGGGAAGCTTTTTAATCCTAACAGTGTGGTGGGCAGTTAGACAAGAGCAGAGCAAGGACGAGGGCCAGGAACAGGTCACCGGGTGGAAGCCAGGTGCCTAGCAAAGGACAATCAGCTGGAGGGAGGGACCTCGCCCCCAGGTGACCTTTCCTCCCCAGCATATCGCTGGGCGTGAGGTTTGGACTCCTGACCCTTCTGGCCTAGAGATAACTTCTAGGCCTCAGCTGTGTTCAGCTCCAGGCCCAGAAAAGCAGCAAAACCAGCCACCGCTGACCTCAGGACCAGCCACATCGGATAATGGCTCTCCGCCCCGTGCCAATCAGTCAGTGGAGACCACAACCCTGAAAGCCCACACCTGGAAAACCGCTGCATATTCTACTGCGATCTTCCCTGGAACCTCCCTAAAATCTCTGCCCTGGCATGTGCCCTAGGCTGGAATTGAACCTGGGACCCTTCAGTCCGCAGACTGACACTCCACCCACTGAGCCAAGCAAGGGCACATGCCTGGGTTGGGGGCTGCGTCCCCAGTGGGGGGCGTGCGGGAGGCAGCCGATCGGTGATTTTCTCTCATTGATGTTTCTATCTCTTTGTCCTTCCCCCTTCCTCTCTGAAATCAATAAAGAAATATATATATATATTTAAATCTCTGCCCTTAAAACCCTTAGGATGGAGGACCCAGTGCCTCTCCCTCCAGGGAGCGCGCCTGTGCCTTTCCCCTTTCCTTCCCCTCTCACCACCCTCTTCCCCATCCTCTCCCCCTCCCCCTCCCCACCTCCCTCTCCCCCTCCTCCTCCCCCCTCCTCCCCCCCTCCCCCTCCTCCTCCCCCTCCCCACTTCCCTCTCCCTCTCCCCCTCCCCCTTCCCCTCCCCACTTCCCTCTCCCCCTCCCTCTCCCCCTTCCCCTCGCCACTTCCCTCTCCCCCTCCCTCTCCCCCTTCCCCTCCCCACTTCCCTCTCCCCCTCCCTGGCACATTCCAGCCTGGAGCTGAAATACCACTGAGGCCTAGATTGCCCTGCCCCGGGCACATTACCATTAGCTTCCTCATTCTCAAGCTCCAAGGGCCCTTTCTTTGCCTCTAAAACTTGTTTCCTAACCCATTTCTTCTAGGAGTTACTTCTACTTCTGCCTCTGTGATCTACCCAGTAAATGTTCTCTCAGTTTGCGAATGGACCTGAATTCTTTCCCAGCCAGAACCCAGGTACTGAGATTGCTGAACCCAGGTTTGGTCTGACCCCGCTGGTCAGACATGTGGCGCCCGCACCGCCTTCAACAAGGGCCGGCCTCCGGGGGGCGGGGAGCAGGTCGGCAAGCCCAGGACCCCCTCACCTGCAGCACGGGCACCCCCACAACAACGG
Organism: Myotis yumanensis; assembly: GCF_028538775.1. Taxonomy (NCBI): domain Eukaryota; kingdom Metazoa; phylum Chordata; class Mammalia; order Chiroptera; family Vespertilionidae; genus Myotis; species Myotis yumanensis. The sequence goes on from NW_027223767.1 coordinate 2,640,127, forward strand.
CCTGCCTCCGGGGGGCGGGGAGCAGGTCGGCAAGCCCAGGACCCCCTCACCTGCAGCACGGGCACCCCCACAACAACAGCCTGCCTCCGGGGGGCGGGGAGCAGGTCGGCAAGCCCAGGACCCCCTCACCTGCAGCACGGGCACCCCCACAACAACAGCCTGCCTCCGGGGGGCGGGGAGCAGGTCGGCAAGCCCAGGACCCCCTCACCTGCAGCACGGGCACCCCCACAACAACAGCCTGCCTCCGGGGGGCGGGGAGCAGGTCGGCAAGCCCAGGGGTGCAGCACGGGCACCCCCACAACAATGGCCGGCCTCCGGGGGGCGGGGAGCAGGTCGGCAAGCCCAGGACCCCCTCACCTGCGGCGGAGCTGGTTCGCACCCCAAGCCCTCGCGCTGCAGAAGGACGTGGCCATCGCAGCCCGCACTTGAAGCCCAAACCCCTCCCCCGGCAGCAGGCACCCATTTCTCCGCGTCACTGGTGACGAGGTGTGTTTGCTGCAGCTTCCGTTGGTTGCGCGGTCTAATTTGTCACGTCAATCTGTTGAAATATTAAACCTAACGTGGTTGCCTTCGGAAGATACAAAGATTTTCTGTCTTTGTCGGGAAAGGAGAGTTCTTTAGGAATCACAAAGTTAACTTCAATGCCGCCTGGTTTTTATTGGCAACTTTTAGGATAACTTTGGTTACATTTCCCTCAAAACGTTCAAGGCTGATGCCTTCAGAAATGACTGTGCCGTGAGGCAAGTCTGACACCTGTTGTAACGCCTTTACCACGTCCGTCCGTCTGTCCGTCTGTCCGTCCGTCCGTCTGTCCGTGCCTGAGGTCCACTCACCTCCCGGCGGTAAGGCTTTCCGTCCCCCTTGAATTCACGAGGGAAAGCATCTCTCTTCGCCGGCCCGGCGCCTCCTTCATGAGCAAACACCCCCTGGCGGGGCTGGTTTCCTCTCCACCAGCGTCATGTCCAAGCTCTGACAGCACCAGCATGTTCACTGTTATCAGTTGCAAAGTTATTTATCTCCGGTTCCCAGCTGAACGCCCAGTCCACGTCTTCAGGGGTGAGGTCAGATGACACACTCCCCCGAGCACCCGCCCCTGTTGGACTCTGACCCGGCAGCTGGGGAGCTAGTCGCTAGGTTGTGAGGAACAGCGCGCTCAGCCTGTCCACTCATTCGTCTGCAGGGAGGGTTTCCTGTTTCATCTTCACCAGTTTAACAGCCATGGGTTCCCGGTCCCCAGGTCAGACGGTGCTTCGAAGCCCACACCATCTCCTGCTTTGACGTCTGCAGGTGGCCACTGCATGGAACAGTGGGAGGAACGTCTAGCTTGACGTCATGAGCCCTGAACACACCCTTGAAAGGTTAGCAGCTTCTCCACGCCCAGGTCCCCGGTGCTGCCCCAGGACCCACAGTGCCCGCTGCTGTGGGGAAGGTTCGGACCAATGCCCATCTCGCAGTGATGATCAGATATTGCACTCCAGCAGTATTTGCTGAGTCCTCTTTTCCAGCACACGTTTTAAAGGGTGAGCGTTGCTAATATTAAAAAAGCGCGGGAGAAAATGGCCCATCGAAGACCTATTCTATCTGATGAAGCATGCACTGCTGCTGCCTGGCTCTCGGCGCAGCACTGCCGAGAGCCGGCGAGACTGCAGGAGTGTCCCTCAGGCTGCGGAGGCACAGCTTCTCCTTCCAGATCCAGCACTGTGTCTGCAGCTTCGGGCCTCTTCCTGGTCTCGTTGGCTGTTTCAAGGCTGCTCCTGGCCTGACCTGCCCTGGAAACAGCAGTTTCCGGTGGTGAGGTCTGTTCTGTTGCACTTCACACCCACAGCTCAGCGCCCGCTCCCCAGTGCCACGCACAGTGCGCCCAGTGTGTAGGCTCTTTTGTTTAAATGGTTAAACATTATTTGTTACTTCTGTGAGATGAAGTACATCAAACTTGGGAAAGATTTGAGGATGCTTACAGGAGGGACTTTTCTTTTATTTTTTAACTAGAGGCCTGGTGCATGAAATTCGTGCACTGGAGGGGGGGCGGTCCCTCAGCCCGGACTGTGCCCTCTCACCATCTGGGACCCCTCAGGGAATGTCCGCCTGCCAGCTTAGGGGGGGATTGGGCTTAAGCCGGCAGATGGACATCCCTCTCGCAGTCCAGGACCCCTCATTCTTTACCGCCCGCCTGCAGTGGAGGTGGGAGAAGCTCCCGCCACCGTGACTGCGCTCGCCAGCCGTGAGCCCAGCTTCTGGTTGAGTGGTGCTCCCCCTGTGGGAGCACACTGACCACCAGGGGACAGCTCCTGCATTGAGCATCTGCCCCCTGGTGTCAGTGCATGTCATAGCAACTGGTTGTTCTGCTGTTTGGTCAGTTTGCATATTAGGGTTTTATTATATAGGATATATTTTTATTGATTTCAGAGAGAAAGGTAGAGGGAGAGATAGAAACATCGATGATGAGAGAGAATCATTGATTGGCTGCCTCCTGTACGCCCCACACTGGGGATGGAACCCACACTCTGCGCATGTGCCCTTGACGAACTGAACCCAGGACCCATCAGTGCACAGGCCTCTATCCACTGAGCCAAGCCGGCTAGGGCAAGGGGGGGGTGACATTTTAGAAGTGATTCCAGAGGTGAAGTCAAACACTTCACAGTTCCTTTCTCTGCCAAGACTTCATCATTCAGTGAAAGATTTCAGTTTTTTTAATGTGTTCTTGTCATTTTATTTTTTTTCTGAAAACCATTTTCAAAAACTTGAAAATAAAATCACAGTCTTTTCTTCTTATAAAAAAATGAAAGACAACCTACTGAGTGGAAGAAGCTATTTGTTGATACATCGGTAAGGGGTTAATATCTAAAATATATAGGGAACTCATACAACTTAACATAAAAGAAATCCTATTAAAGAATTGGGCAGAGGACCAACACCTTAAATGTTCTTGTGTTTCCATGTTTGGACATTGCCCTAGTCCTGTGGTTGGCAAACTCATCAGTCAACAGAGCCAAATATATCAACAGTACAACGATTGAAATTTCTTTTGAGAGCCAAATTTTTTAAACTTAAACTATATAGGTAGGTACATTGTTATTAACTTAATGAGGGTACTCCTAAGGCTTAGGAAGAGCCACACTCAAGGGGCCAAAAAGCCACATGTGGCTCGTGAGCCGCAGTTGGCCGACCACGGCCCTAGTCCGTTTGGCTCAGTGGATATAATGTTGGCCTGCAGAGGGTCCGGGGTTCGATTCTGGTTAAGAGCACGTGCCTGTGTTGCGGGATCGACCCCCAGTAGGGGGGCATGCAGGAGGCAACCAATCAATGATTCTCTCTCATCATTGATGTTTCTATCTCTCCCTCTCCCTTCCTCTCTGACGTCAATAAAAATATATTTTAAAAAATAGAATCTTGCCATTTGCAACAACATAGATGTGTATAGAAGGTATTATGCTAAGTAACATAAGTCAGACAGAGAAAGACAAATATCATATGATTTCACTTACATGTGGAATCGAAAAAGCAAAATGAACAAACAAAACACCTAAACTCTAAGGGTCCCCATTGCAACCAGAGGAGCAATGGGCAGCGGCAGCTTGTCCCAGGCTCACCCTCTGATCCTGTCTCAAGGCCCTTCCCTCTGCCTCCTACGCTAAGCCCCTTGCTGTCTCCCTGTCCTGAGGGTGCGCTTGCTGCGGCCAATACATTCTCGCTTGCTTTGCTGCACTTGTCTCTTGATTGAAAGCTTTCCTTTAAGAAGACAAGAATGTATTGTCTCACCAATAACAATCGTCAATCTCTGGACTGTTAAAAAGGCAAAATAATATTTTGATGGGGCATAAAGCAATATTGTCTCTCAAAAACCTGTTTGTAAAGATAACAGGAAAGCAGTTATTATGACTACTGGACTGAAAGGTAAAAGCATTTATTAGAATTAGCATCACTATGCATGTTACCTGGACCAATAGAAATGCCTTTCTTCTGTATCAGTGTAATTGTCCCCTTTCCTTTCTCATAAGCACCCCTCGCCTTTGCCTCCCAATCAGAACACTATGTGGACTTGTGCCTGAATCAGTGCTCCCCATGTTGCTATTCTTATTGATCTCAATAAATGCTTGTTGCCCCTCACTTTTATTTTTAGGTTACCAAAACCCTTATCAATGCAGGCCAAGACTTAAATCTGCTTTTTTCCTGGTCACCTCTCATACCTGACTCCCTCAACACCCAATATCTTTTTTGTCTTCAACTGAAGATGGTATTTAAGGTAATGGCTTCAGCCATTTTGATGAGTTACTTTTATTTGTTTCTCTCTTGTTGATCTGTCTTTTATTACAGGGAGGCTCAGCCAAGAACGCAGCGGGTGGAGGAAAAGTTATCCCCCGCTCCCCTGCCGTACTGATGATCACCCATGGAGGCAGTTCTCAGAAATCACATTACTAAGCAGCAGCATTTAGGGGAATCCCATAAACTGACCGGATTCGGGGTGTGATTAAACTAGAAGACTCAGTATCTAATTAGGTACATTCTTTCTGAATAGATCATGGATTCCATGTAATGTCAGTCAAAATCCCAGCACTTTCCAGAGCACGCAGGCTTTTTTCAGCTTCTGAGACAGGTTGAGCCCTTGTCATCCGGGTGGAGAGTGAACATTCTAATGCAACACGTGACACATGAAAAGGCAGGTCGTTCCACTGCACGCACGTCCATCTCAACCGCTACACACATAGACGTCACCTTTCCGGTCTCAACTGCTTCCAAACTGTTCCAGCCTTTGCTCAGGGAGCAGCGTTTTCCCTCTTCCTGGGGCCGACTCCCTGTGTGCAGGAGCGTTGTAGCAAACCTCCTGTCTGGTGCTGCTTTTGTGTCAACTACCTCCATTTCCCTCTGGGGAGGCCCCAAGAACCCCTGCACCCATCACACTTGTAAAATAGCCCTTTTCTTAATCAATTTCAATGGCCTTCTCAGAGGTGACATTAGAACATAATGGATGCGGTCACCTGTGGGCGAGGTCAATTTCTTGGATGCTATTGTTCCCTTGTCTAGCTGTATAGTCTTGCGCTAACTGCATATTGTTTTAAAAACTATTTATTGATTAATAAAGTTACTTCTTTCCCCATTACTCTGTGTGTGTGTTTTTTTCGTATCCTTGCCTGTTTATACTCTCAAATTTTTTTAGAATCACTATTAAAATGTTAAAATATTAAGTAGAGAGTGTCCCAAACACATGTACACACTTTCACAGCTGGTAGCTCTATTGATGTTGCTTTCTTTTCAGCCAGACTAAGCTTTGAACAAGGGAAATTCATACTGAAAAGCTACTGGGAGTTTGGGAATACAGTTGAAGTACAAACACTGTCTTTGTAATTATTCAAAGTGTGTATGCATTTTTAGGGTATCCCCCAGTAATGGCTGAAACTGGACTAAGCTTTGAACGAGGAAAATTTATCCAGTAGACTTTTTATGGGCATACAGAAATGATAAGTTTATGGCACTGAAGCATAGTAATCCCTCCTTTGGAAAATGGCTGTTTGAACTACTCTGTTATTCTTAGACAGTCTCTTATTCTGTAGGTCAACTCTGTCATTTTTAGATGGTCTCTTATTCTGTAAAATATAACTTTGTCTTTTAGCTTGAATAATAGAAAAGATAAACTTAATTGTCTGACCTTGCAAGCTAGCCATCTAACATAAGGGACTGATACGCTGATACTGATGCCAGGTGTCTGTATAGATATGTACTCAAGGTTACAGGTGTCTGTATACATATGATATGTACTCAAGGTTACAAGTTGTCTATATAGATATGACAGGTGTTTGCTAGATATGATATGTACTCAAGGTTATAAGCAGTCTACAAACATAACTTACACAAAGAACTAGAAGGATATAAAAAGGAAACTCCTTCCTGTGTTTGTTCAGAATTTGACAGCTGCAATCTGCTCTGAACCTGCGTGCAATAAAGATGACTCCTAACTAATTGGCTCATTAAGGCGTCTTGTCTAGCTCGCTGATTTGCAATACAACAGCACAAAACCAGCAACAGCTGGTGAAGGTACACAAATATCAAACTAAATGATTCTTGATGTTTGGGACTCCATTGCTTTGCATTATCAGCAGTGCCTGGGCCAGGACGGCCATCAGCTTGAAATCAGACATTGACAAAAAAATTGTTCATTTCTGTAGGTTCTTTTAAATTTTGAAAATGAACTGTATGATAAGCGCTGACTTTAGAATCATTCAAAGGGTGTATACTTTTGGGGGGACACCCTATAGGTCGGGCTGGTTTAAAGCCTGGCATAGTGATGGGAAAAGAGGGGTGCTCTCCAAGGACAGCGTGTGCTGTCCACTAACTCAGGTCTTTCCTAAAATTCATAAATAAATGCCCCGTATATTTCACGATAAATTTATCCACATTGAAAACGCACCAAAAAGTGCTTGGAGGCTCTGCCAGAAAACGAAGTGACGGTCCGCCCGACTGGTCCGGGGCCCCCTCCCCTCGGTGGTGCGGGAGCGGGAGGACGCGCGACGGAGCGGCAGTGTTTCCTCAGTAACCTCACCTCCAGGGACACTGAAAAGCTGCAGTTCTCTCTGCAAGCGAAACGCTCCCGACGTGTCCAAACCTCCTGGTAGATTCACATTCTCTAATGCAACAGCGGGTGGGAGACGGGGAGGACCCAACTCAGTCTCCAAACACGTGCTACGGGCTGCGCTGCAGGCGGTCCCCGAGGCCTCGGAGGCCGGGGGTCGGGGCGGCGGGCGCGGAGCCTGGGCCCCGGCGGCGCCAGCGGGGCGACCACCGCCTGCGACACCGAGTCTCAGCCCCTCCTCCCCCGGCGCCGAGCCCGGGACAGCCCGGCGTCCGAGGCTGGAGAACTCCGGCCCGCAGCGCCGGGGTGTCCCGGAGCGTGTCCCAGCGTGGCCGCGGGTCTGGGCGTCCGCGCGGAGGTGCAAGGGTCGCCGCTCCGGGCGGCTGGCGGCGCGCCCACCTGGCGGGGCGGCCGCGGGGAGGGCGGGCCGGGGCGGGACCGCGAGGAGAGGAGCCGTCGGCCCTGCGCCTCCCGCCGCCGCCGCCGCACTCCCCGCGCGGCCGGCCACATGGAGACGCCCGAGGAGCCCGGGGCCCGGCCCCGCAGCCTGGAGGCCGCCCCCGAGCGCCGCGGGCCGCGCTGCCCGCCCTGCCCGCCCTGGCCCCACTTCCGAGAGGAACTGAGGGCGCTCCTGGCCCTGGCGGGCCCCGCGGTGAGTCGCGGCGCGTGCGAGCGCAGGGAGTGACCTTGTCGCCCCGGGACGGCGGGGGGGGGGGGCGGGGGGGGGCCCAGGGGTGCGTGCCCAGCACCCGGCGCGCGCGTCCCGGCGGCGCCCTGCACAGCGCGGGCCTCGGGGCGCAGCTGGCTGGCGCGGGCTTTGGGGGCCCCTGGGAGCGGGGACCCACGGGCCCCGAGGGGCTCGCCCTGCCTTCTCCAACGGTGCGCAGTTTGGGAAGCAGGCAAGTTACCGGAACCGCCACACCGGGAACTGAAAACGCAGCCCTGGGGCTGAGGATCTGATGACCCGGAGGCAGCGGAGGGCGAGTTCCCTGTGGTGGGCGAGGAGCTGCAAAACCCTGCCCACCCCGGGCACCTCCGCGCGGGACGCAGGGCCCCCGGTGATTGTGCTCCAAGAAGTTTGGGGTTGAGTTTATGTGTTTATTTCTGTCAGTTGGGCGCTTTCTGCGTTCTCTAGTGAACGTAATGCGGGTTTTAAAAACCACAAGACCCGCGAGAAATGTAACCCCGCGCCTGTGCCCCCGCCAGGCTGGGTGGTTTCAAGTCCACAGGGTGAGAGTCTGTCCTGCGCGAGAGCCTGTGCGGCTTCAGGGCGCAAATGAGCCCTTGGACCTGGGCAGACCCGCATCTGCAAAGCCCATGGGCCAGGGTGCCTTCTGGGGGGGACCGCTTGTCGGGTCCTGTGAAACCCACTGTGGGGTGCACAGTGGCGCGGACACGACCGGCGGGACGGAGTTTGTGGAGCCCCCGCAAAGGGAAAGAGAGAGAACGCAGGACGTGGAGTCTCCATGCCTGGGCCCAGCTCCCCGGATCTCAGGAGGCCTAGGACGCAGGGTGGTCTCCCCGCTTCTCCCCTGCGCACTCGCTTCTCCCCTGCGCACTCGCCCAGACCCGGAGGGAAATAACCGCTTGGATGGGCCACTCGCAGAGCCGCCGTGGGAAGGTCTCGGGAAGGCGTCGTTGCTCCCACAGCACAAAAATAAACAAGGCAGCTTGGGGAGACCCAGCCCCGGACAGGCCCTCACCCTCTGCGCCTCCTGCAGTAACCAGTCGCCTTGACCTAGGGGACCTTCCGGTCTCCAGGGATGAGCACGGACTGACAGCTACGCCCTGTGTGTTTGTATGTCTTCATCATAGGTACGAACTGTGTTAAGTACCAATGTGGTGTGTGCCTTGTAGAAAAATAGGAAGCCAAGATAACGAGAGAAAAGCTCTGAAACTTCAGCGTGGAGCGGAAATGTGGCCCTTTTCCTCCAGTCCTCTGTGTGTGTCTGTGACTGCTTTCCCAGCGAGGTCCTAGGCTCTGGCACCTGCTTAGTCTCTTAGGAATTGTACACGGAGCCCCTGCTGGTCCCTGTCTGGGTTCCTGCCTGCACAGCCCTCTCACCAGGGGCAAGGAGAGGGGAGATGGCCCGGTCCCCATGCTCGGCCGCGCTCTGCTCTGGGCGTGAGGTAGGATCCTGGTCTGGATCCCTGCTGACTTCCCTCCCATCCCATCTCCCTACAGGCCTCCAGCTCAGCACTGAGCCCCAAGTCTCCCAGAGGACTCACTCGAAGGTGTTAGCACTCACCTCCCTCCCACGGACTGTAAATGGGGCCTGGGAAGAGAGGACAGTGCCGGACACAGCGCTTTTCCCACTCACCTGGCAGGAAGCTGTGGGAAAGTGTGCGCTTGTGAGGGAGGGACCGTGGCCAAGCCTTGGGTGTTTCCCCCAGACTTTCTCTTTGTTGTTAACAACTCATTGCCCGGCTGAATTGTCAAAAATCTGGAAAATAATCCCGAGGAGGGCCTGCCTGTCCGCCGCATGGGCTGTGCCAGCGAGATGAGGGGACTAGCCTGGGCCCCTGTCCGTGTGGAGAAGGGGGTACACGGGCGCCGAGAACCGCAGGGGCTGCGGGCAGAGGACACGGAACAGGCGGCCAAGCCTCCATCTTTCTCTCATAGGCAGTTTGGCTACATCGAGGCCTGCCGGTTCAGGTGGTTGAGAGCCCTGGGGGACAAGCCAGGGTGCAGGCGGTCAGTTCCCTGGGCACACAGCGTGCCCTGGGGTGGGCAGTTCTGAAGGGTCTGGTCCTTGACTAGGCGAGAGGGTGTGCTCCTGGGAGGGACAGCCCACGGGGTCCTCCATCCTAAAAGCTTTTTAAAAAATATATATTGTATTGATTTCAGAGAGCAAGGCAGAGGGAGAGAAAAAGATAGAAACATGAATGATGAGAGAGAATCATTGATTGGCTGCCTCCTGCACACACTCTTCTCCCCACAGGGGATCAAGCCTGCAACCTGGGCATGTGCCCTGCCCGGGAATTGAACCATGACCTCGGGTTCATAGGTCGACACTCAACCACACTGAGCCACACTGTCTGGAATGATTTTTTTTAAAAAATATATTTTATTGATTTTTTACAGAGAGGAAGGGAGAGAGATAGAGAGTTAGAAACATCGATCAGCTGCCTCCTGCTCACTCCCCACTGGGGATGTGCCCGAAACCAAGGCACATGCCCTTGACCGGAATCGAACCTGGGACCCTTGAGGCTGCAGGCTGATGCTCTATCCACTGAGCCAAACTGATTTTTTTTTTTTTTTTAAAGAAAGGGGAATGGAGAGGGAGAGAGAGAAACATTGATGTGAAAGCAAAAGTGAAACTTTGATTGGCTGCTTCCTTCACACTTCCTACTAGGGATCCAGCCTGCAACTCGGGCAAACCAGCAACCTCCAGGGGCATGGGGCGACCCCCAACCAACTGCCACACCAGCCAGGGCAAGAGGATATGTTTTCATTGACTTGAGAGAGAGAGGAAAGAAGGGAGGGAGACAGAGAAAGATCAATCGGTTGCTTCCTCCCATAGGACCCCGACCAGGGATCAAACCTGCAACCTAGGTATGTGCCCTGACTGGGAATCGAACCTGAAAACTTTCGGTTTACAGGGCAGTGCTCCAACTGACTGAGCCACCCGGCCAGGGCAGCTGGAGGGTTTTACAGGCGGGAACTTCGGGAAGGTCGTGTGGGATTATCTCAACAGAATATCCACCAGCTTTATGCTGAGGCACCAAAATGGGATTTGTCCCCCTGGCTTCATCTGTTGTTGGGTGGGGTTGGCACAGAGGGCACTGACTGGGTTTCCGCTGTCTGTGTCCCTGAGGGGGTGATTTAAGCTGTTTCCCTCTGGTGGGGAGAAGTGTGAACCATTATTCTTAAGTGGCCTTGCGTAAGAAGGTAGGGTTTGCAGTTCACTAGATGGCTGTAAACTGCTTGTGTGTGTGAACTGCTTGGCCGTTTAACTATCTGCCTCAGTTTCTCTGTTCCGCTCGTCCTGGCTTACTGGCCTGTCTCAGAAAGACAGAGCAATGTGTGTGTGACCCCTCCGGGCGCTCCCTCCTCTTGGCAGCTCGGATGTCAGGTCACGAGGGGAGCTGAGGTTTTCAGCCATCGTATACTAGGTTCCTCATAGGCCATGTCGAATGAAAAATAATATCGACTCGGTGTTTCATTGCCAGAAAGGATTAATTTGGGGAAAAATAAAAAGGTTGGGGTAGACCTAGGACTAGGCCAGGAGCCTGGATGAACCAATCAAAGGTGGAGCCCCAACCAGCCGGGAGGTTCTGCGCCCCAGGCTTCTGCTTCCTGTTCCAGGAGTCCATAAACCGAGGGCGGGGTCCCCGCCAGAGGAATCAGGGGTCGCCCGAGGGGAGACGCAGGGCTTCGGGCCCCAGGTCTGTCTGTCCCCAGGTCCCTTCACTGCATCACTCCTGGTCTCAGCCCCACTCCCTCCTGGCTCAGTCCTGGGATTTATCCTGGAAGCTGTTTCGCCCACTCAGCCTGCATCGGTGAGAAGCCCTCGCCACCTGCCCCATCTGCCAGCTGCAGGCAGTCCCGGCAGGGGCTCCAGCCCGAGGGGCAAAGGGCCAGTCTGCGAGTCTTCTGCCAAGTGCAGGTGGCTTTATGTCCTACCTCCACAAAGTCGGGGTGCTGCAGCACCTACCCTCACAGCACGCCCTGGTCTGAAGGGGCCTTGAAATCTGGGGATGCAGGAGGCTGGGTTAAATTTTCCTCCCTCCCCAAACCCTCTGTGCGCGCGCGCGCTCGCGCACACACACACACACACCCTTGGGCACTATCTATGCAAACTTGAAACACCTATACCTTTTGACAACAGCTATACCTCTAGGAATTTCTCTTAAAGGGTATCTTCCCCCAAGTGTACAAAGAAATATGTGTACGTGGGAAGTTCATTACCTTGGACAACCTGTGGATTTAATTAATAAGTGATGGTGCATTCATACAATGGGAAAAAAGGTTGCAACCATTGTGTGCAGACATTGCAAGCTGTGTGCACACTGCTCCGTGTGCTTAGGTGGGGAAGTGTATGTAGAGGGAAGAGGAAGTTAAACGGAAGGGCAATTAGGGCCAGAGAGCTTTATTGCCAGCACGTTTTCTTCTGCAGGGCTCTCCTGGTGACGCACAGGACTCCTCCAATGAGCCCTGGCTCCTCCCACAAGCCCTAGCTCCTCCCACAGCCACTGGCTCCTCCCATGAGCCCTAGCTCCTCCCACAGGCCCTGGCTCCTCCCACAGGCCCATGTTCATGAGCCTCAATCATAATATTTATCAACCAAAATGTCATTATGCAGCACATGACTGTATTCCCACCCGTGGACTGGGCACCCACCCTAACTGTGAATGTGTTCTGTGCAACACGATTTGTAATATCAAAACCTGAGAAGCCACCCGAAGGCCTGGCCGTGGAGGAGACCGAGCAGGCTTCATGTGCAGCCATGGAAGTGTCCGCGTGGCTGCAGGGAGCCCGGGCATGGGTGGCAGCGCCGTGCTCCAGGAACAGGGCAAGCGGATTCTGTGCCGCTGATTGCAGTGGTGTGTGCACATAAGGTGCAAAGGACAAGGACTGAAAGGATGGGAAAGATGCTGAGTTTACAAAAAAAGAAAAAAGAGGGGGACCCTGAGACCTTTAAGTTATATAAATTCACAGTGAAAGAGACACCAAGCTGCAGCAAACGAAGCCTCGGGGAGTGTCTGCGTGTGGCTGGCCCGGGCCCACAGGGTCCGCTGGCTCCAGCTCCAGTTCTGCAGCACTGGGTTCATACCAACCTTTTCCACTTACTCCCTGCCCCTCGCTTTTGAGGCCCTGTCTTCTGTCTCCTTTTGGCTTACTTTTGCAGTACATTCCAGAAGCAGCCCTCTGCTAAGCAGCAGGAGCCATTGGAGATTAGAGTCACCCTTGTTTTCTGCAGTGAGAGAGGCACTGGGTCATGGTTTGGAAGTCGGTGCAGAAAAGATGTGCTCCCCCACCCCCACCTCAAAGCAGGCCTTCCAGGATGTGAGGGTCTGGGCCCATCCGCAAAGCTGAAAACTCTCCCCCCAGACGCGGGTTTGGGGAAGGGAAGAGGGCTGCCATCTGAAACATCAGGGGCGGGGACCGGTGAGGTCCCAACATCGCAAATTGGACCCGCGGAGGTGCTGGCCGGGTGGCTGGCGGAGGGGAGGGCTAGAAGCTTCCCTAGGAGCCAAGAAGACAGTGTCGTCTGCGCCCCAGAACCCAGGAGACCTTTTCCCTTGAGGAGCTGAGAGGGGGCAGCAGCAGTGAGTCCTCAGGCACCTGTTCTCTTCCCTCGGGAGTGGGAGTCAGGTGAACCCACCTCTTGGGCCACATGAGCTCCCAGAGAGAGAGGCTTTCCCAAGGTACTATGGGTTTTCTGGGCCTGAGGGCAGGTGGGAGGTGGTTTTAAATTAATGGAAGGAAATAAGAGTACAAACCTGCAGCTAAAGCATTAGAGCAGGGGTCCTCAAACTACAGCCACATGTGGCCCGCTGAAAACATTTATCCGGTCTGCTGGGTGTTTTTGCCGCTGCTGTGTGCATAGGATTTTGTTCGTAGTTTTTTTTTAAACTATAGTCCGGCCCTCGATCTGTTTAAAAAGTTTGAGGACCCCTGCATTAGAGCGACTCCTGCTGGCTGCTGGAACCGCGAGGAAGAATAGCTCAATGGCCCCGAAGCTGGGCTTGCCCTCCTGGCGGAGGCTTCATGGAATTCAGGAATTAACGTGCTCTGCAGGCCGGTAACATGTCACTCAAATCCCAGATCCCGCTGGTCTGGTCGGATGGTCTTATTTCAGCCTCAGCTGCTCCGCCTGTGGAATTTCTTGCTGGCTATTGGAGGCTGTATTCTCTCCAGTTCTCATTATGAATCTAGGATAGCAAGAGGCTTATCTCAGAAGGCAGCCTCTGAAAATCTCAGTAAAAATAGACATGTGATCTGTGGCATGAGAATCTAAAGTGAGAATAGATTTGGAAAGCTAGGACGCTTTTAAAAATGTGATTCTGAGAGCAGTTACCAACGGGCTTTTCAATGTTTTCAAGAAGCCCCCCAGGACCGGCACATGCCCTGTGGGAGCTGGCAGTGCTCCCTGAGCCCTGGCGCCTCACTTCTAATGAGTGGATTCAGACGGCGGGTGGAGGGGGTGCCCTTGGAATCGCACGCCTCTGCCTCTGTGATGGTTGGCATTCGTATGTAACTTTTTGTTTTCTGTCTCTTTCCAGTTCCTGGCCCAGTTGATGGTGTTTCTGATCAGTTTCATAAGCTCCGTGTTCTGCGGCCACCTGGGAAAGCTGGAATTGGATGCTGTCACACTTGCAATCGCAGTACGTGTGGGACTGTTCTGACATGTCCGTAGTATTTATGAAAGCCATCCGTACGCGCTGCCTCTTGCTATGCTCAGGAATGATGCAGGTTAGCAGCTTAAACCAATGCGGATGTGTTAGCGTCAGTGCTGGAGGTCAGAGGTCTGAAATGGGCTCCACTGAGCTCACTGAATTCAGGTGTTGGCAGGGCTGTAGCCTTAGTTCTCCTTTGCCTGTAACTTCACATAGTCCCACACCAAGGGTGAAGGGAGAGGAGTGCTGGGAGTCTGCGGGTGGAGACAGGGACCTCTTCGAGGGGCCTTCATTCTGTCTACCACATCAGCTTATGTGTAATCCATGGAGATCTGGCTCCCATTCTTGGTCCCACATCTGAGAGAAGGGAATCAGAAAAGGAGGGTTGAACGCTGACTTCAGAGGAAACTGTGGACAGGGCCTGGCTGGAGGGGCCCGTGGGGGCATGAAGTCCCGAGAGCATGAGCGCACGTGTGGGAGCACTTTCTCCGGAGCCACGGGAAGGAGCCGGAGCACTTCTCCGAGCCTGTGACCAGCCGGTCGTAGTCCAACATGCAGAGTGAGTACTGAAAAGCAGCTGAGGTCAGGAGGGCATAAGTGTTTGAAGGCCTTGCACCCTCTACCCCAGGCACCATGGCTAACCTGGAGGACAAGGACCAGGTGACACCCGGAAGAGAAGTTTACAGGCCCCCTATTGCCAGCGGTTAAGTGTGGCATTTTGACAAACAAAGGCAAGACCCTCCATCAACAAAAAGATTATGATTTGATTTATTGCAATAGCCGCTTTATTACAATGTTCTGGAACCAAACCTGCCGTATCTCTGAGGCATGCCTGTGTAAAGAAAATAAAGGGGAGTGATGTCAGAGCAACGGCGGCGGGCGTGAGAGAACCCATTGGTTTCTTCCCTTAGAGTTTTAACAATTTGAACAGGATTCCCTGCTCAAGGTACAGGCACAGCTGAGAGATCTTCACATTGTAGCATCTAAAGGTGGGCAAGTGGGAACAAACGGGGGAGGCAGAAGGGAGGAGGGCTCAGAGGAGCCATGGATGGGGGAGGGGAGGAATCCAGTTGTGGCTGGTGTTTCCTTCAGCTGGGAGGAGCAGAGAGACGTGGTGAGCACGCCTGCAGAAGTGAGCGACATGAGCTGCAGCTGATCCAGCAACCTGGGCAGGACGCAGCATTGGGCTGCTGCTGCAGTTGTCTGGCAGTTGGAATTCAAGGCAGAGAAGCAAAGCCATGGAGTCCTGCCACCCGTAGACTCCCAGCACTCCTCTCCCTTCACCCTTGGTGTTTGGTGTGAAGCACATTATTCATAAACCCGAGAACTGGTACGGTGGGGTCACTGTTTCCCCTGAGCAGAGGATGTGCTCTGTGGCTGGTCCCTAGTTGGGGCTCCAGGAGGCCTTTGCAGAGGTCCAAGGTTGCCATTACTGGAGGGAAAAACAAAGAAGGCGGCTGGGTTCCCTCAGCCAAACCCAATTCCATGCATGGCGGCTGTACTGATGGCAGCCAGAACCACTGCTGGGGTCAGCATTCTGATGTTACAGAGCTAAAAAAACCACTTGTGATTCATTGCCACCTACTAGAAAATAATAAAAAGACCTCATTGTAGTAATCAGCTAGAAAAGTGGCACTCATACATAGATGCTTAGACAGAGAAGAAATCCATATACTATCATGAATAACCAAGGTAGTGAGGCAGCTCAGAAACAAAATGAAAAATCTCCAGAAAACAAACTTAAACACATGAAAATATGTAGTATAAATGACAGAGAATTCAAGATTGCTGTTCTGAAAATACTCAATGAGATGCGAGAAAATACAGACAGGCAACTTAATGCATTCAGAAAACAAATTAAGAAACAAAACCTTTACCAAAGCGATTGAGACTTTATTAAATAACTAAACAAAAATTCTGTAGGTGAAGAACTCAATAAAAGAGTTTAAGAACGAACTAGTGAGCATAGGAAATAGAGCAGACCAGATGGAGGAAAGAATTACTTTATCTAAGCGAGAAATATCGAATTGATGCAGAGGGAAGAAGAGAGAAACTTGAGCTTAAAAAAATATATGAAAGAACCCTACGAGAACTATCCAACTCCAACAGAAAGGGCTGTCTGAGAATAATAGGGCACACCAGGAGGAGAAGAGAGGGAGAAGGGGATGGAGAGCCTATTCAAACAAATAGTGGATGAGAACTTCACAAACCTATGGAGAGAAGTAGACCCAAGAAGCAAGCAGAACACCTAGTTAACCTCAATCCCAAGAGGCCTTCTTCAAGGCACATTGAATTAAAACTGTCAAAAATTAATGACTTCGCAAGACAGCCAGGGAAAGGAGGAAAGAAACCAATACAGGAAATCCCATTAGGTTATCATCAGACTTCTCAGCAGAAACCGTACAAGCCAGAAGAGAGTGGAACCAAATATCCAAACATCTGAAAGAGAGAAATTACCAGCCAAGAATAATAGCCAGCAAAGTTATCCTTTAAATATGAAGGAGAAATAAAGGTTTTTCCAGACATACAGAAGCTCAGGGCTTTTATCACCAGAAGACCTCCATTGTAGGAAATACTCAAAGGGGGCATCCTACCTGAAACAAAGAATATAAGGTCACAACACTACGGGTAAGATCACCAAAACACTTACAGCATTAACAAGGATAATTTGTGACAACAAAAACATAAAAGGGGAGAGGGAAGGTCTGAATTTGCAAAGGAGGATGAAGATCAGATGCATTCAAAAGAAAAAGAACTACAGTATATATGAAACTTTATATTTTATAAATCTAACTAGAGGCCCGGTGCACAAAATTCATGCACTTGGGTGGGGGAGTGGTCCTTCAGCTCGGCCTGCACCCTCTCGCAGTCTGGGAGCCCTCAGACTCCCCGGGGGGAGTGGGCCTAAGCTGGCAGTCAGACATCCTTAGCGCTGCCATGGAGGCGGAAGAGGGTCCCGCCACTGCCGCTGCGCTCGCCAGCCCTGAGTCCGGCTCCTGGCTGAGCGGCGCTGCCCCTGTGGGAGTGCACTGACCACCAGGGGGCAGTCCTGCATTGAGTGTCTGCCCCCTGGTGGTCAATGCGTATCATAGTGACCGGTTGTTCTGCTGTTTGGTCGATTTGCATATCAGCCTTTTATTATATAGGATGGTAACCACACACACACAAAAACAAAATGGAGAAACATAGCTTATAAAAAGGAGAAAACAGAGGAAAGAAGTATGGAATATCACCAAATAAAAACAAAAGACAGAAACACAAGGAAAATAACCAATGGAGGCACAGAGCTACCAGAAAACAGAAGATAAAATGGCTATCAGAAATCCTCATACATCAATAATTACCCTAAATGTCAATGGACTGAATTCACCATTAAAGGGGCACAGAGTAGCAGAGTGGATCAAAAAAACAAAACCCATCACCCAGCCGGCGTGGCTCAGTGGTTGAGCATCGAACTATGAACCAGGAGGTCACAGTTCAATTCCCCAGTTAGGGCACATGCTCAGGTTGCAGGCTCAATCCCCAGTGTGGGGCGTGCAGGAGGCAGCTGATAAGTGGTTCTCTCTCGTCATTAATGTTTCTATCTCTCTCTCCTTCTCTGAAATCAATAAAAACATATTAAAACACAAAAACAAACAAAACCCATCCATTTGCTGCCTTCGGGAGACACAGCTAAACTACAGACAAAGGTAGATTCAAAGTGAAAGCGTGGAAAATGATTCTCCAAGCAAATCACATCCACAGAAGAGCAGATGTAACTATACTTACATCTGACAAAATAAATGTCAAGATAACAAAGGTATCAAGAGACAGAGATGAAAATTTTATAATGATAAAGGGGACATATGTCAAGAAGACAAAACACTTACCAATATATATGCACCCAATCAGGGAGAACCAACATATATAGAGCAACTCCTAATAGAAGACATACAAATGCCAACAGATGTGGAAATATGTTTAACCTCACTAGCTATTAGGGAAACGCAAATCAAAACTACAATGAGATATCACCTCATGCTTGTTAGAATGGCTGTTATCATTATGATAAGTATTAACAAATTTTGAGAAGGATGTGAAGAAAAATGAACCCTCATTCACTGCTGGTGGGAATGTGGGCTGGTACAGCCACATGGAAAACAGGCTGGTGCTTCCTCAAAAAATTAAGAATAGAGTTAACATATGACCTAGCAATCCTCTCCTGGACATCTACCTGAAGAACTCAAGAACATTTATTCACAAAGCTCTATGCACCCCTATGTTCACTACAGCATTAGTCACAGTGGCCAAGACATGGAGACCACAAAGTGTCCTTCCATAGAGGACTGAGGACTGGGTAAGAAGATGTGGTTCATACATGCTATGGAATACTAATCAGCCATAAGAAAGGATGAAATATTGCCATTTGCAACAACATGGATGGATCTTGAGAATATTATGCTAAGTGAATAAGTCAGTTAGAAAAGCTAAGAATCATATGATTTCACTCATGTGGGATATAAAACTAAAATGCATAGACACAGACGACAGTCTGGTGGTTACCAGAGGGAAGGGGGTGGTGAGGTGGTGGGGGTTAAAGGGGCCACATATATGGTGATGGAAGATGATTTGACTTTGGGTGAGGGGCACACAATGCAATACACAGATCATGTATCATAGAAATGTACACTTGAAACATGTATGATCCTATTAACCCATGTCACCTCAATAAGTTTAATTTAAAAAAGAAGAAACCGAGACCTCTACTCCCATCCCAATGACTTGTCTGTCTTACTGAGAGTCCTAATCTAGAAATTAAACTGGAAAATGAAATCCTGTATCCTATTATCTAACCCTAAAGTCAGGAAGAACCCCAAATCCTCTCTGAATCTTAGATCAGATCCCCCCAAACCAGAGAGAGATGTCCTTGACCTCCGCCAGGGGTGAGCTGGCTCTGCATGGCCAAAGGGGCCGCCCACTTGCTCTCAGCATGCGCTCCTGGCCTCCCCGACGCCCCTTGCTCCTGCGGACAAGGCACACATTCGCCTTCCCTGCCTGCTCCCTCCAGGCTTTGAGCTGCATCGGTGAACCTTGCGAGACTACCACTCTGCTCTAGCCCCAGAATAAGCAGAGTATTTTGCTTTCAGGGAGCAAGTGGACAGCCCCAGGCTTCATTTTCCTTTTTGGTTTTTGCTGTTTGGAAATTTGGGGGAGATAGAAATGTACTCAGCTGGCCTCCAGCAGATTCTCTTTGGTCAAGGACGTGCAAGAAAGCTGGTGCTCTCAGGCTGGGCTGGTGTGGCCGCTGCCCCGGCAGCTCCCTGCAGACTCCGGCGGAGGTAGCAGGTTCCAGACAAGGCCAGCGTCAGAGGTCCTGCCGTGCCCCTCCCTGACTTGGGGCTGCAGCCATGGGCTCCCCAGAGCTCCGGAAACCCCAGGGCTTGCTGACCTGGTCAAACCAACACATGTGGGAGCCCCCTGGCATTGGCCTTGACTTCAGAGACCAGCTTCTGCACTCCCAGAGTCCTCCGGGACATTGGAACAAGCCAGGCTTGGTTTTGAGCAAGTGGACTTACCCGCCTGGTGTCCTGCCCCGTTGCCTGCCCCTTAGGAAGGATGCGCGTTCCTCTGAAATTAGGGAGCAAAATGCTGAAGATTAAAAAAGAACAGGCTGAGTAGAGCCTCTGGCCTACACGTCTCTTCTCTAACCGTGTGCACGTCCTCCGTGCCCGCCCCGCGGTCTCTGAGGCGGAGGCCCCGCGGGCTCTCCCAGGCGGCCGGCATCCCCTCCTGTCTTCCCTGAGCGCTGAGCGGCCTCTCCTTTGCATCTCTTTCCAGGTGATCAATGTCACTGGTATCTCCGTGGGATTTGGCTTATCTTCTGCTTGTGACACCCTCATGTCTCAGGTAAATGGGGCCCAGGCCTCTCTCTCAGCGACCCTGGGCGTCTCCCTGGCATCTCCCTGGCATCTCCCTGGCATCTCCCTGGGCGTCTCCCTGGGTGGATCTGGAAGAGCCGAGTGCACAGAGGGACACAATCTGACACCCTGCGGCCTGCGGGCCTCTGGTTCCAGCTCCCCTTCCTGCTCCCTCTCAGGGTGGCCGGCGCCCCCTCCGGCTGTGCAGGTCGTGTTCATCTGCGCGGCTCCCTCACACGACATTTTGACCGAAGAGGGGACATTTCACACAAGTCCCTTCTGCCGCTTTCCGCATCATTAAGTGTGGTTAGCCCGTGGCTCTCCAACGTTAGCGTCCATCAGCACCTCCGGGGCTTGTGCCTTGGGGGAGGGTTTCCTAAAAGCCCCTGGGCCCAGGGCCCGAGGAAGAGGCTGACCCTCCGCCTTCCATCGAGCTTGTCACAGGGGAGGCGTGGCTGGCAAGTCCTCTGTGCCCGGTGGGGCAGGGCAGGATGGAGAGGGCACTGCAGCGGCCCGCCCAGGTAGGGGAAGGACCTTGCATGCTTGCCAGGGCAGGGCCAGGGCATGTTCTGGCCACACACACCAGCAAGCACGGGGAGGGCCCATCAGACATCCCTGTTCCGTCCCAGAGCGAGCTGCAGTCTGGCAGCACGAGGCAGTCACACCATGGCAGCGTTTCTCCACAGTCCACCCTGTGCCTCTCCCAGGAGGTGCCCTGGGTGTCAGCAAGGGGCTTCATTAGCAGGGAGGTAGCTCGCTTAGTCGCCAATGGCGCACATTAGGGACACAGTCCACAGCAACAACATCGAGGTGCAAGCAAAGGAAAAACACTAAAAGCAGGGATCCAGGTATTAGTAACGATGTTTTCCATCATGGCCCTCAGAATCCGGGCTGGGTGCTAGGTCATCTGAACATGGGGTCGGGGCACTGAGGCGTTTACGTGAGCCTTCATATGTACTAGCAAAGAAGAAATACGAGCAGATTCATCTGGTATAAAAAACACCACATTCAGACCTGGCCTGTTTGGCTCTGTGGATAGAGCGTCAGCCTTCAGATTGAAGGGTCCCAGGTTCGATTCTAGTCAAGGGCACATGCCCAGGCTGTGGGCTCGATCCCCAGTGTGGGGTGTGCAGGAGACAGCTGATCAATGATTCTCTCTCATCATTGATGTTTCTATCTCTCTCTCCCTCTCCCTTCCTCTCTGAAATCAATAAAAACAACAGTAACAAACAACAGCACACCCATTCAGTGGGGTGCCCCTCTGCCCCATAACTGTTGGATGCCACAAGAGCAGCAGAAGTCCAAGGGCAGTAGGGACTTGAGTTGGGAGGTCTTCCTCTTCGAGTGTGACACTTGCAGCCTGGTCTTTGGATGTTGACATAGCCACGGCCTTGGGAGCCTGGCCAGGCTGCGCAAGCTCGACATGTTGGCCAGGGGGGTGGTGCTTCTTGGCACGAGGAAGTAAATAGAGGGAGGATTAGCCAAGCTGGGACCCCAGGACCCCTCCCTTCTCCCCTCTTTCATTGGTGTGTGTGCCAGTCCACATGCGGCTTGTCTCCATGGGTCCCTACTGCCTTAGAGTGACAGGGTCCCACAGGAGACCGAGAAGTTCCTCTCCATCCAGGGACGTGAAGTAACTAACCCTTTGCACAGAATCCCATTGCAGATTCCAGGAAACGGTCCCTGTTCCAGGGACAGCAGGTCTGGTGTCCTTATGACCACGCCCTCTGGCCCAGGGCCGGCATCTGTGCCTTCGTTTCCACACCTTCACCGTAGAGGGCCTCTGGCTGAGTCCCTAATGTGGCTGTGAGGCAGCAGCACCCGCACTTGATTATTTAAATGTAGTAAGGCCTGGGGCCCTGGCCAGGTAGCTCAGTTGGTTAGAGCATCGTCCCAGTATGCCAAGGTTGCGGGTTCGATTCCCAGTCAGGCACATGTAAGAAGCAACCAATGAATGCATAAACAAGTGGAACAACAAATCTCTCTCTTTCTCTTCCCCTTCCTCTCTCTCTAAAAAAGCAACAACAACCAGAACAACAACAAAAGCCCATAAATGTTTAATGCCTGCGAAAGCACCTTTGTTCACCCGGCCAACGTAGGCTTTCCAGCTAATAACTTTATCTGTTGCTCAAGGACATCATCTTTCTGACTGATCCGCCCCACTGCCTGCGGTCACAGGGGAGGTGGAGCCTCCATTCAGTACCGTGTTCTTCTGCCCGTGCTTGCACATCATGTCCTCTGAAATGTGACCCCACCGTCACTCTCTACGACGGGGGTCCCCGTACAGAGGTGGGACTTGGACTTTTCTAGTCCCTTTGCGGGGGCAGCCGCATTAACTGCCATCCTGTTCAGACACTAGGCTGTCCACTTCTTCACGTTCCCATTTGCTGTGTCTGCTGACGGTCAGTTGCTGAGGCACACATTTTTGCCACGGCGTCTGCCTCCTGCTTACCTGGTAGACGCCTGTGGGCAGGGACAGGAAAAGGTCAGCTCTGCCCCCGGCTGTTGCCAGTGAGCCCAGATGTCTCCCCATCTCCTGTCCTATGTGGGCTGCTCATTGCTGTCCACCCCTCTGCCTCCCACTGTCACAGCCCACCTGGCTGTGCAGGGTCAGTGATCAGAGAAACCACTTTTAGCTCAGCCCGCTGGCTCCTGCGCTTTGTTCCTGCTTCCACCCGGATAGGATCAGTGGGCGGCGGAATGGCGACAGCATCCAGTAGACAGATTGTCCCTCTAGAGCCATCAGTTCCAGCCAGAATGTCCCTCCTTTCTTGCAGGTCACAGGGGCTGACACAGGGTGGGCAGGAGCTTTGGGAGGTTCTGTGTTCAGCAAGTGCAGTAGCTGCGGAGCCCGTGGAGACAGGACTGTTTGGCAGGGTGCTCCCCTGTAAAGGCACGCCGTGCGGCCAGCGTCGGAGGCTGACCCCTGGCAGGGTCGGGCGATGGAACATGGTGACCCTCTCCTTGATGGGAAGGGAAATTCTTATGACAATTGGTTTTCTCTCAGGGCGTGTCTGACCTCTGCCCTCTTCAACAGTTGGGACCAAAATCCAGGGGCACTCGTTCTCTTTGCCATTTTTGCCACAATGCCCAGCTCATGCCTTCCAGGGTGGCTGAAACATGTCATTCACAGGCACCGCACCTGTGTGATTCCAAGAGCTAATCTGCTTGACCAGCGATGTTTGTTGTTGTTTTTTAGAGAGGGAGGGAGGGAGGGAGAGAGAGAGAGAAAGGGAGTCGGGGGAGAGAAGAGAGAAGCATCCATGTGAGAAAACATCAACCAGCTGCCTCCTGCATGCCCCCCTACTGGGGATTGAGCCCACAAACTGGGCATGTGCCCTGACCGGGAATCGAACTGGTGACCTTTCAGTGCACAGGACGATGGCCAGCCACCTGAGCCACACCGGCCAGGGCCACCAGCATTTGCTTTCTCAAAGGCAGCCTGCTGTACTACCCCCCCCCCCCCCCCCCCCCCCCCCCCCGCGCCCATCTATGTCCTTTCCTAACCAGGCAATAATGGGCGAAGGCATTACACTCAGTGGGGTATAAGAGTTCACCAATACCCCAGAATTCCCGTGAAAGACTGTCCCTCTTTCACATGTTTTGCTATTGGACAGGACTGTACTTTGTCTGTGACAGCCTTGGGGACAAAGCAGGTCTTAGCCAACCACGTGATGTGATTCCTCGGCACGTTCCTGTGGGGCCGCAGAGCCTGCAGGGCCTTGCGCGGCAGAGGCGGACCGCCACAGGTTAACGTTTTGTCATCAGCGTAATAGCCCGTTTCACAGAGGCTGGGAGGGAAAACAGGGACAGGCCCCAAGCCACCATCCATGGCCTGCAGTGGGGCTGTGTGAAGGGGAGCACTTGGAAGGCACACCCCACATGGGAGACACATTGCGTAACAGTTGTTGGTCACTGCGAGGGCATCAGTAGGAGAGGCTGCAACCCCTCCAGAAAGCGTACACACGCCAAGAGCGCGTTGGTGACCACACTGACGGCAGCTGGATGAAGTCCAGGTTCAGCATTCAGGGGCCGAGGGGAACCAAGAGGCCACCTGGTCTCCCAAGGCCCCAGTTGTTCACCCACCTGGTTGCTCTGATTCGGGAGCAGCCTGTTGCCATGGTTACAAGGACCTCAGGGCGAGGGAAGCCCCGCAGCGAGGGCTTGTTTTTGCAGAAACAGGATAGACTTCATCCCCACGGGTCACAATCTGACACTCAGGGTCAGTCCCTTCGGTGTGGCCTCAGTTTTGATGACAGGCGTCTTATGTCAGGAGAGCTCAGATTCCCAGCAATTTCACAGAATTTCTGGAACATTTATGTACAACCACAACATAAAGAAGGCTCGATGTTATTTCTTTTTTTAAAAGAAAAATATATTTTATTGATTATTTCACAGAGAGGAAGAGAGAGGGATAGAGAGTTAGAAGCATCGATGAGAGAGAAACATCGATCAGCTGCCTCCTGCACACTCCCCACTGGGGATGTGCCTGCAACCAAGGTACATGCCCTTGATGGGAATCAAACCTGGGACCCTTGAGTCCGCAGAGCAATGCTCTATCCACTGAGCCAAACCAGTCAAGGCTCAATGTCATTTCTTATTTGACAATGTTTCCCAAGTGGTTTCAACATTCCAATATTAGCCTAGTCTAATATTGTTCTCTTTTAAGGAGAGAGAACAAACCTCGAGGCACCCCAGGGGCCCCGGAGTACTGCACAGCCTCTGCCAGAGGAAGACTCTGCCTTTGCATCGCTTACTCCTGATACTGAAATCCGAGTCCGTGACGAGTTCAGCTTGCCCACACAGATTTCTGTTCTCGTTACTACTTTGCACAAACCTTCTATAAGTCTCCTTTTTCATATTCAGATTTTGTCCTGCTTTTCCTCGTTTCATTCTGAAACAACCAGCCTCACTTTAGGACAAATTTACTTTTCTTTCTCTCAGAAATATATTTTCACACCTTTTCCTTCTCTGACTGAAAGCGTATATTATTTTCTTTTCATCTTAATTAGAATTATTAGCCCGTAGATAACTCAAAAACATGTCTGTTCTACATAAGTCAACAAACTTAAATCAGCTTTTATTTACCGAAGATTAATCTTCTATGGTGAACTTGAAAAGTGTGTGTTTGTTTCTGCGTTTCTGAGAATTGTAGAGTAGCCAATCCTTGTAAGTGCTTGTTTGTTTTTGGAGCCAATTAAACACAGCTCACTTACAAATTAGCAACACCACCCAGGGGTAGAAAACACCACACACATAACACATGTGTAGACACACATGCACACACACAGCTGCAGGCAGACCTGTGGCCTCCATAAAAGTGGATCTCGAGACCTTCCTCCCCCTCCCACCTCTATGTCAGCCCCGCTCTAATAGAGGTGTGGACAATATTCTATCTTTTTCTAGTTTCAGTTCATCCCCTAATTTTCTAACCCTGGTGGTCAGCCAGCTGCCCACCCGCAGGGTCAGCCCTCAGCCATGGCCGCGTGCTTGCCTTCCGCGCCACAGCGTGTAAAGGGAACTTCTTACACAAACCCATAAGATCAGCGGCACTTTCGGGCACCCCTGTGCTCACACTGCAGTCCAGCATATAGGTCGCCCCTCCCCACATGCAGGTCCCGGTCAACCCGGGACTTCCCCTGCGGATGCCTTTCCCAAGGCCCATTTCTGGGGTCTCCAGGCTGAGAGAAGTGTCCTGGGCTGAGAGACCCAAGAGAGGGGCTGACAACTCCGTTATTACACCGAGTTTGCTAAGGGAACTTACAGAGGAGGAGCGTCTTGGGCGGTGGTATGATGTGGACATTCTCCACCCCGCGTGACAGGTGCTGAGGGGCTATATACACAGGGCAGGGTGGACGGGGTACTCGGGTGTGGCACCCGCCCCCACCCAGATAAGGGCAAATGCCTTGCATACTTCCTGAGGCAGGGCCACAGCCTGTTCCAGAACCAGCCCGCCTGATGCGACAGTCGTCGGGGTCCGGGATTGTCAGGAAGCAGCCTGTGGCCAGCATCCAGCTGGTGGGGGCGAGGCAGCAGTGGGCGGCGGCCAGGCCGTGGAGTAGTCTCCACAGGAGAGAAGCATTTTGACTTGTGCGTGGGCTGATTCCAGTGGTGTAAGTAGCTCCCTCTGTGGCAAGTTTCAGCCTCCCACACTTGTCACTGCACAGGGCGTGGGAAGGGATGTGCAGTTTGGCGTCGGTAAGCCAACAGCCGCTGGCCCCAGCCACCACCGTCCCTTCCCCCGGAGTTTCTGCTTAGAAGGCCTGTGTGGGGCCCAATATATTGCATTTCTAACAAGTTTCTAGGGATGCAACCCTAACTAGAAAGCTTTTATCTATCTATTTATTTATTTTTATTTTTTTAAAAATTTTAATTGATTTCAGTGAGGAAGGGAGAGGGAGAGAGAGACGGAAACATCAATGATGAGAGAGAATTATGAATCAGCTGCCTCCTGCACGTCCCACACTGGGAATCGAGCCCCAAATCCCAGGCATGTGCCCTGACCGGGAATCGAACCATGACCTCCTAGTTCATAGGGCGATGCTCAACCCCTGAGCCACACCAGCTGAGCAGGACGTTTTTTAAAATTATGGTATTTGGGCCCCACCCGGGACGGTCAAATCCAGACAATCTTCAGTGAGACCCCGCCTCAGTGCTTTGAGGTGTTCCCAGGCGATTGTCAGGAACAGAATGCAGCCGAGTCTGTAGGACCACTTGTCCTTCCTGAGGCGCGATCGAAGGCCTGTGGGGGGCGTGGGGCACTAACGGGCTTGCTTTCGCTGTGTGCCCCCAGACGTACGGCAGCCCCAACAAGAAGCACGTGGGGGTCATCCTGCAGCGGGGCGCGCTCATCCTGCTGCTCTGCTGCTTCCCCTGCTGGGCGCTCTTCCTCAACACCCAGCACCTCCTGCTGCTCCTCCGGCAGGACCCGGCCGTGTCCAGGTAAGGTGGGCCGTGCAGGGCGGGAGGGCCATCCCAGCAGAAAGACGCTCCCATCCACGCCTGGCCTCTGGAAACGCCAAAGGCCAGGGCCACGGCCCCACACGAGGCGGTGAGCTTCCTCGGTTGATCCTGCCAGGCCTGGTGCTCGCACACCTGCCGCTGTGATCCAGAGCCCTCCCCTGGTGACTGCAAAGGCAGATAGTCTGTGGAGAAATACGACTTGCCAGCATCTCCATGAGAGGTGGTCGTTGAAGGTGTTCATTTGTGGTTTTGTGCTTATTGACCCTGGTTGGTATGAGCCGCCTGGTGCTTTCAAAGCCCAGCGCTGCCGGGTCCTCCTTCCCGCCTAGCACGCTGTCCTCATGGTCGGGGCAGCCGTGGCGGCGTCTCTCAGAGGTCACCTAGATGACTCTAACATGCTGCCAAGACTGAGCCCTGCCAGGGCAGTCCTTGTCTCAGACCCGAGGCTCTGACCCCAGGGGGCAGTTGGCAATGTCGGGAGACAGTCTGTTATCAGAACTGGTAATAGGGCATCACTGCTGGTAGAAGCCCAAGATGCTACAAACCACGGGAAAGTTGCCACAGCAGACAATTCAGCAGCCACAGTGCTGAGTTGGAAAAATGCCGCCCTAGACCCAAAGGCTTGGAAGAACCCAGAGAGGTAATTTGGGTTATGAGATGACAAGTTCTATTGTAAATGTGCGCATTTGCTCCAGCAGTTGAGTCCATTAATTTAGAAAGAGCCAAGGCTGCGAAAGGCAGTTACAGCTGGTTTGTCCTGCCTTCCTTTTCCTTGAGATGGAGACCTCCTCACTTTTATTTTCTTTTTATTGTATAGGCTTACCCATACCTATGTCATGATCTTCATTCCAGCTCTTCCTGTAAGTTTCCAAGTGTTAAGCTGTTTTCTTCTTGCGGTTCACTGAGAAAAAGCAGCTGAGATGCCCTTGAGCTCAGTGAATTGGATCGCATGTGATGTGGGCTCATTCCAGAAAGCGTGGCTTTACTTACGCTCAGGAAAGACACAGACGTTTGTCCCTCAGGAAATTCTAAGGATCAGGTGGCTCCCGTGGGCACTGCCCTGCCTCCTGCAGACGGAGGGGCTCTGGGGTCATGCAGGGAGTTCGGGCCTCCTCTTCCTAAGGGGACATCCTTCCGCGTCTCAGTCACCTGAGGCCTCACCGGAACCTTTAGATTTGTTTTGCACTTGCTGACTGTGATGGCACCGACCACGAGTGTGTGTTAATGTTTGACACGGCCGTACAATTGGTCATAGCCGCCGTGCGGTTGGGGCTTGGCCGCCGTGCGGTTGGGCATAGCCGCCATGCAGTTGTGAGCCGCTTCATGAGGTTTTGGGGGGCCTCGAATACGATGCTGGTCCCATAAGATTGTAATGGAGCTTGTGGGGGAGGAGAAGTTTCCTCTACCCCCAGGGTTCTTCTGGCTGGTCTAATAATCAAACAGACATGAGACAGATTAGCAAGAGAAAATAACCACATTTAATACACACTGTGGACGAAAAGGGGCCACATCTAAACCTGACAAGCTCAGGGGAGGCCTGCATGGCAGGACTTGCAAACTCAGATCTAAAGGAACCACACAGAATGGTCTGAAATCAAAACTTCCTGACTACCAGTGAGTCATGGCCGGTAGCCCTGTAGTCGGCCGGCATCCTCCCTGACAAAGGTCAAGCTTTACCTTACCTGAGCCTGTCTACTGCCTTTTTGCATCTAGGATAACATACCTTTGGAATGTCAGGGTAACCCCTTTTCCAGACCCTCCAGGGCACAACCCCCCACCAGAGCAGGAGCCCACAGAGCCCTCACTGTTACCCTGCTCCCCACACACCATCTCCATGTGTGTAAATGTTAGCTATTTACTCTGCCCACCAATGGAAGGAAGTTTGCGTCTGTTCGTTTACTCTCTACCCACCAATCCCAGTGGTTCCCCGAGGTGCTTTCTCGCCTCCCTGCTCACCATGGCTCTCACAGATGCCCTCGCGTCTTCTCCTTTGGTTCTAATGCATGAAATAAGGTTCAGGTCGCCGTCCTCTGGGCATTTCCTCACCCGTGGAGGCCCTGTTTCCTGCAGCTGCCACCGGTCTGGCTCAATGGACTCACAGAAATTCTCTAGAGTTTGGACATTTCTTATGTCGACACTACACATGAATGGGAACGCCGGGTACACGAGAGTCAGAAACCCCACGTGCAGGGGATGCTCCGAGACAGATGGGGATCTAGGTACATAAGTCGTTCTGAGCTAGGGATGAGGCCAGTGTCTTGGGAACTTCAAAGGGTCATTGCAGGGTGACGAAAAGAGCAGATGTTCATGAAATAAAGGTTTTCCCTGCCATAGGGGTGGGCCTAAAAGGTTATTGTGATAATCTCTTATTGCGGGCAACACCCCTAATTCAAGTTCTAGGTAGTTAAAGGGAGGAGCAGAAGTTTCTCTTGAGCCTGCAGTTAAAGTTCTCTTTAGCTCAAAACAATCTGCATACCACTGAGGCACATCGCGGGGTGACTTCTTCTGCGCCCCCACAAGCTGAAGCATCCCTATTGCCTGGTGAAGCTGCAGCTTCCTAATGTTGCAGCACAGCGCATCACACACACCGCTGTGCGGCAGCTGCCCACAGCCTGCAGCTCAGTAACACCCTGTGCAGATTTGCAGCCTAGAGCTGTAGGGGAACGATTTGTCACCAGAATGTGTCTCTTCGGCATGAGGGCTATTTTAGGCCAGTTCCTTTTAAGAAACAGCAGACAAGGGAGAAGCTGACACCCAGTAGGAGCTGCCCTGTGTGAGGTGCGTTTACAGTGTAAGGACCTCTCCACTCGCTGGGTGTCTCCCAGGCTGTGCCAGGAGGAGGCGGGGCCTCATCCCCAGAAACTTACCTGGGAGCAGATGCGGACTGAACTCTGCACCACGCCTGACCCGTGATTGTGCGTTTCCTGGTCATTTCCCATAACCGACTCCCCACGGAAGAGGCCATTCACGGTGGTGGCTTCAGCCATTTTGGCGCCTTCCTCTGCTTTCTGGGGTCTCCTCGTGTGTACAGCAGGTACACATGTTATTACACTTGAGTGGTTTTTCTCCTGTCAATCTGTCTTGTATTACAGGGGTGTCTCAGCCAAGAACCTGGAGGGTTAGAGGGAATTCATCCCCTCCCTACAGAGCCAGGGCTATAGCGCACAGGCTGGGGTGCAGTAGGCCGCCCCCAGGTTTGTGTAACACACTCAGGGTGTTCGCACAAGGACGAAATCGCCTAGGGATGCACCCTCCAAAGCCTTCCCGCCGCGGTTGAGCCGGGACTGGCTGTCTTAGTGGGCCGGGGCTGCCGTGACAAATGCCACAGACCGGGAGGCTTAAACCCAGAAATCTATTTTCTCATCGTTTTGGAAGCTAAAGTCCAAGGTCCACGTGTCGCAGGGCTGGTTGCCTCTGAGACCTTCTCCTTGGCCGGCAGCCCTCTCGCCCCTTCCCACGGCCCTGCCCTTCCTTGTGCAGGAAACTGTCGTGTCTCTTGTCTTCTTATAAGGACACCAGTCCACCCGGATCAGGGCCAACCTCGCGGCCTCACTTTAACTTAATCACATCTGTAAAGATTATCTGCAGATTCGGCCACATCGGGGGTTAGGGTCCTGCACACGATGGGGACACAGTTCAGCCCTTAAAAGCAGTCCCCTGCTCTCATTAATCGGTATCGTGGTCTTTAATTTAGCCTGAGACCTTAAACAGTTCAGTTTTCATTACTGTATTGGCAGAAAGGACTACAGGCTTGTCTATAGAAAGAGCTTCCCTAGAGTTTGCCCAGGGCTTTCTTTCCAGTCCATAACCTACAGAGGCGGCCTCACTGTGCACAGGAAGCTGTACCCCCGCCCCGGGGCCAGCTGGGTCATGCGCGTTTATAGGCGATGTGCGGAACCCTCAGCTCTGGACACCCCTCCCCAGTGACACAGCTCTGTGGTCCCTGCGGGAGCAAAGGGCAGTCCAGCAGTGGCTCTCAGCTCTCTCTACATGGTCAGGCCAAAATGTGAACATCCGTCTCTATTTTTCTCTCGTAGGCGACGTTTCTTTACACGTTACAAGTTAAATATCTGCTCACCCAGGTAATGCGGACTTTCCTCTTCCTTTGTGGGGCCAGTAGGAGATCACAGCTTTCAGGGATGGGGCCCTGGAAGGATCAGAGATGGGGGCTGGATGGGGAGCCACCTGCCAGCCCTGCCTTAATGCCCCCAGCTCCCGCCCCGTGTTCCTGCAGTGGCCTCAGCCTCTCCCCGCCGCCGGTCTCACCCCTGTGCTCACTTGCACCCCCTCTATCTACTGTCACCTCCACCCGCAGTGCAGCTCGGGCCCCCTAACTCCTTGCTTAAACTAACCAGGGCCTCCTGATAAATAAGTGACCCGCACAAATGGTTGGCCAAGACCTTTGCCCTGGCCTCTGAGCCCAAGACCACCGAGGCCACCGGAGCCAACACGTAGCCCGGCAGTCAGGTCTGTCAGCCGGAGCATCGGAGCATCGGCAGATCGGAGGGGCCGTGGGTTCTCACCGAAGGGGGGTGCCGTTCAGCCAACCCAAGGACGCCCACTACAGGAGGCTCGGAGCAGAGCAGGCCGAGCGGAGAAGTCAGGGCCAGGCCCGCCCGCTCTCCACCCCAGTCCTCTCGGCTGGGAAGCCGCAGAGCTCAGGCCATGTGACGGCCGTGTTGGAGCTCGGGGAGCTTTGCCCCTGGCTGGGACGTGACAGACTTCACCCTCCCGGCAGAGTGGGGTGTCTCGCTTTTACCGACAGGACTTCAAACAGCAAGGCTTTTACAAATGTGGTTCCCGAGAACCAGCTTTCCCAGAGATAAGAAAGGGTTCAAAGGGGCGAGATGACACCGCAGCCGGAGACCTGTTCCCTAGGACCCCACGCGCTCCAGCCGGTCGCCCGTTGTTTCCGGACGCCTGGCCAGCAGCGCTCACTTCCTCAGTGCAACGCCATCTTACTCTCAGCTGCACGTCTCAGATTTGAGATGCCAGACAAGACTGGGTGCTTCTGCTCTGTGCTTACGAGCAGAGCCAGATGGGAGGGAACGCACCCACACTCCAGTTTCCCAATTTCCATTTCGCTTGAGAAGGGGCTGGACTTTCACCCACAGTCCAATGTGGAGAGCAGCTTGTTCACACGCTGTCACCCTGCTGGCGCTGGCGCTGGCACTATTGTAGTTTCTCTCCTTTCCTCTCCGCGTCCCACCTCCCGCCCTGGTCTCGCCATGGCGCTGAGAGGAGGAGGAGAGGGAGTGCTGGGAGGGGGGGAAGGTACGCGCAGCAAGGAGGCACCCACAGCACGTGGGCTCCCGCGGCTGCCTGTGCCCCGCCGGTTCCAGGGGTCTCTAGCAGGTGCGGTCTCTCCTCGCTCCAGGGAATCATCCTGCCCCAGATCCTAACCGGAGTTGCAGCCAACCTCGTCAACGCTCTCGTCAACTATCTGTTTCTCCACGAACTGCATCTTGGGGTGATGTGAGTCCGACCGATTCTTGGGACAGGGAGAAGGAATGACTGCGTGTGGCTTCTCCAAGGCTCGGGGGCAGAGACCTTGACCTGGGCATGTCCACGTGTGGTCTCCGCCTTGGACCCTCTGGAAAACACGGTCCGGTCAGGGGGTGGGGGAGAGGGATGCTCTGGAAGGAGGGCCTGCCTCAGACATCCCAGCGCCGGGTGGGATGGCGCCCTGGCTGAGGGAGGCCTGAGGGGCGGAGAGCGGCGCTCCCCTCACGGGCTGTTCTTCCCAGGGGCTCAGCACTGGCCAACTTGGTTTCCCAGTTCTCCCTGGCTCTGTTCCTCTTTCTCTACATCATCTGGAAGAAACTGCACCGAGCTACCTGGGGAGGTAAAGGCTGTCTTTTGTTTTGCAACGTGGACGTGGGTTTTGCCTCGGGTGTGCTCCAGGCGGGTGCCCAGCTGTGTTGAAACTGTGCGTCCCCTCCAGGGTGGTCGCTGGAGTGCCTGCAGGACTGGGGCTCCTTCTTCCGCCTGGCCATCCCCAGCATGCTCATGCTGTGCATGGAGTGGTGGGCCTACGAGATCGGGAGCTTCCTGAGCGGTCAGTGCGGGAGGGGACGCTGGGGGTGGGGGTCTTGCCCAGAAGCACGGCACCAGCGGTCTCTCTCCTCAGGAATCCTCGGCATGGTGGAGCTGGGGGCCCAGTCCATCGTGTATGAACTGGCCACTATGGTCTTCATGGTGAGTGTCTGAGGCTGGCTGTGCGGAGGGGCTAGATGTGTCTCTTGGCAGGGTGCCAAGACAGGCGTAGGTCTGTCCACCACATTCAGTCCTAAAGTTTATCCCAGAGCTGAGAGGTCCTTTCGGTTACGTGGGGTCTACCTGTGGGCTCACAACAGAGGGGGTGGGGTCTTCCTGTGGGCTCACTGGTGGGGGTGTCTTCCTGTGGGCTCACTGGTGGGGGGGTTGGGGTCTTCCTGTGGGCTCACTGGTGGGGGGGGTCTTCCTGTGGGCTCACTGGTGGGGGGGTCTTCCTGTGGGCTCACTGGTGGGGGGGTGTCTTCCTGTGGGCTCACTGGTGGGGGGGTCGGGGGTCTTCCTGTGGGCTCACTGGTGGGGGGGGTGTCTTCCTGTGGGCTCACTGGTGGGGGGGTGTCTTCCTGTGGGCTCACTGGTGGGGGGTGGGGTCTTCCTGTGGGCTCACTGGTGGGGGGGTGGGGTCTTCCTGTGGGGCTCACTGGTGGGGGGGGTCTTCCTGTGGGCTCACTGGTGGGGGGGGTCTTCCTGTGGGCTCACTGGTGGGGGGGTGGGGTCTTCCTGTGGGCTCACTGGTGGGGGGGTGGGGTCTTCCTGTGGGCTCACTGGTGGGGGGGGGGTCTTCCTGTGGGCTCACTGGTTGGGGGGGGTCTTCCTGTGGGCTCACTGGTGGGGGGTGGGGTCTTCCTGTGGGCTCACTGGTGGGGGAGTGGGGTCTTCCTGTGGGCTCACTGGTGGGGGGATTGTCCTGTGGGCTCACTGGTGGGGGGGTGGGGTCTTCCTGTGGGCTCACTGGTGGGGGGGTCTTCCTGTGGGCTCACTGGTTGGGGGGGGTCTTCCTGTGGGCTCACTGATGGGGGGGTGGGGTCTTCCTGTGGGCTCACTGATGGGGGGGTCTTCCTGTGGGCTCACTGGTGGGGGGGTCTTCCTGTGGGCTCACTGGTTGGGGGGGTCTTCCTGTGGGCTCACTGATGGGGGGTCTTCCTGTGGGCTCACTGATGGGGGGGTGGGGGTTGGGGAGAGGGTCTTACTGATGTGTCCACTGCTGGGCTTCCATCCCCCAACATGGTCCCTGTCTGAAAGATCTCATTTGATAGCCAGACTTGCCAAATAGTTGTCACAACACGAATGCCTTGAGGGCAGGCCGTGTTACCTTTCTGTTTCTTTTCCTTCCTTCCTTCCTTCCTTCCTTCCTTCTTCTCCTTCCTTCCTTCCTTCCTTCCTTCCTTCCTCCCTCCCTTCCTCCCTTCCTTCCTCCTTTCCTCCTTTCCTCCTTTCCTCCTTTCCTCCTTTCCTCCTTTCCTCCTTCCTTCCTTCCTTCCTTCCTTCCTTCCTTCTTCCTTCCTTCCTTCTTTCCTTCCTTCCTTCCTTCCTTCCTTCCTATCTTCCTTTCTCTTTCCTTCCTTCCTTCCTTCCTTCCTTCCTTCCTTCCTTCTTTCCTTCCTTCCTTCCTTCCTTCCTTCCTTCCTTCCTTCCTTCTTTCCTTTCTCTTTCCTTCCTTCCTTCCTTCCTTCCTTCCTTTCCTTCCTTCTTTCCTTTCTCTTTCCTTCCTTCCTTCCTTCCTTCCTTCCTTCCTTCCTTCCTTCCTTCTTTCCTTCCTTCCTTCCTTCCTTCCTTCCTTCCTTCTTTCCTTTCTCTTTCCTTCCTTCCTTCCTTCCTTCCTTCCTTCCTTCCTTCCTTCCTTCCTTCTTTCCTTTCTCTTTCCTTCCTTCCTTCCTTCCTTCCTTCCTTCCTTCCTTCTTTCCTTTCTCTTTCCTTCCTTCCTTCCTTCCTTCCTTCCTTCCTTCCTTCCTTCCTTCCTTCTTTCCTTTCTCTTTCCTTCCTTCCTTCCTTCCTTCCTTCCTTCCTTCCTTCCTTCCTTCTTTCCTTTCTCTTTCCTTCCTTCCTTCCTTTCCTTCCTTCCTTCCTTCCTTCCTTCCTTCCTTCCTTCCTTTCTTCCTTCCTTCCTTCCTTCCTTCCTTCCTTCCTTCCTTCCTTTCTTTCTTCCTTTCTTTCTTTCTTTCCTTCTTTCTTTCCTTCTTTCTTTCTTTCTTTCTTTCTCCTAAGCTCTAAGGGCCCTTCTCTTGCCTCTATAGCTTGTTTCCTGAGCCCACACTGCCCAGCTGGCTCACTTCGTCCATGGTTTACTTCTACCCCTGTGACTTTCTAATAAGCTTTCTCTTATCATTTGAGTTCCTTGGCTCTGAATTCTTTCCCAGCCAAACTCAAGAACTGAGGTTGCTTAGCCAGGGCCTAACCTCTGGTGCGTGCAGCCGTCACCAGATTTGTGCCATTGGTGATATTAACTGGCTGCGTGGTGCCTGCACTGTCTGCCCGGTTTCCCGCCATCAAGTCACGCTCTTGCATTGTGATGATAAAGAATTTGTTGGGAGGCCCCTGTGTTTGCTCCCACTAGGGGCTGCTCTCCCATTTCTTTTATCTGCCTCACTCTGTCCGTTTCTATAGCCCTTCCTTTAGCGGCCCTGGTCCTAAGGCAAAATCCTTGTTTAAATGAGTGATAAATATTTTGCCTTAATTAATACTTAATTTCTCACATGATAAATTTATAGATAACATGTGCACCGGTGGGGTCCCTCGGCCTGGCCTGCGCCCCCCTCACAATCTGGGACCCCTCGGGGAATGTCGGAGAGCTGGTTTCAGCCTGATCCCCGCAGGCCAGGCCGAGGGACCCCACCGGTGCATTGATCTGTGCACTGGGCCTCTAGTATGCATAAAAGATCTTTGGTTAATCTCTTCCCGTCCTCCCCCCTCCCCACTTCCCTCTGAGATTCATCAGTCTGTTCCATGTTTCCATGCCTGTGCATTGAGCATCTGCCCACTGGTGGTCAGTGTGTGTCATAGAGACCATTCGACTGTTCAGCCAGTCACTATGATGCACACTGACCACCAGGTGGCAGAGGCTCAACACAGGAGCTGCTCCCAAGCGGAAGCACTGCTCAGCTGACCAATGGGAGCCTCTCCCACCGACACTCCCCCCTGTGCGCCCCCTCCCCCATCCGGACCAGCATCGGGACTGACTGGGCACAAGCCCGCAGTTGCTTGTCAGTCATGGATACACCCGTCTTGCCCTAGGATGGGCACATGGAAACCGCAGCGGAGCGGCGGCAGGCACAGCGGGGCTGGGATGAGCAGCAGCGGCACCTGGCCCAGGCTCGGGCTCCTCCCTGGCCGCCTGCCACTTCGTGCACTACTACATCCCTCAGGGGATGTTGGACTGCTGGTTTCGGCCCAATCCCTGTAGGCCATGCCTGAGGGACCCCACAGGTGCACGAATCTGTGCACCAGGCCTCTAGTGTATAGATAATAATGGCTACTTTTTCCTGAATAATTGCTATGTTTGAGGCACTGTTCTAAGTAGTTAGCATGCATGGACTCATTTACTCCCGACATAACCCTAATATGCAGGTCCTCTTATGAGGTCTCTGTCACAGATAGCTGAGGTCTAGTGAGGGCAGGTAGCCTGCCAGGTCACACAGCTCAGAGGTGCCTGGACTGGGGTCTGCACCCGGGCAGTCTGGCTTCAGAATCCCTGTTCCTCACCACAGCCCACACCGCTTTCCTGTCTCCTTTGGCACCACCTCTGGCCTCACAGGGGGCAGCACTGCTACTGGCTTGGGCTGGGTCTTTCCATTTTCCTAAGTTCTTTTTATCCAACATCTGCAGGGGGAGGGGGTCACCCGTTTAGGATTCTGTTTTCTAAACGTGCCCCTTGAGGGTCTTTCAGAACAGACCTATTTGGGCTCCTGGCACCCATCCTTCCACACCCAAGGGTGAAAGTGACGGTGCAGCCCTCCCAGCGCCCAGGCTGGACTCTGTGCAGAAAAGCCAGGCTTGTGACAAGGATCACAGCCCAGGGTCCCAGGTCCCTCGTTGCCTGGCGGCTCCCAGCGAGACACAAGATGCGGCAAACTACCCTTCTTAGAGCTTTAGGACCAAGTTCTACCAAGGAGGCGTGAAGCTCGGTTTGCCTAGTCCCTCTTCCCTGGAAGGTGCAGAGCAGGCTCAGGAGCCGGGGCAGGGCTGGTCCCTGTGCTCACCGTCCCCTTCTCCTTGCAGATACCCACGGGCTTCAGCGTGGCCGCCAGTGTCCGGATTGGGAACGCGCTGGGCGCTGGAGACATCGCGCAGGCCCGGAGGTGCTCCATGGTCTCCGTGCTGGTCACAGGTGCTCAGCTTTCCGCCCTTGGCTCCCCCAGCCATCTGCGCAGGACTGCCGCGCCTGGCCCACAGGCCTCCTTTCTCACGGGGCTGTTTCTCTCTCATTTTTCCTCCAGAACTCTTTGCAGTAGCCTTTTGTGTCCTGCTGTTAAGCTGTAAGGACCTTGTGGGGTACATCTTCACGACCGACCGGTGAGTGCCAAGAAGAGAAACCTGCGGTAGAGACAGGGCTGGGCAGGTGCTGCCACGC
The DNA here is from genome assembly GCF_028538775.1 of Myotis yumanensis. NCBI lineage: Eukaryota > Metazoa > Chordata > Mammalia > Chiroptera > Vespertilionidae > Myotis > Myotis yumanensis. The sequence continues at coordinate 2,677,517 of NW_027223767.1, forward strand.
TGGGCCCCTGGGGCCTTGCATCTTGGCAGGTTCCTGCGTCATTTGCAACATCAGAAGCTCATGGATGTTCCCTGGGGGACTGACGGGTGAGGGACCAGTTTCCTGGCACTGGTGGTGGCATACGCTCTGGCGCTCAGGATACTCGTGTGTTTTCAAGGAGGAAACTCCTTTTTGGTCCCATTGATTGCATTTTCGGTTAATTATTTTGTTCCCATGACAAAAATCGCCCTGATAGCTCAGCGTGTGCCGGAGCGCCTGGTTCGTAGTGTTCACACAAGACCCCTGTCAACGGGGTGGAAGTTAAAGTCGCACCAGTGGGCTGTCTGTCAAGGCTGCGCCATCTGATTGATCACCGAGGCAGTGCCCTCCACGGCGCGGCTGCTGTGTGGCTGGCGCTGTTGCTTTCAGCCCGAGGCCAGCCGGGCATTTCTCTGTGACTAGACTGTGGGGCTACCTCTTCTCTGGGACTTTTCATCAGCAATGACACAAGCAAGCTGACTCCCGTCATGGAGGCAAAGAGCAGGCGGAGGGACAGGACTAACCTTCGAGCAGTCCTCCAGGTACTGGGTTGTCAGCTCGGTCTCCGCCATTCCGCTGGGGGCAGCTAAGCTGTCTCGCTGTCGCTCCCTTCAGACCGAGCGGGAAGGCAACCACAGACACTCAGAAGTCCTTCATCGGATGTGCTCGCTGCACTGTAGCTTCGGCGGGAAAGTGGGCGTTCGGTTCGGAGTCCGTCCCCTTCCGGAAACCGTGCAGAGCAGGAAAAAGAGCGGGAAGCAGGAGGCTCACAGCCGATGCCTTGATGAGATGAGATGAGAAGACGCCACTGAAAACGCGCAGACAGCTGTAGGCGGCCGGGCCGCTGGAACTGGCGGGGGCGAGCACAGGTCCCAGCGATGACACGCCCTGACCTGACAGGAGGGATGCCAAAGCCGGGGACGCAGCGGTCATGTTCACGCACAGGCCTGGTGTGCATGACTCGCGCGAGTAAATGTGAAAATCCCGGAGGAAAAGATAATTTTCTAGGAAAATAATTTATCAGAACTTGCCCTAGACAACATAGAAGGTCTACACGAAGGACTTCCTTAGAAGAAACTCTTTAAAATTTCAAAGTCACCAATCCAGAGGGTTCCAGAGGAGGATTTCTAAAACCTCTGAAACCTAGACGACGGCGAGGCCTCTGAGCCGGTCCAGGAAGCAGGAAGGGACAGTCCACATTCTGCCGCTGAAGCGAATGGACATCGGCACCAACTCTGAACAAGGCAGCACCGCAGGAAGGAGGCACAGCCGTCGTCACTGACTAATAGGAACTTTAAAACCAAAGCAAAATATCGGCGGACAGGATTCAGCAGCCCCGCAAAAACAACACATTTTGGTGGGATGTAAAACGGCATGGAATGTGTTCGGTGGAAAATGAGAATGAGGCGCATCGTATAGCGAATGCTGCAGTGTGAAATAGTAGAGTCTAGAAGGGGAAAATAGGAATATATATTTGTATCTCCTATTTTTCATAAACACTGAACTAATATAGACAGTGGTGGAACTGTTACCGGTTGCGGGATGGAAGGGTTAGGAGGGGGTGGGGAGCTTAGGACGGGGGTGGGAGGGTTAGAAGGGTGGGTGGTGGGGTTAGGATGGGGGTGGGGGGTTAGGAGGGGGGTTAGGACGGGGGTGGGAGGGTTAGAAGGGTGGGTGGGGCGTTAGAACGGGGTTGGGGGGTTAGGAGGGGGGTTAGGACGGAGGTGGGAGGGTTAGAAGGATGGGTGAGGGGGTTAGGACAGGGGTGGGAGGGTTAGGACAGGGACAGGAGTGGATGAGAGACTCTTCCGTTTCCTTTTCATTTTGTTTGATTTCTCTTAGCCACTGCACATCACCTACTCAAAAAATTCAATCAATTTTGGATAAAATAAGTGTTTCTATCCTTGTCTGGGGAGGCAGCCATCTTGTTCCGGGCTGGGTGTCTTACTTATTCATTCATTCAGCAGCGGTGTGTGTTGCCAGCCAGTGTCCTGGGCGAGTGCGCGCTGCTGGAAGGCGGGTGCAGGCCGCCTCCTGGGCCAGGGCCCTCGGTCTCCCGTGGGGCCACCGGAACCGTGGACGGTCTATGCCTGCACCTTGCCAGCCGGTCCCCGGAGAGAAACTGGCTCCCCGTGAGCTCCCTCGGCGGACGGAGCCCGTGGGTGTCCGGCTCGTGGGTCGGGGGGGTCCCCGCCCCGCACCCGCCCGACCTGTGCTCTCTCCTCAGGGACATCCTGGCGCTGGTGGCGCAGGTGGTGCCGCTGTACGCCCTGTCCCACCTCTTCGAGGGCCTCGCGGTGAGTACGCGGCGGGGGCTCCTCCTGGGCGGCGGGGGCTCCTCCCGGCGGGGCCTGCGCCCCTGACCGCGTGTCCGCCCGCAGTGCACGGGCGGAGGCGTCCTGCGCGGCAGCGGGAACCAGAAGGTGGGCGCCATCCTCAACGCCATTGGCTACTACGTGATCGGCCTCCCCATCGGCATCTCCCTGATGTTCGCCACCAGGCTGGGCGTGATCGGTGAGCTTGCGGGGGGTGTGTGTGTGTGGGGGGGGGGTGAGCTTCCCGCTGGGGCGGGGGTAGACGCGGTGGTGGGGAGATGCAGGTGTGTGTGTGGGGGGATGCAGGTAGAGGGAGATGCAGGTGGTGGAGATGCAGGTGGTGGGGGAGATGCAGGTGGTGGTGGAGATGCAGGTGGTGGAGATGCAGGTGGTGGTGGAGATGCAGGTGGTGGTGGAGATGCAGGTGGTGGAGATGCAGGTGGTGGGGGAGATGCAGGTGGTGGAGATGCAGGTGGTGGTGGAGATGCAGGTGGTGGTGGAGATGCAGGTGGTGGGGGAGATGCAGGTGGTGGAGATACAGGTGGTGGGGGAGATGCAGGTGGTGGGGGAGATGCAGGTGGTGGAGATGCAGGTGGTGGAGATGCAGGTGGTGGAGATGCAGGTGGGGGGGGAGATGCAGGTGGTGGAGATGCAGGTGGTGGGGGAGATGCATGTGGTGGAGATGCAGGTGGTGGGGGAGATGCAGGTGGTGGAGATGCAGGTGGGGTGGAGATGCAGGTGGGGGAGATGCAGGTGGTGGAGATGCAGGTGGGGGGGAGATGCAGGTGGTGGAGATGCAGGTGGGGGGGAGATGCAGGTGGTGGAGATGCAGGTGCGGGGGAGATGCAGGTGGTGGAGATGCAGGTGGGGGGGAGATGCAGGTGGTGGAGATGCAGGTGGGGGGGAGATGCAGGTGGTGGAGATGCAGGTGGGGGGAGATGCAAGTGGAGGGAGATGCAGGTGGTGGAGATGCAGGTCGGGGGGAGATGCAGGTGGTGGAGATGCAGGTGGGGGGGAGATGCAGGTGGTGGAGATGCAGGTGGGGTGGAGATGCAGGTGGGGGGTGATGCAGGTGGGGGGAGATGCAGGTGGGGGTGGAGATGCAGGTGGTGGAGATGCAGGTGGGGGGGAGATGCAGGTGGTGGAGATGGAGGTTGGGGGGAGATGCAGGTGGTGGTGGAGGTGCAGGTGGTGGTGGAGATGCAGGTGGTGGTGGAGATGCAGGTGGGGGGGAGATGCAGATGGGGGTGAGATGCAGGTGGTAGAGATGCAGGTGGGGGGAGATGCAGGTGGGGGGGAGATGCAGGTGGGGGGGAGATGCAGGTGGAGGGAGATGCAGGTGGTGGGGAGATGCAGGTGGGGGGGAGATGCAGGTGGGGGGAGATGCAGATGCGGGGGGAGATGCAGGTGGTGGTAGAGATGCAGGTGGGGGGAGATGTAGGTGGGGGGAGATGCAGGTGGAGGGAGATGCAGGTGGTGGAGATGCAGGTGGGGTGGAGATGCAGGTGGGGGATGATGCAGGTGGTGGGGAGATGCAGGTGGTGGAGATGCAGGTGGGGTGGAGATGCAGGTGGGGGATGATGCAGGTGGTGGGGAGATGCAGGTGGTGGAGATGCAGGTGGTGGTGGAGATGCAGGTGGTGGAGATGCAGGTGGGGGGGAGATGCAGGTGGTGGAGATGCAGGTGGGGGGGAGATGCAGGTGGTGGAGATGGAGGTGAGGGGGAGATGCAGGTGGTGGTGGAGATGCAGGTGGTGGTGGAGATGCAGGTGGGGGGGAGATGCAGGTGGTGGAGATGCAGGTGGGGAGGAGATGCAGGTGGGGGGGAGATGCAGGTGGTGGGGAGATGCATGTGGGGGGGAGATGCAGGTGGTGGAGGAGATGCAGGTGGTGGTGGAGATGCAGGAGGGGGGGAGATGCAGGTGGTGGAGATGCAGGTGGGGGGGAGATGCAAGTGGAGGGAGATGCAGGTGGTGGAGATGCAGGTGGGGGGGAGATGCAGGGGTGGGAGATGCAGGTGGTGGGGGAGATGCAGGTGGAGGGGGATGCAGGTGGGGGAGATGCAGGGGTGGAGATGCAGGTGGTGGGGGAGATGCAGGTGGGGGGAGATGCAGATGCGGGGAGAGATGCAGGTGGAGGGAGATGCAGGTGGGGGAGATGCAGGTGGAGGGAGATGCAGGTGGGGGGAGATGCAGGTGGTGGTGGAGATACAGGTGGGGGGTGATGCAGGTGGGGGGAGATGCAGGTGGGGGGGAGATGCAGGTGGTGTTGGAGATGCAGGTGGAGGGAGATGCAGGTGGTGGGGAGATGCAGGTGGGGGGGGGAGATGCAGGTGGTGGTGGAGATGCAGGTGGTGGGGGGTGATGCAGGTTGGGGGGAGATGCAGGTGGTGGAGATGCAGGTGGGGGTGATGCAGGTGGTGGGGAGATGCAGGTGGTGGTGGGTGATGCAGGTGGGGGTGAGATGCTGGTGGGGGGTGATGTAGGTGGTGGGGAGATCCAGGTGGGGGGGAGATGCAGGTGGGGGGTGATGCAGGTGGTGGGGGGTGATGCAGGTGGCGGGGTGATGCACATGGGGGGAGATGCAGGTGGGGGGGAGATCCAGCTGGGGGGGAGATGCAGGTGGGGGGTGATGCAGGTGGGGGGGGTGATGCAGGTGGGGGGGTGATGCAGGTGGGGGGGTGATGCAGGTGGGGGGGTGATGCAGGTGGTGGGGAGATGCAGGTGGGGGGAGATGCAGGTGGGGGTGATGCAGGTGGTGGGGAGATGCAGGTGGTGGGGGTGATGCTGGTTGGGGGGAGATGCAGGTGGGGGGCTGATGCAGGTGGTGGGGAGATGCAGTGGGGGTGGAGATGCAGGTGGTGGGGAGATGCGGGTGGGGGGCAGTTGCAGGTCGGGGGGCCGAGCCGGTCACTCAGAGTCCCGGCAGAGGCTGTGCGGCCTCTGGGACTTCCCCGTCACCCTGCGGTCTGGGCCTGCCTGGGAGGCCAGGGCGGGTGGACGGCACCAGGGCCAGCTGCACGCCCAGGCCCTCCTGCCGGGGGAGCAGGCTTCCAGCCCCGGCAGAGCCCCACCCCCCCCACCCCCCCCACCCCCGCCTTCAGCGCTCCCTCTTCCTGGGCGAGGACCTGCTGTGGCGCCTTCCGGATGTCCCCCGGGGTTCAGCTGCGCTTTGGGGAGCCTCGGCATGGCAAGCCCTGAACAGGGGCCCACTGACACCTCCTGAACTGGCCACCCTGGAGGGGGTGGGGGGTGGGGAAGCCACGGGACAGCTGGGTGCAGTTCCTACAGAACTTGGGGGAACCTCTGTGGTGCCATTTACTTACGGAGCAGCGCCCCCTGTGCATGGGGGAGGGGGGATTCCCAAGGGTGAAGCCCAGAGAATGACCCCAGAGCTGTGATCTCTAGGTCCCCTCTGCCCCCCGCCCTCCTGCAGCCTCACCGCCCGCTGGCACCGCTTTTCACACCATGTCTGTCTCGCCACAAGGCCGTAGGTGATGTGTGACAGCAGGAAGGAGGCAGGGTGGAGGGGACCCCCATCCCCTTACCTCATCGGGAGGAAAGAGGTTAACCTACAGGGTATGAAATTACCAAAGCGAGTTTTTTAAACAGCAGGGTGAGAAATGACTGCACAGCTTTGGTTTCTAAAATAATACTTTGGAGCACATCAGCGATTAATAAATGACGCCATTAACATCTGAGCACGTTATCTTTGGGCTCAGGCACGGGCTGTCTGCGTCCATCAGTGCGGCAGGCTCGGAGGAGACAGAAGTCTGACACCCAGAGTGAACTTGGAGTCCAAAGTGCCCCCGCGGGCTGGACGTTTTTTCTCAAGTTCAATAATATTTTAGTGAAAAATACTTGAGATGTACAAAGAATGGAGTTGCCAATGCAAAGTTCACTGGGCTTGCATTGTGGTGCAGAAAATTATTTAGCTGAGTTCCTGGCGTTACTTATATTTCAGTTTGGACAATGGCAGAGCTAAGGGGGCTATTAGCGGAATCCACTGAGAAATATAGATACATCTATGTCCCAAGTGCTGTACTGGGCCCCAAGTCATTTAACAAACAAACCTACTATGTGCAAAGCACAGGCAGAAAAGAATCACTTAAAGGAAATGCTGGGGTCCAAACTTCCAGGTATAAACTAAGTCCTGGGGCTGTGATGCGTGCGTGGTGGCTGTAGCTATGAATACTGTGTCGTATACTTGAAGGTGGGTGAGAGAGTAGCTCTCAAACGTTACCATCGTAAGAAAACACTGTGGCTGCGCGGTGGCGGGTGTTACCGGACTCACTGTGGCTATCGTGTCACAAGACAGCGGACCCTCGAGCAACATGGATTTGACCTACACAGGTTCATTTATATGTGGGTTTTTTCAATAAATACAGTCAGCCCTTCATATCCACAGATTTCACATCTGTGGATTCAAACACCCATGGATCAAAAACAGTATTTTTGTATTCCCAATCTGTGGTTTCCCAACGGTGGGTTGAAAATACTGTTTTTGATTCATGGTTGGTTGAATCTGAGGTTGCAAAGGGCCAGCTATGGTTAAGTTTTGGGAGAGTCGCAAATTATACGCAGACTTTCGACTGTGCAGGCATCTGTGCCTTTAATCCCCGCATTGCTCAGAGTAAATCCCAGCAGGTGATAATTATGCAAGAAGTTCATCAGAAGGCTGATGGACCTTGGGGCTTCAGCAGGGCTGCAGATCTGTAGATGTTACTGCCTGTGCCAGACAGCTGAGGGCAGTCCCCCCAACCTGATAGTCCTTTACTGTTTACCACACCTGACCTCTGATATGTATATCTGCTTTGCTTTAGGGCAAAATCCATATATATAAAAAGCCAGGGGCCGTCATGAACAAAACAATCGGACAGATGACCGAACAGGCTGTGTGGGGCGACCAGGCTGGTGGGGGCGGTTAGTGAGGGGTGACCAAACGACCGAACAGCAGACTGTATGGGGCGACCAGGCCAGCAGTGGGGGGGCAGTGAGGGATGACCAGGCTGGCAGGGGGGCAGTTGGGGGCAACCAGGCTGGCGATGGGGGGCAGTGAGGGGTGACCAAGCTGGCAGGGGGGCAGTTGGGGGCAACCAGGCTGGCAATGGGGGGTAGTTAGGGGTGACCAGGTTGGCGGGTGGGGGGGGGGCAGTTAGGGGTGACAAGGCCAGCGAGGGGGAGGCAGTTGGGGGAGATCAAGCCAGCAGGCAGAGGCAGTTAGGGGTGATCAGTCAGGCAGGCAGGTAAGCAGTTAGGAGCCAGCAGTCCCGGATTGTGAGAGGGATGTCTGACTGCTGGTTTAGGCCTGATCCCTGTGCACAAATTTCAGACATCCCCCAAGGGGTCCTGGATTGGAGAGGGTGCAGGCTGGGCTGAGGGGACCCTCCCCCCATGCACAAATTTCGTGCACCGGTCCTCTAGTAAGGGAATAAAAAGCCAGGGGTCTGGAGATTCAGAGAGCTTAGTCACTAGAGCTAAGTCTCCCCTGGCTCCCCCAAATTTATATTTCATGTCTAGTTTATTTAATTTACATCACAGCCCCTTCTCCAGATTCCTGAACCCTTGCAGCAGTGGATAAGACCCTAGCACCACATTATTCAAGGGTGAACTCTATATATACGTGATGAATTATCATGTTGTGCACCTGAAACAAATGTAATGCTGAGTGTCAATTGCATCTCAATAAAAAATGCTGGGACCTGGGGAGGTGAGGGCTCTGCGGGAGGACTGCAGCCAACCTCTGACCCACCACTTAGAACTGGACACGTAGCGCCGACTGCACATGGCGCCCTCGGGGCAGCACAACGCCGCAGGTTCCCGTGGGCAGCTCCACAAATCATAAGGGCCATCATCATTCCCTGGGAGGCTTTTCAAACACACACGTTCCTGGGCTCTGCCCAGGGATTCTGATAACCATCTGGTGTTAGGGTTCTTAGGTGAGGTCAAACAGCAATCTTTTAAATAGTGTAATGTGAAATTCCTGGAAATCTAATTCATAACTTGCAAATTACAGCTAGAGACAGCTGGTTATATTCTGTTTACTAGTAAGATGGTTAGGGTGAGCTCATAGTTTCTATAGGTTGGGAACAATAGATTGAATATATATGTGCTTCTGTTTGTCCATTATAGGAGTGACAGTCACCAACTTAATTCTAAACTAGAGGCCCGGTGCACAAAAATTTGTGCACTTTGGGGGTCCCTCAGCCCAGCCCATGCCCTCTCACAGTCTGGGACCCCTCAGGGGATGTCCACCTGCTGGCTTAGGCCTGCTCCCTGGGGGGATAGGGCCTAAGCTGGCTGCCAGAGGGATATCCCTCTGGCAGCCCGGGAGCCTTCGGGGGATGTCCACTTGCCAGCGGGGAGCAGGCCTAAGCTGCAGTCGGACATCCTTAGTGCTGCTGAGGAGGCGGGAGAGGCTCCTGCCACCACCGCTGTGCTGGCAGCTGTCAGCCTGTCTTGTGGCTGAGCAGAGCTCCCCCTGTGGGAGCACATTGACCACCAGGGGGCAGCTCCTGCATTGAGCATCTGCCCCCTGGTGGTCAGTGTGTGTCATAGTGACTAATCATTCCCAGTCATTCTGCTGTTAGGGTCAGTTTACATATTACCCTTTTATTATATAGGATATCAGGTTCACCACACCTGGAAAGTGTGATTTGAGAATGATTGGTACTTGGCACTGAATCTGGGCACCTCCCTGTAAACCATTAGCCCAGCCTGGCCACCGTACCTTTACCCAGATTCAGAAAGAGCCAAAGACCAGCCAAGTGGGACCCGCCAAGGCCGCCCATTCAGAGCTTGCTCTGCACAGCCAGCCGCCTGCACTGTGCTTGGCAGAGACTTAAAGGCAGGTGGCGGGGAGGGAGCGCTCTGCAGCGGGATGAAGCAAAGGCTCCGCTGTGCCCTGTGCTGGCCTGGGAAGCTGGAGGCCGGCGGACTAGCAGTGGGGTGTCCTGTGCAGTTGGTTAGGGGTGGGTGCTTGGTTTTCTCTGGCTGGTCCCAAGTAGGAAGCGGGGACAAAATTTCGGGAAGCTGTCAGTTATTGGTCAAGGCCTGGTCATTTGGATCAATTGGTGCAGAAGTTGTTGTTTCACTTCCTAGACTGTCCCTAGCAATAGCCGTGTGGCCTCGCTCCGGACTGGAGCAGAGCAGGCTGGCGTCCTGGGATGTTAATTGCAGATACGGTCGGTTTAAGACAGGTTGCCATAGGCTGTGGGTCAGGGTTCTGTTTTTCATGTGGTTTGACCTTTGTCTGTATATTTAGTCTCTCACGGCTGTTGTTAGAGTTTCTGATGCCATTAGTTCACTGTTGACCAAAACTCCCCTCACCCCTGGGTCTCCCTCTGGCCTTGTGTGGGTTATTGGGTGGCGTATGGATGGTACCTCGGGATCTACAAGGCTTTTCTCGTCCTCCATCGTCACTCAGGTACCTGCCCTAGAGCTGCCAGCTTGGCGCCTGCGCAAGTAGGTTCTGCAGGAAGCGCCCAGGGAGAGGCGGCAGCGCTAAAGCTAAAGGTGGCTGTCCCGTCTGCTTAAAGCGTTAGTGCCCTCTCTGAATGAAATGGGGCGTGGTGGTCTGGCAGGACTATTAGAGACGGGACGTTGTTTGTCCTGGAAATTTCCTTTCCTTATAACTGTCACTTTTCTAACATGATTCTGAACATTTGTTCTGAGATCCAAAACTCCAAGAGGTAGCCCAGGGAGCCCTGGGCCTCCCGGAACCTTCTGGAAACTGAAGGAGAGAGCAGGAGAGAGGCTCTGGCTCAAGCTCGGCCCTGAAAGCAGGTGCTGAGACAGGAGACGGGAGAAACACCGAGTTAACCTCCGTTCGCTGTTCCCCCCAGGTCTGTGGGCGGGGATCATTGTCTGCACCGTCTGCCAGGCCGTGTGCTTCCTGGCCTTCATCGCTCGGCTGAACTGGGAGAAAGCCTGTCAGCAGGTAACGCGCTCACTGCCGGCCGGCCAGGTCCTCCCTAGGAGAGTCCGCTGGGCTCTCCCCTCTCCCCCGCCCCTTCTCTCTCGCTCTCATTCTTTTTACTCTCTTGTTGTGGATTTATCTGCATCTAATTCAGACTTGAAGGGCCAGAAGACCCTTGCTTTACTCATTCCCCTTTGTTTATTCATTGAATAGGAAAATGGGGGGTTCCTTTCTTCCTGGGATCCCATGCTGGGCCACTTCGCTTGCGTCTGACAAGCCAATTTCAGGACAAAATTTGGAACTGGAAAGGTGCTGTGCCATCACATGTCTCCTGATGCTGTTTTTATGACCCCAAAACATTCTGTTAAGATACATGTGTGCACCTTTCTCCCCAACTTTCTAGGGTCAATGTGGGGTTTGAAAAGTCAGTGAAGGATGAATGAGATAAAGGGCAAGAGGGGCTAACTCTAGATGATCTGGGACCCCCTCCTCCCCCTCATCTTGTGCTTTTCCGTCCAACCTCCCCCACTCACTGACCCCATGTCAATCATCATGAAAGATGAGTCCATACGTGTGAACAGAAGCTCCCGTGTTACATGTGAATGAAAGAACATGGCTGGGCTTTCCCTGAACTGGGTAGTCCAGTCAGATAGGCCCTGCACCGTGCAGAGCTGGGGATTCACTTGCATTTCGTTTGTAGGCTCAGGTACATGCCAACATGAGACGACCCGTGGCCCAGGATGGGACTTCGCTGGCTCAGGACCTACTTGACCCAGGTATGCTCTGGCTGCTGCACCCAGACAGCCGCTCCAGGTGGTCCTGGGGCCCTCTGTGGGCCACACCTCCATCTGCTGCTGTGAGTTTCCACTTGAATAAGGCGAGAAACACCCAATTTGGGGTAAAAGACTTGAGATTCATTTGCTCAAACTCCAGACATGAGCCTACTGCTACCGACGACCCCAGTCTGCAGGTAGCCACTCCCGGGCTGGTGGTGGTGCTCCTGCAGCCCCTGTGGGTGGTTCTAGTGCGCGATGGCCTATCTGGGAAACTGGCATTTGCATGTTTGTTCCAATGGGTTTTCCTGTTCACCAGGCAAATACATGAGCCTTAAGCGGATTATTGTCTTGGCTGTTGCTTCTGACAAACACCATGCAGATGACTTTATCCTTTTCCTCTGTCAGCTTAGCAATTCCCCGGGTTCCAGGTTCCCGAGGCACTCAGTCAGCGCTCACACCCGTCCTTCGCTCCTTTAGAACGGAAACGCTTTGAGCTTGGGGGTTGGCTCAGTCACAATCAGTGGTCGAGTCTGTTTTTCTGCCATATCTCGTTCGCATTGCGTAGTCTCCCAGGTGCCTCATAATCACAGATCGTTTTCTAGGCTTTTCGCGTTTGAAAGTGTTTGTCCAAGTAATTTGAGGCCCAAGATGGTGTGGTGTTGTCTGTCTCCAGAGAGGGTTCCCCTTTGCTTCTAACACTTGCTTACTAGCCGTCCAGAGCAGTGGCAGAAATGGGAGCTCTGGCCCTCCCATCCCCCCGCCCCCGGCCCCCGGCTCCCCCAGGGGTGGCCGTGTAAGGGCTGGCTACTTCTGGTTCATGCCTGTTCTCAGTGCAGCCCTTCAGAGCTCCAGCCTGCAGTACAGAGGGCTCGCCTGGGGCGGGGTGGGGCTCTCCAACTGCTCCTCCAGGGAGACTCTCGGCCAAAGGTGGCCCCGAGTGCCAGCTCCCTGGCCGGGTCCGCCTGCCCCAGCCCCAGGCCTTGCGCTGGTGACTGTCTGTCCATTGCACTGCTGTGCTCCGGCGCCTTCGGGGTGGTGCTCGCTTGCTTCGCCAGCTCTCGGATTGTCTTCAGGGAAGGGCTGGCCCAGTCTTCTGCCCCCACCACGTGTGAAAAGCAGGAGACAACAGCCTACCTCGCATGGCTGTGTGAGAGCAGTGGCTCACACATGTGCAGGGCCTCTCGCAAAGAAGCATTTGTAAGTGCAGATGACACTGTTCTGTTTGCAATGGTTTTCCCTCCGAAGTCATCCTCACGCCGTGTATGCTTAGTGACAGGTCTGTTCTTGCTCCATTATGTGACCTGCCTTTGTTCTCCTCTTGGGAAGCTTTCAGGAAATCGTTCTCACGCTCACTATCTAAGGGTCTCGAGGCTACATCCAGGCCAGTCCGGTCCCGTCCTGCGGTCACGCGCGGCCCTCGGGGCGGAGTCACATCCCTCTTTGGTTACAGCACGTGAATGGCCCTGAATTACTGCCTAGCTTTCCTCTCTGCCGGCCTTCTCCTCTTCCTGACGATGGCATAGGTGTGGTCCCTTGGTCTCCTGCAAATTTTAGCTTCCAGAGCCACCACCTGCCTCTAGGTGGTGGGAGGGCAGGGCTCCGTGGGCCCCCGCGGCAGCAGCCGCCGGCCAGGGTGTGCGGTGGGCGATGGAGAGGCCTCTGCGAAGGAATTGCTTTCATTTCTCTGTGGAGCAACTGCTTCCGGAACCACCTTTCTCCGCTAGTAACACACGGTACACGCACCTCTGCTGTCCCTTTGATGCGGATGGAGAGTTCCTGCCAAGCGGCTAACTGAGTTCCTTTCCCCAGGGGGCCCTGGGAGCCAGGGAGAGACCGGGATGAGAGATGCTGAGAAGAAAGACGAAGCCCCGCTGGATCAGCAGCTGCACCAGGAAGCGGCCCCTCGGAGGCCCAGGCCCAGGCCGCCGGCCAGGCTGACCGGGAGGCAGCTGGCGCTGCGGCGGGGGCTCCTGCTGCTGGGGCTCCTGGCCGTGCTGCTGGCGGGCGTCCTGGTGCGGGTGTGTGTCCGAGCTTAGGGCGGAGAGACAGTCGGGCCAGTAAGACTTTTGGGCTCACAAGCAAACCATTCATAGGCCCCGTGGGGATTTGTCTGCAGGTGAGGCAAGTCAGCCGTGCCCATGGCTTCAAGAACTGAGAGTTCAAAGATGTATTTTCCAAGGAAGAAAATGAACCAAGTAAAAACTACGTTCTAGTCCACGGCAGTGACTGAGAAGTCACATCAGAGGGAAGTTCATCCCCCACGGCCTCTCCAAGGACCACTGTGCGGACTGCATTCCTCGTGGCTTTGCTGTTGTGCTCACTGTTTCTTTAGATACAAACCCATGTGCTAAGTGCTTAAGGGCTGCTGCTATCTGAATTATTTAAAATATGTTACAATATATTTTTCCTTGTGTCTTAGATTGTTATTCAGTGGGAAACGATACTGTAAATTTTCATCTGGGGTCAGAGCTCAGGCACCGAGGGCACTGGAGACGCTTACGAAACGAAAAGAGGAGACCCGGTTACTCAGAAGGCGGACCAGGCCTGGCGAGGAGCTCCCGCGGCCTCCCAGTGAAGAGGGTGGCAGCCCCAGAGAGAACCGGGCTGGAGGAGCCAACGGGGGAGGAGGGCCTTTCAGATGGTGACGGAGGGATGATAACGTTGGGGCAGCCCCCATGCAGCGGCGCCTTCACCCTGTCACCCCGCGATCCAGGAGGTGCCACCTTCATTTTCTCCCTTTGCTCGAGGTTCCCACAGATCAGGGTGCGGGGCTGCTCTACCTGCTGCTTCCTCCTTCTCCCTCCGCAGTCCTTGCCCAGTGGGCGCTCTCACTGGCATCGCCATGCCACGCGGGGGCGGGGGGCGGGGGGGGGGGGTCGAGCTGGATGCCCTGATGATGGCTGTATCGGCAGGTTTCTAAATGTTTACCTTTTTATTTGGGCTGACAACATGGTAAAGCCCCAGAATTTGAGTTGTATTATGTCCGACCTGCCTTCCTTTACAGCAGTGATTTCCAACCAGCTGCTGAAAGAAGTTTAAAAACATGCAGCACCTGACTAGTCAGGGCACTGACCTCTTTCCCCTTCAATTGTCAGGTAAAAAAATGACAACAGCCAGCACAGTAGCCCTTGGGTGTGAATGAATCACAAGGATACTTTTTTGGGGGTCAGATCTGCAATATATATATTTTCTTGGTGCGCTGCAGAACTGTATTAGTTAGTTTATGTGCCACGAGATACAAAGGGTGGAAAACCCCTGCTCTACAAGGTTGGAGCCTGACCAGGGATGCCAGTGCCGCAGCTTCAGATCCGAAAGGCAATCTTGCCAACTACCTACCACGCTGTAATGGGAACTCTGAGACATCCCAGGGGCCGGGCTCTGCTTCCCGGGGGCCAGGCTCTGCTTCCCAGGGGCCAGGCTCTGCTTCCCCGGGGGCCAGGCTCTGCTTCCCAGGGGCCGGGCTCTGCTTCCCGGGAGCCGGGCTCTGCTTCCCGGGGGCCGGCTGCTGGCAGGAATTTGTAGCAATGGGGTAAAGTGCACTGGGAAGAGGCGAGCGCTTCACTTTTCCCTGTTGTGAAGTTAAACCAAAGAGCTTTTGGGTCATCAGGTTGCCTGCTCTTACACATGCGTCCAGGCCGTTCCACCCTCGCTGCAGTGTCTCTGAACTAGAGGCGATGGAATTACAAGAGGTCCCTGGTGCCTGCTGCTTTGGGTTGGTAATTCAGTGGGAAGTTGCCTCTCTCTCATCCAGGCTTTTAAAGAAGATGAGAAAACCCCTCCTGCTGGTGATGGCAGTTGATTTTTCCCAGGCTCAGAGCCCTGGCTGGGTAGCTCAGTTGGTTAGACTCAGCAGTGATGGCGAACCTTTTGAGCTCGGCGTGTCAGCATTTTGAAAAACCCTAACTTAACTCTGGTGCCATGTCACATATAGAAATGTTTTGATATTTGCAACCATAGAAAAACAAAGACTTATATTTTTGATATTTATTTTATATATTTAAATGCCATTTAACAAAGAAAAATCAACCAAAAAAATGAGTTCGCGTGTCACCTCTGACAGGCGTGTCATAGGTTCGCCATCACTGGGTTAGAGCATCGTTCTGAGACGGCCAAGGTTGCAGGTTCTATTCTGGGTCAGGGCACATACAAGAGTCAACCAGTGAATGCATAAATACGTGGAACAACAAATTGATGTCTCTCTCTCTCAAGTCAATTTTTTAAAAATCCCCCTGTCCCCACGTGAGCTGGGCGTATGCCCTAAGATTATGGTGGGGCCACAGAAATTTCTCTTTCAGCTTTACAGTTGCGTGAGCTTGGTATGTGAAATCACATTTTATGTATAGGCTGTTATTGGGCGAGCTAATTTGGGCTAAGGGACATTTCTGCTTCCTTTGAGAGCTCAGATTTGAAACTGGAACCACGGTCGGCTGCCTGACACATCAGAGTCAACTAGTAGAGACAAGGTTGAATCTTTGAGGTGATTTTATTCAGATGCTGGCGATCCGGCAGGTATAATACCCTGAAAAACCGCTCTCTTATCTCATCTCAACTCATCTCATCTCATCTCATCTCATCTCATCTCATCTCATCTCAAGCCAGCCATTATATAGGCCTAGACTCGAGGCATTAGGAAGGTTGAGAACCACTGGGCTGAGGGTGGGGGAAAAACCTACATCTGTGTGAGTATCCAGGTCTGTTTTCTAACATTGTACTCGCGAAGGTCGGCCCCCAGACGTCCCCCCTTCAGCGTGCCTTGTCCTTGATTTGCTCTCAAAATGTACCTTCTCTCTGAGTGATGGAGCCACCTGGACTTCAAGGTCAATTTATCTTTATGACTCTGTTTGTCTTCTTACAACACGTCCTCCACAGTTTCCCAGAATCTGTAAGAAAAATCTCATAGTTAGTGCAGTGAATAGCCATTAATCAACTATGATCCTGTTCTTATTGCATACCCTACCCCTATCCTTTCCCCGTTAGTATCAAATCGCAGTCCTAGGGGACTGGTTTCATATGGAAAGTGCTGCTGAAGTGCATTAGTCCTGGCCTGCCTGTCTCCCTCCCTCCTCAGAGACAGACTTCCGTCCCTGAAATCACTTAGGGGTGAGGAGGGCGAACGGTCTGTCTTTAGTAACTGCTTCCTGCTGACAAGGGCTGTGGCCCTGCCTCTACAGGGTGTGGATGTCTCTCCCTGCCTACCTGAGGGACATAGGGAATGTTCAGACTGGAACAGAGGCTGTTAGCTAACTCTCCCAAAGGAGGGACAGGCTGGAGTCCCCAAAGCATCATCATCTTTATTAATTGCTCCATATTTCATTGATTTAATTATTTAGCCTGAAAATTAGTCAGTTTTGTTAAATCGTTGAGTCTCACTTCAGGAGGTGGTGATGCAGATGGGCTTTCAAAGTGAGACCTACATTGTGTAAATAGTACCCAGGTATTTAATAAGGGGTCTGCCTATGAAAACAGAAGAAAAACACAAAGGTTAATGATCAGAGCAAATTATAAACCAGTTTCTGAGTTTGTAAGACTGTCAGTCAAGAAGGGTTAAAGTTCCTTTTGCTGGAATGAAAGCAAGCAGTGACAATCTGATAGATCCTCTTTATCTGCAGTTTAAATATCTCTGGTGATGTCATCAGGTGCTCATAGATTCTTTATGGTTGACATTGTATCAGTAGCTCTCAATTACTCCAAGTCAAAGGATGGGAGAAAAAAATGAAACATTAACTTGGAGGGTTGAAGACATCTGGAAGATTCAGGAACCAGTTCAGTTCACAGTTAAAAACAAAACTTTAAACTTTGAAGACAATCAACTGTATTGTGATTTCCATTAAAACACAATTTTTCTCCCTAAAATGGCTGTCATTTTTATTAGAGACTTCATTAAATCTAGTTTTAATTTGGCCTGATTATGAAACCTGGGGCTTGGGGGGCAGATTCTTCTCGTGGGTTCTTGTCCAACAAAGTTAAAGAATAAATTCGTGGACTAATAGATTTCTTTAATAAAAATATAGACGTTTATTGGAAGCATATACAAACTCCATCTGAGCAGGGATGTCCCCAAACGGGACCTCCTGGGGAGGGGCCCCCAACTGGAAAAGGCCTGCTTTCCCTCCCTCTCTCTCTCTCTCTAATGGGGAAATATCTAAATAATCTGAATCTCTCTTTGTCTCCGGGTTTATAAAGGCTGTAGCTCTTTGTCTGAACATGGCCTTTTCTAATTGGTTTCTTCGCTTACTTTGGGGCCCCCATGCTTTCCTCACTGGTCATTCTGCTCCATAGCACTAGTTTCAAAGCTCAAAGCCCACGTGGTGCCCTTCACATAGCCATCTAATCTGTTCAGGGTGGAGTTGCTTTTGCTCTCCCTTAGGGTTCTTTCTCCGTTGTCCTGGCCGAAGGTGTTTTATTATCGCTATGGCTCTCCCAGCTGCTCAGGTCAGGGCTGCTTTAATTGCTCAGGCCAAAGAGACCTCTGTCCTTCCTGGACCCCCCTCCTGTCTGCCTAATTAAACTAGCTAGCTAACCCTGATCAATTATTTGCATAAATACAACAAGAATAGATTGACCTTTAGTCAACCCCTCAGGGCACAGAAGCCAAGCCACAGTGTTGCCCTCTGGTTTGCTTGGGCTACTTATAGGTTAGGGTGTGTTCCTCAACTTCTTGAGGCCCCCAAATGTCTTGAGGTTCTTTCTTTGCCTTCTCCCAGGAAAGCAACCCTTGCTCCTTACCAAGAAAGACTGCCATGAGCCATATGAATAAGCAAGGTACCAGGACGTTTATCCCAAGGGCTTCTACCAGCTTTAAAAACAGCCCCCATTTCTCAAAGCTTTCTGGTGACATCCAGATTCCTGGCGTTCTCTCGCAGACATGACATTTCAGTCAAAGTCTTGGTTAATAAAACCATAATTGGAAACTGGTTTATGTCCTATTAAAAAGTAATTAGATTCTTATTGGATTTATGTGAACAAATATATAGCCATGAGATTAATAATACTCACTTATTAAAAGTTTTCAAATTAGGGAGGGATCAGGTAGAAAGAAAAATATAAGTGCCTCAATATTGTTTATGAAAGTATAATTTACCAAATTGCTTTAAGAAAAGAAGCAAGTTTTCTTAAGCCTGGAAAACAGAAAGATAAAAAACCAGCAATATTTTCAACAAAAAGTTACCAAAACTACAATTATTTTCAGTTCATTCAGTCCCCAAACCAGTTCTTGTTGCTCTGGATTTTTGCAAGTATTTTCATAAGTTCAGACATTCCATAGAGTTTTAGTTATCCTTGTCCAGTTTAAGGATATGATCTGAAAATGTATAGTTAGAGACATGTAATTTAAAATAAGCTGAGTCCTTTCCATGGATTTTTTAGAAGATGTAACATTTTTGTAAATGTATTATAACAAAATAATACTGTCTCTAAATGACAAAAAACAACCTTAAAATGACATGATTATAGATCTGATTATAATGCAATTGACACGGAACTCTGTCCTTTTTGTAAGACACAACATTCCAGAATAACAATCAGAGTTATGAATGAAAGTATATCAGAATTTGTAGACCCTTGGAGATTTTTATATAATTTCTAGGCTATTCATTTTAATAATATGTATATACAAATAAAACATAGCTATTATTTCTTTATTTGACAAGCTTCCCATGTATTTTAAGCATATCAAACATGCCTGATTAGTTTTAAATTTCCCCTTCAGAAGAAGAAAGAACAAATCCTTGAGACATTCCAGGGGCCCACCAGAAATACCCAAAGCCATTTCTAGGCTAAGAAAAAGTCTCTTAAAATTCAAACCCTAGGAAGGTTGCCAAACATATTTGACCAAAAGATCATATATCATTATGAAATAACTAGAGGCCTGGTGCACAGATTTGTGCACCGGTGGGGTCCCTCAGCCTGGCTTGTGCCCTCTCGCAATCCAAGACCCTCCTCCTGTAGCTCCCCCTGCCCCCCTCCCCCTGCTTTCCCCTCATAGCTTGCTGCCCTGCCCGCTCCTGTAGCTCTCTGCCCCACCCTCCTGATGATCCGTGATCTGGTTGTTACATAACGACCATTTGCATATTACATCTTTATAATATAGGATATTCTAGATATTTCCTTCATGATTACCATGGGGATTATATCTAACATCTTAAATTTATAACAATGTCGTTTGTATTGATACCATCTTAACCTCATTAGCATACAATATCCTACTCTGATATAGATCTGCCACCCACCTCTTACATTGTTGGTGTCACGGTACATCTTTACACATGTGTGCCCAGTAATAAATATTTATAATTCTTTTCCTGCATTTGTCCTTTAAATTATGCAGGGCATGAAATATGGATTCATTTCTTTTTATAGCTGGCTTTTATCTTTGTCCAATAGTTCCCTTTCCTGGGGGTCTTTATTTGTGCATATAACTTTGAGTTACTCACTAGCATCCTTTCCTTTCAACCTGAAGGAATCCCTTTAAAGAAATTCTTTTAGGGCAAGTCTATTGCCAAAAATATCCCTTAACGTTTGTTTATCTGAGCGTGCTCTAAATTTCGCCTTCATTTTTAAAAACAATATTTTTATTGATTGTAGAGAGAGAGGAAAGGAGAGAGAGAGAGAAACGTTGATGTGAGAGAAACATCGATCTGTTGCCTCCCATATGCACTTGGACCAGGGATTGAATCCGCAATCTGGGCATGTGCCCTGACTGGGATCGAACTGGTAACCTTTGGTTCATGTGAAGAAGCTCAACCAACTGAGCCACACCAACCAGGGCTCTCCATTTTTAAAGATTACTTTTGTCAGATACAAAAGTTTTGGTTGATGGGTTTTTTTTGTTGTTTTGTTTTTTAGTAATCAAATTTGTCATTCCACTGCCCTGCGGCCTTCATGGTTTCTGACGAGGCTGTTAATCTTACTGATGATCCCTTTTATATGATGAGTTACTTCTTTCTTGCTGATTAAAACTTCCTTTGTCTTTTGACTATTTGATTGTAATACATTCTGCTGTGGATGTCATTGAGTGAGTTGAGCTTCTTGGATGTGTAGAGTTATGTCTTTCTGGTCGCCACTAACCTACTCCAGTCTCTGTGCATTTGCCTATTCTGGACATGTCACATAAATGAAACCATCTATAATAATAAAAGCATAACATGCAAATTGACTGAGCGACCAAACAGTGGAATGACCATATGGACAACCTTCCAGATGAAGCTGGGGCTGCAAGGGCCGAGGCAGTCATTGCAGCTGCGAGGGCCGAGGAGCTGGGGCTGTGAAGGCCGAGCCCCTTGCATGAATTTCATGCATCGGGCCTCTAGTACAAAATATGGTCCTTTGTGATTAGTTTATTTCACTTATCATAATGTTTTTAAGGCTCATTCATGTTGTAGCATGTATCATTCTTAATTTCTTTTTATAGCTGAATAATGGATATATTACTTACCTATTCAACAGTTAATGGACATTTGGGTTGCTTATATTTTTGGCTATTATGAATAATGCTGTTACAAACACGCATCTACAACTTTTTGTGTGGATATAGCTTTTAATTTTTTGGGGTAAGCACCCAGGGGTGGGATTGCTGGGTGTACAGTAATCCTGTGATTACCCATTTGAAGAGCTTCCAGACTGTTTTTGAAACTGGCTACACCGTTTTATGTCCCTACCACATTCTTGCCAACATTTATTTTCCTCTTTTAAAAAGTTATTTAAAAAAAAGAGAAAACACTAATAAAAATAAATAAATAAATAAATAAAATAAAATAAAATAAAAAAATAAAAATAAAATAAATAAAAAAAAGAGAAAACAAAACACACATACACATGCACACACGCACACATAAATAAATAAAAAGTTCTATGCCCTAACTGGTTTGGCTCAGAGGATAGAGCGTTGGCCGGCAGACTGAAAGTTCCCAGGTTCGATTCCGGCCAAGGGCATGTACCGTGGTTGCAGGCACATCCCCAGTAGCAGGTGTGCAGGAGGCAGCTGATCAATGTTTCTCTCTCATTGATGTTTCTAACTCTCTATCCTTCTCCCTTCCTCTCGGTAAAATATCAATAAAATGTATATATTTTAAAAGATAAAAAGTTCTAGTGCCCTCACGGGCAGAAAGAGGTGCACTTGTTTTGACTTGCGTTTCCCCAGTGGCTAATGATGCATCTTTTCTTGTACTTGTGGGCTTGTTTGGCTTTTGCATTTCCTTCTCTCTCCGTACATTGGTTTAGCTCCCTGTCTGGCTTTAAGGACAATTTCTGCCATGCATGCCACCATTGCTGTCCACCTTATGTCATTCTTTCAGCATGTTCTTTACCGTTGTCACTGACTGGATACTGTAGTCTTCCAATGCCCTCCTGTCTAGCTGGGACAGAAATGTAAGTTGCATCTGATTGGGTTTTGTGGTTTTGGCCCTGTGGGTACAGCATTAAGGTCACAAATTACTGAATATTTAAATGTCTCAGAAAGGTATAAAGAATATGGAGCTGAAACCGGTTTGGCTCAGTGGATAGAGCATTGGCCTGCGGACTGAAAGGTCCCAGGTTTGATTCCGGTCAAGGGCATGTACCTGGGTTGTGTGCACATCCCCCAGTGGGAGATGTGCAGGAGGCGGCTGATCGATGTTTCTCTCTCATGGATGTTTCTAACTCTCTATCTCTCTCCCTTCCTCTCTGTAAAAAATCAATAAAATATATTTTTAAAAAAAGAATATGGAATACCTATAATTTACAATACTAGATGTAATCAATGTTAACATTTTATTTTCTTTCTGCTATTTTTTAAAAAAGAAAGTAAACATTACAGTAAAATTTGTTTTTAGTTATGATTACATTCTTCTGTGAATAACAGGGGGAAATATATATATATATTTCCCCACTAAAAGGTTATATGCCTGGGATGTGACTTACCCACCATAACATGCCCAGTTAGTAATTTATTATCAGATTAACCTTGTGAGTTACTTTTTATAAAACCCCTTTTTCATCTACACTTCCCCCTTTTTGCCATAAATCAACCCAAAGGATGCAATGATGGCCAGTCTTTTGGTCGGATGCTGTCTGTAGTCTCACCGCACTAGGAAAGCTCATCCTAGGCAGTTTCAGTATTAATGTCATCTTGTTGACCATTGGAAATGGGCAATACTGTAACCACGGGTTCTGAGTTGAGGCTGAATTTTTTTCAAAAAGGGAACACAGGAAAATGAAGGGCAGAAAGGGGGCTTCCAGTCCAGATGGCAGAGCAGGTAAATGCAACGCACTCCTGCATGACCACATGGAAAACACAACTAAACAATGGAACGGCCATCATTGAGAACTGCCTTGAGTCCAGCTGAACAGAAGCCCTGTAACTAAGGATGTACAGAAGAAGCCACATCGAGACTGGTAGGAAGGGCAGAGACATAAAATAGACCAGTCCTGCACCCATGTGTGGCTGTTAAAAACTGGGAGGGATATCTTGGCTGTGGGGGTTCCTCCTGAGGAGCAAGGAATCCCAGCCCCACACCAGGCTCCCCAGCCCAAGGTTCCAGTGCCAGGAACAGAAGTCCCCATAACTGTTGGCTGTGAAAACCAGCTGAGTAAGACTGAGGGCTCCTGGAGTCCCACTCGTTTCTCTTTAAGGGCCTGTGCACAGACTTACAGGCAGAACTCACTCGCTTTGAGCTCCAGCCTGGAGGCAGCAGCTCGAAAGGCACCAGAGACATAGAGGAGGAACTGAATTGTCTGGCGTCAGGGTGAGGGCTGCATGGGCAGCTTTCTCCCAGACAGAAGTGCTGGCAGGGGCCATTGCTCCTTTGCTGAGCTCTCCCACTGCAGGCAGGTGCCATATCAGAGTCTCCATCAACCTGCCTAACACGGGTGGCCCCTCCCTGGTGATTCCCTGAGACCCTGTCCCACCAACTTGCAGGCCTACTCAACTTGCTTCCAGTGTCTGTTCATGCAAACTGCTTGTCTTGGCTTATGCTGTGGACGTTCCTAAATCTCTCCAAGGTTCACAAGTCCTAAACAAGCATCATCTGGCTTTGGCATGCCCTGTATCTCTTGCTAAGAGACTCAGGCCCTGCACTAGTGGCATCCAGTCCCAATCTGCAGATGACTTTGTAGCTCATACTCCGTGGCCCTGCCAGGGCAAAGGCAGTAGCTGATCTTTGCCTGCAACTCCCCAGAGGCCCAAGAACCAACACACCTGGTAGACAGCTTCACACACCAGAGTGCCACCCAACCACCTTCATGAGTGACACACACAAGACTCAACAGGCATCAGAGCCCACTAAAGTGAATCCTGCTTTATAGGTTCAGCCCCTGTACAACAGCTGTACTCACAGTGAATCCTTCCAACCAATCACCCTGAAGGTCAATCCCTCTCACTGATATTCCAACAGCAATCAAGGCTCAACTGCAATAGGAGGGCACACACAATCCACACAAAACACACGCCTGGATAATGTGGCTCAGGTGACCAAGGAGACTGCAGCCCCAGTCCCCACAGGACACCTACTACATAAGGCCACTCTGCCAAAACTGGGAATGTAGTAGCTCTTGTAATACATAGAAACAAACACAGGGAGGCAGCCAAAATGAGGAGACAAAGAAACATCCCAAATGAAAGAATAGAACAACATTCCATAAAAAACTTAACCAAAATGGAGACAAGCAATCTACCAGATACATAGTTCAAAACACTGCTTATAAAGATGCTCAATGAACTTGGGCAAAGAGTAGATGAACTCAGTGAGACATTTAACAATGAGATAGGAAACATAAAAGAGAATCAGTCAGAAATGAAGAAGACAATGACTAAAATGAATAATACACTAGAGGGAATCAATAGTAAATTAGATAAAATAGAGGACTGAATCATCAATTCGGAAGACAAGGTAGCAGGAAATGCCCAATTAGAACAGCAAAAAGAAAAAAGAATAGAAAAAATTAAGAAAATTTAAGGAGCCTCTGGGAAAACTTCAAGTGCACCAACATTTACATCACAAGGGCACCAGAAGGAGAAGAGAGAGACCAATAACTGAAAACCCATTTGAAGAAATAGTGGCGGAAAATTTCCTTAACCTGGCAAAGGAAATAGACATACAAGTTTAGGAAGTGAAGAGAGTCCCAAGCGATATGAAACCATATAATCTCACACCAAGACACATCATAATTAAAATGCCAAAAGTTAGAAGGGATCCAAGACGGTGTGGAGTAGGTGGAAATTACACTCACCTCCTCTCAGGGCCAAACTGGAATTACAACTAAAATATAGATCAACCTGAATAACCAACTGAAGACTAGCTAAACACGCATCTTATAACCAAAGATCTACAGAAGAAGCCACATAGAGATTGGTAGGAAGGGCAAAGATGCAAAGAGGGAAGGCCCCTGCGGACACCCGAGGTGGCTGAGAATCAGAAGGGATGTTGCAGCTGCAGGGGTTCCCAGGGAGCAGTGATATATTTACTACTTTTTTAGTAGTAAATTTACTACTTTTTTAGTAGTAAATATATCATAGGTTTCAGCCCTATACCAGGGTCCCAAGCTCAGAACACTAGAGGTGAGAGGAGGTACCCATATAACATCTGGCTGTAAAAATCAGTGGGGATTTTGACTGACAGGGAGAGACAGGAATTGTAGAAACCTTGGTGTCATCTTAAAGGGACAATGCACAAAGTATCGTTTATAGTCACTCCCCCTCCACTCTGGTGGAAGGTGGAGAAGATGAGTCATGTGAGGAGAGATTGGGTTTTGTGGCTCTGGGAAGAGAGCGGAAGGGAGAGCTGCTATGGTCCTTGTGCTGAGTCCCTCTCCCACACCATAGATGCCATCTTCCTTGGGTTGAGCACTCGCCTCCACAGAGCATTAGCCTGGGGGATGCAATAGCCCCATCCGCCAGACCCCCTGTCACCTGCCCCGCAGATAAGTCTACAGCCTGGGCCTAGGGTGTAGCAGTCCGGGTGGACTTGAACCTTGTCAGTGACAGAGTTGTGTGGCTCTGGGGCAGAAGTTATTGCCCCACCATCTCACAAGCCAGGCCAACCACTCCCCCTCACAGTAGAACCACGAGCCCCACCCTCCCAACGCCCAGTGGCCTCAGGTTGCTGAGCTCAGGCATTCCAGGATGTCCAGGCAGAATTAGGGACAGACTGATTGTGTGGCTCTATGACAGGGACCATTTTGCCAGTGCACACCAAACCTCCTTGCATATAGCCAAATCCTGTATTTGCTGGCCTCATTCTGATGATTCCCTGAGACCTCACATGACCACAAAGGTCTGGGGGAAACTAATGGGGGGAACTAGCTTCAGGGCACCCTGGGACTTTTGCTGAGTGGCCTCAGACCCAGCACTGGCACCGAGTTTGAACATCTATCAATCTGGCTAACATCCCTTGCCCCTGCCTACCTGGTGCTACTGGCCCTACCTCACGCAGCTGTGTACTGCCAGAGGCTCTTAGAGTGACTGAGCCCAACAGGCAGCAGGCCATTGGAGGCAGCTCTTGAGGTTCCTTGGGCCTTTTGATGATCTACCTGTGCACTCTGTGCTGGTGGAAGCCAGCATTAGTGCACAGCGTGGCAGTTCCCACACTCCCTGGCATAGTCCAGGTAGTCACAGTCTCTGAACCGCTTTCTGGCTCCACGCAGGTTGCCCAGGGCCAGTAACAGGCAGTGTCTGGCACTGACCTGAACCAGTCCTTCCAAGAGCTCCCAGAAACAACATACCCAGGGGCCAGCTTTTGACCACAATAGAGCAGGATCCAATTGGCCCCATAAGCAGCACATTCAGAGGAAGGTCTTAGCAGGCACCAGAGCCTCCTGAGAAAATTCCACTTGGTGTGGTCAGCACCCACACCAGCTCAAACACTGTGGTCAGGGCTGATCCTCACAATTGGCTAGCCCGAGGGCAACCCCATGAATACATGGGCCAACAGCAATCAAGACTCAACTACAACAGGGGGGTTCACATAATACACACAAGGGACATTTCTGGAGCACCCGGCTAAGGAATCAAGGAGGCTGCACCACGTGGTCCCACAGGACAGCTACTACATACTGGTAAGGCCACACTACCACGACTGAGAGACATAATAATAAAAATATATTAAAAATAATACTTTAAGGGACATTTGGGACCACATTTAGTATAACAGCATCTGAATCATAGAGATTCCAGTAGGAAAAGAGCAAGGGGTTGAGAATCCATTTGAAGAAATAATGAATGAAACTTCCCTAGCTTGGTGAAGAAAAAGTACACAAGCCCGGAAGCACAGAGTACCCAACATGATGAAGCCAAAGAGGCCCACACCAAGACACATCAAAATTAAATGGCAAAGGGTAAAGACAACAAGAGAAAGACAGTTAGTTACCTACAAGGGAGCTCTCATAAGACTGTCAGTTGATTTCTCAAAAGATATTTCAGGCCAAAAGAAATTGGCATAAAATATTTAAAGTGATAAAAAACAAAGGCCTACAACCAAGACTGCTTTACTCAAACTATCACTTAAAATTAAAAGATAAATTAAGAGCTTCCCAGACAAGAACAAGCTAAAGCAGTTTATTACCTTCAAATCAGTATTATAAGAAAATTTAAAGGATCTTCTTTAAGAAGAAGAAAGAAAAAAAAAACAGAGGAACATAGTTTTAATCATTTTAAATAAAAACGACGTAAGTGTTCCAATCAAAAGATATAGGTTAGCTGAATGGATAAGAAAGCACGACCCATCTATATGCTGTCTACTAGAGACCCCCCCTCAACACAAAAGACACACACAAACTAAAAGTAAAGGGATAGAAAAAGATATTTTATGCAGATGGGAATTTTTTTAAAAAGCTAGGTGACAATACTTATATCAGGCAAAATAAACTTTAAAACAAAAACTATATTAAGAGACAAAAAAAGATATATTGATGGACATAAAGGGAGAGATCAATAGTAATACAATCACAGTAGAAAAATTTAACACCCCATTGACATCAATGGATAGATCTTTCAGAAAGAAAATCAACTACAACACAGCAGTTTTAAATTATACACTAGGTCATATGGATTTAGTTGATATCTTCAGAGCATTTCACTCTAAAGCAGCAGAAAATACATTTTTTTCAAGTGCACATTGGACATTTTTTAGTATAGACCACATGTTAGGACACAAAACACATATCAATAATTTTAAGAAGATTGAGATCATACCAAACATCTTTTCTGATCACATGGCATGAAACCAGAAATCAATCACAAGAAGAAAACTGAAAAACACAAAAACACATGGAGGCTAAATAACATGTTACTAAACAATGAATGGGTTAATGATGAGATTAAAGAAGAAATAAAAAAATACCTTGAAACAAATGAAAATGAAAACAACACAACCTAAAATCTATGGAACACAGCAATAGCAGTCCTAAGAGGAAAATTCATAGCATTACAGACCTAGCTCAAGAAATAAGAAAAATCTCAAATAAACAATCTTACACTTAAGGGAACTAGAAAAAGAACAATTTACAAAGCCGGAAGGAAATAATAAAGATCAAAGTGGAAATGAATGACATAGAGAATTTTAAAAAGTACAAAAGATCAATGAAACCAAGAACTGGTTCTTTGAAAAGATAGTCAAGATTAGCAAACCTTTAACCAGACTCATCAAGAAAAAAAGAGAAGACCCATATAAATGAAATCATAAGTGAAATAGGAGAAGTGACGATTAAATCAAAGAAATACAAAGGACTACAAGAAAATATTATGAACCACTATTTGCCAACAACTTGGACAACACAGAAGAAATGGCTAAATTCCTAGAAACATACAATCTCCAAAACCAAATCAAGAAGAAACAGAAAATCTTAACAGCTGATTACAACTAATGAAATTGAAGTAGTAATTTTAAAAAAAACAGCAACAAAAAACGCCTTTCAAAAAACAAATGTCCTGGACTTGATGGTTTCACAGGTGAATTTTATCAAATATTCAAAAAAGAACTAACACCTATTCTCAAACTAATTTTTTTTAAATTCAAGGAAAGGGAAGACTCCTAAGCTCATTTTATGAGGTCAGCATTATCCTAATTTTAAAATCAGATAAAGACACTACAAAGAAGGAAAATTATAGGCCAATATTCCTGATGCACATAAACACAAAAATACAAAAATAGTAGCAAACTGAATCCAGCAATACATTAAAAAGGCATACATCATTGTCAAGTGGGATTCAAGGTTGGTACGATATTCAAAAATCAATTCATGTAATGCACCACATAAAAAAACAAGGATAAAAATCATATGATCATATCTATAAATGCAAGGAAAGCATTTGACAAAAACAAACACCCATTTATGATGAAAACTCTCAGCAAAGTGGAAATAGAGGGAAATATTTCAACATAATTAAGGCCATCTGTAAAAAATCCATGGCTAAAATCATACTTAATAGGGGAAAAATAAATCATTTCCTTTAATATCAGGAACAAGAAAGGGATGTTTATTTTCACCACTCTTATTCAACACTGGTGGCCCAGTGCACAAAATTCATGCACATTAAAAGGGGATTAATTAGAGGAAATATTTTAATATTGCTATTTTCCCTTTCTCTATAATAGAAGTGTCAGAGGTGAAAGAAATAAATTGAAGAAAATACAAATAAATGGAAGTATATGCCATGCTCATGGACAGAAAGAATTAACATTGTTAAAAATGTTTATGCTATCCAAAGCAATCTACATATTTAACTCAATTCCTATCAAAATATCAATGACATATTTCACAGAACTAGAAAAAATAATCAAAAAATGTATATGGAACCACAAAAGACTCCAAATAACCACAGCAATCTTGAGAAAAAATAAAGTTGGAGGAATCACACTATCTGATATAAAATATATTCTGGCATAGAAACACACCTATAGATCAACAGAACAGAATAAAGAGCCCAGAAATAAACCCATGCCTATATGGTCAATTAATATTTAACAATGGGGGAAAGACAGTCTATTCAGTAAAAGGTGCTGGGAAAACTGGACAGATACATGCAAAACAATGAAACTGGACCTCCTTCTTACACCATATGCAAGAATAAACTCAAAATAAAAACTTAAATTTAAGATTCAAAACCATAAAACTACAGAAGAAAAAACAGGCAGTAAAATCTTGTACATTTTTTTTAGTAATATTTTTTCTGACATATTTTCTCACACCAGGGAAACAAAATAAAAAATAAACAAATGAGACTACATCATAATAAAAAGATTTTGCACAGAAAAAAACATTATCAACAAAAAGACAGTCCACTGAATGGGAGAACATATTTGTCAATGATACACATTTGTTAACGGGTTAATATCCAAAACTTATAAAGAACTCATGCAACTCAACACCAAAAAAAAAAAAAAATCCACTTAAAAATGGGCAGAGAACCTGAATAGACACTTCTCCAAAGAGGACGTACAGACAGCCAATAGACATGTGAAAGGATGTTCAACATCACTAATCATCAGAGAAATGGAAATTAAAACCACAATGAGATACCTCCTCACATCTGTCAGGATAGCTACCATCAATAAAACTACAAACAGTAAGTATTGACAAGGATAATGAGAAAAGGGAACCCTCAGGCCCTGTTGGCAGGAATGCAGGTTGATGCAGCCACTAAGAAAGACAGTATGGTCAGTCCTCAAAAAATTAAAAAGAACTGCCTTGTAACCCAGCAAATACACTTCTGGGTATATATCTGAAGGTACCCAAAGTACTAATTTGAAATAATATATGCACCTCCATGTTCACTGCAGCAGTATTTACAACTAGAAGCCCATTGCACAAAGATTTGCGTAATAGGCCTTCCATCCCCTGGCTGCCGGCACCGGTTTTCCTCTGGCACCCGGGACCCAGGCCTTTGGTCCGACCGCAGCGGAGAAGCCAAGCCTCTTCAGTCTTCAGTCTTCAGTTTCACTCTTCACTCCAGCTGGAGCCTTTAGTCTTCGCTCCTCGCCTGTGTATGCAAATTAACCTCCATCTTTGTTGGGTTAATTTGCATAGTCACTCTGATTGGCTTGTGGGCATAGCAGAGTGACACCAATTTGCATGTTTCTCTTTTATTAGTGTAGATAGCTAAGGTGTGAAAGAAACCCAACTACCCATCTTCTCTCCAGTTTCATTTTTAAAATTGATGTAAAATGTACATAGCATAAATTTACCTTTTTAAAGTGTACAATTCAGTGGCATTAAGTACATCCACTCTAGCCGAGCCCCGTGTGATTTTAATGCTCCTAGTATTTTGGCAGCTAGAATTAAATAATTTAATTATAAATTAGGCCGTTGTTCACATGTTAACCTCTTTTCTGGCTCAACTCATTTTGTCCTCACAGATGTAGTCAGAAGTTGTGTCGTGGTGTCTCATGGTCAAGCAGGAGGAGGTAACCTCAGAGTCTCAAGGAAACTTTATGGGTTTGTTTTGCAGAAGGAGAGAGATCTTCAGGGCAGCTGCAACCAGCTGCTGCCGCCCGGGAGTCCATGACTAAAGAAACGGACTTCTCTCT
Organism: Myotis yumanensis; assembly: GCF_028538775.1. Taxonomy (NCBI): domain Eukaryota; kingdom Metazoa; phylum Chordata; class Mammalia; order Chiroptera; family Vespertilionidae; genus Myotis; species Myotis yumanensis. Next base: position 2,708,038 of record NW_027223767.1, read on the forward strand.
CCGTTCCTGGAACTCCCTCCCTGCCTACTCCCTCGCTGCCTAAAAACTCCCTGCTTCTGCTTTTTGAGAAACAAATTTGAGAGACCTCGCTCTCCAGTCCTCTCGACTTGGCCAAATCAAATAAACCTTTCACTGTCTTCAAGCACCACACCTCAATGTTTTGGCCTACCAGTGCATCGGCACACCAACCTGAATTCTGAGGGGTAATTTGGTCCCATCACCACCATCCATCCATCCCTCGAACTCCCTCCGCGCTCCACACGGAAACATGAAACAGCACTCCCATCACCCCACTGCCCTCCGGCCGCGTGACCACCGTGCTGTTTCGGTCTCCATGAATCTGACTGCCCCAGATACCTCAGAGAGGTGGGACCTGCAACACCTGCCTCCATTTCATTTCATGTAATTTTGTCAAATTTCTCTTATTCTCTCTCTTGTTACCTTTTGTTGTTTCTGATTGGCTTTCATCGCTGTTGAAGTGTTTCTCTTCCATTTCTTTCCTGAGTTTTAATTACTTGTCATCTCCTATAGTTTTATCTTCTTTAATCTCTTACAGCATTTTGGGGGCTTTTTCTCTAGTTTTCAAAGATTATGTTTCAGTCTCTCAAGAGATTGTGAGAATTACACATCTGGATTGTTCTTCCTTTGTAGAAGATTTTTAGCTCCTCTTCCTTAGAGGTATCTGTGTGCGTGTGTGTGGAACCTATGCAGGGGTCCTACGTTTGTTCTCTTCTGTCACTGAACGGTGGACACAACAGCTGCGTGGGCATGTCCTTGCTGGTGAAGAGTGTGGGAGGAGCTCGGACAGGTCTCCAGGGCAGTCGGAGGATTCGATGCAGGTTTGCCGTCCTAACACTTGTCATCAACTCTGCTATTCCCTGCCATGGACATATATGTAAACAGCCATAAACATATGAAAATGTGACCTTATCATTAGTCACCAGGGAAATGCAAGTTAAAATCACAATGAGACAGCATTACACATCCACCAGAATGGTTATGTTTTAAAAATTGACATTATCAAGCCTTAGAGAAGTGGTGAAGCTACTAGACTGTCATATTGCTGGTGAGGAATATGAATTGTTGGGAAATTATTTGATGACTGATAGTTAAACATGCGAAGCATTTTTTTGGTTTCACCCAGAAATTCTGTGGTAGCGATTGGGAGGAGCGTCAGGACGCTGGCGATGTTCCGGGGGGTAGGCACATCGGTGGCTAACTGTGACCACTCACTGCACAGTTATAGCTTATGACTGCTTTGTATTTATCTCATGTCCAGTAAAAAGTAACGTTTATGTCCCCCAAAAGGTTTTTGCAAGGCCTAGATGTTTGATTTCCTCAGTGTGATCAGGGAGAGCTTTCTTAAAGGCCAGGGCGAAGCAGACACTTAATTCTCTCAGCCACGGGGGCTCCAGTTATAACACAAGCCGGGCGTCTCTCTTCCTTCTGGCCCTAATGTGGTCTCCTAGGAAGTTGAATGACTTTCCATGACGTTTTCTCCCTGCAAGGAATACACCACTGCTTCCACAGGCTTTCAGACCTTCTACCCCACGGGGGAGCCCCCCTGAGGGCCTGGCCACAGAGTCAGGGAAATGTGACAGTGGCTCTGTGATAAAAGTCTCTTTTGGTAGCAAGTGGCAAAAATTCAATTCAGGTTTTGGTTCCCTGACATTTGGAAATGCATTGGCTTATGGGACTGTGAAGGTGCCTCACAGGTGTGCTTTTAGCTTCGAGCCTTACGCGGCCACCTGGGCTGGTCCAGACTGCCCCTTGCTCCTTCCTCCGCACTCGCTTTATTCTCAGCAGCTCTTGCCTTCCGCGTGCCAACGAAGGAGCTGCCGCTGGCTCCGTAATTATATCGCCCACAGAGGTAGAGAGCCCCGGGGAGAGCATGTCTCTTCCGCAATAGTTCTAACAAAGCCCCAGGGAGGCTGAAGTCCTGCTCCAGCCGCCTGCATATTCCTGAACCAATCGCTGTGCTGGGAAGACTTGGTTCTCTGACTACATGTGGGTCATATGATAACCCTACGGTTGCGAAGGGGAGGGGTGATGGAGTGGATCACCCACAACAAAGAAACTGTGGTTAAGAACATAAAAAGGGGAGGGGGAGAGTAGGAAAAGGCCTGTGGGCAGGCCTACTAATACAACCACGGTCTACATTTTCCTGAAGAAGTCGTTTGTGAGCATTTAGCCCAGGGGTGGGCAAACTTTTTGACTCGAGGGCCACAATGGGTTCTTAAACTGGACCGGAGCCACGGGCTGTAGTTTGCCCACGGCTGATTTAGCCCATAGTCCTGCATCCTGCCGAGGTGATTTCCTCGGCCCACGGCTACTTAAACCAATGAGTATATCATATTTAAAAAGTTGGGAGAATGGTTCAACTTGGAAATTTGGTAAGAGAATTCCCAGGCCTCTCTTTGGTTACATAAATATATCAGATTGTTCTATTAAAGCATTTGGATGTGGTTTTAAAATATGCACCACAAAATGCCATCAATTGACTTCTACAGTAAAGAAAATGTTCAAGAGTTGGTGAGGAGTCAGACTCTTGGTGATCGTGCCATTAGAATCAAAATAGATTCTTTTAAAGAAATGCTCACATCTTATTCTTAGCAGAGAAGCAGCTCTTTGCTACTCAGAGATTAACTTGCCTTGGGTGATACTGATTTCTGTTCTATTTTCATGTTGAAATTCTGTTCATTATTTAAATTTTTTTTTAAAATATATTTTATTGATTTTTTACAGAGAGGAAGGGAGAGGTATAGAGAGTTAGAAACATTGATGAGAGAGAAACATCGATCAGCTGCCTCCTGCACACTCCCCACTGGGGATGTGCCCGCAACCAAGGTACATGCCCTTGACTGGAATCAAACCTGGGACCCTTCAGTCCGCAGGCTGATGCTCTATCCACTGAACCAAACCAGCCAGGGCTTAAATTTTTTTTAAAAAACGGTGGCATGGCCCGGCTGTGGTGGCTCAGTGGTGGAGTGTTGACCTATAAACCAAGAGATCACGGTTGGATTCCCGGTCAGGGCATATGCCCGGGTTGCAGGCTCGATCTCCGATCCTGCAGGAGGCAGCTGTCAATGATTCTCTCTCATCGTTGATGTTTCTCTCTCTCCCTCTCCCTTCCTCTCTGAAATTAATAAAGATTGTTTTTAAATTGTGGCATGATTCATACCTCAATTTACCTAATCCCTTACATAATGTTTATTAGCTCAGGGTTAATGGTCACTCAGATCAGATTGAAAAGATAATTGGGAAAACTCTGTGATGAACTTTGAGCTAATTTAAAACGTTGCTCCACAGGTCTAGATAGCTGTGCACGGGCCACCCTCGCAGTTGGTATGGCGTTGTTTTAAAGACTTGGTGTGTTGGAGGCTACAGCTTTTCCCTGTGATGTCAGAAGATTGCTCACCTGTAGTCTCCCATTTAACCATGGCACCCCCGTCGGACTGCCCTTTTCCCCCCTTTTTCTTTTCCAAAAGAACACAGAGTAAAAGTAGAGGTAAAGAGTTGATGTTCGTGCCAACTTCCTTCCTTCCTCAAGAATCTCTTTAAACCTCCAATGTTGCAGGCTGTTGAGAAAACTACAATAGTGGAGAGCGCCAAGACACCGAGACTAGAGTATTTGATAGTTTACTGTTCATGCTTCCAATAATTTATTGAGCACCTACTATTGGCCAGGTTCTGTAATAAACACTGGTATTACAGTGAACACGAAAAAGTCCCTGACTTTTAAGACTTTCAGTGGGGATGACAGACAGAAACAAACTAAAACGTGGCCAGGGACCGAGTAGCAGGCTACAGGTGGAATTTAAAGCCGCTGCTTTAGGTGTAATCAGTTTCGCTCAGTGGATAGAGTGTCGGCCTGCGGCCTGAAAGGTCCCAGGTTCGATTCCAGTCAAGGGCATGTACCTTGGTTGCAGGCACATCCCCAGTAGGGGTTGTACAGGAGGCAGCTGGTGGGTGTTTCTCTCTTATCCATGTTTCTAACTATCCCTTTCCCTTCTTCTCTGTAAAAAATCAATAAAATATATATATATTTTAAAAAGCCGCTACTTTAGACACGGTGGTCGCGAAGGCATCTTTAAGGAGGCAGCATGTGAGCAGAGACTGAACTGAGGTTACCGAGCCCTCAGCCCGAGAGAGCAGCAGAGGGCAGAAGCCCGGAGGGGAATGCAGTTAGAATAATACGAAATGAGGCTGGAGGGGAGCTGGGGGCCACCACATATAGGGCTTAGGGCATGCGGTGTGGCTGGGGGTTTATTCTACCTAAACGACAGAGTAAGCCACTGAAAGCTGTGAGCAGGGAAGGGGCACGGTCAAGGTGCCTTCGGAAGGATTACTGAGAGCAAGTTGTTCCAACCTGGATCCCGCCAGGAAGAGAATCGCTCGGTTCTTTCAGGCAGCGGGGACTTTAGGAGCCATGAATGGCAGAGGACGACAGGCGGTACCGACCGGAGCTGCCACACTCCCCTGCTGGAACCCAGGAGCCACCCCCGCTCCCGTGCCATCTGGAGACGCTGTCACCGCCACCCTCCACTTCCCGGATGTGCCATCCTGCCCACGGCGGGCACTGCGAGTCAGGAGGCACCCGCCTCACTGCTCCGAGGAAGGGGCCACACACTGACTCCAGGAGCAAAAGGGCCCCCCTCCCCCCCCCCCCCCCCCCCCCCGCCTCATTTCCCGCTCGCGCCTCCTTCGTTGGAAGCCGGGGCGTGAGAGCCTGGGCAGCGGTTAGTCCGCTGGGGCAGGGGCTGCCGGGCAGCACCCAGGCTGGCAGGTGCGGAGCTGAGAGCCGGAATCCAGAGTCGCACAGGGAGGCCAGGAGGTGCGGTGCGCGCCCGGCGCGGAGGGTGCTCGGGACTGGGGCCCGGCAGGCGGCCGGTTCCACCTGCTTAGGAAGACCGACACGTGGGCACGGGAGGCACCCGGCTCGAGGCTGCGTTTGTGTCTGAGTTCACGTGGAGATGCCTCTTGTAAGATCAAACAGACGAATGGGGTGCGGGTGGACGCGCCCCTCGGGGTCCCGGGGAAAGGGTGCGGCTCCGGGGGGCCCACAGCCTCCTCCACCGCCACCCTGGGGACGCGGAGGGGCTGGGACAGGCCCCGGGGCGCCCGGCCTCGCGTGTGGCCGGGGAGGCGCGCGGGGAGGAAGAGCGAGGCCGCGTCTCCGGAGGCCGCGCCGGGCCTGCAGCCAGCGGGGCCGAGGCTGCTCTGGGTCCAGCTCGGAGGCACAGCGGGCGGCGCCTCCCCGCGGAGCTCGCCGTAAGGGAGGACGGGAGGGAGCGGAGGGCGGCGCGGGCAGGGAGACCTCTCCCCGGGTCAGGCCCGCGGGCGTCCGCACCCCGCAGGGCACCGAGCCCGGCCCGCCGGCGGGGAGGGGGCGGGATCGGCCCCGCGGTCGGCGCACCCACTCTCCGCCGCGGGGGCCGCGCCAGCGCCTGTGGCTTCCCGCGAGCGCCCCGCCCCGTCCCCCTCCGGCGCCCCCGCCCGCTCCCCCCACCCCACCGGCACCCAGGCCGCTCCGGGATCCCCCCGCCACCACCCGTCGGGTCGGGAGGCCGCACCCCAGCCCGCACCCGCCCGTGGTCAGCTCCCGGCGTGGGCGGTGGGCGGGGCCTCCGGCGGGGTCACGCGTCCCGCCCGGACCAATAGGCGCGCGGCTCGGGGTGGAGCCCGGCCCGGCGGCGGCCGGCAGTCCGGCGCGGCGGGTGCAGAGGACGCGTCGGGCAGAGTGAGCGGGTGCGGCCCGGGGTCCACCGCGGAGGGGAGCGGAGGGGAGCGGAAGGGGGCGGAGGGGAGCGAGCGGTGAGGAAGCGGGCGGGGCGGGGGGGCGGCCGCCACGCCCTGCCCCGCGCACGCCCCGACCCCCTCTCTCCTCTGCGCAGGGAGCCATGGAGCGCCTGGTCCAGCGGGTGCGCGACGCTTTCCAGAGCGGCCGGTCGCGACCCCTGAGGTTCCGGCTGCAGCAGCTCGAGGCGCTGCGCAGGATGGTGCAGGAGCGCGAGCGGGACATCCTGGCGGCCATCGCCGCGGACCTGAGCAAGGTGCGCGGGCGCCGGGCCGGGGCTGAGGACGCCAGGAGCGGGGACGGGGTCGGGGTCGGGGTCGGGGTCGGCTCCGGCGGGGGTGTGGGGGCCGCAGAAGGTGACCCCCTCTCCCGACCGCCCCTGCTCGGACACCCCGCGGGCGGTGTGCAGACACAGAAGTGCGTGTGCTTTCTGGCTTCTGTTCGTGAATTGCCGTTTATAGTTTTGCCTGTTTTTCTGTGGCATTTATGGTCCTTTTTCCTAGGAATTCTTTTATATCCTGGATTTCGGTAATTTGTCGGCGTAATACATTGCAGATATTTTTCTCCGAGTCTGTTTCTTACCTTTTAACTTCGTTTACTGGTTCTTTTGAAGAAAGAGGTGTATTGGTTGCCGTTGTTGCACTGAAATTTTCATCCATGGCTGCGTTTTAGGTCAGGGCTCCTCCAGCTGGCGCGCTGGCGACCCCTGGGGACCGCGTTAAAATGCAGGCTAAGGTTCGGCAGGTCTGGGGCGAGTTTCTAATAAGCTCCCAGGTGATACCAGGCGCCTGTTTTGGAACCAAGCTTTGAGTAGCAAGGGTCAGGGTAGTGCTTAGGGCATACATATATCCCCCTGTGTTTTCTAATAATATTGTCATTTTGGTTTTACTTTTTCTAAATTGTTGATTGTATTACAGATATCTCCTGCCCCCCTCCCTCTTTATGTTTTTACTTTTTATGTTTATTCCACAGGGAACAAGACTTTGCTCTGGCTTTGTGAGTCTCCCTCTCCCTCACTTCCCCAAAAAGATTATTTTGAAGGGTAGTAGTATCTTAGTAGTAGTAACAACAGGAACTATAAAATTCCCTTTAGTGTGCTTTAGGTGAAGGGCTGTGGTATCAAATAAACAAGATGGACTAATTAAGATTTCAAAAAAGTTTGAATCATTTATTCTACAAGCATGAAATGTTTGTGTGAATCTATCTATCTTCCTATATAATAAAATCCTGATATGCCAATTGACCGAACAGCAGAACAACTGGTCTCTATGACATGCACTGACCACCAGGGGGCAGACGCTCAATGCAGGAGCTGCCCCCTGGTGGTCAGTGTGCTCCCACAGGGGGAGCGCCACGCAGCCAGAAGCAGGGCTCACGGCTGGCGAGCGCAGCAGCGGTGGTGGGAGCCTCTCCTGCCTCCGAGGCAGCGCTAAGGACCCCTCAGGGGATGTCCGACTGCCGGCTTAGGCCCACTCCACACCAGAGGTCAGACATCCCCGAGGGGTACCAGAGTGCGAGAGGATGCAGGCAGAGCTGAGAGACCCTCCCCCACCAGGGCCTCTAGTGTGTGTGTGTGTGTGTGTGTGTATATATATATATGTATATGTGTGTGTATGTGTGTATATATATATAGGTATATGTGTGTGTATGTATGTGTGTGTATATTATATGTGCTAAGCAACCGGAATGACAGAATGACCAGTCACTATGACACGCACTGCGGCAGCCAACCGGCCCAATCGGTGCCCTGATTGTTCCTTCTAATCTGCAGTCCGTCCCCTGCCGGTCCAGCCCCCAATCGGGCCCCCCACCCCAATCAGGGGCAGGGCCAGACGGCCAACATCCTGCGTCCCTCCCCCCAGCCAGCCCGGCCCAGCCCTGATGGCCCCCATTGGGGCAGGCTGGCCGGACCCCACCCATGCACGAATTTGTGCACCAGGCCTCTAGTGTGTGTGTGTGTGTGTGTGTGTGTGTGTGTGAGATTACTAAAGAAATACAGTAACTTCCTTGCCTTCGAGAGTTTTAAATTTGGGAGACAAAATAGACACAGATAAAATACGAGGATAATTATAAACTATTGTATTAAGGCCAAATATTAAGATGTAGGTCAAAAGCATAATTGCTGTGGTTTATAAAGTATGATCAAGGCAAGCCGTTATCAATCAGGGAAGTCATCCTGAAGGTAATGTTTAAGCCTGGTTTTAAATGCCTTGGATGAATAAAGAGGTTTTAAAGGGATTGAGTCTATTAGAGAGGGAGTTAGCAGGTCTGACAGCTTTGAAGTGCAAAAGGCATCTGAATGGCAAGCCAGCTGGTCTGATCATGCCAGTGTGCCCTGCAGGTGTGCCTGGCCTGAAGTTTCTGACACTCGGGGTTGAGTGTGTCGTACTTATGCAAGGTTTACTGTGACTCTTCTGACAGAGTGAGCTGAATGCATACAGCCAGGAAGTCATTACCATTCATGGGGAAGTTGATCTCGTGCTGGAGCAGCTTCCTGAGTGGATTACTGCTAAGCCAGCCAAGAAGAACCTGCTCACCATGATGGATGAGGCCTACATCCAGCCAGAGCCCCTGGGGGTCGTCCTGATTATAGGGGCTTGGAACTACCCCTTCGTTCTCACCATGCAGCCACTGATAGGAGCCATTGCTGCAGGTCTGGTGTCAGCTTATGTCTTTATACCTTTTCAGAGGGTCCTATTCTCATTGATTATAAATTACGGACATTTGCTAATTAAGTACATTTGCTTTGATGGCATGCCTTGGTTTACACCAGGAGAATTTAAGAATATAAAGGCGTGAGTGGAATTGGAGTCAGGCATCCATATGCTAATGTGGTTTCAGTTGCCAGCTGTGGCCCTGGATGAACCATTTGATTCTGTCTGGCCATTTCTTCATTCAGATAAGAGCAATGGGAGCAATGCTGGCCTGGGTTTATAGTAAATGCCAAGAGATTAAGGTCTCATTTCTGCAGGATCCAGAATGGCAGCTTTATGTTGACAAGGCCTGTTTGCCCAATAATTCCAGGGCAGAGAGGAAAGTCCAGGCGTGGGAGTAGGAGAAAAGTGATGGGAAGACAGAGGAGTGGGGGTGGTTAGTGATTGGAAGACAATGAGAACCAAAAAGTTAGCATTGGAAAAAGAGAAACTGAGATAAGTTCTTGGGCTCAGGAGGAAGAACAGAATTAAGAGCAGCAGAAATAATTGGCGTACTTAGCCTGTACTGCCTGCATGAACACCATTTTGGTAGCTATTAAAAATTCAATCAAGTATTAGATGATACTGTTCTGCTTTTTGCTTTGTTTAGGAAATGCTGTGATTATCAAGCCTTCTGAACTCAGTGAAAATACAGCCAACATCTTGGCTCAGCTCCTCCCCCAGTACTTGGACCAGGTAAGAATGCCTTGGCCGTCTTCAAAACATCTCTTTGTTGTGGGAAACGCCCATTTGACCTCTCTTCCTGTACATGTCATGGATGGCTGGGGATCAGTTTGCAGTTCCCTTAAGCCTCCAACAGTTGGCTTAATAAAAGAAGTTGGCTCCAAAAAAAACTTAGACCAGCTCAGCTATTGTGTTTATGCAGTACACTTGAGCCAATGGCTTCACCCCTGCTACTTATGGATCCTCTTCTGCCTTTAGGATTTGTTTGATCTAACAGGGTTTTAGGTGTATTCAGTTGGTGAATTATTTAATGAGGGACTAGTCCGGTGCTGGGTTCTGAGCATCTCTTAATGGAATGTGACTGTATAAGAACGCTTCGCTTCAAAGTGGGCCTGTTTGTGGCATGAAGCTAAGGGAGGAAATGGCCTCCCAAACCAGAGTTGGCCCTCGGGCTAGTGCTGACATTTAAGAGCGTCGGGACTGTTGAGTTCTACGTGGAATGGCTGCAGGAAGGAGCCCTCATTTGACTGCCTTTGGAAGGCAACTTGGAAACATCATACTTGTAGTTGTCCACGTGAATTTATAATCTAACTCCGGCCCTTGGAATAATATTGTTCTTTGTTGCCTTAACCACAGAACAGGTTTGTTCTAGTAGCTGTGGTTATCTAGCTCCGAAGGATGATGAAAACAGAGATGTCGTGAGTTGAGCAGGATTAGGAACCAGAGGACACAGGTTGCAGGGCCCGCTTCGCCCCTCAGCAGGGGTGAATTCTTCACTGACCGTCCAGATGGGCATAGTAATGCCCGCCCTGCCTCACTTCGCTGTTGGGGCATCGAGCACACATGCTCTGTAGATTAAGCCATACGCAAGTTAAAACAGAACAGTTGGGCAGCTGAACTCTGAAGTGCATGAGGACTGCTTAGCCCTCCTAATTAGCAGGAGACCTAATTAGTGGAAACACGAGGTCCACAAACCAACTTTTACTTCATGCCAGCACCTCAGAATGTTCTGAACACATCTCCCTCCGTCTTCCTCGTCATCTGTCCTCTGTCGTTGCTCTTCATGTCGTTTTTCAAAATGCACCTTCTTTCATAGTAGTGCTGGTGACAGCACAGTCCTGTAGGGCTCAGCCCAAAGCCGTGGGTCTTCTCCCAGTAACAGATGAGGAAATTGCCAAAAACACGTGAGCTAGTAAGTCACAGAGTGAAGCGTCAGCCAGATCTGACTTCAGAGCGAGTGTCCCGCCTGCTGCGCTCCGAGTCGCAGTCCTCAGCAGGCGGTCACTGGGTTCCTGCCGTGGGCTAAGCCCTGCGCTGTGCTGTGGAGAGAGAACGTTCAGGTTCAGGCATTAGGTGGGGACCTGCTCCGCGGTCGTTCGTAGCAGCCACTTTTTTCTCACCTGAATCCTCAACGTGCACAGTCCCCATCTTACACGTTTCCCTGGCCAAATCCAACCATTTGCTCTCTTGTGTCTTCACTGCTGAGCTCATGTAGAAAGCACTGCGCTCTCCACTCAGTCCCACTGGGGGTGATGGTTCTCAGATGCCGTTGGACTCTGTCCCACCCTTGTCCTGCGTCTGCTCCCTCTTCTATCCTCACAGGGCTGGTCTCCATCTTTTCCCGGTTTTACTGAATATTATATGTCCATGTTGAAGAAACTGCTCGTTAGGCAATTGGATTAATTTGGCAATGCAAATGTTTATCTTTCTTTTTTTTAAAAGACTTTTTAAAAATTGAATTTAGAGAGAGAGAAGGAGGGAGAGAAACATTGATCAGCTGCTGCCTGCATGCCCCCCCCCAGCCCCGGGGGGGGGGGGGGCGGGGGTTCGAGCCCTGACTGGGAATTGAACTGGCAGCTTTGAGGTGGGTAGGACAACGCCCACCCAGCTGAGCCACACCGGCCAAAGCTGTTTTTCTTTCTTTAAGGACCTGTATGTTGTGGCGAAGGGTGGTATTGAGGAAACCACCGAGCTCCTGAAGCAGCGGTTCGACCACATTCTCTATACTGGAAGCACTGCGGTGGGGAAAATCGTCATGGCAGCTGCTGCCAAGCACCTGACCCCTGTGACGCTGGAACTGGGCGGGAAGAGTCCGTGCTACATCGACAGAGATTGTGACCTGGACGTCGCCTGCAGGTGAGCTGGCTCCCTGGTCAGGGGGGCGTTCCCAGCACAGAGGGGCCTTTTCCTAACAGGTTGATGTGCCCTCTTTGCACTGGAACCCTCCGCCTCTTGGCCCGAGAGACATGAAGCTTTGGTGGTTGATGGCCTCACGGGTAACAGAATTCTTGCACAAACTGTCTCTTCCTGCCACTGCCAGCAGCGATGCGCAGTAGGTCCTCACTCCCTAGGAGTCATGGGAGCGGTCTTCTGTACTGAGATTATAGATCTACAAGAAATTCTACTTTCCTGCTGGTTGCTGATCCAGGACGTAGGTAATCCGCAGTATTGTGTATGCCTAATAAAATGCTCACATTCCCAACAGAAAGGGCATTCTGTCCACTTCTTAGCTGAGTTCCTTTGTTGATAAAACCAGTATTACTTATCTTTTAACTTAGATTAGCATTTTGCATCTGGGAACTAGAAAACCAAAGGTGTCAGGTCTCTCTGCCAAATCAGGTTTCACTAGCAGGAAGGACCAAAACCCAGAGGGCAGTGTGCTCGGTGCTGTGGCTTCTCTTCCCTCAGAGACACGGAGCAAGGGGGAGGTAATGAGGGTTCGCTGGGGTCCAGGTTGCCTTCGTACGCAGGAGTCTGCTTTTTTGCCAGAATATGGGACCCTCCGTTGGAGAATGTTCGTGGCCCAGACTTTGACCGGTCCATGGGCGCAGCTTTCAAGGGGAGTGGCTGCTGTTCTGCGTGCCTGAGCCTCCTGCCAGCAGGACTAAAGCCGCAGCCAGGAGGGCAGAGCCTGTGTGGAACTCCGCCATCCCTCATGTCCTTTTGGCTGGAGTGGGGGGAGGAAGAGGGTGTGAGAGGCTACTCCTCTCTTTCCTGTAGCAGGCAGTGGTTTCTCTGCGCGCAAAGGACTGTTTCCCGTGAGTTGGCATGAGAATTTCCCCGCTCCTTAGAGTACTTCACATCAGTTGGAAAATGCATTCCAAGTTCCAGCCAACCGATTTAGAGACGAATTCTTAAAATATTTTTATTTTTATAAAGATGGCCAAGAGCCCTGGCTGGTGTGCTCAGTGGTTAGAGCATCAGCCTGCGCATGGAAGGGTCACAGGTTCGATTCCCAGTCAAGGGCAGGTACCTGGGCTGCAGGTTCGATCCCTGGCCCTGGTTGGGGCGCATGCATGGAGGCAACCAATCGATGTGTCTCTCTCACATCGATGTTTCTCTCTCTCTCTCTCTCTCTCCTCCCACTCTCTTTCCTTTCCACGTTCTCTAAAAATCAATGGAAAAAATATCCTCTGGTTAGGATTGACAACAACAACAAAAGATTACCAAGTAAGTGTTTGCACACATGTTAGTTGAAAACATTCAAACAACACAAAAGATCTAACAAATGAAGAGTAGACTTAATCCCGTGGCTCTGGGCTTTTCCCCTTCAGACGCATAGCCTGGGGGAAGTACATGAACTGCGGTCAAACCTGCATCGCTCCCGACTACATTCTCTGTGAACCATCTCTCCAGAGTCAAATCGTGCAGAAGATTAAGGAAACCGTGAAGGTGAGTGTGTAACGTGTCTGACTCCGCTGGTTTCATGAAGATGAGTCGGATCAGCTGTTTGCAAGCAGCATCCTTATACCCTCCCTTCCCCGGGAAAATCCCAGTAGTCTGTGTGCCTATGTTAACTTACTGGCTAATTAAAAATGCTCCCTTTCCGTGGAGTGTCTGCTGGGAGTAAGGGTAGGTTGGTGTTAAGTCCACTTGTCTAATTGATTTGTTGATGGATAAACTGGTTAGTTGTGGTACATGCTTTAAAACAGCAATTTCAGCCTTTTTCATCTCATGGCGCACAAACTAATTACTGAAATTCTGCGGCACACCAAAAACTATTTTTTTCCCCCAATTTGATGAAAAAATAGGTATAGTTTTGATTCGTTCACACTGGACGGCTGTTGTGTTGGCTTTGTCATTTTTTTTATCTGAAAAGCTAAAGGGAAATAGGTCAGTTCCCCTTACTAAATAGTCGGATATTGCATGTTTTAAAAACGCTTGCTGCACACGGGTAAATAACTATGTGTGTGGTTTTGAGAGAATGTTGCCAGGCCTTTGTGTGTAATCAGGTGGCATAGTGGTCGTGCTAATTAAGGTTGCTGGTGGTTATGTATGTAGAGTGTTTGGAGGAGTGAGTTAATCAACCACCTATTTCTAGTATGTTCTTGACATGGTTATTGGTCTTCCAGGTGTTTAAAGTAAAGATCTCTAGCGAGGAAATCAAGGAAGGCTGTATGGGAGTGTCCTCAGTGCCTTGAAGAAATACATGGTTTGGATTGAAGAAAGGAACGGGATAGACCAGTGGGAGGGGTCACTAAGCCCCCTGGGTGGGAGAAATTACTGGAACAATCGTTGTTCACTTGACAGGTGCTAACTGAGCACTGAACAGAAGGGTCAAGAACAGAGAGCACCGCTTACGATCCGAGAACTGACCTGTACACCAGGAGTTTAGGGAAGTGCAGTGCCCCGGGCAGGGCCACTGGGCCTCAGGTGCAAGGGGCTTGGACAGAAGTGATGGGACGGAAGATGGAGCCAGAAGAGGAGAAAATGAAGGAGCATTGGCCAGACTCGGGGAATGTGAGATGGCAAAGAGGGGATTAAAAACCTCTGTGAGACGATGAGTCCTTGAGAATCGGAAGTCGTGCTTTGTTGAGAATGGTGACGAACTTGGCTTCAAAGGAGTAAGACTCCGTGGCCTTTGAGACATTTATTCTCTGAGCACAGTTCTCAACTGAGGTCACCAGGGAGCCATGTAGGAACAGTTCCCGGTCCTCACCCTCCAGCTGTGGCTCAGTTGGTCTAAGGTGCCACCAGCAGGGAAAACTGTGGTTGGTGGCACGGGGTGGGGGGGGTGGGGGCAGAAACATACATGTCAGCAAGCTGCTGGGATGATTTTTGTTTGTTTGGGGTCAGGTTGGTTTGTCTGATTTGAGAGGACGTTATGGAAGCTGGGGCAGTGAAACAAGGGGTGCTTAGGAGAGAAGCAGCAGCAGGAGAGCCTAGGCCGGGCTGCTCTGGCTCTCTGGGGAGTCAGGGAAAAGGGGCCTGGAGACAGGTTCAGGGGTCGCCTGGTTGCAAGTCTCCTGGGGTCCCTTGGAGTTTCGGAGGTGCCCGCCTGAGCGGGAAGGAAGGTGTGGCTGCTCCTTGCTGGAGAGTCTCACCCAGACCTGAGCTGTGTGTGCAGGTGGGCAGCAGTGCTCATTTTGATTGAGAGTAAGCTGAGAGCTGTCATGAGGCTTTGAAGCGATGCAGCAATTCAGTCATTTCATGTTTGTTTTAGATAATAAGTATTGATTCTATGGCCTTTGAGGTTTTTGCCTTGTTCAGTTGACCGGGCTGTATTTTGATCTGAGTGGTTGCCCTGTCATCTGTGACGGGTGGGAATGCCCTTCTAGAGAACATAAAAAACGATGGAAAAGCACACAGCTCAGCCACCTGCATGCAGAGGGCTGGATGGTAAATATTCTAGGCTTTGCAGGTCCTGGGGTCTCTGCTGCAGCCACAGCTCCGTGCAGGGAGCAGCCACAGCGATAGGGAAACAGGGTCCTCAGATGGAGCAAGACCTTCTACCTGCTCTCTCGGCCCCCCGCTCGGGCTCGGGCCCAGGCCCACAGGTAGACGCCAGAGATCCCTCTGAGCCCGGAGACCGTGGGGAATGACAAGCGTGTGCGGCTGCTTGAACTCCTGTCCTTGACATGCCAAGAGGCCTGGATGTGCCTCGATTGCAGATTCTCCATGACTTGCAGTGGGTGACATCTGATGAAGCCATTATAAGTTGAAAATATAAGTGGAAGTTGGTTTGGCACCTAACCTGCTGAACATCCCCGCTTCGTGCGGTGGAGCTTAAACGCGCTCAGCACTCACATTAGCCTGCTCTTGGGCACAGCCACCGCTGCCGCTGCCGCTGCCCAGCCGGAGATAGTGCACACCGCACCTCACTGACCCGGGAAAAGGTCAAAGTTCCAAGTACACTTTCTGCTCAAGTTGTGTCACTTTTGTGCCGTCAAAAAGTCAAAAGACCTAAAGTTGAACCCTCAAAGTTGGGAACAGTCAGTTCCATTAAAGCACTTGGTGGGGGGAGATGTGATGATATCGATTTCTGAGCATGAGTGGATTTTGTACTTTTAAAGAAGTTGAAATATGGGTCTTTTGTGACAGTTAAACACTATTGTTTTAAATAGGAATTTTATGGAGAAAATATAAAAGAATCTCCTGATTATGAAAGGATCATCAATCTTCGTCACTTTAAGAGGCTCCTGAGTTTGCTCGAGGGACAGAAGATCGCTTTTGGTGGGGAGACGGATGAGGCCACCCGCTACATCGGTGAGCACAGTTCACGGGAGAGGGCAGCTGGACAGTGTTTACTGACACTAAGCAAACAGATATTTAATGTAAAATAAGCTTAAATGCTGCTTCGGGTAAGCTGTACAGATGCTCACACACTCACGCTCACGTTTAACTATACCACGTGTGTTGCACTAGCTTTTCTGTATTGACGCATATTTTTCTTCCTAACTACCCCAGAAGCAGAACTCTGTAATTACTTCCAGTTTACGCCTGGAAAAACGGCTCAGAGAAATAGCTGAGCCATCATTCCACAACTGGCCACTGGCAACGCTTTCGCAGAAATTATTTTTTGATCTGTCATGCTTGACATTATTTGTCCACTTTCTGTGGCTTTTATTTTCTGCCATAAATCTGTATTAGTTTTGAATTTTAAGCGCCTTTTCTAAAATAACATATAACAGAGGAATGACACATTGAGTTGGCAAAAAAGCTGCCCGGACCAGCTTTTCTGCCCTTATCAGGTAGGATGCTGTGCATTACAAAACCCACTTAAAACTCACAGGGCTCAACCCATCAGGAAGGCTGTTCTCGGATAAGGGGCAGCTGAGTGCCGCCTGTGAAGTCAGTGGCTCAGTGACACCTCGGGAAGCCCCGTGGTTGGTCTTTCTGCCCTCCATCCTCAGTGTGCTGACTTGCTCGGCTAATCCGTGGCCAGGGGGACGGTCATTCATGATCAGCTCAGACTAGTCAGGAGCTTTCCTCTGACCTGGAGTCAGGGTCACCTGATCTGAGCTCATGGCTGTGCGAGGAGGTGGACACCCACACCGAACCCGTTCTCTGACCCGGGGGAGCACGGCTGGGGGTGCACATGGACACCCCTGAGTGCCGGCAGAACCTGTCGGAGACGAGGAGTACGGGAGGCGCACAGTCGCTGCTGTCGGGTGCTTCCTTCATAGTTGACCGTCCAGCGTGTGACAGGTCCCTGGGGTGTGCTGACCGGGACGCGCGGCAGGAGGCTGGGGTGCTCGCCAGCTCCTTCCGCGTCCACAGCGCCTCCCTGTGCCCCTGCCCGCAGTAGATGGAGCACTGAGCTGAGGGCGAGGGAATCTTGGCCTTTTAAGTATGTTTTCTTAACGCGTAACCGAATGGAATGCAGGTCAATGAGACTCTGCAGGAAAACACTTGTAAGAAGTGTTGATGTGACCCAGAGGGGCTCTTTGTGCTCCCAGAGCTGTGCACACAGCCTCCTGTTAGGCGTGTGCTGTGACCAGGGTTAAACATGAGCAGGATGCATCCAGGCACAGCTCTTTCTCTTGGTTTGCATGGTGACCCCGAGTCAGGTGCTTGCAGACATTCAGTTAGCACAGGCTCGTCCCATACTCCGGGCTTTCCCGGGCGGGTCCTTGGGGCAGGGAAGGGATGAGAGGTGGCCTGCTGAAGCGGTGGGCGGGCGGTTTGCATCTCTGTCTCCTGTAGCATTTTCATTTGCTTATTTTGTTTTCAGCCCCAACAATACTTACTGACGTTGATCCTGAAACCAAGGTGATGCAAGAAGAAATTTTTGGACCAATTCTTCCAATAGTGCCTGTGAAGAATGCAGATGAAGCCATAAAGTTCATCAATGACCGCGAAAAGCCATTGGCTTTCTATGTGTTTTCTCATAACAAGAAGGTAAACGTTACAGAGCGCAGCACACTCGCAGCCACTATTGTAAGTCCGGGTCCCTTTTGGCAGCAGAGCCAGTGGTGTATTTTGTGTGATACTAGGACCCACCACCTCTCCTCGGGAAGCGTGGGGCTGTGGTGACTGCCTACCCCCTGGGGGTAGATCTCCCCTGTAATTGGGAGCCTCAGGGGCCAGCATTAGAAGCTTTTCTGTGCCGCCGCTCAGGGCTGGGGGGCAGCAGTCTCTGGCGCTGCCGGGAGGTGGTGCCATGTCTTCAGCTCCTCCTTGCTGAGCGCTGGCGAGAGCTGTCCGCCTCGCTTGCCGTTGGGGAGAGCGTCCAGCAGGTGAGCACTGCACGTGTGACCCCAGCCCGGGCAGCTGCACCCCTTTTCTGAGTGGCTTGCCCATGTGCATTCCAAGGGGACTGGCTGCTGCTGAGGGGCAGTGGCCTTGAGGTGGGCACATGGGGTCCAGAGGCTGATGGAGCCGGCGGTCGAGGTCTGAGGCGCTCCCCGGTGCAGCGCTCGGGTGCGGGGAGACGGTGTGTGGGCTGTGTGAAGAGCGGGCTGGCCACACGCGCAGGCCTGACATCTCAGAGGCCGTAGAGGTGGCGATGCGGCCTGGAAGCTCAGGTCCCGGGCAGTTGCGCAGTCCCCGCCACATTCCCGGCGAAGCGCCCGGGCTGGTCGGCTCCCGGCTGGTCGGCTCCCGGGCTGGTCGGCTCCCGGGCTGGTCGGCTCCCGGGTGACGGCACTGACCCCAGGTCTCACTTTCCCCATTCGGGTCTTAGGACTCCATTTCTTCAGAAACCGGGTGCTAAGTCTTACATATTCGTTGCATTTCATAAAAGCTAAATGATACCTGGAAGTCATATTCTGTAACTTAAAGCAGAGACGGAGAAGTAGTGACAGTTTGAAAAACCAGAGCAGAGACCGGACCCTCCCTTATTGTTAAAAAGGCTTCGCTGCCATTGTGGGGGTCCAGCTCGAAGGGCGATTCGGGGCCGCCTCCGTGAAGTGCTAGCCGTGCGCCTGCCAAGTTCAGCAGGGGTCACGTTTGCTGTCTGCCCTGTGCGGGCGCCTCTCCTGTACAGGCTCATGGTTTGAGAAGAGCAGGGGCTCCCCGAGTCCTATTGGAGGTGAAGCGCGGCGCCCCCATGCCCGCGTGCAGCCTGAAGCGCTGACCCAGCCTCGCTCTGTCCCTCAGCTCGTCCGGCGGATGATCGACTGCACGTCCAGCGGGGGTGTCACGGCCAACGACGTGATCATGCACTTCACGCTCAGCTCCCTGCCCTTCGGGGGCGTGGGTGAGTGTCCCCGCGCCGCCCCGGCCGCCGCGCTGTCCACTTCCCGCGGGTGGTCCTCTCCCAGCGCCCTCCCGGCGCCCGCCCGGTGGCAAGTCCTCTTCCTGCTCCCTCCGGGCCTCTGCCGGGGTTCCTCTCTGTCCTGCCACCACCTTTCATCCTGAGTAGCACCTGCCACGGCCCCCAATTATTTTGTTCCTTTTGTTGCTTTACGTGTTGATTGTCCTTCTCCCACGTTTAGGGGATTTTGGAGCCAGCAGTCCAGTCCCTCCATCTTGGTTAGGGAGGGAGTGAGTAGCAGGGGACAGTGCCAGGAGCGCAGTGCCAGGCTGCTCGCCCTGAGCTGTCCCCCGGGCACTCACCTCGGTGCTGCTCTGGGGCACAGCCTGTGGCTCCCTCTGGGCTGTGACCTGCCTGCCTCTTTCACACCTGGGAGGACTGACTCAACTTTTTATTTAAGGAGGGAGGGATCTCTTGGGGGTCAAGCAACATGATTTGCTGATGGATTGGAGTGTTTGGGTGTGGAGGGAGGTGGTGAATGAAGGAAAGGATGGTTAGTGAGATTTGGGCTGTAGTTATGTGGTCTCACTGCCCACATCCTTCAAGGATTAGAGGAGACTCCGTTGTGTCTGGTCCTCCGTGCCCGCAGGATCCCGTGGCGCCCTGCGAGGCCACAGGGCCGCTCAGTGCTGATCCAGTGACGGGCTCAGTCCTGTCTGACTGGGTACGTTTGGCACCATTGACCAGATGCTCTTCTTTGTAACAAAACAAACCTTCCCCCCAAATGGCTTAGTAAGAAAACTCGGGAAAGATAGAGGAGCCCAAAGAAACAAACTCAGATTACCCATAACCCACTGGCTAGAGATAGCCTGTGCTGATGTCTTTCAAGTTCTTTTCAAAATGCTAACCTTTTGATCCATGTTGCCAGATTTCCCTGCTGCTTCAGCTGCCATCTAAGTGATGGACCAGTGAACTGCCTCCCAGCCCTGGGTGTCCAGGCTGGGCCATGGTCCTGCACACGTGATGGCCTGCGCCATGGTCCCGCACACATGATGGCCTGCGCCATGGTCCCGCACACGTGATGGCCTGCGCCATGGTCCCGTACATGTGATGGTCTGTGCCACGGTGCCGTACACGTGATGGCCTGCGCCACGGTCCTGCACACGTGATGGCCTGCGCCATGGTCCCGCACACATGATGGCCTGCGCCATGGTCCCGCACACGTGATGGCCTGCGCCATGGTCCCGCACACGTGTCTGTCCAGCACACACAGTAGATTTGAGACGTGAAAACTGGCCGAGAGCATGGCTTTTGGGAGGCAGAGACTGACACTTGCCTGTCACCACCCAGCGGTGTCACCTGTCGTCCTGGTCTTGGGTGCTTTCTGGGAGCTTGGAGGCAGCCGGTGGGTGCACAGGGCTGTGGAGTGGAGCCACGTGGCTGGTCTGGGCTCCATCCTGGCTTTGCGTTTTCACCTCGGGCAGTACCCGCCCCTGCGGGCTCCCTTCCCTCTGGACTTGGGGTGATGACACTTAGCACTCTGGGGGGTGGTGAGTGAGGTCAGAGGCCGCACAGCACTGTCCCTGGCGTCCTGAGAGCCCTGCGGGGGAGCTGCCCACCTGCCCTCCTCTTGGGGAGCGTCCTGTTTTATAGGGAGGCCCGCCTGGTGGGGACGCTGGGACGAGTGTCCTGAGAGGAGCCCCTGGTGCCGGCCCAGAGGTGGAGCCGGTCCGAGGCAGCAGTGCCGCCTGCAGCACAACCGCGGTGTCTGTCCCTGTCTTCCAGGTTCCAGTGGGATGGGAGCTTATCACGGAAAACATAGTTTCGATACTTTTTCTCACCAACGTCCCTGTTTATTGAAAAGTTTAAAGGGAGAAAGTGCTAACAAACTCAGATATCCCCCCAACACCCAGTCAAAGGTGGATTGGGCAAAATTCTTCATTTTGAAACGATTCAGCAAAGGAAAACTCGGTCTCCTGCTCCTCGCCGTCCTGGGCATTGTGGCCGCCGTGCTGGTCAAGGTAAGTCCCGCGGCGCGTGCCGGCGTCAGGTCCTGCCTGGGTGGCCGCCAGCTGCATTCCTGTTGCCTGGGGGGCTCCTGGGATCTTTTCATGAACTCTGGCTCAGATGAAGGCGGTGGGCCAGCACAGCCTGCTGGCCAGCCTCCTGTTTTTGCAAAAAGGAGGGGGCACAGCCACACCCTCGCTGGCTTGGCCTCTGGCTGCTGTTGTGCTGAGACTCAAGGCCATAGAGCCCACGGCCTGCGGTACAGTCGCTGACCTCTGGTCTCAGACTTCACACCACAAGGACCGCCTGGCCGAGTTCTGAGCCGCCCAACCCTCTGGGGCTTTGCTCCTGGTGCCTCGGTTTCAATTTTGTTGGTGAATGTGCCTAAGAGGGAGGAGGAGCTCTGGTGGTGAAGCGTCCGCTGAGGGAGGTCTGGGTGCTTTTCCTCCAGATTTGACTCCCATACGATTCTCTTGGTGACAGCGACATAGACACGGGCTTGCTGAGAGGCCCTGACCGCCGCCCCCCAAGGCAGTTTGTGTCCTTGGGGGGCGAGCTGGGGTGGGAGGGCAGGCAGTGGTTCTGGGGCTGCCACTCCCCCTCCCCCACCCCCCCCACCGGGCGGCATTGAAGGGGCTCATCTGTGAGGAGCAGGCTGGGGGAGCGGCGGAGCTCGAGCGTGCCGTGTGAATAGCGTGTGTGTGTGTGTGTGTGTGTGTGTGTGTCTGTCCTGTTCCACTTGAACTCGAAAGGGGCTGCTCGTCTCACAGCAGCAGGGCTTGGGTGGAATCGGAGACCCAGTTGCATGTGAGGTCATTTGGGTTTTCTCAGAAACACCGGGCTGTGCTGAGGAGGGAGGCCCCGCTGGGCCTCCTGGCGGCCCAGGGAGCCGTGTGAGCGGACGTGTCAGAAACCAGCTGTCTGTGGGAGTGAGGTAGGACTTCTCTCTGTGCAGCGGGCTTGGGACTGTGGAAGAAACAGTGTTCATTTGCCTTCGATTTGGACTTTGGCCCGAGTGTCAGATGTTAAAACTTAACTTTCCCACATTTCAAAAGGGTGAGTGAGGGCGGGTCGCTAGAATCTTAAAAAGTGTAGAGGTGCCGTAACAGGTTTGGCTCAGTGGATAGAGCGTCAGCCTGCGGACTGAAAGGTCCCAGGTTCGATTCCGGTCAAGGGCGTGTACCTGGGTTGCAGGCACATTCCCAGTCGGTGTGCAGGAGGCAGCTGATCGGTGTTTCTCTCTCATCGATGTTTCTAACTCTCTATCTCTCTCCCTTCCTCTCTGTAAAAAATCAATAAAATATATTTTTTTAAAAAGTGTAGAGGTGATGGTTAGCTGGGTCTGGATGAAGGTGCATCAGTTTTACAGGAGGACAGGCACGCACTGCCCCTTCCTCTCCTCATCCCCCCAGGCTCCGGAACCGGACCGCCAGCCAGTGTAGACCTGCAGTCGCTTTAGACACCGAACGCTTTGTTTCATAATTTGAGAATCTTCTAAGAATCTCTCAGTCACTTTTAGTTTTGTTTTGAGTTGTTTTGGTTTTTAAAATGTGACTTTAGGATTCATGGCAGCAGCCGGTGTGTGCAGCTCAGGGGCTTTCCATTCTTCGCCTTCCTGCGGCCCCAGCGCGCCGGGAGCAGCTCTTTGCCGGCAGCAGCCTGGTGCGGCTTTCTTCCCCTCTCAGCTGCAGCTCCTGGGCTGGGACTTCTTAGCCTCATGGCAGTTTGGAGGTCCCGGCTGACTGCTCTCGGGCCTGGGCTCCCGCATTAGGGTCTGGAGAAGCAGCACCGTGTAACAGTGCGTAGCTGCACCCGGTGGCATGGCTCCGTGCTTGAGCATCGACCTATGAACCCGAGGTCACAGTTCAATTCCCGGTCAGGGCTCAATCCCCAGTAGAGTGTGTGCGGGAGGCAGCCAACCAATGATTCTCGCTCATCATTGATGTTTCTATCTCTCCCCTCCCTTCCTCTCTGAAATCAATCTATATGTGTGTGTGTGTGTGTGTGTGTGTGTATAATGTGGCTTTGATTCCTGGTGTGTGTGTGTGTCTCTGTGTGTGTGTGTATATATAATGTGGCTTTGATTCCTGGTGTGTGTGTGTGTGTCTCTGTGTGTGTGTGTATATATAATGTGGCTTTGATTCCTGGTGTGTGTGTGTGTGTGTGTGTGTATATATATAATGTGGCTTTGATTCCTGGTGTGTGTGTGTGTGTGTGTGTGTGTGTGTCTATATAATGTGGCTTTGATTCCTGGTGTGTGTGTGTGTGTGTGTGTGTCTATATAATGTGGCTTTGATTCCTGGTGTGTGTGTGTGTGTGTGTGTGTGTGTGTCTATATAATGTGGCTTTGATTCCTGGTGTGTGTGTGTGTGTGTGTATAATGTGGCTTTGATTCCTGGTGTGTGTGTGTGTGTGTGTCTATATAATGTGGTTTTGATTCCTGGTGTGTGTGTGTGTGTGTGTGTGTATAATGTGGCTTTGATTCCTGGTGTGTGTGTGTGTGTGTGTGTCTATATAATGTGGCTTTGATTCCTGGTGTGTGTGTGTGTATATATAATGTGGCTTTGATTCCTGGTGTGTGTGTGTGTATATATAATGTGGCTTTGATTCCTGGTGTGTGTGTGTGTGTGTGTGTGTGTGTGTATAATGTGGCTTTGATTCCTGGTGTGTGTGTGTGTGTGTATAATGTGGCTTTGATTCCTGGTGTGTGTGTGTGTGTGTGTGTGTGTGTGTGTATAATGTGGCTTTGATTCCTGGTGTGTGTGTGTGTGTGTATAATGTGGCTTTGATTCCTGGTGTGTGTGTGTGTGTGTGTGTGTGTGTGTGTGTATAATGTGGCTTTGATTCCTGGCTTTGAGACCAACCTAATTATGACGTTGGGCAAGGCCTTTCCTTGGGCCTCAGCATCCTCACCTGTAGGCAGGCGTCGGCATCAGGCTCCCCAGATCCCTTCCAGCTCCACCTCTCAGGTCTCAGTCCTGTGAGCTGGTGTGTTACCTGTTCAGGTTGGTTGAATTCAGTGAGACTATGGAAAGATTTGGTTTTCTTTTCCTCTTAGCTGCTTCTCTGCTATTCTCTCTGAGCTTGCATCCATTTTTTTAAAAAAAATCACCTTTTATTGTAAATAAATGACCGAGCCTATATTTGTCATTTACTTGAGGAATCTTTATTATAATTATGTGTGGATGTGATTGTATTCATTTTGCCAGAATTAGGATGGATTTAAAACATTTCTTTAAAAATCCTCTCCCAAGGATATGTTTTTACTGATTTGAGAGAGAGAGGAAGGGAGAGGGAGAGAGAGACAGAAACATCAATGTGAGAGAGAAACATCATTTGGTTGCCTCACACACACACCGACCGGGATCGAACCCGCAACATTTGGAGTCAGGACGGTGCTCCAACCACCTGAGCCGTGAGGCCAGGGTGAGTCAGAAACACTTATCAGTAAATGGGAAACGGACAGCGTGAGTGCTTATCTCCAAAGAGCCTTTCAGAGCCTCGGGCAGTTCTCTATAGACATTGGAACACCCACGTACAAGTGCACAGAGCCCCAGTGAAGTGCAGTCTGAGCCATGGGGAGCGTTGCGGAGGGCGTGGAAGGGTCAGGGGTAAAAGGCTAGTTGGTAAGTGTCACTCGGCCTCTGAAAATTAAATATGACAGTTGAACTCTAAGGTGTGTGGCAGCGCTTCTTCAGCCTCGCAGTATGGCTTGGAGTTCGTAGGACTTTGGAATTTTAGTCGTGTTTTAAATTAATTTTTAAAGGGAGAGAGAAAGAGAGAAACATCATTTGTTATTCCACCTACTTATGCGTTCATTGGTTGATTTCTTGTATGTGCCCTGACCAGGAGCAAGCCCTCAACCTTTCTGTACGGGGATGACGCTTTAACGAGCCACGCTCCCGCCCATGGTGAAGCTTTAGTGGTACTGCAGCTGTCAGCAGTTCTCCGATTTCATGTAGCAGCTGCTCGCAATGCGAGGACAATAAACAAGCATTTTCAACTCCCGTCTCTAGGCCAGGGCTGTCCCACTGGCCTGGAACAGGATGCCGCCGGTGGCACCACCTGCGTGGTTACAGGTGTTGGGGGAAGAGCATAATCTTGACCCAGTTCACAGCGCACTTAGACCCTGAGGGATACGCGGCCTTGGGTGGAACGCGTTTGGAGGTGGCATCCTCAGCTCCCGCTCCAGGGCTGGCCGGGTAACCTGGTCTCTTTCTCCTCTGCAGGCTGTGTACTACTGAAGAGGCCCTGCTCAGCCTCCTCGCTGCCCCCACCGAATCATTCCTCTGAGAAGCAGTTCATGAAGCCATAGGTTTAGCTCCTACCAAAAACAGAAAGAGAATACGCAGCCCTGCACTCAACCCTGACGTCATAGCCAAGCGCCATGAATGCAACTTGCATTTCAGCCAAATCCCAGCATTCCCCCTGAGGACACTCAGAACCCACTCTGGACTGTGCTGCTGGGCTGGGGCCGGGGAAGGAGAAGGTCTGGAGCTACCCCTGCGTCCCCTGGGAGCTCGGAGGATCTCAGACCCGCCCAGGGACCGCCTCCCCCCGTTCATGGGACATGGGACACCCCGCCCCGTCCCTGCTGTTGCCTCCATCACTCTGGAAACTTTCAAGAGTTCAGTCTGGAGAGATGAGGATGGATTTTCCCCGGCTCTAGAACTGGGGGAGCTGGGTCCCTGTCCCTCGTTCACCCCTTGGGACTTGCGGATCTGACCTCCACGAGTTGGCCCGCCCATCAGACCAGTGGTGCTCCTCCGTTCTCGTCCGTTCACCGGCCTGCCTTGTGTCTGGTTGTGGCATCTCTTGTCCCTGCCACGGAGGCTTATTGTGACGGGAACCCCGAAGCATCCTGTGAGCCCTAGGACTTCCGGGAAGACAGTGCCCGTTTCATTCGGGTGTCACCTGTCACTCTCACAGTGTAGGCGTTACAGATCCTACATCTTACAAAACCTAACTGGCATTTTCAAATGTAGTAGTAGGAGTGCTGTACTTACAATTCTTATCCTCTGTCAGGGCCCTGAAATTGCAAGTTAGTGGTTTTCCCAGGGCAGATCTTTACGTTTTTTATTCTATAGCAACAATGCAAGTAAGTTTCACTTCTTTAAGCTGCAGAGAGGCCCCGTGTGGGGAACCCATTTCCTGTCTTTCGGGGACAAGAGGCCTTGGATGCTCGGGACCTGGGGGTGGTCCTTTGGAGAAACCTGCAGGAGGACTGGACGCCGTAGCAGTTGGCCAGGCTGAGGGGATGGAGGGCCAGCAGCCGCCCGCTGGGGAATGTGCTCAAGGAGCCCAGAGGCGGGCGGGTGCCCCGTGGGGCCTGCTGAGGGGCTGGCGGCCAGAGCCCCACCTCCCCCCATTTGAAACAGACTCTGCCCACTCGATGAGAGAATGTAATTCACTTTATGGAATGTATAATCTGCTTCGTTGGATGAGTTTGTTCCTTGAAGACGGTCTGAAGTATGTCTTCATCACAGAATGAGGCGTCAGGAGTTAACCACTACACTGGTTTAGGAAAAAGCTGCTTAAACTGTAACTATAGAATAATCATAATTTCAAAATGGCATTTTCATTTAGTAAATTGTAATTATAATTTCTAATTAAACTAAATTATTGGCTTGTCTACTAGTATATTCTGCTTCAAAATAAACCATTATATTTGATGAAAGTGGTATGATTTCCATAACATTCTTAGTGTGGAACCTCAGGCATGATCTTTGGGACAGAATTCTTTGATCACATATTTTCTCCAACTATAAATACATATTTTGTCTTTACCGAAGGTGGTGTCTCAACCTCCTTTAAGCCATGCGTCCTCTTGTTAAATTCTAGCTGAGGAGGTTTTCTCAAGCTTCGCTTTCTGCCCTTTGTAGTTTGGTTTTTATTTTTTAAAATACCTTTGTAGTAAATAGTTTTTTTCCAACTACATCCTCTGGGTTGTTGTAATTTATAATAAGAAATAGATATGGTCTCGGTCCCTGTTCCTGCCCCAGAATTCCTAGGTGATGAGAGTGACTAAGGCGTCTTGTTATTGTTAATTGTAAGGGTTTTCAGACAGGACCCGAGGATGAGGGATGGGAGATGGTTGCCAAGGAGACCAGCTTTGTGATTAGAGGGGTGGCACTTCCCAGACCTCAGAGCGGGAGGGGTGCCGGAGGTGGAGTTAAGTCACCGGTGCCAGTGGTTCGGTCAGAGCCTCTGTGGTGAAGCTTCATAAAGGCCCCAAGGCCGGGAGTGGGGAGCAGGCTGGGGAGCACGGGGGACATGGCAGGGAGGCCCCACCCCCTTTCCCTGCTCTGTGCCTGTGGCCTCCCATCTGGCTGCCCCCGAGTTACATTTTTTAATCAACTGGTCATCCAGTCAGTAAAGTATCCCTGCGAGTGAGTTCCCTGAGCCACTCTGACAAGTTAATTGGCCTGCGGAGGGGTCATTGGAACCTCCCATCTGTGCTGGTGGGTCAGGTGACACCTGGACTTGTGTTCAGAGCCTGAAGTTGCCGGTGGGGGCGGGTGGGGGGGGGGTGTCTTGTGGGACCCAGTCCCTAACCTGTGGGGTCTGATGCTGTGTCCAGGTGCATAGTCAGAACCGAGTTAAGTTGTGGGACATCAGCTGGTGCCAGAAATGCTCGGTGGCCGGGAAGGAAACATCAGAACTGGTGTCACAATCTTACCCTCCGATCCCCATTTGCTGGTCTAAAAGGTTTTTGTAAGCGCATTCAGAGGACATGAATCCCACCAGCCTCACACAAAAAGGTCCCACACCGACCTGCCTCCGGGGGCTGTTGGAGACACCAGCGTATTGAGTGCCCACGGCCGGAAGGGCCTTCCAGGTGCCCGTGTCTCCACGGCTCGTCGGGCTATGGACCACTCCCTCCTCGCCCGGGAACCACAGAACACGGCTGGAGAGCCAGTGGCACTACCTCGCCACGCTCTGCACCTGGTGCGTGACGGGTGCTAAATGCTCGCGAACAAAAGGCATTTGTGTCAGACAAGGCTGTAGGCTTGCCTTCCTGTGGGCCGGAGGCTGGTGTCTGTGTGGACGCTGCGAACAGGAGACTGATTCATAGCACGTTGGCCTTCGAAACGGAGCTAGACTCTGCGTCCTTTTCTCTGTCCTTGATCAGCCCATCTGGTTGGTTTGTGAGTGTTTATAGCCGCTGATGCTGAGGGACTGGCCATGGAGGCCGGCCTGCCCTCTGCCCTCGGTGGCGGTGTGTGTGCGGCTGAGACAGCAAGGAGCCCGCAGATGTTCCCCGGGCTCAGAATTCGGGTCAACACTGAGTTCCTCCTGCAGCAAAGCGAGCTGGGCTGGCGCCCTCGTGTCATCACTACGGTAAGAACGGTTTCTCAAGGTCTCTGACAAGTGAAATGCCAGTGGGATGAGGGGGTGGGGGCAGGTGTGGGGGAGGGGTTACGGACAGCCAGCCTCACTGCCGGTGGGGGGGGCGTGGGGCAGGCAACAGGTGTGGTCTCGGCCCACTGGCCCCTTTTCCAGAGCTTCGAGAAGGCTGCAGACAGATTGGGCAGAAGACAGGGCTAGGAAATGCATACTTTTTAATGTGATGGTGTTTGTTTTGCTTTGAAATGTCCAATTGGAAGCCGTTTGCATTATTGAGTAAGTGCGATCCCAGAAGCTTCGCCTTCAGTCTGGGGCAGAGAGAGCCATTGACCACAACACAATCTGTGCAAGTCAGACCCGGGGAGTGGCCGGCGTGGCCTCGCACTGCATCCCGTAGGAGCTTGGCTGTGCAGTGGGGCAGCCTCTCGGCTTCCTTCCTCAACAGCCGCTCGGCTAGTGCCTGGAGGCCAGGATGCTGACCACGAGCCCCGCGGTCAGAGTGGCCGACGCGGCCCCCAGAGCAGCCCCGCGGCGGAGGGCCAGCTGCCTCCCCGACAGCCCGCTGGGAGGAGCTGGGAGCGCCGGGGCTGTGTCTGGAGTCCTGAGGTGGTCCGCGTGGCACCCGGGGCTTGAGAACATCGTCAGGGAGACACCAGGACAGGTGCCTGTGGCCACTGCGGAGCAAAGGGGAGCAGCTCAGCCATCCCAGGCCGGGGAGGCGGAGTGGGGACCCTGGCTGCGCCGTCTGCCGCAGGCCCCGCTAACTGAGCTCGGCCCCCACCGTGAGCTGCACGGAGCCGCCGCCTTTCTGTGCTGCAGCGGGGGCACCGGAGGGGACCCGCCGCCTTTCTGTGCTGCAGCGGGGGCACCAGAGGGAACCATGCAGGAAAGCGCCGTCAGCTGATTTAACGCACAGATACCGTTACCACGGAGGTCAGGGAGGCGTGTCCCTGGCTGAGCCTGCCTCTGTCATGACATGGCCCTCACAGGGGTTTCGAGTGCGTGTGACCTGCCTCGTGGACCATGCGCTCAGGCTGCGGTGCAGCCACTGTGCCAGCTGGGGCGCGGCTGGCGCTCAGCACGGCCGGGGCAGGAGCCTGTGCCCTGAGCAGGGCCATCGTTCCACCACGGACACCAGGTATAAACAGAGGTGCCTGCCTCCGGTGTGGTGCAGGGAGGTAGGTGAGCAGTGCCCGCTCCAGGCAGCGAGCCAGGCAGACCTGCCCCCGCCAACAGGACGGCTGTGGGCCTGAGCGGAGGGGGCGCTATGACCGCCCGCTCGGCCTCACCTCTTGCCTTTGCCAGTGGAGGGACAGCGAGGAGGAGACCTAGCTCCCAGCCCTGCTTCCGTCTGAGGACGCGCTATGGCTCACGGCCTCACACGGAGGAGGGCACGTGTGTGAGTGTGTCTTCTGGGGCTTGGACGTCCTGTCACGCCGAGAGCCCTGGGCTTGCCTGGTTCCAGCCGCCCGACAGGGCAGCCGCTGGCCTTTGTGTCTGAGCCCAGCAGAAGCGCCTCCAGCATTACCTGCAGACCCGGCCCCTTCCTCGGGCCCGGCTCTGGGGGCGCAGCTCGCGGGGTGCTCGGTGCCCTGCCGCCGCAGCCCTGCGTACTTCTCAGCCTGCAGGAGAGAGCCCGCGGGTCAGCCTGCCACCCCTCCAGCACCAGGAGCTGGACCCCAAATCGGGAGCTCCCACTACCCCCGACCCCGACCTCCGTGCTGGACTGCACTCTCTCCCCTCCCTGCTCCAGCTGCCCCAGAGCGCAGCCCTGCAGAGAGGAGGCAGGGAGGACCGTGGGGGAGCGATGGACCGGGTGCGGCTGACCGGTCAGGGCTTCTATGTCATCAGCAAAGATCCTGGCGGGGGTGCAGCAGTGCTGGTCTAGCTGCTGCCTCAGGCAGCCTCACGTGCTGCTG
The DNA here is from genome assembly GCF_028538775.1 of Myotis yumanensis. Taxonomy (NCBI): domain Eukaryota; kingdom Metazoa; phylum Chordata; class Mammalia; order Chiroptera; family Vespertilionidae; genus Myotis; species Myotis yumanensis. Next base: position 2,737,903 of record NW_027223767.1, read on the forward strand.
GGTAAGCCTCACCCACTCTGCCTGCCTCCCCCGTGGCGGCTCCCTGCCTGCCTGCGGGGCGGCAGGCCTCCCTGGCCGGCCTGTGACACCGGCCGCTGAGGCCGCACACGCTCGGGGTGGGGCAGGCCTTAAATGTTGCTGCTTCACATCCGTGCTACCATCGTCTTACACGCCAAGATGACTCGCTCCCCACACGAGGGCACACCCGCACCCCTGGGGACCAGGGGCTTGGAGAGGGCACCCCTCCTGCTCTGCACGCGGCGGTGGACAGGATCTATGACGGCTCGCCCGGCGGGCGCACGCGGGGTCAGGCAGTTGCACTAGCCCTTTGCCTGGGGTCCGGCGGCCGGCTGGCTGAGGGGGCTTCCTGGGGTGCGCGTCTCTCTAATCGGAGCGCGAGCAGCTGCCATGGCCCGGTCTGGGCTCCATCACAGGACAGAGCAAGTGGGTCCACTGAGGCCCCACGAAGCAGGTGCCTGGGCCGCTCTGGGGGGCATCACTTCACCGGGCCGGCCAGGCGAGCGTGTCCCCAGGCCGGGCCGCAGACTCACCTCCTCCGCAGCCAGCGCCCAGTCCATCCGCGCAGTGTAGGTGGCCAAGGCAGCCGCGGCCAGCACGCCGCAGACCAGCATGCCCAGCCAGAGGCCTGTGGGGACAGTGACAATGGGCACGTGTCCAGCGCCCGCCCCCCTCTCCTCACTCCTCCCCACATACCCATAGTTCTCATTCTGACCACAAAGGCCAGAACGATGCCCAGTGGGAGGCCGATGGCGTAGTAGGCGATGGCGTTCACCAAGGCTCCGAAGGCCTGCCGGCCGGTTCCTCTCAGGACTCCGCCGTAGACACACTGGGCGGGAGCAGAGGGGTGGTGAGCAGGGATGGGGCGGTGGCAGGCAGCAGGCACTTGCTAGGCGGTTTCCTGAACTCTCATGGGTGGTGCTCTCAGCCCCCTTTCCTCTGCGGGGACGGAGCCCGGAGCCCAGGTCACGCCCCGTGTGGCACAGCGGCTGGGTTTCGGGCACAGCTCAGGGCCTGCCTTCGCCTCCACGCCTCATCGCCGCCTAGAAAAGGCGGTAAAACCAGAGACTGCCCGCCAGCTGGCCCGGAGATTGCCTAACACTCATTCGGAGATGTGAGGTGTTGGTTTCCTATTCTTGCCGTAGCAAATCACTGCAAACTTAGAGTTAAAAACAAGACACTGTTGCTTTGTAGCTGGGATTGGAAGCCCGATGGGTCTCACCACGCTGAAGTCAAGCCTGCTGCCTTCTGGGTCAGAGACAACGTCTCCGCCTTTCCCAGCTCCGGGAGCTACCTGCGCCCTGGGCTCCGCCGCTCAGGCCACAGTGGCGTCGCTCCCCCCTCGCTTCCCTCGTCTCCTTCTCTGGCTCGCCACCTCCCCTCCCATGAGGCCCCTGGGATGACGCTGGGATCTGGATAATCCAGGATCATCTCCCCACCCAAGACCCTTGACATTGGAAAATTCCCAGGTCCCGGGATGAGCAGGTGATACTCCTGCGGCCGGGCCGTCGTTCTGCCCACCACCTGCGAGCCAAGGTGCTGTGCTGTCCATGTGAGGCAGGCAGCCGTGCCCGCTCTGGGGAAGTGCGACTCCTGCTTTATTTCCTAGCCTCGTCCTCCCGAGGGACCCGGAGCTAATGAGCTGAAGAAGCACAGGTCAGCACTCAGTCGCTAGTGCTTGGTTAAGATGAGGGCTGTGGAGTATGTTGTGGCTGCTGCACATCTGAGCAGAGAGGTCATGCCCTGGGGACAGGAGGTGCTGCCTCTTGAGCTTTGAAATATGTGCACACATTGCTCATTGTTATATATCAGGATATAGAAGATGATACTTTTGATTAAGAAAAAGACATTTCCAAAATTATGCTCTGAACCAGTATGTCTCAGCCTGGGCAGTTTGCCTCCTGGAAGTGTTTGGCAATGGCTTTGATTGTCACAACTGGAGGGGGGGGGGGGTACTCCTGGCATCTAGTGGGTTGAGGCCAGGGATGCTGCTGAACACCCTCCAGTGCCCAGGGCAGCCCTCCTGCAGCAAGGAATGGTCAGGAGGGCCAAGCTCGAGAGGCCTTGAGAACACAATGCCGTGGCAGGGCGGGGCACAGGAGGGCTGGCGGCGCAGGGCTGCCTAGGAGAAGCAATGGGCTGGTGGACTCAATAGCGAGCCCCAAGAGTGGAGATGGCCAGGGGAGGCGGGGGAGCTGGCTCAGTTCTCCATGTACCCCACGGTGGCTGGAGGCTGAGCGTGTGTGGAGCAGAGATGAGCAGACCCGTGCCACCCACACCTCCCAGACAGTGGAGCCTGGGCATGGACAGAAGAGACACAAGAGGAACCAGAAGGAAGTCAACGCGGAACAGACTTACAAACAGCCTGAGTGTGCCCCCAGCCCACATGCGGATCCTCCAGCAGGAAATGGGAGCCTTACCAATGGTCAGAGGTATCTGACCACAATCTCCAATCCGTGACTGGCTGGCCACTGAGCTATGTAAACAGGGAAGTGCCCCCTAGGAAGCTAAGCTTAAAAATAAACAAGAAACACACATGCACACAAAACTAAGCATAGATATCAGCTGCAGGTTGTGGAGGCAGGATTCACAGAAATAGTCCAGGCAAGTTACTAAACAGAACAACAGGCCTTGGGGAGAAGTCACACATGACAAGCTCCAGGATGGACCTATGCTAGGCCACAAAGCAGGTCACAGTACATTTTAAAATATTGAATTCATATAAAATATGTTCTCTGGCCATAACAGAGTGAAATTAGAGATGCCTACCAGAAAGAACCTGGGAACAACCCAAATATTGAGAAATTAACACACTTCTAAACTCGAGTCAATAACTCACAAGAGGAATTTTAAGTATTTTAAACTGAATGAAAAGGAAAACAACGTGCCAAAACCTGTTAGATGCAGCGAAAGCAGCACGTACGGGGGGTGTATGGTTCTACATGCCTGGGTCAGGAGAGAAGAAGGAGCCCCGCCAGTAGCCGAACATTCCACCCGCCCAAGCCAGTGAAGCAGAGCAAACTGTACCCAAGGAGCAGATGGGCGTAGCCTGAGCAGCGTGAGGTCATCGGAACCAAACATTCTACTTCCTTGATGAGATCCGCCAAACTGGCAAACACCAAGGAGTCGACGTTGGTAAATAAGACCAAGAAAATAGCAAAGTGGAGCCACAAGTTACCAAGATCAAGAATGAAAGAAGGGACGTTGCTCCTGGCTATAAAGAAAGGACTATAAGGGAAAACTATGAGCAACTTCATGCCAAAGAATTAGCTTAGTTGAAGTGAATACATTCTTAGAAAGACAAATTACCAAAACTAACTCAATAACAGAAGGGAAATATACCTATAACAAGTCAATAAATTGAATTACTTTAAAATCTTCTGACAAAAGCTCAGGCCCAGATGGTATCATTGGTGAATTCTGTCAAATAGAGGAGAAGCAATGCCAATCCTCCACAAACTCAAAAAGTGTCAGAGTAGAGAACACTTTCAAAATCCTTCTATGAGACCAATGTCACCCTTACACCAAAGCCAGGTCAGGATATTACAGGGAAAAGATAAACATCACAGACGAGCACTGGCCGGTGGCGCAGTTGGTTGGCGCATTGTCCTATACAACAAAGGTTGCAGGTTTGATTCCCGGTCAGGGCACATGCCTCAGCTGTAGGCATGATCCCCAGTTGGAGCACGTATGGGAGGCAACTGATTGATTTTTCTCTCACATTGATCTCTCTCTCTCTTCCTCTCTCTAAAAAAAAACCAATAAAAACATCCTTGAGTAAGGATTACAAGTAAATAAATAGAAAATTTAAAATTACAGGCGAACATTCCTCATGAATATAGATGTAAAATCTTTTAACAAAATATTAGCAAGCCAAATGCACCAATATATAGAAAAGATATACACCATGATCTGGAGGAGTTTATCCTAGGAATGCAAGGTATAACATTTGAAAATCAGATCATGTAATTATACCACATTAATATAACAAAAACCATAGGATTATCCCAATAGATACAGAACAACATTCTTCAAATCCACGAGAAAATGTTTCAACACAGTAGGAGTAGAAGGGCTCTTCCTTAACCTGGTAAAGGGTGTTTGTAAAAACCTTACAGGTAACATATCTGATGCTGAAAGACTGAATACTTCCCCCAGCATTGGGCACAAGGCATGGATGAAAGATCTTTCGACTTCTACTCAATATTGCCCTGAGATTCTAGCCAGATGAAAAGGAAAAGGTAAAACTCTTTATTCACAAATGACACGATCCTATATGTAGGAAATCTTAAGGAATCCACGTACAAAAAAATGACTAGAATGAATTTAACCAGGTCACAGGATAAAAGATCAATAAACAAAATCCCTTCACTGTAAACTCTCTGTTGGCAATAGTTTGACTTCTTTCCTGCATGAAGCCAAGAGCCCACAGTGGGTGGTGGACCCTCGGGCCCCCGACCCCGGGGTGCCTGCATCACAGCCACTTTGGGAAACAGTTTGGCAGTTTCTTAGAAATTTAAACATAAACTTATTATTCAACCGAACAATTCAAGTTCTAGGACTGTAAAAAGAGAAATGAAACCATACGTTCACACAGAGGACTTGTACGAGAATGTTCCCAGCAGCCTTAGTCATAATAGCCAAAACCAGAAACAACCCGGAAGCCCACTCACTGGTGACTGGATAGGCAAGATGTGCTACACCCACACAATGGACTATTATTTGTCACAAAAAGGAATGAAGTCCTGAAAAAGTACTGCTACATGGATAAACCTCAAAACGTCACCCTCAGTTAAAAAGGCAGCCACAAAAGACGACCTATGTTTCATTTACATGAGTTGTTCATAAAAGGCAAAGTTCACACACCTATGGAAAGCACCTCAGTGGGTGCCTGGGGCCGGCCAGGGCCAGGGATTGACTGTGAAACAGGCCCCGGGAAATTTGGGGGGTGATGGACAGATTCTGAAACTGGATTGCCGTGATGGTTGACAACTCTACATTTACTTAAAATCATTCAATTATTCGCTGAAAATGTGTGAATTTTATGGTATGTGATTATAATTCAGTAAAAGTATAAAAATGAAAATAATGTCCATGGAAACATAAGTGAAGAATAATGTCAACATAGCCAGGAGGAAAGGCCCCTTGCAATTGCTAGTTGCAAAGTTGTTTCCAAGTTCCTTGGGGTGAGGGAGAAGCAGATAAGCGCTGCCTGGGAGGAGGCAGGCCTAGCTCCCTGAAGCACGGCTCTCCAGCCTGCCAGCGTCAGGAGGAGCACTGTGACCAGTAACCCTAACAGTATCCTCTGACCCCCCACAAGGTAGTTCCCCTTCATGGTCCATGATAAAAGCTACAGATACGACGACAGAACACAGCCCGGAGGACGCGTGCTGCCGGGGCTGACAGTGCTGCGCCTATGCTCTCTGAACGCCCAGCCAGACTCAGAGGGAAGTCCCAGGGCAGAGCAGCCGGGCAGTGAGCGCTGGGCCCTGGGAAGGATCCCCCTACCCCCGCCCCCCCCAAACCAGCTCTCCCGGGGTGGATTCCGGAGCTGGACTCTGTGCTGCTGGGCTCGGCTAACTCAGGTAGCAAGAGGAGACACAGGGCTCCTACTCCTGCTTGGGAATGAGCCCACAGTGCTCTCCTTTCACGCCGTGCTTTTTCAAACCCCCAGAGTTCAAATCTGCGCTCAATGGAACCTCCCTTTAGTGGGCAAAGGGGAGAAAATTCCAGTCCCTCTGCATTCGGGATTGACCCCCCCCCCCCCCTCCCAGATCTGTCCCTTCGCACTGGCTACAGGTGTGGTTGCCGTCCAGCTCCTGGCCGGGCAGGGCCCAGGTCAGTGCCTGTGGCCCCGGCTCAGGGGAACAAGGACAGACAAAGATCTGTGCGCTTACGCTGGTGCAACTTTTCAGTTTTGCTCACCTGCATTCATCGTTTGGCTTGTTGGAGTTGCAGGAGGCAAGGGAGCCATTGTTTTGAATAAAAATAGACCTACTATGAGTAAATACTCTGGGCACTGACTGTACAGGTAGCCCCCTCCGTGTAGCGCTACATAGAGAGGCCCGGGGAGGGCGGCACAGCGTACTCACGCAGATGGCCTCAAACAGCTGGAAGACGATGTAGATGGGCATGACCTTGTTCACCAGGGCGATGACCTCCCTGCAGGGGAAGCAGGAACGGACCTTCACTGGGAGCACTGAGACAGGACCATTCTGAGAGACCTGCTTGTATTCCCTCTCTTACACCTCCTCCCAACATGGCCACCCATGCAACCCAGCTCCCCTGGCCCGAGTCTCCATGTCTGTGGGTCTCTGGACAGGCAAGTGGCGGAGGCCAGGCCTGGGGGACGAGCCAGATGCTGGTGTCTCTCCGTGAGGGCAAAGCCAGGCCTAGCCCTGCTCCCTGTGGATCCAGGGCCAAGCCAGGCTTGTGACAACCCCCTGTGACGTTTCCCAGAAGTCAGTGAAGAAAACCCATTACCTACTCATCATTGGTAAAGATATAACCCAGGTTATTTTTCAGGAGGCTCAGCAGGGTGCCGATAACCAGTGAGGTGCCAACTGAGAGAGACAAAGGAAGAGCATTTGGCTAAACAGCCCATGGCGAGTCCAGCGGTCGGCACAGGTCAGCCCAGCCCCCCACCAGGGCCTCCCGTCCTGCATTAGAGCCAGTCACTGGGACTGGGACATTATTTTGCCGCCCTGTAGGAAGGATGACATATAAAATGCCTTTCCCGTGGTTCTCCAAGTGGGGTTCCTGGGCCAGCAGCATCAGGATTGCCTGGTCACGTGCTGGACATGCCGATTCTCAGACCCCCATCTCTAACCTACGAGCCAGAATCTGCCCGCGGAGGCCAGGGCCTGTGCTGTGGACGGCCTCTAGGGGACCCAGAGCCACCTGAAGCCTGAGCACCCTGCTCGCTGCAGAGGAGCTGATCGGAACCTGTCGGCCCAGAGCTGAGCCCGGTGAGGACAGCAGGTTGGTTCCTTCTGAGGGGTGGCCTGGGCGGCCCCGCTCCTGGGGGTGCTGGAGGGCAAGCCTGCAGAGCTCCCTGGGCGGCCGGAGGGAAGCGCCTGGGGAGGGTCACACTAAGGTGTGTGGTGGCAAGCTGCCCCCAGAAGGCCCGGGAGCCCAGCAGAGGGGTGGGGAAGGAGCGCAGCAGGCTAGAGTGGGGGCTGAGGTACCGTCCACGTATCAGCCAGGACTGCTCTGGGTCGGACACAGGTGTAGCCGGTGGAATAAGCCCGGCCGCTCCATGGCAGTCCGGCCGCCAGCACCCAGGCCTCCCCGGCCCAGGCCCTTGACCCCCCAGCTTGCCAAGTCCCCTGTCCTGGGAGAGGACTCCCCCCACCTGTGCAGAGCACGCCTGAGACGGCGGATCGCTGGGCTTGCACGGTGTCTGCAGCTCCCAGGGACGTCCCTACTCGGACGCAGACAGAGATGCTGAGCCCCATGGGAATCTGGGATCAAGATAAGAAGGTGCTGTCAGTGGAGCCAGCCTGGGCCCTAGGATGGGGTGGCTGGCTGTGAAGCAGCCCCCCAGCCCCCCAGCCCCGGCCGAGGAGGAGCGAGAAGGCTAGATGGATCCCAGGCAGCGTGAGAAGAGCTGCTGCAAACAGGCGGTGGCCTCTGATGCTGGACCATGGGGTGGGGATCACCCATCAAGCGTCACAGGCAGACGGGCCTTGCAGTCAAACTCACTGTGTTCCCCAAACTCATGAGGAAGTGAATGTTTAAATGGCCCTAAGTTGCCAGGAAAGCTCCCTGGAGGAAAAAAATGTTTCCGTAAAAACCATCTGTAAAAACAAGAACACCTTATAAGTTAGTTTTGCAAGTGTAGGTTTTTATGACCCTTTGCTGAGCCTGCGGGCCCAGCCTGTGGGCCCAGGAGCCTGGCGGGTTCGCACATGAGTGACATGGACAGCCATGTCTCTAGAGAAAGGGGGGACCCTGTCGGAGAAGAGGATCCCCCCGGGACTCTGTCACCCAGTTCTCTCCAAGGGGTGCAGGGATATGGGCATATGCTAAATGGAAAATGCAGAAATCCAGATTAGGTGTAAAATCTCCTCATTTTGAAATGGTGTTAATTAGAAAAGAATTCTTCTAACACCGGGTGAGTTCAGTGTTAGCCCCGGGGTGGCTGGGGTGTCTGGCAGGGCCTGGACCTGACGGGCATGGGGAGCCCGGGAGGGCCCCTTGGGACAGAGTGACAGCCTGCTCCCTCCTGTGACGCCCCAGGGCAATGGGGGTGCTGGTCGGGCAGAGGGCACTCACCATGTAGGTGACTGTAGCCACCTCGTAGATGACGGCCTGGGCAGAGAGATCCACCATGCTCAGCAGGCCTGCGGAGGGGAGGGGGTGAGCAGGCCTGCAGAATGCGGGGGTGAGCAGGCCTGGGCCAGCCCTGAGGCCCTGGGCTGAGGGGGCACCCTCCGCTTTGGGGTAAGTGGTTTTGAAGGGCAAATTCACAACCAAACATGTCCTGCTGGGCCTCCAGCCTTCCAGGAAAGCCCTGCCCAGCCACGGAATTTCCTGCAGGCTGTTCCCGGGAGGGTTTGGCTTGCAAGCTGAACCGAAGCCTGTGGCCTGGTATGCAAAGACAACTGGGCCACAACCTGCATGCCCAGGAGCCTGGCGGGTTCCCACATGAGTGACAGGACCAGGAAACCCAGCTGGGCCACGGTGCGGCTCTGGACAGCCAGCCCTCTGTGCCGGGCCTGGCTTCCTGGCTGTCCGTGGGGGCGGGGCCACCTGGAAGGTCCTGGGCGAGTGCAGCTCGGCCCGGCTCTCAGGCAGTTTGGACTCCGTGCTGAGCGCTCAGGGGAGAGCCCACGCCAGGCCCACGCGCACTCGCGCACCATCCATTCCACCTCCCACTCACTCGGCGACTTGCCACCTGCACTGGGTGCCCACTCAGTGCCAGGGCCGTGCTGGCATCCACCACAGAAGGCCAGGCCTGCCCCCGGGAGCTCACAGACTGAGGGGAGACAGTGCACCACCGACCTGGCCTGGGCGACTGGCCAACTACCTGTCAGGGAGGGGCTTCTGAGCTGGGTGAGCTGCCCACGGGCCCCCCGCCCCCGCCCCCGCCCTTCCACATACCCATGAGGAAGCTGCCGATCTCGTAGGCCCACCACTCGATGCATATCATGAGCATGCTGGGGAGGGCCAGGGAGAAGAAGGGGCCCCAGTCCTGCAGGCACTGCACGGACCAGCCTAGGAGCAGAGGCCTGAGCTGAGCAGCAGCCCCCTGCGTGCCCCCTGCCAGGCCCCGACCGCCATGGGCTCTGCCCACGTGGCGTCTTACACAGGGCATGCGGCTGGCCCCGTGCTGGTGGGGGCTTGGAAAAGGGCGTGGGGACAGGGCACCCTCCACCTGGCCAGGGCCACGGAGCAGTGGGGGTGGGGTGGGGGGTTGGGGGGGCGGCCCAGATGCGGGCGGGTGTCTGCTCCATCTGTGATACCACAGGATCTAGGACAAGTGCCCTGCCCTTCTGGGCTCTGCCTGCTCATCTGGAGATTTACGTCCTTATCTTTGCCCTGCTTCCCAGGAGGGTCACGGGAGGGCGGCATGATTGAGGCCAGAGGATGAGCCCGAGGGCCGTGCAGACACGGGAGGGGACACCCTGGCCTGGATGAGGCCGGGCCTGAGCTGGGCCTGAAATGCCCGGAGACGGAGCCCACAGGCTGCCGCCAGGTGTCAGGAGGCAGAGGCTCGGAACCGGAAGCCTGGGAGCGGACAGGCATGGGTTCGAGGCCAGCCCCCACCGTGCACCATCTTTGGCATTTTGGGGAAATCGCTTAGCCTCTCTGGGTCTGTTTCCTCCGTGTAAAGGGAATGGGAATGATAAGGTGCCCTTAGCCGGGTCAGGAGTGCCGGCCGCCGGGCTGACACCTAGGATTTTGCCTGTTGTTACTATTACTCCTGAGATCCAGGGGCCAGTGGAAGGCTCCCTGAGCCTGACTCCTGTGGGGCTCTGCACCGTGGGGCATGGGGTGAGGGGACCCCAGGACTTCGGGTGGGAGTCCTGAGGGGTAGAGCAAGCCCCTGAAGGGAAATAGAAGCAGGCGGCCCACCTGCCCACGTCTCCCGGTGCAGCTTCCTCAGCACGATGTAGAGCAGCAGGAAGACCGTCTGCACGAACTGGGAGAGGGTGTTGGCGTAGGCAGAGCCCCTGGGGGAGACGGCAGGGCTGGGCTGAGGCCAGCATGGCAGAGGCAGGCAGGGCTCGCTCAGGCCCCCGGGACCCTTCTCGCCCTGTCTCTTTGTCGGGGCATCCCCATCAAATTCCTCATGACCCCCCACTTCTGGACGGTGCGAGCAGCCTCCACAGTCTTTGTCGTGGGTGAAGCAAGGATGCCAACTGACCTGCCCCAGGCGGGGTGGGCACTGGGTGCGCATGTCTCCGACAGGCCCCCGAAGCCCAGCGGCCTCACCTGACCCCCAGGCTCAGCACCAAAACCAGGACGTAGTTGGCCAAGGCGTTGATGAAGTTGCCCACGAGGCCGCTGAGGACTTGGGGCCAGACGATCCCCTGAAATAAACGAAAACTGGCCTGGCCTTGCTATGGGCTGGGCAGGACCAGGCGTGGGGGCACATGCAGGGGGTGCAGAGAGGCTGGAGATCGGGCTCCCCACGGGCCCTGCACCCGAGATCAGGGCGCGCAGACTCAGACTCGGACACTGAGAGGGAGAGAGCCCCCGCCCCCGGGCCCAGGCAGTGCGCTAGCCACCCTCCAGCCGGGGACCTGTACCTGGTTTTGCAGATATTTTGCCAGCAGGCTGTAAAGAAAAATCACCTGCATGAAATAAACACACCCACAGTAAGCAACCACCGAAACATGACCAGGTGAACATTAACAGGGATTTCTTAGGGATCTGAGTTTGGGGCAATGACTTCGCCAAAGTACGTGGGGGCCCCACAGGTAAGCTTCACCTGGGTGCATGCTCTGGCCCCGCCCATGGGAGAGGGTGACAAGCCGGCAGGGAATGAGGCTCTGAGAGCACAGGCAGCAGGCGCCCTCCAAGGCCGAGGGCTGGCGGGTGCTGGCAGCCACCCCGGGCCTCCCACCCACTTAGGAAGGCTGCCCAGTGGCTGGTTCAGGACACACCGATCCCGAATCCACAGGCGTGACCACCTGGCGCCTGGCCCTGGTCACTGGAGACAAGAATCTGGAGGGAGTGGTGGGAGCTGAGCAAGGCTGGCCGCACCAGAAGCCTCGCTGAGCAGGTTTTAGGCCCCATGAAGGGCAGGGCCTTTTTTCTCTGTGGAGCACAGGGGTCCGGGGCGTGTGTGTGTGCATGTGTGTGTGTGTGTGTGTGTGTTGTCTGTGCTCTCTCTGTCCTCTGTCAAAGCCTGGCCGGGCCTGTGCCGTGTGCCCCCTCCCTTCCTTTAGCCTCTACTCGTTGGATGTAGCACAGGGTCCCGAGCGTGGCGCTGGCACTGCACTGCCTGCGTTCAAAGACCGGCTCTGCCACTCAGGAGCCGTGTGATTCTAGGCCAGGGGTCCTCAAACTTTTTAAACAGGGGGCCAGTTCACTGTCCCTCAGACCGTTGGAGGGCCGGACTATAGTTTAAAAAAAAACTATGAACAAATTCCTATGCACACTGCACATATCTTATTTTGAAGTAAAAAAACAAAACGGGAACAAATACAATATTTGTATTTGCATGTGGCCCGCGGGCCGTAGTTTGAGGACCCCTGTTCTAGGCATTACAGGTCTTTGCCTGTTTCCTCATCGGTCCTGGGATACTGTGTGTGCACCTAATATACATGCACATGCATAAGCAAGGTGATTACATAACAGTATTTGGCATATTTAAGCGTTCCAAATGTTAGGTAAGCATTATATAAGTCTTATTATTGCTCATTAAACTTTGCAACTGCATCTTGTGGGAGGGACTTGCTCTACTTAACACGGGAGTTTCCCTGGGATAACTTTGTAGGGTGCATTCCCCTGCGCTGGCACACGGCCCTGTTGGACAAAATACCATCCTGCTGGTCTGAAGAGCAAAGCCTGGTATCTAGGGAAGACTTGGAGGAGAAACCAGCCCTTTCACGTGGTTTCCATGATGCAAGAGAAACCCGGAGCTGGCCGGCCCCGGCCAGGTCGTGGCACTGGCCTTTCAGTGTGGGTGGCCGGGGTTCGCCCTGCCAGGCCTGGGCGCGCTGTAAAGCACTCTGAAGTCCCGTGGCCCATTCCTTCCCAGCGTTCTCCTCAAGAACATCGCCCCCTGGTGCCATGGAGGATAAAGGGGTTTGAGAGACAGGAAGACAACTCCCGCTGGCAAGGCCAAACCCTGCCACAGAACTGCCAGGGAGTGACATGTGTCACTGAGCTTCAACCCACTGAGCGTGGCCGTGGATTCCAGCGCAGTCTCAGTGGATACGCTGCTTATTTAGCTCTCAGTAAGTTCATGGAGAAGAAAGAAGGGAATAGTCAATAATGAGTCTTAGAAAAAGTTTGTTAAATGGATTAAAGTCTTACATGTAAAAATGAAAACCATGAAGGGGTTCAAAGAGAATGTACACAAATGTTTATATAATCTTGATATAGGTTAAGTGTTTTTAAGCTCATCAAATACAGACACTATAAGGAATAGGATGTATCGATCTGTTCCGTATACATTAAAAATTCTTTAAGTGGCCCTGGCCAGTTTTGCTAAGTGGATAGAGCATCGGCCTGCGGACTGAAGGGTCGCCAGTTCAATTCTAGTCAAGGGCACATGCTCAGGTTTCAGGCTCAATCCCCCAGTGGGGAGTGTGCAGGAGGCAGCTGATCGATGATTCTCTCTCATCATTGATGTTTCTATCTCTCCATCTTCCTTCCCCTCTGAAATCAATAAAAATATATTTTAAAAAATTATTTAAGTCAAATATATCAAAAAATTGAAAGGCAAGTGACAAACTGAAAAGTGCAACATATGTGTCAAAGGGTTAAGCTATTATTTAACAAATTATTATAATTAGAAAAAGATTAACCCATTATAATAAGCAATTCACAGAAGAAAAACAAATGATCAGCCCGGCTGGCATGGCTCAGTGGTTGAGCATCCACCTATGAACCAGGAGGTTGCGGTTCAATTCCCAGTCAGGGCACAGGCCCCAGTTGGGTGCAGGCCTGCAGGAGGCAACCGATCAATGATTCTCTCTCATCATTGATGTTTCTCTCTCTCACCCCCTCTCCCTTCCTTCTTGGAATCAATAAAATATATTTTTTTAAAAAGAACAACAAATGATTGATAAATCCATGAAAAAATGTTTAATTTCATTGACAATAAAATACATGTTAAAACAATTTATTTCTAATTGGAAAAAATTAATAATACTCTGCTGATGAGAGTGTTGTGAGTGGGAGTAGAAATGCTACAAATTGGTATCAAAAGCTGTTGGCAGAGTAACTCCAATTCTAATAATGCATCTTAAGGAAATCATTACAAATGTTCACAAAGTTTTTCTATAAGAATAGTTATCAAATCTTATTTATAATAATGAATATAGGGAGCAACCCAAATACCTATCATATAGGGATTGGTTTAAAACTTGTGGCACAATGAGGTACTATATAGCCTTTGAAATGGGTGCGTGGGAGGCTGTTTAATCATATAAAGGGACTAATGACATATTTGAAAGGGAAAGAGCAGGTTATAACACAATATACACACATTGGCCTCATTTCAAACTGCATATGTGTATGTGTGTATGTGTGTGTGAAACCGCGCATCCGTGAGTAGAAATAGTCCTGGAAAGAGAACCTATGTTCTCTCTGGATGGTAGGATTATAGGTGATTTGAAGTTTTTCTTCCCCAGGCTTTCTACAGTAAATGGTTTCCTAATCAGAAAAACATGTTCTGTTATTTTTAAAAGTTCAATCTGCACGGACCAGAAGGGGAACTTCTCGGACCCCTGCCGGCATCCTCAGTGCAGTGGGAAGTTGCTGCAGGCTGATGCCTCCCAGCAGACCGGGTGGACAGGCGAAAAGCCCGAATTTGGGAGAGGGGACGCCCACTGCCTCCAGGCTCAGCACTCACCGGAAGTGCAGGCATGAAAATCAGCACGTATTCGTGGGTGAGCCTGCAAGAGAACAGAAGCTCCAGAGCGGGCAGGCTGTGCCCTGTCAGCCGGGGCACCCTGGGACCCCGGGTTTGCGGAGAGCTCTCCCAGGCCCTGCAGGTATCCGCCAGGACGAGTGGGGTGCTGCCAGAGAGGAACCCCAGGACCAGCCACAGGGGCCTCGGGGCCAGGGGACTGGCATTTGGAGTCACGTGTGGCTTGTAAGGGGGTAAAAAAGTTCTCTTATCAAGAACTAGCCAATGAGTGCACATACTATAAAGCAAACAAGGCATTCCTTGAGGGATGTTTCTAAAATTAATGATAAACGGTGTAGTTCATCAGAAACTGGTTCAGTCCTCTTTCTCCTTTTTGGAATATGGGGTAGTGCACACTTCATTTCTTTTTTTAAATCCTCACGGAGGATATTTCTCCATTGATTTTTAGAGAGAGGGAAAAATCGATGTGAGAGAAACACATTGCTTGGTTGCCTCCTCACGGGCCCTTGAGCAGAATAGAACCTGGGGCCCTTCGGTCCACAGGCCGACGCTCTATCCACTGAGCAAACCGGCTAGGGCCACACTTGTTTCTTCAAAAAGCATCTGTGACGGTCCAGCTGGTGCTGGGACACAAATGCAAACATGCAAATCCCTTATTGGTCTCTCCTCCCAGATTAAAACCTGCCGTTTGTCTGCCCCCTGCAGGTCGCAGGCAGAGCAGCATGCTGTGCGGAAGAATCCCCTGTGTGTTTCTGACGGGGAAGCGGGGCGCCCGGGGTCGGGGGGGGGGGCTCCTTTAGGGTCCCCTGCACAGCCCGCCTTACCTGGACACGGCCGGGTCCTGCCGGAGGAGCAGCAGGAGGTGCTGGGTGTTGAGGAAGAGCGCCCAGCAGGGGAAGCAGCAGAGCAGCAGGATGAGCGCGCCCCGCTGCAGGATGACCCCCACGTGCTTCTTGTTGGGGCTGCCGAAGCTCTGCAACGGCCGCCGGCTCAGCGCCTCGGCCCGGCCCGGCCCGGCCCGGCGGGGCCAGCACCCGCAGCAACGCCCGGCCTCAGGGGGCCCAGGCCTCTCAGAGCTGTTCACAGAGCACCGCCCGGTCCCCCGCCCCAGTCCTTCCCGAGCGCCATTTCCCCGCGCAGCCGAGGCCGGGGCTGGAGAGCATTCGCCAAGTCACCTGCTAGTAAGTGGCAGCAGGGCCCAACCCAGGTCCCCAGGTCCCCAGGTCCACCCGAAGCCCAGAACTCGGGTCCCCGAGGCTGGGCGCCCCGGGGCAGGGGTCCTATCTGTGCACCCTCAAAATCTGACACACGAGCAGGGACCCGCTCCACCCCTTCCTGCCAGGCTCGCTGCCCGGCCCGGCCCGGCTTCGGGGAGGTCTGTGTTCCTGGCAGCACTCGGTCCTTAGGGAGCAGGTGGGGGCGCAGGGGCGGGGGGGGGGGAGGGGGGGGGAGGCAGCTGCCCCACCGGGTCTGCTTGACAGGCTCCCACTCCAGGGAGCACCGAGGAGCCTTTGGGGGTCCCACCCCCCTTTGGGCAGCAGTGGAGGGACGGCTCTGCTCTGCCCGGCTCCAGGAGGCCCGCCTACCTGGGACATCAAGGTGTCACACGCCGAGGAAAAGCCGAGACCCACGGAAACTCCGCAGACATTGATGAACTGATGCCAACAGGAGGAAACAGGCTGGTCAGGCGCTGCCCAAGGGGGGGCCTGCATCCGGGCAAGGCCGCCCAGCAGCAGCTGAGACCCCTCCCGGCGGCCTGCCCGCAGGCTGTATGCCATCTGGTGAGGGGCCCGTCCCCGCTGGGATGCAGCTGTCAGCCCCTGTGCTGGGTCTTGAGGGGGGGGCGGGGAGAGGGCAGGGGGTGTCCCTCCAGTCCTGCCTGTACTCACAGCCACGGAGAGGGTCACGGACGCCAGCTCCACTTTGCCCAGGTGCCCGCAGAACACTGAGCTCACGACGTAGATCATGAAGGACAGCACCTGGAACAGGAACTGGACAGGGCAGCCTGGGTCAGGGGCGCCCGGCACAGCCCCGAGTTCACCAGGGGCCCGCAGAGCTCCCTGAGCCCCGGCACAGCCCACACCCGGGAAGCTGTGTGCTGAGCCGGCCCAGCAGCCAGGGCCCGAGCCAGGAGGCAGCGCTGCTCCCGCTGTGCCCTCCACAGCTGGGTGCACCCCCGGCTGCAGGTCTATTGCCTGAGCGTGCAGCAATGAGACACCGGGCAGGAGCCCGGGACTAACGCAAGCATTCGCCACTGCTGCCCATGTCGTGGGACCATTGGCCAGGCCACAGATAAACAAAAAGAGGAGGAATAAAATCCATCCAAATCTTAGCAATGGCCCTGGCCAGTGTGCTCAGTGGTTAGAGAGTCCACTTGCTCACCAAAGGGTTTCAGGTTCGATTCCAATCAAGGGCATGTACCTGGGTTGCAAGTTCGATCCCCAGCCTGGTCGTGGTGAGTGTGGGAGGCAAGCAATCGATGTGTCTCTGTCACATCAATGTTTCTCTCTCCCCTTACCCCCTCCTCTCCACTCTCTCTGAAAATCAATGGGAAAAATATCCTCAGGTGAGAATAAAAAAACAGTCTTAGCAATGACTATGTCCAGGTGGTGGGATTGGAGATGAATTTCTTTCTTCTTTATAACTTTTTGTTTTGTCTGAAACTTTTACAAGGAACACATATCAATTAGCTTTTGTGATAAAAAAAAATGTATCTGAAGACATTTTCCTTTGTCAATAAAAAGGGCAGCGCCCGGCTGGTGTGGCTCAGTGGTTGAGGGTTGACCCATGAACCAAGAGGCCACAGTTGGATTCCCGGTCAGGGCACATGCCCGGGCTGTGGGCTCGGTCCCTGGTGGCGGGCGTGCAGGAGGCAGACAATCAGTGATTCTCTCTCATCATGATATTTCTATCTCTCGCTCCCTCTCCCTTTCTCTCTGAAACCAATAAAAATGTAAATAAATAAATACGTACACGAAAAGGGCAGCGGGCCCCCTTCTCCTGCACACACCTCTCAGGGGAGGCCTGTGGCTCCCGCATCGGTGGCTCTCACTTGTCACTGTGGGACCTTCCACCCCCCCCTGCCTGTGGGTTTCCGAAGGAGGACAGGAGGCCCCACCTCTACCCCCAGCACCGTCCGGGGACAGCCCTCCGCGGTCCCCTGCTCTGGGCGGCAGCCCCTGGGGCAATCTGAAGGTGGCCAACCGGGGAGTTTCTGGGGAAGGGTCGTGGGCAGCCCCTGGCACACCCAGGTCATGCCTGGAGCAGCTGGTCCCCAGCCCCCGCCCCGCATGCCACCTCCTTACCAGGGGTCCAGACAGGACGAAGAGCCTCCACGCCTCAGCCCGAAAGCCCACGGGGACCAGCTTGCAGAGGGCAGGGCAGCAGCCCCCGCGCTCCGGGCGCACTGCGTCCTGGAGGCTGTCCATTCCCAGCCCTGGCTGCTGGCTGGGCTCCCGTGCGCCTGAGCACCCCCTTGGCCAGCCTCACCGGGCAGCCGAGTCACCTTGCAGCCTGGCTAATGAGTAAGGAGAGGGAGGAGGGCTGCCTTGAAGACCAGCTGTGGGGTAAGCCTCGCCTCCCGGGCAGCCCACTGGCCCTGGCCCCGAGCCAGGAAAGGACAGTACAGAGCCCTGGCCACCTGGGAGGCACCTGGGCTGACGCCTGTGGGTGCCTTGTGTCTGCTCTCCCCCGGGGTCAGCAGCAAAACCTCGGAGGGGGGGCTTGGGGGCAGAGCAGGGGTGTGCTGGGCGAGGGGGGGGGCGGGGACCCTGGGAGCCTTACACGTTGGTGTGGTCGTGCCCAGATGGCTGGCGCCCATTTCACGATGAAGAAATGGAGACAGAGAGCCAGGCGGCAGAGCCCAGGCTCCAACCAGGTGGACTGCCTCAAGAACCTTGCCCTGAGGAGGGAGGGGTCAGGTGGGAGCCTGGGGTGAGGGCTGGGGCTAGGATCCCCGGGCAGAGACCCCTCGCCCTCCCTCTGCCCCCACCCCTTAGGGCAGCAGCCCTGAGAGCCAGGTGCCCCTGCCTGGGCAGCCAGCCCCCTGCGCTCGGCGTCTGTTTTGCTCAGTGAAGCAGTCACTGGGCCCCCTGCCAGGTTCCTTCTGCCCCCTGGTCTACAGTGTCTTCCCATCTCAGAGGGTTGGTGCGCCCCCAGGACAAGCAGGCAGCCCACCCTTGGGGAGCTCGTAACTGCCCCTCACGGGGCTCCGTCCTGGACGGGGCTTTGAAATGTGGGCTGACCCAGGAGAGGAGGAGTGAGGAGGGGCCCACAGGACTGGCAGGCAGGACAGCTGGCCTGGAGGCGGCCAGGCTCCAGTCCCCCAGGCGCCCAGCCGGGAAGCTGCATGGAGGGAGGAATCAGGACAAAAACAGGAGATGCTCATCACTCCCTCCCTGTGGCGGCCGCCAGCGTGCCCCGCCCCCAGGCACGGGAGCCTCCCCTTCACAGAATGTTCGCTGGCTTGGGCACCTGGGCACCTGGGTGATGTACTCTCCCTCACTCCGCCAAGCGCCTATTGGCGTACTCTGCAGCCTGTGCACGGAATAGTCCATTTACCACCAACAAGAGGAACGAGAAGAGGTAGTGCCGCTGCAATGGCTAGTATACGACTCAAAGGGCGGGGGCAGAGCACAGCTGCGCTCTAGGCGCCCCTCCAGGGCCTGGGCAGCGCTCAGCTATTTGGCTTCCTCTTCTGAAAGGGTGACTGAGCCGTCACCACGGGACCTGAGCCGGGTCCCTGTCCCGTGAAGGGCTGGAGGCTGGCAGTGGTGCCTCCTGTCAGCTGGCACTGCCACGCGGGGATGTGCGTCCCCTCCCCGGACCCTCTGTGCAGCCCGGGCCTCCGAGCCGGCCTGGCTGGAGAGGAGCCACTCCAGGCGCCCGCGGAAGCTGATCCGGATGGTCGGCCAGAGCTCCATGCGGCCAGCCCGGCCTCCTGCGGCCTCAGGGCCATCACAGACACGCTCCATCCTCCGTCTCCACGCCTTGGCCTTGAGAAGGGCAGAGAGAGAGTCTCCCCGCCTCCTGGGAGGCGCCAAGGACTCGCCATGAGGAGGACCCAGAGCTACAAAGTCCCGGGGAGGGGCTGGGGAGGACAAGGGGAGCAGGGAGTCACTGCAAGCCCCCTACACACCTTGGAGTTAGGGAGGCTTCCAACCCCAAGAGGGAGCCTGCTGGTAGCTGGTACCCATGCCTGGCAGCTCCCCATGCCACCGACCAGCGCAGCGCAGGGACGGCCCTGCCGGGCAGCTGACTGCTGCGTTCTGCCAGGCACGGTCGGAGCCAGGCCTCTGCTTACTGGTTACTTGTTAACTGTTAGCTCCGTGCACTTGGTTACACTTCAACCAGGAGCCATTAGGTGTCCCCTCGCCCTCTCTGAGTCCCCCTCCGCCCCCCCCCACCCCCCACCCCCGCAAGGCCTGCTGATTTCTGGGTTTCAAAGCCAGAAAATGCCCTGAGGTTAGAAAACAGTGACTGGAGCCTTCTGGAGGCCGTGTGGCTGGGCGGCGCTCCGTGTGGCGGGCACCCTCTGATTCAGCCCGTCCTCCCGGGAGGGGCCTGTGCCAGGAAGTCGCCTCAGTTAACCTGCCCGGTTACCACGCACTATGGCCGGGCCGGACATGGGGCAACGTCAGTGCGATCCTCCCGGTGACCTCGAGATTTCCATGCTGAAACCTCTTTACCGTCTCTGTACCCCAGTTTCTAAGCCGCCACAGTCATCTTGCTGGAGTTTTCATTGGCTGACCACTGCTACCAACTGGTCATAAATACTCCCTACTTAGTTTGTCTCTACTTTGTAGAAGACTAATCCTTACTCGCTTTTTAAAAAAAGACAAAACATTTCTTTATTGATTTGAAAGAGAAACATCGACGTGTTGTTCCACTATTTATGCACTCTGGCTGCTTCTTGTATGTGATTGCCCGGGATCAAACCCACAACCTTGGCGTATCAGGAGGACACTCTAACCACCTGAGCTCCCCGGCCAGCGCTCTGTCCCCAGGGGAAAGCCCAGGCCAGCTCTGCTCACCGCCCCTCAGGCTGCCACCCTGCCTCACTATGTGCAGCCTCCCTCCCCCGGCCTCCCCTTCATCTGGCCTCCTCACCGGGCCTCCGGGCTCTGGCCTCCCTGCTCCCAGGCCGAAGGCTGCCTGCATCAGTGTCCTCGAAAAGAGGCCGAGGACACAGTCAGCAGCCGGCCAGGGGAGCCGAGAGCAGCCCTCTCAGGCTGCAGGTCACACACCTCTCATGCTCACCTTTAAACAGAGGTCGTGTGGGCTCATCTGGCCTTTGTGTTCTGTATCCTTGACACTGCGTCTTGGGGGCCTTGCTGACACTGAAGGGCCTGCCCTGCCCAGGGCTGGCCACTCCCAGGGACACAAACAGCTCTGCACCTACCATGCCAACCAACCCCAGGGCATGCACACCCAGCACCTCTATGCGCTCCCAGCCGGCTGCCCTAACCACCCAGAGCCGCTGCCAGACACCCAGGCGGCGGCAGTCATTCCAGCGCGTCCATCGTAAACCCTTCCCTCCCAGGAAGGGACACTCAGCGCTCTTGCCCACGTTCCCCTCCTGACTGACCATGGGGCTCCCCACTGTGGCCCCCAGTGACATGGAGTGCCCCCTCCTCTTGGGAACTTTGTGAAAGAAACGATCTTTTCAATGGCAGTTGTCTCCTGATCTATTGCCCTTGTCATACCTGAATAATAACAAAAAATAATAATAACCTACATGTTAAAACTGTCTAGAAAAGGGAGGAATCCCTTCGTTACTCAGAGACCCAAAGCTGGTGATGAGCAGAGTCTGGGCAGCCGTGGCCCCGGGGAGGCAGCCTGAGTTGTGCTATCAGCCCTCAGGCCCGTGTTTTTACCTTCGTTCAAGGACACGCTCACCAAGGGAGTCCTGGGCAGCGGTGAAGGGGCCCTATGGTGCGTGATGCACTGTGGGAGGTAAGCCCTTCATGAAAAAATGCAGTGCAGGTGGGGACAGAATCAAGGCCCAAATGACAGGACCCACTGGAAAAGGTAGGCCGCGTGTGTCACCCGGGTGCAGGAAGCCAGAGACCGCGCAGCTGTGGGCAGCTCCTCCGTGAGGCAGGCTGCCCTGGGGAAGACTGGCCGGGCACTCAGTGGTTAGAGCATCGCCCCACGGACTGAAGGGTCCCGGGTCTGACTCACGTACCTCAGGGGCACATACCTTGGTTGCAGGCTCCATGCCCAGCCCTGGTTGGGAGGCGTGCGAGAGGCATCCAATCAATGTATCTCTCACATCAATGTTTCTCTCTTTCCCCCCCACTCCCTTCCACTCTTTCTAAAAATTAATGGAAAAGTATCCTCCAGTGAGGAATTAACAAAAGTAATAACAAATAAAATAAAATTTCTGGGTGTGGCCTGGTCATTTGCATTTTTATTTTTAATTTATTTTACTTATTTCACAATTGCAGTTTACATTCAATATTATTTGGTATTAATTTCAGGTGTACAACATAGTGGTTAGACATTCATATACTTTACAAAGTGCTCCCCATTTGCAATACCCAACTGGCACCGTACAGTTATTACTATACTAGAGGCCGATGCATGAAATTTGTGGAAAGGTAGGACTTCACAGCCCCTGCTGTCTCGCAGCCCCGTCCCCCACCGGCACCCGCCTTGGTCTGGCCCTGTCCACGCTCACCGCCACACACCCCCAGTTCCCCAGTTCCACGGAGCCCTCCGATCGATTGCCCCACAGAGGGTGGCCTGGCCTCCCTCTGTGGCCTGGCCTCCCTCTGTGGGGAGATCGCAGAGCTCCCCCCACCCATGGATCACCCCACTGGCCAGTGTCCTGGGCCTCCCTCTGTGGGGTGATTGTGGGCCAATGGCAGGCCCCCCGACAATCGCATCGCACCCGCCGTGGCTGGCCTGGCGCCAGTGTGTGTCATAGCGTGGTCGTCCGGAAGGTCATTCTGCTGTTCAGCCGTTCGGTCGATTTGCATGTTACGCTTTTATTATTGTGGATTACTGACTGTATCTCTTACGCTGTACTATTGTGTAATTTACCAATCTCTACTTCTCAATCCCTTCACTTTTTTCACCCAGTCCCCCATTAAGACTAATGTTCTCTGTATCTATGAGTCTGTTTCTATTTTGTTTGTTCCTTTATATTGTTCTTTAGATTACATGTATAAGTGAAATCATATGCTATTTGTCGTCCTCTGA
Source organism: Myotis yumanensis (assembly GCF_028538775.1). Classification (NCBI taxonomy): domain Eukaryota; kingdom Metazoa; phylum Chordata; class Mammalia; order Chiroptera; family Vespertilionidae; genus Myotis; species Myotis yumanensis. Next base: position 2,760,179 of record NW_027223767.1, read on the forward strand.
CTAATTTATCTCACTGAGTATAATACCCTCTAGTCCAGTGATGGCGAACCTTTTGAGCTCGGCGTGTCAGCATTTTGAAAAACCCTAACTTAACTCTGGTGCCGTGTCACATATAGAAATTTTTTCATATTTGCAACCATAGTAAAACAAAGACATATTTTTGATATTTATTTTATACATTTAAATGCCATTTAACAAAGAAAAATCAACCAAAAAAATTAGTTCGCGTGTCATAGGCTCGCCATCACTGCTCTAGGTCCATCCATGTTGTCATAAAAGGTAAGACTTCATTCTTTTTATGGCCGAGTAATATTCCATGGTATATATGTACCATAGCTTTTTTATCCACTCGTCTATTGATGGACACTTGGGCTGCTCCCATAGCTTGGCTATCTATATTAATAAAAAGGTAATATGCTAATTAGACCAGATAGACTGGACATCTTCCGGACGTCCTTCCGGACAAAGTCGCAGCTGCTTTGGGCCGAGGGCTGGCAGTGGGGGAGAGGTGGAGGTGTAGGAGAGGCAGTGACGTGGGAGAGGCAGCAGCAGGAGAGGTGGCGGGCAGCCCCTTCAGCAGAGGTGGCGCGGGAAAGGCCTTGGCGCAGACCGGTCCAGCGCAGCAGCCCCTTCTGCAGAAGCAGCCACAGAGGCAGTGGCTCGGGCCTGCGCCTGGCACCACGTCTTCGCAGAGGCTAGACGGGGAGCAACCTGCTGTGCATCAACCTCCCACAGCCCCTCCCCCAGCTGGCCTGGCCCCAGATCACCCCCACCCACCAGTGGGTAGGGGGCAGGGCCAGCACTAAGAAGTGAGGGCCAAGGGCCGGCAGCCACGGCAGCTGGCAGTGGCAGCAGCAGCGGGGTGATAGGGGCAGTGCCTTCCCCTGATCGGCCCGGTGGCCTCCCACAGAGGGAGGCCAGACTGCAGCTTATGGGAGCGGGCTGTTGGTAGGACATCCCCTGAGAGCCCCCAGACTGTGAGAGGGGGCAGGCCGGGCTGAGGGACCCCCCACAGTGCACAAATTTCTGTGCAATGGGCGCCTAGTTGTAAATAATGCTGCAATGAACACAGGGGTGCATATATTTTTTCGAATTAGTGTTTTGGGTTTCTTTGGATATATTCCCAGAAGTGGAATAACTGAGTTATAAGGCAGTTCCATTTTTAATTTTTTGAGAAACAGCCATACTGTTTTCCACAGTGGCTGTACCAGTCTGCATTCCCACCAACAGGGCACCAGGGTTCCCTTTCCTCCACATCCTCACCAACATTGTTGTTTGTTGTTTGTTGTTTTATTGATGATGAGAGGCCCAGTGCATGAAATTCATGCACTCAGGGGGTACCTCAGCCCAGTCTGTGCCCTCTCGCAGTCTGGGAGCCCTCAGGGGATGTCCCACTGCTGTGGAGGCGGGAGAGGCTCCTGCCACGGCCACAGAGCTCACCAGAGGTGAGCCCAGCTCTGGCTGAGCATGGTCCCCCTGTGGGAGTGCACTGACCACCAGGGGGCAGCTCCTGTGATGAGCGTCAGCCCCCTGGCGGTCATGCGCATCATAGTGGCCATTCGTTGCACCCTTTGGTCGATTTCCATATTGGCCTTCTATTACATGGGAGGATAGCCATTCTGAGGGGTGTGAGGTGATACCTCATGTGGTTTTAACTTGCGTCTCTGATGACGAGTGATGATGAGCCTCTTTCATGTGTCTCTTGGCCGTCTGTGTGTCCTCTTTGGAGAAGTGCCTACTTGGGTCCTTTGCCCATTTTTTCATTGGAGTGTGTGTGTGTGTGTGTGTGTGTGTGTGTGTGTGTGTTCTGGGTGTTCGTCTGCACTTTTAAAGTGTTCCCGGGGTGTTCTCAGTGACCAGCAGGGTTGGAAATTCAGCAGCTCAGCAATGTGTGGCTCTGGGTCAGTCGCCTCTGCGCTCTCGGGGGCGTTCCCTCCCTGGCAGCGCCCCCACTCACATCTCTGCCTCCGGACGTTTCGGGAATCACTTCCCCAGAAGTACCTCAACACCTTCCTCTAATATCACACACCCGCTAGGTCCGCCTCCAGGAGACGGTTACTGAATCTAGGGTTGAACCAGCAGTTCGACCCTGGCTGGGCCAAAACCGGGGCTTTCTGAGGTCAAGGCGAGGCCGAACCTCCCAGAGCGTGACCCGCCTGGGAGCAAAAACAGGAAGCCTGAACCCTGGCTCCTGCTGGTGCAGGATGGGAATAAACTCGCCTTTATTTAAAAACAAGCCGAAATTCAATTGAAATAATAATAATAATAAAATAAATAAAAACAAGCCTAACTCAGACCAGCCTTGTGCACATGGCCTGGATTCCCGAAGCCCAGGGGGCCTCCTGCTGGGATGGAAGCGCCTCCTGCAGCCGTGCAGTGGGCACACTGGGCCCCCCACTGCCTCAACCCTCAGCTCCGAGGACCAGGCAGGCCCTGCCCACAAGGTGGTCCCAGGCGCCTCCCGACCGTCTCCATCTCTGGCTGAACCGATCAGAGTCTCTCCCAGGACTTCACGGTCAGTGAGAAGGCGGCGGGATGGAGAAGGGGCCCCGGGGCCTGCCAGGCCTGGGGGAGCTGGGTGAAGTCCCAAACTAAATGGGCGCTGGAGGAGCGAGGAAGCAGGGCAGCCAATTGGGAAGGAGCAGACAGAAAAGCAAACCTCAGTGAGAGGCAGATGCGAGAAAACCCAAGAGAAGGGCCACTCTCAGTCATGCAGCCAGTCATTTGTTTTGCTCGTGGTCTTTGCACTCCCGGTCACTGCGCAGCCGGGCTGTTCTCCCCACCCCCCCACCCCCCTCCCCGCCCCCTGTGGGGAGACACTGCACCCTTACATCTGCATTTTCCCCTTGAGATGATGTGAATGGAGGCCTGATCTTTGCAACCTCAGGCCCCCTGCCTGTGGGCCTGCCAGCAGGTCTGCGCTCGCAGCTCTCTCCCCACCCCTGCCTATGTCTTCACACTGACCAAGCTGAGCAAACCCTGGCCTTATTGTCCTCCACACGGGAGGCCGCCGACCAGGCAGGGCCACCGCGCAAGACCCTCTGACCGATCCAGTCACATGCCAGCCGGGGAGGAAAGCAGACGTGCCCACTTTTCTTCACACCTGCACCCCTTTCATGAGGCAGCCTGCTGAACGTTGCTCAAGGGAATGTTCATGGATTAAACAAGGAGGCCTCTGGACTGAGGTGGCTCTAATACCTTAGCAACCCACTTAAGCAAACCCAAACCCAAGCCCGTAACTGCCTCAAGGTTAAGAAATCAAAACCCGAGGACCACCCATCACACAGCCAGCGAGGCATTTCGCAGTCAGACAGCGGCCTCAGCTGTAGCCAAGCAAACCGTTTCCTTCCTTCACTGCGGCCTCTTCCCTGTAAGTCTCCCTTCAGCTGCTCCCAGCGGCGTGGTCCTGCTCACTTCAGTCTGGTGCTGCCTAATTCAAACAGATTTTTGCTCAAATAAACCCTTAATTTTTTTAAGCTTTAAAAAATGTGATTAAGAGTGGTAAGTTTATTTACCTGCAATTCTCCCGATCTAAGAAAAAAAAAAAGTATATCAGTTTGCAATACATATGCAAGAAAATAACAGAAGCATAAAGGATAAAAGGTAGGCAAAATCTTTCCAGGGAAAAGAACGAGAGCAGAAGGCATTCTAAATAATAAAATGGAGACAATAAGCAAGTGGAAGTACATTTTAAAATCTTTTTGAATAAAAAAAAAACTTTTTAAAAATGATACAAATAATACACTATCATTGTGCAAATGCTACCACAAAGAGTGACGGTTCCTCCATTCCCTTCTGGCCTCTTCTGAGACTTTCTTACATATTCTTACAAACCTGCTCTCTCTGTTGGTTTTTTTAAAAATATACGAATAGGGTAATAATGTTCTGTAACTTGCTTTTTTCCCCCACTCGGTAGTACAACATAAACCCTTTGTGGTTCAGTATCTACAGATCTGACTCATATTTAATGAGCGGATGTCACTCATGGTCAGTGTTGTGGATAAACTAATTTATTTTACCAATTTCTTTAATGATGGACAATTAGGTTGACTTCCTTGTTTTGCTATTATAGGTGATGCTGAAATGAATAATCTTTCACGTATAATGTAAATGTCTTTTACGTATAATGTTAAGTATTTACTGCCGCCTGGAAAGTGTCCAGAAGCAGGAATACATGGATCCTCCACGGCTCCCACACGGCTCCGAAGGCGCCGGGCCCACGTGCCCACACAGCCGGCGTGGGGAAGCTTGGTGCCGCCGTCTGTCTCCACTCTGTCCCCAACTCTTTCAACTCTTAATACGCCTCAGTTTATCTTTAACAGGAGAAAGGAAATAATAACTGAAGCTCAGTTAAGTTGACAGGTTATATTCTGATTCTGCCACTTTCTTACTGTGCTGTCCTTGGGCAAGTCACTTATACTCTTTAGCTTTTCTTCCTTGGTCATACTAATTACCATATGGCCCAGCGAATCACATCTGGGTATAGACCCAAAAGCACTGAAAGCAGGGACTCAGATATCTGTACCTTGTTCATAGCAGCATTTTCACAAGAGCCACAAGGCGGGAGCAACCCCAGTGTCCACTGGTAAAAGGGATCCGCAAACGGTGGTATGTACGTCCAGTGGGCCTGACCCATCCTTAAGAAGTTCTGACATTCCCACACAACATGCGAATGTTATGAACACTGAAAACATTAAGTGAAATAAGTCACAAAGAAGACAAAACATATGCCTCCGTTCATATGAGCTCCTTACATGAGGGCCCCCGAGTAACCAAGTCACAGACACAGAAAGTAGAAGGGTGGTTGCGAAGGCCGGGGTAGGGGCAGGGGAGTTGGCATTTACTGAATATAGTTTGTTTTGCAACATGAAGAGCTCTGGAGATCGACTGGACAACAATGTGAATATACTTAACACTACTGAACTTTAAAATGTTTAAGACTAGTAATTTTATGTTATCTGCATTTTACTACAATTGAAAATGTTTTTTAAAAAATCAAATGCTCACAGAAAGTATTGATAAAAGAAGTAAATGAGTTAATACATATGGAAATACCTGGAACAGTAGACATTTAAGAGACGTTAAGGTCTTTTTTCTTTCTTTCTTCCTTAAATCCTGGTCCTGACTCCTGATGTTTTAAAGATATAGACCAGTGATTTTCAACCTGTGTGCCTCATGAGTTTTTAAAACACACAGCACCTGACCAGTCAGGGCACTGACCTCTCTTCCCTTAGATCAGTGGTTCTCAACCTTCTGGCCCTTTAAATACAGTTCCTCATGTGGTGACCCAACCATAAAATTATTTTCGTTGCTACTTCATAACTGTAATGTTGCTATTGTTATGAATCGTAATGTAAATATCTGATATGCAGGATGGTCTTAGGCGACCCCTGTGAAAGGGTCGTTTGACCGCCAAAGGGGTCGCGACCCACAGGTTGAGAACCGCTGCCTTAGATTATCAAATAAAAACATGACAACAGCCAGCACAGCAACAGCCGTCCGGTATGAATGAATCTAAATTGTACCTTTTTTTTTTTTTTTTGGTCACTAGATGAGCCCAATTTATAAACAGGCCAGACTTTCCCTTTATGTCAATGAACGCTGAAAAAGTTCCTGGGTTCTTAAGTCAATAATCTGCATAATGAATCTTGTTGCATAACAAATCTTTCTGAAGAAGGAGGAAGAGAAAAAGACTAAAAAAACACCTTGAGCTTGGCTTGTGGCATTTTGATTCCTGCAGATTTCCCATAGAGTGTCTTTTGTTGAGTGTAGAAGTGTATGTGTTAATGTAATAGCATATGTAGGTAGAGATGTCTCTACATTATGTGCTAATTAGACCAACAGCATTAGACATATTTTCTTAATTGGTCTTATACCAACCTTTTCCGGTAGATAGATATGCTAACCTTCATTTTTTAAAAATTTATATTTATTGTTGAACATATTACAGATGTTGCCTCCCTCCACCCCCCCCACCCCCCAACCCTACCCGCCCCCCCCCCCCCCCCGACCGCGCACATTGACCACCTCCACCCCACTCCCACCGCATCCCCAGGTCTTCCCTGCAATATTATCTATCCACAGACTATGTATATATGCGTATAAGTTTTTGGGTAATCTATTCCCTCCCCTGCCCCTTCCCTCTGAAATTCGTCAGTCTGTTCCATGCTTCCATGTCTCTGGATCTTTTTTGATCCTCAGTTTATTTTGCTACTTAGATTCCACATATGAGTGAGATCATGTGATACTTGTCTTTCTCTGACTGACTTATTTCTCTTAGCATGATACTCTCCAGGTCCTTCCATGCTGTCTCAAAGGGTAAGAGATCCTTCCTTTTTACTGCTGCATAGTATCCCATGGTGTAAATGTACCACAGCTTTTCTATCCACTCATCTGCTCATGGGCACTTGGGCTGTTTCCAGATCTTAGCTACTGTAAATAATGCTGCCATGCACATCTGGGTGCATATATTACTTCTGATTGGTGTTTCTGGTTTCTTGGGATATAGTCCTAGAAGTGGGATCACTGGGTCAAATGGCAGTTCCATATTTAATTTTTTGAGTAAAGTCCACACTGTTTCCCATAATGGCTACACCAGTCTGCATTCCCACCAGCAGCGCACGAGGGTTCCCTTTTCTCCTCATCCTCACCAGCACTTGTCATTTGTTGATTTGTTGATGGTAGCCATTCTGACAGGTGTGAGGTGGTACCTCATTGTCGTTTTAATTTGCATCTCTCTGATAATTAGTGACATTGAGCATTTTTCATGTCTCTTGGCCATCTGTTTGTTCTCTTTGGAGAAGTTTCTATTCAGGTCTTCTACCCATTTTTTAATTGGATTGTTTGTCTTCGTTTTGTTGAATTGTATGAGTACTTTATATGTTTTGGAAATTAACCCTTTATCGGATATATCATTGGCAAATGCGTTCTCCCATACAGTCGGCTCCCTTTTCATTTTGTCTGTGGTTTCTTTTGCTGTGCAGAAGCTTTTTATTTTGATGTAGTCCCATTTGTTTATTTTCTCCTTAGCTTCCTTTGCCCTAGGACAATGATGGCGAACCTTTTGAGCTCAGAGTGTCAGCATTTTGAAAAACCCTAACTTAACTCTGGTGCCCCTAACTTAACTCTGGTGCCGTGTCACATATAGAAATTTTTTGATATTTGCAACCATAGTAAAACAAAGATTTATATTTTTGATATTTATTTTATATATTTAAATTCCATTTAACAAAGAAAAATCAACCAAAAAATGAGTTCGCGTGTCACCTCTGACACGCATGTCATAGGTTCACCATCACTGCCCTAGGAGATGTATCCATAAACATATTGCTATAAAAGATGTCTGAGATTTTGCTTCCTATGGTTTCTCCTAGGATTTCCCTACTTACATTTAGGTCTTTTATCCATTTTGAATTTATTCTTGTGTATGGTATAAGTTAACGGTCTAGTTTCTCTTTTTTCTTTTCTTTTTTTTTTTTTCCGCATGTATCTGTCCAATTTTCCCAACATCATTTATTGAAGAGACTGTCTTTACTCCATCATATGCTCTTGCCTCCTTTGTCAAATATTAATTGAGCATAATGGCTTGGGTTGATTTCTGGGGTCTCTGTTCTGTTCCATTGGTCTATATGCCTATTCTTGTGCCAGTACCAGGCTGTTTTGAGTACAGTGGCTTTGTAGTATAGCTTGATATCCAGTATTGTGATCCCTCCAACTTTGTTTTTCTTTCTCAAGCTTGCTGTGGTTATTTAGAGTCTTTTTTGGTTCCATATAAATTTTTGGAGTGTTTGTTCTGGAGCTGTGAAATGTGGCATTGCTATTTTAATGGGGATTGCATTGAATCTATAGATTGCTTTGGGTAACATGGACATTTTAATGATGTTAATTCTACCAATCCATGAACACAGTATATTCTTCCACTTGTTTATATCTTCTTCTATCTATTTTTAAATGTTCTGTAGCTTTTTGAGTTAAGTTAACCTCCTTGGTTAATTTATTCCTAAGTATCTTCATTTTTTTGTTACAATGGTAAATGGGATTTTTTTTTTTAGTTTCTCTTTCTTAGGGTTCATTTTTGGTGCATAAAAATGCCATTGAGCCCAGCCAGTGTGGCTCAGTGGTTGAGCATCGACCTATTAACCAGGAGTTCATGGTTCAATTCCTGGTCAAGGTACATGCCCGGGTCGTAGGCTCCATCCCTAGTATGGGGCATGCAGGAGGCAGCCAATCAATGATTCTCCCTGACCATTGATGTTTCTATCTCTCATTCCCTCTCCCTTCCTCTCTGAAATCAATAAAAATATATTTTTAAAATGCCATCAATTTGGGGGTATTAATTTTGTATCTGCTACATTGCCGAATTCATTTATTAAATCTAGTAGTTTTTTGGTGGAGTCTTTAGGGTTTTCTATGTACAATATCATGTCATCTGAGAATAATGAGTTTTACATCCTCCCTTCCAGTTTGGATGCCTTTTTTTCTTCTTCTTCTTGTCTGATCCCTGTGGCTAGTACTTCCAGGACTATGTTGAATAAAAGTGGTAAAAATGATCTTCATTTAGAAATGAGAGAACCTAATCAGAGAAATACAGTATTGCCCAAATAAAGAGGCAGAGCCAGAATTACGAGGCTGTGTCTGTATCACCTCCAAAGCACATGTTCTTTTTAATACATCTGGGATGGCAAAGAGCTTTTCTCATCCTGGCCAGTGGCTCAATGGTTAGAGCGTCCGCCAAAGCACCAAGGGTGGTGGGTTCAATTCCCAGTCAAGGGAATGTACCTGGGTTGCAAGTTCCATACCAGGCCCCAGGCGGGGCATGTGCGGGAGGCAACCAATTGACATGTCTCTCTCCCCTTGCTCTCTCTCTCTCTCTCTTCCTCCCTCCCTTTCATTCTCTCTAAAAATCAATGGAGAAAAGATCCTTGGGTGGGGATTAACAAAAACACAGAGACAGTTCTCCAGGCGTCCAGCTCTGCTCTATCGGGCACGGGGCCTCGCGCCGTGTGCTGTGAGCCTCAGACAACTCCGCAGAACAGAGCGCTGCGTCCGCTCGCCCGCCTCGTGTGCCCTGCCACTGCCTCTCCCGCCTACATCCTACTGGGCACGAGTCTGGAGCAGAAATCGGAAGAAAGCCTTTTTCTGTCCGTCTGGCCAATGTCGGCCTGTCCTCTGAGAAAGAGCCCAGCACCGGATGCTCACGGGGGCCCACGCCTGGTCCTGCCGGCGTGGGGCCGGGCTAGGCCTTGTGCTCGCAACCCTGTGCTTCCTCAGGAGAGAAAAGGTGTCTCCCCAGCCCCAACCCGTAAGTGCCGACCAGGCAGACAAGCTTGGGGAGCAGAGAGCCGTTGTCTTTCTCAAGCACAACAGTCACTAACAAACATTCATTTCCCAGAAGGGCACATGAGGACATGTGAGCTCATGTCTGGCCCTGATTCAAGGCAAGATGATCTGTGAACACAGCGCCCTGGGGCCAGGCTGGGCAGCATTCCCAGGGCGGCCAAGGCAGTTACTTGGGCAGCGTGGAACCCTCAAGGCTCCCTTGTCATGGGAGGGAACAAAGCGGGGAGCAAGCTCTTCATTTAGAGCGTGGGTCAAACCACACAGGTGGAAACACCTTCCCAGACCACATCCTCCCTCCCCAGCCAGCCTGCTGCGCCTCCCTCTCCTCCTGCTTTGCTCAGAGGCTGAGGCCAATCCAAAGTGTTGACAGAGACCAGCGCACGCCAGCAGCTCACTGGGGTCTGGCAGGGAAGGGCTGCCTTGGCGCCGATGACCATTGCCAGGCAGGAGCCCAGAGGCAGAAGGCCAGCCCTGGAGCGGGCACGAGTGGAGCTGCACCCCCAGGAGCACATGCCTCCCCCCACCCCCCAGGCGCTGGGCTCTGGGTCCGGGAGAGGGCCTGCCTGAGACTGCCAGCGCTGCGGTCTGTGCCTTGCATGGGGCTGCCTTGCCCGCCCACACAACCTCTGTGGCCCTTAGAGAAGTTAAGCAGCATAGGCCACACCCAGTTGGTATTTTCAAAATTTTGCATAAACAGAGTAAAAGATGCAGTTCCTATAAGTAACCCCCCTGGCTGGAGAAGCCACAGGTGCTGGCACGGCTGAGCGGCCAGCAGGAGCCCAGGGGGCAGCAGTCCAGCGAGGCCGGTGCTGAATGGAAGCTGTGGTTGTCCATGGCCATGGCTGGGCCACCCTCTCAAGGCCATTCGTTCTAAATTCACTAGGTGTGTGGTCTCTGGGCCTGGTTCAGAGTAAGGGCCCTAACCAAGGCTTAGAGAACCACGGGCTAGAAGGACGTAACATTGGCCCCTGAGAAGGCACCAGGCCAAGGCCTCACACTAATCCTAGGAGCTAAGCATCGATCTAAACAGGTGCTGTGTGATAGGAGCCAGCACCTCTCCAGGCAGGCGGATGTTATAACTTCTTGGAGCAAAGAAACAGGCTCCCAGGGCTGAGCAGTCACCCTCCCTTCCCAGCGTTGTGCAAGGTCGCAGGTTCTCAGCATCGTCCCCTTTCCTGTTAGCAGCTCTCAGTGTGGAAGGGCCAGACGGCTAAAAGCTAGATTCCCAGACCCTTGCAGCCAGAGCTGTAGGTAAGAAGTAAGTTCTGTCCCTGAGACGCTTGTCAGGATCTGACTGCTTGGCTCGATGAGCAAGGCATGGCCCGGGGTTCCTGCACCAGCCAGCACGTGCCCAGCGCCACTTTGTAGGGTCAGGAGGCCGTTACGGTGGCAGTGCCACTGCCCGTCAGGTGTGAGTCCAGAGGTGGAGCAGCGGGGTAGCTCTCCTGGTGGCAGTTACAGGCATCCTGGGAGCGCTCCCAGCGGCCAGGCCCTCCCTGACTTGGCAGAGACCTAATCCTCTGCATTAAATACCTTCTTGTTGGAAATGCCTACAGCGATTTCCATTTCCTGTTCTGGTCTGATTGAGACAGTCCTGGAGCAAATAAGAGGCGATGCGGGGGCCAACAGCCAGTGCACCCCAGAGGCCTCCGCAGCCTCCGCTGGTTGGGAGAACTCAGGGGAGCAGTGCGCATGGGTGATGAGAACCAGTCCTGACACCTGCTGGTAGGAGTAGGGAGGGGCCCGGGACAGAGGAACCGCTGGAAGCATGACCAGGTCTCAGGAAGTGGGGTCAGCCAGCCCACGGGAGTCACGAGCAAGGAGTGGGCCCAGGGGCCCAGAAGGAGAGATGAGCCCCAGCTGAGGAGGGGAGGTCAGGTCTGTCCTGAAAACAATGGTGGGTTCCTCCGCCCATTATTCAAATGTAAATATCGAAAACACACTTCAAGATGGTTATTTAAAAAGTAGGGGAGGGACAACTTAGTGTCACATGAAGGGGGTGACGGGAGTCCAAAGAGGGTGGCGCCCCTGGCTCAGCGACATCCCCGAGGGCCGCTGTTCCCAGCTTCCCGCCGCTGCTCTCGGGGCTGCTCGGCCTTGGGGCTGTCCTCCGGGGCACAGGCCGCGGCGCCCTGCCAAAGGCCACATGCAGACACCCCATCGTCTGAGCAAGGGGACAGCCCTTCTTGTGCTGCTGTTTTCACCCCAAGAGCCTTCCCCGAGTCCCGGTCACGGCCCCGCAGACCCACAGCCACATCGGGCTCACACGCCGTCCGGTTAACCACTGGCCAGGAAAGCGGCTTCACGCGGCTTCTGCCTGCTCGGCCGCTCCACTAACAGCACCCGAGGGCTCTTTACAGATCAGCTAACCCCCGTCTCCACCTGAAACCAGCGTCAAACGCTCGGACCCTGTGGTTGCAACAATAGCCTCGCTCAGGCACGTTGATGGTGGGGGAGGCGTGCGTGTGGGCAGGAGGTCGATGGTAAATCTCTGCGCTTTCAACTCAGCTTTGCTGTGTGCCTAAAACTGCAGTAAGAAATAAAGTCTAGCCTGGCCGCGTGGCTCAGGGGCTGAGCGTCGACCTATGAACTAGGTCACAGTGATGGCGAACCTTTTGAGCTCGGCGTGTCAGCATTTTGAAAAACCCTAACTTAACTCTGGTGCCATGTCACATATAGAAATTTTTTGATATTTGCAACCATAGTAAAACAAAGACTTGTATTTTTGATATTTATTTTATATATTTAAATGCCATTTAACAAAGAAAAATCAACCAGGTTCGCCATCACTGAACTAGGAGGTCACAGTTCAATTCCCGGTCAGGGCACATGCCTGGGTTGTGGGTTCGATCCCCAGTGTGGGGCCTGCAGGAGGCAGCTGATCAATGATTCTCCCTCATCAATGTTTCTCTCTTCCTCTCCCTTTCTCTCTGAAATCAATAACAAATTTTAAAAAGAAAGTCTGTTTAAAAAATTTTAAGCTTAGGACCCCAGGCATTAGTATTGTTTTTAAGCTCCTAAAATTGTTATAATATTCCTGGTTCAGACTATTTGGGGACAAAGTGACCTTCCTTGAGGTGAATGTCTGAACAAAATGGGGGTTCTGTCGGCGGGGGCGGGGGGTGGCCTTTGCATGGGCAGTTACGCCTCCGCTGTGCTCCCCAAGGCCCACGGCAGCCAGGCCGGTCAGGAGACGCTGCGGAGGCAGGAGGAGGCAGGAGGACCTGCGAAGGGCTGTCCTGCTGGCCGGAGGCGGTGCTGGCCCGCGGGGAGGCGGCCGGGAACCCCAGGTGCAGGCGGGGTCCGGAGTCCACCTGGGTCCTGGAGGGAGAGACGGTGGACTTCGCTGTTTTACCTTAGAGCGGCCAGGCAGCGGCGGGGTTCTGGGGGTGCGAGCTCCGGAGAAGGCGGGCAGCGCTCGCACCTGGGGACGTCCAGCGCCACTGCAGGTCGGGGGCAGGTCTCCGAGGCGAGGCGGTGACAAGGGATGCGTGACGAGCCTTTCTCTCGGGCACCTCCTCACCTGCCATCTAAACGCTAGCAGATTCTCCCGCCTTGGCACGCCTGCCCTTCTCCCAGGTGGCTTCCGTCTGCTTACTCATGTGTTTCTTGTCTGTCTTTGTCTACAGGACACAGACATTTGCTGCTCAACAAATGACAATATTCCTCCGCGTGGCCCAGCACCTTTCCAGCGGTGACCTGCGTGTGACCCGCGGGCTCCTTCCTGCCACGGCCGCTCTGTAGCCGCAGCCTCTGACTTTGCGGGCCACAACCTCCTGTTGTGTTAACCACAGGCATTTCGGGGTTAACTTGTTACCGCAGCAGAGCCTAACCCATCCTGACTAAGCCACTCCAATCAAAGGTCAGTTTCTCAGACAGACAGACCTTGTCTGTTCTTTCACCACCATCCCCAGGACAGCCCATTGAGTGAAAAATGAGTGAAGAAAATCTTCCCTCCTGTTGAATAACAACAGCCAACATGTAGCATTTGAAAGAGGCTATGACTGCAGCAGGTTGTGTTTGTTTTTCTTTATTATCTTTTGTTTTGTTTTGACCTGAGAATCTAAACACTAGAAGCAACCGGGCAACTGAACTGAAGAGTGGCCCACTGAGGCGGTGCTGCCCGCCGCCTGCCCGGCCGCCTGCCGGGAGCACAGGCGCCCCCTGTGCACTTTGACCGGATGTAGATGGTGAGCGGCCGAGAAATGCTGCTGCTTTTGCTCGGTAACACATGAGCTGCGGCGAAACTGGGGCATTTATGTTTTGGGCAATGGCAATTGTTTAGAAAGGTTGACTCATAATTGCGCAAATATTTCTTTCAGCCCATTCCTTTATTAAAAAACAACAGTGGAAAGGAAAAACAGGAAATGAATCACAGTGTTATGTTGGGGCAAGATCAGGTTTTTTCAATTGTTTTCTTTTGAGTTCAAATCCAGTTTGAAAATGGAATTAATCCAGAGCAGGCCAGGGTTAGGACATTATGAATAAAACGGGTTATAATGTAAATTGTAGGTGTTATAATAATGATAGTCTACAGAAAACAGAGGAAGAGGAGGGTGGAGGAAAGGAGGGGAGGAGAAAGAGAGATGAGTGTGCATCATTTTCCCTCCGTAAAACTCAGGTGAAGCTTTGGGAACCTTGAGCCACCTCCCCGAGCTGAGTTCTCCCCGCAGCTCCTCTGAGCCACTCGAAGTGTCAGTGCAAGTGGCATTCCCTGGTGTCAGGAAGGAGCTCCAGAGACTGGGTGCCTGCAACTGGCACCGTGAGACCAATGACATTACTTCCCGAACCTCAGCTCCCTGGTCTGCAGGCAGGTCCACAAGCCTTAGGCGGGGCTGACGGAGCAGGGTGATGGGAGGAGGAGGTGGGCAGCCGATGCTCTCTCCTTCCTCCTGCCTTCGGCCTGGGGTGGCTCCGCTCTCTCATTTATCAGAGCGATGACTGTGGGGCCTCAGTGCTGGGAGGACAAGGCACCCGTTGTCCTTAACCAGGACATTGTCTTTGTCATTAATAGGGTTTCACCTCACAATTGGCTCATGTGAGCTTGTCCTCATCTAAAATAAAGTAGGAAGGGAGGACTCAGAGCAACCAAACACCAAGGGGGCCACTTAAATTCCTTAACTGAAATATTTATTGAGCACCTACTATGTGCTAGTCATTGTTTTAGCCTTTAGGGATTGAGAGTGAATACAGTGGACAAAGGTCAGTGCTTGCATTTTCACAGAGAAAGACAAGCAATAAACAAGTAAACAAATCAACGAGGTAAGGACGGACTATAACAACCTAAGAGACGAAACCAAGGTTAAGTGATACACAATGATGGGAACGACTGGGAGGCGGTGTGAGTGAGACAGTGATGGAAGGACTGGGAGGCAGTGTGAGTGAGACAGTGATGGAAGGACTGGGACGCGGTGTGAGTTAGACAGTGATGGAAGGACTGGGAGGCAGTGTGAGTGAGACAGTGAAGGAAGAACTGGGAGGCGGTGTGAGTGAGACAGTGATGGAAGGACTGGGAGGTGGTGTGAGCTGAGAGAGTGATGGAAGGACTGGGAGGTGGTGTGAGTGAGACAGTGATGGAAGGACTGGGAGGTGGTGTGAGTGAGACAGTGATGGAAGGACTGGGAGGTGGTGTGAGCTGAGAGAGTGATGGAAGGACTGGGAGGTAGTGTGAGCTGAGAGAGTGATGGAAGGACTGGGAGGTGGTGTGAGTGAGACAGTGATGGAAGGACTGGGAGGTGGTGTGAGCTGAGAGAGTGATGGAAGGACTGGGAGGTGGTGTGAGTGAGACAGTGATGGAAGGACTGGGAGGTGGTGTGAGCTGAGAGAGTGATGGAAGGACTGGGAGGTGGTGTGAGTGAGACAGTGATGGAAGGACTGGGAGGTGGTGTGAGTGAGACAGTGATGGAAGGACTGGGAGGTGGTGTGAGCTGAGAGAGTGATGGAAGGACTGGGAGGCGGTGTGAGTGAGACAGTGATGGAAGGACTGGGAGGCGGTGTGAGTGAGACAGTGATGGAAGGACTGGGAGGCGGTGTGAGTGAGACAGTGATGGAAGGACTGGGAGGCGGTGTGAGTGAGGCAGTGATGGAAGGACTGGGAGGCGGTGTGAGCTGAGAGAGTGATGGAAGGACTGGGAGGTGGTGTGAGTGAGACAATGATGGAAGGACTGGGAGGCGGTGTGAGATGAGAGAGTGAGGGAAGGACTGGGAGGCGGTGTGAGTGAGACAGTGATGGAAGGACTGGAAGGTGGAGTGAGTGAGACAGTGATGGAAGGACTGGGAGTTGGTGTGAGGTGTGAGTGAGACAGTGATGGAAGGACTGGGAGGCGGTGTGAGTGAGACAGTGATGGAAGGACTGGGAGGCGGTGTGAGTGTGAAAGTGATGGAAGGACTGGGAGGCGGTGTGAGTGAGACAGTGATGGAAAGACTGGGAGGCGGTGTGAGTGAGACAGTGATGGAAGGACTGGGAGGCGGTGTGAGTGAGACAGTGATGGAAGGACTGGGAGGCGGTGTGAGATGATAGAGTGAGGGAAGGACTGGGAGGCGGTGTGAGTGAGACAGTGATGGAAGGACTGGGAGGCAGTGTGAGTGAGACAGTGATGGAAGGACTGGGAGGCGGTGTGAGTGAGACAGTGATGGAAGGACTGGGAGGCGGTGTGAGTCAGACAGTGATGGAAGGACTGGGAGGCAGTGTGAGCTGAGAGAGTGATGGAAGCACTGGGAGGTGGTGTGAGTGAGACAGTGATGGAAGGACTGGAAGGTGGTGTGACGTGTGAGTGAGACAGTGATGGAAGGACTGGGAGGCGGTGTGAGTGAGACAGTGATGGAAGGACTGGGAGGCAGTGTGAGTGAGACAGTGATGGAAGGACGGGGAGGCGGTGTGAGTGAGACAGTGATGGAAGGACTGGGAGGCGGTGTGAGTGAGACAGTGATGGAAGGACGGGGAGGCAGTGTGAGTGAGACAGTGATGAAAGGACTGGGAGGCGGTATGAGTGAGACAGTGATGGAAGGACTGGGAGGCGGTGTGAGGTGTGAGTGAGACAGTGATAGAAGGATTGGGAGGTGGTGTAAGTGAGACAGTGATGGAAGGACTGGGAGGCGGTGTGAGTGAGACAGTGATGGAAGGACTGGGAGTTGGTGAGAGGTGTGAGTGAGACAGTGATGGAAGGACTGGGAGGTGGTGTGAGTGAGACAGTGATGGAAGGACTGGGAGGCGGTGTGAGTGAGACAGTGATGGAAGGACGGGGAGGCAGTGTGAGTGAGACAGTGATGAAAGGACTGGGAGGCGGTATGAGTGAGACAGTGATGGAAGGACTGGGAGGTGGTGTGAGTGAGACAGTGATGGAAGGACGGGGAGGTGGTGTGAGGTGTGAGTGAGACAGTGATGGAAGGAATGGGAGGCGGTGTGAGGTGTGAGTGAGACAGTGATGGAAGGTCTGGGAGGCGGTGTGAGATGAGAGAGTGAGGGAAGGACTGGGAGGCGGTGTGAGATGAGAGAGTGAGGGAAGGACTGGGAGGCGGTGTGAGTGAGACAGTGATGGAAGGACTAGGAGGCGGTATGAGTGAGACAGTGATGGAAGGACTGGGAGGTGGTGTGAGGTGTGAGTGAGACAGTGATGGAAGGACTAGGAGGTGGTGTGAGTGAGACAGTGATGGAAGGACTGGGAGTCGGTGTGAGGTGTGAGGGAGACAGTGATCGAAGGACTAGGAGGTGGTGTGAGGTGTGAGTGAGACGGTGATGGAAGGACTGGGAGGCGGTGTGAGCGAGACAGTGATGGAAGGACTGGGAGGCGGTGTGAGTGACACAGTGATGGAAGGAATGGGAGGTGGTATGAATGAGACAGTGATGGTAGGACTGGGAGACGGTGTCAGTGAGACAGTGATGGAAGGACTGGGAGGCGGTGTGAGTGAGACAGTGATGGAAGGACTGGGAGGCGGTGTGAGTGATACAGTGATGGAAGGACTGGGAGGCGGTGTGATTGAGACAGTGATGGAAGGACTGTGACGTGGTGTGAGGTGTGAGTGAGACAGTGATGGAAGGACTAGGAGGTGGTGTGAGTGAGACAGTGATGGAAGGACTGGGAGGCGGTGTGAGGTGTGAGGGAGACAGTGATGGAAGGACTAGGAGGTGGTGTGAGGTGTGAGTGAGACAGTGATGGAAGGACTGGGAGGCAGTGTGAGAGAGACAGTGATGGAAAGACTCGGAGGCTGTGTGAGTGAGACAGCAGTGGAAGGACTGGGAGTTGGTGTGAGTGAGACAGTATGGAAGGACTGGGAGGCGGTTTGAGTGAGACAGTGATGGAAGGACTGGGAGGCGGTGTGAGGTGTGAGTGAGACAGTGATAGAAGGACTGGGAGGTGGTGTAAGTGAGACAGTGATGGAAGGACTGGGAGGCGGTGTGAGTGAGACAGTGATGGAAGGACTGGGAGGCGGTGTGAGTGAGACAGTGATGGAAGGACTGGGAGGCGGTGTGAGCTGTGAGTGAGACAGTGATAGAAGGACTGGGAGGTGGTGTAAGTGAGACAGTGATGGGAGGACTGGGAGGCGGTGTGAGCTGAAAGAGTGATGTAAGGACTGGGAGGTGGTGTGAGTGAGGCAGTGATGGAAGGACTGGGAGGTGGTGTGAGGTGTGAGTGAGACA
Organism: Myotis yumanensis; assembly: GCF_028538775.1. NCBI lineage: Eukaryota > Metazoa > Chordata > Mammalia > Chiroptera > Vespertilionidae > Myotis > Myotis yumanensis. The sequence continues at coordinate 2,778,156 of NW_027223767.1, forward strand.
GTGATGGAAGGACTGGGAGGCGGTGTGAGTGAGACAGTGATGGAAGAACTGGGAGGCGGTGTGAGTGAGACAGTGATGAAAGGACTGGGTGGCGATGTGAGCTGAGAGAGTGATGGAAGAACTGGGAGGTGGTGTGAGTGAGACAGTGATGGAAGGACTGGGAGGTGGTGTTAGTGAGACAGTGATGGAAGGAATGGGAGGCGGTGTGAGCTGAGACAGCAATGGAAGAACTGGGAGGCGGTGTGAGTGAGACAGTGGTGAAAGGACTGGGTGGCGATGTGAGCTGAGAGAGTGATGGAAGAACTGGGAGGTGGTGTGAGTGAGACAGTGATGGAAGGACTGGGAGGTGGTGTTAGTGAGACAGTGATGGAAGGAATGGGAGGCGGTGTGAGCTGAGACAGCAATGGAAGAACTGGGAGGTGGTGTGAGTGAGACAGTGATGGAAGGACTGGGAGGTGGTGTGAGGTGTGAGTGAGACAGTGATCGAAGGACTGGAGGTGGTGTGAGTGAGACAGTGATGGACGTACTGGGAGGCAGTGTGAGTGAGACAGTGATGGAAGGACTGGGAGGCGGTGTGAGTGAGACAGTGATGGAAGGACTGGGAGGCGGTGTGAGTGAGACATTGATGGAAGGACTGGGAGGTGGTGTGAGGTGTGAGTGAGACAGTGATCGAAGGACTGGAGGTGGTGTGAGTGAGACAGTGATGGAAGTACTGGGAGGCAGTGTGAGTGAGACAGTGATGGAAGGACTGGGAGGCGGTGTGAGTGAGACAGTGATGGAAGGACTGGGAGGCGGTGTGAGTGAGACAGTGATGGAAGGACTAGGAGGTGGTGTGAGGTGTGAGTGAGACAGTGATGGAAGGACTGGGAGGCAGTGTGAGTGAGACAGTGATGGAAGGACTAGGAGGCGGTGTGAGTGAGACAGTGATGGAAGGACGGGGAGGTGGTGTGAGGTGTGAGTGAGACAGTGATGGAAGGACTGGGAGGCGGTGTGTGGTGTGAGTGAGACAGTAATGGAAGGACTGGGCGGTGGTGTGAGTTGTGAGTGAGACAGTGATGGAAGGACTGGGAGGCGGTGTGAGTGAGACAGTGATGGAAGGACTGGGAGGCGGTGTGAGTGAGACAGTGATGGAAGGACTGGGAGGTGGTGTGAGTGAGACAGTGATGGAAGGCCTGGGAGGCGGTGTCAGTGAGACAGTGATGGAAGGACTAGGAGGCGGTGTGAGTGAGACAGTGATGGAAGGACTGGGAGGTGGTGTGAGGTGTGAGTGAGACAGTGATGGAAGGACTAGGAGGTGGTGTGAGTGAGACAGTGATGGAAGGACTGGGAGTCGGTGTGAGGTGTGAGGGAGACAGTGATCGAAGGACTAGGAGGTGGTGTGAGGTGTGAGTGAGACAGTGATGGAAGACTGGGAGGCGGTGTGAGCGAGACAGTGATGGAAGGACTGGGAGGCGGTGTGAGTGACACAGTGATGGAAGGACTGGGAGGTGGTATGAATGAGACAGTGATGGTAGGACTGGGAGACGGTGTCAGTGAGACAGTGATGGAAGGACTGGGAGGCGGTGTGAGTGAGACAGTGATGGAAGGACTGGGAGGCGGTGTGAGTGATACAGTGATGGAAGGACTGGGAGGCGGTGTGATTGAGACAGTGATGGAAGGACTGGGACGTGGTGTGAGGTGTGAGTGAGACAGTGATGGAAGGACTAGGAGGTGGTGTGAGTGAGACAGTGATGGAAGGACTGGGAGGCGGTGTGAGGTGTGAGGGAGACAGTGATGGAAGGACTAGGAGGTGGTGTGAGGTGTGAGTGAGACAGTGATGGAAGGACTGCGAGGCAGTGTGAGAGAGACAGTGATGGAAAGACTCGGAGGCTGTGTGAGTGAGACAGCAGTGGAAGGACTGGGAGTTGGTGTGAGTGAGACAGTGATGGAAGGACTGGGAGGCGGTTTGAGTGAGACAGTGATGGAACGACAGGGAGGCAGTGTGAGTGAGACAGTGATGAAAGGACTGGGAGGCGGTATGAGTGAGACTGTGATGGAAGGACTGGGAGGCGGTGTGAGGTGTGAGTGAGACAGTGATAGAAGGACTGGGAGGTGGTGTAAGTGAGACAGTGATGGAAGGACTAGGAGGCGGTGTGAGTGAGACAGTGATGGAAGGACTGGGAGGCGGTGTGAGTGAGACAGTGATGGAAGGACTGGGAGGCGGTGTGAGCTGTGAGTGAGACAGTGATAGAAGGACTGGGAGGTGGTGTAAGTGAGACAGTGATGGGAGGACTGTGAGGCGGTGTGAGCTGAAAGAGTGATGTAAGGACTGGGAGGTGGTGTGAGTGAGGCAGTGATGGAAGGACTGGGAGGTGGTGTGAGGTGTGAGTGAGACAGTGATGGAAGGACTGGGAGGCGGTGTGAGTGAGACAGTGATGGAAGAACTGGGAGGTGGTGTGAGTGAGACAGTGATGAAAGGACTGGGTGGCGATGTGAGCTGAGAGAGTGATGGAAGAACTGGGAGGTGGTGTGAGTGAGACAGTGATGGAAGGACTGGGAGGTGGTGTTAGTGAGACAGTGATGGAAGGAATGGGAGGCGGTGTGAGCTGAGACAGCAATGGAAGAACTGGGAGGCGGTGTGAGTGAGACAGTGGTGAAAGGACTGGGTGGCGATGTGAGCTGAGAGAGTGATGGAAGAACTGGGAGGTGGTGTGAGTGAGACAGTGATGGAAGGACTGGGAGGTGGTGTTAGTGAGACAGTGATGGAAGGAATGGGAGGCGGTGTGAGCTGAGACAGCAATGGAAGAACTGGGAGGTGGTGTGAGTGAGACAGTGATGGAAGGACTGGGAGGTGGTGTGAGGTGTGAGTGAGACAGTGATCGAAGGACTGGAGGTGGTGTGAGTGAGACAGTGATGGACGTACTGGGAGGCAGTGTGAGTGAGACTGTGATGGAAGGACTGGGAGGCGGTGTGAGTGAGACAGTGATGGAAGGACTGGGAGGCGGTGTCAGTGAGACAGTGATGGAAGGACTGGGAGGCGGTGTGAGCTGAGACAGCAATGGAAGAACTGGGAGGTGGTGTGAGGTGTGAGTGAGACAGTGATGGAAGGAATGGGAGGCGGTGTGAGGTGTGAGTGAGACAGTGATGGAAGGACTGGGAGGCGGTGTGAGTGAGACAGTGATGGAAGGACGGAGAGGCAGTGTGAGTGAGACAGTGATGACAGGACTGGGAGGCGGTATGAGTGAGACAGTGATGGAAGGACTGGGAGGCGGTGTGAGGTGTGAGTGAGACAGTGATGGAAGGACTGGGAGGCGGTGTGAGGTGTGAGGGAGACAGTGATGGAAGGACTAGGAGGTGGTGTGAGGTGTGAGTGAGACTGTGATGGAAGGACTGGGAGGCGGTGTGAGTGAGACAGTGATGAAAGGACTGGGAGGCGGTATGATTGAGACAGTGATGGAAGGACTGGGAGGTGGTGTGAGTGAGACAGTGATGGAAGGACGGGGTGGTGGTAGGAGGTGTGAGTGAGACAGTGATGGAAGGAATGGGAGGCGGTGTGAGGTGTGAGTGAGACAGTGATGGAAGGTCTGGGAGGCGGTGTGAGATGAGAGAGTGAGGGAAGGACTGGGAGGCGGTGTGAGATGTGAGAGTGAGGGAAGGACTGGGAGGCGGTGTGAGTGAGACAGTGATGGAAGGACTGGGAGGCGGTGTCAGTGAGACAGTGATGGAAGGACTGGGAGGCGGTGTGAGCTGAGACAGCAATGGAAGAACTGGGAGGTGGTGTGAGGTGTGAGTGAGACAGTGATGGAAGGACTGGGAGGCGGTGTGAGGTGTGAGTGAGACAGTGATGGAAGGACTGGGAGGCGGTGTGAGTGAGACAGTGATGGAAGGACGGGGAGGCAGTGTAAGTGAGACAGTGATGAAAGGACTGGGAGGCGGTATGAGTGAGACAGTGATGGAAGGACTGGGAGGCGGTGTGAGGTGTGAGTGAGACAGTGATGGAAGGACTGGGAGGCGGTGTGAGGTGTGAGGGAGACAGTGATGGAAGGACTAGGAGGTGGTGTGAGGTGTGAGTGAGACTGTGATGGAAGGACTGGGAGGCGGTGTGAGTGATACAGTGATGGAAGGACTGGGAGGAGTTGTGAGTGAGACTGTGATGGAAGGACTGGGATGTGGTGTGAGGTGTGAGTGAGACAGTGATGGAAGGCCTAGGAGGTTGTGTGAGTGAGACAGTGATGGAAGGACTGGGAGGCAGTGTGAGTGAGACAGTGATGGAAAGACTGGGAGGCTGTGTGAGTGGGACAGTAATGGAAGGACTGGGAGGTGGTGTGAGTTAGACAGTGATGGAAGGACTGGGAGGCGGTGTGAGTGAGACAGTGATGGAAGGACGGGGAGGCAGTGTGAGTGAGACAGTGATGAAAGGACTGAGAGGCGGTATGAGTGAGACAGTGATGGAAGGACTAGGAGGCGGTGTGAGGTTTGAGTGAGACAGTGATAGAGGGACTGGGAGGTGGTGTAAGTGAGACAGTGATGGAAGGACTGGGAGGTGGTGTGAGTGAGACAGTGATGGAAGGACTGGGAGGCGGTGTGAGTGAGACAGTGATGGAAGGACTGGGAGGCGATGTGAGGTGTGAGGGAGACCGTGATGGAAGGACTAGGAGGCGGTGTGAGGTGTGAGTGAGACAGTGATGGAATTACTGGGAGGCAGTGTGAGTGAGACAGTGATGGAAAGACTGGGAGGCTGTGTGACTGAGACAGCAATGGAAGGACTGGGAGGTGGTGTGAGTTAGACAGTAATGGAAGGACTGGGAGGCGGTGTGAGTGAGACAGTAATGGAAGGATGAGGAGGCAGTGTGAGTGAGACAGTGATGAAAGGACTGGGAGGCGGTATGAGTGAGACAGTGATGGAAGGACTGGGAGGCGGTGTGAGCTGAAAGAGTGATGTAAGGACTGGGAGGTGGTGTGAGTGAGGCAGTGATGGAAGGACTGGGAGGCGGTGTGAGTGAGACAGTGATGGAAGGACTGGGAGGCGATGTGAGGTGTGAGTGAGACAGTGATGAAGGACTGGGAGGTGGTGTAAGTGAGACAGTGATGGGAGGACTGGGAGGCGGTGTGAGCTGAAAGAGTGATGTAAGGACTGGGAGGTGGTGTGAGTGAGGCAGTGATGGAAGGAATGGGAGGTGGTGTGAGTGAGACAGTGATGGAAGGACTGGGAGGTGGTGTGAGGTGTGAGTGAGACAGTGATTGAAGGACTGGAGGTGGTGTGAGTGAGACAGTGATGGAAGTACTGGGAGGCAGTGTGAGTGAGACAGTGATGGAAGGACTGGGAGGCGGTGTGAGTCAGACAGTGATGGAAGGACTGGGAGGTGGTGTGAGGTGTGAGTGAGACAGTGATGGAAGGACTGGAGGTGGTGTGAGTGAGACAGTGATGGAAGGCCTGGGAGGCGGTGTGAGGTGTGAGTGAGACAGTGATGGAAGGTCTGGGAGGTGGTGTGAGGTGTGAGTGAGACAGTGATGGAAGGACTGGGAGGCAGTGTGAGTGAGACAGTGATGGAAGGACTGGGAGGCTGTGTGAGGTGTGAGCTGAGACAGTGATTAAAGGACTGGGAGGTGGTGTGAGTGAGACAGTGATGGAAGGACTGGGAGGTGGTGTGAGTGAGACAGTGATGAAAGGACTGGGAGGCGATGTGAGCTGAGAGAGTGATGGAAGAATTGGGAGGTGGTGTGAGTGAGACAGTGATGGAAGGAATGGGAGGCGGTGTGAGCTGAGACAGCAATGGAAGAACTGGGAGGTGGTGTGAGTGAGACAGTGATGGAAGGACTGGAGGTGGTGATAGTGAGACAGTGATGGAAGTACTGGGAGGCAGTGTGAGTGAGACAGTGATGGAAGGACTGGGAGGCGGTGTGAGTGAGACAGTGATGGAACGACTGGGAGGCGGTGTGAGTGAGACAGTGATGGAAGGACTGGGAGGCGGTTTGAGTGAGACAGTGATGGAAGGACTGGGAGGCAGTATGAGTGAGACAGTTATGGGAGGACTGGGAGGCGGTGTGAGTCAGACAGTGATGGAAGGATTGGGAGGCAGTGTGAGCTGAGAGAGTGATGGAAGCACTGGGAGGTGGTGTGAGTGAGACAGTGATGGAAGGACTGGGAGGTGGTGTGAGGTGTGAGTGAGACAGTGATGGAAGGACTGGGAGGCGGTGTGAGTGAGACAGTGATGGAAGGACTGGGAGGCAGTGTGAGCTGAGAGAGTGATGGAAGCACTGGGAGGTGGTGTGAGGTGTGAGTGAGACAATGATGGAAGGACTGGGAAGCGGTGTGAGTGAGACAGTGAGGGAAGGACTGGGAGGCGGTGTGAGTGAGACAGTGATGGAAGGACGGGGAGGCAGTGTGAGTGAGACAGTGATGAAAGGACAGGGAGGCGGTATGAGTGAGACAGTGATGGAAGGACTGGGAGGCGGTGTGAGTGAGACAGTGATGGAAGGACTGGGAGGCGCTGTGAGTGAGACAGTGATGGAAGGACTGGGAGGCGGTGTGAGTGAGACAGTGATGGAAAGCCGGGGAGGCAGTGTGAGTGAGACAGTGATGAAAGGACTGGGAGGCGGTATGAGTGAGACAGTGATGGAAGGATTGGGAGGCGGTGTGAGGTGTGAGTGAGACAGTGATAGAAGGACTGGGAGGCGGTGTGAGTGAGACAGTGATGGAAGGACTGGGAGGAGGTGTGAGTGAGACAGTAATGGAAGGACTGGGAGGCGGTGTGAGTGAGACAGTGATGGAAGGACTGGGAGGCGGTGTGAGTGAGACAGTGATGGAAGAACGGGGAGGCAGTGTGAGTGAGACAGTGATGAAAGGACTGGGAGGCGGTATGAGTGAGACAGTGATGGAAGGACTGGGAGGCGGTGTGAGGTATGAGTGAGACAGTGATAGAAGGACTGGGAGGTGGTGTAAGTGAGACAGTGATGGAAGGACTAGGAGGCGGTGTGAGTGAGACAGTGATGGAAGGACGGGGAGGTGGTGTGAGGTGTGAGTGAGACAGTGATTGAAGGACTGGGAGGCGGTGTGTGGTGTGAGTGAGACAGTAATGGAAGGACTGGGCGGTGGTGTGAGTTGTGAGTGAGACAGTGATGGAAGGACTGGGAGGCGGTGTGAGTGAGACAGTGATGGAAGGACTGGGAGGCGGTGTGAGTGAGACAGTGATGGAAGGACTGGGAGGTGGTGTGAGTGAGACAGTGATGGAAGGCCTGGGAGGCGGTGTCAGTGAGACAGTGATGGAAGGACTAGGAGGCGGTGTGAGTGAGACAGTGATGGAAGGACTGGGAGGTGGTGTGAGGTGTGAGTGAGACAGTGATGGAAGGACTAGGAGGTGGTGTGAGTGAGACAGTGATGGAAGGACTGGGAGTCGGTGTGAGGTGTGAGGGAGACAGTGATCGAAGGACTAGGAGGTGGTGTGAGGTGTGAGTGAGACAGTGATGGAAGGACTGGGAGGCGGTGTGAGCGAGACAGTGATGGAAGGACTGGGAGGCGGTGTGAGTGACACAGTGATGGAAGGAATGGGAGGTGGTATGAATGAGACAGTGATGGTAGGACTGGGAGACGGTGTCAGTGAGACAGTGATGGAAGGACTGGGAGGCGGTGTGAGTGAGACAGTGATGGAAGGACTGGGAGGCGGTGTGAGTGATACAGTGATGGAAGGACTGGGAGGCGGTGTGATTGAGACAGTGATGGAAGGACTGTGACGTGGTGTGAGGTGTGAGTGAGACAGTGATGGAAGGACTAGGAGGTGGTGTGAGTGAGACAGTGATGGAAGGACTGGGAGGCGGTGTGAGGTGTGAGGGAGACAGTGATGGAAGGACTGGGAGGCAGTGTGAGAGAGACAGTGATGGAAAGACTCGGAGGCTGTGTGAGTGAGACAGCAGTGGAAGGACTGGGAGTTGGTGTGAGTGAGACAGTATGGAAGAACTGGGAGGCGGTTTGAGTGAGACAGTGATGGAACGACGGGGAGGCAGTGTGAGTGAGACAGTGATGAAAGGACTGGGAGGCGGTATGAGTGAGACAGTGATGGAAGGACTGGGAGGCGGTGTGAGGTGTGAGTGAGACAGTGATAGAAGGACTGGGAGGTGGTGTAAGTGAGACAGTGATGGAAGGACTGGGAGGCAGTGTGAGTGAGACAGTGATGGAAGGACTGGGAGGCGGTGTGAGTGAGACAGTGATGGAAGGACTGGGAGGCGGTGTGAGCTGTGAGTGAGACAGTGATAGAAGGACTGGGAGGTGGTGTAAGTGAGACAGTGATGGGAGGACTGGGAGGCGGTGTGAGCTGAAAGAGTGATGTAAGGACTGGGAGGTGGTGTGAGTGAGGCAGTGATGGAAGGACTGGGAGGTGGTGTGATGTGTGAGTGAGACAGTGATGGAAGGACTGGAGGCGGTGTGAGTGAGACAGTGATGGAAGAACTGGGAGGCGGTGTGAGTGAGACAGTGATGAAAGGACTGGGTGGCGATGTGAGCTGAGAGAGTGATGGAAGAACTGGGAGGTGGTGTGAGTGAGACAGTGATGGAAGGACTGGGAGGTGGTGTTAGTGAGACAGTGATGGAAGGAATGGGAGGCGGTGTGAGCTGAGACAGCAATGGAAGAACTGGGAGGCAGTGTGAGTGAGACAGTGGTGAAAGGACTGGGTGGCGATGTGAGCTGAGAGAGTGATAGAAGAACTGGGAGGTGGTGTGAGTGAGACAGTGATGGAAGGACTGGGAGGTGGTGTTAGTGAGACAGTGATGGAAGGAATGGGAGGCGGTTTGAGCTGAGACAGCAATGGAAGAACTGGGAGGTGGTGTGAGTGAGACAGTGATGGAAGGACTGGGAGGTGGTGTGAGGTGTGAGTGAGACAGTGATCGAAGGACTGGAGGTGGTGTGAGTGAGACAGTGATGGACGTACTGGGAGGCAGTGTGAGTGAGACAGTGATGGAAGGACTGGGAGGCGGTGTGAGTGAGACAGTGATGGAAGGACTGGGAGGCGGTGTGAGTGAGACATTGATGGAAGGACTGGGAGGTGGTGTGAGGTGTGAGTGAGACAGTGATGGAAGGACTGGAGGTGGTGTGAGTGAGACAGTGATGGAAGTACTGGGAGGCAGTGTGAGTGAGACAGTGATGGAAGGACTGGGAGGCGGTGTGAGTGAGACAGTGATGGAAGGACTGGGAGGCGGTGTGAGTGAGACAGTGATGGAAGGACTAGGAGGTGGTGTGAGGTGTGAGTGAGACAGTGATGGAAGGACTGGGAGGCAGTGTGAGTGAGACAGTGATGGAAAGACTGGAGGGCTGTGTGAGTGAGACAGCAATGGAAGGACTGGGAGGTGGTGTGAGTTAGACAGTAATGGAAGGACTGGGATTCGGTGTGAGTGAGACAGTGATGGAAGGACGGGGAGGCAGTGTGAGTGAGACAGTGATGAAAGGACTGGGACGCAGTATGAGTGAGACAGTGATGGAAGGACTGGGAGGCGGTGTGAAATGTGAGTGAGACAGTGATAGAAGGACTGGGAGGTGGTGTAAGTGAGACAGTGATGGAAGGACTGGGAGGCGGTGTGAGTGAGACAGTGATGGAAGGACTGGGAGGCGGTGTGAGTGAGACAGTGATGGAAGGACTGGGAGGCGGTGTGAGGTGTGAGTGAGACAGTGATAGAAGGACTGGGAGGTGGTGTAAGTGAGACAGTGATGGGAGGACTGGGAGGCGGTGTGAGCTGAAAGAGTGATGTAAGGACTGGGAGGTGGTGTGAGTGAGGCAGTGATGGAAGGACTGGGAGGCGGTGTGAGGTGTGAGTGAGACAGTGATCGAAGGACTGGAGGTGGTGTGAGTGAGACAGTGATGGAAGTACTGGGAGGCAGTGTGAGTGAGACAGTGATGGAAGGACTGGGAGGCGGTGTGAGTAAGACAGTGATGGAAGGACTGGGATGGGGTGTGAGTGAGACAATGATCCAAGGACTGGGAGGTGGTGTGAGGTGTGAGTGAGACAGTGATGGAAGGACTAGGAGGTGGTGTGAGTGAGACAGTGATGGAAGGACTGGGAGGTGGTGTGAGTGAGACAGTGATGGAAGGACTGGGAGGCGGTGTGATTGAGACAGTGATGGAAGGACTGGGAGGCGGTGTGAGTGAGACAGTGATGGAAGGACTGGGAGGCGGTGTGAGGTGTGAGCTGAAAGAGTGATGTAAGGACTGGGAGGTGGTGTGAGTGAGGCAGTGATGGAAGGACTGGGAGTCAGTGTGAGGTTTGAGGGAGACAGTGATGGAAGGACTAGGAGGCGGAGTGAGGTGTGAGTGAGACAGTGATGGAAGGACTGGGAGGCAGTGTGAGTGAGACAGTGATGGAAAGACTGGGAGGCTGTGTGAGTGAGACAGCAATGGAAGGACTGGGAGGTGGTGTGAGTGAGACAGTGATGGAAGGACTGGGAGGCGGTGTGAGTGAGACAGTGATGGAAGGACTGGGAGGAGGTGTGAGGTGTGATTGAGACAGTGATAGAAGGACTGGGAGGTGGTGTAATTGAGACAGTGATGGGAGGACTGGGAGGCGGTGTGAGCTGAAAGAGTGATGTAAGGACTGGGAGGCGGTGTGAGTGAGACAGTGATGGATGAACTGGGCGGCGGTGTGAGTGAGACAGTGATTAAAGGACTGGGAGGTTGTGTGAGGTGTGAGCTGAGACAGTGATTAAAGGACTGGGAGGTGGTGTGAGTGAGACAGTGATAGAAGGACTGGGAGGTGGTGTGAGTGAGACAGTGATGAAAGGACTGGGAGGCGATGTGAGCTGAGAGAGTGATGGAAGAACTGGGAGGTGGTGTGAGTGAGACAGTGATGGAAGGACTGGGAGGTGGTGTGAGTGAGACAGTGATGGAAGGAATGGGAGGCGGTGTGAGCTGAGACAGCAATGGAAGGACTGGGAGGCGGTGTGAGTGAGACAGTGATGGAAGGACTGGGAGGCGGTGTGAGTGAGACAGTGATGGAAGGACTGGGAGGCGGTGTGAGTGAGACAGTGATGGAAAGACTGGGAGGTGGTGTGAGTGAGACAGTTATGGAAGGACTGGGAGTCGGTGTGAGTGAGACAGTGATGGAAGGACTGGGAGGTGGTGTGAGGTGTGAGCTGAGACAGTGATGGAAGGACTGGGAGGTGGTGTGAATGAGACAGTGATGGAAGGAATGGGAGGCGGTGTGAGCTGAGACAGCAATGGAAGGACTGGGAGGCGGTGTGAGTGAGACAGTGATGTAAGGACTGGGAGGCGGTGTGAGTGAGACAGTGATAGAAGACTGGGAGGCGGTGTGAGTGAGACCTTGATGGAAGGATTGGGAGGCGGTGTGAGTGAGACAGTGATGGAAGGACTGGGAGGCGGTGTGAGTGATACAGTGATGGAAGGACTGGGAGGCGGTGTGAGTGAGACAGTGATGGAAGGACTGGGAGGTGGTGTGAGTGAGACAGTGATTAAAGGACTGAGAGGTGGTGTGAGGTGTGAGCTGAGACAGTGATTAAAGGACTGGGAGGCGTTGTTAGTGAGACAGTGATGGAAGGACTGGGAGGCGGTGTGGGATGAGAGAGTGATGGAAGGACTGGGAGGTGGTGTGAGTGAGACAGTGATTAAAGGACTGGGAGGTGGTGCGAGTGAGACAGTGATGGAAGGACTGGGAGGTGGTGTGAGTGAGACAGTGATGGAAGGACTGGGAGGTGGTGTGAGTGAGACAGTGGGGGGGGCCTTATCCAGAGGGAAACAAACTCCCCTGCCTGTGAGGAGCTGGTGCTGCAGCTTGGAGGGAGGCACAGCTGGTGGATCCCTCCCGCCCCCACCCCCACCCCCAGGTAGGGGCGCTGTCTCCCTGGACGGCCTTTCAAAGAGATGGCTCCCAGGTGCTTGAGAAAAACCGTCTTGGCTTATAAAGCTGGTCACAGGCTTGTTTACCTTCTGGAAGGATTCACACACGATTCAGAGAGAAAAAGCCTGCAATCACACGTGTTCTAGAGTGAGTGCTCTCAGCAAAGGGAGGGGAAGGAGGTGCCTTTATACTTTTGACGGGAGGAGGGGTGTTAAGCCTCTTGTTTTTCATTGGTTTTCCTCACAGTGGCATGATTGGCTCTTGGTTTGAGGAGGACCACCTGGGTTCTCAGGGAAGCACGGACTGTAAGGGAGTGAGCGCAGGAGGAAGACCACTGGGGGAGCTGTGGACGTGCCGAGCCTGGAGCGGGTGGGGGGAGAGGAGACACACCCCAGGGTCTGAGGAGGTCCTGGGAGGTCCTGGCCCCGAAGGAAGGCAGGAGTCAGTCTTAGGTTTGGGCTTGAGCAGTCCTCTGAGGATGAGGCCACGTGGGAAGGAGTGGCTTAGAGGGGAAATCCAGAGTTCTGTTGTAGACACATTGGAATTAATTTCTATTAAGAATCGAAGTTCAGATTTTTATCAGCCAATTGCCACGTCATTAGTCTTGGACTGACTTGTTTGGTTGACTGGTAAGTTGATGTTCAAGAAAAAATATTAATTTTTATTAAAATGTTCTATTATTTTATGTTAATGATTACTCATTTATTGCAGCCCTCTTTGTATTCAGCATGTCTCTATAGAAATAAACCTACGTTTCTATGGAAAAAAAAAAAGAATCCAAGTTCATGTCAAGTAGGCAGTTGGATACAGGAGTCAAGATTCAGGGCCAGAGCTGGAGACTTTATTTTGGGAGGAGAAACTGGTGAGGGAGGAGAACTGAGTGTGGGGTCCCAGAAACCCAGAGATGGGACAGTGTCGGGAGGAGGGGTGGCCAGGAGGGGGGTGTGGTGGGGGGGCGACAGGGAATGACTCCGGGGTCTGCCCACAGGGGGTTGGTGGCTCAGGGGATGGAGGTGATGGAGGCTCCCTGGATGGGTCAGGTGAGTAGACGGCAGGAAGAGGAGAGGAGTGAGGCAGTAGCTGGAGGGGCCGTGGGTTTTGAGAAGGTTCTGGCTTTGTTACGATTCAGTTATTTGAATATTTGCACAAGGTAAAATATTTAAGCGATCCACAACCGTCCAGTCTGCCCGCACCCTCCCCAGACCCTCATTAGAGGGGGTGAAGCCTGGGTAGCAACCCAAGGGCTTCTTGGCTTGTGTTTGGGGTTAGGGAATGTGACCTACTAGGCAGTGATGGCAAACCTTTTGAGCTCGGCGTGTCAGCATTTTGAAAAACCCTAACTTAACTCTGGTGCCGCGTCACATATAGATATTTTTTGATATTTGCAACCATAGTAAAACAAAGACTTATATTTTTGATATTTATTTTATATATTTAAATGCCATTTAACAAAGAAAAATCAACCAAAAAAATGAGTTAGCGTGTCACCTCTGACACGCGTGTCATAGGTTCGCCATCACTGGCCTAGAGACTGGAAAGATCCAGTGCAGACGCGGGCTGGCGACGTCGGAGAGAGGAGGGCCTCGCAGAGGGGGAATCAGGAGAGGAAGGCTGGGAGAGGCAGGGCCTGGCCGTGTGGAGGGTTGGCCTTGGCTGGGCAGAGACACCCGTGCAGTTGGGGAGCGATGGCGTGGGGTGAGGGCCCAGGCAGGGCCTGCACGCCCTCCGGTCCCGTCAGGGCAGCGCGGCGCCGGCTGAGCTGCGGTGAAGTCTGTGAGCACCAGCTCGCTCATCCCCAACCCGACTGCGCACAGCGCCCCAGCGCCCGAGAGGGCGCAGCTGAAGGACCAGCAGGGGCGCACCCGCAGCCTCTCCCCACCTGCCCGCCACCTGGTTTTTGCTCCAACTCTGCCTGAAGCCCTGCTCCGGACGGTCGTCACTGGACCCCATCTCGGTTCCTCAGGCCCCTGAGGCCAGCCCCCCGCACTGTGGGTGCTGAGGCTCGCCTGGCTTCCCGCCCTCTGCCCTGAAATCACCCAGGGGTCCCGTTGGTGGCTGTGGGCCTCGCTGGGGGACCCCTGCCGGAGGTGCCAGACCTCACTTGCGGGGAGTGCTTCGGTTCTCAGTTCTGGAGCCACTTGTCCTCCAGACTCAGCCTCCTAGTCAGCCTCGGCAGACACCCCGGAGATGAAGCCGACACCCCAAGTCTAGATGAAAGGCGAACATCTCCGCACACATCTTGCCATGAGGCCCAGAGCAGGGTGCTCATGTGAGACTGGGGAGCCCTTCCCCTCACCACTTGTCAGGATGCCTCGGGTGGGGATGGGATAGGACTGCGGGGGGGGGGGGGGGGGGGGGTGCAGGGCTGCAAAGAAGGACGCACACGCAGGTGTCTGTTTGGAAAACTTTATTGGTCCTGCGTGTCCAGCAAGGGAACTGGGACTGGAGGGCGGGGGGGGGGGGGCGGGGGGGCCGGGGCCTGGGCGTGGGGGCAGGAGGAGCAGGAGGGGCTGCAGGAGCAGGTGAGGCGCCGCCGGAGGCCAGGTGCAGCAGGCTCAGTGGCGGGTCATCTGTGAGGAGGACAGGGGGCGGGGGAGGGACAGTGAGGCCCTTGTCCTGCAGGCCCAGAGGCTCCCCGCAGCCTGGCTTGATAGCAGCCCCACCCCCACCTCTCACCTTGGCCAGGCTGGGGGGGTATCTGCCTTTGAGGGGATCTTCCTTCTTCAGAGACCTCACCAGGCAGGAGCGGCGGTGGGAGAAGGTCATGAAGCTGTACTTGCCGTGGTAGCAGCCCATGCCGCTGTGCCCTGCGGGGACGGGATGGCTCAGGCCCAGCGCCAAGACCCGGACCCTCCCGGGGTGGCCGGTTCCTGGGCGCCCCCTAGTGTCCACACCGGGAACAACACAGGGAGCGCCCAGGATGAGTGGAGTCCCTGCGATGGCACCAGAGGGTGCGCACCCCTGGCCCTTGGCCGCTCTCAGGGCCTCTGTGAAACAGGCCACAGGCGACCTTCAGGGCCCTCTAGGGTCTCAAGGTTAGTGTGGCTGATGGATGTGCCCACAGAGGCCAGAGGGCCGCACGGGAAAAGGGATGGGAGTCTGGGGCCCAGGACTGCTCCAGCTCCTCCTGAACCCCCAGTCCAGGGCTGGAAGGGACGCTGCGGGGAGCAGGTGGGCAGTGAGCTCCCCCAGACTCACCCACACCCCCGAAGGGCAGAGAGTGCACGGACAGGTGGACGATGACGTCATTGGCCGTCACCCCTCCGCTCGATGTCTCCGCAATCATCTTCTTAATCACCTGCCACGGCACCCAGCCCGCCTCAGTCTCCTGCCCAGCACATCCCCCGCCCCTCCCACCCTGTCTGGGCACAGCCTGGAGCCCAGGAGCAGCTTGGAGCACAGCGGGGCGGCCTGCGCCCCAGGCCCCGCGGCGGGAAGTGGGAAGAGTGGCGGCGAGCAGGGGAGCTGGGACTGCACGGCCCACCTTGTCGTTGTGGGAGAACACGTAGAGCGCCAGGGGCTTCTCGCGCTGGTTGATGAACCGGATGGCCTCCTCCAGGCTGCGCACGCACACGATGGGCATGATGGGCCCGAAGATCTCCTCCTGCATCACCGGGGACTCGGGGTCCACGTCCGTGAGGATGGTGGGGGCTGGACAGGAAACCAGCAGTCAGCCCCGCCCAGACCCTCGCCTGCCTGCCGACCGGGCACCTGGCTCCCCGCTTGACTCCTTTACTGGTCCGGCTGCGGCTGCCGAGGCTGCCAGAGGGGCAGACAGGCCTCTGCCCGGGCTCCAGCCCCCGGACCTTGGGAGGAGGGGCTAATTGTATGGAAGGGCCCAGGGCCCACACCTGAGGGGACAGGGTGCCTCCCAGGCCACCTGAGCCCCTGCTGAAGCTCCTCTGCCCCCTGGAAACCTGGAGGCTACGTGGGCCCGTCTGGTGGTCCTCACGCCTCGGCCCCTGGGCCCCTCCAGCCCTGCGCCCGGCCTCCGTGGCGTTGCTGTCACACCCCGGCTGAGGCCTTGCGGGGAGAGGGCTGCTGGGCTGGGCCAGCTGTCACCCGTCCAGAGAGCAGCAGAGCCCACCCCAGGCCTGCCCTGTCCCTCTGCAGGGTTGTCTGCTCTCCAAGTATCTGTGCCCAGTCGCTGCCACTCGCAGGGACCCTGGCAGCTGGGCAGGAGGGCAGTGCTCGCAGGGCACACACCTATGTACCGGGTGGCCGCGTCCCCAGTGCCTCCATAGGCGACCTTCTGGCCCTCCAGCAGGCCCATCACCCGCTGGAAGTGCCGGGAGCTCACGATCCTCCCGTAGTCACGAGACTTCTGGGCATCGTCCCCGTAGAACTCCTGCGGGCGGGAGGCGACGGGCTTCAGACAGGGACAGGGGCCTCGCCGCAGCCGAGGCCGCAGGCGGATGGCGGCCGGCCTGGGGGAGCACAGGGCTCCTGGCCAGTGCGGGGGACGGTGCACCAGAACACCAAGCGCTGCCGGGCTGCCCAGCACAGGCGCCGCCGCCGTTTTCAGGGCACGGGCAGAGCTAGCACCTGCACGGCCTGGGGGCGCCGCGTCAGGAGCTGCTGTGTTCACAGAAAGGACCGCAGAAGGGAACGGACACCCCGTCGGTGACGGATGTCTGGGGCGGCAGGATTCTGGGGGGACATTTCCCCATCTTTATGCTTTTAAAAAAATATATATTTTATTGATTCTTTACAGAGAGGAAGGGAGAGGGATAGAGAGTTAGAAATATCGATGAGAGAGAAACATCGATCAGCTGCCTCCCGCACACCCCCTCCTGGGGATGTGCCCGCAACCAAGGTACATGCCCTTCACCGGAATCGAACCTGGGACCCTTCAGTCCGCAGGCCGACGCTCTATCCACCAAGTCAAACTGGCCAGGGCCTCTTTATGCTTTTTAATCTTTTTCGAAATTATCTACAGAGTGTGGATTACGTTTATGATCAGGAAAAAATCCAGTTTTCTAAAGTCCACACCCACCTGGCCACCCGGCCGCCTCGCCCCCGGGGCCGCACTCACCTTCACGGACTTTTTGAGCTTCTCCACGACCTGGCTCTGGATGGAGGGGTCGCAGAGGATGTAGTCAGGGGCCACACAGGTCTGGCCGCTGTTCATGAACTTGCCCCAGGCGATGCGCCTGCGAAAATCCCAGGTCAGACCGTATTCTCAGCCCGGAGGCTGCCCGGCGCTGGCGCCCTGTCCCTTCGGCTCAGGCTCAGGACTCGGGCAGAGCGCGGGTGTGACTTCCAGCAGGGCCAGCCCTGGCTTCCAGATTCTGGGCTGAGGGGCCCCCTGTCCCTGGACATGCCCCCAGGGCCCCGGTCCCTGCACATCTTTCCCCCATTAGCGAGTGCAGGGGGTTCTGGGGGTGTCTGGGCGGACAGCCTTTGTGCCCCGCTGTCTTGCTCTTGAGCCCTGCCAGCCGGGGTCCCCACCTGGGAGGCGATGCACATGGGAGGGGGAAGCTGGGCAGAGCCCCGGCTGGACCTCTCCTCTCCTGCCTTCCTGGGCTGGCGGCTCCCCCTCGGCCGCCCAAGCTCCGGCCCAGGCCTACCGGCCCTTAGGGAGGGGCATGTCTGTGTCGCTCTGAGCGCAGCTGTGGTCCCCGGGAGCCGGCAGCAGTCAGAATGGCCGCTCCAGCTCAGGCACTGAGCCCCTCACCGGCAGGCGACGTCCAGGTCACAGTCCTTGTCCACGTAGCAAGGGCTCTTCCCCCCCAGCTCCAGGGTGACCGGGGTCAGGTGCTTGGCGGCGGCTGTCATCACGATCTTGCCGACACCAGTGCTGCCCGTGTACAGGATGTGGTCGAACCTCTCCTTGAGCACCTCCGTGGTCTCGGGGACGCCCCCATTGATCACCGGGTACAGATCCTACCGAGCGGGAGGGAGGCGAGGCTCAGAAAGGACCCCAGCCCCTCCCTTGCCGGGGCAGCCACGGCCACTCAGGCCCCCACACACACATCGCTCAGGGCTCTGCCCCCCAGTGGCCAAGGCCAGTGGTCCCACCACCACCAGAGCTGCGCCTCTGGCTGCAAGCAGTCGCCATCTCTCACTCCCAAGGCCTGGCCCCCGCTCAGCTCTGTGCCGCACCTTGTCCAGGTACTGAGGGATGAGGGAGGCCAGCAGGCTCGCCATGTTCTCGCTCAGCTCCGAGGGCTTGATGACCACTGCATTCCCTGCAGAGCACACAGAGTCAGCCCCCCCACTCCCTCCCTCCAGGGCTCTCCCCACCAACCCCGCCCCAGGGACCCAGCCTGCTGCCTCCCTGCCTCCATCCCGTGTCCCAGGAGGAGTGGACAGCAGCGCTGCTGGCACTGGCCACAGGACCTGCATCACCCGCCGCAGTGGATGAGGTGTGGGACAGAGGGAAAGAGAGGGGAGAGGTGCTCGGCCCAAGCAGTGCGCCGACTGGAAAGGAAAGCCTGGCTCAGTTCAGCGAGAGCTGCCAGCTCGGGGGCGGAGTAGGGGGAGGGGGGAGGGGGGAGGGGGGCTGCCTGACAGGGGAGCCTGGGGGGCCTGGAGGCCAGGAGGCCTGTTCCCCGCAGTCCCCAGTGGAAGACAGGCCCTTCACACTGCTGGCCCAGCGCCTCTTCTCCAGGCCTGAGCCCGGCCACCCGCAGGGAGGAACAGTGGCCCTCCCTCCTTCCCGGCGCTGCTGCGGGCACCTGCAGCGATGGCGCCCACCATGGGCTGCACCGTGAGGTCGAAGGGGTAGTTCCAGGTGCCAATGATGAGGACCACGCCCAGCGGCTCCGAGTGGATGTAGCACTCATCCTGCTGGGTTTGGGCCGTCTTCTCCGCGGGCTCGTCCAGAACCCACTCGGGGAGCTTCTTGATTATGTACTCGATCTCCTCCAGGCAGTAAACCAGCTCCTCGTGGTACGAGTTCCACTCGTTCTGCGGGGAGAGGCTCCCGTGAGGCCCAGCCCAGAGCGCTGAGCGCGTTACCGGGCGCTGTGGGTCCTGGCTCCCGGCTCCCGAGCTTTGTGACCCTGACCGACCTGCTACCCTTTCCTAACCCCAGTCTCCCAGTCTGCAAAATAAGAGCATGATCTGGACTCCTAGCCGGCCTGCTCAACTTGCGGGGTGAGGGGGGCCATTCACCACCCAGCTGAGGGGAGCCAGGGAACGGTGGGTCTGCGAGAGCCCTTCTGCAGGTGTGGGCACAGGTGTAAGGTGCCTGAAGGGGGCGCCCCTCGGGGGAGTGGGGGTACCCCTTTAGGGAAGAGTAGGGTGGGTGGGGGCGCCCCTGGGGGAAGAGTAGGGTGGGTGGGGGCGCACCCTGTGGAGGTCGGCGGCCAGCGCGCCCGCGATGTCCTTCTCGCGCTCCTTGATCATGCGCCGCAGCGCCTCCAGCTGCTGGATGCGGAACTGCAGGGGGCGCGTGCGGCCCGAGTCGAAGGCGGCCCGGGCGCGCTGCACGACGGCGCTGATGCTGCTCATGGTGCTCCCGGTGCTCGCGGTGCCTGCGGGGACGGAGACGGCGCCTTGGGGCGGGCAGGGCACGGCGGCACCCTGCTCCCGCGCCGGCCCTGGGCCCTGGCCGCGGGCGGCCCCCTGCCTGCCCCTCCCTGTCAGTTTAGGGGAAGGGGGCGCCCTCCCGGGAGCGCCGGGGAAAGGACCTTCTTTTGCCTTCGCAGCCCCGACCCGGACGCTGGCCCCTCTGGCCCCCGATCGCGCGGTGAGAGCGCCCCCCTCGCTGCAGTGAGGCCGGGAGTGGCGCCGTGGACCCCGAGTCCAGGAGCTGCTGGCGGGTTCAGCAGAGGCGGGGCAGGCCCTTCCCGGCCTCCCGGTCCCTCCCGCCGCTGGGGAAGCCCGCGCGGCACCGGGCGAGCTCCAGCTCCGCGCCCGCCGGCCACTCCGCACCCCGCGGGTTGAAGGCCCAGAGCCGCGGGCCGGCCGCTCGGTGGTTAGAGCGGCGGCGGCGCGGGCTGCAGGGTCTCGGGGGCGATTCCCAGCCTCGGGCACCCGCCGGGGTTGCAGGCTTGATCCCAGCCCGCACGGGCGGCCAATCTGTGTGTCTCACATGTTGTCTGTGCGTGTCTCCCCCTCACTCTCTAAAAACCAATGGGAAACGCATCCTCGGCCCGGCTGCCCGGGACAGCCACCGGCCACCGGCCGCCCCTGCGGAGCCTCCAAAGGCAGGCCCGGCCCTGCGGGTCCCCTTCAGGGGCGACAGCATCGCAGCGTTTCCAAGCTTCCCGGTGAGAAAGCGCATCCGCCGTTTATAACAGAGACGCTGGCAGCGCCCTAAGCGCCCTAAGCGCCCTAAGCGTCCATGTCTCAGTGGGAGAATCCGCCTGTTTCCCAAAAGGGGCGGGTTTGGCTCCCGGGAGGGGCGGTGCGGGAAGCAAGGATCCAATGACCATTTTCTCCCCCCACCCCCTCCTCTCTCTAAAAATCAATTTTTAAAATAGTTTAAATAAAAATAAAAGGGCTCTGCTGCCCCTGTGTGATGGCGGAGACGGGGCAGGGAGGCGGAGCGAGTGCTTCGCACCTTCATAAAGCGCGCTGTGCCCTGCGCCCCCACGAGGGCCCAGAAGAAAGCAGGTTGCAGGCGGGGTGCACGAGGTGTGCGCTGTGCACACGCAGGAGAAGGCCCGGGCAGCCCCCAGGGTGACGGCGGTGGGGGGGGGGGGACTTAGTGGGGGTCTCTGTCCTCATCTTCTGTGGCGCTAAACTTGTGTGCAATGAACTTGCATCTATTTAAAATATTTGTTAACACAATGAGATATGTCACCGTACACCTGCCAGAATGGCTACCATCAATAAGTCAACAAACAACTGCTGGAGAGGATGGGGAGAAAAGGGAACCCCGTGCACTGCTGGTGGGAATGCAGACTGGTGCAGCCACTATGGAAGACAGTATGGAGTTTCCTCAGAAAGTTAAATATGGAACTGCCATTTGACCCAGTGATCCCACTTCTAGGAATATATCCCAAGAAACCAGAAACACCAATCAGAAAGGATATATGCACCCATATGTTCACTGCAGCACAATTTACAATAGCTAAGGTCTGGAAACAGCCCAAGTGCCCATCAGCAGATGAGTGGATAAAAAGGCTGTGGTACATCTACACCATGGAATACTATGCAGCAGTAAAAAAGGATCTCTTACCCTTTGAGACAGCATGGAGGGACCTGGAGAGCATTATACTAAGCGAAATAAGTCAGAGAAAGACAAGTACCATGTGATCTCACTCATATGGGGAATCTAATAAACAAAATAAACTGATGAACAAAATAGAAACAGAGGCATGAATACAGCTGCCAGAGGGGAGAGGGAGGAGAGGACTGGATGAAAGAAGGTGACGGGATTAGCAAAGAACCTGTACACATACCCATAGACAGACAGCAGAGGCCAGGGGAAGGGGGCAGGTGGGCAAAGGGGGTGGGGGAATGGGGATATCTGTAATAGTGTCAACAATAAAAATTAAAAGTAAAATATTTGTTAACTTTCTGAATAAAGCTGGTAGGTACTGCTCATGGCAGAAAACGCAAAAGAGACAAAAGGGGTCACAGAGAAGTCAGCTCCCTCTCCCTCAGCAGCTCCTGCTGTCCCCCCAGGGGTTCCCCCCACTTCAGACATCACATCACTTCTAACATCAGAAGAAAAGTAAAAAAACGAGCACGCTACAATACGGCTACTTCCATTTTCCAAAAAATTACGTATACTATAAACAACATATGTATTTATACCACATATATAACTTTTGTATGTAACATATGCATATATGACATATATGCCACATGTGTGGGTTTATATGGTATGTATTATTATACACTAGTAGCCCTGCACATGAATCTGTGAGCCAGTAGGTCGCTGCCGCCCTCCTGTAGCTCCCTCGCCCCCCTCCCCCGCCCCCCTCCTCCCTCCATAGCTTGCTGCCTGCCCCCTCCCACTCTCTGCAGCCCCCTTGTACCTCGCTGGCCCACCCTCCTGCTGATCCGTGATCTGATCCTGATGCACTTGGTGGTTACGCCTCAGGGCGTAATGGCTAATGAGCATATTCCTCTGTTATTATATAGGATGGTATATATAATTTTTGAACAAATGGAAGTACGTGTGTGTGTGTGTGTGTGTGTGTCCTGCAAGTGGACTCTGATTCCTTCCACCCCCTCCATGGCACTGACCCCTCCAGGCTTGCTGCGCAGAGAGGGGGCCCTGCTGGCATCCGGGGTGCCCCAGCCTGGAGGTTTCATGGACCCCTCCCTAGGCCTTTTGGGGGGATGGAGGGAGCCCTCTCCCTGGGTGCCCCTGCTGGCCATGAGCCCAGCCACACAGCCCAACAGGAAGGCCCTCCCGCCCTCCCAGCCTCATGCGGTCACCCAGAGCAGTAGCCTCTGGCCATCGGCGCCATGGCGGGGCGGCCCGGCATAAGAGCCTGGTGAGACAGGGTGTCTGGCACCCAGTCCCAGCCCTCGCACTGCGCTGCCCGGGAAGGAGGCGCACGGCACTGCAAAGGCGAACGGAGCAGAAAGCATCTGCTGCGGGAGCAGCCGGAGTCCACCTTCCTGAGCCCGGGCCTGCCCGCCTCCCCAGGGCCCACTGTGCCCCGGGCATCCCATGGACGGCTCCCCTTCATCATCCCCTCTGATCCTCAAAAAGCTCCGGAGCTGTTAGGGGTCCGCTTTATAGAGGACAGCAAAGCCAAGACGCATTAGATGCTCTCAGTCAGCAAGTGGCAAAGTCAGGGCTGCACCCGCCTCTATCTCTAGCCTCCGCTCACGCCTTTTACTGCTGAGCTGTGCCACCTTCTGGGGGAGGGAATTGGGGCTTCTCACCCACCACCCCCTTGGCGCCCTGCTTCTCCAGTCCTCGGGGTGCCCCCTCCCAGCGCTGGGGGTGGCAGAGCTGCCGGAGGTGGGCTCTGGATCCTCAGGATCCCCGATCTGAGGATTCTCATTGGACACTCCTGGGGGGTGGGGAGGGTCATCCGCAGAGATGGACCCGCTAGCAGGGCCGGCTCCTGCTGGGCACCCCACCCGGGAAGAGGAAAGACCCTGGAAGGAAAGGGTTACCTCTGACAGTCTCCGGTGGCTGGCGCTCCTGGAGTGCACACCCGTCTCCAGGGATGCATTTAAGGGCCTTCTCCCCACCCGCTCAGCCCTTCTCCCGCCCACTCAGCCCTGGCACAACCCCCCACCCCCACCCCCAGGTTGTGTGAGGAGACCAAAACAGTATTCAAATGCGGGTGCAGCATAATCAGGCCTCTGCTCCCTGCGAGCCCGGCTCTGGGGATTAGCCCTTTGTTCTCCTCTAAAATGCAAGCATGTGTCTTTGCAGGCCTGGGTGGGGTCACATCCAATCTTCAATGGAGCCCAGGCGCGTGTTTGCCCTGGGCGGGGGCTCTGCTGATTGATTCAGCCTGCCCTGAACTTCCTCCAAGTTTCCAAAGTGCAACTGCGGCGCTGTGCTCCCAGCCTCAGTTACATAAGCGCGGCAGGGGTGCGGGGGGAGATGGGAGTCACGCAGCTCCCTGGAGATGCCCGCTGCGCGGCACAGCCTCGTCCTCGCCCTCTGCCACGCACACTGGAGCGGCCACAGCTAGGCAGACTCCAGCCCGGGCCCTGCCAGCCAGAGGCTCCCCCTGAGCAGCAGGGAAGAGGGCAGGAGCCAGTGAGAACAGCCAGGGGTCTCCCTGGGGGGTCAGCGGGGGAAAACGGACATGCTTGGGAAGGAGGGGGTCTGCAAGCCCCTAGCTCCACCATTTACCAGGCGTTTGCTGGGCATCTGCTCTGTGCCATGCAGGGGATGGTGGCAGATCTGGGAAAACAGCCACTCACTGCTCACACGTCCCCCCCCACCCCCCTCCATGGACTCTTGGCCTCCTCCTCCCAGGCACTTCCGTCCACCCTCACTCGCAGCCAGTGTCCCCGGCCTCCTTCCCCTTTTACTGCTTTTCCCTGACGGCCCAAAGCCCCGGCTTGTGTTCTTGCCCTTCTCCCCGCCCTCCACCTGGAATGCCCCTCCGTACACCCACCACCCAGCTCTGCTCAAATGTGACGTGAAACAGCACCGGCCTGACATGGCTCTCCGTCCTCTCCCTCCAGAGCACCTCCCACCTCTGACATGCTGGTTCTCTCCATCGTTCGCTACCTGTCAGCCCCCAACTAGAACTTGACTTGTGACCTGCTACAATCTTAGCACCTAGAACAGTGTCTGGCACGTAGTAGGTGCTCAACAAATATTTGTTGAGTGATGGAGCAAACAGAAAATTTCAAAACGCTATGGAAACTGTAGCAATTGGAATGTACATAAGGTGCTACAGGGACTCGGATAAGGGCCCATGGAGGGGAAACAGCGTCTGAACTAAATGAGAGGTATTTAGACAAGGAACAGAAGCAGGGCTTGGAACAGCAAAAGCAAAGGCACAGAGGCAGGGACCGAAGTCATATGTCACAGTTATTAACGTGTGGTGTGTACGCGTCATTGGCAGGAGGCGAGGGAGGAGGAGGCTCTGGGGCAGCGGGCTCAGGACGTCTGTGGGCTGGGCCGGGCTTGGGGTACGGAGCATGCAGAGGCCTATACCCAAGGTTTCTGTTTTTAGGGAATCCCTCCCAATGAGGTCCAGACTGAAAGCTGCAGCCTGCAGTGGTGGAGACAAGGCCCAGTGTAGACGGGCAGAGTGGGAACATTCCGGAATAGCAGAAGGCCACATTGACAGGCTCTGGTGCCTGGGTACCTGGGTGCCTGGGTGCCTGGGCTGGGCGGTGGGCAGAAGATGGGGCACCCTCCGAGATGGGGCGGAGCAATGGGTGGACCAGGCCTCTTGTGCCAACCTGGAACCCTCCCCCCACCTCCTGCTCCCACTTTTCTGGGGGTGGTGCCTGGTTATCTTTGGAGATGACCCTTGCCCTCTGCTGTAGACTTGGTGAGGTGGCCAGCCGGGCGCCCTGCCGCAGACTCGCCCAGGGGAGCGTGGGCCTCCGTGAGGCCACCCGGCTCTGCAGGGAGCTTGCTGAGGGAAAGGCAGGATGCGAGGCTGGAGCCAGACGGGCTGAGTCATGGTGATGGCAGCTCCAAGCCAGAGGAGCTGAGTCACGGTGACGGTGGCTCCCAGAGATGGGCCGCTCAGAGGCTCGGCCTGACCTCCAGCTCCCCCGAAGCCCAGGGGCCCTGACCGCTGCTGCTGCTCAGCCGCATGTCCTTCCACAGCCAGTTCATGTCTCTGGCCTCGGCTCCCCAGATGAAGATGGTCTCATGGAAGGGAGCTGAGATGAGCCCTGAGTCCTTCCTCTCGCCCCCGCCCCTGCCCCATGAGCCTCCACTGCAGTGTTCACTGCTCCTAAGGCACCGCGTCCACCTCGTTCCTCCCTCGTTCTTCATCCTTCAGCAGGAGGCGACCCCCGAGGAGAACCATGGAGGCAAATGGAAAACACAAGAGAAGGCGACGCTGGCTTGTGGAGCAGAGGGGCCTGGCACACAGGCAGCGTGTGTGAACGTGGTGTCCTTGCTGTCCTTGCTGTCATTAGGAGTAGCAGCTTCTCCGTCCTGATCATGTGGAGCAAGGAGTCTTAAACCTTGTCTATACCTATGAGAACAAAATCTTTAAAATTACCATCATTATTATTACTACTAGAGGCCCGGTGCACAAAAATTTGTGCACTCGGTGGGGAGAGGGGGTCCCTCAGCCCTGCCTGTGCCCTCTCACAGTCTGGGACCCCTCAGGAGAGAATGACCTGCTGGCTTAGGCCTGCTCCCGGGTGGCAGAGGGCAGGCCCAATCCCTAGGTGCCACCCCTAGTCACGCTCAGGGTAGGGCTGATTGGGGGGTTGGGGCACCGCCCCCGTCACACTCAAGGCAGCGTTGATGGGGAGGTTGCAGCGCCACTCCCTGTCATGCACAGAGCAGGGCCGATCAGGGGGTTGAGGAGCTCCCCCCTGTCACTCACAGAGCAGGGCCCATCAGGGGGGTTGGGGCTCTGTACCCTGTCACGCACAGAGCAGGGTCAATCAGGGGGTTGGGGAGCTCCCCCCTGTCACGCACAGAGCAGGGTTGATCAGGGGGTTGAGGAGCTCCCCCCTGTCACTCACAGAGTAGGGCCGATAGGGGAGTTGGGGCACCACCCCCTGTCACACACAGAGCAGGGCAGATCAGGGGGTTGGGGCTCCACACCCTGTCACACTCAGGGGAGGGCCGATGGGGAGGTTATGGCTCTACCCTGTCAAACACAGAGCAGGGCCCGTTGTGGGGGGTTGAGATGCCGCCCTCTATCACCCACAGAACAGGGCCGATCAGGGGGTTGGGGCGCTGCCACTGTCATACTCAGGGCAGGGCCAATGGGGAGGTTATGGCTCTACCCCGTCACACACAGAGCAGGGCCCGTGGGGGGGCGGGGGGGTGGCGCATTGGGGCGCTCTACCCTGTCACACACAGAGCAGGGCGGATCAGGGGGTTGGGGAGCTCCCCCCTATCAGGCACAGAGCAGGGCTGATCAGGGTGTTGGGGCACCTTCCCCTGTCACAAACAGAGCAGGGCAGATAGGGAGGTTGTGGCCCTGCCCCCTGTCACACACAGAGCCGCAGGGCGATCAGAAGGTTTGGGTGCTGCCCCCTGTCACACTGATCCCGGTGCCGGGAGGCCTCGCAGCTCCACTGATTCCGGTGCCGGGAGGCATATTACCCTTTTACTATATAGGATAGAGGCCTGGTGCACGGATGGGGGCCGGCTGGTTTGCCCTGAAGGGTGTCCTGGATCAGGGTGGGGGTCCCGCTTGGGTGCCTGGCCAGCCTGGGTGAGGGGCTGATGGCTGTTTGCAACTGGTCACATCCCCTTCAGGGTGGGGGGTCCCCACTGGGGTGCCTGGCCAGTCTGGGTGAGGGGCTGAGGGCCGTTTTCAGGCTGGCGGGTGACTGAAGCTCCCAACCTGTCCTTTTTTTCTTTTTCTTTTTTATTCTGGGCCAGCTTTAGCTCTGAAGCTTGGCTCCAGCTCTGAGGCCTCGGCTGCTGAAAGCAGGTATCTGGTTTGTTTGGGTTCTATAATCGAAACACTGTTTCAACTCCAGCTCTGAGATCCCGGCTGACTGAAAGCAGGTTACTGGGGTTTTGTTTAGCTTCTATATTTGTAACAATGTTTCAAACTGCAAGCTCAGAGGCCAGCAGGGGCAGGAGGGGAACATTGGCTTCCTCTGTCACTGAAGCAAGCAAGCCTCCTGTTCCCTTCAAGCTGCCTGGCTGCTGGCCGCCATCTTGGCTGGCAGTTAATTTGCATATCGCCCTGATTAGCCAATGGGATGGATAGCGGAGGTACGGCTAATTACCATGTTTCTCTTTTATTAGATAGGATTATTTTGGTTAAGTTTCAGTGTGGCAGATACATGCTTTTTAAATTTTAATTTTTGCAAGCCCTAATATCCCCCCCCCCCCCCAGTAACTCATCCTAGCCCAGGTGCCAACTCTTTCCTGGGGGTCCCCGTCATTGCTGCCTGCCTGCTCCCCCTGCCTCCATCCCACCTTCCATGACACCTTCTCCAAAAAGCTGCCCGCAGGGCCTCTGAGCAACGAGGACCCGAGCGTGTCCCTCCCCCATTGACGCCCTGCAGCGGCTCCCCCTGCTCGGAGGGAAACCCCCCGTGTCTTTGAGGTCGCCAATGGTCTGGCTGCGTCTTCAGCCTCATTTTGTGCCACTTTCTATTTTCACTGCATTCCAGGCCACTGGCATTCCTGGCATGGCCCAGTCAAGTTCCTCCCTCGGGCCCTTTGCGATTCTCTCCCTGAAATACTTTTCCATCTATTCTGCACCACAGTGATGCTTGCTCCTATTCATATCTCAGCTTCTCTGACCACCCCACCCCCAAATAATACCTTCCTTACTTCCAGGAACCTGTCCCAAACTGCAATCATGTATTTGTTTGTGTGGCTATTTGTTGATTATTTTTCTTCGCTCCATGTCCCCCACAGACTGGAATTTCCGTGAAGGCAGTGTCTCAACTTTTGTTCAGCCCACATATCCTCGCACTCAGCACAGCGCCCGGCACCAGCAAGGCCTCCGAAGATCATGGAAGCAGGCCAGCCCCCAGTCACCCTGCAGGTGGGCTGGGCAAGGTTGAGCTAAGGCGGTGAGTAATCATCAGGCATTGAGCTGGGTGGTTTTCAGCCCAGCCCAGTGGCTCAGCAGTTGAGCAGTGACCTATGAACCAGGAGGTCACGGTTCAATTCTCGGTCAGGGCACATGCCCTGGTTGCAAGCTTGATCCCCAGTTTCTGATCAATGATTCCCTCTCATCATTGATGTTTCTATCTCTCTCTCCCTCTCCCTTCCTCTCTGAAATCAATAAGAATATTTTTTTTTAAAAGGTGATTTTCAGCAAATTCACCTAATGCTAGCAAATACACACACACACACACACACACACACACTAGAGGCCCGGTGCACAAAAATTTGTGCACTCGGGGGGGTCCCTCAGCCTGGCCTATGCCCTCTCACAGTCTGGCACCCCTCAGGGGATGTCCAACTGCTGGCTTAGGCCTGCTCCCCGGGGGGATTGGGCCTAAGCTGGCAGTCAGACATCCCTCTGGCAGCCCGGGAGCCCTTGGGGGATGTCCACTTGCCAGCGGGGAGCAGGCCTAAGCTGCAGTTGGACATCCTTAGTGCTGCTGAGGAGGCTGGAGAGGCTCCCACCACCACCGCTGTACTGGCAGCCGTCAGCCTGGCTTGTGGCTGAGCAGAGCTCCCCCTGTGGGAGCACACTGACCACCAGGGGGCAGCTCCTGCATTGAGCATCTGCCCCCTGGTGGTCAGTGTGTGTTATAGTGACCAGGCATTCCCAGTTGTTCTGCTGTTAGAGTCAATTTGCATATTACCCTTTTACTATATAGGATATAGGCCTGGTGCATGGGTGGAGGCTGGCTGGTTTGCCCGGAAGCATGTCCTGGATCGGGGTGGGGGTCCCGCTGGGGTGCCTGGCCAGCCTGGGTGATGGGCTGAGGGACGTTTTCAGGTTGGCCATACCCTCTTCAGGGTGGGGGTCCCCCCTGGTGTGCCTGGCCAGCCTGGGTGAGGGGCTGATGGCTGTTTTCAGGCTGGCCAAGCCCCCCAGCAGGGACCCTCACCCCATGGGAGTGTGGCCAGCCTGGGTGAGGGACTGAGGGCCGTTTTCAGGCTGGCCATGGCCGCGGGCTGGAAGCAGGTATCTGGGATTTATTTGTCTTCTATAATTAAAACTTTGTAGCCTTAAGTGGAGCTCAGGGCTGGCAGGGCAGGCGGGAAGCTTGGCTTCCTCCATTGCCGGGGGAAACCCAAGCCTCCTGCTCGCTCCAGCTCCATGGCAGCCATCTTAGTTGGGTTAACTTGCATATTCGCTCCTGATTGGCTTGTGGACATGGCTTGTGGGCATGGCTTGTGGGTATAGCAGCGGTACGGTCGATTTGCATGTTTCTCTTTTATTAGATTAGATGTATGTATATGGTATTGTGCTTTTTTAAATTGAATTTATTGGGGTGACACTGGTTAACAGCAGTACACAGGTTTCAGGTGCAGAGCTCCACAGCACATCTGTACACGGCGTTGTGTGTTCACCAGCCCAAGTCCAGGCTTCATTTTCCCCAGACCCTCCCGCACCGCCCGCAGTCACCACACTGTCTCCCCATCAGGCAACGAATGAATGAAAAACTTAGCCTAAAAGTTATTTTGCTTCCATTTCAAGGAACACTTAGCTTAGAAATAGATATTTGGAGGGGAAACTCACTTCCATTTTAAGAGCAGAAAGGAAGACAACTAAGCAGTGAGCCTGGGCTTCTTTCTCCTTTCTGGAGAGAGGCGGGAGGTGGGGGGAAGAGGCCTGGCCGGCGACCCTAAGAGCAGAAGCTCCCTGAGCACCTGATGGAGGAAGGCCGCGGGGCAGGCGGCGTGGGGACCAGCAGCGCAGAGCCGTGCTGCGGTCCTCCCCACCCCTCATGCCCCCCGCACGCCCATAATTCAACACCTTGGCCCCTACCCCCAGCCGTTTGCACAGGGAGACAGGGCTGGTTACTGTAAGCTGACAGGTGGTCGTTTCTAAAGATCACCTGGCTGCTATCATCTACCACAGTTGTTTATCCACTCATCAGTTGATGGACATTAGGGTTGTTTCCACTTTTTCAGGCTATTATAAATAATACTAGAGGCCCAGTGCATGAAATTCGTGGGGGGGGAGGGGGCTCAGCCCAGCCTGCACCCTCTCCAATCCGGGACCGCTGCCTCTTAACCGCTCGCCTGCCTGCCTGCCTGATCGCCCCTAACTGCCCTCCTCTGCTGGCCTGATTGCCCCTAATTGCCCTCCTCTGCTGGCCTGATTGCCCCCTAACTGCCCTCCCCTGCTGGCCTGATTGCCCCTAATTGCCCTCCCCTGCTGGCCTGATTGCCCCTAACTGCCTCTGCCTCGGCCCCTGCCACCATGGCTTTGTCCAGAAGGACATCTGGAAGATGGCCGGTCTAATTAGCATATTACCCTTTTATTAGTGTAGATTGTTATGAACGTTTGTGGACAAGTTTTTTCATAAGCATATGTTCCCATTTCTCTTGGGTGCATAGCTAGGAGTGTAGTGGCTGGGTCAGTGGTAATTTTTATATTTAAGTTTGTGAGGAACTGCCAGACTGTTTCCCATGGTGGCTGCACCATTTACATCCCCACCAGCACTGAACAGAGGTTTCGATTTACCATGTCCTCGCCAACATTTGTTATTTATTATGGTCACCAGAGTGGGTGTGCAGTGGATCTCATGGTGGTTTTGATTTGCGTTTCCCTGATGACCAGCGATGCTGGGCATCGTGTGTGTATTGGCCATTTGCACGTCTTTAAAGAAATGGGCCCTTTGCCCATTTTTAAATTGAGTTGTTTGTCTGTTGCTGTTGAGTTGTGCATGTTCTTTATATAATCCGGATCCTAGGCTCTTGTCAAACATATGATTTGGAAACATTTCCCCCATCTACAAACAATCTTTTACTCTCTGACCTCCCCGCACCCGCCCTGCCACCTCTTGCATCGGGCTGTGCCTGAGTTGTATCCTTTACAGTAAACAGTGACCTAGTGAGTAACAGGTTCCCTGAGTGCTGTGAGCCATTCCAGCAAATGAAGCAAACCCAAGGAGCGGTTGGGAGCCTTCGATTTATAGCCAGTCAGTCAGGAGGACGGTGGCAGTTGGACCGGCATGGGGCATCCTCAGTTAGGGGTCAGTGGAACCTCACCCTGCAGCCCGCTGGTCGGAAGCACAGGGGGGAGCCTGGGGCTGCGCCTGGCATCTGAGGTGCGGGGGTGGGGGCCGGCAGCCTGGCGGGACTGAACCCTTACCCTGTGCGGTTTGATGCTCCCTCCGGTAATGCTGATGTAGGGGTACCCCCCCACACATGGAACTGGGTCCAGAAACCTAATTCAATATATATTCGCAAAATTATATTTTATAATTAAATCACGCTGGATAGATTCATGGTCGTGATGTGAATGTACGATTTTATATTGGTATGTGGCGCAGACTTCTGTTTACATTAAGTGGCCGAGGAGCTAGGGTGGCAGCATAAAACCTTATAATAAATTGTCCTAAGGATCAAATAAAAGGTTTTTAGTGGCAAACATGAAGTTACCAGATAAGGGCAAGCATGCCAGGGCAGGGGCTGCTGGTGACCGGCACGGCCACGGTTTATTGAGCACTTCCGTGAAGGCATGGAACCGTTGATCCTACAAGAAAGGTGTTATTACCCCTGCTTTATAGGAGGGAAACGAAGGCTTAGAGCGACTTTTGTCAGGCCTCGCAGTAATAGGTGCAGAACAAGGACTCGCTCCATGCTTGACAGGCACCGAAGTGCAGGCTCAGTCACTCAATCCACGCTGTCTCCCTAAGAAGTGACACAGCCCAACGCAACCCACCAGGAAGCAGTCGAACCCGGGTTCCTCAGAGCGGAGCCCTCGAGCCCGCTTTGGAATGTACTGAGTCTCATTACACAGAAGTTCTCACCAACCTGGCGACCCGATTCCTCAGGTCCGGGCAGATTAGACACTGTAGGCAGAAAGAGGATGGGGGAGAAGGACTGCTCTGAAGAACTGTGAGGAGGGATGCCGATCAGAAGAAACAATCCGATTTACAATAGCATCAAGAAGAATAAATTTAAATATAAATTTAACTAAACTTAATGAAAGAAGTGCAAGACTTGTACACTAAAAATTTCAACACATTACTGAAAAAATTAAAACAGACCTAAATAAATAGAAAGAGATCCCATGTTCATGGATTGGAAGACATAATGTTAGATGGTAATGCTCCCAAAATTGATTTATATATTCAATGCAATCCCTGTTACAATCCCAGCTGGCTTGTTTTGCAGGAAGAGTAAAGCTGATCTTAACATTCAAAGGACCCAGAATAGACAAAACAATCTTAAACAGAAGAACAAGGCTGGAGTGTTCAATTTCAAAACTTACAACAAAGCTACAGTAATCGAGACTGTGGTACTGACATAAAGACAGACATATAGATTAATGGAATCCAATGAGAGACCAGAAATAAACCCTTGCATTTATGGGCAGTTGATTTTTTACAAGGAATCCAAGACAATTCCATGAGGAAAGAATAGTCTTTCCAGCAAATGGTGCTGGGAGGACTGAAGTCCATGCAAAAGAACGAAATCGGACCCTCACCTCACACTAGGTGCAAAAATTATCTCAAAATGGACCATCAGCTTTAATGTAAGAGCTACAGCTATAAAACTTACACAAGAAAACACAGGAGTAGATCTTCATGTTCCTGGGTTAGACAATGATTTCTTAGATACAAGACCAAAAGTTCAAGTGACAAAAGAAAAAATAGATAATTGAACTACATCAAAGTTAAAAACATTTGTGCTGCAAATTATACCGTCAAGAAGCGAAAAAACCACGGAACAGGAGAATATATTTGCAAATCATCTGTCTGATAAGGGACTTGTGTCAGATTATATAAATAACTATTATAACTCAGTAATAAAAAGACAACCCAATTCAAAAATGGACAGAGGATTTGGACAGACATTCCTTCAAAGAAGATACACAAATAACCAATAAACACATGAAAAGAAGCTTGCCATCATCAGTTATGAGGGCAACACAACAGAAAGCTACCGTGAAATGTGACTTCAAACCCACTAGAATGGCTTTTTTTTTAAGACAGGCAAGGGGAACGAGGTGAGATAAACCAAAGAACGTATATACTTATACGCATAGGCAATAGGGTAGCGAAGACTGGGGAGGGAGGAAGGAGCTGGAGGGGGGTAAACGGGAGGAAAACGGGAGATATCTGTAATACTGCCAACAATAAAAAATATTTTAAAAGATAGAAATAAAAGACAGGCAACAGCAAATGTGGAGGATGAGGAGAAACTGGAGCTCTCCTACGTTGCTGGTGGGTGTAAATGGTGCAGGTGCTTTGAAAAACAGTCGGGCAGTTTCTCAGAGTTAAACACAGAGTCAGCGGATGACCCCACAGCTCTCCTCCTGGATCTGTAACCACGAAAAATGAAAACGTATGTCCGCACAAAACTTACACTTGAATATTTATAACAGCATTACTCATCGTAGCCCCAACTGGAAACACACAAATGCCCATCTGAACTGACCAGCAGATAGAGTGCAGGGTCTGTGTGTGAGGGGGCGGCTGGCTTGGGCCACAGGCAGGAGCAACGCGCTGGGGTCTCCCAGAGGGCGGCCCAGTGAGCCGGTCCCTCCTGCACCTCCTCCCAGAACCAAGCTGCAAATACAACTAAACCCTGAGTCACCGGCTGAAGAGGGGCCTTTACAAGGAAGGGTAGGAGCCCCCTGAGGCGGAGGCGGGTGGGAAGGCAGGGCCGAGGGCGAGGAGGGTGTCCTGGCTGCAGGGCTGCTCTCTGCTGAGCGAGGCCGACCCAGGCCAGGGGGCCCCCAGCCCAGAGCCAGAGCTGAGAACAGCAGCCTCGTAGCATCCAGCCTGGGGGAGAGTCTGTCAGAGATAAAGTCACTTTAAAACAGTGGTTCTCAACCTTCTGGCCCTTTAAATACAGTTCCTCATGTTGTGACCCAACCATAAAATTATTTTCGTTGCTACTTCGTAACTGTCATGTTGCTACTGTTATGAATTGTAATGTAAATATCTGATATGCAGGATGGTCTTAGGCGACCCCCGTGAAAGGCTCGTTCGACCGCCAGAGGGATCGCGACCCACAGGTTGAGAACCGCTGCTTTATTATTATTTTTTTAAATATATTTTATTGATTTTTTACAGAGAGGAAGGGAGAGAGACAGAGAGTTAGAAACATCGATGAGAGGAACATCGATCAGCTGCCTCCTGCACATCTCCCACTGGGGATGTGCCCGCAACCCAGGTACATGCCCTTGACCAGAATCGAACCCGGGACCCTTCAGTCTGCAGGCCGACGCTCTATCCACTGAGCCAAACCGGTTACGGTGAGAACCGCTGCTTTAAAACAAAACAACAATAAAAACCAGAGCACAGGCTTAGAGGCTTCCGTGGGGGAGAGCCTGGGTGGGAGGCGTTGGAGGGAGACGGGAGGACTGGGCGGGAGGCCTGTGCCACACACACACACACACACACACACACACACACACACACACACTGAGGCACCAGCCCCTCCGGCAGCACCAGCCTGCTTAGCCCACCGGCAGCTGCAGGCTCGCTGAGGAGGCTGCGGCCGCGGCCAAGCCTACAGGGGCGTCAGTGACTGGCTTTGGGGTGGACCATGCCCCACACGGTCCTCAGGACCTGATGGTGCTTTGCCCCCTCCTGGGGGAGCTGATAGAAACTCCTGGCTTCCAGCAGACCCG
Organism: Myotis yumanensis; assembly: GCF_028538775.1. NCBI lineage: Eukaryota > Metazoa > Chordata > Mammalia > Chiroptera > Vespertilionidae > Myotis > Myotis yumanensis. The sequence goes on from NW_027223767.1 coordinate 2,812,752, forward strand.
CGGGAGAGCTGCAAGGGCCTCGCCCGCCCAGGCCAGGGAATATTCCGGGACAGTCTCCAACGCGGGGCTCTGCCATCATCTCCCTAGAAATCTGAAGGGAGACCCAGAGGTCCCATCCTCCCGATTCCACCAGAGCCCCTTCAGAAACAGCCTTTTCAGCGGCTGAGTGTGACGGCTGGCGGCAGGCAGAGGAGTGGAGGGGAGACAGGTGCCCTGGTTGATTGCTGACCCACCTCTGGGCCCCCTGCTGCTGACAAGTTGATCCTGAGCACAGTTTGGCCCCTCCTGCGCACAGCCACCCCCTGAGGAGGCAGCCACAGACTGGGTTGCTTGGAATTTCGAACAGGTTGCCAAGAGCCAAGTGTGGACGGTGTCTGAGGGTCGCTAGCACCAAAGTACCCCAGGGAGGCCCAGAAACGACCTCGAACACAGTCCTCCTCCGTCAGTGTCGGAGCAGGGCCCAGGGAGCTCCCAGGAGGCACTGAACTCTGCCAAGACATACTCCGCGTGGCTGGTTTGCGTTATATTTCTTTATTCTTCCTTTTCTATTGCACTATTATTTTGTCTCTCTTTCTTTCTTTCATATTTCTTACTTTTCTTTCCTTTTCTTACTCTATTTTTTCTGTCTCCTTTCTCTTTTTTCCTTTTCTTAATTTTTCTTTCTTCTTTTTCTTCTTTTCCCCTTTTCATAATTGTTTTCCTTTCTCCTTTCTTTCATACCAGTTCCTTTTCCTATTCTTTATTCTTAATTTTTCTCTCCCTTCTTCCCTCTCAGGTTCTCTTTTCCTCCCCTCTTTTTCTTCTTGTATTCTTTTCTTTACTTTTATTATTCTTGCTTTCTTTTCCCTTTCCTAATTCTCTTCTGTTTTGTAGTTGTTTGTGTGGTTGTTGTAGAGATCATTGTATGCTTTTGTTTTGTTTCTTGTTTAGTTGTATTGCTCTGTCAGCACCTCACAACAGCTCACACACTGAGGTGGGGGTGGAGCCGCACCGCCAGCCACCTGCGGAGAGAGACACACCATGAGTGGGACAGCGACAGTCAAGACCCAGTTACAACGGGAGCGCCACATACCCCTCGAGGTGCACCTCTAGGGCATCCAGATCAGATCATAGAGACTGCACCACTGGGTCCCCCAGGGCACTTACTCCATAAGGCACCCCCCGAAGACTGGGAGGCATAGCAGTTCTATCTGATACATAGAGACAAATACAAAGGGACAGCTAAAACGGGGAGACAAAGAACAACCCCCAAATGAAAGAATAGGAAGAATCTCCAGGAAAAAAGCCAAATGAAACAGAGGCAAACAATTTATTAGGTATAGAGTTCAAAGTAATGGTTATAAGGATGCTCAAGGAAGTTAGTGAGGATCACAAGGAACTAAGTGGGAACTACAACAGCATAAAAAAGGAAATAGAAAAAAAGAGGAAATTAAAATTATGAACAAGAACCAGAAGAAAATGAATACCATATCCGACATCAAGAATACGGTAGAAGGGCTAGGCTGGTATAGCTCAGTGATTAAGCATCAACCTATGAACCAGGAGTCACGGTTCAATTCCCAGTCAGAGCATATGCCAGCGTTGCAGGCTCAATCCCCAGTGTGGGGCATGCAGGAGGCAGCTGATCAATGATTCTCTCTTATCATTGATGTTTCTATCTCTCTCTCCCTCTCCCTTCCTATATGGAATCAATAAAAATATTTCTTCATGTGAAATATGGGTATTGTTTGCATACATAAAGTTTTCAGACATCACAGTGAGAGAAATCAGACATCCCAATATTTCACAAAGCAAGGTTCCGATTAGTGATACAGTGAATATGCCACAACCTCTCTTCCAGCCAGAGTTCGCACGCTGAATAGAAGAATAATGCTTCAACCATTAACTTCCACCTCCATTATTTTAATCTGAAGGAAAACCATAAAATATCTCAAAATGTACTACTTGGAGAGTTTGGTTAGGTTAGATCCACTTATTAATGGTAAGAGCAACCATAACTCAGTCTCAGTGAGAGAATTCTTATATACTAGTACAAACCTGGCAAATTTTTTAAAAAAGTACTCAAACAAAGCTTTTGAAAAGAATGAAAGCTAGCTCAATTCATATAATGTCAAATAACTTTCAATTAATAATAGAATCGTTTACTTTTCTGCAGTATCTTATAGCATATTTTGTTCCTAATGAGAAAATATACTAAAATGCTAGTGCTAACCCTGAAATCTTAATCCGAACCTTACACGTAAGACTAACATGTTGGTCAAGAGGGAAAGAATGAAATCATGCACTGTCTACAGGGCAAGTGAAAACCAACGGCAAGACGCCGGAAACCTGAACCCCTGGTACAAACACACACGTACACGCACAAAGTAATGGCAAGCAAACACCACGTATCTATATTCTCTACCTGCTGGCGAACCTGTTATTAAAATTTCAAAGAAAAAAACAATTTAGGCTTTTTCTATTTAATCCATAAGAAATGTTCAGGAACAGATAAATAGAATATTTGTTGCATATTAACGAACATGTGGCTTCTCGTGCTTTCCATCTGAATTAGGGGTTAAAATCCAAGATACTTTGTTTTTAATGTGATATAAGTATAAAGTAATATTAAACATCTATAGGAAAGCATCTTTTCTTCAGCCCAGTTTTACATGAAAGTACTAACAGTGAAAATTCATGATGTTGTGTGAAAATGGTGATGGCGGCCAGCATCTTGCGCAGGTCCACGGTGCCGCTGTTGGCCAAAGAGGCTGAACGGCAGGCCAGGAAGCCTGAGTAGAGGTGGTAGAGCACGCCGAGCCCCCACAAGCAGAGCACGGCCCAAGTCACCAGGGCAGTGCAGCTCCGGTTCCACCGCCCGCCAGCAGGTCTCACATCCACGTTAGCCAACTCAATAAAAATAGATTTTTAAAAAAGAATACACTGGAAAGAATTAAAAGTAGGTTGAATGAAGCAGAGGATCAAATCAGTGACTTGGAAGACAAGGTAGAAAAAGCACCCAATTAGATCAGCAAAAAGATAAAAGAATTCAAAAGCAGGAGGATAGTTTAAGGGAACTTTGAGACAACATGAAACACAACAACATCCACATTGTGGGGTCCCAGAAAGAGAGAAAGTGAGCAAGGAATAGAGAACCTGTTTAAAGAAATAATGACAAAAAAAGAAAAAGAAATAATGACAGAAAACTTCCCTAACCTGGTGAAAGAAAAAGACACAAAAGTTCAGGAAGCAAGGAGAGTCCCAATCAAGATGAAGACCAAGAGGCCCACACCAAGACACATCATAATTAAAATGACAAATGTTGAAGACAAAAAAGAATCTTAAAGGCAGCAAGAGAAAGGCAGAAAGTTACCTACATGGGAGTTCCCATTAGATTATCAGCTGATTTCTCAACAGAAACATTTCAGGCTAGAAGCGATTGGCATGAAGTATTCAAAATAATGAAAAGCAAGGACCTGAACCCAAAACTACACTATCCAGCAAGGCTAGATTTTAAATAATTTTAAAATTGAAGGCGAAATAAAGAGCATCCCAGTTAAAAAAAAAAAAAAAGCCTAAAGGAAAACATTGCCACCAAATCAGCATTGCAATAAATGTTAAAGGGACTGATATAAGAAGGAGAGAGAGAGAGAGAGAGAGAGAGAGAGAGAGAGAGAGAGAGAGAAGCTTAGGTATAAAGAAAAAAGTGGCAATAAATAGGTACCTATTAATAATAACCTTCAAAGTAAATGGATTAAATGCTCCAATCAAAAGACATAGGGTAGCTGAATGGATAGGAAAATATGACTCATATTAAAAGAGACCCACTCAGAACAAAATATTTACACAGGCTGAAAGTGAAGATATGGAAACAATAATCCACGCAATGGAAAATGAAAAAAAGCTGAGGTAGCAATACTCATAGCTGACAAAATAGACTTCAAAATGAAGACCATAAAAGAGACTAAGGTCACTACATAATATTAAAGGAATCAATTTAACAAAAAAATATAACCCTTGTAAGCATATATGTACCTAATATAGTGGCACCTAAATATATATTTTTAAAAACTCTTGTTGCATTTTAAAGGAGAAAATGACTGCAATATGGTCTTAATAGGGGACTTTAACACCCCACTAACATCACTGGATAGATCTTCCAGACAAAAAAATCAGCAAAGAAACAGCAATCCTAAACAACTCACTAGATCAGATGGACTTAATTGACATCTTCAGAATATTTCACCCCAAACCTACAGAATATACATTCTTCTCAAGTGCATATGGGACATTTTCAAAAACAGACCACATATTGGGACATAGGCAAAGTCTCTCCAAATTCAAGAAGATTAAAATCATATCAAGCATCTTCTCAGATCACAATGGCATAAAATTATAAATAAACTACAATAAAAACAATCACAAAAATTCAAACACTTGGAGGCTAAATAGCATGCTATTAAACAACGATTGTGTTACCAAAGAAATCAAAGAAGAAATAAAAAAAACATCCTGGAAACAAATGACAATGAAAACACAACAACCCAAAATCTATGGGACACAGTGAAAGCAGTCCTGAGAGGGAAGTTCATAGCTCTAGAAGCTTACCTCAAAAAACAAGAAAAACTGGTAATAAACCATCTAACTCTGCAACTTGAAGAATTAGAAAGAGAGCAACAAAAAAAGCCCAGAGTGAGCAGAAGGAAGGAAATAATAAAGATCAGAGCAGAAATAAATGACATAGAGATTTAAAAAAAAATCAACAAAACCAAGAACTGATTCTTTGAAAGGATAAACAAGATTGATGAACCTCTAGCCAGGCTCAAGAAGAAGCAAAGAGAGAGGACCCAAATAAACAAAATCAGAAATGAAAGAGGCAAAATAACAACAGACCCCACAAAAATACAAAGAATCGTGTAAAAAAAAAAAAAAAAAACTATGAGCAACTCTATTCCAACAAACTGGTCAACCTAGAAGAAATAGACATATTCCTAGAAAAATATGACTTTCCAAAACTCAATCAGGAAGGATCAAAAAATCTGAATAGGCCAATAACTATGGAGGAAATTGAAGCAATAATCAAAAAACTTCCAACAAACAAAAGCCCTGGACCAGACAGCTTCACAGGGGAGTCTTATCAAACATTCAAAGAAAAACTAAAACTTATCCTCAGATTATTCAGAAAAACTCAAGAGGAATGAATACTTCAAAGCTCTTTCTATGAAGCCAGCATTACCCTAATCCCAAAACCAGATAAAGACACCACAAAGAAAGAGAATTACAGGTCAATATCCCTCATGAACATAGATGCCAAAATTCTCAACAAAATTCTAGCAAATCGGATCCAGCATTACATTAGAAAGATCATACACCATGACCAAGTAGGATTTATTCCAGAGATGCAAGGGTGGTACAATATCCACAAATCAATAAATGTGATACGTCACATAAACAAATTGAGAGATAAAAACCATATAATCATATCAATTGATGCAGAAAAAAACATTTAACAAAATCCAACACCTTTTCTTGATAAAAAACTCTCAGCAAGATGGGAATAGAAGGATCATACCTCAACATAATAAAAGCCATATATGACAAACCCACAGCCAACATCATACTCAATGGGCAAAAACTAAAACCATCTCCCCTAAGAACAGGAACAAGACAGGGATGCCCACTCTCACCACTCCTGTTCGACATAGTACTGGAAGTACTAGCCACAGTGATCAGACAAGAAGAAGAAATAAAAGGCATCCAAATTGGAAAAGAAGTAAAATTGTCATTATTCGCAGATGACATGATATTGTACATAGAAAACCCTAAAGACTCCATCAAAAAAACTATTAGACTTAATAAATGAATTTGACAATGTAGCAGGATACAAAATTAACACCCAGAAATCCATGGCTTTTTTATGCACCAATAATGAACTCACAGAAAGAGAAACTAAAAAAAATCCTATTTACCATTGCAACAAAAAAATTAAGATACCTAGGAATAAATTTCACCAAGGAGGTAAAGGACCTGTACTCAGAAAATTACAGGACACTGAAAAAAGAGATAGAGGAAGATGAACAAATGGAAAAATATACATGTTCATGGATTGGTAGAATCAACATCATTAAAATATCCATACTACCCAAAGCAATCTATAAATTCAATGCAATCCCCATTAAAATACCAACATCATACTTCAAAAACTTAGAACAAACTCTCCAAAAATTCATCTGGAATAAAAAAAGATCCCGAATAGCTGCAGCAATCTTGAGAAAGAAGAACAAAGTAGGAGGGATAACAATACCAGATATCAAGCTGTATTACAAAGCCACTGTTCTCAAAACTGCCTGGTACTGGCACAAGAACAGACATAGAGACCAGTGGAACAGAACAGAGAACCCAGAAATCAACCCAAGCCATTATGCTCAATTAATATTTGACAAAGGAGGCAAGACCATACAATGGAGTCAATACAGTCTCTCCAATAAATGGTGTTAGAAGAATTGGAAGGATACATGCAAAAAAAATGAAACTAGACCACCAACTTACACCATACACAAAAATAAACTCAAAGTGGATAAAGGACTTAAACGTAAGACAGGAAACCATAAAAAATCTTAGAAGAAGCTATAGGCAGCAAAATAGCAGACATTTGTCATAACAATATCTTTACCGACACAGCTCCTAGGGCAGTGGTTCTCAACCTTCTGGCCCTTTAAATACAGTTCCTCATGTTGTGACCCATCCATAAAATTATTTTCGTTGCTACTTCATAACTGTAATGTTGCTACTGTTATGAATCATAATGTAAATATCTGATATGCAGGATGGTCTTAGGCGACCCCTGTGAAAGGGTCGTTCGACCACCAAAGGGGTCGCGACCCACAGGTTGAGAACCGCTGTCCTAGGGCAATGGAAACTAAGGAGAAAATAAACAAATGGGACTACATCAAAATAAAAAGCTTCTACAGCCAAAGAAACCGTCAACAAAACAACAAGAAAGCCCACTGCATGGGAGAACATATTTGCCAATGTTATCTCCAATAAGGGTTTAATCTCCAGCATTTACAAGGAATTCATACAACTTAACAAAAGGAAGATAAACAATCCAATCAAAAAATGGGCAAAGGACCTAAATAGGCACTTTTCGAAAGAGGACACTCAGAAAGCCAAGAGACACATGAAAACATGCTCAAAGTCACTAATCATCTGAGAGATGCAAATCAAAACAACAATGAGGTACCATCTCATACCTGTCAGAATGGCTACCATCAACAAATCAACAAACGACAAGTGCTGGTGAGGATGTGGAGAAAAAGGAACCCTCTTGCACTGCTGGTGGGAATGCAGACTGGTGCAGCCACTGTGGAAAATACAGAGTTTCCTCAAAAAATTAAAATATGGGCCCTCGCTGATTTAGCTCAGTGGTTAGAGTGTTGGCCCATGGACTGAAAGGGTTTAGGGTTTGATTCCTGTCTGAGCCTGTGCCTCAGTTGCAGACTCAATCCTCAGCCCCAGTTGAGGAGCATGAGGGAGACAACCAATTGATGTGTCTCTTTTACATCGATGTTTCTCTCTCTGTCTCTCCACTCCCTTCCACTCTCTCTAAAAAAGCAATGGGGCCGAAACCGGTTTGGCTCAGTGGATAGAGCGTTGGCCTGAGGACTGAAAGGTCCCAGGTTCGATTCCGGTCAAGGGCATGTACCTGGGTTGCGGGCACATCCCCAGTAGGAGATGTGCAGGAGGCAGCTGATCGATGTTTCTCTCTCATCGATGTTTCTAACTCTCTATCTCTCTCCCTTCCTCTCTGTGGAAAATCAATAAAATATATTTAAAAAATAAAAAATAAAAAATAAAATAAAAAAGCAATGGAAAAATTATGCTCTGTGAGGATTAACAAAAAAATTTAAGAAATGGAACTGCCATTGATCCCACTTCTGGGAATCCAGTCTCCAAAACACCAATCAGAATATTGAACCATGTAGCAGCTTTATTTACAACTAGAAGACCAGTGCACGAATTTGTGCACAGGCGGGGTCCCTCAGCCTGGCTGGCGATTGGGGCCGATGGGGGCCGGCCGGCAGGGGAGGGACTGTGGGAGGGCTCCAGGGTGTGTCCTGCCTTCTCACCCCGTCTGGATCAGCCGGACCCCAGCAGCAAGCTAACCTACCGGTCTGAGTGTCTGCCCCCTGGTGGTCAGTGTGCAACATAGCGACTGGTCGAGCGGTCAATGGAACAGTTGACTGATAGGTCGGACACTTAGCATATTTTGCTTTTATTATATAGGATAGGAAAGATTTGGAAACAGCCCAAGTGCCCATCAGTAGATGAGCGGGTAAAAAAGCTGTGGTACATCTACACCATGGAATACTATGTGGCTGTAAAAAAGAAGGGGCACCTCCTTTGCCACAGCACGGAGGGACCTGGTGAGTATCATGCTAAGCGAAATAAGCCAGTCGGGGAAAGACAGGTATCACATGATCTCACTCATATGTGGAATGTAATGAACAAAATTATCTAACAAACAAAAAGGATGCATGGAACAGACTGACAGGCCTCAGAGGGGAAGGGGGAGAGAGGAGGGAAGAGATTAACCAAAGAGCTTATATGCACAATCCACGGGCGCAGACAGTAGTGTGGTGAAGGCCTGGGGTGGGGGCAGAGGTGGGGTGCAAGGGGGGTAGGAGGGGAAAATGAGGGATGTCAGCTCCCATTCTCACAATGCAATACTGTCAACATTAAATGTTTTTAAAAGGAGTGAAGCTCTGGCACATGCTACAACATGGGTATGTCCTGTAAACATCACGCAGAGTGAGAAAATCCAGTCACACAGGACTTCACACTGTGGATTCCATTCACATGAAACACTAGGAGAGTCAGGACGCTGAGGAAGGGCCTGGGGGGGGGGGGGGGAGTGACTGCTAATGGGTAGGAGGCTTCTCTCAGGGAGGCCCAACATGGTCATGGTCACACACAAACTAAAAAGCTTTAAGCTCTACACTGTAATGGGTGAATAACATGGTGTTGAATTAAATAGCAATAAAGCTGTTAAACACAGGGTGTCCCAGAAATATGCACACTCCAACAGCTGACAGCTCAATTGGTGTTTCTTTCTTTTCAGATGTAACCCACTGGAACGAGGAATGAGTTGAAAGTGTGTTTACGTTTTGGGGGACACCCTGCACTTATGTTATATTCTGTATCTTCACTCTAAGAAAATAGAAACATGAATTGAAAAGCCTTTTGGAATCTCTCTTACAGAGGGATTCAAACTAACTTGTGTAGATAATGCTCCCTGAGGAAGGCGGAGCATGACCTCACCTTCTGTGCGGGGTGAGCGTGTGGCCCTGCCCAAGGGACCGGGGACAGGCTGGGCGTCAGCTCAGCGGAGAGCGCTGAGGAACACAAGCTCACCAGGAGGTCAAGGTCTACACCCTCAGGGAGAAGTCATGGCAACAGCACGCTCCCTGGATATGACATGACGAAACGGAACCTCACCTCTGTGGTCTCACTCCTCCAAACCCACAACCCAATCGGATCACGAGAAAAACATCAGAGAAACCCAAATTAAGGGATGTTCTCCAAAACACCTGACGAGTTCTCCTCCAAACTACCAAGGTCACCAAAAAGGAAAGCTGGCCCGGGGAGCCCAGGGAGACGTGGCGGATGTGAGGCGTCTGCGGAGCGGGTCCTGGACAGAGGAGGGACCCTGGGTGAACCACGAGGAAATGCAAAGGAAGCGTGTGCCTTAGGTACTAAGAACGCACCAACATCGGTTAGTTGGTTGTGCATTAATGTGATTCATTCGGCCAACTATCTTTGCAACCTTTCTGCAAATCTCAAACAATTCTAAAGTTAACGGTTTCTTTTAAAAACTCACTTGGAGGCGGCATGTAGGGTGAGATGAGTTACAGCTCTTCAGCGTGTGACCTGGGAAGACACCCTCTGGTCTGACTCCCCATCAGTAAGGCTTTGCACGCGGTCTCAGCGACCGTTGTAGGATCTGAGTGAGGCAGCATGTGTTAAGAGAACTTTGGGAAGTAAAGTTCCTCCCAAATAGCCCGGAAAGAGCTAATCAGGTGCCTGAAATGTCCTCGCGTGGGTCTCCTCCAAACATGCTTGTCTTCCTCGTTTAATGTGTGTGCGTAGGTCTCTGTCTCTGCCACCATGGGCGGCGTCTCTCCTTCCTCGCCCCCACACATGCCTGCAATGGCTCCTCCCTGGCCTTCCCTGGCCTGGTGAGCCCCCCTCCCCCTGGCCTGGTGAGCCCCCCTCCCCTGGCCTGGTGAGCCCTCCTCCCCCTGGCCTGGTGAGCCCCCCTCCCCCTGGCCTGGTGAGCCCCCCTCCCCCTGGCCTGGTGAGCCCCCCCTCCCCTGGCCTGGCGAGCCCCCCTCCCCTGGCCTGGTGAGCCCCCCTCCCCTGGCCTGGTGAGACCCTCCTCCTTGTACCCACACATGTCACCTCCCACTGAGGCCCGGCTGGGGGGGGGGGGGTCTTTACCCATGAACTTCAGGATGGTGCGCGGTGGGGCTGAGTGCCAGGGCGGCCTGGGTTGAGGATGGAGTGACAGTGAGGAGGGGCAGGTGCAGGGCAAGCTGCACAGCATTTCTAGCCTAGGGGTTCCCCCTCCTGCGTCCCCTTCAATCCTTGCAGTTGGCAGGAGGGGTCCTGGCCAACAACTCTTTAAAAATATATCTTTTCATTAATGAGAGAGAGAGAGAGAGAGAGAGAGAGAGATTGAGAGAGAGAGGGGAAGAGGGGCTTTGCTGTCATGTATGCATTCACTGACTGACACTCGCCACCTTGGGGTATTGGGACTGCGCTCTAACCAGCCGAGCTACCTGCCAGGGCCTGGCCGACAGCTCTGAATGCCCATCTGTGAGCCGCACGCAGACGCGGTGGGTTTTGTGTTCGTTTTTATCAGTCAGTCAGCCACTGTTTCAGTGCCTCTCCTTAGAGGGGTGCGGTGGGCAGCGTGGCCCGCCTGCGCCTCCCCCGCTGGGGATGGAGGAGGGCGCCTGGGCTGCCTCCGCCGGCTCCAGCGGCCGGGCCTGGGCCGTGGGGGACGGGCCGGTGGGGCGGACGGAGGCTGCAGAGTCCTGCGCTCACCCTGACCCCCACCTGCGGGCCTGCAGGCTCCCAGGAGGCGCCCAGGAAGCCAGGGCCTGGGTCAGGACAAAGGGCAGCCAGTGGCACGGAAGGCAAGGGCGGGGCCGGGCGGCAGCAAAGTGCAAGTCACGGTGAGCTCGGCACCAGCCCCTGGCGGCGGCCCAAGCCCGCGGCCCGCTCTGCGCCGCCTCCGCCTCCGGGCTGGAGCCACACCCGGGCAGAGCAAGCTTGGGGCGCGCCCCGTCACACGCAGTGTACAGTTCACACCGAAATGGCCAGGAGCCGCTTGGTTTCTGCATAATCGCCGAGCAGGCACGTGTGAGGGGCGTCAGGCCAGCCTTGCGCGCGGCTTCACCCCTCCGTGTCGGCACCCGCAGGTTCTAGTTGCTTTCGCGTTTCCCCAGCGCTGCTATGAGATCCGGCAAAGGTGAGATGTACGGGACACAGAGGGCTCGTGTTTTCAGAAATAGGGCCCAGGAGCTCAGGTGGTTAGAGCATCTCCCCATTTGCCAAGACTGCGGTTTCATCCCTGTCAGGCCCATACAAGAATCAACCAGTGGGTGCATAGATGTGAAACAAACCAGTCTCTCTCTCTCTCTCTCTCTCTCTCTCTCTCTCTCAAGTCAATAAAATGAAATAACAATAGGGCCTTATCAAACACATTTCTGAGCCTTCTGTCCTCCCCAGTGGTGTGTGCACAGTCCCTCCAAGGCAGAAGGACGGGTGAATGAATTCCATCGGCTCTCCTGGCTCTTTAACATGAATATTAATGATGTTTACATGCACGTGGCCATAGTGCTCCCCATTTATGGGACGTCTCTTTGCTTCCACTTTTAGACCACTGCTCCATAAGCTTCCTTGACCTTCCAGGTGACTTTATTTCTATGGAATAGAGTCCTGGGAAGATTTGCAGTTTCCGTTTCATAGGTGTTGCCAGATGGCTTTCCACAGGCCCTTGGGGTCTGGGGTCTGCACCCCAGGCTCTGGGGGTCCTCGGGTCTGCACCCCAGGCTCTGGGGGTCCTCGGGTCTGCACCCCAGGCTCTCAGGGCTGTCGGGTCTGCACCCCAGGCCCTCGGGGCTGGAGCGCTTTTCCCAATCCTGAGTTTGCACTCCTGTCTGGGAAGGCGCAGCGCCTGGTGCTGCCTCCCTCCTGTTTGTGTTTCCGAGTCCGAGTTTCTGTGAGACTCTGAGCTACAGCATCTAGTTATCGGGGTTTCCCTCCATCTTCCGCTTGTGCATGGAGTTTATTCATGGTGTCTCTTGCATACAGGGGATTATCAGGCTGAATAGGACGCCTCTGTTTTAGTTCGATGCGGAGTCCTCTCTGATCCTGGGGTCATTTAATTCCCTGGATGTTCTTGTAAGATTTTTATTGTTTTTTGTTCACTCTGAGTACGTAAAGAAATTATTTTACATATGAGGTAAGAGGGAAGCCCATGTTTACTGTCTTTTTGATGGACAGCCTGTTGTGCCAACACCATTTAATAAAATACCAACAACAGTAACGCCAGCCCTGACTGAGTATCCACTGTGTACACGTTCCTGTATTAACTCAGCGAATCCTCACGACGCCCCAGAGGAAGGAACCCCCTTCTCTCCATTTGACCGGAGCACAGAGAGGCTCGCAACGGCCTATGGTCAGCCAGCTGGGGCAGGACCGCCAGGTTTCGCCCAGGCTCCCGACTCCGCATTCTGCTTCTGGAATTAGCCGCCTGCCGCACCCCTTTCTTTCCGGTTTCAAACTTATTGTCCTAACATTGAATATAATTTCCTAAAGATGCTCTTAATCGCTCCTGAACCTGAAGTGACGGCTCCTTTCTCATTCCTGGTCTTGTCTATTTCTGCTCTCTCATTTGTCCTGCTCCAAGGAAAGTGCAAGTCATGATGAGTCGGGCTTTCCTGTTCACTGGTGTCTGCAAAGACCAGTTCACCGCCCTTGCTCACAGGAATGAGGGTGAGTGTAGGCTCGGTTCTCCATCATTCATGTCTGCTATCGATTCCTTCTTCCTACTTCCTTTTGGTACTCAAACTGAGTGTGTAGGTCTTTTTGTCTTTCTATTTCAGTAATGGAGACATTTAATTTTCCACTGAATTCAGTTTTGCTATATCCCAGAGGTTTGGGAATGAGCACTCTTATTTCCACTGCTCTCCCAATAGAATTTAATTTCCCTCTTGGTATCCTCTTTAATCTAAGTGTTGTCTAGGTTGTGTTGGTCACACCTTTATTATTTACTACCAATTTTATCAGATTATGATACAAATATGAACTTTTCTCTACTTTTCTGTATTGGATCAGGTTTCGTTTTTTGTGGTCAAATATATTATTAATTTTTGTAGCATTTCCAGAGACACATGAATAAGGAATGTATGTTTCAATGTCACCCCCAATAAAGTCAATAAAAACTTTTTAAAAAGAGAAAACAATTGAGGAAAGAAAAGATGTGCTTTCTGTTCATGGATTTAAGAATCTCCCCCTACTAAATCAAATTTACTGATGATTCCTCCATATCATTCTTTTTTATTTGGTCTGTCTAATCCTGAGAGATGTGTCTTGAAATCTCTCCTTACAATCCTAGTACTTTTGCCTTGTGAATTTAACCATCATTTTGCTTTGTTCATACGTACAGGTTTATGACTGATCTTCTTTACAATTTTTGCTTTTCTTCTTCACATCATTTTGAGAGAGCGAGAAACATTGATCTGTTGCCTCCCATGTGCGCCCTGTCAGGAGGAGTTCAAACCCACAACCTAGGTAAGTGCCCTGACCGGGAAGCGAACCGGCAACCTTTTGTGGACAGAACAACCTCCCATCCGCTGAGCCGCCAGTCAGGGCTCAGGCCACGCGTTCTAACGTTAAAGTCCGCCCCACCGGTGTCCACACTGCGGTCCTGCTTGTTTACGTCTGACGGGTACCCACTCGGCGTTGTACTTATCGCCTGACAGTCTCTTGCGCAGGTTAGTGACGGAAATACTTGATCTCCTGCGGTCCATCCTTGATGTTACTGTTCGCCTGTCTTCCGCTCAGATGGGCCTGATTCTGCTCCCCGCCCTCAGCGCCCCAGGCCGTGGTGTGACAGCAGGTGGATCACTCCCCACCCCCCCCCACCCCCGAGCATCTGTACCCGGTGGTTTCCTCTCCCCATGGAGAGGTTTGTACTTTTAATTCTAGACTAGTGTTTGGACCAAGTAAACATGAATACAAACGGGCTTTTCACATTTGTTTTCAATCACTGCTTCCAGCTGCGCCTCATCACCTCTTCCCCGCCCCTCCCTTCGGGAGTTCCCGGAGGCGCCCACGCTCCCCGTTCAGTTTCCCGCTCAGCCGCTCAGTCCGGGAGCATTTAACACTTTGAGTCCAGTGTGGGGTACAAGCCCGAGGAAGGGATAGGGTCTCGCTCCCCCCTCCCCTGGCTGGAGTCCTCCCCTGGTTAGGGACCCTCCCCTGGTTAGGGACCCTCCCCTGGTTAGGGACCCTCCCCTGGCTGGAACCCCTCCCCTGGCTGGAGCCCCTCCCCTGGTTAGGGTCCCTCCCCTGGTTAGGGTCCCTCCCCTGGCCGGAGCCCCTCCCCTGGCCGGAGCCCCTCCCCTGGCTGGAGCCCCTCCCCTGGCCGGAGCCCCACTCCTGGCTGGAACCCCTCCCCTGGCCGGAGCCCCTCCCCTGGCCGGAGCCCCTCCCCTGGCCGGAGCCCCACTCCTGGCTGGAACCCCTCCCCTGGCCGGAGCGGCGTGCGGGGGGAGCGGCGTGCGGTGAGCGGTGTGCGGTGAGCGGTGTTCGGTGAGCAGTGAGCGGCGTGCGGGGGGAGCGGCGTGCGGTGAGCGGCGTGCGGTGAGCGGTGTGCGGTGAGCTGTGTGCGGGGTGAGCGGCGTGCGGTGAGCGGTGTGCGGTGAGCTGTGTGCGGGGTGAGCGGCGTGCGGTGAGCGGTGTGCGGTGAGCGGTGAGCGGCGTGCGGGGGGAGCGGCGTGCGGTGAGCGGTGTGCGGTGAGCGGTGTGCGGTGAGCCGTGTGCGGGGTGAGCGGTGTGTGGTGAGCCGTGTGCGGGGTGAGCGGTGTGCGGGGTGAGCGGTGAGCGGCGTGCGGTGAGCAGCCGCGGGGCCTGCGGTGGCCTGTGCGTTGTTGACGGTCACCTGGTCAGCGCACAGGTAAAGTTGCAGTAACACACGTAGAGACTTTCCTGTGAAATCCAGCTTTTCATACGCACCTAATTTACAGACATGTCCACATACGTAAAAGCAGGTAACCTGATTTTCCCACTTTTTAACCTACGCATTGAGAAAGCCGACTTCATTATATAACGGACTTTGGGCTGTAACCGGCACCCGGCCGAACTGGTCCCTTAGGCGGCGTCTCACTGGCGGCAGCGGCTCCGGCCCCCGAGGCACCTGCCCGCCTGGCCGCACCTGGAGGGAGGCGTCCGGCTAAGGGGGCGGATTCTGAGCAGCCTCCGGGCATGAGCCTCGAGGACACGCTGCCGCGGGAAATGCCGCATCACAGAAGGACAAACACTGCGATTCGCTTGCTGAGGCCTGGAATGGTCGGAGTCGTGGAGACAGAGCAGAGTGGCGGCTGCCTGCGGGGGGCCGGGGGCCGGGGGAGACGGGGAGCTGGTGTGTAGGGGCTGCGTTTCAGTTTGGGAAGAGGAAGCGTTCTGTGGGCGGCGGAGGTGACGGAGCACAGCCGTGTCCGTGTTCAGTGCCTTTGGGTTGTACACGTTTAAGTGGTTAATTTAAGGTGGTAAATTGCATGTTTTGTGTATTTTACCACAATAAATTTTTTCCCTTTAAATCCCATCCATGTGGACCCAGGAATGCAGCAAATCCATCAATGCATTTACCAACAAGCTCCCCCGAGCGCCAGGGGCTGAGCTTTCGGGGTTAGGGGAGCTGGCAGAGGTGGCCGGAGTCCCACCAGCAGGAGAGCAGTGCAGAGGCCCCGGAGCTGGAGGAGCAGGAGCCGCAGGCAGTTCCTCGGGTTTGTGTAGAACCCAGGCCTGGAGAGATGCTGCAGGGTCCGACGAAGCAGCCCCAGCGCACCCGGGGCAGCCCCCCACCCCCACCCCCACCCCCACAGCCGGCCCCAGCGCGCCCGGGGCAGCCCTCCACCCCCACCCCTACCCCCCACCCCCACCCCCACCCCCACAGCCGGCCCCGGCGCGCCCGGGGCCGCCCCCCCACCCCCATCCCCACCCCCCACCCCCGCAGCCGGCCCCAGCGCCCCGGCAGCCGGCTCCGCTGGAAGTGCGCAAGGGGGCGCTTTGCTGGAGGACAGGCAGCGAGAGCACAGGGGCGGGTGCACGGAGGGCTCCCAGCGGTTCAGTTTCTAAAGTGGGTGGCAGGAACTCAGGGGGTTGTTAAATATTTTTTGTACATTTCTATATGCCCGAAACATTTAATTTTTAAAAAATGAAGCCTATTTTTAGAGCAGTTTTAGGCCCAGTGACATGGAGGGGAAGGCCTTGAGATGTCCTGCGCGCCCCGGCCCCACGTGTGCACAGCCTGCCCCTCACCAGCACCCCCAGGGATGGGGAGCGCGGACACGGCCTCAGCGCCCCAAGTCCGTGTCCACATGAGGGCTCCCTCCCGGTGCTGTACATTCTGGGGTTGGGCCAGTGTATGATGCCATGTGTCCAGTGTAGAATGTTGCCTGGAATAGGTTAACCCCTAAAGCAGAGAGCTGTGGATTCCGAGGGTCTGCGGACACCCAGGTCTAAATGTTCGAGGTGGTTGGTCATCAGAATGTGTGCTTGGCCGGAGTCCTGCTGAGGTGGAGACCGTCCACGCTGCAGCCTGGAGCTGCGGCCCGGCGGCCCGGCCTGGGAGCCAGAGGGGAAACAGAACCGACCACGGGGGCCACCAGAGAAGGTCATCTGGGGCGGAGGGACCAACAGGCTGCTGGAGCGTGAAGCCAAGGCCGAGAGCAGTGCGATGGGCGTGGGGCGATGGGGTGGGCGTGTGGTGTGGCGGTGGGTGTGCAGCGGTGGGTGGGGGCGTGGCAGTGGGTGGGGCATGGGGTGGGGAGCTGCGGTGGGTGGGGCGTGGTGGTGGGTGGGGAGCTGCGGTGGGTGGGGCGTGGTGGTGGGTGGGGAGCTGCGGTGGGTGGGCATGGCGGTGGGTGGGGCAATGGGGTGGGGAGCTGCGGTGGGTGGGCGTGGTGGCTGTAGGCAGAGCAGCATGGGCAGGGCAGTGATCAGAGGAAACCAGAGAGGTGAGCGCAGACCTACTAGGTACCAGCTAGAACGGCAGAGCCCTCAGGGCTGGCGGAGCCGGGTGGTAAGCACTTGGAGGTGCAGCATTCAAAGCAAAGCATCAGGTCCTCAAACAGGGCAGATGCCCATAATATACGGATGCATTAGAAAAGCAGTTTTTAAAGAGTGTGTGTTCTATGATCCCATTTTGTAAACGGTTTTGTATGCACAGGAAAAATAATCTGGGCAAGATGAACTAAAATGTTAATATGATCGCTCTGGCTGGTTGCTCAGTGGTTAGAGCAGGGGGTCCTCAAACTATGGCCCGCGGGTCACATGCAAACACAAATATTGTATTTGTTTCTGTTTTGTTTTTTTACTTCAAAATAAGATGTGCAGTGTGCATAGGAATTTGTTCATAGTTTTTTTTTTAAACTATAGTCCGGCCCTCCAATGGTCTGAGGGACAGTGAACTGGCCCCCTGCTTAAAAAGTTTGAGGACCCCTGGGTTAGAGTGTCAGCCCTCGGTCTGTCCTCTAGGGGCACATGCAGGAGGCAACCAATCAATGTGCCTCTCACACATCAATGTTTCTCTCTCTCTCCCCCTGCCTCCCTCCCTCCCATCTCTCCCCCCTCCTCCCTCCCTTTCACTCTTTCTAGAAATCAATGGAAAAAATAGCCCAGCTGATGTGGCTCAGTGTTTGAGCATCGGTCCATGAACCAGGAGATCACAGTTTGATTCCCAGTCAGGGCACAAGCCTGGGTTTGGGGTTCAATCCCCAGTGGGGGGCATGCAGGAGGCAGCCTCTCCATGTTTCTCATTGATGTTTCTATTTCTCTATCCCTCTCCCTTTCTCTCTAAAATCAATAAAAATATATTTTGGGAAAAAAAATATTCTTGGGTGAGGATTAAAAAAAGGTTAATATGATCACTGGGATCATGGGAGGTTTGCTCTCTTTTTGCTTATTTGTCCCTTGAAGAGTTTCTGCAGGGAACACAAAGCACTTCTATCTGTCCTATATAATAATAGACAAACATGGTAATTGACCTTACCTTCGCTATGCCTCCCATTAGCTAATAGCACGATATGCAAATTAACTGCCAACAAAGATGGCGGCTAATCTGCATACTGCAGGCAGGGCGGGACAGCGCCATCCTGCCTGCCCTGCTGCCATCGGGGCCTGCTATCTGCGACCCGGGGCGGCGAGCATCCGTGTGTGACCCGACCCGGAGCGGCCAGGCGGGGCAGCAGTGATCAGCCAGCCCGCCCAGCCTCCATCTGGGCGTCCCATGTGCAACCCGACCCTGGGCGGCTGGGCAGGGCAGCAGCGATCGGCCGGCCCGCCCAGGCGTCCCGTGTGCGACCCAACCCGGGGCAGCGCCCCAACCCCCGGATCGGCCCTACCGTGTGTGCGACCCGGGGAGGCGGGGCAGGCACCCAGGGATCGGGCCTGCCATCTGCCACCCGGGGAGCGGGCCTAAGCCAGCAGGTGGTTATCTCCCGAGGGGTCCCAGACTGTGAGAGGGCACAAGTGGGGTTGAGGGACACCCCCACCCCCCTCCCCCGCCAGTGCACAAATTTTTGTGCACCAGGCCTCTAGTATATATATAAAAGCCTGAGCGACCGTCCGACCATTCAACCATTCTCCCAGTAGCTATGACGCGCAATGACCACCAGGGAGCAGACGCTCCAACCAGTAGAGGAGGGAGCCCGATTCCTTGCAGAATCGGCTGTGGGTTAGGTACTGCTGGAGCACTGTCAGCCCCGAATCTGCTTCACCCACACCTTGGACCCCTAGGAGATGTCAGAGAGCCAGTTTCGGCCCTATCCCCACAGGCCAGGCTGAGGGACCCCACCAGTGCACGAATCCGTTCACTGGGCCTCTAGTTCTATATAATAAAAGGGTAATATGCAAATTGTCCGAACAGTGGAAGGACTCGTCGCTATGATGCGCACTGACCACTAGGGGGCAGACACTCAACGCAGGAGCTGCCCCCTGGTGGTCAGTGCACTCCCACAGGGGGAGTGCTGCTCAGCCACAAGCCGGGCTGATGGCGAGCGTAGTGGCGGTGGCGGGAGCCTCTCCCACGTCCACAGCAATGCTAAGGATGTCTGACGACTTAGGCCCACTCCCCACAGGCCTAAGCCATCAGTCAGACATCCCCTGAGGGCTCCTGGACTGCTAAAGGGCACAGGCTGGGCTGAGACCCCCCCCCCCCCACCCCCGTGCACGAATGTTGTGCACCGAGCCTCTAGTCCTATATAAAGATGTAATATGCAAATGGTTGTTACACAGTGAAGCATAATGACCTACCGCATAACGACCAGATCACGGATCAGCAAGAGGGTGGGGCAGCGAGCTACAAGCGGGCAGTGGAGAGCTACAGGAGGGGGTAGGGCAGCAAACAAGTGGGAGGTGGAGAGCTACAAGAGCGGGCAGGGCAGCAAGTTGGGGGGGGGGGCGCCGCGGAGGGAACTACAGGAGGGCGGCAGCGAGCTACGGGCGCAGGGATTCATGCGCAGGGCTATTAGTATAAGTATAAAAAGGGGAGGAAGGGGTGGGGGAAGGAGGGTCTGCCATGGAGAAGCAAGCTCCTTTGGGTTCCCTGTCAGTTCTTGGTGCCCTGAGAGAAAAGTGGTCCCGGCAGTAGAAGGACACTGTGTCCCCCCACAAGGCAGGGGACTGTGTCCCACATGCCGGGAGATCAATCCAGAGTCAGATCTCAACGCCGTCCCAGCCGCGTGCGGGGCCCCTGGGGGAGTACTGGTCCTGCTCTGGGCAAGAGAGCCTGGCTCCCGGGGCGGAGGAGCGGGGGCTGAAGGGGCTCGGCAAGCTGGGTAGCCGGGAAGTCAGCTTGGATAAGTCAAATCAAAAACATCCTTCTCATTGTTTCCCTAATTTGTTGAATGTTGTTTTCTATCAACTGAGAATTGTCAGAAAGATTAGAGAGCACATTCCTCTAAATTCCTCACAGCTGCGTTTTGCCGCAACAGCAGAGCACTGCTGCCCGATGTCTAGAACGGCCTCCCTGGCCTGGCTCAGCTCCTGACTTGTCCCGTGTGCGGCCCTGCAGGTGGCACTCAGGGCTTTTACCCTCCACCTGCCAGCCGGGCCACTTCTGCATTCAGGGGCCTGCCATTGCCACCACAGCAAAATGGCTAAAGCAAGACACTGGGCAGGGCTCCCAGGGGAGATGGGCGTTGCAGGCCGGTGCTGGGCCGGGAGAAGGTCTCTTCTCGTTGGGACCCTATAGTGTCTCTGGGGGATGAAGACGGTCAGCGTCCTAAGGAACACGCCCCCGGTGCTGTTGGCAGCAATATGAGTAAACAGTCACCCCACATGCCGGCAGCGCGGTGTGTCCATTGCTATAAGGGCGGGCAACATCAGAAGAGTCTATATTGTAGTCACTGATACTGAAAGGCAATACTCGGACAGGGAGCCAGGGCAGCCACCTTCAGAGAAACATCCTGCATCCTCTCCCGGACAGTGGGCCCCAGAGACTTTCTTCCCAAAACCAATAGAATGAGAACAACTCTGTATCGGCAATAGGTGCCCACTCCCGCTCGGCCAGACGCAGAGTCCGCCCCGCGCTCCTGAAAGGCGAGAGTCAGAGGTATTAAGAGCAAGTTTGCTAAATGTTCCCAAATATTTCATCTCGATTTTTTTGAGAAATCGCCAGACTGCTTTCCATCACTGCTGTACCATCTACATTCCCATCAGCAAGGGATAAGGGGCCCCTTTCCCCACAGCCTCTCTCTCCGACACTTGTTATTGCCTGTCTTGTTGATAATAAGGTATGCGATTTGGAACCACAGGATATCTGGGAATAACCAGCTTGTTTATAGCTCTGAGATTTTGTATAAATCTCCATTTTTTCCCATTTGGCGTCTTTCCTGGAATGATAGGAGAATTACAGGGGCTCATACATGAAATTACAAGCCACCTTTTTTTATGGTAATTTTAATTTCTCCTAAACTTTTCATAAGAAGGGGAAATGCCTTCTTGTGTAGTCCTCGGAGCAGCCTGATGCTTATTTCTAGTTTTTTTTTTTTTTTACTAAATCCTACTTCAGTTTCCTGTAATCCTTAAAGTGGACAGATGTCTCTCTAGGAGTTATCCTGCCAACATTTTTTAGTAATTCTGTTGCTTTTGCTCCCAGGAACCAGTAGGCATATTGGAATAGGTTAGAACAGCCAGGATTACATTGTTAACTTTCTTTGTGAACCGATCAGGGTCCCGGAGAAAAATCGGGAACAGCTCCTGGTTCCTCTCTGGCTGAGACCAGCTTTTCTCCAAAGGGGGCTGTTAGAATTCCTATCCTCATTTTCCTTGAAGTCAATAGGGAGCAGTAGCGGAGGAGCTAAAAGGGGAAGGAAGAAGGGAGGGCAGTCTGGATAAGGGAGCTCAGATAGCAAAGGATATAGTGGAGGAGCTATGGTGAAGGGGCGGGAATGGGATGTGACGTTTCTTTGTCTCTGCATTTTGGCTGCTTCCCTGTGTTTGTTTCTATGTATTAGGTAGAGCTGCTGTGTCTCCTGGAATTGGCAGAGTGGCCTTGTGTAGTAGGTACCCTGCAGGCCCAGTGGCTCAGCCTCCCCAGTCACCTGAGCTGGGCACTCTAGGTGTGCCCCTGTGTGGGCTGTGTGCACAGTCTTGTTGTAGTTGAGCCTTGATTGCTGTTGGCCTCACTGCGAGGAATTGACCTCCAGGCAAATTGGCTGTGAGAACCAGTTGTGACTACAGTGGGAGAGCTGCTACGCAGGAGACACGCTTATGGGGCAGGACTTGCTTCAGTGGGGCTTTGGTGCTCACTGAGTCTGCTTCTTGAGAGTGTCCTTCATGGATTTGTAGAGTTGTATGGTACGGTCTGAAGCTGTCCAGATGCAAGAGGTGCAAAGTCAGCCACTGCCTGGGGCCACCCAGCAGGAGCTACAGAGAAAACTGCAGATGGCTGCTACTTGTTTTGGGCTTGGAAGTGCCCAGGAGAGGCCAAGCTGTGAAGCAAGGCAGGCTGGTGCTAGTGCCAGGATTGGGCTTCTTAGTGATGGATATGGCACACTGATGCCAGCTGCTGCTTGTTTGAGAGATTTTAGGAAAGTTTGAAGCCTGAGCCAGGACAGGCCATTCATATGGAAAAGCTGCTGCAAAAAGCTTGGGTGAGACTGCAAATTGAGTGGAGTGGGGTTGGGTGGGGTCTCAGGGAATCACCAAGGCAGAGTGAACAGTGTAAGCCAGGTTGGTGGAGCCTCAGATATGATGCCTGTAAGTCAGCTCTGTGACAGAGGAGGTCTTAGCATAAAAACAATGAACCCTGTGAACACACCTGTCTGGATTCCACCAAGCCGCTGCCCCAGCGCTGGAGCTCAGATGGAGTGAGTCTGAGTAAGTTTGTGTGCTGGCCCTTTAAGAGAAACTGTCTGGGTCTCCAGCAGCCTGCGTGTGCCACTCCATCCCTGCTGGTTTTTACAGCCCAAGGTTATGGGGACTTCTCTTCCCAGCTCTGGGACCCTGGGCTGACAGGTTCCTTGCTCCTTGTGGGCGCCCTCCACCCAGAGTTGTCCCTCCTGATTAAAAGAACAGCACACATGGGTGTCGGACCAGCCCATTCTGGGCCTCCGCCCCTCCTACAGTCTCAGTGTGCCTTCTTCTTTGCTTCTCTAGTTGTGGGACTTCCATCCAGGCAGCTTTCAGGCAGTTCTGAATGATGGTTGCTCTGTATTTTAGTTGTAATTTTGATGTGGTTGTAGGAGGTGGCAAGTACCAGCGTTTACCTACACCGCCATCTTAGTTCTCGCACCTCCACTTTTCTTTTTTTTTTTTTCTTTTTAGTATATCTTTTTATTGATATCAGAGAGGAAGGGAAAGGGAGAGAGAAACATCATAATGAGAGAGAATCATTGACCCAGCCTCCTGCACGCCCCCTACTGGGGATGGAGCCAGGAACCTGGGCATGTGCCCTGACCAGGAATAGAACCCTGACCTTTGATTCATTGGTCGATGTGCAAGCACTGAGCCATGCCAGCTGCGCCCTCCATTTTGCTTTTTATCCAACACTAGAGATTTCCCCACTGTGTTTTCCCCCATCCCCTTAATGGGTTGCATGTGACCCTCCTACACCTTCTCTCTTGATTCTAATGTATAAAATGAGCTTCAAAACTGCCATTCTCCAGAGCATTTTCTCAATCTGTTGATATTTTGCTTCCAGCATGTTCTCAAAGTTTTTGCTCAAATAAACTCTTATCAAACTTTTCTATAGGCTGGACATTCTTTCGTGGACAAAACCATTCATCTCTCTCATTTGAATAGGTTTCAGCTGGTGTCCCTGTATCACTCTTTTCTCCAACCTCCAGTTCAGTCAGGCCACAGCCTTTGCTAAAAGCCTGTAATGGCTGCCAGGTGACCTGCCTCATCGGCCACCCCCTCTCACTTTGCACCCAGACCCTCCAACGTGCAGGCCCAGTGCTGGGAGCCCATGTTCCATCCCGGCACAGCGGGTCCTCGCTCACACAGGCACAGGCATGCTTACAACAGTGTATGGACATAAGCAGATTCACTAGCTTCCTGTGAATTTTGGGATGGTGTGTAAGGCCAGAGTCTCCAGAGCAGTGGTTCTCAACCTTCCTAATGCCATGAACTTTAATACAGTTCCTCATATTGTGGTGACCTCCAACCATAAAATTATTTTCGTTGCTACTTCATAACTGTAATGTTGCTACTGTTATGAATCGTCATGTAAATATCTGATATGCAGGATGTATTTAGGCGACCCCTGTGAAAAGGTCATTCAAACCCCAAAGGGGTCAAGACCCACAGGTTGAGAACCGCTGTTCTAGAGGAAGCTGCCTGAGGCCAACTCAGGGCTGAGCCCGTGTAGATAAGATTCTTAGAAGCGTGGCTGGCACAGAGAATGCATACATTGTATGTCAGCCACCGTCGTCCACAGATGTTCACTGGGCCCTAGTGTAAGCCTGAGTGTAGGTTCTTTCTTTCTCTTTTGTGATGCCAGTGCCTGATTTAGGCTTTGCTCGCAGAGGCAACCACTTCAATACACACTGTGGCCACGACAGGAGCCAGGCCACCTCCCCGCACTGAGGCTCCTTTGTTCTCGAAATTTAGGTTGATTTCAATAACTGACCATTTGGGCCAATTATCTCTTTCACTTCCCGTGCTTTTTTTTTTTTTTTTTTTTTAAATCCTCAACCGAGGATACTCTTTCCATTGATTTCTAGAGAGAGTGGAAGGGAGGTAGGAGGGGGAGAGAGAAACATCAATGTGAGCCTACTGGGGCTGAGGAATCTACAACAGACGTACATGACCTTGACCAGGAATCGAACCGGAAACTCTTTGGTCCAAGGGCTGATGCTGTAATTACTGAGCCAAACCAGCCAGAGCACTTCCTGTGCTTTAAATTCCTGTTCTTATGTTTAAACTAGAGGCCCAGTGCACGAATTCATGTACCAGTGGGGTCCCTTGGCCTGTCCTGCGGGATCGGGCCGAAACCAGCTCTCCGACATCCCCTGAGGGGTTCTGGATTGGGAGAGGGTGCAGGCCAGGCCGAGGGACCCCACCTGTGCACGATCAGGGTGGGGAGGGACTGTGGGAGGGCTCCAGGGCATGACTGGCCTGTCTCACTCAGTCCTGATTGGCTGGAACCCAGCAGCAAGCTAAACTGCTGGTCAGAGTATCTGCCCCCTGGTGGTCAGTGCACATCATACCAAGCAGCTGAGTGACCTTAGCATATCATTAGCATATTATGCTTTCATTGGTTGAATGGATGACCGAATGACCAGACACTTAGCATATTAGGCTTTTATTATATAGGATACACCAATAAAGAGTGAGACCTAAACCCTACCCCCTGCAACCCCCATAAGTCCAGAACCCCAGGCGTTGGTGCTCGTGCTGCCCCCCACCACCTTGCCGTGGGCTCCAGTTGTGGATTTCCAGGTTCTGTAGGTAACAAACCTTTGTCTTCGCTAAGTTCCTGATGATTATTGCTGAAGAGCATCTTGCAAACATAGTAAGAACCAAAAAGAGGTCCAACCACAACACTGGTTGTTGGCAGGGAGACCAGCACAAAACAAGCACCTACTATTTGCCTGGCACTGTTCTCCGTGTTAGGGACACAAGTAACAAGACAGTGAGGTTCCCGGCTACAGAAAGCTGACCATTTAGTGAGGTGAGTAGATAATAAACAAGTACAAATATAAGCCAGATCATTTTAGACACTGATCACTGCACTGCAGAAATCAAAACTGCTGGGATAGACTGGCTCTGTATATCTTTATCACCTTAATTGCTGCATGTCCCCCACCACAGGCCTTGGCACATGCTAGTCCCTCTCTTGGAACACTCTCCTCTCCTTTCTTAACCTGGTTAATGACCGCTTCTCCTTTCCTGACTTTCTTGACTGGTCCCATTCCCCCACCACAGTTCCCGAAACAATAACGTCACCCATCTCTCTTTGGCATTAATCCAACCGCCATGTTGTGGTTACCCAGGTCTTCTCTAAAGCCATGTCCCAGGAGGTCAGGGCCATGCCTCCTGCTCACGGCGGTCCCCCGGGGGTTAGCGGAGTTGGTGCTGAACAGTTTGAATGTATGAGTGAAGCAGACTTAAGGCCGACATCACAGTACCTTGAGATTTCCCATCAGCCTCTGGCGTAGGAAGCGTCTCCAGGGGAGGGTGTGCTGCCCTAGACCTTGCCTCACACCAACCCCCTTCCCTCAATTCCAGGCCTTCACTCCCAAATCCAATTATGTTGCAACCCGGGATTGTTTCTTCTATAGCCTTTCTCATCGCCCAGGGCTGTCCTCCACACAAACGCATCCCCTGCGGGCTGAGGACGAGGGCCCCTGGGAGGCAGAGTGGGAGGCGCTGTAGGGCACCCTGGGGACCGGCCTCCTGCTCCTTTGAGCTAGTCCCCCTCCCTCCCCCTCAGGGAGCGGCTGATCGGCCCAGCCCAGGGGGCGCCGTTTCCGAGGGGAAGAGGCACTGAGGACCCAGCTCACTGCCCTCAGGAAGGGCGAGGCTTCTGGGGCCAGGTGGGCACTAAGGGAGCTGGGATCTGTGGCAGGCTGCGTGCCTTCCCTGGGGTTTTTTGTTTTGTTTTATTTTGTTTTAATATATTTTTATTGATTTCAGAGATGAAGGGAGAAGGGGAGAGAGAATCATCAATTGGTTGCCTCTTGCACCCCCGCCCACTGGGGACCAAGCCCGAAACCCAGACATGTGCCCTTGACCAGAATCGAACCTGGGACCCTTCAGTTCACAGGTTGACACTCTATCCACTGAGCAACTGGCCAGGGCTTCCCTGAGGTTTTAAGGTCATTCCTGGGGGGTGGGCGCCCTCTGTCGGCGGGTGGCGGGACTTGCCCGGTGGGACCTGGGTGCCGCTCTCATTGGGCCAGGGTGACCTGATCCAGCTCGGGGGGCCTTCTCCCCGGCCCTGCGGAGCGGCCTGCTGCTGACACGGTGGCTGTGGGGATCCAGAGACTTACAACCTCAGGAAATGATTGGTCTCAATTGACACACACACAGGGTTAAAATACCCATTAATTTCCTACTTCAAATAGAAAAAAGAGAGAACTAAAATGTTTATGGAGAATCAGCCCAGCAAGGCACTGGGACTTGGTGCTACAAAGTCCACAAGCGTCAGTGCCGGGAGATGGCGAGGGCGCGGGCAAGGCAGACGGAGGAGCGTCCGGGAAGGGTCTGAGTCTCCCGCCAGCGCCAGCGGGGAGAGCTGGTCAGGCAGCAGGGCCTGGGAGTCCCCGCGCACTGGTCCGGGCTCCCCGCCTGGGGTTGGACCCACCCCCTGCTATTCAACTTCCCTGGAACCGGGAAGTGGGCCAATCAAATCCTCGAGTTTATTACCAGCCCCAGAGGCCCGTGCAGGGTGCAGCGTGGTTTCTGACTTCACCTGCGTCTCTGAATGCCTGCTTCTGCGAGGCGGAGGGCGGAGGCTCCAGCAGGGCATGGACCAAACGGGTGACCGCCTTCCCCGCCACTCCCCGCCTGGTGCGCCTCAGGGAGGGGTCGGGGCGCGGGGGTGGACCTGGGCGCTGTGCAGAGCCTGCCATCACCTGGTCATGGGAAAACTACTCCCCAAGGCCGTTTTCCCTTTTGTAAAGGGAACTAAGGGTTAGTATGAGAATCCAGTAAAGTAATAAACATTAGATACAAACATTTCTTTAAAACTGCCGGGTTGACCTAAGGGTCATTAAAGGACACCTTAAAAGCAGGGTGCCCGGTGGGATCGCTGGGGAAGATGCTGTGTCCTGTTTCTTTCAAATCCTCACCTAAGGAGGTGTTTATTGATATGAGAGAGAAGGGCTAGGAGGGAGGGAGAAACATCGTTCCATTGCCTTGTTTGCACCCCAACCCATTGACCAATCGGGGGTCAAACCTACAACCAAGGTATGCTCCCTGATCGGGAATCGAACTGGCAACCTTTTGGTGCAGGGACAACGGCCTGAGTAACTGAGCCACCTGCCAGGGCAAAAAGCTGAGTCCTTTCAGAAACTGTGTAGAGTACTGTGTTCCAGGAGCCCCAACCCAGGCCTGGCCTCACCCACACAAAAAACAGATCGTTCTCCGACTGGCTGCTCTGCTGATCCCTCTTGGTGGGGAGAAGGGAGCATGTGACTGTGGGAACCATCGGGTCCAGCCCAGGGCATAAAGGCAAGTTCTCACAGAAGGAAGAGCCCATTAGCAACTCTCTGATTTACACGTGTGTGGTCAATAGCTTTCCAGTTAATGGCCCGAATATACGTGTCGACCATGAATGTACGCGCTGTCAATTTCTACGTCATGAAATAGATGATATGAAATTAAAGAATACTCATGGAAACAAAGTCTTTGTTTATTATTGCTATAATCAAGGCAAAAATCTCTTAAAACAATTAGCCTTGATAATGGAAATATAATCAGAACCGTTATTCATGAATTTACAGTTTGATCTTCTCTGCTGCTCAGACTTCAGTTTCACAAATACTACCTCCCATAAACCTTCATTACACAAGACGATGAGAGAACATGGAAGCCCCTTCTTAGTGATCCAACCTAAGACCAACCATTTGCTCGCTGTGAACCTGTTTCATCCTGTGTTCAAAAAACGCTGGAGAGGAAGGCGGAGAGTGACCCGCTCCTCGGAGGGTCCGCTGGGACAGCGCGGTGAGACCACCCTGTAACTTCCAAACCCCACAAAAGGAACATTGCTCACACTGGTGCCTCGAGCCCTGGGAGGGGCAGCGTCCTTCTCCAGTCTGTGTTCGTTGGAGCCATGTGACAGACCCCGAGCTTGAAATCCTGGGGCAGGGCACAGGGTACCCATGACCGAGCCTCCGCGCTCACTGAGCGAGGACCTGGCTTGAACAGCCACGTAAAATGGACCCAGCTTTACTCTAGAAAGACTTTGTCCGGTTTATTTTACCTTAATTTACATCTGTACAGGCAATAATAAAAAGGCTATTTATTATACAACAATTCAGTGATTTTTACCTAGTTTCAAGAATAATGCATGCAATTACAAATGAGAGGTAGAAACACTGTATTAAAGACCTAAGAATACAAACATCATATAAATAAGTGTTCAAATTAACTGCTGGAATTTCATACAGATAAATAAGGTAAATTACATTACTTTGTCAAAGTAAAGGGAAGCCTTGTTTATGTTTTTATCATGTCACTGAATTAGATTAATGCCAAAGAGCTTCTGTGCAATTTGTCAGTTCAAATTTATTATCTAAAAGGATTAAAATAAAAGGATTAAAACTGGAGAGTGGTTTATTCAAGTATTCAAGCAGGTAAATAAAAGAAACCAAATAATGTACAAGGTAGGAACCATTTCTGGAGTGATGTTAACTGCCCACCTTCCCCATAACCAGCTATTTGGTAACCTGTCAGGATTCACATGAAAAACACGTATTAGGCTACAGAGCTGCCGCTTTCCTAGAGAAAACAAACCTCACTTCTCACTAATTTCATGTAGGCACTCCCCATCATTAAGAAGCCTTTAGATCCCAACATAACTTGGCCCTATTAGAATTCTAGCGGGTATCCCTTGATTGACATTTTTTTCTAATACTGCCCAAATAAACCAGCTGTTAAGAAGCCAAGAAGTCCCAGCCATCAATGCACATCCACATGCACAATAAAGAATGCAACCAAGGCCAACAGTTGCAGCTCAAAAACATCGCTGAGAAAACCTGGGGGTGCAGATGAAGAGGTTAGACAAACGCAAAGGGTCACCTGAACACAGGCTCTTACCACTGAAAAGCCTACTAGCGACTACATGTGATTCTGGAAAGGGTGTGTGTATACAATCAAGTAAAGTATTTTCAAACAAGTCCATTGTGCCTCAGTTAGTTTTAAATTGCAAAATCCAATACAGAGTTGTTTTAATAAATTAGTGCAATATATGAAAGATTTGGGAAGATTAACAATAACAAGAGTCCATATTAGATCAAATTGAAGATTTCACAATTCCTTTTAACTGCCATCTTTCCCGTCTCCTTAAGCTGTTTCTTCCTGAGCTGTTTAAGGGTCATGCTCAGACTTAGACAACATACCCCCAGGACCAAGCTGCCTGGACGAGATGTCGCTGTTTACTTTACACTCAGCAGACACGTGGAATTCCACACACTGCTCTGGTGAGCTAGCGAAGAGCGACTCATTTTGTTTCCTTAATTGTCCTTAACACTAAATGAACTAGTGATTCTAGCTCAAAGGTACATTTATTTACCAAGTTCATACAGAGCCAAGCGACACACTCTTGCTTCTGCTTCTACAAAGAAAAAGGAAAGGGGTGACTTTCCAATAAGGCAGGTTTCCTACAAACATGTAGTTTTTGTTTTGAAATCACTGCTCGTTCTTTGGTAGTGACCAGGCAGCAGACCAGGCCCGGGGCACCTGCTGCTCCTCAGGGCGTGGGAGAGCTGCCGCAGAGCGCGGACAACCTTCTTTCAATACTAGATTTATCTAGAAACAAAACAAAGGAAGTCACAATGAAGATCATTTATATTTTCAAAACCAAGGAAAGAAAAACTAATAAAAAATCACTAACACTCTACCCACATCCTCATCTCTGTTCTGTTTTAGCGCAAGGTTAGCAATTCTGAATACTTTTTCTTCTTTCTGCCGGCTAACTGTTCGGATATGATTTGTAGTTTAGTACTGCATATTGGTAAAGTTTAGATTAGCATGTTAAATAAAGAACATTTAGATTTTAACAGTGGGCTTGCTCCCAACTGCAAATAATTTTTAGAACTTCCATCCCTTGTAGCTCCTCAAAATGTGGTTTGACCACATGCACCCCCAGTGGGCCCACCTCCGCTGCTTCAGAACCCAGGTCACTGCGCTGGTATTTGACAAGTGACACATGCTGGCATCCTGGCATCCTACCAGCCTCCACTCTGCTATCTACACCAAATATGCAGTACATAGGGTCTTAGGATTCTTCAGTCACTAAGCCCACGAGGCTTGAAATAATTGCATGTGTTATTATTTAATAATGAAAACAGTGTTCTGCACACACAGACACACGCCCACCAGCTCAGCAATACGGAGGGGAGACCCAGGGTAACGGCAGAGGCATCAGCTCTTCACAAGCATCGTCTCTGAGTCTCACAACTCTGCTCCTTTATCTTCCAGGAGGAACTGAGGCCACAGAAAGGCAGTGATTTGCCCACGAGTGGAAAACCGCCACTCAAACCCAGGCAGCATGACTCCAAACTCTAAGCCCTTCCTAATGGGCCCGGGAGGCACACCCCTGCCTAAGGCACTTACACTTCTGCACATTTTCCACGTCCGCAGGGTCCTGGAGAATCTTGGTCAGGCCTTCGAGGAGGAGGGCCGCCTTGTGGTAGCGGTACGCAATGTCCTCCGTCTGCTGGAACATCTCGTCCAGGGCCGCAGACTGCACCTGCGCAGCAACAAGACTGGGAGAGTCAGCTTTCCCCAGACAATGTACCCCCGTCTGGGCATGTGGCTCCAAGGGGCTATCTAAAATTAGTACCATCTACCGAACCACAGAAAGCTTCAAAGACTCATCAGATGAGCAATATCAAAAAGGAGCTTCCTGCTCGAGCTGGTTTGGCTCAGTGGACAGAGCATCGGCCTACGGACTGAAGGGCCCGGGTCTGACTCCAGTCAAGGGCATGCACCTTGGTCGCAGGCTCCTCCTTGGCCCGGGCCCTGGTTGGGGCTGGTGTAGGAGACAACCGATGGACGTGTTTCTCTCACATCGATGCTTCTCCCTGACTTTCCCTCTCTCTTCCACTCTCTAAAAACAAAAGGAGCTTCCTGACGAGTTATTCTGCAAACACAGCCTCCTTGTCCTCAGACATTCGTGACTCACAGGAATTTGCACTTCCAAACTGGTCCTTCTTCGACGTCACTGCAGAGTTTATTTTAAATATACACGTTCACACTAGGACAACCTGGCATTTCATTAAAGTAGATTGTTATAATAAAATAAATCATGTTGAAAGTCATTTCTCAGCCTTCTCTTTTAGTTAAACGATTATCTGGTAGAGTCACTCATTTCTTCAGAGAGACTATTTGAGCACCCATG
The DNA here is from genome assembly GCF_028538775.1 of Myotis yumanensis. Taxonomy (NCBI): domain Eukaryota; kingdom Metazoa; phylum Chordata; class Mammalia; order Chiroptera; family Vespertilionidae; genus Myotis; species Myotis yumanensis. The sequence goes on from NW_027223767.1 coordinate 2,844,601, forward strand.
CTGAGGCTAAGTCCAGCGGGTCATAATAAAGGCAGAAGTCCTCAAAAGGTTGAATGGACTCTCTCAGCAGGGCTGAAAATCTGCCTGTTATTACCTGCTGCTGGAGCAGCCGAAGGCAGTCCCCCAACCTGATGGTCCTTTATTGTTTACTAGGCCTTAACTGTGATATGTATATCTGCTTTGTTAGACTGCAAAATGTGTGAATAAAAAGCCCTGGGTCTGGAGTTTCAGGGAGCCCACGTCACTAGAAAGTGGAGCCTCCCCTAGCTCCCCCATGCCTTCCAAATTTATATTTTGTGTCTAGTTTCTATTCATTTATATCGCAGCCCCTTCCAGATCCCTGAACCCTCACGGCTGCGAAAGGACCCTAGCACACCCACTAAGTGCCAGGCACTAGGCACGCGGGGAGGACAGGCTCCTGCTCTGGGACAGAGGCCTGCAGGACATGCCATTCCGGTTCCCAGGACACGTGGTGTTCTCGGAGGAAGCCCCAGGTGGCACAGGACACGTATGAAGTGCACCCCACATGACTACAGGAGGAAGAGGTCAGGGCAAGCTGCCATGATGTGATGCTCAGGCCAAGTCACAGCGAAGCAGGAGTCAGCCAGGTGACGGGGACGGGGAGTAGGGCCTTGCCATAAATAGGGGACAGCAGAATTATTCACCGGGTTGTGCGTTTTCTCTCTCATTATTAAACGCCTGGACTGTCAGTAACCCAGTACCCTCATTTACTTGTCAATATGCACTGTCCCCATCAAAACAACTGAAAGCCACTCACAGTAAGATAAATACAACGCATACAGAAAATCAGAGCCCGGAAAAGGGAGAAGAAATACATGGTAATAGCTCTAAGCTTGCTAAGCAGCCAGGGCAAAGGGAGGGGCTTGTTGAAGTCACATGGCTCTTATTATCAGAAGAGAAGGAGCACAATTCCCTCTGAGAGGGCCCTTCCCTGGAACAACTTCTATAAGAAACCATCATGTGAACCTTAATTCAGCAGAGAGTGATGCAATGCATGTTATTCGTGTCAACAGTTTATATTCAAAAGTTATTTTCGTAGGACTTTTTATTATAATGGCTTTCAAAATTAAGTCCAAGGGTGTACTATAACAGTGCAATGCAAAGTAAACAAATTTGAGGGGAAGAATGGAGGTCTATTATGTTAATGTGGTAAAAATAAGCTCAGTCAACAATCAATTTTTCCCCACTGAAACTATATTTTTATTGATTTCGGAGAGGAAGGGAGAGAAAGAGAGAGAGAGAGAAACATCAATGATGAGAGAATCATTGACTGGCTTCCTCCTGCACACCCGCTATTGAGGATGGAGCCTGCAACCCAGGCATATGCCCTAATCAGGAATCGAACCGTCACCTCCTGGTTCATAGGTCAATGCTCAACCACTGAGCCACAGCAGCCAGGTTTACCACTATCCTTTCACAGTCCCTAATTTCATCTGCACTTTAGAGCAATTTGCCCCATGAGTCTGAAGACAAATTCTTCCCAACTGCAAAGCAGATTTTACTTTGTGTCTACACTTAAGGAATCTGAGCACATGAATTTCTGTGGATTAACAGCAGTATTTTTTCTAATCTTTATCAAGCCACAGTTTCTTATACTGAGGAAAATGCAGACACAGATCCACTAAAGCCTCAGGATGCAAACTGTGGGTGACCAGATCCTGCTATTAGCAATTTTAAAGAGGAATCGTGGAATGTCACCAAATGTGGTAACCAACGTGACTGAATGTGTTACTCCAACGGTAAGCCCCAGGTTACTGAGAGGTGAACACAGTACTTGGGACTTGGCAGTGTGGGGCAGCAACCCTTTTTAAAGGGCTAGGCCAGTGGTCGTCAAACTCATTAGTCAACAGAGCCAAATACAACAGTACAACGACTGAAATTTCTTCTGAGAGCCAAATTTTTTAAACTTAAACTATACAGAGAGGTACATTGTCATTAACTTAATTAGGGTACTCCTAAGCTGGCCTTTGCTAAAAACGTCCTCAATCTGATTGAGGTACGTTCGCGGAGTCGACCCCTTCCAACTCTCCCATCCACACTTGTCTTGTGTACTTGTTTCGTCTATCTCCTTTCCGAAAACCGGCTTCTGCACATGGGCCACGAAGTTTCAATCGAACTGTACAGTGCATGCCCGCATGTGGTATTTTGTGCAAGAGCCACACTCAAGGGGCCAAAGAGCTGCATGTGGCTCCAGAGCCGCGGTTTGCCGACCACTGGGCAATGTCAAGCAGGTATTTGATTCAGAAGATCCTTTTCCAGCCCTGGCCTATTTGGCTCAGTGGATAGAGTGTTGGCCTGCGGACTCAAGGGTCCCGGGTCCGATTCCGATCAAGGGCACATGCCCGGATTGCAAGGCTCAGTGCAGGAGGCAGCCAATCAATGATTCCCTCTCATCACTGATGTTTCTCTCTCGCTCTTCCTTTCCCTTCCTCTCTGAAATCAATAAAAATATATTTAAAACAAAAGAGATCCTCTTCCAGACGAGAGCGAGCGTGCGAGGCTTACCATCTCTACAGCGCAGCTATAGATGAGCTTCTCTGCAGTGACACTGTTCACTTCATCGATAAACCTCTGTTTGTCGGAGAAGAAGCGATTCAGCTTCTCTGTAAGTTTCTTGCACATGGTGATGCACAATTTGTATCGTTCATTCATATTTTTGACAACTGAAAAAGAGAATGAATTTTAATTTTCCTCCAGAGATAAAATCGCAGTGACATGCACCTGTCCTGCTGATTTGAGGAAAGTAACACTAAACAATCATTTAAAAAATGACTGAAAGGTTTATATGCTCTTTCTGTGAGAGGACTGAGATAAAGTGCTTCTAACTGCTCTCCGTATCAGTTAAGTGGCAAAAACAAAACAGAAAAGCTGGCACCTTCTGCCATGTAAGAATATTTAATAACTGGTTCCTCACCCAAAACCTGGCTGGAGTCATGGGGAGGGGCAGCCCCGGCACGCCACCCATACCTTGTTTCACTGCCGAGGACGGACTCAACTTCCCGGCCTTGATCTGGGCTTTAGCAAGATGCAGTGACGCCGCCAGCAGCTGGGCCGCTTTCATGTACAACACCAGCTGCTCCACCCGCCTGCACAGAAGGCAGCAAGTGAGCGTTAGCCTGCGAGCCACCGCCAGACGCGGCTCTGCACGTCCCAGCACCATGACAACAGCCCTCCACGGGAAGGGCACGCGCCGGGATATTTTTAATGCACAAATGACTCGGAAGGGCCAAGTTTCGGCATGGAGAAAGATGTGTGTACTTTGAACACAACGATGCACTCGGATAAAAATCAGTGCGATCGCTGTATCATCAGTACCTTCACCGATGTAATCTACAGGGAGAAGGGACACGAAGGGTGCAGAGCCTCCAGCCTGGGCTCATGCAGTGGAATCCAGCAGGAGGAAGTAACTCAGGGCCTTCCTGAAGCCTGAGCAGCGAGACGGGACCTTCAGCGACGACAGGCCTCCCTCTCAGACAGGACTACAGAAGCATCAAGAACATGGAAATGAATGCAAAGGGCACCTACCCCCAGTCCTTGCTCAGCTGGCTGATCTGGTCCACAAGCACGCTCTCCTGGACCTGGTACAAGGAGACGGCGGACGAGCACAGCTCCGGGAGGCCGCCGCGCGCCGCTGTCAGGTCCAGCACACACTCCGTGAACATCAGCATCATGTTCAGGTGGCGCAGGGTGTCTGTGTGTTCCCGCTGCAGCAAAGCCAGCTTGTCTTAGAAACTCTCAGGTTAAGGAGAGGTGATGCTCACCTCTGTGCATAGACCACAGCACTGCTGACACTGTCTACATTTATCAATATCAGAGTGAGCAAAGGAGATGGACATTTTTAAATTCCAGGAAACCAGTGAGAATATAAGCACAAATAAAAACAAATGTGGATGTGAGCACGTTTGTGTGTATATATGAGCACCCACAGAATTTAGCTTCAAAGATACGAAGTCACCATGCTTTTACCAGAAAAAAATGAAACACCAAATGATTCTATCACTATACACGAGATAAAACCATGACAAAATAGATACCAAGATTGCAAGGATATTCTGCACAGTAAACCATTCTTCTTGATGGTTTAGTGCAGGGGTCCTCAAACTTTTTAAACAGGGGGCCAGTTCACTGTCCCTCAGACCGTTGGAGGGCCGGACTATAGTTTAAAAAAAAAACTATGAACAAATTCCTATGCACACTGCACATATCTTATTTTGAAGTAAAAAAACAAAACGAGAACAAATACAATATCTGTATTTGCATGTGGCCCGCGGGCCGTAGTTTAAGGACCCTGGTTTAGTGAATGCTACTGACTTATAACTTAACTTCAGGTGGTTCTTCAGTTAACAGCGATTCCTAACACCAAAGCTCTAAACTTCTGTGATCTTTTCAGTTAGAGAGGGAAGCATAGACAGACACAATAGCATGCAGTGAAAATGTATTTTAAAGTTAATGTTGTTTGGAGATCATTTTTTACCTATATTTTCATATCTGAAATAAGAGACTAAGTTTCTTCCTCTCCCAGAGAATCATTTTCCTAGAGACAAGAGCATGAACCAATCAACTCCTGAAAGTCCGCTCCAGGCCAGCACCTGGGCCGTGTGCTCCAACACAGACACTCCCATGACGTCCCACACACAGTGGACACAATTTACATCAAAGTTGATGGAGATGGAAAAACCTCTGAAGATTGCTTTCCCAGTCTCAGATTGTATTACACATTTTCAAAACCACCACTAACCCTGCCACAAGATCACTACTAAAGCTTTGTATGCAGTCTGTTATGTGAAATATGTAACTCTCATTCACACAAGATATAAATGTTAGAGGCCCAGCATGGAGAGAAAGTTTCTTTTTCAGTTGGTCCAGAGAAGTAACCATTTTAGATTGGAATGCAGACTACATTGGCATTGAACTCAGGGACAGGACCAGCACAGCCCACGGAATGCTGCCCGAGGCCAGTGGAGGAGGTAGTCTTTGGAGCAGCCGTGGGCAAACTACGGCCCGCGGGCCGGATCTGGCCCATTTGAAATGAATAAAACTAAAAAAAAAAAAAAAGACCGTACCCTTTTATGTAATGATGTTTACTGTGAATTTATATTAGTTCACACAAACACTCCATCCATGCTTTTGTTCCGGCCCTCCGGTCCAGTTTAAGAACCCATTGTGGCCCTCGAGTCAAAAAGTTTGCCCACCCCTGCTTTGGAATGACAAAACACACCTCTCTTTTCTGGACTGCTGCTCAGCAAGCTTGCGATCATGACGTACTTTTCCCTGCAGAGCTGGGTCCATGGAGACACGCTGCTGCTCTACAAACCTAAGTGAGCGCCCGTCCGCCTGGCAGGTTTACTTTCCAATGTTAGTAACTAACCTGGCATCATGGTTTATTTTTTTAAAACCCAACTTTAAGTGTATTACTTCTATCTTAGGAAGAATAAGCAGCTTTAAGAATAAGAAGTTATGGTTTCAGGAGAAAGATTATACTTCAGAAGTCCTATAAGTAGTAAATAAACTTCAGATTAAAAAACTAAGAACACAAAATCTATGTGTGTCACTTCCCATCAACCAAAGCTTGCCATGCATGAGTGCCACGGTTAACATTATTCTGAAAATACGCCAGCAATGTTTTTCAAACAGAAAAGGTCAGTTAAAGAGAAGAAAAAAACTTCAGCGTTCTGATTCTCTTCCCTACCTCCATCAGCGTCTCCTCCGGCAGCTCAGGCGCTTCAAAGGTGATGAGCCCCTCCAGGCTGGGGGGCGAAGCCCCATAAGGCGTGTATCTCAGGCTGGGGGCCGCCTCTGCTCCCGGAGGGGATGGCCCCCAGCATGGACCGGGTGGGGAGCCCACACACACGCGGCTGCTTGCGGAGCACAGGGAGCCCCCCGAGCTGCTGGAGCCCACTGCAAGGAGATAGGACACGGCGGCTCAGTGCCAGCAAGGTGCACAGTCCCTCATGCTGCTCCCACTACCAGAGAAACACAGGAAACACGCAACGAGAAGCACCGATCCTACTGGAACATACGAATAGCTTTTATTTTGCCTGTCAAGCTTTACACCTTGTCATTACGTATATCTTATAGAGGTCATCGTAGCTACTTTTTAAATATTGCTTTAAACCAATTTATAGCTTATACATTTCTTCCTGTTTCTCCACATTTTCATAATTATAAAACTCAGTGGATGCAATAGTCGTTAATTAAATTTATATACATAATGTTCATCTGAAAGCATTTATACTATTTCTGATCTTTTAATATCACAAATAACACTAATAAAATCTAAATTTCCCCTTCTTTGCAGTAATTCACTTGAGATTAATGCTCCAAAGAGGTATGATAAACAGGAATGGGATTACCACAGAGCAAGTATCATAAACTTTTAACAGCTTTGTAAGAACCGCCACCACTCTCTGCAGCAGCTATGAGCCAGCACGAGCCCGCTAACCACACAGCCTGGGAACCTCTGCTCTAAACGCTGGCTTAGTTAACAGGCGTCAAATGTTCCTTTCTTAGAATGAAAGCTTCTTCTTAATACTTTTTCAACCTTAAAAACAAGATTATTAGCTCTATTTGCTCTCTTGTGGTCTATTTATATTCTTTGCTTACTAATCTATTGAATCTTGATTAGTAACTTATTTAGCATTAGAGAACTTAAAGGACACAATGTGTAATCTATAAAGTAATGTAAATGATAGCTCATTTCAAGTCCAATCTAAATATTCTCTCAAGTTTTGGTATTAATAACCTATTTATAGAGTATAAATGATAAAACCAATCTACTATCCTGTCTAAATGTAAGATTAAGTACCAAGATTGGGACCCAAAGTACAAAGAAAAAAAAAGGTAAATTAGGTTTTAAAATACACAAAACAAAGATAAACCACCTGTCATTTTCAAAACCTTTCCTGGATGCACTAAAACCAGCCTTCAGTATAACACAAGTATATAAGTATATAACATAGTACTTTTACTTCATAAAGGTTTTTTTTAAAATAAATATTGCCTCACTTATTTCTTATAACCCTTTAAGAAAATAGTTATTTCCGTGTCATTGGAAAAAGAAACCGAACTCCAGAGCGGCTCAGTGACTCAGCCATCTGAGCCACACCACGCCATTCTCAGAACACCGCCCTCCACGCGTGAGACAGACTACAGAGGCGAGTCTTCACCTGAGGTTGTCCTTGGTCGAAGGACCGTGTGGGTCCGAGTGGGGGCCGTGGCGCTGTGTGGAGGGGACCCCACAGTGAACAGGACGGCCCTGGAGCTGGCTGCTGCTCCCCCAGGAGGCACCAGGGCCACACCACAGGCTCCTGCAGGGGCGGCCACAGAAAGGCACATTACTTTATAGTGTTTATATTGGGGGTGGGATTATAGGGAGACCTTCACTTTTATATTGTTTGTGTTGTTGTTTTTTTACAATAAGCATTAAATACAGATATCCATTAAAACTATTTTATAGTAATCTTTTCATGGCTATGAATCTTTTTCACACCCAAGCCCAGTATTCAGTTACTTCTGTGTACTTTTAAAATACACGAACTGGCCCTGGCTGGGTGGCTCAGTTGATTGGAGCATTGTCCCATACATTAAAAGGTTGCAGGTTCGATCCCCAATTGGGGCATGTGCAGGAGGCAACCGATTAATGTTTCTCTCTCACATCAATGTTTCTCTCTTTCTCTCAAAAAAAAAAAAATCAATAAAAACATACTTTCAGGTGAAGATAAAAAACAAAACACATCAACTGCAGTCAATTATCCTGTTGAGGATAATTTGAAAAAGTGGAAACAAAGAATAGGGGATAAAAATTTGAGGTAAAGCTGAAGGTAGATCAGGAGTCTCCATAGCAACAGAGCTACAGAAGGATGTTGAAAATTGGGTGAAAGTATATTTATGCCTTAGAATCGCACCCTTACAACTGCAGGAAGACAGGGAGCCGCAACAGGTGTCGAAGGGGCTTAATGGGCTGAACGAAGAGAAGGTGAAAAATCTCCCATCCACCAAACTAAGCAGAATCAAGAAAAGTTGTCCAAAGCGTTTCCACACTCAAGCATCTGAAACACATTACATTTCTGAGACCACAGAATGGAGACAGGAGTTAACTACATACATCATGAATTTAAAGGAGAGACTGAACCAGATACAGAAAAAAATTGCCTCTCAATGTCCATCTTCCCTGCAACAGAGCATAGCACATTGAAAGCATTGACTTAACAGCAAAAATGTGGGTTCATAAAACCTTCCAGGGAGCAAGGAATAAGTGGGAAGTAATTAACAGTACCTACTGTTTCACAAAATGTACAAAATGACATAGGTACTCTTGTCACTTAATGTAATATCTTTATGATTTTATTCTATTAAGTATAAAAGTATTTAAAGATGGTCATGGGTATATTTTCAGAGCCAATGACCCTATTTTTTTTCACTAAGGCTTAAGTTTTTCCTGTTTCCTACTATCAATAATTTTTATTTCCAGAAACTGAAATTTCATGATTAGAAAAAAATTATTATTTCAAATGATAATAAAGTTCATGTGGAAGAGAGAAAAAAGAATAAAAGTTATCAAAAATGCATTTTATGGCTAAAAAATTTTTAAGTATGTTTTTATTATTGATTTTAGAGAGAGTGGGAGAACAAGAGGGAGAGAGAGAGAGAGAGAGAAATATCAATCGCCTTCTGCATTGCACTCTGATTCAGGATTAAACCCACAACCTGGGCATGTGCCTTGACTGGGAATCAAACCGGCGACCTTTTGGTGCAATGATTCTCTCTCATCTCTGCTCAACCAACTGAGCCACACTGGCCAGGGCATGCCTAAAAATTAAGAAAAAAAGATCTGGTTTCACATGCACAAACTTGGACTTAACACCTATTCATGTAGAACTCAAAAGCTCTATGAAATTTAAATTTCTTTCTAAAAGAGAATTAGAAAAAGTCATTCTACATAATATAATCATTCAGGCAAGCTGTTTTCAAAAAATTGTCCCAGTTTCTAGAGACTTTTGGTAAAAAGCACATAGAACGGAGAATTCTGAGACTCTTCCAAGGAAACTGAATTTATTTGAAACAGAACATGGGGAAGTTCATGCCTAAGGGCACTGTCCCCCCCAAAATGAAGACTGTGATGGTAAGGAAATTGAGCTAAGGGCTCTATTGGAGAAAGTAAACAACATGTAAGAACGGATGGGTAACCTAAGTAGAGAGAGGGACACTTGAGAAAAGGAAATGTTACAAGTAAAAATCACTGAAACACCGATGAATAACACATTTGATGAGCTCATCGAAGCCTGGACATGGCTGAGGGGAGAATCAGCTTGGAGATATGTCAATAGGAACTTCCAAAACTGAAAAGCAAAGAGGAAGAAGAAAGAAAGGAAAGAAACAAAAACCACAGAATACCCAAGAACTGTGGACGACTATAACGGAGTACCATATGCACAATGAGAATATCAGAAGGCAAAGAAAGAGAAAAGGAACAGCAGAAATATCTGAAGTATTAATGACCGAGAATTTTTCAAAATTAATGACAAAACCCAACCACAGCTCCAGGAAGCTTAGAACACCAAGCATGATGAATACCAAAAAGTCCACACCTAGGCATATTCCCTTTGGATTAGAGATCATGTTCAATCAGTTATCTGCTAGTCCAGACATTCCCTCCTTTGGATGCTCATGGGAAAATCAATTAAGAAATTATAGTGTGTCACAAGAGACCTCTGCCTGTAGGTCCCCAAGTCACAGCTCCTAGGTCACACAACACCTTGGCCCCAGAGGAAACCAATTCTCAGAAATTCTTTGTGGTTTCTTCAAATTCCTACACTAGCTCTATGCATTTGGCATGCATAAAGGTGTGTAAAATAGTAAAAACTCTGAGATATTAAAGAGACTATATATTTACCCATTTCTTACTCCTGTGCAAACATCTTGACAAATATGACTTTTAAAAAATTATAGCCCTAGCCAGTTTGCCTCAGTGTCAGCCTGTGGCAACAAAGGGTGCCAGGTTCAATTCCGGTCAAGGGCATGTACCTCGGTTGCAGGTTCCTCCCCAGCCTGGGCCCTGGTCGGGGCTCATGCAGGAGGCAACCAATCCATGTGTTTCTCTCACATTGGTGTTTCTCTCTTCCACTCTCTCTAAAAGATCAATGGAAAAATATCCTCAGGTGAAGATTAAAAAAAAAATAATAGAGAAAACAAGACTAAAGAGGCTACAATAGTGATTCTGAAATTTAGGTACAGATTCCTAAAATCCAAGTCTGGGTTAGGTCTGGAATCTAAATGTGGGTCTACAGACGTAACAGCCCTTGGAAGAGCTATGCAAGGGCCAGGGATCTCAGTGACCTGTGGGTCTTTACAGGAACTCCTTCCTGTATAAGAAATAGTTAAGAATACATGAGTGTTTAGCCTAACTTTAGCCAGTATTATCCTATTGATAAAAAATGATCTTGGTCAGAATTCCTTCTAACTCATAGGCCATTGGTCATCAAGATATGGAACAAGTCCCTGTCTTGATAGGCTAGTGAGAAAGACAAAAGGACAAGGACAGGATAAAGAAATCTGGGCCAGTAAGCGCATGCTCAATCAGTAGAAGCAGGTACATAGAATAATTACCCCCAGCCCAGCCTAAGAGGCCATGTCCTAAGCCCTGGAACCTTTGCATAGACTATCTTACATGCCAAAAGGAAATTAAAGTTGCAGGTGGAACTAGAATTGCTAATCAACTGACCTGAACATAAAGAGATAACCCAGTGGGTCCCATGTAATCACAAGGGTCCTTTCAGTGCAGAATAGGGAGGCAGGTCAGAATCTAGGCTGGCCACTGCTGACTTCCAGACGGAAGGGGCTGAGCAGGAATGAGAGCAGTGTCCAGAAGCTGGAGAAGGCAAGGAAGCACGCCCTTCCCAGAGCCCGCAGGAGCCTGCTGGCACCTGGACTTTGCCCAGAAAGACCGATTTCACACTTCTAATTACCTGCTCCCATCCCCCTCAAAAACAAATAGTTTTCTCTTACCTATATCCATTGGTCGTTCTGTATTTAAACTGTCTGTGCTGCCCTGATGTCCACCTAAAAGTGTCTTGACTTGTTGATCGGACAGTTTCCCAGTACTGACAGATCTAAAAAGAAGAGTGATTTTAATAATGAAAAATCCACACGTAAATAATAAGGATTTCAGCCAAGCCATAAAAGGGTTAATGCGAAGCCAAAGAACAAGGAGACAAAAATAGATAACAATTCAAGGTAGAGATAAACTTCATTAACCAATATAAACAAGAGGCAGAAATAGGCTATTCAGGAAATTCAGCAAGAGCTCTGTATTTCCAGCTACAGGAAGCATCTACAGTTTTCGGACTCTAAATGTATACAGTTCATATCCAGCTAATTTGGTCTGGTTGTTTTGTAACAGAAATATATGTACTATGGTAGTTTTCATGTTTATTTTTTAATTTGTAAATACATTTTTATTGATTTTAGAGAGAGGAAGGAAGAGGGATAGAGATAGATAGAAACATCGATTGACTCCTTCACGCCCCCTACTAGCATCAAGCCAGGCATGTGCCCTGACCGGGAATTGAACCGTGACCTCCTGGTTAATGGGCCAATGCTCAACCACTGAGCCACACCAGCAGGGCAGTTTTCGTGTTTAAAGCTGGAAGGAAACGGTGTTTTTTACCTGCCAAACACTGCCTTGCTTTGCTGCTCAGACGTCTGCCTCTCCCTTCCTGGTAGTAAGAGACAATGAGAGCATTCTCGTGGGTCATCCCCATCTTTAGATTGCCCTTCAGAAGGCCCATGGCGAGGAACCAACGCTAGCAGGTTGGAAGACGCTTGTGTTTTGGGGATTTTGAAAGGAGCTGTGGTCTAAAGAAACATGTAAGCTGGTTATTACGATGTGCAAAGCATTCAGTACTGGCAGGCTGCATAGCCCAGCAGCCAGGAGCACTGACTCTGGAGTCGGTCAGAACTGGATTAAAATACTGGCCCTTCCACTTACAGCGTCTAACTGTGGGCACCTCAGTGGGATAATGTACATAAAGCATTCAAGTCAAGGGCCTACACTGCACCTGGCACATAGCAAGTGCTCATTAAATTGTAGCTCTTCTCATCATAAGGCCTTTCCATACCAGTTCATGACCTATCGTAGAGAGCTCAGTTCAGCTATTCCATGGTATCGCTGCCTCTGCATCCATTCTGTTTGGCCAAGTGGACTGCAGGGACCTTAAACTGACACTTGCCTGTAAGTGCACGACCCAGCTAGCAGCCAGCACGTCACGAGCAAATGTCAGCTCCTGAGGTGACGCCCCACCTCCCAGGATCTTCCTCATGTACCCCTTAGGTAAGACCCCATATGGAGCTTACCAGAACTCTGCTTTTTGGTTTGAATTGAGCAATCTAGCCTTAGCCAGGAACCCGAAACACTCTACCCATGAACCCCAATAAAGGCATGCACCCAGATCCTGCCTCTCCCTAGCTGCACGCCGTCTGGGCACCCCCCCGGTTACCCCCCCATCCCCAGGATGTCTCTTTCAGGAGCTGTGAGTAAAAGACCTCCATTTCAATTTCTCTTGTGGTCTGTTGTTGAACTGGCTCTCCATCCGTCCACTTCACAATGTTAACCTAACAAAGCCGTAACCCCTACAAAGGTTTAATAAACACACCTTGGTAGGAGAGCCAATTATTGTTGGTAAAGGGGTTTTAAAGAACCAGTCAGAACTCCGTGGAGAGGACCCCAGGTGTTTGGTGGGAGAAGTCCCCAGGCTGCCCGGCCGACTGGGCTGAGGGGAGTGACTGCACCCAGCCCCCATGTGGGACGGGCACACGGGGTCGGAGTGCTGCTTTCTGAGCTTCTGCTTGTGCTGATAGATGTCAGTGAGGCTGGGGGCGCTCTGCAGTCTAGCACCCAAGAAGAAAGACTGTGGTGACTGAGCCTGTGGCACTGAAGAACCTACCAAGAAAACAGATGCAGTGTTAACCCAGTGGGAAGAAGCACATGGCACAAACATAAGGATTAAGAGAACAGTTCTTTCTTTCTTTATTTGATTTCAAAGAGGGAGAGAGAGAGAAACATCAATGATGAGAGAGAATCACGAGCAAATGTCAGCTCCTGCATGCCCCCTACTGGGGATCGAGCCCACAACCCAGGCATGTGCCCTTGACCGGAATCGAACCTGGGACCCTTTGGTCTGCAGGCCGACGCTCTATCCACTGAGCCAAACCGGCCAGGGCAAGAAGACAATTCTTAAAATGAGAATTTCAATAAAAGCCTTTACTTGGCGGGAGACTATTTTTTTGGCATCCTTTACAAACCAGTGACAAGAACATTGTCACTGATATTCTCAGAAGACAGAAGTGGATAACGGGTATATTAGCTGCTTTATCAGCAGCTAGCAAATAACTCAGATTAATGCGAGGTCTAATTAGGACCAAAACAACAAACACTTAGAATGAACAAGATCATTTCCACCCTTTACATAAACACATACTTGGGTTTAACAATGTGATTATTCCCTTTTCTCACACCTCAACTAAAATAAACTTTTCAAACGAACCCAGAATAACCCTTTTTTCCTTTCTTTAAAAAAAAAGATATGTAAAGAGAATTAGGTAATACACTGTTCCTGAATTTGATTTTATTTGTTTAAAATTAACAAGCTTATGGCACTGGCCGATGTGCCTCAATTGGTTGGACATCCCATGCACCAAAAGGTTGCTAATTCGATTCCCGGTCAGGGCACACACCCAGGTTATATGCCCAATCCCCAGGAGGGGGTGTGCAGGAGGTAGCCACGCGATGTGTCATTCTCACATCAATGTTTGTCTTGCTCTCTCCCTTCCTCTCTTTTTAAGAATCAATAAAAAATCTTCAGATATTCTTGACTCTAAGGGGATACCTACCAGGGGCCTGGGAGATAGTCTTGATATGCTGAGCAGTTGGCAACAATAAGGGACTTCACCCACACAAACGTGGCTGCTGCCAACTTAAGGTCCACTAAGCCTTGAGCTCCACTTACAAATTCTTTGGCACTTCTAAGCCAAACTACCACCGATAACATTAAGAACATACAAATCTTCTCAGTGATCAATAACCATCATCTTTCTAAAAACGGACATCAATAGGAGCTTTTGCTACTGACCACTCCTGGCTAACTTCATACTGAATTTGATATTTAACTTTTCATAACAGGGTTCTGCCAAACACACACAGGCACAGGTATATATACGCATGTGTGTACATGCGCATATGCACAAAAGTAAAATTAGTGGCAAAATGTTATGGTCTGGAAAGCTAATTTGTATACTTTCCCAAGGATCAGAGTTCCTTTAACTGGCCAACTCGTCAAATGCACGTACAGTAAGATTTGACTTTAAAAAGCACGATTTACACACATCTTTGGAGGCATATATGGTACATAATAAAGCAAATAAACATCTATATTTGTTTTTTATTTGATGCTAACTAGTAGTTCTTATCAAGAATAGTATTACTTGGGGACGGGGTGAGCTAAAAGGGGTCAGCTACATCTGCATCTATGTAATACTTTCAACAATAAGGATTAAAAAAAGAATAGTATTAAAGCAACAAAATTTCATTACCTAGGTTTTCATTATCTGTGTGACAATGACCAAAATTTAGCTAAGTTACTTAATTCCTAAGACTTATTTTCATAAAAGAATCATATACCCAAAAAGAGAGGGCCACACCAACTGGGCACCGATTCTGTTTTTTTGATAAGACTAGAAAAACATAACTCAAATCCATCCTATATAATAAAAGGCTAATATGCAAATTGTCCCCTCAACTGGGAGTTCGACCAGGGGGCTGGGCCGGCCAACCGCCCCCACCCCCGCCCTCGATTGCCCCCCCAATTGGGGGCGGGGCCAGCCCATCGACTACCCGTGACCCGTCCACCCTCCCACACCCTGCAGCCAGACCCCACCTGTGCACTAATTCGTGCACCGGACCTCTAGTTCATAACAGGATTACAGTTATTAATATGCCAACTCCATCTCCTACCTGAAGAATTCCTCCTCCCGGATTCCTGGCCCTGTGGGCGCCCACAGCAGCACTGACTCCATGGCTCTGGAATGGCACCAACTGCAAAGAGGGAACAGGGGCAGGGCAGAGGAATGCTTCAAAACCGGCTAAGAATGGAGACAAGGCAATACATGCAGATTGCACAGTACATTGTAGTTTACAAAATTTACTCAGCAAACATTTAGCTCAGCTAAACAACCAACGTGCTGGGTACTGGGCATACTAGGATCAAAAGTACCTATACTCTTTTTTTAAAAAATATATTTTATTGATTTTTTTACAGAGAGGAAGGGAGAGGGATACAGAGTTAGAAACATCAATGAGAGAGAAACATCGATTCAGCTGCCTCTTGCATGCCCCCTACTGGGGATGTGCCCGCAACCCAGGTACATGCCCTTGACCAGAATCGAACCTGGGAACCTTCAGTCCACAGGCCGACGCTCTATCCGCTGAGCCAAACCGGTTAGGGCAAAAGTACCTATACTTTTAAAACAAGATCAATAGGAAAGAAAGCCATGTACAATCAATCAGTGTCTGCAACAAGTATGTCCTTAAAACAGCGAAGTACAAAGAGTTTGTCCACAGAGTTGGGGGCTTGTGGAGCTGAATGACAGCCCAGCTACTGTCCCTCTGAATCCACCCTATTCCTGCTCCCCAGGGCTCCCAGCCACTGACTGCGTATGTTCGAGGCATTCATTCAGGCCTGTTCAAGCAGGTCAGGAAATGTGGACAACTCAGTGCATGGGGACACTCTTTCAGCTGGGCTAACTTCTCTGAGCCCTCACTACAGCCAGGACTCCTCCTTCCTTCCTTTCCCTCAGATGGTCGCATCTGCATGGCAGTCTCAGGGGGCTCCCTGTGAACTCCTGCTTCCTCCCCTTTATCTAGCACAGGTGTCCCCCAATCTCTCTTGCACATCTCTGCATCTACCTTCTTTGCATGTACCTCTCAGGACCCAAACCAATAAAAAGGAGAGCTGGTGAAGACTTCAGGCGATTTAAGTAGGCAAGAGACCCACGTCTACAAAAAGTAAGAGGCACCGACCAAGGGGTTAGGTCGGCAGGCAAAGGGTTAGCAAACCCCGAGGAAGAGCCTTTTCCTTGAGTTCAAGGATAAATTTTGGAACATTTCTCTGGAAACCTTGGAGTCCCTTAGGAGCTGCTGAAGGATGAGGCAGAGCCAAGATTTTGTTTGGAAAAAAAAAATCAGCTAAAAACAGCTTCAAAACCATTGCAACAGGTGGGGTGGCGATACACGTTTTTGTGGGTTTTAAGCATTATCACTGTGGTTCTGGAATCAGGGCTTCTGGGCACCGTCCTTGCTCTGCCTCCTCCCAGCCTTCCCACTCCCTCTGAATCCTACTCCGGCAGCCTTGGCTGAGGGCGGCGCCCTCTCCCTTTAGAAATGTGTGCGTGTGTATAAAAAAGTTTTGGGTTGTTTTTTTGTTTTTTCAATTTTGAGATCTGCCCCTACTGGGCCCTCTCTGTACCACCTTTTCTTCCCCACCACACAGATGCTGTTTTACATAAATTCTGCAATCCCAGTTGCTCCGGTCTCTCTCTCTTACTTTCACTAAACGTATGCTTTAAGGCTTGTTTTTATGTTTGGTTGGGTTTTGTTGTTGCTGTTGTGTTTCTGCTCTGTTTTAGCTGTTCCTCTGCTGTACATAGTTCCCAGGAGGTGGCAGACTGTAACGAGGCTACGGCCACATCCCTCCCTGTTATGTACACGACTGTCTTTTAATCCTCAGAAATCTGAGTGGTATGTAGGGAAGGGGTTTTATGTACTTTAACCTAGATTTTCTGACTTTGTGTTTAGAGCCCAAGCCCAAAGGAGATACTTTTTATGCAAAAGATCCATTTGTATTATATTTCCAATGGACGTCCTAACAGATTTACCCAGAGGTTCTCGAGCGGGACTAAGGGGCAGGGCGTACCCAGGGGGTGGGATATGGTCCCAGCTGAGACTCTTTGCCACCGTGAGCCAATGGTCCCATAGAGAGTGCCAGGTCAGATCTGGCAGTAAAAAAGGTTGAAGACAACTGCTTTAAACTCGTACCCAAAGGGGAAGGTGAGTAAGGCCTGGAAGACCCAGTGGAGAGTCTTCGTCCGACTGTCTGTGCTGTGTCTGCGGGCGCTGGGGAGCCGGCTCCCACCCGGAGGAAGCCCATAGGGCTGGTGTTGGACCTTCGCACCACTGCAGACCTGGGAAGAAAAAGAAAATGACTCCCTCTGACAGGTTCTAGGACTCTCTTTATTGTCTTTTTTTCCTAAAACTTCCTAGAAATATGCCATGGAGTAGATTCTTAAAAAATATGTAACAGTCACATGGCACAAATATAAAGTGCATAACATTATACAGTGAACTCTCCCTCTCCCCCTACCCCTTCTCCTAATTCCCAGCACTCCTTCCACCTTATGCACAAGGCTCCCCGTTTTAGCCTCTGATCCTTCCAGAGCTCCTAATGCACTGCAGGCACACCCGGCACTGCACACACTGCTGGCCCCTGGACAACACAGGTTTGAACTGCACGGGTCCACCTATATACATTTTTTTCAACAAATACTGTAAATGTATTTTCTCTTATGATTTTAATATTTTCTTCTCTCTAGCTTACTTTATTATAAGAATACAGCATATAATATATATATAACACACAATGTTAATAAACTATTTATGTTAACATATATTAATTGACTATTTATATGGTAAGGCTTCTGGTCAACAGTAGGCTATTAGTAGTTAAGTTTTGGGGGAGTCGAATTTTCAATCGCACAGGGAATTGGTGCCCTAACCTCTGTGTTGTTCAAAAGCCCACTGTATAATCATACTTTCATCTTTAGAAAAGATAATGTTATATATACCAGCCATTTTCTCTCTCATTTTTAAAATGAACTAGCAGTCAATAGTTCTTTTCTTTAATGCTCAAACTGGTTTCTAGTGGATTTTTTAAATGTTTTTATTGATTTTAGAGTGAGAGGAAGGGAGAGGGAGAGATAGAAACACTGATGTATAGAGAAGCATCAACATCAATCGATCACCTCCTGCATGCCTCCTCCTGGGGATTGAGCCCACAACCCGGGCTTGTGCCAAACCAAACCAAACCAAACCAAACCAAACCAAACCAAACCAAACCAGTGACCTCCTGGTTCATGGGTTGATGCTCAACCACCGAGTAGCTGGGCTGTACCAACCATTTTCAAATTTGGAGGTGTTAGTACCCCATTATACTCTTAAAATTACTGACGATCCCAGAGAGATTTTGTTCATGCAACATACAAGCTGATACTTACTGTAGTAGAAGTTAAACAGAAATTTTTGCAATTATCAATTCATTAAAAATAACTTATACAGGTAACATAATTATGAAAAATAATTATATCTTCCAAAACAAAGTAAGTTAGCGAGAAGTGTGACATTATTTTACATTTTTGCGAATCTTAATATCTGATTGAATAGATGACAAGTGGATTCTCATAACTATTTCTACATTCAACCTGTATAACATTGGGTGTAGTATATGAAGGAAACCCAGACTTACACAGATATGTAACTGGAAAGGGGAGAAATATTTTGGTAGCCTTTTCAGATACTTCTCTTTGAAGCTGCATAAAAACTCAGCAAGTCATCATTTCTGAAAGACTATTCACAGCATGGAATTAGAAACCACATCAGTGAGATTATGAATTCTGTTACATTTGATCACTTGGAAAATATTGGTTGAGCCTGGCTGGTGTCGCTCAGTGGTTGAACATCGAACCTCTGAACCAGAAGGTCACGGTTCAATTTCCAGTTAGAGCACATGCCTGGATTTCGGGCTCAATCCCCAGCAGAGTCATGCAGGAGGCAGCTGATCAATGATTCTCTCTCATCATTGATGTCTCTCTCTTCTCCCACTCCCTTCCTCCCTGAAATCAATAAAAATATATTTTAAAAAAAAATTGGTTGACTGAGTTATGCAGATATTCCAAATGTTGACACATTATACAATATTAAAAAATCACATTCACATCAAAAGACCACCATCAATCTTAGAAATGGCTGTCAAGATGTAACAGGAGCTGTCAAGATCACAATGATGAATACAAATTTTCCAAAATACTAATTTTTGTTCAGGAGCTCAAATCTTATGTCATTTGTTTTCTATAAAGTTACAGACTTAGTTCATTTTTACAAAATGGCTGCCAAATATCCATAATCATAGTTTTGTTCTTTAAGAATGGTGTTCATGAAAAAGTGGCTAGTTCAGCTTGCAACTAAAACAATCATACAAGTGCTTTTCCTTAAGACAACTACTCCAATGTGCAGCAAAAGTACTTTATGCCTACATTCCACTCAAGGCTAAGATTTTCAAAGAAAAATAATAATTTTTACTGCTTTATTAAAGACATTCTTTGGTACTGCAAGTGTGTGATAGCAAAGAACACAAAGACTAACAGTATAGATGGGGGCCACTAGTTTGAGGCGTTTTAAGGCACCAGCAATTTTTCCATCATTGGTTTTGCACTATCAGTATATGTACCAATGCAGTGAAAAAGCAAACAATATCCTAGTATTATTATGAAAATAGTTTTTTCCTCATGGACCCTATAAAAAGGGAGCCACAAACTACACCTGAGAACCACTGCTAATAACACTCTTCATCACTCTTTTCACTTTATAATAAACTAAACAATCTTCTACCTCAGGACATAGAGAGCTGCCTTACTCTTTTTTGGAAGATGCTCCATTGTCAGAGATAATCTATAATAAATCAGTCCCTTACTGGTGGGCATTTGGCTTATTTCTCATCCTCTGCTATTATAACAATAACTTTGTATACAATTTCATACACAGGCAAGGACTGATTATCTATACAATAAATTACCAGAAGTTGAAGTGCTGCTTTAAAGATATATGCATTAATAATTTTCATACGTATTGCAAAATGCCCTTTGTAAAAGTTTTTTCAATGGTGAGGATCATTTTCCATTCATTGAGCTATGTATTTGGTGGGCGCTTTTAACCTAAAATCTTGTATCCACCAATGCTGAAAAAATTTTTTTTGATTTCCCAGAAATTTTCTTCCTCATCATTTTCTTTTTCTTTCTGGAATACCTATACTAACTAACCCTTGAAGAGTATTTTTCATTTATATTTTCCAACTTTATCTGGTTCACCTATTCCAGATACTTCGTTGCTCAACTCTGTCTCCCAGCATTTATTTTAATTATTATAATTTGTAATGTCCAAGAAGAGGGCTTTTTAATTTTGATTTTTTCAATAGTATTTCGTCCTTATTTATGGATGCAGTTTCTAACCTTTCTCTAAAGGTACTAATTTTTAAAATAAGTTTATTTTCTTTGCATTCTTGCTATTTCTTTCAGATTCAGTTTTCCTACTTTTAGCCATATGCCTCACTTTCACCTCTCCACTGAGTGCTCTGAGATTTCTGTTTCTGAGGGCACTGTGGGGCACAGCTGTTCTCACTGCCAGCAGGCATTCATCATCCATTCTCTTTGCTTCCCAGAAATTTATTGAAATCTTCCACCCACTGAATATTTTTTCTTATTTTCCTTTTCTTTGTGGACTTATACCATTATCAGTCCTTTGCTACCTCAGTGGGGTTTTAGAATGTAGAAAAAATAAGTAATATGTAAATAATCTGCTACTACTGGTGGGATTCCATTTTATAACACACTTTTCCTCAATTCTTAAAAATAATTATATTTGTGGACAAATATATACATACCATATCAACCTGCCAAGCTTAAATATTATCTAAATAGATCCATTACAAAAAATTTTTTAGTCAATTTTTTTGTACCATTTTGTACACCTCCATTTTACAGGGTGGGGAAAAGTAAGTTTACAGCTGTGAGTACATGAAACATAGAGCTTATTCTTTTTTTTTTTTTTTAATTAAATCTTTATTGTTCAGATTATTACATTAGTTACTCTTTTTTCCCACCATAACTCCCCTCCACCCAGTTCCAACCCCACCCTCTGCCCTCACTCCCCACCCACTGTCCTCATCCCATAGAGCTTATTCTTGTATTATTTTTATTAATCACTGTCCATATGAACAGCTTTTGACCCACCCTATACACATACATAAGGGACAAAGTTGGCTATGGAAAGTAACAGATCTTTCAACAAAAACAAAACTCTTTTTTTAATTAAAAATTTTTTTTTCAATTACAGTTTAATATTCAATATTATTTTGTATTAGTATGGGGATATAGCATAATGGTTAGACAATCATCTACTTTACAAAGTGTTCCTCCTGACATTTGCAGTACTCAAGTGACACCATACATAGTTATCAAACTACTAGAGGCCCGGTGCACAAATTTGTGCATGGGTGATGCCCAGCTGGCCCGCCCCAACCGGGGCCAATCTGGCTGGGCCAGCTGGGGGGAGGTGACGCAGGAGGTTGGCTGGCTGGCCCCACCCCCTAATCAAAGTCCCTGTAGAGGGGACAATTTGCATATTAGCCTTTTATTATATACTAGAGGCCCGGTGCACAAAAATTTGTGCACTCGGGGGGAAAGGAGGTTCCTCAGCCCATCCTGTGCCCTCTCCCCGTCTGGGACCCCTCGGGAGATAATGACCTGCTGGCTTAGGCCTGCTCCCAGGTGGCAGAGGGCAGGCCCAATCCCTGGATGCAGCCCTGGTCGGGCTCAGAGCAGGGCCGATTGGGGAGTTGGGGCGCCTCCCCCTGACACACACAGAGCAGGGCCCATCAGGGGGGTTGGGGCTCCATACCTTGTCACACACAGGGCAGGGCCCAACAGGGGGTTGAGGAGGTCCCCCCTCTCACTCACAGAGTAGGGCCAATAGGGGAGTTGGGGCACCGCCACCTGTCACACACAGAGCAGGGCTGATCAGAGGGTTGGGGCGCTGCCCCCTGTCATGCACAGAGCAGGGCCCATCAGGGGGTTTGGGGCTCCGTACCCTATCACCCACAGAGCAGGGCCCATAAGGGGGTTGGGGCGCTTTCCCATGTCACCCACAGAGCAGGGCCCATCAGTGGGTTGGGGAGCTCCCCCGTCACACACAGAGCAGGGACCATCAGGGGCTTGAGGAGCTCCCCTCTGTCACTCACAGAGTAGGGCTGATAGGGGAGTTGGGGCACCGCCCCCTGTCACACACAGAGCAGGGCGGATCAGGGGGTTGGGACGCCGCCCTCTATCACCCACAGAGCAGGGCCGATCAGGGGGTTGGGGCACAGCCACTGTCACACTCAGGGCAGGGCCAATGGGGAGGTTATGGCTCTACCCTGTCACACACAGAGCAGGGCCCGTGGCGGGGGAGGGGGTTGGGGCGCCGCCCCCTGTCACACACAGAGCAGGGCCAATGGGGAGGTTATGGCTCTACCCTGTCACACACAGAGCAGGGCCGATCAGGGGGTTTGGGCGCTGCCCCGTCACGCTGATCCGGTGCCAGGAGGCCTCTCGGCTCCGCTGATCCTGGTGCTGGGAGGCATATTACCCTTTTACTATATAGGATAGAGGCCTGGGGGCCGGCTGGTTTGCCCTGAAGGGTGTCCTGGATCAGGGTGGGGGTCCCCACTGGGGTGCCTGGCCAGCCTGGGTGAGGGGATGATGGCTGTTTGCAGCTGGTCACACACCCTTCAGGGTGGGGGTCCCCACTGGGGTGCCTGGCCAGTCTGGGTGAGGGGCTGAGGGCTGCTTTCAGGCTGGCGGTTGTTGATTGAAGCTCCCAACGGCTCCTTTTTTTTTTTTATTCTGGGCCAGCTTTAGCTCTGGCTCTAGCTCTGAGAGCAGGTATCTGGTTTGTTTCGATTCTATAATCGAAACAATGTATAACTTCAGCTCTGAGATCCGGTCTATATTTGTTAGAATGTTTCAAACTGCCAGCTCAGAGGCCGGCAGCAGCAGGCGGGGAACATTGGAGTCTGCAGTCACGGGAGCAAGCAAGCCTCATGTTCCCTTCCAGCTTCCTGGCTGCCGGCCTCCATCTTGGCTGACAGTTAATTTGCATAAGGATATGCTGATTAGCCAATGGGAAGGGTAGCGGTCGTACGCCAATTACCATGTTTCTCTTTTATTAGTGTAGACTAGAGGCCCGGTGCACAAAAATTTGTGCACTTGGGGGGGCGGTCCCTCAGCCCGGCCTGTGCCCTCTCACAGTCTGGGACCCCTCAGGGGATGACCACCTGCTGGCTTAGGCCTGCTCCCCAGGGGATCGGGCCCAAGCTGGCAATCAGACATCCCTCTGGCAGCCCGGCAGCCCTCAGGGAATGTCCACTTGCCAGCGGGGAGCAGACCTAAGCTGCAGACAGACATCCTTAGTGCTGCTGAGGAAGGAGAGGCTCCCACCACCACCATCAGCCTGGCTTGTGGCTGAGCAGAGCTCCCCCATGTGGGAGCGACTGACCACCAGAGGCAGCTCCTGCATTGAGCACCTACCCCCTGGTGGTCAGTGTGTATCATAGTGACCAGTCATTCCCAGTCTTTCTGCTGTTAAGGGTCAGTTTGCATATTACCCTTTTACTATATAGGATAGAGGCCTGGTGCACAGGTGGGGGCCGGCTGGTTTGCCTTGAAGGGTGTCCCGGATCAGGGTGGGGGTCCCGCTGGGGTGCCTGGCCAGCCTGGATGAAGGGCTGATGGCTGTTTGCAGCTGGTCACACCCCCTTCAGGGTAGGGTCCCCACTGGGGTGCCTGGCCAGCCTGGATGAGGGGCTGATGGCTGTTTTCAGGCAGCCTGCACCCCCTTTAGGGTGGGGGTCCCCGGCCAGCCTGGATGAGGGATTGATGGCTGTTTTCAGGCTGCCCGCACCCCCTTTAGGGTGGGGGTCCCTACTGGGGTGCCTGGCCGGTCTGGGTGAGGGGCTGAGGGCAGTTTTCAGGCTGGCCGGGACTGAAGCGCCCAGCCTCTCCTTTTTTTCTTTTCTTTTTTTTTCTGGGATTTATTTACCTTCTATAATTGAAACATTGTTGCTGTCACTGGCGCTCCCAGCTCTGAGGCCACGGCCGGCTGAAAGCAGGTATCTGGGGTTTGTTTAGCTTCTATAATTGAAACATTGTTGCTTTCGGGCTCAGAGCCGGGCCGCGGCAAGCAGGGAACCTTGGCTTTCTCCATCACTGGAGCAAGCAAGCCTCCTGCTCGCTTCAGCTGCGTGGCTGCCGGTCGCCATCTTGGTTGGCAGTTAATTTGCATATCGCCCTGATTAGCCAATGGGAAGCGTAGAGGAGGCACGGTTAATTATCCTTTTTGTCTTTTATTAGATAGGAAGATTATTGGCTATATTTCCTATGCTGTACTTTACACCCAGATGACTATATTGTAATTACTAACCTGTACTTCTCAATCCCTTTACCATTTTCACCCACACCCCCAACTCCCTTCTACCAACCATCAGTCTGTTCTCTATATCTATGAGTCTGTTTCTGTTTTGTTTATATTGTTCTTTAGATTCTACATATGAATGAACTCATATGGTATTTGTCTTTCTTCGACTGATTTATTTCACTTAGCATATACCCTCTGGGTCCATTCACAGTCACAAATGGTAAGATTTCATAATTTTTTAAGGCTGCTTATTATCTGTATTTTTTTTATCCTTTTCTTCTTTTTAAAAATTGACTTCAGAGAGGAAGGGAGAGGGAGAAGGATATAGAAACATCAATGATGAGAGAGAATCACTGATTAGCTGCCTCCTGCATGCCCCCTACTGGGGATCAAGCCTGCAACCTAGGTATGTGCCCTGAGAGACCCTTTAACATTTCTTGTAATCCTGGTTTGATGGTGATGAACCTTAACTTCTTGTCTGGGAAGTTCTTTATTTGTCCTTTGATTCTAAATGATAGCTTTGCTGGATAAAGTAATCTTGGTTGTAGGTCCTAGCTTTTCATCACTTTGAGTATTTCTTGCCAATCCCTTCTGTCCTGCAAGGTTTCTGTTGAGAAATCAGCTGCGAGTCTTATGGGAGCTCCCTTGAAGATAACTGCTTTTCTCTTGCTTCTTTTTTTTTTATATATATATATATTTTATTGATTTTTTACAGAGAGGAAGGGAGAGAGAGAGTTAGAAATATCGATGAGAGAGAAACATCGATTAGCTGCCTCCTACACATCTACTGGGGATGTGCCCACAACTCAGGTACATGCCCTTGACCGGAATCGAACCCGGGACCTTTCAGGCCGCAGGCCGACGCTCTAACCACTGAGCCAAACCGGTTTCGGCTCTCTTGCTTCTTTTAAGATTCTCTTTCTGTCTTTAACCTCTGCCACTTTAATTAGGATGTGTCTTGGTGTGAGCCTCCTTAGGTTCACCTTGTTTGGGACTCTGTGCTTCCAGGACTTGTATGTTTATTTCCTTCACCAGGTTAGGGAAGTTTTCCGTCATTTTTTCAAACAGGTTTTCAATTTCTTGTTTTTACTCTTCTCCTTCTGGCACCCAATGATGTGAATGTTTTTATGCTTAAAGTTGCCCCAGGGGCTCCTTACACTATCCTTTTTTAACATTCTTTTTGCTGTTCTAATTGTGTATTTTTTGCTTCCCTGTATTCCAAATTGCTGATTTGAATCTACTACTGATTCCTGTAATTTATTCTTCATTTCAGTTAGTGTATCTGTCATTTCTAATTGGTGCTTTTTTATGGTTTCCATGTCCTTTTTTATGCTGTGAAGTTCTCACTAAGTTCCTTGAGCATCCTTATAACCATTGCTTTGAACACTGTATCTGGTAGTCTGCTTGCCTCCATTTAATTATTTTTTTCTGGAGATTCCTCCTGTTCTTTCATTTGGTACTTGTTTCTTTGTCTCTGCATTTTGGCGACTTCCCTAGTTTGTTCCCATGTATTAAGTAGAGTTGTTACATCTGCTGGACTTGGTAGAGTGGCCTTGTGTAGTAGGTGTCCTGCAGGGCCCTGTGTACAGCCTCTCCAGTGACCCAAGCTGAGCACTGCAGGTATACTTCTGTGTGGGCTGTGTGCACTGTCCAGTTGTTGTTGAGCCTTGATTGCTGTTGGCGTCACTGGAAGGAATTGACCCTCAGGCTGATCAGCTGCGAGGACTGGCTGTGACTACAGTGAAGGAGATGCTGTACAGGGGCCAACCCTACAGAACAGGACTTGCTTCAGTGGGTCTTGGGTGCTTGTCAAGTCTGCCTCTTGGGTGTGTTGCTTGTGGAGGTGGTAGGGTCATAATCTGGCATGGTCTGAAACTGTCCATTGAATGCACTGGCTCTGGGGCCTCCTGAGAGGTACAAGGTTAGCCTGGGACAGTATGGCACAAGCTACAAAGCAATCTGCAGATGGCTACCACTTGTGCTAGGCTTGGAGGTGCCCAGGAGAGGCCAAGCTGCACACCAAGATCAGCTGCCATTAGTGCTGGGCCTGGGGCCACTTAGTGAGAGGTATGAGGCATGCAGAGTCCAGATGCTGCTTGTTTGAGAGATCTTAGGAAAGTCCAAAGCATGAGGCAAGAGATACCATTTGTATAGAAAAGCCACTGAAAATGGCTTGGGTGTGCCCACTAGTTAGGTAAGGCAAGTCTCCGGGAATCACCAGGGTGGGGCAAACAGTATGAGCCAGGTTGATGGAGACTTAGATATGCATCCACTTGCCAGCTCTGTGTGGGAAGGGCTCAGAAAAGAAACAATGGCCTCTGCCATCACTTTTGTCTGGGAGCTGCCCCTCCAGCTCTCACTCTGATGCCAGTCAACTCAGTTCCTCCCCATATGTCCCTGCTGCCTTCAACCTTCTTCCCCAGCCCTGGAGCTTAGAGCAAGCGCATCTGAGTAAGTCTGTGCACAGGCTCCTTAAGATGAACTGCATAGAACTCCAGCCGCCTCTGTCTCATTCAGCCACAATCCCCTTAGTTTTTATAGCCAGAAGTTATGGGCACTCTTCTTCCTGGCATTGGAACCCTTGGCTATGAGGCCTGGTGTGGAGGCTGGGATCCCTGAACAGCCAAGATATCCCTCCTGATCTTTACCTGCCACACATGTTATGGGACCAGACATTCCATGTCTCTGCCCCTCCTACTAGTCTCGATGTGGTTTCTTCTTTATATCCTTAGTTATAGGACTTCTGTACAGCTTGATTTCAGGTGGTTCTAAAGTACAGTTGTTCTGTAGTTTAGTAGTAATTTTGATGAGGTTATGAGTACCACATTTACCTATGCTGCTGTCTTGTCTGGAACCCCCAATATGTTTAAAAGAAAAGCCTGTGGACAAAAGGGTCCCAGGTTCAATTCCAGTCAAGGGCATGTACCTTGGTTGGCAGGCTCCTTCCCAGCCCAGGTGCATGCAAGAGGCAACCAACTTGATGTGTTTCTCTCACATTGATGTTTCTCTGTCTTTCCTTCTCTCTTCCACTCTCTCTAAAAGATCAATGGAAAAATATCCTTGGGTGAAAATTAACAAAAAAAGATTAAGAATCCCAGCTTACCTTGGAGAACCATGTAGATTTGTGCCAGAGCTGGCAGTAGATGTAAGATTCTGCTCCATGCGCTGATAATTCCTTATCTGAGTAGGAACTGGAATTGGTGCTGTTTCACTGTGAGGTGACACAGTAGGCGGACACTGTCTGTAACCATAAGTTATTAAAAAAGAAAGAAATCCAAGTAAGACCCATTGGTAATATTTAGAGAAAAATTCTAGAAGAAGCAAAATGATCAGTTCTGCATGTAAATAAGAAATGATGATCTTATAAAAATATATAAAGCAAAAAAAATTTCATTTGTCATTTAAAGAACTCTCCTGGCATTCATATGCATATTTAAGACTAAGATTTATAACAAGAACTGGAAAAACATTCCTCTACAATAAGAAAATTAGGTTGGCAAAACTTAGTTTCATCTGCTCACATTCTGCTATTCATTACTTATGAGAGAAAAATATAATTCAAGGAAAATACGTTGGGAAACGAACAGGAAGTTCAAGATCAAAGATGACTGGAATGTTTACAAAAGTTATGAATGCAGTAAGCATTCCCAAGGAACTCTAACTTTTATGAAGACTAAAAATACACTGTGCAATTCTCAAAGCATAGAACTGATCTGAAGTCCATTTTAAATGTTAGAATTTGATTTCTTAATAGCCTCTTTCATTGATTTTCATAAATTCAGAAATAGTATGTCCTTAGATGACTTTCAATTCAATTTACAACATAATATAGGGCCTTAAGATAGATGACTTACTTCATTCTTTGCCCTTCTATAATTCTAAAAAATACACAAAAATCTCCCACTTTTCCCCAATTATAACATTACAGATGTAAGAGATTGTATAGTTATCTAAGCAAAACAAAGACTATCGTCTAGCTTCATGTTAGAACTTTTTAAACCATTAAGAGTATTTCCTATTTAAATCAAAAGAAAATCTCATCAGTAGAAGAGATGTTAGTTGCTTTCCCAATATCCATTTACCTACTGTTTCTTACTATCAGAACTCAAATATTATGGAAGGTATGATGTGCCCAGTTAAATTATGACATATCCCAGACTTCTTTGCAGCCATGAGTAGTCAATATGTCTTCCTTGGCGGAAGTCTTTTATCTATTCTTCCTCCTACCTGGAATGTGGGTAGGCTTACTGAAGTTTCAGCAGCTAGCCTGGAACCATGAAGGAAAGGCCAGAAGAACTGCAGAAAATGTCCTTGAGCCACAGAAACGAAGGCAACAACTATTTACTTTGACTTCTCTTCATGCAAGAAAACAAAACCTTTAGTGTTCAACTACACTACAGTCAGGACCCTGTTGTTTACAATCAAGTGGAATTCCTTATTGATACACCATCCAGTGTGTTTCTATAAGCTCTCCCTATTTTTCACTTACCTAATTCTATTAAGTATCTTTCAAATACAATTACTTAGTCGTCAGGTATGAGAATGTGATGTGAATGAACAAATGCCATCTTTCTACGGTCCCAATTTAATAAGAACCAGTACTCAAAGAGTTGGTGAAGCAAGTACATCTAGGTTTTTTTTTTTTTAATATTGTTTGTTGATGTTACAGTGGTTCATAAATTACAGTTTCAGGTGGACAATTCTATAATACATTATCTGTATATTGTATTGTGCTTACCACCTCAAGTCAAGTCTCTGTCCATCATCATTTATTCCCTCTCTCCTACCCGTCCCTACACCCCTTCTCCCTCTGGTAATCACCATAACTGTTGTCTCCATCTATGAGGTGTGGGGTTTTTTTTTCTTGCTTAATCCCTTCGCTATTTTCACCAATCGTCCAACCCCCTTCCCTCTGACAGCTGCCATCTACGGATTTCTGTATCTATGAGTCTGTTTCTATTTTGTTTATTGTGTTCATTAGATTCCACATGTAAGTGAAATCACATGGTATTTTGTCTTTCCCTGACTGATTTATTTCACTGAGCATAATACTCTCCAGGTCCATCCATGCTGTCACAGATGGTAGTACTTCCTTATCCCCCCCCCCCCTTTTTTTTAGACCCAAGTAGTATTCCATTTCATACATGCACCACAGGTTCTTAATCCAATCATCTATTGATCGGCACTTAGGTTGCTTTCAAATCTTGGCAACTGTAAACAGTGCTGCAAAAAGTATAGGGGTGCATATACTCTTTCAAATCAGTGTTTCAGGTTTCTTCTGATATATTTTCAGAAGTGGAACTGCTGGATCATAAAGAAGTTCCATTTTTGATTTTCTGAGATAACTCCATACTATTTCCACAGTGACTGCACCAGTCTGTGTTCTCACTAACAGGGTTCCATTTTTCTGCATCCTTGCCAACATTTGTTATTTGTTGACTCGATGACAGCCATTCTGACAGGTATGAGTTGACACCTCACTGTGGTTTTAATTTGCATTTCTCTGATGATGAGTGATACAGGCATCTTTTCATTGGATATTTTTTTTTGGGGGGGGGGGGGTCGCAGGGGTCAGCACATCCGGAGTGCAATGGATAAGCCTCGCCCTGGGAAAACCACCTTCATGATCATGGTATCTCTCCTGCCAGGTAAGTATCATTGGATATTTTTTAACCTATACATTGTCAGGTTCTAATATCTTCCTGCTAATCACCAAAGGGTAATTAAAAACACGGATAAAGATGCCCTAAGAAGTAAACTTAGCAACCTTATAATTCAAGGCACTCCTCTCGGGGAATCACAAGCAACCAGCTAGCTGCTCTTATACCTCTGGTGCCTCCCCTGCCCAGAACATCAGGAGATGAACAGCCACAGCAGGTGTTCTGTAAATGGTGTCCCAGTTACTGAACAGGAGCTTCAAGCAGGCTACCCAAGGATCTTCATGAGAGGGTCAAGGGACTTAGTGAGACTTTCAAGGATCTCAGTGAGAATGTCAAAGACATGAAAAAGGACCAGTCAGAAATTAAGCATACACTGACTGAAAGAATAATTTACAGGGATTCAACAGTAGAGTAGAGGATTCCTGGAATCAAATCAATGATTTGGAATATGAGGAAGCAAAAAACACCCAATCAGAAGAGCAAAAAGAAAAAAGAATATAAAAATATGAGGATAGTGTAAGGAGCCTCTGGGACAATTTCAAGCATACCAACATTAGCATTATGGGGGTGCCAGAAGAAGAGAGAGAGCAAGATATTGAAACCTATTTAAAGAAATAATGATAGCCCTGGCCGGTTTTGCTCAGTATATAGAGCATTGGCAAGCAGACAGAAGGGTCCCAGGTTCGATTCCAGTCAAGGGCACATGCCTGGGTTGCAGGCTCAAACCCCAGTGGGGGGGGGGGGGCATGCAGGAGGCAGCCGATCAATGATTCTCTCTCATCATTTATGTTTCTATCTTTCTCTCCCTCTCCCTTCCTCTCTGAAATCAATAAAAATATATTTAAAAAAGGAAAAGAAATTTTCTTCCCCTACCTGGAGAGAGAAATACACTTACAAGTCCAGGAAACACAGAGTCCCAAACAAGAGGAACACACAGAGGCCCACACCAAGACACATCATATTTAAAATGCCAACGGTGAAAGGCCAAGAGAGAATGTTAAAAGCAGCAAGAGAAAAAGCAGTTAGTTACCTATAAGGGAGCGCCCATACGGCTGTCAGAAACTTTGCAGGCCAGAAAGGAGTGGCAAGAAATATTCAAAGTGATGAAAAGCAAGAACCTACAACCAGTATTACTCTACCCAGTAAAGCTATCATTTAGAATTGAAGGTCAGTTACAGAGCTTCCCGGACAAGGAAAAGTTAAAGAAGTTCATCACCACCAAACCAGTATTACATGAAATGTTGAAGGGTCTTCTTTAAGAGGAAGAAAAGGAAGAAGAAAAAGATAAAAAATATGAATAAAATGGCAATAAATATGTATCTATCAACAAATAAATCTAAAAATCTATAAAATAAACGAACAAGGAATCAAATGAACAAAATAAACTGATGAATAAAACAGAATCAGAGGCAAGGAAGGGTGGGGGGAGAGATTAACCAAAGAACTTATATGCATACTAGCAGCCCACCCGCCGCTTCCGCCGGAGCTGGCCGGAACCGCACTGCTTCCACGGGAGGCGGTAGCGAGCCGCCAGCGCTCACAGGAGCCTGGAGGGAGCCGAACCGCTTCCGTGGGAGCCATGAGGGACCCACGCCGATTCCCTGGGAGGCAGGAGGGACCCGCACCAATTCCCTGGGAGGCAGGAGGGAGCCACGCGCTGCTTCCGTGGGAGGCGGGCCGCCGTCTCCTCTCCAGGCCTGCGCTCGGCTGGCCGCGGAGGCTGCGGGCTGGCCCCCTGTCCCTGTCCCTGTCCGCTCCGGCTACAGGGGACAAGCCCAAGCCAGGGCACGGTGGCTCGCTGGCCCCGGTGGCTCGCTGGCCCCGTCTCTGTTCCGGTCTCCGCTCCAGGCCTCGCCTGTGCGCGCAACCTCCTCCTGTCTGGTCCTGACCCGGCATCCTGGCCTAATTTGCAAATTATATATATACTAGAGGCCCAGTGCACAAAAATTTGTGCACTCGGGGGGGGGAACGGGGGGCCCTCAGCCCGGCCTGTGCCCTCTCGCAGTCTGGGACCCCTCAGGAGATAATGACCTACTGGCTTAGGCCTGCTCCCGGGTGGCAGAGGGCAGGCCCAATCCCTAGGTGCAGCCCCTGGTTGGGCTCAGAGCAGGGCGGATTGGGAGGTTGCGATGCCACCCTCAGTCATGCTCAGGGTATGGCTGATTGGGGGGTTGGGGCACCGCCCCCTATCACACTCAAGGCAGGGTCGATGGGGAGGTTGCGGCGCCACCCCGTGTGACGCACAGAGCAGGGCTGATCAGGGGGTTGGGGCGCGACCCCCTGTCACGCACAGAGCAGGGCCAATCAGGGGGTTGGGGAGCTCCCCCCTGTCACGCACAGAGCAGGGCCTATGGGGAGGTTATGGCTCTACCCCGTCACACACAGAGCAGGGCCCGTAGGGGAGGGGGGGTTGGGGCGCCACCCTCTATCACCCACAGAGCCACAGGGCAATCAGGGGGTTTGGGCGCTGCCCCCGTCACGCTGATCTGGTGCCAGGAGGCCTCGCAGCTCCGCTGATCCCAGTGCTGGGAGGCATATTACCCTTTTACTATATAGGATAGAGGCCTGGGGGCCGGCTGGTTTGCCCTGAAGGGTGTCCTGGATCAGGGTGGGGGTCCCCACTGGGGTGCCTGGCCAGTCTGGGTGAGGGGCTGAGGGCTGCTTTCAGGCTGGCGGTCGTTGATTGAAGCTCCCAACCGCTCCTTTTTTTATTTTATTCTGGGCCAGCTTTAGCTCTGGCTCTAGCTCTGAGAGCAGGTATCTGGTTTGTTTCGGTTCTATAATCGAAACAATGTATAACTCCAGCTCTGAGATCCCGGCCTATATTTGTTAGAATGTTTCCAACTGCCAGCTCAGAGGCCGGCAAGTGAGGCGGGGAACATTGGAGTCTGCAGTCACGGGAGCAAGCAAGCCTCATGTTCGCTTCCAGCTGCCTGGCTGCCGGCCTCCATCTTGGCTGACAGTTAATTTGCATAAGGATATGCTGATTAGCCAATGGGAAGGGTAGCGGTCGTACGCTAATTACCATGTTTCTCTTTTATTAGTGTAGATATATATACACACATACATATACATATACATATATTTATATTTATATATATATATATATATTTATTTATTTATATATAGAATAGATATGCATTACCAATTGACACAGAGAGTAGGATGGGAACCATGTGGAGGGGGGAAAAGAAGGACATCTGTAATACTCTCAATAAAAAAGACTTAAAATAAATTTAAAAAACATTAACTCAAAATGGATTAAAAATCAAAACATAAGATCCAAAAGTATTAATACCTAGAAGAAAACAGGGAAAAATTTTCAAGCCTAATCATTGTATTAGGCAATGATTCTTGGATATGGATAACAAAAAATAAACGAATGGGACTACATTAAATTTTAAAACTTCTGTGCTCAAAGGACACATCAATGGTATGAAAAGTCAACCTATGGAATGCGATAAAATATTTGTACATTGAATATCTGATAAAGAGTTAATATCTAAAATATATAAAGAATTCCTACAGAGAACCAAGATGGCGGCGTAGGGAGCGGACCTGTGTGTGCTGCTCTCTCACAGCATCATTGAAACTATCAACTATGAAGTAAACAACCGCCACTCAGAACCATGGGGAAGTTGGCCCAGTGGGAGATCTACAACTGGAGGAAAAGAAAGAAGCGCAGTGAGACTGAGTGGGAGCTACGGAGGCACCAAAACCAGAGGTACGCAGTCACACGCCACGCGGGCTGCAAATGGATTCTCGGTTTTTTACGAACCCTCGAATCCTCTGGGCTTGCTCGGGGCGGGTCTCTGAGGCCCCAGATCCCACAGGGAGAGGCGGCCACGGCCTTGCAGTGGTCGGAGAGCGAGGGAAGCTCTGATACGCGGCTGCTCGCCGGCACCGAGGGACAAGAAGTCCTGGTGTCCCGGAGAGGCGAGGGGCGCGGAGACGCCGCCATCGCTATTTCCTCCACGCTGGTGACTCCCTGTGACCCCGCCCTACCCTCAGGGCTGTGCCAGAGGCACAAGAGGGAATGACTGTGCTTTTACAAACTCTCAAATCCACTGAGCTGGTTCGGGCGGGTCTCTGAGGCCCCAGGCTCCAAGGCGAGAGACGGCACGGCCTTCCAGCGGTCAGGAAGCGAGGGAGGCTCTGGCGCTCGGCTGCTCGCCGGCACTGGGGGACGCAAAGCCCTGGTGTCCTGGATAGGCAAGGGGCCGCTGAGTCTCCGCCCCGGCGACTCCCTGTGACCCCGCCCTACGCAATTTACATTCCCATCTGGGGTGTGCCAGACCCACAAGTAGAAGCGCCTTCTTCTGCAAACTTTCAAATCCACTGAGCTGGTTCAGGCGGGATCATGAAGCACCAGACCCTACGGGGAGAGGCAGCACGGCCTTGCAGCCATCAGAAAGCGAGGGAGACTCTGTTGCACAGCTGCTCACCGGCACTGGGGGACACAAAGCCCTGGCAGAGAGTCAAGGGGCCGCGGAGACTCAGCCAGTGCTATTTGCTCCGCCATGGCGACTCCCTGAGACTCAGCCCTAATCAATTTACATCCCCATCCAAGCTGTGCCAGGTGCACAAAAAGACCCACCTGCGCTTTTGCAGCCTATCCCAACAAATTGCAGACTTCAACTGCTCGCAGCCATGAGAGACACACTCAAGAAGCAGACCCAGGAGAACCAGGATGGCGGCATAAGGAAGAGACCTGTGCGTGCTACCTCACACAACAACATCGAAACTACCAAATATCAGACAAACACCTATCATACAGAACCATGGGAAACTTGGCCCAGTGGAAGCTCTACAACTGGAAGGAGAGAAAGAACATTGAGACTGAGTAGGATGTGACACCAAGTACAGAGCCCAACCCAACAAACTGCAGATTTCAACTCCTCGCATAGAAAGAAGCGCATAGAGACTGAGTAGGATGTGCTGAAGCACCAAGTACAGAGCCCATCCCAGCAGGCTGCAGATTTCAGCTCCTTGCATCTGGGAGGGACGCAATCGGGGGGCAGAGTCGGGTCCGGGGCCGGCCAGGGCTGGGCTTGACTCGGCCGGCACTGTGGAACTGCTGTACCAGCAAGCGCACAAACATGCCCACTGGTCCCAGTCTCTGGTGGGGCGCTGCGGGACAGCAGACAAGCAGTCTGTGCACTTGGTGGAGGGCAGGAGCGCTGGATGTGCAACCACCAGGAACGCCTGGAGATTTTGTCTAGTGGGGAGCCGCCGGCAGGGGACAGAAGGCCAAACTTCCTGTTTCCCCGGTAAGGCTGGGATGGCCCCGGTGAGGTTGAAACAGCCCCCGTGAGGTAGGGACGACCCCAGTCAGGTCGAAACAGCCCCGGTGTGGTAGGGACAACCCCGGTGAGGTTGAAACGGCCCCCGTGAGGTAGGGACGACCCCAGTCAGGTCGAAACGGCCCCGGCGTGGTAGGGACAACCCCAGTCAGGTTGAAACGGCCCCCGTGAGGTAGGGACGACCCCGGTGAGGTTGAAACAGCCCCCGTGAGGTAGGGACGACCCCAGTCAGGTCGAAACGGCCCCGGCGTGGTAGGGACAACCCCGGTGAGGTTGAAACGGCCCCGGTGTGGTAGGGACAACCCCGGTGAGGTTGAAACAGCCCCCGTGAGGTAGGGACGACCCCAGTCAGGTCGAAACGGCCCCGGTGTGGTAGGGACGACCCCGGTGAGGTTGAAACAGCCCCCGTGAGGTAGGGACGACCCCAGTCAGGTTGAAACGGCCCCCGTGAGGTAGGGACGACCCCAGTCAGGTCGAAACGGCCCCGGCGTGGTAGGGACAACCCCAGTCAGGTTGAAACGGCCCCCGTGAGGTAGGGACGACCCCGGTGAGGTTGAAACAGCCCCCGTGAGGTAGGGACGACCCCAGTCAGGTCGGAACGGCCCCGGCGTGGTAGGGACAACCCCGGTCAGGTTGAAACGGCCCCGGTGTGGTAGGGAAAACCCCGGTGAGGTTGAAACAGCCCCCGTGAGGTAGGGACGACCCCAGTCAGGTCGAAACGGCCCCGGTGTGGTAGGGACGACCCCGGTGAGGTTGAAACAGCCCCCGTGAGGTAGGGACGACCCCAGTCAGGTCGAAACGGCCCCGGTGTGGTAGGGACGACCCCGGTGAGGTTGAAACAGCCCCCGTGAGGTAGGGACGACCCCAGTCAGGTCGAAACGGCCCCGGTGTGGTAGGGACGACCCCGGTGAGGTTGAAACAGCCCCCGTGAGGTAGGGACGACCCCAGTCAGGTCGAAACGGCCCCGGTGTGGTA
Source organism: Myotis yumanensis (assembly GCF_028538775.1). NCBI lineage: Eukaryota > Metazoa > Chordata > Mammalia > Chiroptera > Vespertilionidae > Myotis > Myotis yumanensis. The sequence goes on from NW_027223767.1 coordinate 2,880,888, forward strand.
GGGACAACCCCAGTCAGGTTGAAACGGCCCCCGTGAGGTAGGGACGACCCCGGTGAGGTTGAAACAGCCCCCGTGAGGTAGGGACGACCCCAGTCAGGTCGAAACGGCCCCGGCGTGGTAGGGACAACCCCGGTCAGGTTGAAACAGCCCCGGTGTGGTAGGGACAACCCCGGTGAGGTTGAAACAGCCCCCGTGAGGTAGGGACGACCCCAGTCAGGTCGAAACGGCCCCGGCGTGGTAGGGACAACCCCAGTCAGGTTGAAACGGCCCCCGTGAGGTAGGGACGACCCCGGTGAGGTTGAAACAGCCCCCGTGAGGTAGGGACGACCCCAGTCAGGTCGAAACGGCCCCGGCGTGGTAGGGACAACCCCGGTCAGGTTGAAACAGCCCCGGTGTGGTAGGGACAACCCCGGTGAGGTTGAAACAGCCCCCGTGAGGTAGGGACGACCCCAGTCAGGTCGAAACGGCCCCGGTGTGGTAGGGACGACCCCGGTGAGGTTGAAACAGCCCCCGTGAGGTAGGGACGACCCCAGTCAGGTCGAAACGGCCCCGGTGTGGTAGGGACGACCCCGGTGAGGTTGAAACAGCCCCCGTGAGGTAGGGACGACCCCAGTCAGGTCGAAACGGCCCCGGTGTGGTAGGGACGACCCCGGTGAGGTTGAAACAGCCCCCGTGAGGTAGGGACGACCCCAGTCAGGTCGAAACGGCCCCGGCGTGGTAGGGACAACCCCGGTGAGGTTGAAACGGCCCCCGTGAGGTAGGGACGACCCCAGTCAGGTCGAAACGGCCCCGGTGTGGTAGGGACGACCCCGGTGAGGTTGAAACAGCCCCCGTGAGGTAGGGACGACCCCAGTCAGGTCGAAACGGCCCCGGCGTGGTAGGGACAACCCCAGTCAGGTTGAAACGGCCCCCGTGAGGTAGGGACAACCCCAGTCAGGTTGAAATGGCCCCGGTGTGGTAGGGACAACTCCGGTCAGGTTGAAACAGCCCCGGTGTGGTAGGGACAACCCCGGTGAGGTTGAAACGGCCCCCGTGAGGTAGGGACGACCCCAGTCAGGTCGAAACGGCCCCGGCGTGGTAGGGACAACCCCGGTCAGGATGAAACGGCCCCCGTGAGGTAGGGACGACCCCAGTCAGGTCGAAACGGCCCCGGTGTGGTAGGGACGACCCCGGTGAGGTTGAAACAGCCCCCGTGAGGTAGGGACGACCCCAGTCAGGTCGAAACGGCCCCGGCGTGGTAGGGACAACCCCAGTCAGGTTGAAACGGCCCCCGTGAGGTAGGGACGACCCCGGTGAGGTTGAAACAGCCCCCGTGAGGTAGGGACGACCCCAGTCAGGTCGAAACGGCCCCGGCGTGGTAGGGACAACCCCGGTCAGGTTGAAACGGCCCCGGTGTGGTAGGGACAACCCCGGTGAGGTTGAAACAGCCCCCGTGAGGTAGGGACGACCCCAGTCAGGTCGAAACGGCCCCGGCGTGGTAGGGACGACCCCGGTGAGGTTGAAACAGCCCCCGTGAGGTAGGGACGACCCCAGTCAGGTCGAAACGGCCCCGGCGTGGTAGGGACGACCCCGGTGAGGTTGAAACGGCCCCCGTGAGGTAGGGACGACCCCAGTCAGGTCGAAACGGCCCCGGTGTGGTAGGGACGACCCCGGTGAGGTTGAAACGGCCCCCGTGAGGTAGGGACGACCCCAGTCAGGTCGAAACGGCCCCGGCGTGGTAGGGACAACCCCAGTCAGGTTGAAACGGCCCCCGTGAGGTAGGGACGACCCCGGTCAGGTTGAAACGGCCCCGGTGTGGTAGGGACAACTCCAGTCAGGTTGTAACAGCCCCGGTGTGGTAGGGACAACCCCGGTGAGGTTGAAACGGCCCCCGTGAGGTAGGGACGACCCCAGTCAGGTCGAAACGGCCCCGGCGTGGTAGGGACAACCCCGGTCAGGTTGAAACGGCCCCCGTGAGGTAGGGACGACCCCGGTGAGGTTGAAACGGCCCTGGTGAGGCTCAGACGGCCCTGGTGAGGTTGAGACTGCTCCAGTGAGGCTGGGACAAATAAAGGGGACCAGTATGGACTGATGAACAGGTGTAGATACAGAAGCAGAGCAACATTGAACAGAATGTTAAACTACAATGGGGAGCCTGGGGAGGGTTGGGGGGGGATTAAGAGACCAACTGAAGGACCTATATGCATGCATATAAGATTAACCAATGGACACAAGACACGGGACGGGGGGGGGCGGGGGGTAGGGGCCGAGGGAATGTCATGGGGGGGAAAAAGGAGACATATGTAACACTCTTTGTAATACTTTAAGAAATAAAAATTATTATAAAAAAAAAAAAAAAAAAAAAAAAAAAAAAAAAAAAGAATTCCTACAACCTGACAACAAAAAACAACCTAATTATAAAATGGGCAAAGGACGTGAACAGACAATTTCACCAAAGATGACTTACAAATAGCAAACAATGAAAAGATGCTCAAAACCACAGTGAGGTATCAGTGCACACCCATTAAGGAGATGACTAGGAAAAAAAAGGTGGCTATTATCAAGGGGAAAAAACAACAAATGTTTGCAAGGATATAAAGAAATCAGAACCCTTGTACACTGTTGTAGGAATGTAAAATGGTGCATCCATTATAGAAAACAGTATGGCGTATCCTAAAAAATTAAAAATAGAATTATCATATGATCCAACAACCCCACTTTTCGGTATATATCCAAAAGAATTAAAGCAGGGTCTTTTGCCCGGCCGGCATGGCTCAGTGGTTGAATGCTAACTTATGTACCAGGAGATCATGGTATGATTCCCTGTCAGGGCACATGTCTGGGTTGTGGGCTTGATCCCCAGTGGGAGCATGCAGGAGGCAGATGATCAGTGATTCTCTCTCATCATTGAGGTTTCTGTTTCTTTCTTTCTCTCTCTCTCTCTCTCTCTCTCTCTCTCCCTCTCCCTCTCCCCCTTCATCTCTAAAATCAATAAAAATGTGTTTTTTAAAAAGCAATGTCTTTTAATTAACAGAAATTTGCATATTCACATTCATAACAGCATTATTCACAAGAGCCAAGAGGCAGAAGCACTCCAAGTGTCCACAGACAGATGAACTTTAAGCAAATGTGCTACAGACCCACAATGGAATATTACTCAGCATTAAAAAAGGAATTCTGAGACATGCTACAACATGGATGACCCTGAGGACACTGTACTGACTGAACTAAACCAGTCACATAAAGACGTATTGTAGTATTCTACTTATATGAGGTTATAGAAAGTAGTCAGAGTAACAGAAACAGACATCGAATGGTCGTTACCAGTGCAGGGTAGGGGAGATGGGGAGTGCTGATACACACTGAGTTCTGGGTTTCAGTTCTGCAGGATGAAAGAGTTCTGCACAACACTAAATATCCTTTACTGAACTGTAAACTTTAAAATGCTTAAGATGGCAGATTTTGTGTGTTTTATTCCACAATTATATATATTTTTAAAATGATAAATTGAAAAACAAAATAAATTTTAGACTCAAGAACACACAAAGTTCTGTAACTGTACTTATAAGAAAACCAAAATATAAAAAATATTTTAATTACTTATGTGTAAGCATACCCTCCAAACACCAAGAACTCATTTGAAGCTCGTCTGCCGGCAGTTCCCATTGGCATATCATCTAAAGGAGAAAGAGAAGAAAAATGTAGTCAGTTCTGCTGTACTGGCTACTTAAACGTAAACTGTTCTACGTGATTATTAGCATGGACGAAAAGGGGCCACATCTAAACCTGACAAGCTCAGGGGAGGCCTGCATGGCAGGACTTGCAAACTCAGATCTAAAGGAACCACACAGAATGGTCTGAAATCAAAACTTCCTGACTACCAGTGAGTCATGGCCGGTAGCCCTGTAGTCAGCCGGCATCCTCCCTGACAAAGGTCAAGCTTTACCTTACCTGAGCCTGTCTACTGCCTTTTTGCATCTAGGATAACATCCCTTTGGAATGTCAGGGTAACCCATTTTCCAGGGCACAACCTCCCACCAGAGCAGGAGCCCACAGAGCCCTCACTGTTACCCTGCTCCCCACACACCATCTCCATGTGTGTAAATGTTACTTTCCTATGCCCACCAACGGAAGGAAGCATGTGTCTCTAGGGCTTACTAGTACTTTTTATCCAATCCCAGAGATCTCCCCATTTTGCTTTCTCCCGCCTCCCTAACCCATCCCCAGTGGATCTCATATAATTCCCTGACACCTTCTATTTGGTTCTAATGTGTAAAATAAGGAGCAAAGCTGCCGTTCTCTGGAGCATTTTCTCAATCCACTGAGGTTTTGCTTCCTCGGTGGATTTGACAACAGTTTGGCTCAAATAAACTCATAAAAATTCTCTACAGGTTTGGATGTTTCTTATGTCGACATTAGGAAACAATTTGAGCACAATCATTTGCCTACATGCAATTTCGTCCATGAGTAACAACAGGTGAACACACAACATTGTACGCAACTGAATTCACAGGTTGCAAGCCTTTCAATTCCCACTTCTAAAAGCAAATATCAGGTCTTATTAAGGTAAAGTGTCACATTTATTGCAGTATTTATGTATTTCTTCACCATTTAACATGTGAAAAAAGTGTGCTTTTTTTTTTAAACTGTGCTGTTTTATTGTGCTTTTTATGTCACTGACAAAAGTTTTGAGTATTGTATCCCCTAATCTCAATTTGCCCATAAACTCTGCTGTTTTTACTGAACTCTGCAGGTTATGGTGATTTTTAGGAACATACATCACATTCTAGCACAACTGATGGTAAACAAAGTCTAGTTCACTCTAACACTGGAGCACCTCCGTCCTCCTGCATAATAAATACTCTCTTGGGTCTTGCATGGGTTGTTGAACAAGCTGTCATGGAAACTGGGGCCTCTCAGAGTCAGAAGCCTAGCCTCGAGGCTTGGCTTCTCCACTGTGGCCGGACCAAAGGCCTGGGTCCCAGGTGCCAGAGGAAAACCAGGGCCGGCAGCCAGGGGAAGGAAGGCCTATTGCGCGAATCTTTGTGCAACGGGCCTCTAGTCTATATAATAAAAGCCTAAGTGACCATTACGGCGGAAAGACCAGAACAACTGGTCACTATGATGCACACTGACCACCAGGGGACAGACGCTCAATGTAGGAGCTGCCCCCTAGTGGTCAGTGTGCTCCCACAGTGGGAGCGCTGCTCAGCCAGAAGCCAGGCTCACAACTGGCGAGTGCAGCAACTGAGCGCTAAGGAGTCAGCGGGCAGGCGGTAAGGAGCGAGGGGTCCCAGACTGTGAGAAGGATGTCCGAGTGGTCATGGACTGTGAGAGGGCGCAGGCCAGGCTGAGGGGCCTCCTTCTTCACCCCCGCCCCCCCCCCCCCCAGTGCATGAATTTCGTGCACCAGGCCTCTAGTAGTTAATATGTATTCATGTGAAATCAATGTTGACCAAATAATATACATTTTTAAGAAAGTAAACTTTTCTGCTAACTGGTACTCAAAAAGGTGGAGGGGTCACAAAAACCCCTTTGACTCGTCCTGAAGGGGAACTGAGAAATGCATTTATTTGGTACATCTCAGGTCCCTGCTCTAAGGAAGATTCTATTCTAGTAGTAAAAGAGGGTGATCATGTCAGAAGTGGTAAGAGTTTAAGGAAAATAAATTAGAATAAGAGAATAAAGACCAGTGGGCAAGGAAGCAGTTCTATTTTAAAGACAACAGTTGCCTATAGGGTAACAGAGGAAAAGGGTAGATGGGGCAGGGATAGAAGCTAGATTTCACTAAGTGTCCTTCATTTTGTAGCTTTGAGTTTGAAACCATACATAATTATGAAACAAAATTAAATTTAAAAAAAAGAACAATCCCTAGAAATCAAAAGTAGAATGTAGCAAAGGAACCTAACCATATATTAATTTGATAGCATAATCACCAAAATAGAGACAGGCTAACAAGCCAGGACAAGCAGAATAGGGAAACTGAGACAAATAATTAAATAGCAGTTTTCAGTCACCTAGAAAATCTAGATGCCAAGCAGTTGGCCGCCATCTAGTAAATCCTATCTTCCCTAAACCAAGGACACTTGAGAGGCATAAATGGCTCACACTTCTCCTCCCCAACCAGAGGGTAATAGCTTAAATCACCCTACTCAGGGAGACACAGCAGAAATCCACTGAGTGCCATTTTCCAGCCACACCCAAGGACAAATGAAGAGACTAAATCTCATTTTGATACATCAGCATAAAGCTGATGACTATTCTATCAATCCTCCCCTAAAACCTCCCAGTCTTTAAAACCCTCAAAACACAGGCCCTAGTATGCACTCTCCTTCCCAGGAGCACTCCTGCTCCCCTCTTGTTCCCCCACCAGCATGCACTTCCTAAACTCTAAGGGACCCCATGAGGCTTGCGGCCAGGGCAGCAATGGGCAGTGGCAGTTGGTCTCAGGCTACCCCCTCCGAACCTGTCCCCAAAGCCCCCTTTTCTCTTACTTCTTAGTGAGCCAAAGCAGCCCCGCCGAGGCTCCTTCCCTGCCCTTCCTTGTGTGAGGTTCCCAGCGCTAGCAAACGTCCTCTAACAGTCACTGGACCCATGATGTGACATCTTCCCTGCACCGAGCCAAGAACACACTCACGGGCAGCCGGCTCTAGGCAGACCCCTCAGGGTCAGGTCCCCTTTCCAGTAACAAAATGAATTTTTGTTAAACTTGGTGATTTAATTAGACATTCCTAATGGTATTATCCTAAGGACAAAAATACCCACAAAAAGTTTTTTAAATGTTTTTTAGTAATCAGATTATTTTGATACCATGTTGTTATTTTGAAACTATAGGGGGGAAAGGGAAGGAGAGATTAGAGCCTAAACTTACAAGGGCAAAAGAACAGAAAAGTCAACAGCCACAAAAATTTGGAAGCTAAAAGTTGATGTAAGCAGTGTTTGACCTAGCAAGCCGAAAAAGCCCACAAGTACCATCTTATCAGATTCACAACAGGCTGGTCAGTAGTAGTGCCGGATCCCCATATAGGAAAAGACGGGGACAGAGGGAAGCACAGGTCTCTGAGCCGCAGAACACCAGGCAGAGGTGAAGGCAGCACGATACAGCGAGAAAGGGGGTTAGTGCCATCTCACACACTGACTACTGAGACCTCCAGCCTCTCCCCTTGTTGGACTCCCCCACATGGCATCAGGTACAGACTCTTCAGGCAGAAGACTGGCCGAGTCTTCTCTGGGGACCCGAGAAGCCCCTCAAAAAGGAAGCACTCCAAGGCAGTGACTCAGCCTTATCACCCAGAGAGAGGCTTACTATTCATAAGACCCACTACCTGCAGAGCTTTCAAACTTCGTTTTAATTTTCCATTCTTAATTATGAGCATACTACAATCACCAAATATCCCAGGAAAGAATCTAATATGAAGCCCAGACTCCAAAACAAAGTAGGTAGGGAAAAAAAAGAACTACAATATTTTTCAAGGAAAAGTTAAAAAAATATATATAATGAATGACTTCAGAGATAAAACAAAATATTTCACCCCAAAGTAAGAACAATACTACTCAAAGGGGGGAAAAAGAGCTTCGGAAAATTCAAAATATGAGAGCATAAATGAAAAATGCAATAGAAGTGTTAGAAAAAACATTAAGGAAATTTCCCTAAAAAGTAAGACCAAAAGATGGAAAATCAGACCCCCCCCCAAAAAAAAAGAAAGAAAGAAAATCAGAGAAGGGTATTCAGGTATCTGTTATCACTTTAAATTGTACAGATGTTTTAAATACCTTTTATGGGCTCTTCCCATATCTATTTTCCCATGTAAGGGGCTTAAAAGTCGTCATTCCAACCTAACAAGTAAAAAGCTGAACAGACTGAAAAGTCAACAATTCTTGGAACCGAAAGAGAGGGGAGCACACAGGGCAAACGGATGCCCCAAGATGAGACAGACAAGCCTAGGGAGCTCGGGCTTACCTGAGGAGACAGACTCGCCAGCAGAAACCTCCCTGGAAATCAGAGCCAGGACAGGGAAGCTTGCAACTAATTGACAATTTGCTGGACACGCAGTGCAGACAACTCCAAGAGTTACAAACCCCAGCGGACCCAGTCAGAGGGCATCAAAGTATTGTCAGATTTAAGTCTAGGAGCTCAATCAGACTCCCACAGTGAGTATCTGAGAAAGATCTCTTCTTGCTTCCAGGAGGGAAAGGGGAAAAGAAACGTTTTTAAGTCAGAGCATTCTGAGATTATTAACAAGGCCTGCCCTTGGGGGAAACTATTAATCTGCTCAGGTTAAACTCAGAGCCAACTGCCCTGGGGGAAGGGAAATACTCAATGCCAGCCCCTCTGGCCATCCTGTCCCACCTACAGCAGGAGACTAGAAGACTGAGCCTAATCACAGGCCCACGGAAGGCTCCCCTCCGCTCAAACCCTGCCACCACATCACTAAGGCCTCTTTACAGCAGTTCCTTTCACCTATACATTAAGTGCAGCTATCAAGAAAAAATTACAAGGCATACCAAAAAGCAAAAAATAGTCTGAAGAAACAGACATGGCAGGGATGTTAAAGTTACCAGGCCAGGAATTTGAAACAACTATAATTAATATGCTAAGGATGTTACCAGGGAGATGAGACCTCGGTTGTTGTCTTCTTGAGGGAAAGATCTCAATCGAGACAATGTGTAGAAAAGCAAGCAAGAATTTACTGGCCGCAGCAAAAATAACACTGAGGAGAGTGAAACAAGGAAGAGCATAGAAGCAGCAGCAGGGCCCAGGCTAGGCTGCCAGGGCTCACTGAGAAGTCAGAGAAAAGGGGTCTTGGAGACAAGCTCAGGGGGTAAGTCCGGGATGAGCTGCCACTGCCGCTGCCCTTTGCTCCCCTGGGGTCCCTTAGAGGTTAGGGACACGTGCCTGTGGGGGAAGGAGAGAGGGAAGGGAACGGCAGGGCATGCCCAAGGGAGAGCACCCTGGGAATGAGCTGCAGCTGCCCATTACTCCCTTGTTGTAAGTCTCATGGGGTCCCTTAGATGTTAGGGGATGGGGGGCCGGGGGGGGAGGACAGCATGGGTGTGCTTCCTAGAGGGAGAGTGAGCTGGGACCTTCATTTTCAGGGGTTTAAAGGCTGGGCATTTAGGGGAGGTCTTAGGGGCGGATCAATAGAGTATTTATCAGCTTTATGCTGATATACCAAAATGAGATTTATTCTCTTAATTTGTCTGTCCTTGGGTGTGGCTGGCAAATACACTAACTGGATTTCTGCTGTCTCCCTGAGTAGGGTGATTTAAACTATTTGCCCTCTAGTAGGGAAGGAAAAGTGCAAACTCTTAAGTGTCCTTGGTTTAGAATAGACAGAATTTACTAGGTGGCTGCAAACTGCTATTTATCTGTCTCAGTTTCCCTATTCCGCTTGTCCTGGAGTTTTCCTAGCTTCTTACTGTTCTATAACAATGGGTCTAATGGGAAAAAGTAGATAGCATGCAAGAACAGAGGGGCAATATAAGCAGAGATGGAAATCCTAAGAAAGAACTAAAAAGGCAAGAGATTAAAAACAAAACAAAATTCTGTAACAGAAATGAAGAATGCCTTTGATGAGCTTATTAGGAGACTGGAAACAGCTGATGAAGAATCTCTGGGCTAGAGAATATATCCACAGAATCCTCATAAACCGAAAAACAAAGAGACCAAGACTTAGAAAACAAGAACAGCATCCACATATCCACGATCTGTGGAACAACTAGTATAAAACATGCTTAATGAGATTACCAAAAGGAGAAGGAATGAAGCAAATATTTAAAACCATAAGTAATGTCAGACACCAAAGCACAGATCCTGAAAGCTCAGAGAAGACCAAGCGAGATAAATACTTAAAGCAAGTACAGTCATGCATTACTTGATGACCCTGAGGATGCATTGTCAGGCGACTTCATCATCGTGGGAACGTAAGAGTGCCTTACAAACTCTAGATGGGGTAGCCCCTAACACCTCGACTATACGGCATGTCCTACTGCCAGTAAAAGACAAAAAAACAACTTTCCCTCCAGCCCTCTGGGTTCTTGGGTGAGACATCCTGTAGTAAAAGACAGATTAACAGAGAAAAAAGCTTAATAACATGGGAGAGACCCAGGAAAACTGAGTAACTCACCAAAATGGCTGAAGCCACCACCTTAAATACCATCTTCAAGTGAAGACAAAAGAAAATTCTCGGGGAGGAGAGTCAGCTATGGGAGGTTACCAGGAAAGGCACAGGTTAACAAGAGTGCGGTTGTTGTGCAAATTTCAGTCCTTGTCTTCTGAGCTGATAGAATATCTAGAGATAAGGTCATCCTCCCTCTTCCTGACAACCTTACAATGAACACCTCCCTTACAAATGTCTTTTATAAATGGTAACTTTTACCATGTCTACTATTTCTTAAAATTAACCAGCCAGCCGAAACCGGTTTGGCTCAATGGATAGAGCATCAGCCTGCGGACTGAAGGGTCCCAGGTTCGATTCCGGTCAAGGGCATGTACCTTGGTTGCGGGCACATCCCCAGTGGGAGATGTGCAGGAGGCAGCTGGTCGATGTTTCTCTCTCATCGATGTTTCTAACTCTCTATCTCTCTCCCTTCCTCTCTGTAAAAAATCAATAAAATATATTTAAAAAACAAAACAAAACAAAACAAAACAAAAATTAACCAGCCAAAAAGAATCCTTATGCCAAAGAGATATATTTTGGGGCAACAAATTCTGTTTTCCTACAGCTCCTAGACTACAAATATTTACAGCATGTTACTGTATTGAATACTACAGGCAACTGTAACACAATGGTAAGTATTTGTTAAATATGTTGCTCTGAGATGTTACAAGGCTAAGACATTGCTAGGCAACAGGAATTTTCCAGGTCCATTATAATCTTAGTAGTGGCCCGGTGCACGAATGTGTGCACAATGGAAGGAAATTAATTAGAAGAAATATTTTAATATTGCTATTCGCCCTTTCTCTCTAATAGAAGTGTCAACAAAATTCAAGATCGACAATGACAGATTGAAACACATGCACGCGATTGCTGCCAGTGAGAGCTTTATATGTATCACGCATGCACGAGTCAACTTAGCCTTTCATAGATATAGAATAAACTTGTTTAATTAGACCTGCTTTCTGATTTAGCTACTTTTTCCAGCCCAGTGAAGCACCCCAACTTCTCTTTCAGGTAACTATCAGCAACACAGCAGTAAATATCAACACAAAGCAGATTATTATTGTAGATCACGAAGGGAGAACAAAGGGTAAAATATTTAGCTGCAGCAGTGTTTGACTATATTCTGCACAGTGAGAAAACCTGAAGTCATTTTCAAGGTCTACCATTTCTTTCTTCTTTTCAGCCAGGTCAAGTTTCTAAGCTTTCTAAATCTCTATTTTCTGGCTAATGTTAAGAAAATAGGATTTCACCAAGTCTCCTATCTACCCACTCCAGGACTTCTGTGAGGATCAAATGAGATGAGGCACAAGAAAACACTTCACAGGCATTTGGTGAAAGTGTAAAATGTTTCCACCTGGCTATAAAGCAAGTTGTGTCCCTGAGCTAAAGAAACCGCAAGGAGGCTAGTCGCTAGGGAGAAGAAGCTGGGCATTGCTACGTGACATCATTACCCGGCACCCACAGCCACCGTTTCTGGGCAGGGCTGGGCTGTGGGCCGCATTTTGTATCATGGGGTCTCAGCGGCATTGGCTGTAATTTGGTGGGGTGTCACTCCGGGGTGGTGGCAGGGCCTGTGTTGGGGGAAGCCAAGTGTTGCTTTGTGGGCACGAGGTCCATGGTACTGTCTCTCTGTAAATGGCCAGTACGTGTCATGGGAGCTCCTGCATTGAGCGCCTGCCTCCTGGTGGTCAGTGCATGTCATAGTCACCGTTTGGACAGCCGGACACTTAGCATATTAGCCTTTTACATATATAGATGGGCCCACCTTTGTATATGTCAGCGGTTCTCAACCTGTGGGTCAAGACCCCTTTTGCGGTCGAATGACCCTTTCATAGGGTTCGCCTAAGACCATCCTGCATATCAGATAATTACATTACGATTCATAACAGTAGCAAAATTACAGTTATGAAGTAGCAGCGAAAATAATTTTATGGTTGGGTCACAACATGAGGAACTGTAGTTAAAGGGCCAGAAGGTTGAGAACCACTGGTATATGTGGTCCGTCACTGACCTAAACATCATAATGCGGTACATGACTGTACCTCTAGGCATATCATTTTCAAAGAACAGAAAATCAAAAATAAAGAAAAAATCCTGAAAGATGCCAGAGGAAAAGAACACTAAACCTATAGAGGGACAAAGATAAAACCTTCATCTACGTCTCTTCAGAAACCATTCAAGCAAGAAAAGAGTAAAATGAAATATTTAAAGTGTTGAGAGAAATAAGCCACCAACTTAGAGTTTTGTATCCTGCAAAATTATCCTTCAAAAGTGAAGAAAAAGACTTTCTCAGACAAATAAAAATTGAGGAATTTCTTGCCACTGGATCTGCCTTGCAAAAAATGTTAAAAATTCTTTAGAGAGAAGGAAAATAATATAACAGAAAAATGGATCTACAAAAAAAAAAAAAGGAAGATCATCAAAGAAGGAATAAGTGAAGGTAAAATAAAAACTTTCATTTTTCTTATTCTTAAATGATCTAACAGTTTGCTCAAAATAATAATAGCAACAATGTATTAAGTTATACCTTATGTGTAACACTTATGAATGCTTATACTAGTGAAATGAATGATTGCAATAATAAAAGAGATAGGAGAAACGAATAAGAATTATTTTGTTATTAATAAGGTGAACTCACACTACCTGTGAAGTGATATAGTGTTATTTGAAAGTGAACTTTGATTATTTATAAATGTATATAAAACTTTAGGGCAACCACAAAAAAAGTTTTTAAAAAATATATGACTTTTTTTTTATAGATTTCAGAGAGAAAAGAAGAGGGAGAGAGAGGTAGAAACATCCATGATGAGAGAGATCACTGATTGGCTGGCTCCTGCACACCCCTTACTGGGGATCCAGCCCAAAACCCGGGCATGTGCCTTAATCAGGAATCAAACCCTGACCTCCTGATTCATAGGTCGATGCTCAACCACTGAGCCACAAAACTATAGACTTTAAAGTTTTAAAAAGTATAATTGATATGCTAAATACAGAAAGAAAATGAAATCATAGTTGGAAAAACAAAAGAGTGAAAGACAATAATTGAAACAAAGAACAATGACAATAGAAAAAAGTGACAAATATGGTAGATATTAACCCAACTCTATCGATAATCACTTTTAACATTAATGGTCTAAATGCACCAATTAAGAGAAATTTCAGAGTGGATGAAAACATACAACCCAACTATTCGTTGCCTACAAGAAACTCACGTTAAAACATAGAAACACATAGAGATTAAAAGTAAATGGATGGCTCTGGCAGGTGTGGCTATGTTGGTTGGATGTCATCCCATGCACTGAAAGGTTGCTGGTTCAATTCCCAGTCAGGGCACATGCCCAGGGTGTGGGCTCAATCCTCCAGTAGGGGGTGTGCAGGAGGCAGCTTATCAATGATTCTCTCTCATCACTGATATTTCTATCTCTTACTCCCTTCTCCTTTCCTCTCTGAAATCAATAAAAATATATTTTTAAAAGGAAAAGAGCTTATTTGCTCTTTATTAAAAAAAAAAAAGAAGAAGAAGAAGAAGAAGAAGAAGAAGAAGAAAATATACCTGGTCAGTGTGGTTCAGTGGTTGAGCATTGACCCATGAACCAGGAGGTCACCAGATGGATTCCCAGTCAGGGCACATGCCCAGGTTGCAGAACTGATCCCCAGTAGGGGGCATGCAGGAGGCAACTGATCGATATTTCCCTGTCTCACTGATCTCCCTTCTCCCTCTCCCTTCCTCTCTCTCTAAAAATCAATAAAAATATATTGTTTTAAAAAAAAGTAAATGGATAGGAATAAAAACCCATGCTAATACTAATAGAAAGCAGGGGTACTATATTAATTTCAGACAAAGCAGACGTCAAAGTAAGAAAAGTAATCAGAGATGAAGAAGGGCATTACATATTGATAAAATTATATTTATGTAAATATAAATTCTTCAAGACATAACAATTCTTAACATGTATGCCCCTAACAACAGAATCAAACCATTAAGGCAAAAACTGATACAAGTGCAAGGAAAAATAGATGAATCCACTATTATAGTTGGAGACCTCAATAATCCTCCCTCGGAAATAGATCCAGCGGACAAAAAAAATCAGTAAGCACATAGTTAAACTCAACAACACCATCAATCAACTGGATATAATAGACATCTATATATAGGCTACTTCATCCAACAACAGAATACACATTTTTCTCAAGCTCACCAAAATAGATTAGACCAGGGGTGGGCAAACTTTTTCACTCGAGGGCCACAGTGGGTTCTTAAACTGGACCGGAGGGCCGGAACAAAAGCATGGATGGAGTGTTTGTGTGAACTAATATAAATTCAAAGCAAACATCATTACATAAAAGGGTACGGTCTCTTTTTTTTTTAGTTTTATTCATTTCAAACGGGCCGGATCCGGCCCACGGGCCGTAGTTTGCCCACGGCTGGACTAGACCATAAAACATACCTTAACAAATTTAAAAGAATAAAAATCACATGTCTCTTCTCTCAGATAATGATGGAATAAAACTAGAAATCAATAATAGGCCCTAGCCAGTTGCTCAGTGGTTAGAGCATCAACCCACGGACTGACGGGTTGTGGGTTCGATTCCAGTCAAGGGCACCTACCTCATATCTTGGTTGCAGGCTCAATCCCTGGCCCTGGTTGGGGAGCGTGTGGAGGCAACCAATCAATATGTCTCTCTCACACTAATATTTCTCTCTGTTCCTCCCTCTCCCTTCCACTCTCTCTAAAAATCAATGGAAAAATATCCTCAATGAGGTGCCGGGGACCAACTCCAGCATGTCGTAATTTCAAGAGTTCCATCAAAAGGCTGATGAAACTTGGGGACTCAACAGGGTTGAGTCACACATGTAGTCACCTGTTGCGAATGGCTAAAGGCATTTCCCCAAACCTGAATAGGAAACTGATTGTGGCTGCCAGATAATTAAAGAGCATCTTAATCTGCATGTTATTGCCTCCTACTGACCAAACACCTAAACAGCCGTAGGCTAATTCCCCCAAACTGACAATGCTTCTGTACCCTTTGAAACCTTACCCTTTGACTTGTATTATCTCTACCTTGCCTTAGGACAAATTGTGTTAATAAAAGCAAGGGTCCTAGACAAGGAGGGAGTCTTCAGTTCCTTTAGCTGACCCCCAATGCCTTTCAAAATTATATCTCGTCTCCGGACTCTCTATTAGTCCCTGGATTCTTTAATCTACGCATCAGCCTTTTCCAGATTCCTGAACCCTTCTTGATGCTGGGACAAGAACCCCGGCAATGAGAATTAATTAAAAAAAGAAAAAGATATCAGTAACAAAAAGATAACTGGAAAATCCCAAAATATGTCGAAATTGAACAACAAACACACTTCTAAATAACTCATGAGACAAAGAACATAGTACTTCAAGAGAAATTTTAAAGTATTTTGAGGGAGAAACCAAGATGGCGGCATAGGTTAACGCCGGAGTTTGCTGCCTCAAACAACCACTTCAAAAAAACAACTAAAAGATGGAACGAACATCACCCAGAACCACAGGAAGGCTGGCTGAGTGGAAATCCTACAACTAGAAGGAAAGAGAAATCCCTACCGAGACTCAGAAGAGGCGCAGTGCGAAGTGAAATACTAAGGTGCGGAGTGCATGTGGAGCAGGCCGGCGGCGGGGGCGCGATTGTTGTTTTCAATCGGGAGGGAGTTTCAGACTCTGAGCTCCAGATCCGGGCAAGTCTCTAGGGACCCAGACTCAAATGGGAGAAGCAGGACTGTCTGGCTTTGGTTGGAACTCGAATGCAGCTTTCTCTCTGTGGTTTGCAGCGGTTGCCGGGACTCTGAAAGGCAGAGCACCTGGGGACGGAACTGAGAGCAGCCATAACTGCTCGCTCCGCCCGCCCTCTAGATCCTGCCCTGCCCAAGCCCTGCATAGAGGCATTTGCCGGATAGCCTTAGGCAAACGCTAGATTAGCACCGCCCTAGAGATCCAGCACAGAAGCTCTCCCACTGCAGACACAGCTGATTCTCATAGCCAGTTAGCCTGGAGGTCAATTCACCCCCAGTATTGCAGACAACAATTAAGGCTTAACTACAACAACACTGCACACAAAGACCACAAGGGGGTGCACCAAGAAAGCTTAAAAAATGCGGAGACAAAGAAACAGGACAGAAATGGAGGATATAGAGCTAAAAAACGCACTTTTAAGGTCTTTCAATAATTTTCTAGAAACTGCCGATAAACTTGATGAAATCTACAAGAAATCTAATGAGACCCTAGATGTTGTGATAAAGAACCAACTAGAAATTAAGCATACACTGACTGAAATAAAGAATATTATACAGACACCCAACAGCAGACCAGAGGAGCGCAAGAATCAAGTCAAAGATTTGAGATGCGAAGAAGCAAAAAACACTCAACCAGAAAAGCAAAATGAAAAAAGAATCCGAAAATACGAAGATAGTGTAAGGAGCCTCTGGGACAGCTTCAAGCGTACCAACATAGAATTATAGGGGTGCCAGAAGATGAGAGACAGCAAGATATTGAAAACCTATTTGAAGAAATAATGACAGAAAACTTCTCCCACCTGGTGAAAGAAATGGACTTACAGGTCCAAGAAGCGCAGAGAACCCCAAACAAAAGGAATCCAAAGAGGACCACACCAAGACACATCATCATTAAAATGCCAAGAGCAAAAGACAAAGAGAGAATCTTAAAAGCAGCAAGAGAAAGAAAGTCAATTACCTACAAGGGAATACCCATACGACTGTCAGCTGATTTTTCAACAGAAACTTTGCAGGCCAGAAGGGAGTGGCAAGAAATATTCAAAGTGATGAATAGCAAGAACCTACAACCAAGATTACTTTATCCAGCAAAGCTATCATTCAGAATTGAAGGTCAGATAAAGAGCTTCACAGATAAGGAAAAGCTAAAGTAGTTCATCAGCATCAAACCAGTATTATATGAAATGCTGAAAGGTATCCTTTAAGAAGAAGAGGAAGAAGAAGAAAAAGGTAAAGATACAAATTATGAACAACAAACATGCATCTATCAACAAGTGAATCTAAGAATCAAGTGAATAAATAATCTGATGTACAAAATGAACTGGTGATTATAATAGAATCAGGGTCATAGAAAGGGAATGGACTGACTATTCTTGGGGGGGAAAGGGGTGTGGGAGATGCGGGAAGAGACTGGACAAAAATCGTGCACCTATGGATGAGGACAGTGGGTGGGGAGTGAGGGTGGAGGGTGGGGCGGGAACTGGGAGGAGGGGAGTTATGGGGGGAAAAAGAGGAACAAATGTAATAATCTGAACGATAAAGATTTTAATTTAAAAAAAAAGTATTTTGAAGTAAATGAAAATGAAAACACAACTTATCAAAACTTGTGGGAAGCAGTGAAAGCAGTGCTTGAAAAGAAATGTATAGCATTGAATGCAAATATTAGAAAACAAAAAAGATCTGAATTCAATCTAAATTTCCACCTTAGGAAACTAGAAAAAGAAGAGCAAATTAAATTCAAAGAAAGCATAAAAGGAATAATAAAAATTAGAGCAGAAATTAATGAAACTGAAAACATAAATCAACAAAACCAAAAGTTGGTTATTTGAAAAGACTGAGAAAATCGGTAAGCTTCCAAGGTAACTAAGAAAAAAAGAGAAAGGACACAAATTGTAATTTTGGAAATGAAATAAGTGACATGCCTAAAGGTCCCACTGATATTGAAAAGATAGATAATGGGGGGGGGGGGGGGGGAGAAGAAGAGGAAATAGATAATAAAGTGCTACTATGAATAACTCTATGTCCCACGAATTTGATAACCTAGATGAAACGGACCAATTCTGTAAAACACCCAATCTGCCAAAACTCACACATGAAGACACAGACAATATAAACAGGCCTATAGTATTTAGTATAGAAACTTGGATTCATCTTTCTTTATAAAAGTTCTTCCTATCTATCTATGATGTTCATTCTGCCATTATCTCTGAAGGCATCCAGATTGTTTTGACTCCTCTGACGCTTAGGTTTTTTCCAAAAGAGGTCTTCCCTTAATTCCTCTCCTTAAATTTAACTTAATTTCTCTTATTATTTTGGCTTCTCTATTTCTTTAGACACAAACAGAATTTGAGATCATTTCCTATAGTTTTCATGTACCTTCAGAATCCAAAGTTACTGTTGTATGGAAGATGGCCAAGCAGATTTTAGAAAGGTAGGCATGTAATACTGGGAATTCAAACAACTAAATAAGAGAGCATATATAAAGGTTAAAAAATGCTAGTCTAGTAAATTAAAAAATACAATGTGTACAAGTAGAAAAGATTCTCACATGAGTGGTCTGACGAGATGTTGTGTGGAACCAAAACAAAGTCATCCGTGTCACAAGAAGAGTTCTTGCTACTAGTACTGGCAGAATCTTTGGACACTTGTAGATAGTTGGGAGGACCCAATGGTGGGGAGGATAGGTTTTCTTCCTGAATATGCTGCATATCTGCAAGGGACTAAAATTAACAACGTAAAGTTAACACTGGCCTAATAATAAAGTGCAAGTCAGAACAGGCATTACAATAAAGAGTTGGTGTTTTGTTTTTTTTCATTCAATTAGGCATAAAGTTCAATTCCATCTAAAATTTCAATAAATCTCTTTGGAAATCTTTCCCTTCAAAAAGCACAGTTTTTAATCTCTTTGCATAAAGACTTGTTAAATATTTTCCAAAAGTGATACTTAAAAATATATCATGCTGCCCTAGCCGGTTTGGCTCAGTGATAGAGCGTCAGCCTGGGGACTGAAGAGTCCCGGGTTCGATTCCTGTCAAGGGCACATGCCCGGGTTACGGGCTCGACCCCCAGTAGGGGTGTGCAAAAGGCAGCCAATCAATGATTCCCTCTCATCACTGATGTTTCTATCTCTCTATCCCTCTCCCTTCCTCTTTGAAATATATATATATACACACACACACACACACACACACACACACACACACACATATATATATATTATGCCATTTAGCACATGTACCTGTATGCCTCACCTACAAGTTTTATGATGAGTCTGTACCATCCCAACATCCCGTTTCAGCTCATTGCCTAGCAAAGCAGATACTCAATAACTGTTTACTTAACAACTGCAATAAACTGTCCAGGGACTTTGATGGCATCTTGCAAGCACACACAGTTTTAAATCTCCAAATGCAAAAAACACCGTAAACGGGAAAGCAGACCATATTATGTAAAAATGTAAACAAACCAATAAGGATAACTGCATTTCAGCCGAGAGATGTATTTACACTCACAAAAAGAAAGATTTGGAAAACCTTCAAGGTATGGGTGCACTTCTTTTGCTTTCCTTTGTTAGGGGGAGGAGTTGGTCTGTGGGAGATGGGACAGCAAGGGAAGAAAACATATGAATATATATAAACAAATACTCAGGTGTAAGTAGCTCTTTGCACCTTTTGGCACTTGCCTAGTTCAAGGTCTCTAGTGACAACTCTAATTGAATGTCTTGATTATGCAATGGTTTTCTAAAACATCGAAATGCATGAGTTATTATGTGTTTAGTCCCTATTACAGTTAGCCTTTGTTTCTATTTAAGAAGGGAAAAAATACTTTGTAATGCTCTTTAAATTCGTTGCTGGTGTTTCTTTGAAAGTTACTGTGCAATGAAATCTGTCTCAAATCTCCTTATCTCTTCTTTTTGTGTGTGATGCACACTTGATATAAAACCTCATTACTTTTTTAAAAATATGTTTTTATTGATTTCAAAGAGAGGAAGGAAGAGGGACGGAGAGATTGAAACATCAATGATGAGATACAAACATTGATCGGCTACCTCCTGCAAGCCCCCTACTGGGGATTGAGCCACAACCGGGGCATGTGTCCTGACCAGGAATCGAACTGTGACCTTCTGGTTCATGGGTCAACGCTCAACCACTGAGCCTCTCTGTCCAGGCCTCCTTATTACTTTTTGAAGATAATTTATATCTCAAGGAAGGTAAGACGGAAGGACTAACTATTCTGAACATCAACCATAGGCTGGACACTGTGAAGAGCTTTCCTTAACTTCAGTCCCATTATGGAATCCATTCCATCTTTAAATAAACAGAACTCAGGTCAGGATTTGCCCAAAATCACACAACTAGAAGCAATTGAGTTGAGATGTTATTCCAAGTATATCCACGTCTTTCTAGCGGTTTAGGCAGAAACTTTCTGAATTTCTTCCTCTGCTATTTATTTTTTTCTAAATATATTTTATTGATATTTTACAGAGAGGAAGGGAGAGGAATAGAGAGTTAGAAACATCGATGAGAGAGAAACATTGATCAGCTGCCTCCTGCACACCCCCTACTGGGGATGTGCCCGCAACCAAGGTACATGCCCTTGACCGGAATCGAACCTGGGACCCTTCAGTCCGCAGGCTGTCGCTCTATCCACTGAGCCAAACCGGTTAGGGCTTCCTCTGCTATTTATAAAATTATTTGCATCCACAGCTGTCTTGGTGAAAGAGATGCTTCTCCTTGTTCAAAGCTAATCTCTCCACCATCTGTGTTCCAATTTCATTCTCCCCACCTCTTCAAGCAACTTCCCTTTCTCTGACACTTCTACCCTCTGCACATAAACATGTTTCATTTTCTCAGATCTCAAATCCCTGCAACCCTTTCAATTACCATCTTCTCTTAACATTTCTTGAAATTATCAATCTTTACTGACTCAAATTCCTCACTTCCCGTGTACCCCTAAACCAACCATAATCCACTTTCTGTCTTCAATGCTCGAATAAAATTTCCTTTATTAAGTTTACCAGTAACAACCACTGCCTACTCCTTAAGTTCCTTGAATTCTCTGCTGCAACTGAACTGCAGACCGTTCCTTTCTTGACACTCTACCCCCTCATTCAGTAACCCTGCTCTCTCTTGCTTTTCCTACTCCTCTCTTGTGAGTGCCTGCTTCTCACTTGCCCCTTAGGAGAGAGGAGTACAGAATTCCCCCAGGTGCCACCCTGCTCCTCTACTCCTCAGGTGCTTTATACTTACCCCGTCACCATGCTACCCTACCTTCAAGCACCACTTACATAATGAGGGCTCCGCAGCGCAGGTTCTCTCCAATGAGCTTTAACCCCTCTGCTACTTGCCTGTACAATGCGAATTCATCGCTTTTGTACTCCCAAGCATTCCTCCCCAGGCTCCCTTACCGAGTACCTTCACCATCATCCCTTTATCCACTGCCTTTAAGGTCCCCCTCTTCCTTAAATCCCAAGTTCAAGCATCTCCAAGCATCTGCAAACTCATTACCTTTCTCCCACCTGCTTTCCATCCCCTTCTCCTTTTCTTACTGCTGCCTTAGTTCAGGTCCTTATTCTTTTTTTTTTCTTTTAATACATTTTTATTGATTTCAGAGAGGAAGGGAGAGGGAAGGAAAGAAACATCAATGATGAGAGAGAATCATGGATCAGCTGTCTCCTGCACGCCCCCTACTGGGAATAGAGCCTGAAACCCAGGCATGTGCCCTGTCTGGGAATCAGAGCGTGAACTCCTGGTTCACAGGTCGATGCTCAACCACTGAGCAATGCCAAAAAAAACAAAAACAAAAAAGCTGCAATAGTCTTGGGTTGTTCTTTTTCCTCCAGTGGAGAGACCTCTCTACTTGTCTCTAGGCTGGTCCTCCACCTGCTTTTAGAAGCATCTAGCTTAAAAAAGAAGAAGAATCTAGCTAAAACACACAATGGATCCTATCATACCTCCATATAAAATCATCCAAATACCTTAAATAGCTTTAAGGGTAAACTTGAACTCCTTAGCAATGCCTAAATTCTTTCAAGGTACAGCTTCTCCCTGTCCCTTTAACTTGATTTTCCCTTCACCAATGCTCTTTATACCCACCAGACTGGACTGCTTAGAAGACTTGTCCAAGAGTACTTCCTGCAACGATGGAAAAGTTCCATATCTAAGCTGTCCAGTATGGCAGCAACTAGCTATATATGACTACTTAGCACTTGAAATGTGGCTAGTGTGACTAAGAAACTCATTTTTAAATTTTACTTAGTTCAAACCAATCCTATATAATAAAAGGGTAATATGCAAATTGACCCTAACAGCAGAAAGACTGGGAATGACTGGTCACTATGACACACACTGACCACCAGGGGGCAGACGCTCAATGCAGGAGCTGTCCCCTGGTGGTCAGTACACTCCCACAGGGGCTGCTCAGCCACAAGCCAGGCTGACAGCTGCCAGTACAGCGGTGGTGGTGGGAGCCTCTCCTGCCTCCTCAGCAGCGCTAAGGATGTCCGACTGCAGCTTAGGCCTGCTCCCCGCTGACAAGTGGACATCCCCTGAGGGCTCCTGTGCTGCCAGAGGGATGTCTGACTGCCAGCTTAGGCCCAATCCCCCCAGGGAGCAGGCCTAAGCCACCAGGTGGTCATCCCCCAAGGGGCCCCAGACTGCGAGAGGACACAGGCCAGGCTGAAGGACCCTCCCGAGTGCACAAGTTTTTGTGCACTGGGCCTCTAGTTTGAATATAAGTGGCCATGGAGGGCAACAGAGTTCCTTCAGTGGGCTGTGCTTCCGTGACTTCGTGAATGAAGATTTCTCTGCCTACAATACTATTCTTTTACTAATTCACCTTGCTAACTCTTCCTTCAAATCTCAGCTCAATGCCCTCTTCTGAGCAGCCTTCCTTAGTTCTTGGTCTGATCTCATGCCCCTCATCCACATTCCCACAGGCAATAAAGACATAGACAGGCCTGCTTTTAATAGTGATTGGTCAGCCTGCCTCTTCTCCGCACAATTAAAACTCCTTACTGTCATATCATTCATCAGTATCAATCAGGACCTCACACAAAGCAGGCTTTTAGTAAATGAATAAAACTAAATAATACATATTAAAGAGATATCATCTAAAGAACATTTAATCTATAGCCATGTGAAAGTAAAAAAAAAAAAAAAAAAGAATGTGCACACTTGTGTGCATTAACCCTGAGTAAGAATCTACTCCAGTCATAGGAAGGGAGAGAACGCATGTATGAAATCATCTTACTTTTGGCAGATTATGTTAAAAACCAATCAAACCTGCCATTTTCTAATCTCACCAACTGGAAATTATAGACATTCCTTCATTCCTTTTATTCTCCAGCTTCCCTTTTTATTGTCACTTTAAACGTGAGCTTTCCATAAAGGCCTTCTAAAAATGGGTTTCCTCTCAATATGCTTCCTCTCTCCTTTGCCTCTTCACTCTCGTCAGCGCTGTCCTCTCTTCCCCAGCAGCCCAAAGCCTCACTCCTGTGTTGCTCTGCTTTTCAATGCTACCTACCCAGCAGAAACACCACCATGCTCTCGCCAGGCAAAGCCATTTCCAGCTCAACATCCTTCCCACTGGCCTCTTCCTCAACCCTTGGTTATCCTACCACCCACAGGCTCCGTTACTCCTGCTCCCACAGATGCGTCCTGTTTCCTTTTTCTAGCATAAACTTTGCTTTCTGTATTATGTGTCATGCGTATCACATCTATTACTTCATAATAATAGCTACAGCTTATCAAGTACTCACTATGCCAGGCACCCTGCACATATCACCCACGTTGCCTTTATGCAAAGGTTAATTAGGCCTATCTTACAGATACAGAAGCCAGGCTCAGCTCTGGACCTGACTGGCCCAAAGTCACGAATGAGCAGGCGGCCACAGCATAGGCCAATTATGACGACTCCAAACAAAGCCTACGGTCTTTCCACGGCAATACCCTCCCTCCCCACTTATCCCGTCACTCCAAATCCAGGGCTTGTCATTCTTTAACTCGTGGGAATATGACGAAGTCTTGTTCGCCCACCTGCTTGTTCTATTCCGCTTGAGTCTGCAGGGCTTTGAGAAGGATGTTTGCCATATGCTGACTAGCATCCCGTTAGCTAAGGGTTGTTAGGTTTCCCAGGAAAATAACAATAGCAGTTGCCCTTCCTAAGTATTTATTGTGTGTCAAGCACTGCAGCAAGTGCTTTTGCTCATTTCTCCTTTTAAAACCCCATGAAGGAGGAAAATTTTACTCACTTTACATATGAGAAACCAGTTTAGAGAGATTACATCCTTTGTCCTAGTTAGTATGGCAAGCAAGGGTTATGAAGCTCCCGAGCCCCATACTGTTAGACCTCTGAGTGGCCTCAACCAGCTAATCATACCAGCACCTCCTTTTATGGCTCCCCACCCTCCTGCCAGCAGAGCTGAAGAAATTCATGGGACCAGGCTAACCTGGAACATACAATAGCTGACACAAGAGCCCTTGGACCTTCTGTTTGCAGAAAATCCTCAAGGTCACCACCCTCCCAGGCTGCAACAGAGATCTGGGGAAGGGCCGGTCTGGGAAAATACCGAAGAGGGTAAGGGAAGGCCTTGGGAGTGGAGAGGAAGCAGCAGTGACCAGAGTGAGCAGTTCTCAGGGTCAGGAAGGAGCACAGAGGGGAGGGAAGAAAGCCCTGAAGAAATGGCTTGGGAACCTCAGCAGAAAGAAGAGGCTGGAGTGGACCAACCCTGCAGGGCCAGTGACCACAACTAAGGGAGCCCAAGTCAGTGACGGACTCCAGGGTGGCTCCTCCACACGGGCATTCCATGCATAGTAACTATCCAAACTGTTCACGACATTCAGATAAAACAAGTCTTATTAATTCCTATCCGCCAGGATTTAAGTAAGAAGCTCTCTCGGTTTGCAAGTATCATCCTTCCCAACCCCAAGGGCATGCAGAGAACAGAGTAACACTCAATATTCAGAGGAAAACAGCCAGAAGATAAAACTTCTTGCTGAGGTTAAAAAAGGGTGGAGATCAAAAGCTAGATCCATTGGACCTAAGCCTCGGCTGCAGGCAAACACTACATATAAGAAGCATACCTACAGTGTAGTCACAGGCTCCATCAGTGAACAGACAGCAGCACAACTGCAAGTATTTTAATAAAACCAGAACTCACTGGTGGAGAGGCAAAGCGACAAGGCGGAGAGCTGCCGCAGGCGCTTCCCAAGGCAGAGCCAGCACACAGGGGCACGGGGACGGGGCAGGCTGTCAGAAAAACACAGGAGAGGAGGAACACCACTTTGTAGTTCAACCACATGACTCGACTAACAGAAAAACCTGTCAAAACTGCTACAGGTTTGTGTTGACCAAAAATTCACATTAACCTACTTGTTAAATGCAGCGACAACTAAAACTATTTCAATTTGGCTTTAGAAGTAAAAAACAGAACTATTATGAAATAAACACAACTACAGGTATTTAAAAAAAGTCAATGAAATCTTGAAAAACACAAGAAAAAATTAATTTTGTAATACAAAATACTAATGTTTTCCTTAAGCTTGCATTCTCTCCTTAGTAAAAATGCAAAAAGTGGGTACTCACATTTTTTTACTGGAACTTGCTCAAGAAAAGGATGGCTAAAAAACGCTTCTGTAATGAGAAATGAGAACGCAACCTTACTCAGCCGTTGACTAGCAAATAGGTTAATCTTGTCGATGTAGTAAACATAGAGATCATAAACAATTATTAACTCATTTATGTTGCCTCCATTTCCTTTAAATGTAAAAGCATATTATTTTTATAAATCAAACTTATCAAATTATACAAAATTCTTAATCAATGAAAATTTAAAAATAATTGTGAATTTTCAAAACATCCATTACCAACACAGCACACCCTGAGGCACTGAGGCAGCCGCTTTCCGGTGTGTGTTCTCAGCAGACCAGCCAGGAGCACTGGGCTGCGACCAGCCCTTCCTCGCATCTTTTGAACTATGGCTGTTCACTGTCCTAAGAGAAAATCTAGGTAGCTGATTTGTACACTAAATTCTATCCTTCTATCCCAGAAGTAGTCCTGCAGCTGGTTTCAAAAAAATATTTTTTTAACTATTTAAAAAATATATTAATTTGATTTAATTTCTTCACTATCCACCAAGAATAAAAGCTACACAATAAGCCTGATAATAAAAGATAGTAAGTAGTTCAGCCAGTGGTTAAGGATCAAACTATGAACCAGGAGGTCAGGGTTCGATTCCCACGCTTAAGCCGGCAGTCAGACATCCCTCTGGCAGTCCAGGGATCTCACAGTCGGGGGACCCCTCGCTCATTACTGCCCGCCTACAATGGAGGCAGGAGAGGCTCCCGCCACCGCTGCTGCACTCACTAGCCATGAGTCTGGCTTCTGGCTGAGCGGCGCTCCCCTTGTGGGAGCATGCTGACCACCAGGGGGCAGTTCCTGCGTTGAGCATCTGCCCCCTGGTGGTCAGTGTGCATAATAGCAACCGGTAGTTCTGCAGTTCAGTCAATTTGCATATTAAGGTTTTATTATATAGGATAGGATTACTACAGAAAAAACAGCAAACACATTTTTTTCTAAAAAATTTATAAAGATTAGAGTTAATTTGATAAGCATCTTCATTAAACATGTTTTATGGGTTTTTTGGTCTGTCATTTTGGAGTCCTGCTATTTTACATAAGATTGATAAGAACAAGTTAACAAACTATCCCCCAAACAGTTTCAAGGGTAAATGTTCTCTCAAAAGCTTTAAAAACTACATAATCCCTATAATATTAAGCACTCTAAGTTCTTTCATTAGGTGGTAAAATAGTATATGAAGATACACTGTGATATATTAAAGTACTGAGGGGGAAATTTTTAGCTTTAATGCTTATATTATAAAAGAAGAAAGGTTCAAAATCAATGATAGTAGCTTCCACCTTAAGCATCTAAAATTCTGAGATAGCCCAGCCAACGTGGCTCAATGGTTCAGTGTCGACCTATGAACCAGGAGGTCACAGTTCGATTCCTGATCAAGGCACATGCATGGGTTGTGGGCTTCATCCCCAGTGTGGGGCATGCAGGAGGCAGCTGATCAATGATACTCTCTCATCATTGGTGTTTCTATCTCTCTCCCCTTCACCCTTCCTCTCTGAAATCAATAAAAATATTTTTTAAAAAATAAAATAAAATCCTGAGACAGGCAGTGGCCTCTAAGGCCCCACAGCCCACTCCCACAATGCACGCTGGAGCTCAGCTGCTGCGGAGCACAAGCACCAGGGCCGCCATGAGGAGGTGCCGCCCTGGGCCCTAAACCCCATTCTTTGAAGTTAGGAACTTTTCTGCCAGGATTCTGGGGTGTTTCTCCTCCATTCCTTCTTCCAGATCTTTTCCCAAATAGTTCACCAGCCTCAACCACTCCCCTCTGATATCCAGGTGCCTGTGACATCTGTACTTAGATACCAAATGGCCATCTTAAATTTAACATGTCCCACCTAAACCCTAATCTTGCCCCCACACCTGCTCTAGCCACACACTTTTCCCCAACCTTGTAACTGACAGCTCCATCCTTCCAGCTGCTCACGCCACAAACCTGGGAGTCATCTTTAAGTCTTCTCTTTCTCTCATACCCCACATCCAATCCATCCAGAAATGCAGTGCCTCTACCTCCAAAAAGATCCAGAATGCACCACTTTCTTCCCACCTCCCTTGCTTTTGCCAAAGTGTAAGCTGCTCCATCTCTCACATGGTGGCTCTCTGTCTCCTTGAGTCTGCCAGCCTCCTCCTGCCTCCTCACCCCCAGCCCCCACCACAGGCTGTTCTCACCAAGCACCAAACCGGTCCTTTTCACATTAGTCAGATCCAATTCCAATCGTTCCTCTGCTCAAAACCCTCCAATGGCTCCCCATTACACTTTAAGCAGAAGCCCAAGTCTTTATACGACCTTCCCAGCTCAGGGCAGTGGTATGGCTACTCACTCTGCCTGAAAAGCTCTCCCAGAGACACCCACATGGCACACACACGTCAATCCAGTCTTTATTCCAATGTCACTTTCTCAGAAAGGTCTTCACTGACTACCTTAAAATTTTAATCCCCACCCACCCTCATTTCTCTTCCTTCTTTTAGTTTTTTTCACAGTACTCATCACTTCCTAATAAAGCAAGGAATTAGAGTTATAATTTGTTTGTGTCTCTCCCCCACTAGAACATATGAATCATGAGGGCAGGGATTTTGTTTATTACTCTATCCCCCATACTAAAACATAGCAGGCACTCAATAAATATTTACAAAGTAAGTGAAAGAAAGAGAAATAAAAAGAAAAGTGAAACTGACTTTAATTTTCTTCTGAAACCTCTATAGTGTCTTTCAAAAAAATCTTTTCAGAATATACAAATAAAATCAGAAAGCATGAGAAAATTGAAAATATTACTTACCAAAGTCCATTCTATCTTTTTGGTTTTTCTGAAGCAAACCCAAAAGAAGATTAGCCAAATAAGGGGATGTTTCTCTGGGGATGCTGAGGGAAAGGGGAAAAAAACACACAACCTAAGTGGTGAGTTTATATACTACATTAACTATGCGACTTTTGCCTTAAATGTGATAAACAAAACTGTATATGCGATTTCACAAACACTACATCTCATACCAATACCATAGTAAAGCCTCAATCCTCAAAGGAAAAAAAACATACAATAAGGAACTGCCTTTGAGAATGATGCCTGTTATGTGCTCACTCCTGTGGAATGCTGGAATATCTACATGAAGAAAGCACTTCACAAGCAAAGGCAATCTTGAGTTTTAACACAACTGCAACCTGAGACTAACAGTTACTATAGAGTTCTCTATTAAAAAAAGAGCTACCTCCAATTCCTTCTGGAAAAGGCAGAGCTTAATAAACACAAGTGAGAAATAATATAGCTTCCTGAAATTCAACAAGAAAAAGACAAGGCAACTGAAAAAGGAATAGTAGGAATATGCAATTCACAGAATAAAACTACGAAAAGGACAGTAAACAAATAAAAAAGAGTCAACCTCACTAAGACAGAGAATAATGCCAAGTAAGCTCTAACGCTCCGCCCTTCCCATTGGTGAGGCAGCGGTCTGACGGCACCCCCCTGGGTAAGTGTCGGGGAGGCGCCCTCTGTGCTCTATAAGCAAGGAGCAGCCAATCAGGAGAGCTACCTTCAGTCCAGCAGGTCCACTCTAGGGCTCCATCGGAAAGAAACGCACAAATGTGTGTACACTCTCCCTCCTTGTGCCCCCCACCAATGCCTATTTGTAGTAACCAGAAAATAAAAACAAGCATCTGATCAAACAAAACCTGATATTATATATAAGTATGAGACTCTGTGTAGCCATTTTAAAGAATGCAGTAGTTGCTGAACAATGTCTATGTTACACTGTAGAGTAGAAAAAGTTGCAGGACAATTTGCAAAATATGATGTAATTTGTATTGAACTATACATGTGTATATAAATATATATATACATAAACAAGCATTCAAACGTGCAAAAGGAACTTGCACAAGAAAGATTTAGAAGGATACACAGCAAACTCTCATTATCCCTAGCAGGGGAAGGCCTAACGGGAATTTATTTTCCACTTTATGTACATCTATTCTGATTGCATCTCCTTCCTCTCACAGAACAAATATAACTTCCATAGTTTTTCTTTTCTTTTTAAAATATGTTGTATTATTTTTTATATATATTTTTAAATTTTTTATTTCAGAGAGGAAGGGAGAGGAAGAGATAAAAACATCAATGATGAGAGAGAGAACCATTGATCAGCTGCCTCCTGCACGCTCCCTATTGGGGATCGAGCCCGCAACCCAGGCATGTGCCCTTGACCAGAATCAAACGCAGGAACCAGCTAGTACTAAATATATTCTTATTGATTTCAGAAAAGGGAAAGGGAGAGAGAGAGAAACATCAATGATGAGAGAGAGATCCCATTGATCAGCAGCCTCCTGCATGCCCCCTTCTGGGGATTGAGCCCGCAACCTGGGCATGTGCCCTGACCAGGAATTAAACCAACTGACTGGTTCATAGGTCAATGCTCAACCACTGAGCCACACCAGCTGAGCAAAATATGTTTTATTGATTTCAGAGAGGAAGGGAGAGGCGGGGAGAGATAGAAACATCAATGATGACAGAGAAACATAGATCTGTTGCCTCCTGCATGCCCCACATGGGGGATCGAGCCTGCAACCAGGGCACATGCCCTGATCAGAATCAAACCGGAGACCTCTAGGTGCATGAGACAATGCTCAACCAACTGAGCCACAGAGGCCAGGCCCATAGTTTTTCTTTTAAATATATTTTTAAATATATATAAAAAAGAAAAATGATACAGCACTGCACAGGCACCTATGATGCACTAGTAATTTTCTAATTTCCTGTTATAACAAATGTTCTCATTGTCATTGACAAAAAAGGCTCAATAATGGCAATACATAAAACAGAAAGAGTTCAAATAAATAACTGTATTAACAAAGGGTAAAGCTCAGTGTAATGAAAACATACCTAGGCATTAAGCTTCTGTGTTTTTCATAAAACATCCTTAAGTCTTGAGGACTATTGGCCTGTTAAAAAAAAAAAGGTTTAATTTACTAAATAACAGGGGCAAAAATTCTAAAGCATTATGATTGATGTTTACATTCTTGCTATAGAACATAGATTCTGAACTTGGAAGCCATAGACTGCTGAACAAGCCATAGAGGCCACCAGGAACTTAATAAAAACTGTGAAATGATATGCAAATTCTACATATCTGGGCACTGAGGTCAAACACTCAAGAGGCCTGAAACTTAGAAAAGATTAAGAACCACTGTTCTAGAGGTTAAGAACTAATGTTCATGGCCTATCCAACAGGTACACTTTTACTGTGTAAAATCAGGGTGTATTTTAATCTTAAGACCTTCAAGGGATTCCAGGAAGAGAACTAAGAATCCCGCTATTCTTCCGTCTCTCCACAGGAGCAAGCAGCACCCTCCCAGAAGAGCTGCCGAATGAGTGAAGCTGCTTGTGCAGACAAACTGACTCTAAAAATTAACTGCCTGACCTGGCTGTGTCACTGAGTTTTAAATACCATCTTAGGCTAATAAATTCACTTTGATCCAGCATTCATATTCAAAAAACCTCTACGCAATTATGCAATACGAACTCAAGAGGAATCACCACGATTACATTCTAGAGGGCCTCTTTTTGACAGGATGTTAGGGCAAAGGAGGAAAGGGAGACAGACTCAAAATAATTTCCATAAAACCTAAGCAACTATCTGGAGACAGTTTCCAGTGATATTCCCAGGCTAGCCGTAGCCCTACTTGGATTCCAAGACCCCAAAACCAGGCTAAGCCGGAAACGCTGACATCACAATTCATACCCACTAGTTTTCAATACCCTGGAAAACCTGTAACAAGCTCAGTCCAACTACAAAGGAAAGGCAGATAAAACATTTTTAAAAACTGTTTTGGCTCACTACAGCAGTTTTTGCCTGTAACTAAATCAAAATAAGTCACAAAGGAATCAAAAACACTGCTTTCAAAGTATTCTCCATTTTATAAGTCAAAGGCAAATGCAAAATGAGAAGATCCCAAAACTGAGCACATAAGAAAAAGTCAGGATACCTGAAAAGGTGGTTTTCCAACGAGGCATTGGTATATCACTGTTCCTATGCTCCACAAGTCTGCCTTAGCATCATAATGTTGAGACATAATAACCTCAGGAGCCTGGGGTAAGAAAGTTCAAGAGAGAGCATTATGTTATTTACATAATTAATATGCACATATTAATTAACTGGAAAACAAAACTAAAATAAACACAAAACATTGTAATATTTTCCTAATTAAAATGAAACTGTAATGAATACAGAACTACTTTCTTACACTGACATTTACTGATAAGTCTCAAAAACAATGTTGCATGAAAAGAAGTTGTAGAAACAAGCATTTTTATATATTATGAAATACAGTAAGAGTACTAAAATAATAATAAAAAAATACACACAGCAATTACAGGATAGAGGTTACTTCTGGGGGAGGAGAGGAGAAAAGTTGGAAATGGGAAAAGGGAGAGGTACAATAGAAACTTGGACCATCTCTGAAATAATCTTTCTAAAAAAGAAATCAAGGCAAACATGGCAAAATGTTAACTTTGCTAAATATAGATGGTAGGAACTCGTGTTTGCTATACTATTCCTTTTTTTTCTGTCACTTGAAAGCTTTTAAAATAACAGAAAAACTGTACTATAAAACACAATAAAAATTATCTTAAAAACAAAGGCATTTATTTATCTGCTGCTTTGCTATAGCCATTTTCTCACCTCTCATTAGATGCTGCTTTTTAAAAATACCATCAATCAGGACAAGCATTAAACAGAAATGTGAAATATATTAAAGATAGTGAAATTTTATTTTCCAGGCATAACATTTTTATTGTCCCTTGTAAATTTCTTATTGAGTCAATTTCCTTTAAAAATCAGTTCAAGCACTATCTCTACCTTTAAAGCTATTAGCCCAAGGCCGGACTAATTTCATACTCAAGAAGTACAAAATAATTTCTAAATTATATTAAGTTAAAAATTTTGTATGTAAGCAGTAAAATTATGATCAAGAAAGTAAATCTAATGTAAATTTTTTTTCAACTTTGATTACTAGTTGATTTCAAAGTTGATTTTAGATGAGACAAAATCCTAATTAAAAATAAATCCATTTTAAACTTAAAATTGAAACAGGTACATTTATTTACTATGCAGGATATTTCTAGGCGTAATACTTCACATTAGTTTAGAAGTTTCATAGCCTAACCCAGTGATGGCGAACCTATGACATGCGTGTCAGAGGTGACACGCAAACTCATTTTTTTGGTTGATTTTTCTTTGTTAAATGGCATTTAAATATATAAAATAAATATCAAAAATATAAAGCTTTGTTTTACTATGGTTGCAAATATCAAAAAATTTCTATATGTGACACGACACCAGAGTTAAGTTAGGGTTTTTCAAAATGCTGACACGCCGAGCTCAAAAGGTTCGCCATCACTGGCCTAATCCCATCAGACCTGGCAATACGCATATGAAAGAATAAAGAGGAAAGCTAAGATTGTTCGGCTTTAAATGTGACACTGAGTAAAAAATCTTCTACAATATAGGGATCTCATCAAGAGAGACAATACGCAAAAAATTAATATATCCTACAGCTGAAGAGATGCCCCAAAAGGTGTTTTGTAAGTATTCCTAATATTACACATCAAGTATAGCATGACCATACTTCATCAATTTTTATTTTCAATTTAATCTAGGAGGAAATTTCTACAATAATTAATTTTTAATTTATTTTAAAATATTTTTTGATTGATTGATTTTAGAGAGAAGGGAAGTGAGAGAAAGGAGGAGAGAAACATAAATGAAAGGTACAGTGATGGGTTGCCTGCTGCATACCCCCTACTGGGAATCAAGCCTGAAACCCGGCATGTGCCCTGACAGGAAAGGAACCTGGGACTTTTTGGTGCATAGGACTGCGTTCAACCAACTGAGCCACACTGGCCAGGGCAATAACTAATTAAAAAACAAAATTAAAACCAATGGGCAAAGATGACTAACTTTTACAGTCCACTGTGCTAAAGCAAAAGGTGTCTGTATTATAGCATTATCAGTAACATAATTAATGTTAGTGGCATAAATAACAATTCAGACTCTATAAAAACTGACATCCTACTTGGGAACAAACGTTATACTTACCATGCTATAGCTGTAAACACACAAGAACGCGGACACTCACTCACCATGTACATTGGGGATCCGCACAGTGTTGCAGCCATCATGTTACTATGTAGGTAACGAGCAAAACCAAAATCCGCTATTTCACAAAATAAAAAGAAGAAAAACAAATGATACTTTTGCTCACACTTAACACAGATCATGTAATTCTTCAGGAGATAAGAGGGCACAAAAGAAATTAACAGCCATTGAATAAGACTGTTTACCAAAGAAAAAAGTAGCTACTTCAATTTTGACAAGCTAAGAAATAGTAGTAGTCAGCAATTGTACAAGTCAGTGCTCTGACAGTTTTGTAACCAAGGAGAAAGCACCAAGCTTTGCAAGGGAAAACGCTAATTAAAATACATAACTCATTAATATAGCTCTCATTAAATATCAATACCAGGTGTAGAATTTGAACTGTTTCTGTCCAGCAGATATCAGATAACATTAGAAAATTTAAAAATATTGCTAAGAAATTATTTTTCTAAAAATCATAAAAAAAGTTTTTTAAAAAATCTAGCATTACAAACTGCTTCAAATAATTTTGAGATACAAGAGCACTAAAAAACCTGCCAAATAAGAAGGCTGAACTAAACGGTCTCTTAGATTTCTTATGTTAAAATCCCCTGAGTTGTAGAACTGGATTGTGACTTTGCCACCAACAACTGCAGTACTTCAGCTTCCCTCGGACGAGAAGGAGCAGGATTTCCTGTTGGAATTCCTAACCTGAGCCCCCTGTCCAAAATTTAGCATATGCTGCCAATAATGTAAAGTGTTCGCTATCTCATACCTCACTGAGCTCAATAAAAACTTTCAAAGTGCATCACAAAATCACTCATTCTCACAAAGCTGAACTATAATTATTTAAAAACACTGAGTCTCAAAAACGTTCTTTGCATGAAACACTGCACAGCCATTTACCTATTTTGATGCGAATACCACTGACACCGGACTTCCTGCGATTGGCGTACGACAGCAAGATGTTCTGTGGTTTGAGATCCCTGTGAATGATGCCTTTGCCGTGCAGAATCCGCATGGCAGCTGCAATCTGGTGCAGGAACACTCTGATGGTGTCTTCACTAAGAGTTCCTTTAGCTGGTAGGAAAGGAGTCGCATAAATATTTAACCACGAAAAATCAAATACCATCTGTACATGCTAGCAATAGACGTGATTTGCTAAGGAGACCATGGAAGAAACTGGATTCAAATTTTCTCCCCTTTTTTTACTTTAGTAATTTAAGTCTCTGAAGAGATATCAAAAGTTTTAATAAGTTTGTTGTAAAGGGAACTGATTTACATTTGCATCTTGTTTTCACTGGTGTTTATGTTTGTTTTTCCTTTCTCATTTCCCTCAATATAACAGGTGCTCAACAAATGTGAGTCCCCTCTACAAGCCAAAAAATAAGTTCTCCTTCATTTTAGTTAAATATCTGGGTCAATGTCCACATTTAATTCCAACCACTTTATGAGCACAAACTTAAAACAGGTGAAATCCTTGAATGGCGAGACTTGGCCATTACTGCCACTTAGACCTGTCAGGAGACTGTGTTCCCACATCTGCCTCCTTTAACCTCCCTCCTGACTCACACTCCTGTCCCACCACAGGACCCTTCGTAACTAAAGACACCTTTAAGAAGAAATGTTTTGACCTGTTTTCACTACTATAAAAAGGTAGCAGGAATGTTATTTTTGAGGGTAGTCGTTATCCAGTAAGTAAACACTGCAGTGTTTCTGTATGTGCGCCGGACTGTGCAATGCTGAATGGACAGCTTGGTTTGGAGTCAGGGTGCCTCTGCTAAATCCTAGCTCCTCACCTGCTTTCTGTGTGACCCTGGAGATTATCCCGCTGTGCCCACCCCGCATCCATAAAAAGCTGAAAATAGACCAGCCACGTTGGATTTCTGTGACAATCAAACAGGATAGCACATTTAATAATGAAGACTTTAGATAAGTACATACTCAAATATAGTCAGTACACAAATATAAACTTCTTATTGCAACGAATCTAAAAGTCACAAGTAGCCCTGGCCAGGTAGCTCAGTTGGTTAGGCAGTGGTTCTCAACCTTCTGGCCCTTTAAATACACTTCCTTATGTTGTGACCCAACCATACAATTATTTTCGTTGCTACTTCATAACTGTAATGTTGCTACTGTTATGAATCGTAATGTAAATATCTGATATGCAGGATGGTCTTAGGCGACCCCTGTGAAAGGGTCGTTCGACCGCCAAAGGGGTCGCGACCCACAGGTTGAGAACCGCTGCTCTAAATCATCCATATAACTCTAGAATATGTTCTATATAAACTTTCCATATGCAATTAAGATAAAGAAGCTAAAAATAACATTAACACTTGGAACAAATGAAATATTATGGTTTTAAAATCATCTTAAAGGCATGTTAAATGACACTTTGTATCTTTCTAACATCTTGAAATAAAATAAATCCCTTTGGTTTAAAAATTATGGAATATTGCCTGGCTCGGGTGGGTCTGTGGATAAGTGTCAACCCAGGAACCAAGAAGTTGCTGGTTCGATTCACGGTCAGGGCACACACCTGGGTTGTGGGCTTGATCTCCAGTCGGGGGCGTACAGGAGCAGCCAATCAATTATGTTCCTTTCTCATCAATATTTCTATCTCTCTATCCCTCTCCCTTCCCCTCTCTCTCTAAAAATCAATAAAACATATTTGAAAAGTAAACCCCAATACACTTGTCTCTCAGTATCACTGGGGTGACCCCCTGCCAATAACAAAATCCATAGACCTTCAGGGCCTTTTATAACAATGTACACTGTTGGCACCCTGCATCTGTGGATTCCCAACCTCAGATCAAAAATACTATTTCCAGGGATCTGGTCAAGATGACAAAGTAGGTAAGCAGTGTGCTCACCTCTTCCCATGACCACATCAAAATTACACCTAGAGCCCTAGCCAATTTGGCTCAGTGGATGGAGTATCGGCCTGCGGACTGAAGGGTCCTGGGTTTGGTTCCGGTCAAGGGCACATGCCTGGTTGGGGGCTTGATCCCCAATGGGGAAAGTTTGGGTTTTTTTGTTGTTGTTACTGTTAGGTTTCATTGCTCTACTGATGAAGTTCTCGCTGTTACTCCCATTCTCGTATTATATATAAATCACAGCCAGCCCTCATAATGACCTACACAGTACCA
This sequence comes from Myotis yumanensis, assembly GCF_028538775.1. Lineage (NCBI taxonomy): Eukaryota > Metazoa > Chordata > Mammalia > Chiroptera > Vespertilionidae > Myotis > Myotis yumanensis. Next base: position 2,917,691 of record NW_027223767.1, read on the forward strand.
AGTAGATGTGGCGGGGTCTTAAAATTGTTAGCATTTCTTTCAGATGATGATGATTTGCCCCAACAGTTTCTTATTTTAAAATACAGTACATTGGGAGACAGAGGGTGTGGGCCTTCTTTGGGGGAATATGGTTGAGCCCACGTTTCCCACAGAATAAAGGCAAGTGCTTAGTTACAATCCATAAAATAAAATCAGTTATTTACACAGTATTGCCATGAATATACACACATTTTAAATGCATATAATTATTTCATATTTCACAATAGGATTTTTTATTTTGTTACTCATTTTTTCATGTTTCATTATAACCTTTTAAAGATGCCTTTTATTTGTCACTAAAGGCCCGGCGCACGAAATTCATGTGCGGGTACGGTCTCTTGGCCTGGCCTGCAATCAGGGCCATCTTCCCCAGCTGCCCGCAGCCGGCCCCACCCTCCACCCGCCACCCACCCCTGGTTCCCCATTCGCCATCAGGTGATCGAAGCCTGCCGGCCAGGGAAAGGGACCAAGAGGTGGTCAGTGTGCCTCATAGTGACTGGTCCAGTGGTCGTTCTGCCATTAGGGTCAATTTGTATATTACCCTTTTATTATATAGAATGATTTTACCTTTTTCATTGCAAAATTGCCTACAGGCAATTGTTTATTTGGCAAAAATGTTTGGGGGGGAAAAATGCTCGCAGCAAAGATGTCTATGGAAAAGCTGATTATGGCAGAAGTGCCTAGAACCAGCGCAAACAGGGAGCAGGGAGGTTAAATAACTTGACCAAGACCAGACACAATGAGTAATGTGAACAGTGAGAGTGCTGCAAACCTGCTGGCCTGTCTGACTCCCATGACCAAGTAAGCTCTTCACGCTTCGGTCTCCTTCCTAACGCTATTGCTCTGCAACATCAAACACAGAGTTCATATCACAGACACAGTGCTGCCAAGCTAACTTAAACATGCTACACCAATACTAGCGCCTATATGAGTGAATTAAACTTTTGTTAATGAAGGAAACTCATGTTCTAATGAGGGCTCTGCACTGACAAGCTGCCACTCATTCTGACCCCAGAGAAAGGTGCTTTTATCTACATCACTAAGAATGTCAAGGAACTCAAGACTGAGACTGAGTCTTCCAGCCTCCACTCCTTCCCAAGAGTAGTGAGTAAAAGTTCCTGTCTCACTGCTTTCTACCGGAGAATGACATTTAAAAAATTTTTTAACCAAATTTACTTATTTTTAAAAAAGAGAATCTGAGTTGGGAACAATACTAAAACACATGTGTAATAAACTACCAAATTCAGAGTAATGGTTGTCTCTAAAGGGGTAGGCAGGAATGAGCTACAGAAAGACTTTCAGAGCATCTGTATTTATAATTTCTTTTCTTTAATTGTGGGAGTGGAGGATACCAGTGTTTTTTTGTTTTTAAATATTTTTATTGATTTCAGAGAGGAAGGGAGAGGGAAAGAGAGAGAAACATCAATGATGAGAGAGAATCATTGATCGGCTGCCTCCTGTATGCCCCCCACAGGGGATTGAGCCCAAAACCCAGGCATGTGCCCTTGACTGGAGTCAAACCCAGGACCCTTAAGTCCGCAGGCTGACACTCTATCCACCGAGCCAAACTGGCTAGGGCACCAGTGTTCTTTATATTATTTTCTACACAGCTTTTGAATTTCACCAGTATTTTAAGTTTTGTTGTTGTTGTTATTCCTCACCTAAGGATATTTTTTCCATCAATTTTTAGAGAAAATGGAAGGGATGGAGGAAAGAAGGCGGTGTAGAGAGAGGGAGAAGAGGAAGGGGAGAGAGGAGAGAGAAAGAAAGAGAAACATTGATGTGAGAGACAAATCAATTGGTTGCCTCCCACACACTCCCCAAACCTGCAACTAAGGTACATGCCATTGACTGGGAATCGAACCCATGACCCTTCGGTGCACAGGATGACACTCTGTAACAACTGAGATACCAGCCAGAACCAATCTCACTTTAAACTGCATTCCCTGTTTACTAGGTGAAACTGAACATCTTTAATATGCTGCTTCTCTTTGGTATACTGTCCATACTTTTTGTGGGTATATTTATCAATGTCTTCGTGTTTTTACCATCAGTTCCCATGATCTATTTATAGGTTGAATTATAAGCCTTTCACGATATTTTTGCATATTTCTCTTGCATCTTTAAGGGGTAATCAAGTAGATGCTTACCTCCTCTAACATCATTAAAAAAAAAATACTGTTGTCCAGCCAGTGTGGCTCAGTGGTTGAGCATTGACCTATGAACCAGGAGGTTACAGTTCTATTTGTGGTCAGGGTGGGTGTGGGCTTGATCCCCAGTGGGGGGCGTGCAGGAGGCAGCCAATCAGTGATTCTCTCTCATCACTGATGTTTCTCTCTCTCCCTTTCCCTTTCTCTCTGAAATCAATAAAAATATATTTTTTAAAAATACTTGTGAGAAAGACAATTTTTTTTTAAATATATTTTATTGATTTTTTACAGAGAGGAAGGGAGAGGGACAGAGAGTTAGAAACATCGATGAGAGAGAAACATCGACCAGCTGCCTCCTGCACATCTCCCACTGGGGATGTGCCCGCAACCCAGGTATATGCCCTTGACCGGAATCGAACCTGGGACCTTTCAGTCCGCAGGCCGACGCTCTATCCACTGAGCCAAACCGGTTTTGGCGAGAAAGACAATTTGACCTGAATGCTTATCCTATATGTACACATTTTGGACACAGAATTTCAAAAACGATCTAATACTAAAATCTTATCTCTGTGCCACAAAATATTGTCCATGTCACTTTTAATCCCTTATAACATTTTTTAATTTACATAAAACATTCACATTAATCAACATATTCTTGGATTCATTCTCCCATTACAGTTTTATTTTCATTATGAAAGAAACGCCAGGGGCTGAAGGTTCACTGATGGCAACCCCTGAAGAAGAGAAATCTATTTGATTTCTTTCTCTCTGGGGAAGGGGACCCACCTCTCCAACACAGCAAAGGGAGGCATACATAAAGTAAGTAGCGATACACAGTGTAGTATGAGAACAGACTATAGTTAATCAGCAAAGTGACTATAATTAACCATTGTGGGCCAGTAGTTTTATTGCTAGCTTTACCCATTGGCCAGGTAAGTTTCTACTGAACGAGTACAAAACAACGTTTTACATAAATGTTAAAGGCACACTTTAAAATTAAATACCCATTGCCTTTTGAAGTTATTACATGTTCTTACAAGCTAATATCTTTTTAAAGTATGATACTTTGTAAAACACTGTGTAATATGAAGCGAGAATTCTCGTGATCCGTCCGCAATGTGTTAAGCAAATACACAAATGTTTATTGAATATTTCTATATATAAGTGCAGAAAACAGAGATAGCATTTCAGAAGTAACTCTCAGAATTAAACAGATTAGAGTACATCTCTATTGAACACTTACACACACAAAAATTACCTTGCAAATAATCTGCCAGGTCTCCACCATTGCAATACTGATATATAAAAGAAAGAGTAATTAAAATAAGGACACCAGTTCAAGATCAATCCAATCCACTACCAGTTAATTTTAATTAAAAATTCATTTGTATGTAATGTAAGTCTAGTCTGAAAAACATAAGTATAGAATCAAAAAATTTTAAGACTATTTTCCTTATAAATAGAATCTAAATCACTGAATCAACTTTATTAATTCAAAATTTCAAATAATTATATACTCTCAATTTTAAAGTGCATATTAATCAAAAGGAATTGAAATAAATTAAGCAGAAACTTATATACTACCTACCTCCATCACCAGGAAGACAGAGTTGGGTAATTCCTGAAAAGTAAACAACATAAAACATCATTTAGATTAGAAAAAAAATTAAGCACAAATTTAAAAAGTAACTTTAACAAAAATACTATACTTGTTCATTATTAAACAAATAAAAATAAATCACAATATCCACTAGCAAGTGAAATTTTAAATCCCCACCACAGTGATTTAAGCATCTCAGCTTCAAAGCCAAATCAAATTTTGCTGACACTAATGTAGTCATCAAGAAGTTCAATTCTGGTCGTGGAAAGAACGAAAGAAAAACTCATCTTTTGGTCATGGTTATGGTTACGGTTATGATAAGTTTACCATAACCATAACCATAACCAGAGTCCTCAGGGAAGCACTTCTACTTTGAAGGTTCATGGTCTGGAACAATGACTTGGTAATCCTCCCTCTAACACTAAATGCACAGCTTCTGGAATACATCATCCAGGATACTTCATTTTTGTTTTTCTGGTTTTTATGTTTATTTGGAAGCAATCCCATTATCTGGGAATTTTTGGGAATTCTCTTGAAAACATTTCTTCACATCTTGGTAACAAACTGATTTGAGAAATTTTACCCAGTCTCTCAAATTAATATAGCTCCAGTTCTGTTGTTTGGTTAAGCAATTCAATGACTGGTTAGCTGATTCTTCAAAAACAATTTTTATAATGTTAATTAAATTTTAAATTGGGCTTCCGTTTCCGTATGGCTTAACTTGAGCCACTGTTCAAATGTGACTCAAGAGACAGCCCTTCCAAGTAGCACTTGGCTTCACCAAGATCCTAAATTCAAGAGTAAGGTATTCTATGGGACTCTCCCCCTCCTCATATGCGAGTCCATTCTGTGGGACTCTTCCCTCTCCCGACATGGGAGTCTGTGCAGTGAGATTCTTCCCCTCCCCACGTGGGAGTCTGTACTTGTTCTTCAATAAAGCTCCATTTCTGCTATACAAAAAAAAGAGAGTAAGGTATTCTATGGAAAAAGGAGCAATAGGGCAACAAGAGGCAGGTGTAGGGCAGTATTCCTGAGCGTGAGGCCCACGGCGAATTATGTGGTACTGGCTCACAACGAAATAACTACAGAAATTAAGAGTAAGAATTGTTTACAGTTTAAAGTAATTTAACAAAATAATTTTATGTCTGTTACACCTAATAATAAAAACTATGGACCATTTGTAGGGCCTTTTACATTTCATTCTCAAAGTTCATTTTTATTGGATTTTATAAAAGTACTAGAGTCCCAGTGCACAAAAATTTGTGCATTTGGGGGGGGGGGGCCCTCAGCCCGGCCTGTGCCCTCTTGCAGTCTGGGACCCCTCGGGGGATGTCCACCTGCTGGCTTAGGCCCGCTCCCCGGGGGATCGGGCCTAAGCTGGCAGTCAGACATCCCTCTGGCAGCCCGGGAGCCCTCGAGGGATGTCCTCTTGCCAGCAGAGAGCAGGCCTAAGCTGCAGTCAGACATTGTTAGTGCTGCTGAGGCGGGAGAGGCTCCCACCACCACCACTGTACTGGCAGCCGTCAGCCTGGCTTGTGGCTGAGCAGAGCTCCCCCTGTGGGAGCGCACTGACCACCAGAGGGCAGCTCCTGCATTGAGCATCTGCCCCCTGGTGGTCAGTGTGTGTCATAGTGACCAGTCATTCCCAGTCTTTCTGCTGTTAGGGTCAGTTTGCATATTACCCTTTTACTATATAGGATAGAGGCCTGGTGCACAGGTGAGGGCCGGCTGGTTTGCCCTGAAGAGTGTCCTGGATCAGGGTGGGGGTCCCACTGGGGTGCCTGGCCAGCCTGGGTGAGGGGCTGATGGCCATTTTCAGGCTGGCCATGCCCCACAGCAACCCAAGCTCCCAGCCTTTCCTTTTTTTCTTTTTTTTTCAACGCCTCCTTGAGCAGAAGCCAGGGCAGGCTGAAAGCAGGTATCTTGGGATTTATTTATCTTCTACAATTGAAACTTTGTAGCCTTGAGGGGCAGGAAGCTTGGCTTCCTCAATGGCTGGGGGCAACCCAAGCCTCCTGCTGGCTCCAGCTCTGTGGCCACCGCCATCTTAGTTGAGTTAATTTGCATACTCGCTCCTGATTGGCTGGTGGGTGTGGATTGTGGGCGTGGCAGAGTGACATTTATTTGCATCTTTCTCTTTTGTTAGTGTAGATCAGTTCACACAGATTAGAAATAAAAACTGGTTTCTCACAACAGCTACTTCAGGGTGACCAGGCCGGCAGGGGGGTTAGTGAGGGACGACCAAATGACTGAACAGCAGGCTGTGTGAGGCGACAAGGCTGGTAGAGGGGCCGTGAGGGGCAACCAAATGACTGAATAGCAGGCTGCGTGGGGCAACCAGGCCGGCAGGGGGTCATGAGGGGCGACCAGGCCGGTGGGGGGTGGGGGGGAGTTGCGGGCGACCAGGCCGGCAGGGGGGGCAGTTGGCGGTGATTAGGCTGGCAGAGAGGGGCAGTTAGGAGCGACCAGGCCGGCAGGGAGGGGGCTACTGGGGGCAATCATGCCAGCAGGGGGGGGCAGTTGGGGGCAACCAGGAAGGCAGGCAATTAGGAGCCAGCAGTCCAGGATTGTGAGAGGGATGTCCAACTGCCACGGGATCGTGCCTAAACCGGCAGTCGGACATCCCCCAAGGGGTCCTGGATTGGAGAGGGTGCAGGATGGGCTGAGGGGACCCCCCCCATGCACGAATTTCATGCACCAAGGCCTCTAGTTTGATAAATAGGATGAAAAAAGCATCCATCTTTAATGAAACCAAGAAGTCATCAATAAACAAACTGAAGTTCAAATGACACTGGAGCACCAGGGAACAACTTGAAGAGAGACTTGTTGGGTCAGAAAAGCTGAGAAATGGGGCCAGTATAACCTGTGAGCCAAACCACAGAGGGTTTTCCAAAGCTGCACACGTTTATCCTCCTTTCCTAATATCAGGGAAACTTCACTCCCAACTACCCCTCCACATTGCCATCAACAAAATTAAACATCATGAATTTCATTTAATTATTTCCCTACTCAAATGCCTTAATAAAAAAAATTAGGATACTATTATGAACGTTATGCCAGTATTCCAAAATTTAGATGAAACATTAACAAACAATTTAAAGAAAAACACAACTTACTAAAATTGACAATAAACAGAAAATTTGAAAAGGCCCATATTCATTAAAGAAATTAAATAATAATTTACAACCTTTCCATATAAAACTTCCCCTTGTAATCCCAATCAAAATCCAAGGTTTTGTGCATGTGTGGAAATTGACAAGCTAATTCTAAAATTTATATGGAAATACAAAATGTCAAAGAATAACTAAATATAATCTAAAAAAAGAAAAGTTGGAGGACTTATACTACTAGATAGCAAGACTTACTATAAAACTACAGTAAGGGCCCTAACCGGTTTGGCTCAGTGGATAGAGCGACAGCCTGCGGACTGAAGGGTCCCAGGTTCAATTCCAGTCAAGGGCATGTACCTTGGTTGCAGGCACATCCCCAGCAGGGTGTGTGCAGGAGGCAGCTGATCGATGTTTCTCTTTCATTGATGTTTCTCACTCTCTATCCCTCTCCCTTCCTCTCTATAAAAATCAATAAAATATATCCAAAAAACAAACAAACTGCAGAGAGAAACCAAGATGGTGGCATAGGTAATCACCTATACTTGCTGCCTCTCACAACCACATCAAAATTACAACTAAACGGCAGAACAACTACCACCCAGAACTGCAGGAAAGCTGTATGAGTGGAAATTCTACTAGAAAGGTGAAGAAAGCGCATTGAGACTGGTAAGAGGTGCGGAGGCGTGGAAAGTACTGGCACCTGGATGTGCTGTTATTTAAACCGGGAGGGAGATACAAGCTCCCACTTGCTCTGAATTCCAGTTACGGGCGAGACGCTGGGGGACCCAGACACATATGGGGAGAAACTGGACTGTCTGGAATTGGGACAGGAACGTGAGGGCAGCTTACTCTTAGAAGTACTTGCAGCAATCACTGTTCCTGCACGGGTGCGCGGGGTGGGGAGAACCAGGGACTTCTCTGGTTCAGGGAAGCCACTGCTGTTTGCTCCACCCTGGTGATTCCCAGAGACCCCGCCCCACCCAATTTACAACCCCACCCAAGCTGTGTGCATCGGCTTTTGCATATGAATGGCCTGTCCTTTCACCTAAAACAAACTGCAGCTGGGTCAGAGAGCCACAGAGATTCCAAAAGAAGGCCCACTACCTAGCAGTAGTAGCAGCCTTGCTTCACAGCTGGGCCTCATCTGGGCACTTCCAAACCCCATACAAAGACGAGGAATCTGTAGATGTCTCTGTAGCTCCTAATGGGCGGCCCCAGACAGTGGCTGACGTTGCACCTCCTTGGGAGATGATAACGGATTACAACTCTTCATATCCTTAAGAGACACACTCAAGGGGCAGACTCAGTGAGCACCAAAGCCCCACTGAAGCAAGTCCTGCCCCATAAGCGTGTCTCCTGTGCAACAAATCTTCCAGTGTAGACACAGCTGGTCACCACAGCCAATTGGCCTGGAGGTCAATTCCTCCCAGTGATACCAACAGCAATCAAGGGTTAACTACAACAAGACTGTGCAAACATCCCACAAAGGGGTACACCAAGAGTGTCCACCTCAGGTGATTGGGGAGGCTGAGCCACTGGGCCCTATAGGACACCAACCACACAAGGCCACTCTATCAACTCAAGGAAACTTAGCAGGTACCCAGTACATAGAAACAAACACAAGGAAGCAGCCAAAATGCAGAGACAAAGAAACAGGTCACAAATGAATGAAATGGATGAAAGCAAAATACTGGATATAGAGTTCAAAACCTTGGTTATAAGGTTACTCAAGAATCTTCTAGAAACCTCCGAGAAATTTAGTGAGACCCTCAAGGATATGAAAAAGGACCAAGCAGAAATTAAGCATACACTGACTGAAATAAAGAATAATATACAGAGATCCAACAGCAGAGAGGATCCCAAGAATCAAGTCAAAGATTTGAATTACGAAGAAGCAAAAAACACTCAACCAGAAAAGCAAAAAGAAAAAAGAATCCAAAAATATGAAGATAGTGTAAAGAGCCTCTGGGACAACTTCAAGCATACCAACATCCGAATTATGGGGGTGCCACAAGAAGAGAGAGAGCAAGATATTGAAAACATGTTTGAAGGAATATTGACAGAAAACTTCCCCTACTTGGTGAAAGAAACAGACTTACAAGTCCAGGAAGTACCCCAAACAAGAGGAATCTAAAGAGGACCACACCAAGACACATCATAATTAAAATGCCAAGAGCAAAAGACAAAGAGAGAATCTTAAAAGCAGCAAGAGAAAAACAGTTCTCCCCCAAGGGAGTACCCATACAACTGTCAGCTGATTTCTCAACAGAAACTATGCAGGCCAGAAGGGAGTGGCAAGAAATATACAAAGTGATGAATAGCAAGAACCTACGACCAAGATTACTTTACCCAGCAAAGCTATCATTCAGAATTGAAGGTCAGATTAAGAGCTTCACAGACAAGAAAAAGCTAAAGGAGTTCATCACCGCCAAACCAGTATTATATGAAATGCTGAAGGGTATTCTCTCAGAGGAGGAAGAAAAAGGTAAAGATAAAAATTATAAACAACAAAGTGACAACAAATACATATCTATCGACAAGTGAATCTAAAAATCAAGTAAATAAGAAATCTGAAGAACAGAATAAACTGGTGAATATAATAGAATCAGGGGCATAGATAGGGAGTAGACTGACAATTCTCGAGGGGTAAGGGTGTGTGTGGGGGTACAGGAAGAGATTGGACAAAAATCTTACACCTATGGACAAGGACAATGGGGGGGGGGGGTAAGGGCATGGGGTGGGGTGGGAACCGGGTGAAGGGGAGCTATTGGGGGGAAAAGAGGAACAACCATAATAATCTGAACAATAAAGATTTATTAAAAAAAAAAACTACAGTAAGGAAAACTGTGAGGTAAAGGCAAGGGGACAGAAAACAGTCTAGAAACAGGCCCAAACATATGTGGTCACTAACTTGTGACAAAACAGACATTACAGTACAGAAGAAAAAGGAATGTTGTTTAGTAAATGGATCAACTGACTACCCATTTGTAAGAGTAAATGAATCTTGACCCCTAAACCTCATGCCACATACAAAAATCATTTCCAGGTAATTTATAGCACTAAATGTGAAAGATAAAACAATAAGAACTCTGGGGGGTGGGGGGGGGGGGGGAGAGATAAAATATCTTCATGACCCTGGTGTAGGCAAAGTTTTCTTAAGTTATGACACAAAGCCATTAAATAGAAAAGAAACAACAGCCCTGGCTGGTGCGGTTTATGGTTAAAAGGGTCTCAGGTTTGATTCCCGGCCAAGGGCATGTATCTACCTACCTGGATTGCAGGTTTGATTCCCCAGCCCTGTTCAGGGCAACCAATTGATGTGTCTCTCTCACACTGGTGTTTCTCTCTCCCTCTCTTTCTCTCTCCCCACCCCCTCCCTTCCACTCTCTCTAAAAATCAATGGAAGAAATATCCTTGGATGAGGATGAACAAAACAAAAACAAAACAACAAAGAAACAAAACACTGGACTATATTAAATTTAAGAATTTCTAGTCATCAAAATAAACCATTAAGATAGTAAGAGGCATGTCACAACGTGGATAAGTCATTTATAACATACTAAAGGCTCGATGCATGAAATTTGTGCAAGAGTAGGCCTTCCTTCCCCCCGCTGCCAGCACCGGCTTCCCTCTGGCACCCGGGACCCGGGCTTCCCTCCTACCACTGGCAGGCACTCGGGACCCGGGCAGCCCTGGCTTCGTCCCGAAGGTCGTCCAGAAGGATGTCCGGAAGGATGTCTGGTCTAATGAGCATATTACACTTTTAGTATTATAGATATATCTGGCAAAGGATTTATATCCACAATACATAAAGAACTCTAACAGTTAATAACAAAAAGACAACCCAATAGAAAAACAGGCAAGAGACTTACATAGGAATTTCAAAAGGAAGATATTTAAATGATTCATAAACTTACAAGAGGTGTTCAAACCAGCAGTCATCAGGAAAACCCTAATTAAAGTCATAATAAGCTACCTCACCAGAATGGTTAAAATTGTCAAGTGTGGCAAGGATGTGCAACACCTGGTGTCTGACACTTGGGAGTGTAAACCAATACACTGACAGGATCTACTAAAGCTGGGCCTGCACACACCCCATGAGCCAGAAACTCCCAGCAGGTGAGATCCATTTCAACAAGGAGGAATGGTGAGAGGGATGAACCAAAGGAGAAACCATAGCAATAAGCCATTTTTATTGCTTCTTTTAGCTTCTTAACTCAAGGAGGCACTGGGGTGGGTGGAACACAACAGGGTTTCTTCTAAAAAAGAAGAAAGAGGCATCAGAAGAGGTACTTTATATACTGCTAGACCACTTGAATTGTTTTTCCACTTAGGGCCTATTAGTTTTCTAGTTTAAAAAATAATAAAGTGAATTTCAAAAGTAAGGTAGCTCGAGTAGATGGTTATCTCCAGTAGAATTCAAACATGTGGAAGTGGGGAACTACAAGGTAACAAAAGAATTAAGTAAATAGCAAGAGAACTATTCAAAGAAAAATTCCTGGCTCTGAAAACCCATACTGCACATTTCTCTGCTACTTTTCCTAATTCCTTCTCTAATCCTTAGTGAACTCCTATGAGGTTATCTCATAGGAAAAGAGGAATGAAACACCATTACAGCAGACCTCAAACTTACTCCCCTCAAGGTTACTGAGTACTGGACAGCCTCATAGCATCCTAAGGGTAAATAAGATTGGATTATCATTCCCATTATACTAGTACTTAGGGGGTGATGTTAAAAAAGAAAAATAAGTGTTTTATAAGAACAGTACTCTATACTCAGGTTCCCTTATTTCCATCCAGGACTCTTCCTCTCAGATTATACTCTAAAAAACTTAGAGATACAAAATGTAATAGAGAAAGCCAGCTGGTTAGAGCCTTATCCCGAGACATCAAGGTTGCAGGTTCGATCCCCAGTGAGGACAACATACAAGAATCAACCGATGAATGCATCATAAGTAACTGGAGCAACAAACTGATGTTTCTTTCTCTCTCTCTCTCCCTCTCTCTCAAAATCAATAAATAAATGTTTTTTAAAAAAGAAAGCTAGGCCCTAGCCAGTTTTCTCAGTGGTTAGAGCGTTGGCCCACAAACTAAAGGGTCCTGGGTTTAATTCTGGTCAAGGGCACACACCTGGGTTGTAGGCTCAATCCCCGCAGGGCCACATGTGGGAGGGAACCATCGATGTGTCTCACATCGATGTTTCTCTCTCTCTCTCTCTCCCTCCCCTCCCCCCTTCCTTCCACTCTCTCTAAAAATCAATGGAAAAATATTCTCAGGTGAGGATTAACAACAAAAAAAAAGGAAAGCCAGTTCTAGCTTACTTGACCTGACACAAACCAACATAGGTTTGTAGAAAAGCCTTTGCCTTAAACTGTCTCTCAATAATACTAATTACACTAAGATTTCAAAATATCCAGAATACATTTATGGTTATGATTTATAATAAGACTAGAGGCCCGGTGCACAAAAATTTGTGCACTCGGGGGGGAAGGGGGGTCCCCCAGCCCGGCCTGTGCCCTCTCGCAGTCTGGGACCCCTCAGGAGATAATGACCTGCTGGCTTAGGCCTGCTCCTGGGTGGCAGAGGGCAGGCCCAATCCCTAGGTGCAGCCCCTGGTTGGGCTCAGAGCAGGGCTGATTGGGGAGTTGGGGCTCCGCCCCCTGTAATGCACAGAGCAGGGCGGATTGGGAGGTTGCGATGCCACCCTCAGTCACGCTCAGGATAGGGCTGATTGGGGGGTTGGGGCACCACCCCCTATCACACTCAAGGCAGGGTCAATGGGGAGGTTGCGGCGCCACCCCCTGTGAGGCACAGAGCAGGGCCAATCAGGGGGTTGGGGCGCTGCCCCCTGTCACTTACAGAGTAGGGCCGATAGGGGAGTTAGGGCACCGCCCCCTGTCACACACACAGCAGGGAGGATCAGGGGGTTGGGGTGCCACCCTTTATCACCCACAGAGCAGGGCCGATTAGGGGGTTGGGGCGCCGCCACTGTCACACTCAGGGCAGGGCCGATGGGGAGGTTATGGCTCTACCCCGTCACACACAGAGCAGGGCCCGTGGGGGGGGGGGGGTTAGGGCGCCACCCCCTGTCACACACAGAGCAGGGCCCATCAGGGGGTTGGGGAGCTCCCCCCTGTCACTCACAGAGTAGGGCCGATAGGGGAGTTAGGGCACCGTCCCCTGTCACACACACAGCAGGGAGGATCAGGGGGTTGGGGCGCCACCCTTTATCACCCACAGAGCAGGGCCGATTAGGGGGTTGGGGCGCCGCCACTGTCACACTCAGGGCAGGGCCGATGGGGAGGTTATGGCTCTACCCCGTCACACACAGAGCAGGGCCTGTGGGGGGGTGGGGGAGTTGGGGCGCCAACCCCTGTCACACACAGAGCAGGGCTGATCAGGGGGTTGGGACGCCACACCCTGTCATACACAGAGCCGCAGGGCGATCAGGGGGTTTGGGCGCTGCACCCTGTCATGCTGATCTGGTGCCAGGAGGCCTCACGGCTCCGCTGATCCCGGTGCTGGGAGGCATATTACCCTTTTACTATATAGGATAGAGGCCTGGGGGCCGACTGGTTTGCCCTGAAGGGTGTCCTGGATCAGGGTGGGGGTCCCCACTGGGGTGCCTGGCCAGTCTGGGTGAGGGGCTGAGGGCTGCTTTCAGGCTGGCGGTTTTGACTGCTTTCAGGCTGGCGGGAAGCTCCCAACCGCTCCTTTTTTTCTTTTTTTTTTTTCTTCTGGGCCAGCTTTAGCTCTGGCTCTAGCTCTGAGGCTTCCGCTGCTGGTTTGTTTGCCGTTCTATAATCGAAACAATGTATAACTTCAGCTCTGAGATCCCAGCCGGCTATATTTGTTAGAATGTTTCAAACTGCCAGCTCAGAGGCCTGCAAGGCAGGCGGGGAACGTTGCAGTCTGCAGTCCCAGGAGTAAGCAAGCCTCATGTTCGCTTCCAACTGCCTGGCTGCCGGCCAACATCTTGGCTGACAGTTAATTTGCATAAGGATACGCTGATTAGCCAATGGGAAGGGTAGCGGTCGTACGCCAATTACCATTTTTCTCTTTTATCAGTGTAGATATATATTTGGTCTATGTTCCTGTTCCTGGCGCAGAGCTCCTAAAACCTTTGGAATTTCTTTTATTGTGATGTCTTTTATTATGATTATGATAATGATGTGACTTTAAGAAAGATTGGAGGCTGGTTTCCTAGCCCACTGGTCGGCAAACTGCGGCTGGAGAGCCACATGCGGCTCTTTGGCCCCTTGAGTGTGGCCACGAAGTTTCAATCGCACTGTACGTGCGCGCCCACACGTGGTATTTTGTGGAAGAGCCACACTCAAGGGGCCGCAGTTTGCAGACCACTGTCCTAGACCAACCATGTGATTAGAGGTTTGGAACTTTCAGTCCCACTCCCTGACCTTCAGAGAGCAGACAGGGCTGGAGGCTGAGTCCAGTCACCAATGGCCAATGAGTTCATCAATCGTACCTGTATAACAGACTCCATAATTACCCAAAGGAGAGCTTCCTAGAGCTTCCAGGCTAGTGAACACACGAAGGTTCGATGAGAGTGCCTACCCAGAGAGCATACCTTGTTTATGCATCGCTCCCATCGGGCAGTTCCCGGTACAGAGGAACCTCGGTTCTCAAACTCAATTCATTCTGGAAGGCTGTTTGAGAAGTGATTTGTTCAAAAACCAAATAGTTTGTTCCCTTATAAATCAGGTACATGGAATTAATCCATTCCAGACACCCAAATGATTCCCTGTTTTAACCTTTGTTATATACAGTACATGCCTAATGCAGTTTAAAATATATATTTTATTAATTTTTTACAGAGAGGAAGGGAGAGAGATAGAGAGTTAGAAACATCGATCAGCTGCCTCCTGCACATCTCCCACTGGGGATGTGTGCGCAACCAAGGTACATGCCCTTGACCGGAATCGAACCTGGGACCCTTCAGTCCGCAGGCCGACGCTCTATCCACTGAGCCAAACCAGTTTCGGCATGCCTAATGTAGTTTAATCTATAAACAAACACTCCTTAAATTTATCGAACCACCCCAACTTGCCTTAAACAAATCACTTTAGCACTTGGTCCAGGGATGTCTTTCTGGTCAGCATGCAGCATCTTTGCTGGTTCATATAGCACTGCCTCCAAGAAATGGCTGTCTCTGGCTCGCTGCTTTTCGTTTATCCCAATCGACAACAGTTTTTCTACTTCTTCAATAGTCTGTAATCATTGTTTCTTTCACACTCTTAGCAACATTAGCACTCTAGATGGCCTCTTTCTGCTTTAAAATTGTGCGAATAGTTGATTTTGCCAGCAAAAAAAGCATTCCCTCCTGTTTGTTGCCTGAGAGATGCTTTTTGTCATGCTGAGGTATCAGCTTGAAAGGGTTGTCAGGTAGAAAACCTAAGTTTCATTCGACAACTGAGACATTTTTTCTGTGAACAACTTGGTCAAGAACCAAATTGTTTGAGATGGGAGACGTTCGAGAAACGAGTTTTTATAATAAACTGATGATCTGGTAAATAACATGTTTCGTTGAGTTCTGTAAGCTGCTCTACCAAATTAACTGAACCCAAGGAGAGGTTCCTCAGAAGCTCTGGCAACAACCTGAACTTGGCCATTAGTGTCTAAAAGGGTGGAGGGGCAGTCTGTGGTACTGCACCTTGAACTTGTGTGATCTGATGCTATCTCTGGGTAGATAGTGTCAGAATTAGGTTAACTGGTTGGTGGTGCTGGAAAAAAAAAACCTCATTCGACCATCACTGACCTCAAATGAATTTGTAAGTTGATATGAAGTACCCACCTACTCTGAACCTGATTTGCCCGTAATTCTTCAAATGTCTGAAGTCCTACCTTTTTAACAGTCAAACAGAAGACATCAGCCTCTTCCACAGTTACAGTCAAAAACAGTTTCTCAGTAGTTAGAGAAGGGTCCCAGGTTCAATTCCAGTCAAGGGCATGTACCTCAGTTGCAGGCTCGATCCAAGGCCCGGGTTGGGTCCCATTCAGGATGCAACCAATGGATGTGTCTCTCTCACATCCACGTTTCTCTCCCTCTCTCTCTCTTCCCCTCCCTCCCACTCTCTCTAAAAATCAATGGAAATACATCCTCAGGTAAGGATTAACAACAACAACAAAACAGGTAAAAGTTTGGGATAACTTTCTGGAAAATAAGTGAATCACCATATCACTCTTTTGCATATAAATACATTCCAGAGATCAAAGATGTAAATGTGAAAAAAAACTGAAACCATAAGTACTACAAGAAAACAGAGGGGGTCATTTTTCCAATCTCAAGGTAGAAGTCCTTAACATGATATGAACCCTAGAGATCATTAAAGAACAGACAGGTATGTTGAACTATGTTAAGAACTTCTATATACCAAAAAGAGGCTAAAAAAAGACCAAAAAGAGAGAAACTGGGGAAAACATTTTAATACATACAACAAAGAGCTACCAACTCTGATTCCCTCTTTCTTCCTAACCTCCCACAGCCCAAGTACCAGAGTCCTAAAAATGGTATCTTCTAAACATCTCCCCAACCTCTCCAGGCCTCTCCATTTCCACTGTACCATCACACGCCCTAAATCCATTCTTGCCAATTCTCCAGAGTAGCCAGTGTTTTATGTACTTTAATAAACTCGTATGCCAGTTACTTTATAATAGACAATACTCTTCTCAACCACATAGTTAAGTCTAATACTCAGACATGCATGTACTCCCATACTAGCATAAAAGTACCTGGAATACTGATTTGTCATCAGAAAATTACCCAATGATTACAGAAAGAAAGCAAAGTGGATACTCCCCACACCCAAGAAAAGAAAAACTGCTTTTTTTCCCCTTGACTATAAAAAAGTGCTTGCTCTGGCCAATGTACTCAGTGATTAGGTCATCAGCCCGCACACCAAGGGGTCACAGGTTTGATTCTTGGTCAAGGGCATGTGCCTGGGTTGCAGGTTCAATCTCTGGCCCTGGTTGGGGCATGTTCGGGAGGCAAACTATTGATGTGTCTCATGTGTCTCTCTCACATCGATATTTCTCTCTCTCTCTTTCTCCTCCACAACCCTCCCACGCCCCCCTCCCTGCACCCTCTCTTCACTCTCTCTAAAAAGCAATGGGAAAAATACCCTCAGGTGAGGAATAACCAAAAAAAAATTTTAAGTGCTTATTGCAAAATCTTAAGATACATAAAATTTGAAAGAAGAAAGCTTTAAAAATCACACTTATCTCACCATCTGAAAGAAGCCCCATTAACATGTTAGAGAGCATGCTCCCATGCATCTATTTATAGACACCCCTCCCCCAAAGGAAGCATGTACTTGCTGGGGGGTTTTAATTTTAATATAATCCATTTCCACCTTTTTGCTTATCTTCACCTCTCTAAGCAGCCAGTTTACATCTGGCATGTATCTTACATACCTATTTTCTGCTCATACAATCTTAAGTTAAACACACACACACATTTTATTTTGAAAAAGCGATCATAAATAAATGTCTGAATCTTGCTTTCCTCACTCAATAATACACTACAGAAATCCCTCCAAGTCAACTGTATATATACAACTCTTTAAGAACTGCATAATATTTCATAGTGTGACTATTTCACTATTTATTGAGCAGTTCCCTTACTTAGGACCACTCACTTGTTTCCAGTTTTGGCCATTTTAAGGAATGCTACATTGATTCTTGGGCATATATCCCATTTCTCAGGCTCTTATGGTATAAGATAGATGCCAGGAATCCAGGTTGCTTAGTAAAAGGTTCTCTCTAATGGTAACAGGTATATGTCTTCATTCCAATATTTTTACCTACCTACTATATACAAGGCACTAAACTAGGCACTGAGGACACAGCAGTAAGCCAACAAGAGTTAAATGCCCAGAGTTAAGCTTACATCCTAAGAGGGTAGGTTTAGAAGAGAGACCACATCAAAAGAAACACATATTTACAGTATGCTAGAGAGTGGTAAGTGCTTTGGAAAATAAGTATGGAAGCAAGGGTAAACAGGGTGAGGGAGGGACTGCCACCTTATTTAGGGTGGCTTAAGAAAGCTTCATTGAAAACAGCATTAGAGTAAAAACCGAAAAAAGGGTGGGAATGTATCTGCATATAAATCTCTCTGGAGGAGGAAGGTCTAGGCAAAAGGAAAAAAGAGCAATGGGCCAGTATAGAAAGCTTCAGGAGCCATGAGGAGGCCGGTGTGGATGGAGCAGGAGCAGCGAGGTGCAGAGAAGACGGAGTTGGAGAGAGCAGGGTTGGCCTCTACTCACAGACATGGGAGCACTGCAAGCCTGCGCAGAGATAGCAGGCCCTGACTTGCATCACCAGGATTACTCTAATTTCCATACAATACAGAATATTCTTCAGGATATAAAAGCAAAATATCACCAGACAGCATTCCAACAATCTATTTATAATAATAAAAGCATAATATGCTAATTAGACTGGACGGCCTTCTGGATGAAGCCAGGGCTGCGAGGGAAGCCGGGTCCCGGGTGCCAGAGGGAAGCCGGTGCCAGCAGCCGGGGTAAGGAAGGCCTACTCTTGCACGAATTTCGTGCATCGGGCCTCTAGTATAATATAAAAGCCTAAGCGGCCCTAGCCTGTTTGGCTCAGTGGATAGAGCGTCAGCCTGAGAACTGAAGGGTCCCTGGTTTGATTCTGGTCAAAGGCACATGCCCAGGTTGCAGGCTCGATCCCCAGTAGGGGGCATGCAGGAGGCAGCCAATCAATGATTCTGTCTCATCATCGATGTTTCTATCTCTCTCTCTCTCCCTTCCTCTCTGAAATAAAAAATATGTAAAAAATAAAAAATTAAAATAAACAAAAAATTAAAAATAAATAAAAATAAAAGCCTAAGCGACTGGCCTATCAGCCAGTAGTTATGATGCGCACTGACCACCAGGGGGCAGACACTCAGTGCAGGAGTGGAAACCACAGGCATGGAAACATGGAACAGACTGATGAATCTCAGAGGGAAGGGGGGGGGGGGGCGGGAAGAGATTAACCAAAGATCTTACATGCATACTAGAGGCCCGGTGCACAGATTCGTGCACCGGTAGGGTCCCTTGGCCTGGCCTGCGGGGATGGGGCCGAAACCGGCTTTTCAACAGCCCCAGAGGGGCCCCGAATCTGGTTTACTGCACACTTGCATTTGTGTTCCACACCCTGTACAACAGCAACTTTGCAGAGTGCCCTCTCATACTTCGGAGACCCCTCGGGGGATGTTGGCGAGCCGGTTTCAGTCCAATCCCTGCAGGCCAGGCTGAGGGACCCCACCTGCCAGAGGGATCCCACTCACTTCGCAGACGCCCTCCGAGCCATGACACCACCCCAGGTGCTGCTGGCCGGGGAGAGACCAGGGGAGGTTGGCTCCAGGGCATGTCCAGCCCATCTCGCCCAGTCCCTCCCCTCCAGCCACCTTCTAATTAATTTCCTTTCAATGTGCACCGGGTCACTAATATTCTAATAATTCACATTTCCACAAGTGATACATGAGAATATTTTACATCTCCTCCCTAATTCCACCACTAAGAACTCCTGCACTTTTTAATTTTGCTAATTGAAGGGTAGGAAGTGACATCTCACTGTTACTTTAATTTACAATTCCCTGATTACTTGTTCATGAATATTATTTCATATATTTATTAGTCATTTTTATCCCTTATGATAACCAATAACTTATATACTTTGCTTACTTTCTCTTCGGGTAACCTTTTCCTTATCAATTTGAGAGAGGATCTGTATATTTTAGATATTAGCCTACCTGTTGTGTTAACAATGCACAACAATATTTTCTCAAACTATTATCTGCCAATTGCATTTTATTATGGTGTAATTTACATATACTAAACACACAGATTCAAGTGTACAATGAGTTGTAACAAATGTATACAACCATGTATAACTACCCTTTCAATCAAAATAGATAACATTTCCATCACCCCAAAGAGTTCCACCCTGGCCAGTGTGGCTCAGTCGTTTGAGTGTAATCCCATGCACCAAAAGGTCATAGGTTCGATTCCCAGTCAGGGCTCATGCCCAGGTTTCAGACTCCAGTAGGAAGTGTGCACGAGGCAGCCCATCAATGTTTCTCTCTCTCCCCCTCTCCCTAAAATCAATAAAAACATATTTTAAAAAAAGAGAGTTCCCCATGCCCCTTTGCCCTAATCTCAGCTACCAAGAGGCAACCTATATTTTGCTTTCCCTGATTTCTGTCACCCTAGCTGAGTTTTGTTGAAACTCACAAAAATAGAATCATACAGTAGCTGTATATAGCTGACTTCCTTTTCTCAACATGTTTGAGATTCGTGTTATTATTTGCCATAAAATATGGTTTTTAAATTTTTATATGTCCCTACCTTTATAGCTTCTGAATGTCTTCCCTTCGTTTAAAATATCTTTCTATCTCTTAGACTATACATAGCTAAATATTATTCTAAGATTGTTATTAGTTATTTTATATATTTAAGAATTTAATTCATTTGGAAATTATTTTAGAAAATGAGAATAGGGATCCAACTTTATTTTTTCTCAGATGTCTGTTTGCCAGCATCATCTATTAAATGAGCCATCTTTTCTTCCCTATGCTAAAGATTACCAAGAGATGGACATTTACCCAGATCACTGACCTTCATGTAGGTATTCCTAATGACAATACTTATCTCGTGCCCAGAATGCTCAAAGATTTGTAGCAGACATGAAACCACTCTTCTGCCTTTGAAACTGGCCCATGGCTCTGCACTGCCCTTAGAATGAAGATCACATGTGGCCCTGTGACCCTCTCCAGCATCATCTAACACTGCTCTCCCCCACCTGCACTCCTACCACAGTGATCCTTCAGTTCCTCAAACCCTGGCCTTTCCTGTCTGCTCTTCACAGACGCTTCATCTGCTGGGGAAGCTTAGCTTCCTTACTTGCTCTTCCCCCACCTACCCAATCCCAGCCTTCTCTGCCTCTTACAGCAAGTCTTCTGTTTAAACATCCTTTCTGCAGGGAGTCTTCCCCAGCTGCACAGAGTGGATTGCCCTACTCCCTAACCCCTGTATGTTCTTCCAAGTATCTCCTACAGGTCTCCTCACAGCACTGTGCACACTTAGAATCAGTAACTATTTGCTTCATGCATCTTCCCCAGTGTACTGCTCTAAGTCCCACGAGGGCAAGGCCCATCTCTATTTTGTTCACCACCATCCTCCTCTACACCTCCTTTCCTGGCTCAAGAAACACTGATCACAAAAATCAGTAAGAAAAATGAATACAACTGAAGGATCACAGCACAGCAACAAGAAAAAGTCACAGAAGAAACAGGAAAAGGCAAATAAAACATGAAGATGGTCAGTGCACTAATAACTTACAATATAAAAAGAAAACCTAAGGTATTTTTCTCCTATGAGAATGTCAAAAAAGAAAACTAAAACATGGGCCATTATTGGTCAAATAAATTGGTACAACCTTTTGGAAGGCAGTATCTACATATATAAAAGCCCAGCAACCGGAACAACCAGAACGACCGGTGGCTACAATGCACACTGTGTCAGCCAACCAGCCCGATCTGAGCCCTGATCGGCCCCCTCCCCGGCCGGCCCGGCCCCTGATCGGCCCCCAACACCCCGATTGGGGGCAGGGCCAGCCAGCCAACTGCCCACAGCCCCTCCCCCCCACCGCTGGCCCGGCCCAATGGGTCTCCATGCACGAATTTGTGCACCAGGCCTCTAGTAGTAATGTCTTTGACCAAGTAATCCCACATCAAGGAATTTATTCTATAGGAACACATATGAATAAGCAAAGATGTATGTACATAGCTTTCTCTACAGCACTGTCTCTAATAGGAAAATGGTAAGAAACAATGCAAATAGCCACAAAATGGTTTTAAGTAAATAGATAATAATTTAGCCCTGTATATATACTGATATAAAAAGATAGCCAAGATACATTAAGTTTAATAAAAAGTTGCATTTCTGTAAAAAAATACAATTAATTTCCTCACAATGAAAAGCTTAAAACCTAAGTATAAATTATTATAGATTCATTTATGTATTTAGAAAACTCTAAAAGAAATATAACAAACAGTGGCTATCTCTGAGAATTGCCGTTTCTTTTCTAATCTCATTTTGACAATGTTTAATTACTTTCACTATGGGAATAAATTATTTTTGTAATTAGGAAAAATGTGTTTATTTTTAAGTGTCATCTAAACTAAAACCTAATTTTGATAAACAATGTCAAAAGTTCTCAGTTTTACAAAGGGTGTACAAAAAACTTTAGATTAATCTCCAAAACTGATGGCCAATAAAAATGATGCTCAAGTTGATAAAATTATTGTCCCAGTCCTTACAAACACACTGTACCCCTTGATAAATAGTTAAAATCAAGGCAGCAAATTTAAAATATTAGATCAAGAATGTTTACTCGGCCCTGACCAGTTTGGCTCAGTGGATAGAGCGTCAGCCTGCGGACTGAAGGGTCCCAGGTTCGATTCCGGTCAAGGGCATGTACCTTGGTTGCGGGCACATCCCCAGTAGGGGGTGTGCAAGAGGCAGTTGATTGATGTTTCTAACTCTCTATCCCTCTCCCTTCCTCTCTGTAAAAAATCAATAAAATATATTTTTTAAAAAAAGAATGTTTACTCGATAGCCAAATGCTCAAGACTATATTCATTTGACTATTTCTTAAATGTATAAACTAGTTCCAAAATAATAAACATTTTAATGGAGTTGCCTTGAAATTCCTATTTGATAATTCAGGTTTTTAAATACATATTCTCCCTAATGAAATGATATTTCATTCTGCAACAAAGGAGGATAATACTTAAAAATATTTTTCATCCTGATACACTAATCTAAGTACACTCTTTACTCAGAAAGCAAAACCTACTCTGCAATTAAATTTTCTGTGCATCTCAGAAATGGAAAAGTAAGAGTGAATACTTAATTTTTATTCTAGGCAAGGACTTGTATCACTTGATGCCCGCTACCAACAGAAACTAAGACCAATTACACAAACAGCTCTGAGGAGAACTGACATTTCCACTATGAATTGTGAGATCAACTTAGTTTTGACTTTAAACTTTTTCCACTTTGTTTTTATGCTGCTTTGAATTTCTGAAATGAAGGAATGAGTTATACCAATTTAAACAGGTAACAAAACTTTCCCCACAGCACTCACATATTCTGTGCATGGAGTTTAAATTGCAATTTTTGGAGAGCAATCACACCCTACAATCAAAGAACTTTAAAACTGTGCCTGCTATTTGCCCTGGTAATTCCAGTTCTAGAAACTGAATTCAAAAGAAATTCAGATATGTTCAGTAGGTATATACAGGGTGGGGCAAAAGTAGGTTTACAGTTGTGAGTACCCAAAGCAGAGTTTATTCTTGTATTATTATTAATTATTGTATTATTTTCCATATAAACAATTGTAAACCTACTTTGCCCCACCTTGTATTATCCTCACTGCACTTTTCTATAATAGGAAAAACCTAAACATCTCACAACATGGGTTAAATATTTTGTGATGTTGTATGACTTCATGAAAAATGACTATCTGGAGAAAAATGTACATCTAGTGCTGTCCATTTTTTTCTCACCCCCATTAACATTAAATACACACAGAGCAAGGACTCTGTTTTACTCACTGCTTTATTCCTAGTTTAGAACAATGTCTAGCTTATAGTAGCCACTCAAAACCGTACAAAGTGAATGAATTTGAGTAATCCAAGTACATACAGAAAAGATTCTAGCTAGAAATATAGTATAACAGCAGAATAGTATAACAGCAGAATCACATAACCCATCCATTTACTGAGATTCAACTGTCCAGCAAAACAAAAGAATGACATCATGTCAGTGATGCACTGGCGGCTCTGGAGTGAGAATGGATCTCAGATCCCGCGGCTCTCACAGGGTGAATGCCACACTAGCCAAGTGTGATTCTCGTATTTAAAGAAGGGTTTTTAAAATGCAATATCCCCTCTAAATATAAGCCAACTACTGGCTCTGGGGCTCCACCCCAGAAATAGTAAGTTGCTCCAAAGATGGGCTTTTTAAAAGGATTCCCAAGGGTAATTTTGACAACGCAGAAGCTCTGCCTTAGAAGATAACTTCAGAAACCAGACTTTCCACCTCTAAATAAAATGCAAACCTACATTATGCCACAGAGATAATCACAGATATATCTGGGATATGAATACGCAGTTCCCTTTTTATTTAATTTATTTCCTAATACCTCTACAATTAGCAAATGTTGCTGCTGCAATAAAAAAAAAAGCTCTATACAATTTTTATTAGCCCACAATAGTCCTTTCTACATTTATCACAGAAATGCTAGATCTGGTTTCAATGCTCCTCTACTTGACCTATAAAACAACACTACTCCTTTAGTATATTATCACTTGCTAAAATGTTTACCCCTGCAGCACATTGTTTATTTTATCCTATTGCCCTATGCTATTTTAAAAAATTTCTTAATTAATAAGTATATGACTCAAGTTATATATATTTTCAACAAGAATAAGGCAATTTTCTATTTCTATTAAGATTCACTTAAATGTCTATGAAATAGAAAATGTAAGTTCCTTATTAATATGAAAGTTTTTAAAAAAAAACCAACAAAATAAGGTACCTGAACATCATAGAGTGCTACGATATTTTCATGCTGAAGTTCCTGTAAAGAAAATTAAGAATTCAAATATTTGTATTTATTCTAATAATGTTAATATATTTCAATATGCAAATAAAAATTAATTTAAGTATACACACACATACACATGCATATATGCTATTTCTAGTATACTACAGTTCTTATACAACATTCAATCTACTAGACAGTATGAAATGCGCCTCATCAAAATTTACTTGGGGCCCAAATATTTTTTCACCACTATTGTTTTTTAGACTCTTAACAAGGTATTTCATTTACAAAATAAATGTCATAGTAAGTATGACTAAAGACTTTCTGCCAGTCTTTTAAATTTAATATACAATTTCTAACAGCAATAGAGGCATGAAATTCCAAAATGCTTCTTAAAAGCACATTATGCCTTGGTCCGGTGGCTCAGTTGGTTGGAGCATCGTCCTTGCACAAAAAGGGTTGCAGATTCAATTCCCGGCCAGGGCACATACCTAGGCTGAGGGTTTGATCCCGGGTTGGGGGCATACAGGAGGAAACTGATCAAGGTTTCTCTCTCAAATTGATGTTTCTGTTTCTTTCACTTTCTTTCCCTCCTTCCTCTCTAATTGATTTTTCTTTTTTTTTAGAGGGGGAAAGAGAGACGTCAATGTGCTCTGACCCAGGAATGGAACCGGCAACCTTTCAGTGCACGGGACAAGCCCAACCAACCGAGCCACACTGGCCAGGTCTTCCTCTCTCTAAATCAATCAACATATCCTCAGGTGAGGATTAAAAAAAGAAAAAGGCCGTGGCCTGTTTTCTCAGTGGTTAGAGCATCGGCCCGCAGACCTAAGGGTCTCAGGCTCAATTCCCAGTCAAGGGCACCTCGGTTGCAGGTTCAATCCCCAGCCCCGGTCAGGGTGTGAGTGGGAGGCAAACAAAGTGTCTCTAACACATCAAAGTTTCTCCTTCTTCTCTCTCTCTCTCTCTCTCTTCTCCCCCCTCCTTCTGTCTTGTTCACTCTCTCTAAAAATTAATAGGAAAAATATCCTCACTCCTTGGGTGAAGATTTACAAGAAAAAAAAAACCCTAGCCAGTTTGGCTCAGTGGATAGAGCGTCAGCCTGTGGACCGAAGGGTCCCGGGTTTGATTCCGGTCAAGGACACATACCTCGGTTGCAGGCTCCTCTCCAGCCTGGGGTCTGGTCAGGCTCGTGCAGGAGGCAACCAATCAATGTGTTTCTCTCACATGGATATTTCTCTCTCTCTTTCCCTCTCTCTTCCACTCTCTCTAAAAATCAATGGAGGAATATCCTCGGGTGAGGACTATAAATAAGTAAATAGAAAAATTAAAAAAAGAAGCATATTATTTGCCGGGAAGAAAATGAAGTGTAACTCTTTGCTCAGTGAGCTGTCCAAAGACGAGCAGTGCTGATGAAACTGGTATAGATTGAGGGTTCCATGTGCACAGTAGTCTGGGAAACACTGGGTTAAATACACCTACACCAGTTTCTTCATTGCATCACTTTCAGGCTTTCTTTAATGAGCCAAGTGCTCTGAAACTCTCCAAGAAGTATTTAGTAAGAAGGACTTATCAGACCATAGGACTCTTTTTGTCCTTAAAGCATCTCACTTGGATAACACTGCTTGTGAGTGATCTAAAAAGACTACTTCTAAGGAAAATAACTTACTTCAATTTACAAGGAAAATAAGATTTCAAGTGCACCCAGTTCTCCAACTGTACCATGAAAGGGATCAGGAGAAGAGGTAAGTGATGTGTAAGGGGGGCTGGCCTCTTCCCAAACAGTAACACAACAAATAGGGGAAAGAAGAAATAAATTATGAGTTTTCACAAAATCACTCTAAGCATTGGACAAGAACCGCAAACACCTATTTTTTAAAAATAGCTTCCCAGTTCAATGTTTCAAAAAACTGAACATGCAAAAATAAGAGCAACAGGTGAAAATTCTCAAACTTGGGTCCAACTACCAAAATTACAAAGTATGTCATTATGTATTCATTTAATTTAAAATAAGTTTTAACCCAGTATGAAATATCACATAAAGGAACCTTACCTTTAAGATTTTAATTTCCTTCCCAAGCAGTATTTGTGATTTTGACAAGTTCTTTTTATTAATACTTTTAATAGCTACCTCCCAATCAGTTTTCTGAAAAGAAAAAAATAGTGTTACTTCTGGAAATTACTTCATGGAAATAATTCAACAGGAAAAAAATCTATAAGCTTAAAGATTTTTTTTTTTTTAGAAAATTCATGTACAGCACTGAGGGAAAAAATGGAAAAGAAACTGAATCTCCAACAACTGGAAAGTGATTTCATAAATTACAGTGTAGCAGCTAATGTCCTACAAGACAGCCGCTAAAAAATAAATACCCAGATCACACAGCAGCCAGCATTAGGTGAAAAAAAGAACAGTGTACAACTATGAAAATTATGGGGAATTGTGGATAAGAAACGAAGGTCGTATGTTTAATTGAAAACAGTATTGGATAGCTTGGCAGGAGCAAGCCGTGTTTTAACTATTTTTTCTTGAGTTTTAAGTGATTTTCCTAACAAATGAAAAGCAGTATTTATTACTTGATCAGATAAGCAACAAAGCCAGCCCCTTGGCAGCAATCAGAACTGCCAAACCCTGTAAAATTATTTCCACTCCCGAGGTGACTTTCCAAATTCTCTAGATTCTAAAACCTTGTATGACCCGAATTTTCAAAACAGGAAAAACTTAAAAAAAAAAAAAAAAAAAAGCTGAACCTGCTTCGTGTTTATTTGGGTGGGAAAAAGGAGCGTCCAACCATCTTTCCCACTCGGACCCGCCTAGTCACCCCCAGGCGCTCGTCAGGGTGTCGAGGAACCCGTGCAGGGAGACGGGACACCCCGAGTTTGAGAAAACCTCGGGCTAACGGACCACCGGCCCGTTTTTCGCGGAGGTGCGATCTCCACCCAAAGCGCCCCAGCCGGCCGCCCGGGGAGGGTTGCCATCAAGGGGCGCCCACACCCGCGCCGCGCGGGGCCCCGGCGAGAGCTCCCCCGGCGCCAAGGGGCGCGTCCCCGCGGCACCTGCCCGGGCGCTGGGACCGGGCGCGGACCCGAGGCCGCCGAGCGGCAGGTGGGGCGCAGCCCAGCGCTCGGGCCGCAGAGCCACCCGCGCCGACACACGCGACGCCGACGGGCGCACAATGGCAGCGCTGTCACCGGCAGGGCCCGCCTCGCCCTCTGCGGGGCCCGGTCCGGCGGCGGCCGCGCGGGCGGAGGGAGGCCTCGCCGGCCCGGCTCACCTGGCGGTGCCGCCCCCGGAAGACCACGGCGAAGGCCCCGTGTCCCACGAGGTCCCTCTTGCTGTACTCGAAGTCGCCCACCACCTCCATGGCCGCACCGAGGGCGGCGGGGCGAGCGGCCGGATCAGCACCGCGGGCCCGCCGGCCGGGAGCGCGCCCGCGGGCTGCGGGGCTGGGGCAGCCGCGGCCCCCGGGCCCGGCGGACGCTCATGCCGGGAGGCCGGAGCGAAAACGGGAGAGGCCGCCGCGCGCGCGGGGCCGGGGTCAGCGAGGCCTGGCCCGGCCCCGGCCGCTCCTCATGCCCGGCCGCCGCGGGCCGCCGGCTCCCTGGCGAGCGGCCTGGCGCCACCCGGCCGGACCGTCACTGGCCGCCCGCGGAGCCGCACGCGCGCCCGGGAGAGGTGCGGGGTCCGGGCCTCCCCATCCCCGGCGCGTCCCGCCGTCCCGACCCTCCGCGCCCGGGCGCCGCGCCTGCAGCCGCCGCCCTGGGACTCGGTCACACAGCCGCGCGGCCCTCGCGCCTCCCGGCCTCACGGCGGCGCCCCTCGCGCGCCGCTCCCGCACGCCCGCCGGCCCCGCCGACGTCACGCGCCGGTAGGACGGCTCACGCGGCCGGCGCGCTCCCTCCGCCAGGAAAATGAGTGCGCGCTCCCCGCGGGGCGGCGCCTGGGCGGTGGCTCCCGGCCGCCCGCGGCCTCCAGGAAGGAGGGGACTCGCCACTCCGGCCACCACTGCCCCGCGCAGCCTCCGCGCGCCCGGGAGGTTGGGGCAGCCAGGCGCCGGCCGGCCGCTGGGAGCGGGTTCCTGGAAGCGGCCTTGAACCCCAGCTGTCGGAGGGACTGGGACATGCGGGTGCGTGCGGAGCCCAGAGATCCCCAGGGCACAGGAGCGTGGCTCCAGGTTGCTTGCTGCGCCCCTGAAACTCTTCAGTGTGTCTGGGTCCCAAGGCAGTTCCATTCTTAATCTTCTGAGGTCATTCCATGCTGCTTTCTCCAGCGGCTGCACCAGTCTGCATTCCCACCAAACGCACCCCTGTGTTCTTCGCAGCGTTATGTACAATAGCCAAGATTTGGAAGCAGCCCAAGCACCCATCAGCAGATGAGTGATAACAAGTTGTGGTGATTTACACAATGGAATACTACTCAGCCCTAAAAAAGGAAACCGTACCCTTTGCCACAGCATGGACGGACCCGGAGAGTATTATGCTAAGAGAAATAAGCGAGAGAAAGACAAGTACTGTATGATTTCACTCATATGTGAAATCTAATGTACAAAATAAACAAAATAGAGACAGACTCATAGATGGAGAGCAGACCGACTGCTGTGAAGGGAGGAACTAAAGGGTGGGCAGATTGAGCGAAAAAGAAAACTCATGGACAGGAAACAGTGTGGGGGCTGGGGGGCTGAGGGGCGGGGCAGGTATAGGAGGGATAGAGGGCGATCTAGGGAGACTTGACTTGGAGTGGGAAACGCACAGCACCGTGTACAGGTGATGCGTTGTGGAGTTGTGCACTTGAAACGTGTATAATTTTGTTAACCAGTGGCACCCCAATAAATTCAATAAAAAAGGAAAAAACGAAAAATAAAGGAAATAGGAGACAAAAAAATAAAATTATTAGGAAAAGAGTCTCAAGGTCTCCATTCTTACTAAATGCTATTCTTGCTAAATGTAAAATGTAGCACAGTATTTTGCAGACCAGCTATAAACAGGATAAGATTGACAGGAATCCAACCTGATAAGTAGCCAACTGCAAAGAAGACATAAACATGTGATTAGCCAAATTAAGCAATGGCTGGCTCCCTTCCCACCTGGGAGGTGAATCCGGTCTCCTTGACTTACTGCAAGTAAATAAAACGTCCTTGCAACAACCACGTCTCATTTTTTAATAGAGGGCCCCAAGTAGTGAACCCCTGAGTTCAATAACAAAACCAGAAGTCATGGTGCTCAAACCGCCCGTCGTCCTCCCCCCCTCCCACCACCACCCTCTGTGTTTACTGCCCAGGGCCCCTGAAGAGATGGGGTAGAGCAGGGATCATGCACCTTTCGGGGTGCTTTGGCTTCTGTAAGAAGTGGAGGACAGCTCAGGAGCCTCTTCCCGGAGAAACGCCTGTGCACGCGGACTCAGTATTGTAGGCGGTGGCTCTAATGAGAAGTCCTGCTGCCCAGCTTCCCTCGTCCTTTCGGTTTGACCTAAGGCTCACCCTGATTGGGTTAAGGGAGCTTTCTCTTCTACCTGATGACGTTTCAAATGCAGGGGAACTCATCTGTCAACTTACCCTCAAGGATAATTAATAAAAAATGGCTTGAAAATGTCATAGAAAACTCAGGCTCCATACTGTACTGTATGTTCAGTTGATTAGCATATTTGCTCTCAGGCTAGCCCTTACTTCCAGGATTACATTTCCCACCCTGGGCCCAGCTCTGCAAACTGACATCTGAAGGCAGCCAGCCCTGGAATTCCTGTGAGGAACCCCCTCCTTTTCTCAAACCTTCAAAATGTAGGGTCTTGGATTTCTGCTTCCACTGCTGTGCAATTCTCTGCCTCCTTCAAAATCTGGCCCAGGTGAGTGCTAGGCACTGAAATCTGGAGCCTTCAAAAATTAAGAGTACTAGTAGATGAAGCAAGTTTGCACATACACACATAAATTAATTTGGAGATGACTTCTTAACCTCTGATTCTCTAGAGCAGTGGTTCTCAACCTTCCTAATGCCGCGACCCTTTAATACAGTTCCTCATGTTGTGGTGACCCCCAACCATAAAATTACTTTCGTTGCTACTTCATAACTGTCATTTTGCTACTGTTATGAATCATCATGTAAATATCTGATATGCAGGATGTATTTTCATTGTTACAAATTGAACATAAAGCATAGTGATTAATCACAAAAACAGTATGTAATTATATATGTGTTTTCTGACGGTCTTAGGCGACCCCTGTGAAAGGGTCGTTCGACCCCCAAAGGGGCCGCGACCCACAGGTTGAGAACCACTGCTCTAGAGTGTATTTTGTAAGTATTTAAATAGGCTACAGTGAATTTAAATGTATCAAAATTCACTAAAAATAGCTCTTCCGGAATATGTATCTTATGGGTGTAGGACCCCAAACTTCACCTCCCATGCCTCAGTTTCCTCATCTGTAAAATGAAGATAACAGCAAGTACCCCCTTGAGTTGTTAAGAGGGTTAGATGCGTTAAATGTGAAAGAGCTTAGAGCAGTGCGGGCTTGCACAAAGCACTATTTAAACATTTGTTAGGTGAGTAAAGTGAGATCAAAGCTGGCCCTAGGCAGGATGCTCCCCGCTTCCCTCCTCGGCCCACTCCCCAGGTGGTTCTTACGTGAACAGAAGCCAAGCTTTCTCATTCTAGGTAAGCCATCTACACCCATGTGAGTGGTTTATCTAACCCATGTCTGGAGAATTCACTTCTGTTTAAAACATTCAGCTGAGTAAATTTTAAATATCTTGTTGGTTTCATGCAATAACTCACGAATCAGGCAGCCTCCCATCTAGTAGATGGAAAGGAGCTCTAAGGAGCTGCAGAAAGTGAAAGACTTAATAGGCAGAAGGGACAAGAAATGATACCGCCCCCAAAATGGAGCTGGTCATTGCAAGGTCACTTAGTTTAGGGATTGGCAGGGCCTATCAGGCAGATGACCTCACTGGTGCTGACCACATGATTCACGATTGACTAGCTAAGATCCCATTTCCGGGACACCCCAAACTACTTACACCTCCGTTTGGTGACATGGAGCTTAAGCATAGCTACAAGATTTTGGGCCTGTTGTCTTATTTTTAACTTTCTCTGAGGAAGCAATAAGTATAAAATTTTGGACAGCAGGGAAGAAAGGGGAGTGGGCTAAGACACCTGAACTAGGTCTGGCCTTTCCCACACAGTTCCCGGTAGCAGCCAACCCCAGGGAGACGGAGAAACCATCCACGCTCCCAGAGGCACTGCCGCTGCGGGCTCCATGGTCTGTCCAGTGAGGCACTCCCTTGGTCTCAGTACTTTAGGGAGCAGCACTTCAACCTCCTGCTGATCGCCTCGCATCCAGGCGAGGACAGGTGTGCCTTTGTCAGCTGAGCCAATGCATCATTTATGGGCATCAGTGTCTCAGAGCTTTTGTTGTGGGATATAATTCATAATCTGGCCCTGCTCACAAGGTCACATCTGCTAGGAAATGAAGCTAATAATTAATATACAATGTTGCACTGTTCATATTTAATGTTATTAGAATTACAATCCCACATGAGGACATCATGGAGATGTTAAGAAGTCACCGAGGCCCTTAATTCAGACCTGCATCACCTCTTGTGTGCACAGACCAAGCACAGGGCCCCTGAACACAGCACCGCTTTAAAAAAAAAAATGTGTAGCTTACACGCGGACAGAGTTCTGACCTTGTGGCTCATTACTGAAGAGAATTTGTACGGGGAGCTCTGCTAAGGAAATATTTACTTAGGACTAGATCAGTAGCAAATAACTAACACCAAAAGTGATAAAGCAAAAAATAACAAAGGAATGTAGATAAGGACACAGGTGTGCGCCTCTATCACAGATGGCGCCTCGGAAGCCAGCTTCCCGCAGAAGCGGCTTAGAGGATTGCCTCCCGCCCCAGGTTCCTGCCACGTTCGCCTGAGGCTCCTCCAAGGAATAAGCACTAACAGGCACCAGCCTCAAACCCAAGTTCCTCAGGCGGGGTCCCGGTGGCCCGCCGGGGTGAGGTGCACTGATGGACCTTAACAAGTGTATCCCAGTGGGATCGTACACTTTACACCGCGCCGGCTGAGAATGGGGGTTCAAGTTGCTCTGCATCCCCACCAACACTCTGAGCGCAGTCAGTCCTCTTACCCAGCTGTGTGTCCTAGTCTCTGGGGATGTGGTGAAGGGGAACTGTTCTCAGAGGACCTCTCACCCTGTCCTCTGGGTGCTCAGGAAGTCAGGGTTGCGGGGTTCTCCAGAGGAGATGCCGGGAAGGCTTAGGGAGGGCAGCAGGGCCGCCCCCTCCCTCCCAGCCCCGCCACCCAGCCCTGAGCGGGCTCACAGGTGTGTCAGGGTTTCCCTCTGGTTCCCTGGTCTCTGCTCTTCCTGCAGAGACCACACGCAGTTAGAACCCACCAGCTTTCTTCCCAAGAGGCCTGCAGCCAGGACACAGCATTCACTTCCTCTTGAGTCTGGTGAGGGCATCGGATCAGCAATTCTCACCGCAGCGGGGAGGAAAGGAAATGTTTGCCGTCTTGGCAATTATGCAGCTATAAATAGGTTCTCAGGGCCAGAGCGGCCTCTGATGAGGAACCCGGTTCTGCACAAATGTTGGATCTTCATTATGAGAGCAGATGGCACAGGGTCCAGAGAGGAGGCAGGGCCGAAGACCCCTGCAAACACGTGCGGAAGTGCTTTTCCTGGAGACAACCATGATGCTCCCGTGTGCAGACGTGTTTTATGCATGCTTCCCTTTTTGCCCATTAAAAAACATGTACCTGCAGGTTGAAATTTAATGAAATAATTATTGCTTCATCAAGGACATTCTTATGAGAAATTGGCTTAAATTTCTTTTTTTTGTCAATCCTCACCCAAGGATATTTTTTCCATTGATTTTTAGAGCAAGTGGAAGGGGGGGGGAGGGGGCAGGAGAGAGGAAGAGAGAGAGAGACAGAGGAAGAGAGATGTGAGAGACACACATCAACTGGTTGCCTCCTGAATGATCCCCGACCAGGGCCAGGGATCGAACCTGCAACCCAGCAATGTGCCTTTGACTGGTAATCGAACTGTGACTTCCTGGTTCGTAGGCACTCAACCACTGAGCCACACTAGCCAGGGCCTGGACTTTTTTCTTTTATGTCAAGTGCATGATGGTGAGAATACAATGATTAGGTACAGTTTGGTGTCACTGTCCAGATTCCTGCTACAGTGCTGGGAGTCTTACCCACCACTGCTTCTATACAATGAGAGAGATATTTACACAGTGAGAAGGCAATGCATGTCTTCATGCTCATGAGAAATAGTTTAACCTTGCAGACCTCCCAAAGGGCCTCAGGGACACACAAGCACCTGCAGATCACACCTTGTGAACTGCTGGACCAGCACGAGGCATAAAGTATTTGTTTTTAAAAAATATTTTTATTGATTTCAGAGAGGAAGGGAGAGGGAGAGATAGAAACATCAATGATGAGAGAATCATTGGTGGGCTGCCTCCTGCATGCCCCACACTGGGGATTGAGCCCACAACCTCCTGGGCTTCTGCCCTGACCAGGAACCAAACCTCTTGGTTCATAGGTCAATGCTCAACCACTGAGCCAAGCAGGCCGGGTGAGACAACCAGTATTAACATCAGCTATTGCTAGAAACAGGTAGGGACCCCTTCAGCTTCTAAGTCTAAGGCACAGGAAGGCTTGGTTCGGGTCCTGGGCAGATGGAAGGCCATTAGCTGGGCCTGGTTCATTTAAAACAGACCCGCCCCGCAGCCCTTTTCTGGGAAGCGCTCACACATTCGCTGGAGCAGACGGGGCCAGAACTGACCCTCACTCATGCCCAACTGGATGCTGTGTGAGGTGTGCTCCGGGGAACTCAGATGGAAACCAGGGAGGTTCTGGAGGAGAGAAAGTGGGCCAGGACTTCCTTCGGCAGATTGTGGGAAGGGCACTTTAAATTGTGGGCTCTGACATTATGCTAAGTGAAATAAGCCAGTCAATGAAGGAAAAATACCACATGATCTCACTCATTCATGGATAATAAAGACCATTATAAACTTTTGAACAATAATAGATACAGAGGTAGAGCTGCCTCAAACTGATTGTCAAACTGCAGCGGGAAGGCCAGGGAGGGTTGGGGGGCAGGAGGGAGGGGGGTAAGAGATCAACCGAAGGACTTGTATGCATGCATATGAGCATAACCAATGGACATAAGACACTGGGGGGTAGGGGAGGCCAGGGGATTGTCAAGGGCGGGGAAATAAAAAGGACACATATGTAATACCCTTTGTAATACTTGAAGCAATAAAAAATAAATATATAAATAAATAAATTGTGGGCTCTGAAGTGTGAGTGGCCCTGAGGACAGAGTGGGGAGAGGTGCAGTTTAAGGTCTAGTGACCCAAGATCCAGGATGCGAGGTCAGTCAGGGCTGTAAATGCTAACCAAGGAATGTGGGCTTTATTTAGCAGGCAACAGGGCGTTTGTTCACGATATGTGATCCTATACTTAAGGCAAATGAAAAAAAATTAAGGTATCGATCTGAGTAAACTTTTAGGAATGTTGACAAAATAGTCAGATGTCTAGTTATAATACCTAATTTATTTAGTTACACATGCATGTTTAAAATAACATTATATACAACAATACAGTAATACAAAATATTGCTTTTTCCCTCCATTCACATTTCAAGTAAAAATTTTATTCAAGCTCTCTACATGCATCTTAGGTGTCAATGTCTTCATCATCATCTAGAGCCACAGTCCTGAAGCGCATCTCCCTCACTGCGTCTAAGTTGCTTGGGAGGCAGCGTTTTAAAACACTTGAACGACAGTGTCATTGGGAAGTCTGACCCAAGCCGTGACGTTAGGACAGTCCCGCCCCAACTGATCATGGAGGTGCATGTTTGTGATCCTTACAACAAACTACGTACTCACTTATTGCTTTTGAAATTGCTCTTTAAAAGGCTGGTGTACAAAACTTGACTCTTATAATAATGAGGGAATATCCCCTGGAATAGTTACCAGATTCCTTACCTCCCCTCCTTTAACTCATGCGATAGGAGGAGCTGCTAACCGTGCCTGGACTAAAATAAGAGGAGAAACCAGAGGTAGAGCAGTTGTGGAGTGGACCGCGCCTGGTTATGGGTGTGTCTGTGAGTAAAGTGTGTTTTGGGAACAGAAAAGGAAAGAGCTCTGGGTCCGTTTTTTGGGGTGAAAAGGAAGGCATGACAAAAGGTGGGAGTGGACATCAAGGACTTGGAGAAAGGCAGTGAGGGGTGTCCTGCAGGCAATCAGGTGGCCGAGAGGACGGCCTCCCCAGGGAGTGATGGAGGAGGGAGCAAGGACCCAGAGTCACTGGCCAGGAATGTGTGGCCACGGACAACACTGAGACACAGTCCTGGTCTGGTTGGGGAGGAGTGGCCCGCCCATGTTAGGACTGGGAAGAAATTACACCATCTTGAGGGAAAAGCTACATGCAGATGTCCTGGGGGGACACTGTGGATTAGAAAAGGGGGGGCGGGTCCACCTAGACTTTGCAGGCCCCCAGCCCCCCAACAGGTTCCTTGCTCACTCCCATAATTGGCAGCTGATGAGCTGTCATTATTTGCTTCCTAGACTGCAAGGAGAGCAGGCGGCATGTGTGTCCTGGGTCCGCAGCTGTATCCGCAGCCAGCAGAACAGGCACAAAACAGGCCTCAGGAAACATGTGCTGAAGGAGAGGAGGGAAAACTGAAGAGGGAGAAAGGAAGAAGGAGGTGCCAGCAGCCTAAGTGAGGGACTTGCAAAGGACAGCAGGAGACAGGTCAGAAAGGCACGGCCAGGACCCCAGAGGGCAACTGGCATCAAGGCCCCGGGGGAGAAACTGAAAGGAAATGGACCGACTGCATTTGAGGAAAAGGTGCCCGTGGGACTGTGGGTGTGATCCCAACAGCCTGGTCTCAGCAGGAGGAATGTCACCTGCACCGTCTCCAGCAAAGGCACTGGGGCTGGGGAGCTGAAGACGGTGGGGCTGGGACTGGCCTCTGGTCTCGGACCTGCGCACTGACGACGACAGTGTGAGTGTCTGGGCGCTCTGGGCTTTGATAAGCATCTGAATACTAATAAAGGTTTATGTGCTTGTTTGAGTGGATCGTGAGTAGCAGGTCTCCAATTACATTTCTGAAAAGCCTGGGCTTTCCCAATAAAAAGGAATGAAAATATTCACTTCCCAATTCAGAGACTTTAAGGCAGTGATTCTCAAGTGCGGTCTCTGGAGCAACAGGGGCGGCATCTGGGAATCTGTTAAAAATTCAAAGTCTCAGGCTCCACCCCAGGCCGACTAAGTCCTGCTAAAACCCTGGGCGTGAACAAGTTCCCCAGGGGCCCCGATGCCTGTGAAAGTTTCAGAATGACTTTAAGGTAATGGATGACATGGAGTTAATTTGCATGTGTGTGTGTGGAAAGAGCATACACTGTATTTTTTGAAATTAAATACACTGGGGAAACATTGGTTAATGAGATTACACAGGTTGCAGTGTGTGATTCCACGCTGCATCATCTGTGTGCTCACCACCAGAGCCAGATCTCCTTCACCTTTTATCTGACCCCCGTCACCCTTCACATAGGTACTAAACTTAGGGATTTTGGTCTTAGAGAGGATTTTATGAATTTGACCCCAAAGCCAAGGGAAATAAAAGCAAAAATAAATGAATGGGACTATTTCAAACTAAAAAGCTTCTGCCCAGCAAAAGAAACCATCAAAAAACAAAAAGGCAGTTGAACGAATGGGAGAAGATATTTGCAAACAGCTCCTACAGGGGGTTAATATCCAAAATATATAAAGAACTCAAACAACTCCACACCAAAAAGACAAATAATCCAATTAAAAACGGGCAGAGGACCTGAACAGACACTTCTCCCAAGAAGACATACAAGTAGTCAACAGATATATGAAAAGATGATCAACTGCACTATTAGGGAAATGCAAATCAAAACTACAACGAGATACTCACATCTGTTAGAATGGCTATCATCAACAAGACAAGAAGAGGATGTGGAGAAAAAGGAACCCTCATTCACTGATGGTGGGAATGTAAACTGGTACAGCCACTATGGAAAATAGTATGGAGGTTCCTCAAAAAATTAAGATTGGAGTTACTATATGATTCAGCAACCCCTCTTCTGGGTATTTCCCGAAAAGCTTTAAAACATTTATTCTTAAAGATACATGCAACCCTATGTTCACTGCATTATTCATGGTGGCCAAGAAATGGAAACAAGCAAGTGTCCTGCGATAGAGGACTGGGTAAAGAAGATGTGGCACATATACACAATGGAATACTACTCAGCCGTAAGAAAAGATGAAATACTGTCATTTGCGACAACATGGATGGACCCTGAGAACATCATGCTAAGCAAGTAAGTCAGACAAAGTCAAGAACCATGATTTCACTCGTGAGATATACAACTGAAAGCAACAAATGAACAACAAGACAAACAAAAACTCTAAGACACACACAAAATTATGATGGTTTCCACAAGGAAAGGGGGATGTGTTTCATTTTAAAGCCACAACCCCCTAATTTTTCTTAAGCACGGACATCTGCTATACTAGTCTTTAGCGAGTACCAACCAGCAGCACATGAGAACAGCCAACAGCTGGCAGTAGAGTGGAGCAGTGGGAAGAGGGCGGTCTTGCCGTCGGACTTGATCCCTGGCTGTGAGACCTTGGAGAAATGCCTTTACCTCTTAAGCCTGTCTCCTCACTTACAACATGGTAAAAGTACCATTAATATTGCCACACGGGTCAGGTGAGATGGTGCTTGACACACAGTACGCACTGTTATGCTGGTTATCATCGTCAGCATTACAGTAGAGCTCAGGAGCCCATCACCGCATGGCATCAGCTCAATAGCCAGCTATGTTTCCCCAAGGCCAGGACTTTGAATCACATGCAGAGACTAACGTCAAAGGTCTTATTGGTAGTTCCTAAGAATTCACAGGGCCCCTACCCCTGCAGAGCCCGGGGCTGAGACGATCCCTGGCCTCCTCTCAGCCTTGCCCTGTGCAGAGAGACTTGCCACCATTCAGCCTCAGACAGCAAGGTGCCACCTCTTCCTGTCAACCAGGGCTCAGCACCAAGTGTCTGGTCTTGAGTGAGCAAACGGAGCGGCACAGCAATGGGTCCTGAGGGGCTCTGGAAGGCAGATGCTGAAAAAGGGTGAG
The DNA here is from genome assembly GCF_028538775.1 of Myotis yumanensis. Lineage (NCBI taxonomy): Eukaryota > Metazoa > Chordata > Mammalia > Chiroptera > Vespertilionidae > Myotis > Myotis yumanensis. The sequence continues at coordinate 2,956,395 of NW_027223767.1, forward strand.
GTCAGAGGTCACGGAAGGATGGAGCCCTCTCCTTGAAGGTCTCCCTAAGGGTTAGGAAAACCTGATGACTTCCAGGAGGACTTTGGAAGGACAGGGTGTTGAATAACAGGCTCAAGAGGTCATTTTGAGTCAAAAATACCAGCACACATTTTTGATGGAACTTTCAACTTTTATCTCCTCTGTAGAATGGGAGCTCCAAGTGGCCCGGGAGTTGGTTTTCCTGCTTCCTGTGTCCCTGCACCACGCCTGGCACTTAGTAGACATTAACATGCTTCTGAGAGCGTGAGCACTTGCTAAACCAGTGGTCTTGTCATCCAAAGGAACAAAGGTTGCTCTTTGCCAAACCTCAGGTCGGGGAGGAGCACTGGGACTCTGGTGAGCCCACGAGGCTCGGTCCTGCTCAGAGCCACCCATGTTAGTTGGCGGCCCAGGTGCTCCTCAGCTAGAGCCTTTTCCACAAGGTGAGCGGCATGTGGGACTCTTACTGTGACGCAGGCAAAGGCCAGCTTGGAATCATTTAGGGGTGAGCCCAAAGGTACATTCAAGACAGGGACCCTGGTGCTTGCTCCTTGGCAAATCCTGGTTCCCTTCACGCTGAGCTTAAGCCCTCTCTTCCTAGGCATCGTGCCCACCCCAGAGGGGCCAGCTGCCCAGCCTGTGCTCCTATAGGTGCCGGTGGTGTCGGGGGGTAGGTGGGGTGGATGCATTATCACCCTGAGGCAGGGGCTTGTTTATTCCAGATGAGATCCGACACCCTGCCTGTGCCTGACTAGGTGGTTTGATGTTTGCACAAAATTATGAAGGCAGAAACACCACCCTGTGTGACAGGCAAGATAGCTTCTGCCTCTGAACATAAATGCCCCCAGACCTTTGCTGCCACTGGTCCCTCCAATGCCCTCCATGGCCCTTTCCACATGTCCCAAAGCCACCGTACCGAACTTCCTACTAGGAGCCAACCCCAATCCTCCCTATGCAGAGGCCTCCTCAGTGCCAGTGCTCACAGAGTGACTGTCAGTGCGGGTCTGAGTTGCAACCTTGAAGGGTTTTGCTGGGATTTACGTCCACTCAGCTAATGGCCAGAGACCTTGATCAGCATTTACAAATTTTCTAATTATGCCCTCCACCATTTTAAGTTTGTATCAGTTACCCAATAGAAATGCCCTCTACTTTGTGGGGGTTATTACAGTTGCTAAAAGTGGCGATGGTTTGTCCTTCAGAAGGATGCTGGGAAATATGGAAGGCCTGAGTGCTAATGGGGACTATCCCACAGCAGGGCAAGGACTCGCCCTTTTCCTGGGCCCGAGGAGCTTGTCCCTGCAAAAGAGGGAGTGTCTTTTAGTTCTATTAGTTTAGGACTCCATTTGGAGAGAATACACAAAATGACCAAGATTTACTAAGGACATATTCTCCAGAATTCAGTGGTCCTTGGCACACACAATCATAGAGCAGCCTGGTAGCATTTTACCAAGGGCCTTTGAGTGCATGCAACAAAAGCTCACTTTAGACTGATTTCAAAAAGCCAAAATTCATCCTCAGGCTGCCTGAGGGGTTAATGGAGTCCACAGCAAGGCTCTCGAGCTGGATCCAGACCCCATCAAGTCCTCAGGCTCCCAGGGCAGCTGCTTTTCAGACCCCTTTCTCTCTGTATTTCTACTTCTAAACCGCTCTGCCTGTCCATGCAGTGCTGGCGAAAGTGTCCTACCTAACTTTTAAGATGGTGTCCGGTATCCCTTATTCCCCCTGCAGAATTCTTAAGATAAAGAATTTTCTTGGGCATGTTTGGATCAGGAGTTCAACCCTGGTCCAATTGACTGCTATGTGGGAGAGGGGAGGGAAAGGTCAGTGTATGCGAACATGGGCCCCACTCCTGTCAGAGTGAGGGCAGGGTCCGGGTGAGCCAGGCAGGCACCCTCACTCATTAGAGTGAGGTCAGCCACTTCAGGTTCTTAGCTATCAGTACTTCAATGAAACAGCAAAGTATGTAACTTTCTACGATTCAGTGACCTTCCCCTCCAAATTCCTACTGAACTAGTCAGTTTCAGTTCCGTAAATTACTTACATTTCATAAAGCTCTACTGAATACTGCTTCCTGTTTATTGCTCTTCACTGGACTGGAGCAAGTTAGATGACCTGGAGCACGGAACTCCAGCGGAGAAGTCCTAATGCTCACATTTGCTTCTTACTTTTATCAAATCTTTCAGGAGTGATAAGGATAGATCAAGTTGCAAAAGCTATCACTTTCTCACTATTTTCCTAACAATATGCATTGATCTCAACAACATAAGGATGGATATTTAACTAATTCCTTGAACCTATAAAAACCCTGCCAGGGAATCATTTCTTTTTTTTAAATCCTCACCCAAGGATTTTTAGAGAGTGGAGGAGAGAGGGAAAGATAGAGAGAAATATTGATGTGATAGAAACACATAGATTGGTTGTCTCCTGCACGAGCCTGACCAGGGCCTGGGCCGGGGAGGAGCCTACAACCAAGGTACGCACCCTTGACAGGAATCGAACCCGGGTGCTCTACCTACTGAGCCCAACGGGCTGGGGCAGGAATCACATTTTGTGGGCGCACTGCACACAGTCTGAAACACAGTGGGTAATCAAGATAAGTACAAGGATCTACTTTAGGTCACATATTAAATCTGGCAAATATTTCAGGTCACATTCTGCTTCTGTCCCATGGCAGGTGGGGCAGACAAAGTAATCGAGTCTCAAACTTGCTATTCTTCCTAGAAGAACCCTACAACTACTAACATCCTTAGCTCAGAAGCACAAAATGTACACAAAGAATTGATCAGATGGTATCTTAATGAAAAGCACTAATTTAAATAGCCTAGAGCTTCACAGAAATTGTTACTCCAAAACATGCAGAGGCAGCAAGAGTCACCTAAAACCACACTTTATCCTATGACCTTTATGTTGCTTTTCTTTAATTTAAAGATTGAAGCAAAGTGAAATGGATGGAGATATTTTGTTAAAAGAACAAAATGAGTTAGTCACAGAACATACACCTCATAAAACATTAGGTCTAAGTCTAGCAGTAGCTCATATTCTGGGTTTTTGTAAAGCAAATGGAAATATTTGGAAGAATCAACAATTTTAATAAGAGCTATAAATGCCCTGAAAGCAGAAAGTTGACACAATTTTAAATATAATTCAGATATATATTTAAAATCAAACACAATTAAATAGAATATGGTTTAAGTACATGAATACTTCAGCTCTAGAAGAATAACAGAGGTGGTACATAGTACCAAAAACTTATACACAGCCTTCTTGCTTCTTCTGTTGATGAAAGAGTGTGCCTCCCTCTATACAATCAAATATTGCAGTGGAATAAATTCTCTATTCATTCAAGACTTTCTCAAGGACAGAGGTGATTAATAATTACATATATTTATATATATCTTTTAAATCTTTTTTTTGTGTGTTTTTTTTTTGCAAAGTCTAAGCACAAGCAGTCACACCTAAGAACACTCTTTCCTCTCAGACAGTCTTATGTGGTGGGAACCGCTACATCGCCTGGCCAGCGGAGTGCGTTCGCCAACGCGGCAGCCCAACAGCAGACCCAGAAGCCAACGGAGCAGAAGTGCAGCAAGGCAGTCTATGACTGTCCTAGAGACAGGCAGGAGGGAGGCCACCCGCTGCATACTTTCCAGCTCAGAGCAAAGAAAGAGGAGACAATTAAAAATGAGTGCTTTTCCTCCCCCCAGACCCTGCTCTCTCACCTTCTTAAAAACAAACAACCATACAATCCAGCAATAAACATTGCTCAAGGTCCCACAGGGGGACACTGGAGTGACCGTTAGGATGTTTTCTGAAGGGAAGTTAGATGACCTGGAGCACGGAACTCCAGCGGAGAAGTCCTAATGCTCGCAGCACAGGAGATTCGCCCTGTGGCTAGCGGGGGAGAGACCGGCTGTAAGTATACTGCATCTCAGGAGCCATTAAAATAGGAAAATTGGATAGTGTCGCCAAAAGGAAGGACAATGTCACTTGGACTTGACCTGTGACATATCAGCTTCCTTCCAAACCAATGCCTTTGTGCAGGCAGACTACACAGTGAGCCTCGCCCCGTGCCACTGAGGAACAGGGTCTGAGCACCGCACCGCCACCCTAGCTGCCCGGCTCTCTCGGAGGGGCTGACTCCCACTTGTTTCAAGAGGCCAAAGCAAAGCACCTCTGGTACCCACTTCACGATGCCGTTAAGGGTGGGCGACCACTACAGAATGTGCATCAACTACCAGCTCTACGCTTACCTGCCTGCCACAGTATGTGGTCCCTGTCTGTTCCAGTGGACTAAAACTCTCTCATAAATGGGTTATTGCCATTAGAAACTACTAATGTTCTAATAATGTAAACAATACCACTTTGTCTCTTTATGACTTTCGCTTGTGAACATCTTGTGCAGCAAATACGTCTACGTGTCACTCTGCTTATGGTGGAAGTCCAGGATTGTCTGCCACTCTGCTGGGATCAACAGCTGATACATCAGAGAAAAGAAACACAGAGCTTTGTTTTCATTGGCCGTGTGAGAAATCCAACCAAAGGAAAAACGTTCTTATTTTTCAAAAGCAGATTTCCTTTATCTCAGGGATTGAGTCATAGCTGAAAAAAAGAAAAAGAAAAAGGTCAGATTCATTTCTATAACCAGGGATACAGGATGTTACAGACTAAGGAAGAAGGGAACCAACACTTAGTGAATGTTTACTACACACCAGTTCCGACTACCACACGAGAGGTAAAACACTACAATTATCTTTATTTACAAATGTGTGAATGAAAGTTTAAAGAAGTTAAGTAACTTATCCTAAGGTTACTACATAATAAGGACTGGCACCCAGAATTGCTTTTATCTTTCCGTTTTGGCAATAGATATTAGAACAAAATATCTACTTTCTGACAGACTAATTCTGCCTCTAGGAATGAACCCAACAGCATACTCCTAAGAGAGGGCAAGGACTTACATATACAGACTCTCATTAGAATATTGTTTGTAACAGGGAAAAACCCAAAACAACCTAAATGACCAGGCACAGCGGATTCATTAAGTGAAGGAAGAACCACGATATGAAAGTCAAATGCCCTCGGAAGAAAAAATGACCACACTTGTGAGGCCGAGAGCCTGTTTGCTCGCAGGACTGGGAGGAGACAAACATCACAGAAGACATCATGGTCCGTGTTATTTGTGAGGTGGGGCATCCACACAGGAAACAATTCGGTAATGCTTGTAAGGCAGTTTATGTTCAATGCCAAGTGCTCTTTCGGCAAATGCAGAGTAGCCGATTCAAAGCAGAGAGGTAGCAACACAGGATAAAGAGGACTTCTCACGTTCATAAAATCATGGAATGAGAGAAGGGGATCTTAAGAGATTTTTCTTGTCCAATTTCTCTGATTTCTGGTGAGAATATAAGAGACTGGAAAAGGATAGTAATTTGCAAAAGGCCACACGTACTGACTGAAATGCGCTTCTGGTGAACCAGTGCTGCTGGCCGTGTGCTTTCCCACCAGGCACTGCTGGTCCGAGAGGGCACGCAAACAGACACCCTGGCAGCCAAAGAGAAGGCCCAGCAAGCCTAAAACACCCAAACACTGCAAAATATATCTGTGCACCTTAAACATGAAAAGCACATGGCAATAACATCTGAATATACCTCGAATGAAAAGCCTAATTTTATACATATGCTTTCCAAAATGGTTTTTCTTTTTTTAATACAGTGGAATCTCAGTTCTTGATCTTAATTTGTTCTGGAAGGCTGTTCGAGAAGTGATTTGTTCAAAAACAAAATCACTTTCCCCCGTTAGAAATAATGTCAATTAATTCGTTCCAGACCTCCAAACAATTCCATTTTAACCTTTCTTATATACAGTAAAAGTCTAATGCACTATTTAATCTATAAACAAACACTTCATTTCTTAAATTTATCGAACCATCCCTACTAGCCTTAAAGCAGCGGTTCTCAACCTGTGGGTCACGACCCCTTTGGGGGTTGAACTACCCTTTCACAGGGGTCGCCTAAGACCATCGGAAAACACATATATAATTACATATTGTTTTTGTGATTAATCACTATGCTTTAATTATGTTCAATTTGTAACAATGAAAATACATAACAGTAGCAAAATGACAGTTATGAAGTAGCAATGAAAATAATTTTATGGTTGGGGGTCACCACAACATGAGGAACTGTATTAAAGGGTCACGGCATTAGGAAGGTTGAGAACCACTGCCTTAAAGGAATCACTTCCAGCACTCATTCCAGGAGTGTCTTTCACGATTCAGCAGGTGGCTTCTTCTCTTGCTGTCACTGGCTACCTGCTTTTCATTTATCCAAATCAATAACAGTTTTGTTTTTTAAATATACTTTTATTGATTTTAGAGAGAAAGGGAGAAGAAGAGTGAGATAGAAACATCAATGATGAGAGAAAATTATTGATCAGCTGCCTCCTGCACGCCCCACACTGGGGATCGAGCCCACAACCCGGGCATGTGCCCTTGACCAGAATCGAACCTGGGACCCTTTAGTCCACAGGCTGATGCTTTATCCTCTGAGCCAAACCAGCTAGGGCTCAACAATCGTTTTTCTACCTCTTTATTTGCTTGTGATCATTGTTTCCTTCACACCTTAGCAACATTAGCACTCTTGATTGCCTACGTTTTAAAATTGTGCTCATTTCTCTAGCAACAACAACAACAAACCCACAAAAATATTCACAGCACAATTTCTTGAGATGTTATGGTAAACTGACTCATACTAGCACATTCTCTCCTTTGTGGCCTGAGAAACACTTTTTGTCATGCTGATGTATCAGCCAGAAAGGGTTGTAGAAAACCAAGCTCTTTCAATAACTGAGACATTTTTTCCACGTGAACAACTTGGTTGAGAACGCATTGTTCGAGATGGGAGATATTTAAAAACCAAGGTTTGACTGTATTTTTATTGATTTTTAGAGAGAGATGAAGAGAGATGGAGGAAGAGAGAAACATCGATGTGAGAGTCAAACATTGATTGGCTGCCTCCTGCATGCCTCCCATTGGGATGGAGCCCAATGGAGCCATAACCTGCGCATGTGCCCAATTGGGAATCCAGCCAGCAACCTTTCAGTGCACGAGACAATGCCCAACCAACTGAGCCACACCTGCCAGGGTCCAAAATAGTTTCTAAAAAACATTTTCATATTCACAAACATTTGACCATCAACATAATGGGGAATCACAAAAAAACAACTACCTTGCACTTCTTAATACACCTTTATCTTGCTCTCTGCTATTCTAGGTTTGAGGGAGCCAATAACATTAAATATAGACAAAAATTATCACCCTCAAGAAGAAAAGAAGATAGAGTCTGCAAAACTGAACAGAGCTTTGGCAAGAATCAGCTCAGTAAAAACATAAAAATTAAACCAAGCTCTGTATATCAACTGTAATTAAAAAATTAAAGTTAACAAAATTAAATCAAGCTCTGCTAATGACAGTTCTTAGAGTGACAAGTTGGCTAGAAAGTTAACAAGGAAAAAGTGGTATTGGACCTAAATCTAAATTCAAGCCCTCCAAACTATTGAGGGTTATATGGGATGTTATTTGAACATATTTAATGATTCTTAATTTTTGGTAATGTAAATGATAGAGGAGTTTAATGATGTCACAAAAATATGATGAGAAATTCTCCTATCACATTAAATTTTTGTGACTCAACTGAAGTTAGAGAAAGCAACATGGTTGAAGGTTGAACTAAGAATGTTCGGCTTGAAGAACAGACTGGGAGGGAACTAAGTGGCTGTCTTCAATTTTCTAAAGGTTACTTGTGTGGTTCTTGTGGGCAAAGCTAGAACTAGCTGGTGAAGCTATAGAGAAAGAGTATTACTTCTTGGCAAGTCAGAATTCCCTAATCACACCCATTCAATTCACTCCTTCTTAAAATAGCACTATTAAAATGCCACACTACTTCAGATATTAAAATGCCACACTACTTCAGATGAACGAAAATACTGACAGGAGAGGAAACAACAACAAAGCTGCAAAAGCTGGAAGCAAGTGGAGTAACAGAAAAGGGAAAAAAGCTGGGAAGCAACCTGATTTACAACCCGGAGCTCCTCATAGCCAGGGGATTGGTGTCCCCAGTACTTATGGTAAAGGGAGTAGGGTGGATACAAACATAGGGATTTCTTCAAAGCCTGGTTTTAGAAATTAACACTCTACAGCTATTCCAACATTCTGATCAGCCCGAAAACCAACACAAGCAGAATCATCTGAGACTGCTTCTCTGAGCAGATTAAAATTTAGGGTCATATATTAGGCAAGACCAAGGACAAGGGTGCTATACTGAAAAGAGAACAATTGGGGGGGAGGGGTATAAATAATGAATACTGAGCCTTCTCTAGCTTTTTTCCACGTGGCTCCCAGAACATAACATTAGCAGTCTGATCTTTGTCCTCCAGGCAGGAGACTGGTACAGTTTTCATTGAGGAATATGATCAGTCCAACAATAAAGAACTTAGTTCCCTAAGGAAACCTGCGTAGCTTATGTTTCACTTATTAAGAAACTACCAAATGGTTTTTCAAAGTGGCTGTAGCATTTTACATTCCCACCAGTAGTGTATTGAAGTTCAAATTGCTTTACAACCTTGCAAACACATGATACTGTCAGTCTTTTTAATTTTAGCCATTCTATTGGGTATGGAGCTGTATATCACTGACTTTACCTTGCATTTCCCTAATGACTAATGATGTTGAGCTAGCTCTTTGCATGTGAATATTGGCCATCTGTATATCTGTGTGTAATGTCTGTTGATATCTTTTGACCATTAAAAAAAACATCAGATCGTTGCTCTTCTTAATGAGTTGAAAAGTTCTTTGTATTATTTTGGATACAATTCCTTTATCAGAAGGATGTTTGGCAAATATCTTCTCCCAGTTCATAATTTGCCTTTTCATTTTCTTCACAATGTCTTTTAATGAGTAGTTTTTAGTTTTAATGAAGTTCAGTTTATCAGTTTTTCTCTTTTATATCTCATGCTTTGTATGAACTAAGAAACTTTGCCTAACTTAAACCACAAAGATTTTCTCCTATAAGTTTTATAGTTTTAGTTCTTACATTTAGGTCTATGATCCATTTGGGGTTGATTTCGTATATGCTGTAAGGAACAAGACTCATTTTCTCCTCCCTTCTCCATATGTATATCTAGTTGTTTCTATACTATAAACTAAAAAGACATTATTTTTCTCATTGAATTACCTTGGCACATACAGGGCAAAAGGAAGTTTACAGTTGTTGGTATGGAAAATAATACAATAATTCATAATAATACAAGAATAAACTTTGTTTCGTGCACTCACAACTGTAAACCTACTTTTGCCCCACCCTGTATATAAAAAATCAATTGACTTCATAATTAGGGTCTGCTTCTGCACCCTATTTGTTCAACAATCTTTGTCTACCCCTATGTAATATTACACCACCTTGATCATGTAGCTTTACAATACGTGTAAAGCCAAGCAGTGTTAGTCTTACAATTTTGTGCTCCTTTTCCACAACTTTTTTGTTATTTTAGTTCATTTACATCTCCCAATAAATATTATTATGATCTTGTCAATGTCTATAAAAAAAAGACTGCTGGAACACTGAATCTATTAGTAATCCTATATAATAAAAGCTAATATACAAATTTTCTCCCTTGGAAGTTCAACCACTCACTATGACGTGTGCTGACCACCAGGGGGCAGTGCAGAACAAAGGAAGGCTCTGGCCAGCAGCCAGCAGCCGGGGAAGGAAGGCCTCGATCAGCCTGATCGCAGGCCAGGCCTAAGGACTCTACCTGTGCAAGAATTTTGTGCACCAGGCCTCTAGTCTTGAATAATGTACAACATAGTAACTATAATTAATACCACTGTATTGTGTATTTGAAAGTTGCTAAGAGAGATCTTCAAAGCTCTCATTACAAAAACAATTGTAACTGTGTATGGTGAATTAAGTAGACTTATTGTGGGGATCATTTCCCAATGCAAACAAATATTGAATCAATATGCTGTATACCTGAAACTAGTATTATATGTCTATTATACCTCAATCATCATCATCATTGGGAGAAATAACACCTTAGCCACATTCTTTTGATTCACAAACATGATGTTTTTATTTAAATCTTTAATTTGGCTCAGTTGTTTTATAGTTTATATTGTACAAATCTTATACATATTTTGTTAAACATATTCCTAAGAATTTGATGGTTTCCAATGCTACTATAGATTGTATTGTTTTTAGATTTTCAATGTCCAATTGTTAATTGCTAGTATATAGAAATGCAATTCATTTTTGTATGTTAACCTTATATAATGCAGCATTGCTAAACTTAGCAGTTGTAATAGCTTTTCTGTAGATTACTTAAGACACTACTGCCCAACAGAACTTTCTGTAATGTTCTGTATCATTCATACATGGCTCCTCAGTCACTACCATATTGGATAAAGCAGCCTTAGGAATTTCTAAAGAAATAATGATGCCTTCTGCAAAGACAGCCAGTTTTAGTCCTTCCTTTATGATCAATATGCCTTCTTGCACTGGCTAGGATCTCCAGTGCAAATGTTTTAAAATGGACATCCTTGCCTTCTTCCTACTTAAAAAGAAGCATTCATTTATATGCATATATGCATAACCCATGGACACAGACAAGAGGGTAGTGAAGGCCTGGGGCAGGCCAGAAGGAGTTATGGGGGAAAAGGAGGATGTATGTACTACTTTCAACAATTAAGATAAAAAAAAAATAGAAGCATTCAGTCTTTTCCATTAATATGATTTTAGCTGTCAGTTTAATCAGGTTTAGGAAGTTCCTTTCTGTTCCTTGTTTCCTTATAGTTTTGTAATCAACGATTGTTGATTTTTGTCAATTTTTTTCTGCATCTATTGCAGCAGTTCTCAACCTGTGGGTCGCGAACAATGAAAATACATCCTGCATATCAGATATTTACATTATGATTCATAACAGTAGCAAAATTACACTTATGAAGTAGCAACGAAAATAATTTTATGGTTGGGGGTCACCACAACATGAGGAACTGTATTAAAGGGTCGTGGCATTAGGAAGGTTGAGAACCACTGATTGAGATGATCATGTTTTTGTTTTTATGATGAATTACTATAATTGATTTTGAAATATCAAAACAACCTTGCTTTCCTGAAATGTACTATCCTTTTTATATATTTCTGATGTATTTCCTTATATTTGTTAAGGATTTTACATGTATGTTCATGAGGTATATTAGTCTCTAGTTTCCTTTTCCTGTAATGTCTTTGATGTTTGGTGTTACAGTAATACTGGCCTCATTAAATGTACTGAAAAATATTACCTCTTTAATTTTCTGGAAGTCTGTCTAGAATTGGTACTATTTCTTCTTTAAATTCTATCTAGGCCTGGAGTTTTCTTTGTGAAAAGGTTTTTAACTACAAATTCAATTCCTTTTATCTCCCTGCCCCTGCAATTTGACTGATATCATGTAAATTTAAGGAATGTAACATGATTTGATACACATATGTAATGCAAAATGATTACCACAATAAGATTAGTTATTATATTTATCACCTTACATAATTATTATTTTTTAAAATATAGAATCTGCTTTTTAAAAAAAAAAATATATATATATATTTTTTTTTTAAATATATTTTATTGATTTTTTACAGAGAGGAAGGGAGAGAGATAGAGAGTTAGAAACATCGATGAGAGAGAAACATCGATCAGCTGCCTCCTGCACATCTCCCACTGGGGATGTGCCCGCAACCCAGGTACATGCCCTTGACCGGAATCGAACCTGGGACCTTTCAGTCCGCAGGCCGACGCTCTATCCACTGAGCCAAACCGGTTTGGCAAAAAAAAATATATTTTTTAAAATTGATTTCTGAGAGGAAGGAAGAGGGAGAGAGAGAAAGAGAGAGAGAAAAAAACATCAATGATAAGAATCATTGATTGGCTGCCTCCTGCAGGCCCCACACTGGGGATCAAGCCTGCAAACTGGGCATGTGTCCTGACCAGGAATCTAACTGTGACTTCCTGGTTCATAGGTCGACGCTCAACCACTGAGCCTCGCTGGCCGGGCCATAATTATTTTTTTAAATAGTGAGAATATTTAAGATCTACTCTATAAGTAACTTTCAAGTATATAATACAAAACTGTTAACTATAGTCACCATGGTGTGCATTAGATCCCCTGAACAAATTCCTCCTATAACTAACTAGAAGGCTGTACTCTGTGACAAATGTTTCTCCATTTCCTCAAACCCTCAGCACCTGATAACCACCATTCTTCTCTTTATTTTTTTTAAATATATTTTATTGACTTTTACAGAGAGGAAGGGAGAGGGACAGAGAGTTAAAAACACTGATGAGAGAGAAACATCAATCAGCTGCCTCTCGCACATGTACCATGGTTGCAGGCACATCCCCTTGACCAGAATCGAACCTGGGACCCTTCAGTCTGCAGGCCGACGCTCTATCCAGTGAGCCAAACCGGCTAGGGCTGAGTTCAACTTTTTAGATTCCATGAAAGTAAAATCACACAGCATTTCTTTCTCCATCTGACTGTTTCATTTAGCATAATGTCCTCAACGTCCATTCACATCGTAACAAATGGCAGTATTTCATTCCTTGTTTTGGCTGAATAATATGCCATTACACACACGCACATATTTTCTTGGCCCATTCATCTGTTGATGAACACTTAGGTTATTTCCATATCTTGGCTATTGTGAATAATGCTGAAATGAACATGGAGGTGCAGATATCTCTTCAAGATATCCTCAAATATATTTCTAGAGGTGGGATTGCTGGATCATGTGGTAGTTCTATTTTTAATTATTTGAGGAACCTCCAAGTGGCTGCACCATTTTACATTTCCACAAATAGTGAACAAGGGTTTCCTATTTTCTATATCCTCACCAACACTTATCTCATGTCTTTTTCATCACTGCCATCCTAACAGATATAAAGTAATATCTCACTGTGGTTGTAATTAATTTGCATTTCCCCGATGATTAGTAATATTCATGTACCTGTTAACCATGTGTATGTCTTCTTTGGAAACAGGTCCTTTGTCAATTTTTAAAAAAATATATTTTATTGATTTTTTACAGAGAGGAAGGGAGAGGGATAGAGAGTTAGAAACATCGATGAGAGAGAAACATCAATCAGCCGCCTCCTGCACACCTCCCACAGGGTATGTGCCCGCAACCAAGGCACACGCCCTTGACTGGAATTGAACCCGGGACCCCTGAGTCCGCAGGCCGACGCTTCATCCATTGAGCCAAACTGGTTAGGGCACTTCGTCAATTTTTAAATCAGAATATTTGGGTCCCTTTGGGCTTCTGAGTTGTCTAAATTCCATATATATTTTGGATATTAAACCCTCAAGTTCAATTTTTTATATTAACCCCTCAAATTCAGCATTATTCAGGTTATCTATTTCTTCTTGATTGAGAAGAAATTTGTTTTTCAAGGAATTTCTCCATTTCAACCAAGCCGTTGAACTTATTAGCACGAAGTTCTAATATTACCCTATTAGAATTTTAATAATTGTTGGATTTGTATTGATGTCTCCTTTCAATCCTGGTATTGGTAATTCATGCTTATCTCTTCCTCCTCCGCTCCCCCATCTAGTCTGGCTAGAAGTTTATCAATTTAACTGGTGTTTTAGAGAACCAGGTTTTGATTTTTCTCTATTGTCTGCCTGTTTTCTATGTAATTGATATTCACTTTTATCCTTATAATTTCCTCCCTTCTGCTTTCTTTGGGTTTTACCCATTTCCTAGATTCTTGAAACAGACTGAGACCTTTCTTCTTGTCTACTAAATTTAACGCTATAAGTTTCCCTGTAAGTACTGCTTTAGCTGTATCCTCCAAATACTGTTTTAATTTTAATTCAATAAAAATATTTTCCAACTTCTCTTTTAATTTCTTCTTTGACTAATGAGTTACCTTAAGAAGTATGCTGTTTAATTTCCAAATATTTGGGGATTTTCTACATATCTTTCCATTATTGATTTCCTGTTTAATTCCTTTATGGTCTGAGAACTGTATGATTTAAATCCTTTAAAATTCATTGAAACTTGTCTTATGGGCCAGAATATGGTAAATGTTCCATGTAAATGCCAAAAGAATATATGTTCTACTGTTGCTGGATGCACTGTTTTATAAATGTCATTTAGGTCCTTGAGGAACTGACCTTCTTACCAGATAAATGTCCTTTGTGCATGGTAATATTCCTTATTTTTTTTTGAAGTTTACTCTGACTTGTAGTAACATAGCTATTACAGTTTACTTTTTAAACAAATGTTTTTATTGATTTCAGAGAGAGAGGAGAAGGAGAGAGAGAGAAACATCGATGTGAGAGTGGAACATCAATCAGCTGCCTCCTGCATGCCCCCTGTCAGGAATTGAGCCACAACCTGTGCACATGCTTGACTGGGAATCAAACCAACAACCCCTGGGGGCACGGGTCGATGCCTAGTCTACTGAAGCACACCAGCCAGGGCTAGTGGGTTTCTTATAGTGCAGATTGACCCTGAATGATACTGGGGGGGCAGGTGGCCACAATTGCTTGTACAGCTGAAAACCAGCATGTAACTTAAGTCAGCCTTTCACATACATGGACTCCCAACTTCCAGCTGACCCTCACTGAACACCACAGGTTTTTTTGTTTTTTAAATCCTCACCCAAGGATATTCCTCCATTAATTTTTAGAGAGAGTGGAAAAGAGAGGGAAAGATAGAGAGAAACACATCAATTGGTTGCCTCCTGCACAAGCCCTGACCAGGGCCTGGGCCGGGGAGGAGCCTGCAAGCAAGGTCTGAGTGGAATTGAACCTAGGACCTTTCGGTCCACAGGCTGACACTCTATCCACTGAGCAAAACCGGCTAAAGCTAACACAGGTTTTGGAATTCCACGGAAAAACTGAACTGCAGTCAATGGAAAAATTTTGTGTGTAAGTGGACCTATGCAGTTCAAATCATGTTGTTCAGGAATGAACTGTATATAACTGGGTTCTGCCTTTTCAATCTGATAATGTTTGTGTTTCAACTAGACCAGTGGTTCTCAACCTTCTGGCCCTTTAAATACACTTCCTCATGTTGTGACCCAACCATAAAATTATTTTCGTTGCTACTTCATAACTGTAATGTTGCTACTGTTATGAATTGTAATGTAAATATCTGCTATGCAGGATGGTGTTAGGCGACCCATGAAAGGGTCGTTCAACCGCCAAAGGGGTCGCGACCCACAGGTTGAGAACCGCTGAACTAGACTATTTAAATCACTTATGTTTAATATAATTATTAGTATGATTTAGTTTAAATCTACCATTTTACTATTTATTTTCTATTTGTCCCATTGATTCTTTCTTCCTTTTCCTCCTTTTTCCTGAGTTCTTTTGTATTCAGTATTTTTTATATAGTTTGTTTGCTACACATTGTGTTTCTCCTGATTATGAGTCAAGTTTTTCTGCTTCCTTGCATGCCTGGTAATTTTTTGTGTGTGCCTGGTAATTTTTGATGGGATGTCAGACATTGTATTTTTACACTGTTAAGTGCTGAATTTTGTTGTTCATTTAAGGAGGGTTGGCCTTTGTTCTGGCATGCAGCTGTTACTTACAGAGCAGTTTGATCCTTCCAAAAACTGCTTTTAAGCTTGGTTAAGGTGCTTTATTCTAGGGCTAAATTAGCTCAGATAGTAAGGCATGTTTCCGAAGACACTCACCAATGACTTGTGTATTACAAGATCTGTCCACAACGGTTAGTAGAAACGTCAAATATTCCTAGCCCCATGTTCCAGGAGTTGTTTAGCATGCTAATTTCCAGTATTCTTTCCCTGGCCATGGACATTTTCACCCAACACATGTACACAACCAAGGCTTGAAGGGACCTCTCTAAATATCTTTGGAGCCTTCTTTCTGTGTAGCTCCTTTTCTGGAATCCTGTTCTATGACTTCTAGCCACCCTGGCTTGGGCTCTCCAGTTCAGTTTATGACTCGTCAATTCAGCAAGACTATGAACTCTGTTAGGTTTTCCCCTACCTGCACTTTAGAAATTGCTTCTGAGAAGTGAGCTATGGATCACCTCAATGTTATCCTTCTTTTAAGGATTACAGCCCTCTCCTTCCTGTTGCCCAATATCTGGAGATAGTTGTTTCATTTAGTTTGCCAGTTCTCTAGTTGTTTATGATGAGAGGGTAATTCCTGTAGTAATTCATCCTTCAAAGGCAGAAGCAGAAGCTCTTTTATGTCTTTTTTAAAATACACAGAACCTGGAATCTAATGCTTTCCAGTTTTAAACAAGCTACATCAGAACAAAAATCATCCTTACCTTCGTAGACTTCTCTAATGGTTGATCATATTGCGCCTGCTGCATAACATCACTAACTATCATTTTAGCAATCTTCCAAGCTAGCTCTTCTTGGGCCTAAAAGAAATAATTGAAACTGTTGATAACAGTTATTAAAAGAATCAAGACATACATTTCAGTGCTCTAAACACAATTGTATATGCATATAATTTCTACCTGTTTAGATAAGCACACTGCCATGTCTGAAAGAACCTGGGCCACCCTCTGGCTATGATATATATATATATATATTTTAAATAAATTAAAAAAAAATATATTTTATTGATTTTTTTACAGAGAGGAAGGGAGAGGGTTAGAGAGTTAGAAACATCGGTGAGAAAGAAACATCGATCAGCTGCCTCCTGCACACTCCCTACTGGGGATGTGCCCGAAACAAGGTACATGCCCTTGACTGGAATCGAACCTGGGACCCTTGAGTCCGCAGGCCGACGCTCTATCCACTGAGCCAAACCAGTTAGGGCTGGCTATGATATATTAATATGCTACTCATTGTCTTCCAAAATCAGCTACCGGTACCTGACATGACACAATCTTCATGTTAGTTCTCAAAACAAAAACATTTTTCTTTCTCTACTCCCATCTCTCAATGTACTTTACTATTCAAAAAGGAGGCCTCCATTCCTGAAAGTAAAAATGACAGTGAGAAAGGAAGCTTTTGTGTCTACACTGATTACTGATGCCTGCTGTTTGATAGAAACTTAATTACAAGGTTATCTGTCAGTGGCCAGAATCTCTGGGCTGAAGATACCTCCATAGCCTCCACCAGGCAATTATGAGTTGTTAAGAAGGCCCACCCTTTCTTGTTACGTTCTGGGTAAGGGAGTAATGATGTGCCACGCTGGTTCAACATGGCAACTAAAGAAAGAGAAATCTTGAAACCTTAATTAGACAAGGTGCTGCTTACAAACGGGAATCTCTTTACACTAAAAGTAGAATTTACCTCATCAGTATTTCCTTGCACCCATTTCTTCATAGCTTGTGAGAACATGGACCCTAGTAAACAAAGCCAAAGATGAATGTAGATTTCATGCATAATTTGACATTAAAAATGCTGTTAGTTACAAGCTACTTCCAGACATGGAGGACATTCTTTTTTTTTTTTTTTTTTTTTTTTTTGGTACAATCTTCTCTAAAACATTAAGGAATACTACTATTGACAGAAACTGATTATGATGTCTCCATAATAGAGTATTTAACTGTCAAACATCATGCTTTGAAAAACCTTTGAAAACCTGTTTCTGAGTTCTGGATTTTTCTTCTATTTGATATAAGAAACTTTCATGTGGTGCTAGATTTGCAGCAAACTAAAAGAGCAAAAGCAAACCGTGGCTTAGATTTAATTCTGGGTAAGAATCTAGGAGATATAATCTACTTGCTTATGTAAGCAAACCTTCCCGAGCAACTACTATACAAAAGGGCTTCAAGTGTAGATTATGCTGCCACATGCTGTATGAATTAGCTGAGTAAGTGGAGTTTTAAATAGTCATCCTCTGTCCAAGTCATAGTACACCTCAACTTCCTAGTAGACACACAAGCCTATCTCCAACTGTACTCAGATGCTGAAAAATCACCAAGGCAGTAGGTTAGCCTCTATCTCCATGAATGAAATACACAGCTTTCCCTTTCATTAATACAAATAGGTTCAAGTCCTAACTTTGCCTTAAACCAAGTGGTTGGTAGATTATTTCTTAGGCAAGGTCCTGATTAATTCAAGGACTGGGATAGAACTATACATAGCATTCATGAAAAATACAAAACCTGATTCTCTGCCCTTAATGATTTGTATTTCTAGCTAAAAGTTTGAATACTGTGTAGTTAAATTTTATGGTCAAGCAGAGTCAGCAGAGCCACACCATCACATGCTCTGCCTGGCGTCTCAGATGGCTGTCACTTACCCAACGCATCCTCTCTTCAGGCTCCCCCGCAGTCGCACTGTTGACAAGCTCCTACTTGCTAACACTCTCCCCTTTACTTTTACTCCCCACACCTCTGACTCTCCTCTGCGTATTCCCTCCTCTTTAACCTGGGCTTCTCCAGGATCCCATTCCAGCCTTCTTTTCTCCCTCTTTGCTCGGTGGGGCATCTCATCCCTTCCTGTGTGTTTACCTTCCTTCAAAATGCAAATAACTAAAACTGGTCCTTAGGTTTCAAACCCATGCTTACAAATTCTCCTAAATGCATCCCAAACTTAACATGTTCTGAATGGAGCTCTGTCTCCCACCTACTTTTTCTCATCCTCCACCTCAGAAATTAACTTAATCCTCTATTGAAAATTAACATAATTGTTCATCCAGGGAACCCATGTTTAAAAACTCAACCTACCTCTCTCATTTACTCTCCATATGAAGTCTGTCACCAAATTCTACCTTAAATGCAGTCTCTTAAATTCCACCCTGGAAGTCTTATAAATCTGACCTTCTTTCTAATTCCTGCTACTACTATCTACCTTCAAATCCTCTTTTTTTTCTATCTACATTATTAGCTAACCCTACTACCTGACTGGTTTCTCTAATACCAGTCTCTCCTCAACTCCAATTCATTCCTATACTACTACCAGAAAAATGTATCTAGTCAGTATTCTGCTTAGAAATCCCTGATGCCTACATGACAGGAATCGGGTTTCTCAATATGACATGCAAGGGCTTTCGCAATATAAGACAGCTTCTTCTCCCACCACTGCATCCAACACCAGGAACAGCCACTCCAGGGACCACATGTTCACAACATCCTTTAGAATTCCTTCTTGATACACTTTCACATTTCAAGGTACCTTGCTTGCCCCACAAGCAAAGTTGTCATACTCTCAGAAGCCTCCGAGATAGACCCTTCTCAAACTCAACCTTGTCCTCTGTGCTCTATTATCAGAGTTTCAAAATCCAAACTGGCCCGGCCAGTGTGGGTCAATGGTTGAGCATCGATCCAGGAAGCAAGAGGTTACCAGTTCAATTTCTGTTCTATTCCCGGTCAGGGCACAAGCCCCGGTTTGGGCCTTGATACCCAGTAGGGGGTGTGCAGGAGGCAGCCGATCTATGAAGTTTCTCTTTTATGGATCTTTCTATCCCTCTCCCATCCTCTCTCTATAAAAAGTCAATTAAAAAATATTTTTTAAAAAACAAACTGCAAATTGATCCTACAGACTGGCAAATAATGAACACTCTTTGCAGCAGCCCTCAGCAAAGGAGGAGAAGAGGGAGACGGGGAGCCAAATTGCAAACTGTTGTCAAAATGGTATTCTGAACCAAAGCTGGAGTTGCTTTTAATCTTGCCATGTGATCCCTAACAAGTTACAATTTCCCTCACTCTGGACTTCTTCGTATATAGATTAAGGAGGTGGTATCCACAGATATATCATCTAAGATTTGCATGAGCTTGAAAAATGCTAAGAAATCTCTACTGTATTGGGGTCTGAGAAGGGAGAGTGTGGCTCTGTGAATATTCTCAGAATAAGAATGTAATCTGAATAAGAAAATTTAGTGTCCATGTCAGTTTTAAAAATGATTTTTAAATTAAATAATTAAAATAAATATGAGAGAAAATCTCTACCAACTCTTCTAGATTAATTAATCCAATCAACAAATATGTAATGAGTGCCTACCATGTGCAAGGGTTAATTTTTGAATCAGGGAATATAGTGTCAAATATGAGAGACAAAATCCCTACTTTCAGAAAGGCAATATTCTAGCCATGAAAGAGAAAGAGACTATAAAACAAGTATGCAAGAAATGAGCAAGACAGCTTCAGCGCTCTCCCCTAGGGAGCATGCGGCACCTTTCCTCGCCCCTCCTTTTTCAAACCCTTCTCTCTCCTAAGCTCAAGGGGTCCTTTGTTTGCCTCTGTAACTTGTTTCCTGAACCCATTTCTTCTACAATTCACTTCTTCTATCTCTGTGACTTTCTAAATAAACTTTCTCTTATAAAAATAAGTTCAGACAGTGACTAAGAAAATGAAGAAGTGGTATGTGAATGGTCTGAACGATTTAGTTCATTTGGGCTGGGGAGTCCTCTCTGAAGGGAGAATACTGCGATGAGAAGGATCCAGGCGTTGTGAAAGCCATGGAAGGACTTTCATGGCCAGAAAACAGCTATGTGGAGGCCCTAACAGGGAAGGGACTTCAGAGAAAGCTTAGTCAGTGAAAGGAAGAGTGGTGAAAGGTAACCAGGGGATACCGATAGGTTACAGCAAAGAGTTGATAGGAAGCCATGGGGGAAGAGATGGGTGGGTGATTAAGCAGCAAAACATGCCGGTTAAGAAAATTCAAAAAGTAAAGGAAAAGGCTATAATGAAAAGTAAAAGGTACCTCCCTCTCCTCATGCTATACTTTTGAGTGTATTCTTTTAAAAATACCATATACAACATCACCTAGAATCTAGGTCCTAGATGTACTCTAAACAAATTATCAAGACCGAAGTACAACTAAGAGTTTACAAGAAATACAGGAGAGAAAGGAATAAACTAAATAATGCAACAACAACAAAAAATCCAGAAGGTTAGGCATTTCATAGGAAAACTAGGGTGATAGACTTAGCAGTCAAGGTGACAAAAAAATGGGAGTAAACTAGATTAAAATAAACCGACATTACTGGTACATCCTCTTGTTTATATCTTTGGCATCTACAGTGTCTGCACATAGAAATCATTTAATTGCCTTCTGAGTCAATTAACTGAATCTGCAGGCTCCTACATTACATAATTTACTTGCCCCAAAAAAACCACAGCACATCACTTAAAGAGACATCTAAACAACTAAAGGAAGCACCAGGCATACAGACTTATTTCGTCAACTGCAGACATGACTATTCATTGTTCTACATAGGCATGTCTCAAATTAATAATGCAGGTAACTCAATGGATGGGCTTGCTGTTGGAGATACAATCCTGTTGCCTCTATCTTTACATATAACCCAAATCTGGCCATTCTCCCACTGCCGAATCCACCACCACCACCACCACCACGCCTTATGTAGACCATAAGTAGGACAGCAACATTCCCCACTTCTCCTCTTAAACTCCTACACTCTACTTTCCAAACATCTGTCAGAACCGCCCCTTTAAAACATAAATCACATCATGGTCCTGCCCTGCTCGAACTTGCAATATGTCCCCTGCACTTTAAAGTCCCCACCATGGTTTGTGGTAACCCTCCGACCTCATTTGCCTTCTGTCGCCTATCCTTTTCCTCACTCCTCTTCAGGTCAAGGGTCCTGAAGTAAAGGTTTAATATTAAGTATAAAAACAGCACAAACCTTTTGATTTCTTTACATCAGGTTCAGGCTCAGATTCTCGGATGAACTGCCCCACATCACTGACTCTTCCAAATGTCATCTTCCTATGTAAGTATGAGAAGAATATAATTTCTAACAATTAACTTTAAATTAAAAAGAAAAAAATCAATTTTAAGTATCTCATGTTTTCCAAGTGAGGCTTATTTTAAATAGAAAGCAAAAGAAACTTTAATTCAACGCAATTTTATTCATAATCCTAAAAAGGTTTATGAAACATGCCGAGTTAACAGGTAATTCACATTTCTAAAATTCAAAGAGAAGAGAAAAGGCACAAGAACAGCCAAGGTAACTTTGTAAAAGAAGAGATAAAAAGGTAGGACAAAATGTCTTATAAAACTAGAGTAACACATAATTACTAGTATATTACTATGCTATAAAGCTATAGTAAAAAAGCAAAATTAAAAGGCAAAGCACACAGTGAAAGGTCTTATTTTTAAGAGATTACTACTAACCAATGTATATATATAAAGAGCTAGGGGCTGTCACCTCCGAAACAACCGAACGGATGACTGAACAGGCTGAGTGGGATGACCAGGCCGGCAGGGGGGTTAGTGAGGAACAACCAAACTACTGAGCAGCAGGCTGCGTGGGGTGACCAGGCTGGCAGGGGGGCTAGTGAAGGACGACCAAATGAATGAACAGCAGGCTGCATGGGGCGATCAGGCCGGCAGTGGGGGCAGTGAGGGGCAACCAGGCCGGCAGAGGAGGCACTTGGGGGCAACAAGGCCAGCAGGGGGCACAGTTAGGGGCAATCAGGTTGGCAGGCAGAGGTGGTTAGGGGTGATCAAGGCTGGCAGGGGGGCCAATTAGGGGCGATCAGGCAGGCAGGCAGATGAGCAGTTAAAAGCCAGCGGTCCTGGATTGTGAGGGATGTCCAACTGCCTAAACCGGCAGTTGAACATCTCCCAAGGGGTCACGGATTGGAGAGGATGCAGGCTGGGCTGAGGGGACCCCCCAGCCCCCATGCATCTCTAGTAATTAATACTCATAAACATACAGAATTCCAACAAGTCATTATGAAATCATCCAACAGCCCAGCTGGTGTGGCTCATGGTTGAGCATCGACTGCAGTTTGATTCCCGGTTGGGGCAGATTGTGGGCTAGATCCCCAGCAGGGGGTGTGCAGGAGGCAGCCGATCAATGATTCTCTCTCATCATTGGTGTTTCTATCTTTCTCTCCCTCTCCCATCCTTTCTGAAATCAATAAAAATATATTTCAATAAAATCACCCAACAGAAAAATGTGAAAATGAGATAAAGAGTCAATGCACAGAAGAAACACCTCAACAACCAACAAACATACCAAAAGAAGCTCTATTGCCCTGACCAGTTTGGCTCAGTGGATAGAGTGTCAGATTGCGGACTGAAAGGTCCCAGGTTCGATTCCGGTCAAGGGCATGTACCTTGGTTGCTGGCACAACCCCGGTGGGGAGTGTGCAGGAGGCAGCTGATCGATGTATCTCTCTCATCGATGTTTCTAACTCTCTATCCCTCTCCCTTCCTCTCTGTAAAAAATCAATTAAAATATATTTAAAAAAAAAAAAAAAGAAGCTCTATCTCATGAGCAATAATACAAGATTGGTAAAAAAATGTTGCCCTAGCTGGTTTGGCTCAGTGGATAGAGCGTCAGCCTGCGGACTGAAGGGTCCCAGGTTCGATTCCGGTCAAGGGCATGTACCTTGGTTGCGGGCACAACCCCGGTAGGGGGTGTGCAGGAAGCAGCTGATCGATGTTTCTCTTTCATCAATGTTTCCAACTCTCTATCCCTCTCCCTTCCTCTCTGTAAAAAAATCAATAAAATATATATTTAAAAAAAACCGTAAAGTTTGATATTATTTAGTGTTGATGTAGATGTGGGGAAAATTAGTACCTTTATTAATGACTGATAAAAATGTAAAATGTACAGGTACTTTTAATGGTAAATTAGTAAGATCTATTAAAATTTCAAATCTGCTTTTTGGTACAAGGAAGTATATAAAAGGAAGTGCTTTGCTATACTGGGTATAAACGTGAAAAATAAAAACAACTGAAACAATATCAAAATGACCAAATAGTGGCACAACACATTATGTGGAATATTTTGTCACAGTTATAAGCTATAATTAAAATTACACATAGAAACTATGACACAGTTAAAATGAGGTAAATCTATAAAACTCACTATGAATGAAAGCACAAGATACATACAGTGTAATATTAACTACATAAAAATAAGCAAAGAAAAAAAATACACTATAACAATGAGTAGGAAGAAGAGAAAATAAGGATAGGTGTGTGATCAAAGAGACATTAGCCTTATCTACCAATTAATTTTTATAAGACACTAGAGGCCTGATGCATGAAATTCGTGCAAGAGTAGGCCTTCGCAGCCACGGCGGCTGCCTGAATCCCTCCCTTGCAGCCACGGCGGCTGCCTCGGTCCTGCAGCTTCATCCGGAAGGTCGTCCAGTCTAATTAGCATGTTACGCTGTTATTATTACAGGTTAATATATTTGTACTTAAAAGTTAATTCAAAAAAGAAAACAGATTTTATGATGTCTCTATATTATCTCCTTTCAGGCAAAGGGGATCTGATTTTAGAGACGGCCTCCCAATAAGTCATCACTTCATATAGAAGCTTCACTACCCCAACTGCTACCATGTTTGCCTTGATAGAAATTTCAGGAGGCTGCTGAAATCATAAAATTAAAACAAACACTGGAAACTATCTTTAAAGATGGGAGAAAAATTATTTCTACTTATGACCATTTTATTAATTAGAAAAAAAAGAGAACTCATGGGCCTGGACAACAGTGAACAGTGGGTGATTGCAGGGGTGGGAGGTGGAGGTGGAAGAGGGCATAGAGGGGATAAATGGTGATGGAAAAGAATGAAAGTTAAAAATAAAATAAAATTCACAAAAAATTATATTTTACACACAAAAACACCTATGAAAGCAAAACATCTTGCAATTGATACTTCCTTAAGCAAGGTTTTAAACAAATGAGCCAACCATTCCTTAAGAATAAATATCTTTGGAAATTAACTCATCTAGGCTTATTGTCCACCATTTCCTAAAAGAAGAAATAAAGATTACTATAATGCCAACACAACTGAAGTGTGCTTTCCAAAACCAATGTGATCCAAGGACCTTTCACTTACCTCAAGTACCTTTCAGACTCCTTCGTCTCCCAACTATCATTGTTACTTTCAGATAAAAACAATTAAACATGTTGAAATCCCTTTTTTATGGCACTGCTAGGCCTAGGTTTGGGGTGGAGTAATGAAGCCTTTGCACAGGCTTATGTGTTAATCAAGCCATCTTTAGGGAAGAGGAATTACTTTATGATTTGATCTGTGGTAAAGTTTAATAAGTGGCATATCCTATGAATCACTATCTTTTTGTTGTAGAATGAAATAAACCAAGTTAATTCTAAAATACAAAGGAACAATTTTATTCCATTTTCCAAGTATTAGTTATACAGTCCATATAAATGATATTGGCATCTTTGTACTGAATTTTTCTTTTTGCTTTTAAGACAGAAATTTTGAAATCGCTAACATATGAACGAGACAGCCCAAAACATACCACACAAACATCACACCTAATCAATATCGCCTGAGGTGATGGAATAATGATGTAATATTTGTGGAGTGCTTACTGATACTAGGCCATGTACTAAATTCTTTTATGTGTGATCTCATTTAATACTCTCAATAACCCAATGAAGTAGTAATATTATCCTCACTTTATAGATGAAAAACTGAAACACAAACAGATGAAGTAGCTTGGCAATAAGTGGCTGAGACAAGACTAAAACCCAGGAAGTCATTCCTAAGCCTTCACTCTTACCATGTTCCACTGCATATTATATGTAAACGTTCTGGGCGCATAATAATAGATTAAGATAGTTCAGATTAAAATGCAAAAGATGCAAAATTTAATATACTTGATAAAATTCTAGACATGTGCCAAGCTTACCCTGCATACGTCCGTTGATATAAAGATTCTGGATCCAGACTTGCAGCATCCACAATTATTGCTTCATCAAAATTTTTCAGAATTTTAACACTAGCTTTTTTCATACTGGACTACAACAGAAATTGTAAAATTAGTGGTATATTATTTAGGAATCAAATCACTCCTGGGTTTGGAATATGACAGATTGGTACAAATCTTCAGTGTTTGAAATATATGTAATTTTCATTCAACCCATCATTTCTGTGATGAAACAGCAATGATTCTGAAATGTAACATCAATATATAACTACAGGGGGAGTGCAATATTAAAATGCACACCATATGCATTCACATGCCAAATGTTTTTCTCAAGTTCCATCCACCGATGCATATGCATCTTGACTAATACATGTGAAGCTCAACTTTTACAAGATAAGCCTGAATGCTTTTGATTCTCAGTGAGGCCATGTGACAAAAGAGAAGCTGAAGTTAACTTTCTAAATTAACCAGTTAAATAAGTGTAATAAGTTCCCCTCCACCATTCTATGTCCCCACTCCTAACTCCCACATAAAAAGCAAGTCAAAATGGATAGACCTGCCCAGCTGGGTGTAGCTCAGTGGTTGAGCGTCGACCCAGGAACCGAGAGGTCACCGGTTTGATTCCCGGTCAGGGCATATGCCCAGGTTGCGGTCTCAATCCCCAGTGGGGGGCGTGCAGGAGGCAGCCGATCAGTGATTCTCATCATTGATGTTTCTATCTCTCTCTCCCTCTCTGAAATCAAGAAAAATCTATTTAAAAAAAAATGAAATACAGAGCCATGGTTTGACCCACAAATTCCACTTCTAAAAATTCAATTACAGATGCACATGCAAAATGACATATACAAGATTATTCACTGCAGCATTGTTTAAAATAACAAAAGACAGAAACACGCCTAATATCCACAACTAAGGTATAGGTTAAATTAATAAAATAAATAATTGAACAGATACTTATAAACATTCTTTGGGGGTGAAGGTGAGGAAAGAGCTTTTTTTTTTGTAGCCAAAAGGGCACAGAATTAAAAAGAAAAGAGCCCTAGCCAGTTTGGCTCGGTGGATAGAGCGCCGGCCCTCTGATTGAAAGGGTCCTAGATTCAATTCTAGTCAAGGGCACGTACTTTTTTTTTTTTTTTTTTAAATATATTTTATTGATTTTACAGTGAGGAAGGGAGAGGGATAGAGAGTTAGAAATATCGATGAGAGAGAAACATCGATCAGCTGCCTCCTGCACACCTCCCACTGGGGATGTGCCCGTAACCAAGGTACATGCCCTTGACCGGAATTGAACCTGGGACCTTTCAATCTGCAGGCTGATGCTCTATCCACTGAGTCAGACCCGTCAGGGCAAGGGCACATACTTTAGTTGCAGGTTCCTTGGCCCTGGTCAGGATGCAGGCAGGAGGCAACCAATCAATGTGTCTCTCTCACATTGATGTTTCTGTCTCCCCTCTCCCTAAAAAATCAATGAAAAAATATCCTGGGATAAGGATTAACAGCAACAACAAAAAAATAAAATAAGAAAAGAGGCAACAGAATAAAGGAGTGGGAATACTTCTATGAGGCCATTGTTACTCAGATTCCCAAACCAGACCAATCTCTGGAGTTTAGACCCAAAATCCTCAATAAAATACTAGCAAACCAAATCCAGAAACATACGGAAATAATTATACACCACAACCAAGTGGGATTTATCCCAAGAATGCAAGCTTGGTTTAATAAATGGTAATCAATTAACGTTTCAAGAGTAAAAACCAAAAGCCTGCATAATCATCTCAGCTAATACAGAAAGAGCATTTGACAAAACCCAACATACTTTCCTTTTTTTTTTTAATCTTCACCTGAGGCCTTAGCTGGGTTGGCTCAGTGGATAGAGCACCGGTCTGTGCACTGAAGGGTCCGGGGTTTGATTCCGCTCAAGGGCACATGCCCGGGTTGTGGGCTCAATCCCTAGTATAGGGCATACAGGAGGCTACCGATCAATGACTCTCTCATATCATTGATGTTTCTCTTTCCCTCTCCCTTCCTCCCTGAAATCAATAAAAAAATATTTTTTAAAAAAATCTTTACCTGAGGATATTTTTCCATTGATTTTTAGAGAGAGTGGAAGGGAGGGGGCAATGTGAGAGAGACACATCGATTGGTTGCCTCCTGCACACACTCCAAACAAGGCCGGGGACCGAACCTGCAACCAAGTTATGAGTCTTTGACCGGAATTAAACCTGGGTCCCTTCAGTCTGTGGGCCAACACTCTATCCACTGAGTCAAACTGTCTAGGGCTCAACATACTTCCTTGATAAAAGAACATTCAACAAATTAGGAATAGTAGAGTACTTCCTCAACTTCATAAAGAGCATTTATTTATGAAAAACCCACTCTGAACATCTTACTATATGATAAAAAAATGAAAGCTTTCCCCCTGGAAGTTCCAGCCAGAGCAATTAGGCAAGAAAAGGAAATAATAGGCACCCAAAGTGGATAGAAAGAAAACTTTCTATTCACAAATGATGTGATCTTATATACAGAAAATCCTAAATAATCCACAAGAAAACTATTAGCGCTAACATGAATTTAGTAAAGTTGAAGGTAGATGACACAAAAAGCAGTTATAGTGCTATGTATTATCAATGATGAATCAAAAAATGAGATTAGCCTAACTGATGGGCGCAGTAGTTAGAGCACTGGCCTGAACACTGGAGGGTTGAGGGTTTGATTCCCAGTTGAGGGCATGTACCAGGGTTTCAGGTTTGATCCCCAGCCCCACAGTTGGGGCACATGCAGGAGGCAATCAATCTATGTGTCTCTCTGACATTAATGTCTCTCTCCCTCCCTTTCACTCTCTCTAACAAGCAATGAAAAAAAAAAAAAATCCTCAGGTCAGGATTAAAAAAAGAAAAAGAAGTAGTACAAAATGGCAGTCACAAAATAGTCATGGGGATGTAAAGTACAGCATAGGGAATATAGTCGATGATACTGCAATAACTCTGCCCAGTGCTAGGGGGGCACTTGAAATATCAGGGAGATCACTTTGTAAAGTATATGATTGTCTAAACCACTCTGCTGTACACCTGAAACCAATATAAAATAATATTGATGTAAACCGTAATTGAAAAATTAAATAAAAACCAATCCTATTTGTAATAGCATCAAAAAGAAAAAAATTCTTAGGAATAAACTGATCGAAGAAGGTATACCACTTATACACTGAAAACTATAAATGTTGCTGAAAGGAATTAAGGACAGCCTAAATTAGACAGAATGTCATTCCATATTCATGGACTGGAAGACTTACAATTGTTGAGATGACAATACTCCCAAGCAATCTACAGATTCAGTGTAATCCTGATCAAAATGGAAAGCTGATTCCAAAATTTACATTTGAAATTGCAAGGAACTCAGAATAACCAAAACAATCTTACAAATGATAAAAACGAAGTTGAAGGACAAATACTTCCCGATTTTAAAACTTACAAAGCCATTGTAATCAAAACAATATAGTACTGGCAAAGGGGTAGACATATAGGTAGGTTGACAGAGTAGAAATGAGAGTCCAGAAATACACTCATATATCTAGTTAAATGACTTTCGACAAGTATGTTAAAACCATTCAATAGTGAAAGAATAGTTTTTTTCAATAAATGATGCTGGGAAAACTGGATATCCACATGCAAAAGAATAAAGTTGGACCCCACCTCACATAATATGTAAAACTAACTCAAAATGGATCAGGGGCCTAAAACTTAGAAGAAAACGTAAGTGGCCATGGGAAGTCACTGCTCAAAGGGCACGAGGTTTCCATGTGGGATGATGAAAAAGTCTGGAACCAGATAGTGGTGATGACTGCATAACACTGTGAACATTCAAAATGCCACTGAATGGCTAAGTTATGTTAAATGAGTTTTACCGCAACAAAAATAATTACTTGCATTTCTATACACTTATAATATGAATATGAAATTAAGAAAACAATTCCATTTATAATAGCATCAAAAAAATAAAATATTTAGGAATGCATTTTTAAAAATACAAAACTTACACTTGAAAAGTACAAAATATTGTTGAAAGAAATTAAAAAAGATTTGAGTAAGTGAAAAGAAATCCATGTTCATGGATGTTCAAAATATTTAATATTGTTAAGATGGCAATACCCCAAATTAATCTATGGAGTCAATGCAATCTCGATCAGAATCCTGACTGGCTTCTTCATAGAAATGGACAAGCTGATCCTAAAATTCAAATGGAAACAGGAGGATTCCAAATAGTCAAAGCAATCTTGAAAAAGAAGAAGTTGGAGGAATTTCACTTCCTGATTTCAAAAGCTATTACAAAGCAACAGTAATTAAGGCAGAATTGAACAGTTATCAATGAATTCAGCAATTCTATTCCTATGTATATACACAAGAGAAATGAAAACATATATCCATACAAAAATTTGTACAGTAGTGTATATATAAAAGCCTAAGCGACCATTATGACTGGACTGGCCGGTAGCTATGACGCACACTGACCACCAGGGGGCAGACGCTCAATGCAGGAGCTGCCCCCTGGTGGTCAGTGCACACTCACAGCCAACCTCCCATCGCCCCCGCTGCCCCCCCCCCCCCCCCGCCTGGTTGGCCCCAATCGCCAGCCAGGCCAAGGGACCCACCTGTGCACGAATTCGTGCACCAGGCCTCTAGTTATTCATAATAGCCAAAGGTAGAAACAACCCAAATGTTCATCAACTGATGGATAAACAAAATGTGGCTGTGTCTGCATGATGGACTATAGTATGATTTAGCCATAATAAGGAATAAATTTTTTTACAAGCTTAATAGGGTTAAACCTTTAAAATATTATGCTAAGAAAAACCCCACATTATACTAAGTAAAAGAAGCTAGTCACAAAAGACCACATGTCATTTGGGTCCATTTATATGAAATATCCAGAATAAGCAAATCAATGGCACAGAAAGCAGAGTGGCAGTAGCCTGCAGAAATGGGAGATTTGGAGAGTGACAGTTTAAGGATACAAGGTTTTTCCAGGGTGAAAACCATGTTCTAAAATGGATTGTGGTGACAGTTAAGCAAGTCTGTGAATATACTAAATGCCATAGATTTATACAATTTAAATGGGTGAATTGTATGGTATATGAATTATATCTTAATAAATCTGTACACAAAAAAAAGAAAAATAAGACACACAGTTATAAAATGACAAGAACAGATCACACTAACCTAGGCCCGCGGTCGGCTAACTGCGGCTTGCGAGCCACATGCAGCTCTTTGGCCCCTTGAGTGTGGCTCTTCCACAAAATACCACAAAATACCACGTGCAGGCGCGCATATACAGTGCAATTGAAATTTCCTGGCCCATGTGCAGAAGTCGGTATTTTGTGCAAGAGCCACACTCAAGGGGCCAAAGAGCCACATGTGGCTCGCGAGCTGCAGTTTGCCGACCACTGACCTAGGCCAACAAAAGTTGGATTGTAACCACCCTTGCAGGGGGAGGCTAGTGACTGGAAGGGGATATAAGAGAGTTTCTGACATACTGATAAAGTCCTGTTTCTTGATCTTGATGCTGGCTATGTGGGTAGTTCTGTCTATGAGAAGTCTTCAAGCTATATATAGTTACGATAATGGCAAGTTTTCTGTATGTATATTATAAATGTAAAAATATATTTTACAGTTAGCACCTAGGTCTTTAAAGTGCCTAAAAGCCAAAACATTCCATCCAGCCTGTATGAAAAACAAAGTGGCAAACAATGCAGCAGATTTGCTCCAAGGTAACCTTAAGAGTAGGGAAATGTACAAGAAGAGCCTGTTGATAGCATTAAAATAGTTCTGTTTTATAAATTAAGAAAATTTGTCCAAGGCCCAGTGTCCAAAGAGATGAGAAAATAATTATGCTATATTATTAAACTTATGGTGAAAAAGACTAGACAGGGAATATAGTTCTGGCTCTCCCACTTGCTGTGTGATTTCAATAAAAGCAGTTAGCTTAATACCTCTTTAAATCTCTTCTCTTGAGGATAAACCACTTCCTGTGATTTTGGGGAGACTCAGGTAAGGTCTGATATATGAGAGCACTCCAAAACCAAACCAAAGATTAGGAAATATACAATTTGGAGGGTGACAGTTTGAAAATAAATTATTTAACAATATATACAAATTGTATATATTGAATTGTATATAATTCAAATGAAATTAAAAGCTCTTCAGTGAAATACAATAAGAAATCTAACAGTTCACTCAATTATTCTATAAAATGTATCCCAAACAATTGCATAAAGAGCTCTTCAGAGGCTATAAATGTATACTATATTTTGTGATTATTGAAAGGAACAGCTAGTGTCAAGCAGGAAAATGGCCTGAGTGAAACAGCATGATACCTTATAATATAATATACACAAGTACTTCGATTAGAATATATAGTAAGGAGGCTAATTTTATTTCACCTTTGTTTCTTCAACAACTTAAAACTTACAAATGGGATCTGTTACTGGTATTTAAAGGAAAGGATGTGTACACCTTTCTGGCAGAGGCAAATCGGTGAATACCTGAGATGCTGAGCTGTCAGAACCACCTTGGTGAGAGTCGTCAGGAGCACCAACGGAGCCATGAGCAGTCAGTGAAACATTCCCTCCCAGAAATTCATCTCCTCGAACCGAATGGATGAGATCATTCAAATATTTATAATACAGATTGCTGGACAGAAAGCCAGGCAAAAACACCTGAAAGAGAGGACAAGCATTATTTTAAATGCTGAAATCAAATACAACTAAAATTCTATTTTTAAAACAAAATTTCACAAATGACTTTACTTCTCCTTTTTACACTCCAAGTAATATCCCTTTATACAGAGTTTACACTGTAACTAAAATTACAACATGTATAATTCATATTTTTTTCCACAAAAAACCCCACTTTACTATGAAACTATTACATAGAATAGATATTTAGATTTCTTGGTGACCAGAAAATTGTCTAGGGAGTGAATATATATTGAAACTAGATTTTTCTGGTTTGTTATAAATATTAAAATCTTTGTGCATGTATTGATTTTTTACTTTTGAACCGATTTCCTTATGATAAATTACTAGGAGTGTGATTACTGAATTAAATAGTATGAACATTTTAGCTTTAATATATATGGGCAATTTACCCTTCACAAGGATGTTGTCAACTTGTTCCACTAGCAATATATCAAGGTATCTGTTTTTTTGTGTGTGTGTTTTAAATGATTTTAAACTAAAAAAAGAAAAAGAAAAACAGATAGAGGAAGGAAGAGGGAGAAAGAGAGAAACATTGATGTGTGGGAGAAACAATGATCGGCTGCCTCCCACAAGCACCCCTACTGGGGATCAAACTTAAAACTTGGGCACGTGGCCTGACCAGAATCAAACCAGAGGCCTTTCGATGCACAGGATGATGCTCAACCAACTCAGCCACCCTGGCCAGGGCAAGGTATCTGTTTTGACACAGGCTATCAAACACCAGGTTGTGGTTTTTCTTTTTTCTTTTCTTTTCTTTTCTCTTCTCTTCTCTTTTCTTTTCTTTTCTTTTTTTCTTTTCTTTCTTTTCTTTTCTTTTCTTTTCTTTTCCTTTTTCTTCCCTTCTCTTCTTTCTTTTTTTTAACCTTTAATTTAATGTTAATCCTCACCTGAGGATATGTTTCCATTGATTTTCAAAGAGAGAGGGAAAGACAGATAGAAACATCAATGTGAGAAAAACAGGGCCCAGGCCGGGAGTAGCCTGCAACAAAGGTATGTGCCCTTCACCAGAATCTAACCCTGCACCCTTCAGTCCACAGGCTGACACACTACCCACTGAGCCAAACCGGCTAGGGCCAGGTGGTGTTTTTCAAATTATTGTCAAATAAATGTCTAATAACTATGGGTGTTTTTATTTGCATTTAAAATTAAGAAAGATGCTGAATAAATTCCCATGCTTATTACTGGCTGTTGCTATTATCAACTTTTCCTTCACAGCACTTAGCACAGTTGTAAGCATTTGTCTGTGTGTAGCTGTGCCTTTTTTAGACAGAGCCCCGGGAGGGCAGAAACCAGGTTCCTTTTGTCTACCACTCTAACACCAACAGCCAGCACAGAACTACGCAAAGCACTGGCGAATGAATCACCTCTGCCTTTTTTCCATTTATCTACTTGATTCATTAAATTAGTTTAAGTTCTTTACAGACACATACATATTAATAAGAATTTTTTTTAGATTTTGTTTTTCTCTTTTTTTTTTAAAGGGGAGAATGATGATTTTTATTTTTATTTTCTTTTAATATATTTTATTGATTTTTTACAGAGAGGAAGGGAGAAGAATAGAGAGTTAGAAACATCGATGAGAGAGAAACATTGATCAGCTGCCTCCAGCACACTCCCCACTGGGGATGTGCCTGCAACCAAGGTACATGCCCTTGACTGGAATCGAACCTGGGACCCTTGAGTCCGCAGGCTGACGCTCTATCCACTGAGCCAAACCATTAGGGCCTCTCTCTCTTTTAAATGTAATACAGACTTGAAACTTTTTCTTTAAGATCAGAAAGATTATAATTTAAACATGGAAAAATTATTTTCCCAGGGCAATAGCTGATACTCTATTCAGTTTATCACTAGCTTTTCAATGATTTGATTTTTATATTGAACTCTTCCCTATCCCGGAATTCCGTTGTTCCATGGGTAGTATGTAACAGTGCGTGCTTAACCACTTCCCCTAGATACACACGACATACATAGCAACCTAACTTCATGGGCTTCTCCTGGGCTTTGCAATTCCTGGTAAAAGCTGCTCCAGTTATTGGAAGAATAAACCATTCACAAATTCTAATACTTCACTGTTGATAAGCTACTACTAATACCCTAATTAGTGATCATGATACTACACAAAACTAATGCTCCACACCTGTTGAGGGATATTGTTGAAATATTTGGATCATTCCTAAGCTAACTTTGCCCAATACTGCTCTCTAATTAATAAGCACTTTATTCATATATATATATCTTACCTCATTTTTATCCTCAAAATAACTTTAAGGTAAATTTCTATTACCCATAACATTCCCATTTCACAGATGAGGCATCAAAGAACTTCATTAACTGCCTGAAGCTACTTAGCCTGTAAAGATTAAGATTAATACATACCAAGTCAGATTCAAAGACTCTGCTCTTAATCACTATCTGCACTACTTCACTTTTCCACTGTCCAGTTGCATATCGTTTTTCTCATGCTCTATGTTCTGGTTCCGACAGTAAAAACTTCTGATAGGTTAATACTTTTGATGTTCTTGGTTACCTTCTCCATGGTTGTCCAGGCCTGACGTAATGGAGTTGTAAAACAGTTGGGGAGTGGCCCACCTTCCCTGCAGATATTAGATTCAATTTCTAATCTTACAATATCATCAAATCCAAGAGGATGTGTGGCCTGCAGGGAGAAGTACCTATGATAGAAAGACAGCCAAAGTAAAACCAAATCCCAAAGCAAATACAAGCAACTTCTGATGCCTACACCAGAGGATCTTCTGAAGGTACTTGGTTCAGCCTGCAGACCTAGCACTATTACGGCCTTGCTGCAACTGTTCCCCCCACCCCCCCAAGATCTCTGAGTCAACTTGCTACCTCCCTATCTGCCTTCCATCATACTTAGTTTTTGTTTAAGATTTTCAAGGGCCAGGCTACAACTGAGGTAAAGAAATCAATCAATCACACATATTTAATGGGAACCTATTCTCTGTTCAGCAACTCATAGAAAGAAATGGATTGAAAGAGGGTAAAACACTGTAATTTCTTCTAGAAACAGAGCAGAAAAAAATCCCTGCACAGGATTCAATGAGAACACACCATTGTAACTAGAAGGTATACGTAATTTACATATAGGAATTCAAACCAAATACTACTGATGGTAAAGTGGATGTATTTGATGTATTTGGATAGAATAATAGGACTTGCTGGTGATCTGGTATACAAGCGAAAAGTAGTAATCAATATCCTCAAAGATTTGTTTTAAAAATCTTCCCCTGTGAATATTTTTCCCATTGATTTTCAGACAGAGTGGTGGAAGGGAGGAGAGAGAGAGAGAGAGAGAGATGAGAGAGACACATTGGCTGCCTCCCCATGTGCCCTGAGTGGGGCCGGGGGTTGAACCCTTTGGTCTAAGGACTGACACTCTAACCACTGAGCAACTGGCCAGGGCTCAAAGATTTTTTTTTAATCCTCACCTGAGGATATTTTTTCCATTGATGTTTAGAGAGAGGAAGGGAGAGGGAGAGACAGAGAGAGACACCGATGTGAGAGAGACACATCAATTGGCTGCCTCCCATATGCCCCCAACCAGGGCCAGGAACCTGCAACCGAGATACATGCCCTTGACTGGAATTGAACCTGGGACCCTTCAGTCCCAGGCCGACACTGTCCACTGAGCAAAACTGGATAGGGCCAAAGCCTTTTGTAAAATCCTCACCCAAGGATATGTTTTTATTGATTTTCAGAGAGAAAGAAAGGCAGGGGGAGGGGGTGGGGGTGTGTGAGAGAGAAACACCAATCTGCTGTCTCACGCACGCCCTGATTGGGGATGGAACCTACAACCTAGGTATGTGCCCTGACCAGGAATTGAACCCTCAACCTTTTGGTGTACAGGACGACGCTCCAACAAACTGAGCCAGTAACTCAAAGATTTTTAACTTAACAGGACATAATGCAACTGGTGTTTTGGTAAGCTGATTATAAAGTGGATACTAAATAAAAGCATTAAAGGAGAAAAACATATATAGGGTATCCCTAAAGAATGTACACATACACTTTGAATAATTATAAAGGTAGTATTTATTAAAATACATTTCATTTGCAAAATTGAGCTACTAGCTGTTCAAGTGAGTACACTTTTTTGGGGGACACCTTGTTATGTTCCCTTCCAAGCATTCTAGAGAGTCTAACTCCTGTCTATAATACAAATACAGAAAGACTGATGAGGCATGATTACGATGATGCATAAGTAAGATATAAACCAAACAAGTTGGGACTGTAAAGTCAAATTTGGCACAACGAACTTGCCAAAATGACAGTGCAGCGGGATACGAACCAGTAAGCTTCATTTAGAAATGGCTCCTAGAGTGAGAATGGGATCCAGTGGGAAAACAGGGTCTCTGCTCCATGTAGGACTGCGTTCCAGCCAGTCCTTGCTAGTGCACTCTCCCGCTCCAGCATACAGAAAACGCTTCTTTTTTGTTATCAGTGTTTTCTTAACAAAAAGTGAGTCTTTTGTCTTATAACAAGTTCATAAATATTCCTCTATGATTTGAATTTGGGGCACCCCAGACTAAACTTCTAAATGTAAACACCTGCCATTTCTATGACCATGTAACAGTTCCCTACATAGTATCTTCCACAAATATACTAAAATAACACTGCACAAGCACAAAGCATTGCATTCCAGTCCAAATGCAGCCACTAACTTACCCTGTGACTTGGAGAAAGTCACTACCTCTCTGGGCCTTAACTTTCTTATCTGCAAAATCTGGCTATTCATCAGAATCAGCGGGGGTGTTTTCTAAAATGAAAGCTTCCTAGGTCCCACCTCAAACCTGCTGAGTCAGCATCTCTGAGAGAGGAGGACGAGAAACCCATCTTTAATCAGCTGCTGGGGAAGTCCTACGGACCTAGGTGCTCTCAGCTCCTTCCAACCCTGACATCCATGGAGTCTTCTCTACCTGCAAGTTATCCTGAGCACTTGCTTCTGGATACAAATAACACATTGCTTTTCTTTACAGAATAAGAAAAGTTCAGTGAAGCTGGCCACAGCTTTATCACTTGCCTGATGGGTTCAATTCCGTTCACTATAAGACTGTGCCACCCTCTGCTTTTCAGTGAAGACTAATGAAGAGCTATTACTCATTGAATAGTTAAACTGGCCGAGCAGATTTGCACCAGAAATTATGATACATCCATACACAGATCTATAGGACCTTTTACAATATATTCTAATTACTTGCATCTTTCTCTAATATTCCATACCCACGCTTCAATTACCCAAACTTGTTTCTTGAACGTGCTACATTTTGCAAATGTCCATGACTTTGCTTGTGCCAATGCCTCTGCCCAGGATGTTCTTGTCTGCCTTCTCTGGCTAGCAAAATTCAATTCATTCTTCAGGACCCAATTTAAATCTTTCTTCTGTGGAACCCTCCCTGAACTACACATCACTGTCCTGCCTGCCACACGCAAACCTCCCCTATTCTCTAGCAGGAAGTTTTATTCTAAGAGCCTCCAAAACTTGACACACACCATATAAAAAGCAGCTTGTATGCTGCTGCCTGTGAGTTCCTTGAAGCAGAGATTGAGTGTTTGCAGCTTTATTTCTGAAGTGCATATCGAATCCTCAATAAACAAAACTCACTTGTCATATAAAATCATGGCATCGTTTTGTGCCTCCTGCCCATCATACTGGCCCTTCTTGGCAGCAAGCTGAGACTGGAAGTTATCTGCTGCCAACCAGAACTGCAAGACATTCACTGCATCTTCTTTTTCCATGTACTAGAAAGGAAAAACACAAAAGAGGGAAATAAGACTATAAACAGATTTCACTTACCATCCCTAATTTATAAGCCCTAACTATTTATAGGATATAATTAACAAAACAAAACCAACAAAAAAACCTAACAGGTCCACTTGTTCAGTCAATGCCAATCAGTAATGTACAGTCATTTGAGATCGAAAAGTTTAAAAACATTCTTTTAGAGGGGGTAAAAAAAAAACCTAACAAAAACACAACCAGTACACAGCTGGATGCAATGTTAGTGAACTGGAGTAAAAATTACAGTAAAGGTGCATTAGTGCAGACTGGTGCAGCCACTATGGAAGGCAGTATGGAGGTTCCTCAAAAAATTGGAAATGGAACTCCCATTTGACCCTGTGATCCCACTACTAGGAATATATCCCAAGAAACCAGAAACACCTATCAGAAAGGATATATGTAACCAGATGTTCATAGCAGCACAATTCACCATAGCTAAGATCTGGAAACAGCCTAAGTGCCCATCAGTAGATGAATGGATTAGAAAACTGTGGTACATCTACACGATGGAATACTATGCTGCTGTTAAAAAGAAGGAACTCCTACCATTTGCAACATCATGGATGGAACTGGAGAGCATTATGCTAAGTGAAACAAGCCAGTCAATGAAGGAAAAATACCACATGATCTCACTCATTCATGGATAATAAAGACCATTACAAACTTTTGAACAATAATAGATACAGAGGCAGAGCTGCCTCAAACTGATTGTCAAACTGCAGTGGGAAGGCCAGAGAGAGTTGGGGGGCAGGAGGGAGGGGAGTAAGAGATCAACCGAAGGACTTGTATGCATGCATATAAGCATAACTAATGGACATAAGACACTGGGGGGTAAGGGAGGGTAGGGGTTTGTCAAGGGCAGGGGGGAAAAAAGGACACTTATGTAATACCCTTTGTAATACTTTAAGCGAAAAAAAAATAAAAAATAAAAAATAAAAAAAAAAAAGTGCATTAGTGGTTCCTCACTGGCAAACATGCGAAGAGTAAAGTAACCAGACCAAATCTTTTATACCTGATCATTTCCATCACTCCTTGCAGCCATATTAACCTGAATAAATGCTGACTTAGCCCTGGCCGGTGGTGCTCAGTGGACAGAGCATTGGCCTTTGCACCAGAGGGTCACAAATACAATTCCCGGTCAGGGAATCCGCCTGGTGACAGGTTCGATCCCTGGCCCACGAGGGTGGGGTGGGGGGTGGGGGCACAGCCAATCGATGTGTTTCTCTGAAATGGATGTTGCTCTCCCTCCTTCTCTTTCTCTGTCTCTCTCTCCCTACCCCCTTCTTTCCACTTTCTCTAAAAATCAATGGATAAAATATCCTCAGGTGAGGAATAACAAAAAAAAAGCTCACTTAAACTGTGGCAAACGGAGTGGAACATAAATCATTCTTGTGAAGAGATAGGATAGGTGCAAGTGTGTATTTCAGTTACCGCTTTGTGAGTTACCTCTTATCTCTACTTAATAGTCATGTGCTGTGCAACAAAAGATTTCATTTTCTGAAGCCTACAAATACAATTACACTAAAATGTGTGCCTCGAAGACATTAATATACTCACTGCTTTTTGCAAATGCTTTCCTGGGCAATCCTATGAAGTGGCTAAAGCAAAGGTAATGACAGTAGGAAAAAATTTATGACTTTTCTTTCTCTCTTCTCAAGTCTGATCTGAAAATATTTGCACTGGGATCAAGTATCAAACCCTGTGATTTTAAAACAACTCCAAATAATTTAAAATATACATTCTCTTAATTCCATTTTTCCAAATTAGAGTTATTTTACATTGCATTTTCATCGTCTCTCTTTAATCTGACTAATATGTCATTAAAATTCTCTTGCCACCACATACACCTTAAAACAATTACGCAATGATTCAAATCCAGCTATGTTATTTTCTATATACAGGGCCCCGGCATTAGTTTAGAGCAGTGGTTCCCAAACTTATTTGGCCTACCGCCCCCTTTCCAGAAAAAATATTACTCAGCGCCCCCTGGAAATTAATTTTTTAAAAATTTTAATAGCAATTAAACAGAAAGATATATGTATTAATGTTTCTACCTTTTTCGTAAAATATAGTAAAAAAAAGGTGTAAATTAGAAACATTGATGTTTGAAATTATGAAACTATTTCTTGAACTCAGAATAGAAAGGTAATACAAAAAAAGTTAAAACAAATGCACCTGTGGCCATCACCGCCCCCCTGGATCGCTGCAGCGCCCACCAGGGGGCGGTAGCACCCACTTTGGGAATCACTGGTTTAGAGGCTGAATGCTCTAACAGAGAATGAGGAAACGCAGACTTTACCTCAGAGAAATAAAAGAGGGCTGACTCACAGAAGAGAATGTCAGCCAGGTAAACAGTTCCGCTGGTCAGCACTTCAATCTGGTATTTACAGAAATGGTGACTCCGCAGAAACTCACTAAAGTGCCTGCACATGGACAAAAAGGGACACTTTGAGGGAACGACCAAGGGAAAGAACGTAATAGGGAAAAACACACTCTTTCCACATTGTGCCTGTTTGATCTTAAGAGCCTCCGTCAACACTCCCTCCCTTCCCATGGCGCTGTTCCTGAGCCCCCCACTCTGACGGACTCTGCAGCTCCCCTCTGATACTTAACACACGTGACCTCATATTACAGTAACAAAAGAACATGCCCTCTTTCTTCTATTAGGCTGTAACTTCCTTGCACAAAGTACCATTTTCACAAATGCTAAATGAATATGTAGGTTCTTTTTAAGGGTATGAAGCAGTAATTAATAAAAAGAAAAAAAGCCTTTGGAGGCCGTTTCAACAAATCTATATGGATTTAGTATTATGGCATACATTAAGCTTAAAGCATGCACTAACAAATTAGAATATCCATCTGAAGACATGCATTGTTTAAATAAACAAACCAATTCTAATAGTCACAATCACCCCCAAATGACTTTAGAATTAAAAATAAATTATTTTAACTTAGGAGGTATTAACATTAAAAATGAAATTTGTTTTATTTATTTTTATATTTTATTTTTTTGACCAATGTCATGCCAATAAATTTAATAAAATAAAAAAGCTAAAATAAAACAAAATATAAAAATAAACAAGAATACAAGAATATTCCATTAGCCTAAATACCTAATTGTGGCAAACTAATACTCTACATTGCATTTCCAAGTTAACTTGTTAGTCATTTACATGTAAAACAAAATACATTTTTACAAGAAGTGTCTTTAATTATGTTCCTGATTTTAAGGAAATCCTCACAGTCTTTTTATACCAATTGTATCAATATTTTAATTGAGTTCACAATGTACTTGTTTAAAAAGTCCATTAAAGTATGCCTATAAGATCCTGTAAACATTCAAAATACTTAAATCCTCAAAGTTAGTTTGTTTTTAGTTGTGTGAAGCCCATTCCAACACTAAACCCAAATTCTCAAGAATGCAAAATGTGAAAGTACGACATCAACTTACTCTTGCTCCATTGCACTAAAGACTACGGACTGTGCCAGAAGAAAACAGTTGGGGTCCACCTGCCCATCTTCACCACAAATCTTTGCTGTAAAACAAATGGTAAATAATTCAATTTCTATTAAATCCAAATGCACACATTTGTGAATCAAAGTAGGAAATGACTGTAAAGGCATATAAATTAGGTTTTATATGAAACTAAGAAAAAACACAGGTGAATAGCTGATCTTGAGGTAGAGGTCTTTCTAAGCATATACTAGTACATATGCAAAAGCAGAGACCAAGATTTAACATAAGCTTAATTCTATACATTAAAACACCCCCAAAACAAAATTAAAAGGCAAATTAGGGGGTAAATTTGCAGCATGTATAACAGGTTCTTCTCTGTATAACAGTATCACTCATATATCAAGACATTTTTTTTACAAATTAATAAAAAACATCTCAAAAGGAAAACTGAGCAAAGGATATGAAAAGACAATTCGTAAAGAACAAATATAACAGGGCCAATATGGAAAGATATGGATGCACACTAGTAATTAAATATAGTTACAGAGTAAAATAGGAAGGTACTCCAACTTTTGTCTAGGAAACAGGCACAAAAGTGTTTTAACAATCCATATGTTTAGTTGCTTACATACATACGTTTTAGCAAAGGCATGCGAAAAGGAACACCAGTGCTAGTGAGAATATAAACTGGTGTGTATTTCTGGAAGGCCATTTGACAATTTCTAGTCTAAGCTTTAAAAATGAACATACCCTTCCAATCAGCAATTTCATTTCTCGAACTGTAATACAAAATTATGGATTTGTGGAAAGATTTATCTACAAAAAAAGTTTATTAATAAACAAATGGGACTACATCAAACTAAAAAGTTTTTACACAGCAAAGGAAACCACCAACAAAATAAAAAGACAACCCACTGAGTGGGAGAACATACCATATTCACCAATGATACTTCTGATAAGGGGTTAATATCCACAATTTATAAAGAACTTATAAAACTCAAAACCAAAAACCAAACAATCCAATTAAAAATGGGCAAAGGACTGGAATACACTTCTCCAAAGAGGATATACAGAGAACCAAGATGGTGAGCAGGTAAATGCCAGTACTCGCATCTTCAGACAACCACATTGAAATTACAACTAAAATACAGAAAAACCATCATTCAGAACTGCCTGAAAGCTGGCTGAATGGAAGTCCCACAATGTGAGAGGTAAAGATGGAAGTACATAGAGACTGGTAGGAGGGGTGGAGGCACGGAAGCAGCTGGTCCAACACCCACGTGTGGCATGTTTTTAATCAGAGTGATATCGCCGTTGTTGAGGCCTCCTGGAGAAGCAAGAGGTCCCAGCCCCACACCAGACCCCCCAGCTCAGGGTTCTAGAGCTGGGAAGAGAAGTCCCCATAACTCTGGTTGTAAAAACCAGCAAGGATTGTGGCTGAGTAACATGGAGGCTGCTGGAGACCTAGGCAGTTCCTCTTAAAGGCTTGTACACGATCTTACACTGTCCTGCTTGCTTTGAGCTCCATCGCCAGGTGCCAGCATTGGGGGAACCAGGGAAATATGGGGAGGAACTGGATTGTTGGGATGGGAGCAGGAACTCGGGAGAGGATTTTTTTCAGACAGGGGTGCTCGTGGGGGTCATTGTTCCTGTGCTGGCACCTCCCTTGTCACAGAGCTGACTGGCAGCCATATCTGAGTTTCCATCAGCATGGCCCATGCTGTTTGTTCTGCCCTGGTGATTCCCTGAGACCCTGCCACATCCAACTTGCAGCCCCACCCAAACTGTTTGCAGCTTCCATATGAATGGCTTGCCCTGGCTCAGGCTTCAGACTTTTCTAAAATCTCTTAAACAAGCAGCAGCTGGCAGCAGCTGGCAGCAGCATGTCCAAGACCCAGCACTAGCACCAGCCTGCCTTGCTTCACAGCTGGGCCTCACCCAGGCACTTCCAAACCCAATACAAGTAGCAGCCACCTGCAGATTGCTTGGTAGCTCCTGCAGGGTGGCCCCAGGCAGTGGTTGATTTTGCACCTCCCAGCAAGCCCTAGAGCCAGTGAACCCGGTGGAAAGCTTCAGACCATAGCAGATTGCAACTCTACACATCCACAGCAACACACTCAAGGGGCAGACTCAGTGAACACCAAAGCCCCACTGAAGCAAGTCCTGCTCCAAAGGGTTGTCTCCTGCACAGCAGCTCTCCCACTGTAGTTGCAGCTGGTCCTCACAGCCAATTGGCCTGGAGGTGAATTCCTCCCAGTGACACCAACAGCAATCAAGGCTCAACTACAACAAGGCTGTGCACATAGCCCACACAGGGGCAAACCTAGAGTGCCCAGCTCAGGTGACTGAAGAGGCTGTACCACTGGGCCCTACAGGACACATATTGCACAAGGCCACTATG
The DNA here is from genome assembly GCF_028538775.1 of Myotis yumanensis. Taxonomy (NCBI): domain Eukaryota; kingdom Metazoa; phylum Chordata; class Mammalia; order Chiroptera; family Vespertilionidae; genus Myotis; species Myotis yumanensis. The sequence goes on from NW_027223767.1 coordinate 3,000,458, forward strand.
CTAATTCCAGCAGACACAGCTACTCATCCAATATGTAGAAACAAACATGGGGAATCAGCCAAAATGTGGAGACAAAGAAATATGTCACAAATGAAAGAACGGAAGAAATTTCCAGAAAGAGAAATAAATGAAATGGAAGCAAGCAAAATACTGGATACAGAGATCAAAACAATGGTTTTAAGGTTGCTCAAGGATCTTAATAAGAGTGTCAAGGGACTTAGTGAGAGTATAAAAGACATGAATGAAAAAGGACTAGTGAGAAAGTAAGCTTACACTAACTGAAATAAAGAATAATTTACAGGGATTAAACAGTAGAGCAGAGGATTCTGAGAATCAAATCAACTATTTGGAATATGAGGAAGTAAAAACACCCAACCAGAAGAACAAAAAGAAAAAAGAATCCAAAAATATAAAGATAGTGTAAGAAGCCTCTGGGACAACTTCAAGTGTACCAACTTTCACATTATGGGGGTACCAGAAAGAGAAGAAAGAGAGCAAGATATTAAAAACCTATTTGAAGAAATACTGAGCCTGGCGGGCGTGGCTCAGTAGTTGAGCATCGACCTATGAACCAGGAGTTCACGGATCGACTCCCAATGTGAGGTGTGCAGGAGGCAGTTGATCGATAATTCTCGTTCATCACTGATGTTTCTATCTCTATCCCTCCCTCTCTGAAATCAATATATTAAAAATAAAGTGAGAGATTAAAAAAATAAAAAAAGAATGAATGACAGAAAACTTTCCCTACCTGGTGAAAGAAATACTTACAAGTTCAGAAAGCCCAGAAAGTTCCAAACAAGAGGAACCCAAAGAGGCCTACATAAAGACACATTACAATGAAAATGCCAAGGGTTAAAGACAAAGAGATAATCTTAAAAGCAGCAAGAGAAAAGCAGTTAAGTTACCTATAAGGGAGCACCTACACTACTGTCAGCTGATTTCCAACAGAAACTTTGCAGGCCAGAAAGGAGTGGCAAGAAATATTCAAAGTGATGAAAAGCAAAGACCAAAGACTTACAACCAAGATTTCTCTACCCAGCAAAGCTATTATTTAGAATTGAAGGCCAGATAAAGAGCTTCACAGGCAAGAAAAAGCTAAAGGCGTTCATCATCACCAAAACAGTATTACATGAAATGTTTAAGAGCAAGAAGAGCAAGAAGAGGAAGAGGAAGAAATATGAACAATAAAATGGCAATAAATACATATCTATCAACAATTGAATCTAAAGGTCAAAATAAACAAGGAACCTAATGAACAAAATAAATGGATGAATGAAACAGAACCAGAGGCATGGAAACATGGAACAGATGAATGAATCTCAAAGGGTAGGAGGGTGGGGAGAGAATAACCAAAGAGCTTATATGCATAAATGCATTACCCAAGGACACAGACAATAGGATGGTAAAGGCCTGGGATGGGACAGGAACCAGGTGGAGAGAGACACTGGGGGGAAAAATGGGGACATCTATAATACCTTAAACAATAAAGATTAAAAAAAGAAAGAGGATATACAAATCACCAATAGACATATGAAAAGATACTCAATGTGACTAATCATCAGAGAAATGCAAATTAAAACTACAATGAGATATCATCTCCCATTGGGCAGAATGGCTTTCATCAATAAATCAACAAAAACAAGTGTTGGTGAAGATGTGGAGGAAAGGGAACACTTGTGCACTGTTGGGAATGCCAAGTGGTATACCCACAGTAAACTCAAAAAATTAAACACGGAACTGACTTATGACAGAGCGATTCTACTTCTGGGAATATATCCGAAGAAATCCAAAACACTAATTTGAAAGATTATATGCACCCCTATGTTTATTGCATCATTATTTACAATAGCCAAGATCGGGAAGCAGCCCAAGTGTCTAGCAATGAATGAATGGGTAAAAAAGCTGTGGTATATTTACACAATGGAATACTAATTGTCTGTTAAAAAAAAGGAAATCTTACTCTTTGTGACACCATGGATGGACCTGGTGAGCATTACGCTAAGTGAAATAAGCCAGTCAGAGAAAGACAAGTACCATATGATTTCACTCATATGTGGAATCTAATGAACAAAATAAACTGATGGACAAAATAGAAACAGACTCATAGACAGAGAAAAGACTGACAGCTGTCAGAGGGGAGAGGGTTGCAGGGCTGGCTGAAAAACATGAAGGTATTAAGAAAAAAACAACACAACCCTCATAGACACAGACAACAGCATAGTGATTACCAGAGAGAAAGGAGGATGGGGGAGGCAGAAGAGGGCATAGGGCAGATAAATGGTGATGAAGGATACTTGGCTTGGGGTAGTGAACACATAATACAAAATGCAGATGTGTTGTAGAATTGTGCACCTGAAACCTATATAATTTTACTAACCAATGTAGACTGTATATAGCTGGTGAGAATAAGGCAATAACGAAGAAAATTTTGATGTAAGAGAAAAGGGGGACAAATTCAATAAAAATTGAATTTCACCTCAACAAATTCGATAAGAAGTTTACCAAAATGTTATTCAATTGAAATTTAAAAACATAAAATATGCTAATATTAGGAACTGCCTAAATAAACTGTAGCACATCAATAACCTGATTAGCTAACTATTAAACATGGCTAAAAAAACTCATACAACCATGATGGCTGGTTTCACTTTAAGTTCATGACCTCAGTGGGACCTTAATGAAACCAACGATTGTACTAGTTTCCTGGTCCATTTACTCTCATATTCTCCTAGCCAGTGGTCGGCAAACTCATTAGTCAACAGAGCCAAATATCAACAGTACAACGATTGAAATTCTTTTGAGAGCCAAATTTTTTAAACTTAAACTACATAGGTAGGTACATTGTTATTAACTTAATTAGGGTACTCTTAAGGCTTGGGAAGAGCCACACTCAAGGGGCCAAAGAGCCACATGTGGCTCACGAGCTGCAGTTTGCTGACCACGGTCCTAGACAATACAGGGCACATCTTACCCTTTCTCCTTTAATGTCTTAACACCTCTTCCCCTATTCTCTTTGTTGATGACTTTGCTTCCTACTTCACTAAGAAAACAGAAGCAATCAGAAAATTATTTCTATCACTTCTCATCACATCTATCAACCAACCTGCACCTCTACCCATGTGTCCTGTTACTACAGCTATACTGTCCTCACTCCTATCTGAGTAACTATTTGAGCACTGGACCTCATCCTCTTTTGCTTTTTCAAGACTTCTTTCCTACAGCAACAGTCCCCCTTTTCTCTTACATCAAAATTTTCTTCGTTATTGCCTTATTCTCACCAGCTATATACAGTCTACACTTGTTTGTATGCTATCATACATCTTATCTTATGTAATAAAGAGCTAATATGCAAATGGTCATCATGCTGTAACAGCTCAGACACTCAACACTGGGGAGAGAGGAATGTGGACCAGCCAGGCACAAATGAGCTTGCAAGAGAGGAATGGGGACCAGTAAAGCTGCGGCCCAGGAGAGGGACAAGCCGCCCGCCCATAGTCCCCTGCAACTGTGGCCAGCCCAGGTGAAGCCAGCCCGGGTCCTGGGTGCCTGCGGCCAGCCAGAGGGAGGGAAGCTTGGGTCCCGGGTGCCTGTGACCGGCCAGAGGAAGGAATCCTGGGTCCCAGGTGTGGGGCGAGGCAGAGGCGGTTAGGGGCAATCAGGTCAGCAGGGGAGCAGTTAGGGGCAATCAGGCCAGTAGGGGAGCAGTTAGGGGCGATCAGACAGGCAGGCAGAGGTGGTTAGGGGCGATCAGGGCAGCAGGGGAGCAGTTAGGGGCAATCAGGCCGGTAGGGGAGCAGTTAGGGGCAATCAGGCCGGTAGGGGAGCAGTTAGGGGCAATCAGATAGGCAGGCAGAGGTGGTTAGGGGCAATCAGGCAGGCAGGCAGGCAAGTGGTTAGGAGCCAGTGGTCCTGGATTGCAAGAGGCAGCTGGACATCCCCCAAGGGGACCTGGATTGGAGTGGGTGCAGGCCGGCCTGTGGGACACCCTTCTCGCCCACCCGCAACGAATTTTGTGCACTGGGCCTCTAGTATGTTTATAATATGCCACCTTAAAAACAAAGAACAAAAATCATTGTTCCTTGGCTTAACAACATCCCCTTTTAGCTCATCTTTAGAGCAAAATGCTTCATAAGAGTTTCCCATATTTGCTGTCTTCATTCTTCCTCCCATTCTTTCTTAAGCTCCTCCAATTAAGTTTTTGCCCCTAAAGGTCCACTCTAATTAAGCTGACCAGGGGCCCAGTTGCCCATAGGGTTGCCAAATCCATTTCATTCCCACTATTCATCTTACTTAACCTATCAGCATGATTTAACACCTTTGATCACTCCCTTTTTCCCCAGGAACATTTTTCACTTGACTTCCAGGAAAAACTTCTCTCTTGATACTAATGGCTAGTCACTTTGCTAGTTCTTCCTCATCTCACAGACTCTAAATGTTACGCCTGTCTCAGAATTTGGTCCTTAGACCTCTTGTCTTCACTCATTACACTCAGTCTGATGGTAATCCAGTTTCATGACTCTGAACCCATTTATATGCTGATACTTTCAAACATAAATCTCCACAACCTGGACCTCTCTCATGAACTCCTAATGTTGATGTCCAACTGCCATTTGGATGTCTAAAACCCAAACTCCTGATTTTCCCCACATCTTATAAATGGCAACTCCACTCTCCCAGGTACTCAGTCATGCTTGATTCGTTCTTTCCTCTCATACCACTCACTTCCAAACTAATAGCAAATTCTGTCAGCTGTACCTTCAAAGTTTTTTTTAAATTCTACAACTTGCCTGGCTAGTGTTGCTCAGTGGTTAGAGTGTCAGCCTGTGCACTGAAAGGTTGGGGGTTCAATTATCGATCAAAAACACGTACCTGGGTTGCAGGTTCGCTACCCACTCCCACTCCCTCCCCTTCCCATTGAGGCTTGTGCGGGAGGCAACCAGTCATGTCTCTCCCTTTCCCCTCCACTCTCTCTGAAAAGCAATGGAAAAAATATCTTCAGGTGAAGATAACAAAATAATAATAAAAATATGTGACAACTTCAAGGATTTGTGGAAAATGGAAGAGGGTGTGGTAGTATAGTTTTGGTGTTATTCTGAATCCCCACATAAAGACAGAGTAATTAGATAGCAACATCAAAAACCCACCAATAACATTTACAATAAAATTAGGCTGGTGCAACACAGAATAATAATAGCTAAAGTGGGGGCTTCTTCAAATGATAACTTAAAATACAGCTATATTAAAATATTCCACCTGAAACAGGAGACAAATAATTAGGACAGGATTCAGAAGAATGAATTTCAAAAAGTAAAAGTGACTGCTCTATAAAGATATATATGTAATTAACATCTAAAAATGCATAACAGACACTGGATGGAAACTTTCTCAGATCCCCTGATCCTTCAGAAGATTTTCTCCCTCAAGGGATTACATCATTAATTTGATAAAGTTTAAGAGAAGGAAAATTAGAATTGCAATGACATTTCATTTCAAATGTTTTACTTGGCTCAAAACTCCTTCCTTTTCTCCCTACACCAGCCTGGTTATCAACTGGTACAAACAAACCTCCTATGGAATCACTAGCCAACCAATCCCTTAAACAGTCAAATTCTAATCAGGTAAGACACCCCAGTTGTATTATTAGAAAAAGTCAGTCTAGGGAAGTCTGGAAGATGGGAGCAACAAATTCCTACATGAAAATAGACAAAGGAACTACACAGAAAAACCAAAATGCCATGACAACTCTGCAATAAAACTGGGTGGAAAATCCCAAAAGATAAGCAGATAAGGACAGATGACCAAGAGTCATTAAGACCTGTGTTAGAGGAATCTGTGTGGGAGAAAGAAAGGGAAAACAATGCAGGCATCTGATGGACCCCAAAATAGCCAACAGTTGTTCACTAGAAAGTATGGTGGGCCAAGTAAGAGCCACAGCTGTGACTGGAGGACGTGTTGCTGTCTCCAAAAATGAGTGAGTGCAAAGGACTTACAGTAAAGATTGAAAGAGCCTCACACTGGGAAGAATCTGCTAGGAACAGAATAACATGCTCTATTTCATAAATCACAAGTATCAATTTTTGGTAATAAAAATACAAAACTTGGCCCTGACTGGTTTGGCTCAGTGGATACAGCATTGGCCTGTGGATTGAAGGGTCCTGGGTTCGATTCCGGTCAAGGGCATGTACCTTGGTTGCGGGCACATCCCAGTAGGGGGTGTGCGGGAGGCAGCTGATCAATGTTTCTCTCTCATTGATGTTTCTAACTCTCTGTCCCTCTCCCTTCCTCTCTGTAAAAAATCAATAAAATAAAAAAATAAAAAAAACTTACTACTAGGACTTGATGGGAATATATTTGTTCAATGAATAAATGAACCACTTTTGTCTGTGATTACAAGTACATCTAAGCCTTGCTGATGCAACACTGTAAGGCTTCCAAACTTTTTTTTTTACTATGGTTTACAGAGCAACATATTTATGTGACTCAGTACACACACACACACACACACACACACACACACGTAATGGAAATAATTTCCTGAAATGATGTTTCTTTAGCCATACTATAATGAAGGATTTTGATTTTTCTATTCTAGTATTTTTTTTGGCAATGGGATGAAGACATAGAGATTGATTGCAATACACAGTTTGAAAAACACTGCCAAGCACCATACTACTTAACATGTGGGGGTCTGGTTTCAAATCCCGCTGCCATGTCTGAGCCCTACTAAGTTAGGAAAACTACTTACCCTCTATGCTTCAGTTTCCTCTTTTATAAAACAACTAGAGGCCCAGTGCACAAATTCGTGCATGGATGGGGTCCGGCTGGCCCACCCCGATTGGGGCCAATTGGGCCAGGCCAGCTGTGGGGAGGAACCACAGTCAGTTGGCCAGCCGGCCCCTCCCACCTGGTCAAACTCCCGATTGAACTCCAAGTCAAGGGGACAATTTGCATATTAGGCTTTTATTATATAGGATAACTATATTTATGCTGCAAGATTCCTTTTAAAAAAACTCTTTATTGATTTTAGAGAAGAAGGGAGAGGGAGAGATAGATAGAAACATCATTGATGAGAGAGAATCACTGATTGGTGGTCTCCTGCACACCCCCTACTGGGGATCAAGTTGGCAACCCTGGCATGTGCCCCGAATGGGAATCGAACCCGGGACCCTACAGTCTGCAGGCCAATACTCTATCCACTGAGCCAAACTGGCTTGGGCTGAAAGATTCTTTAGAAGAGTAAATGAGTTTATCTGTGAGAAGTACTTAGAATATTGTCTGGGACACAATAAATACTCAATAAATGTGTGATATTATTGTTCTTGCTGTTGTTATTCAAATCAAAGTCTAAGAATTTGGTCTAACATATGAGAGAAAGTTTGTGAGTAAGCTACAACCAGGTATCTGAAAACAAACTAGGAAAGGGTATATTAAATTCCATGTTCATAAAAAATTCTCTTAATAACCAAAAACAGGCAACTTTCTTTTTGGACGTAACTTTAAGGACTGCTTACCTATGATATCATTTCTCATTGCTTCTGTAATAGGTATTGGTTTAGCAGCATCTGGAGATATATATTTGGTAAAGGTATTCACTGCATCTTGTTCTATACCTGCAAGGGAAGAAGGGAAAACTTCAAAAACCAAAACGCAACTTGAACTATAATGGACTATATTCATGAACAGCAGGGCTTAGATTTGCTGTAAGCCCAAGCATACATGCACGTGCACGTACACACACACACACACACACACACACACACACACACCTATGAACCAAGAGGTCACGGATCTTCTCTCGGTCAGGGCACATGCCTTAGTTGCGGGTTTGATCCACAGAGAATGTGTGTGTATGCATACATATATATTACAAATATAAGCATATATATTAGTAAAAGTATATTTAGGACAAAACAAGCCTCATCATAATATCGCTTTTTCACTATTTGGTTTGTGGAACACAGGAATTATATGTGAATTCCCCCTACTCCTCATCTAAGCGAACAAGCCCCTCAATAGCAATGATGCATACATGTTCTCTTTCCAGGTCTCTTCTTCAAAGTCTGAGCTTGAAGGATTTGCATAGCAATATAACAGTAGGAGCTCAAAAATTATTTCTAAATCTACATTTAAAATATTTTACAAATGATTTAATATTCATGAATATTCCATTCATTTGACCTTTATTAACCCTTTAATATTGAAACAATGAATCTCAAACTTCGTATTCTCAGGACTTTGATATCTTAAAAATTATTGAGGACCTTAACGAGCTTTTGTTTATGTTTTATGTCTAGATATTAAAATCCACTGGTCTTTTACTCATAATTTTGTAACATCATATATTTCCAAATATTTTGGAAAATATTGGTTTACTGGCTTATGCAGATTTCCCAAATGTTGAGACATTGCATCATATAGGGTAGAAAAGAAATCACATCATTAGCATCACCAATGATCTTGCTGGAACACTCTTCAAAGCTGTCAAAGCACACAGTGGTGAATACAAATTTTCCAAAATTCTAATTTTCACTTAAAAAGCTTTATTTTTTTACCATTGGGCAACAAATACTGTCAGTTGTTCTCCTTGAATAACAAGTTTACTCCATTCATTCCCAAGAAAATGTCTGCCAAACATCCAAGTCTGAATAACTGTAGTTTGCCAATAGTCATTCTTACAAATAAAAATCGTATTCCATTAAAAAAGCAGCTACTTTAACTCACAAAAACAACCAACTACACGTGTTTTACCTTACCACAAGTGTATGCTTCAGTAAGCAGAAGTGCTTCTGCATATTTCCCACATCACACATATTAAACAGGGTTTAGATTTTATAAAATTATCTACTTCTCCAAAGACACCGTGAGTGAAGGTAGCACTCCGTTTTCCTAAGAGCTATGTGGCAGCACAGTGACTACTAGTACATGTGGTTCAAAGCCAGCAGGTCTTCCCACAGCTGCCTTCCCACCACTATTGCAAATGTTAACAGAGTAAAAAGACAACCTGGCAGGTGTGGCTCAGTGGTTGAGTATTGCCCTATGGACTAGGAGGTCACGGTTCAATTCAGGGTACATGCCTGGGTTGTGGGTTTGATTCCTGAGGAGGAGGGAGGAAGTGCAGGAGGCAGCCAATCAATGATTCTCTATCATCATTGATGTTTCTGTCTGTCTCTCCCTTTCTCTCTGAAATCAATAAAATAATATATATATGTAAAAAGAAAACAAATAACATGGTAGCCAGTACAAAATTGATAAGTAAGTAAGTAAATAAAAAAATATTGCCCTGACGGGTTTGGCTCAGTGGATAGAGCGTCGGCCTGCGGACTCAAGGGTCCCAGGTTCGATTCCGGTCAAGGGCATGTACCTTGGTTGCGGGCACATCCCCAGTAGAGGGTGTGCAGGAGGCAGCTTGTCGATGTTTCTCTCTCATCGATGTTTCTAACTTTCTTTCCCTCTCCCTTCCTCTCTGTAAAAAATCAATAAAATATATTTAAAAAAAAATATTTTTTAGAAAGACAAATAACATCTTAGAATTGTTGTAGAAATCATTTGATCATATGGATCCCTTGAAAATGTCTCAGGGACCCTCTATAGATGTGCAACCACACTTTGAGAACCTGTGGGTTAGCAGAATAGCTTATTCCTATTTTTATAGAAAAGAAACTTATATACAAAACATTAAAAGTATTTGTCACAACCAAATTATTGCATGTTACTGCCATTCAAAGTGTACCCTGTTTTATTATATACTGTGTATAGTGAATGTGTAGTCTTCCAGAACTACATTATGATCTTTGTCTGATCAGTTTTTTTCTTCATAATGACAAAGTAGTGTTTACTTACAATATTATAGTAACTGGGTATCACCTGTGACAGTATAAAAAAAAAGGGAATGCTTTCTGAAAGGACTGCAGATTTTCTTTTAGAATTCTAAGTGGTAATTTTGGAACTCAGTTGCCAGTGCCAACCTATGGCCTCAAATATGTAATTCTTAATATAGATGTTAAAACTGTACTTGTATGAGTGGGTAAGTGTTGATTTTCCTAACTTGGTTTCCGTTTCAAAGGGTAAGTCTCTTAGATGCCATAATTAAATGTGTTTAGAGCTGATCATAAGTTTCTTAATCTGAATTATTCTGGAGTATTGTCCTAGAGATATTATGCTGTTCTTATGAAAATTCCAAATACCAAAAACACCAAGGATATTTTGTCACAGCATAATGATGGTGGTAAGTGGAAATGCATGTGACTGAGATACTGACTTCTAATTCAGTGTTTCTCAAAGCTCATCACTCTCCTCCAGGAAGCCTTTTTAGAGTTTTCTTATAGCACCCCAATAAATTTTATTACAGATAAAAAAATAAATAAATAAAAGTATTTGAGTCAAAACATGCTGGAGTGAGGAGGGGACCAGAGAGAAGTAAAAGCATAGAGTTTTTGTATGTGATTAAAGTTAAGTTGTTATCAGCTTAAAACAGATTATTACTACCCTGGCTGGTGTGGCTCAGTTGGTTGAGCATCGTCCCATACACCAGAAGGCGGGTTTGATTCCTGGTCAGGGCACATAACCAGGTTGCGGGTTCAATCCCAGTAGGGGGCGTTGTGCAGGAGGCAGCTGACTGGTGTTGCACTCTCACACTGATGTTTCTCTCTCTCTTGCTCTCTAAAAATTTCAATAAAACATCTTAAAAAAAAGGAATCACATGATCAACTCAACAGATACAGAAAAAGCATGTAACAAAATGCAATACTCTTTTCATAATTTAAAACTCTCAACTCACTAAGACTAGAAGGAAAATTACCGCAACATAATAAAGGCCATATATAATCTCCAAGCTAACATCATACTCAATGGTGAGAAACTAAAAGCTTTTCCTCTAAGATTAGGTACAAAGCAGGATGGCCACTCTCATCACTTCATTCAACATAGTACTAGAGGTCCTAGCTAAGGCAATTAGGCAAGAAAAAAAATGGCATCCAACTTGGAAAGGAAGAAATAAAATTACCACCTGTATTAGCAGGTGACATAATCTTATATGTATAAAAACCTTAAAGACTCTACAAAAAACAGAACTAATAAATGAATTATTAGTTACAGGATACAAAATCAGCATACAAAAATCAGTTGCATTTTTATACACTAACAATGAACCATCTTATCAAAAAGGAAATTAAGAAAACAATTTCATTTAAAATATCGTCAAAAAGCATAAAATACATAGAATACATTTAACCAAGAAAGTGAAGATTTGTACACGGAAAATTACAACACATTGCTTAAAGAAACTAAAGACACAAATAACTGAAAAGACAGCCTATGCTCATGAATTGAAAGACTTAATATTGTTAAGATGTTAATACTACCTAAAGTGATCTATAGGTTCAATGTAATCACTATCAAAATCTCAATATTTTTTTACAGAAATAGAAAAAACAATCCTGAAATTCATACGGAACCACAAAGAACTTGAATAACCACAATAACCTTGAGAAAGAATAACAAAGCCGAAGGCATCATACTTCCTGATTGCAAAATATATTATAAAGCCAAGTAATGAAAACAGTATGGTACTGGAAAAGACAGACATATAGATATAGACCAATGGAACAAAAGCACAATGAGATATATCTCGTACCTACTGGATGGTCATTTGTCAAAAAAACACACACAAAAGTGAGCAAGTGTTGGTGGCTTGTGGAGAAATTGGAGCCCTTGTACATTGTTGGGGGGAATGTACTGGTAAAATGGTGTAGCTATTATGGAAAACACTATGGTGATTCCTCAAAAAATTAAAAATAGAACTATTATATGATCCAGCAATGCCACTTCTGGAGATCTAGCCAAAATAATTGAAATCAGAAACTTGATGCGATATTTGCACTCCCTTTTCATTGCAGCATTTTTCACAATAGCCAAGATATGGAAATAACAAAATGCCCATCAATGGATGAATGGATATACAAAATGTGATATATAATGGACTACTGTACTACTGTTCAGCCATAAAAAAGAACAATATCCTGCCATATGTGACAACATGGGTGAATGTTGAGGACATAATGCTAAGTGAAAAAAGGCAGTAACAGAAAGACAAAATACTGCATGATTCTGCTTATATGTAGTATCTAAAACAGTCAAACTCATAGAAGCATAAAATATAATGGTAGTTGCCAAGGAATGAAAGGAAGGAGAAAAAGAATTGCTGTTAACAGGGATCAAGTTTCAGTTACTCAAGAAGAGTAAATTCTAGAGGTTTGCTGTATAACATCATACAATGTTATACTACATCATTGTATGTACTACATCATTTAAGTACTACACACTTAATAAAAAAAGAGTTCATAGTAAAGGAAACAGTGCCAGAGTTAGAACTTAACCATTTGTACACCATAAGCGTCTATAGATGCAAATGGTGGACCTTTTTAAATTAATTCAAATGATCGTGGCAGTTAACTGGTTAAGCTCAGGTCTGATTTCACAGCCAGTACTGTCTTCAATATAGAGTTATAAAATTATAGATGTGTTTCGGGGCAGGAAGGCTATGCTTGTTTGTGAATTAATTCTCTCTACAACCAGGGCCTTAATGAAAGTATCAATTAAGATTTTGGGGGACTGTTTTGCCCTTAGCCAGATCTAAAATAACCCAAGGTAATTCCATTCTTTCAATACTCACGCAAATAGCCACTATAAACAATTGCTAATCAGAACAAAGACACTGGGTTTGTACACAATGGCTGTCAAAAAGGCTAAAAATCAGTACTAGGGAGTTTCTAAATTCTTGCTTCTCCACTAACTAAAAACAGTTGCCAATTCTAGACAAATGCTGTTACAACTTGAATAGATGCTAAAGCACATTTATTTCTGGGGATTAAATTCATTAAAAGACATTTTGATATCCATAAATAAAATATTTTATTTCAGAAACACAGAACGAGATTACACTACCCTTTTTCTGGATCTAAACAATTCCGTTTTAACCTTTCTTATATACAGTAAAAGTCTAATGCACAATTTAATCTATAAACAAACACTTCATTTCTTAAATTTATCAAACATCCCTACTAGCCTTAAACCAGTGGTTCTCAACCTGTGGGTAGCGACCCCTTTGGTGGTCGAATGACCCTTTCGCAGGGGTCACCTAAGACCATCGGAAAACACATATATAATTACATATTTTTTTGTGTGATTAATCACTATGCTTTAATTATGTTCAATTAGTAACAATGAAAATACATCCTGCATATCAGATATTTACATTATGATTCATAACAGTAGCAAAATTACACTTATGAAGTAGCAACGAAAATAATTTTATGGTTGGGGGTCACCACAACATGAGGAAGTGTATTAAAGGGTCGCAGCATTAGGAAGGTTGAGAACCACTGCCTTAAAACATCAAAACAAAATACTGACTCCATGAGATAATATTAATATATCTAGCACTTTACCAAAGACTTTCATGTAACCAAGATACTACAGAATTTCATTAAAATTTTAAGACAAAGCTGGGATAATGTAGTTTTAGGGCACATAAATTAACAAATTTAAATATGAACAGTTACAGTACAAAAGATAAAAGTTTTACATATTTTTAAAAAGAAGTTCTTTGGACTATAAACTTCATGCAATGGTCAAAAATTTTCCTGAATGTCCAATCTGTGAAATTTCATTTATTTTTGCATCCTTGGTATCTGGTATTATATAATAGGTGCTTAATAAATATTAGTTGAAAGAATAAACTTACCAAAAATATCTATTGAAAGATTAAATTTACCTCATATTACCACATTTTTTCTATTTTAAATTATTAGCAACAGCATCTTTTTAAAAATGTTTAATCATTGAATTATTTATTTATTTATATTTCAGAGAGGAAGGGAGAGGAGAGATAGAAACATCAATGAAAGAGAATCAAGTTTAATCATTTTTAATAAAGAATAGAAAATCTGTTTTTAAAAAAATATATTTTTATTGATTTCAGAGAGGAAGGGAGAGAGAGATAGAAACATCAATGATGAGAGCGAATCATTGATCGGCTGCTTCCTGCATGCCCCCTACTGGGGATCGAGCCCACAACCCAGGCATGTGCCCCTGACTGGAACCGAACGTAGGCCGATGCTCTATTCACTGAGACAAACCAGTTATGGCTAATTATTGATTTTTACAGAGAGATAAAACATTGATTTGTTGGTCCAATTAGTTATGTATTCATTGGTTGATTCTTGTATGTGCCCAGACCAAGTTTTGATCCCACAACCTTGGTGTATCAGGACAGTGCTCTCACTAACTGAGCTACCTGGCCAGGGCCTATTAGCAGCATCTTTATGAAAACAAAAACAAAACAAAACAAAAAAAACCTGAGGTCAGGAATTTTTTTGTAGTTAGACGGAAGATGTCTTATGATAAAGACAACTTAAAGTAGAGAAGATAACTAAGGAAATGAAGCTCCAGCACAAGGAGCATGCAAGCGTATTCCTAACGACCATACATTAGTCAGCCAACTAAGTGGCACTTGGAGTGCGGGCGCATACTCCGCGGGAGCCGTCTTTAACTCGGTTCATATAGATTTGCGGTGGAGTGCGGGAAACGTGTAAACTCGGGCCGATTGTAACTGCGTATTACCAAATATTTGTTTGTAATCCACCCTTTTGGTGGATGGAACAAAACCAAAAGACAGAGCCATCTTATATTTTGGCGGGAAATTCACCCGCACTCCAAGTGTTAAGGAGAATGTGTATTAGCAAAATACAAAATCAATACACTTCTGAAAAGTCAACTCAGCTCAGAAGAAATTATTTTGTTAACCCCTCCTACTATGAACGAATATCCTAAAACGTAGCATCTATTTAAAAAAAAACATATCCTTGGGTGAGAATTTTTTAAAAAATCATGAAATTGAGAACAGAAAAACAGAACACGTCAAGTCAAAAGCTAATTCTCAAAAGTACAAATAAATCCCTATACATACTTACAAGAGAAAAAAGACAAAATTACCAACATCAGAAATGAAAGAGGGCCTGGCTGGTGTGGGTCAGTGGTTAAGCATCAATTCATGAACCAAGAGGACAAGGTTTGATTCCCGGTCAGGGAAGATGCCCAAGTTGTTACCTGCCACTCCCACTCATCCTGGCCCCACTGTGCCTGCCATGGGCCCACACCCAATCAGTCCAGATCGGCAGAGGCTCGAGCTGCTGCAGCAGCGCTCGCCAGCCATGAGCCCTGCATCTGGTGCCCTCCCAAGGGGAGTGGCCTGTGGGATCAGGCAGAAACTGGCTCTCTGACATCCCCCGAGGGGTCCTGGATTGTAAGAGGGTGCATGCCAGGCTGAGGGACACCACTGATGCACGATCGGGCCAGGGAGGGACCATGGGAGGGCTTCAGGGTGTGTCTGGCCCATCTCACTCGATTCCCTGATCAACCAGACCCCAGAAGTAAGCTAACCAACCAGTCGAAGCATCTGCCCCCTGGTGGTCAGTGCACATCATAGCGACTGGTTGACCAGTTGACTGTCTGCCCTCTGGTGGTCACAGCGAGTGGTTGAACAGCCTTAGCATATCATTAGCATATTACATGTTGATTGGTTGTTCATTTGTTCTGCCATTCGGTCTATTTGCATATTACCCTTTATTATATAGGATATGGATTACCTATGGACATAGACAATAGTGTGACGAAGGCCTGGGGCGGGTGGGGGGGGTAACGGGGGGGGGGGGGGAAGGGGGAGCACCACTAATAATCTCAACAATAAAGATTTAAAAAATAAATAAAAATAAACAAATTGATGCTACAGGAATACCAAAAAAAGAGAGAGAGAGAAGTGAAAGGGATATCACTATAAACTCATCATTAAACAGATGTAATGGTAGTAATTACATACCCATATATTCAAGAATTTGATGAAATAAAATCCACAAACTACTAACATTCACTCAAGAAAAAAAACACATATAATCTGATCAGTCTTATTTCTAATAAAAAACACACACACACACTGAATTCATAGTTTAAAACATTATTAAAAACAAAATTTCAGACCCTTGCAAACTCTACCAAACATTTAACAGCAATTCTACACAATCTCTTTTGGAAAACAACAGAGGTGGGAAACTTCCCAACTCATTTTATGGGGCCAGCATCATAGTGATACCAAAACCAGCCAAAGGCAGTATAAGAAAACTACAGACACTCGAAGGAGGGAGGCCAAGATGGTGGAATAGGTTAACACAGTACTCACTGCCTGCCACAACAACATCAAAATTACAACTAAAGCACAGAATTACCATCATTCAGAAACACCTGAAATCTGGCTGAATAGAAGCCCTACAACTAGAGAATTAAAGAAGCCACCTTGAGACTGGTAGGAGGGGTGGAGGTGTGGAACAGGCTGGTCCTACATCCACGTGTAGTGTTTTTATAATCGTGGGGGATATCTTGGCCTTAGAGGCTCCGGTGAGGAACTAGGGGTCACAGTTCCACACCAGACCCCTTAGCCCAGGATATCAGTACGGGAAGAGAAGTCCCTGTAACTTTGGGCTGTAAAAACCAACAGGGATGTTGGCTGAGAACTACAGTCTGCTGGAGTCCCAGGCAGTTACTCTTATAGGGCCAGTGCACAGATTTATTTGGACTCACTCCCTCTGAGCTCCAGCGTTGGGGCAGCAGTTTGAAAGGATTCAGGGACATACATGGAGGAACAAAATCATATGGCATCTAACCAATATCTTGGGGGCACATAAGAGTGCTGGCAGAGGTCCCTGTTCCCCATCACAGAGCCCACAGGCAAATGCCATATTTGAGTATCCATCAACCTGGCCCACAGTTTGTCCCATCCTGGTGAGTCCATGAGACTCTGCCCCATTTAATTCGCAGCCCCACCCAAGCTATTTGCAGTACCTTTTGCATATAAATGGCTTGTCCTTACTCAGGGTTCAAATCTCCCAAACAAGCAGCAGCTGGCCTCAATGTGCCCCATGCCTCTTGTTAAATGATCCCAGGACCAGCACTAGCAGCAGCCTGCGTTATTTCACAGCTTGGCCTCTCCTGGACAGCTACAAGCCCAGCATAAGTAGCAGCCATCAGCTGGTCGCTCTGTAGCTCCTGCCTGGTAGTCCCAGGCAGGGCACAGGCTGTAGATGACTTTGCATCTCCCAGTAGGCCCCAGAGCCAGTGCACCCAGTGGTCAGCTTCAGACCATACCAGATTGCAACCCTACCACATCCACTAGTGACACACTCAAGAGGCAGACTTGTTGAGGACCAAAGCCCCAATGAGGCAAGTCCTGCTTCACAGCGGCATCTCCTGCACCTCAGCTCTTCCTTTTTACTCACAGCTGGTCCAAGTAGACGATTGGCCAGGAGGTCAATCCCTCCCAGTGACACCAACAGCAATCAAGGCTCAACTATAACTACAATAAAACAGTGCACACAGCCCACATAGGTGCACACCTAGAGTGCCTAGCTCAGGTGACTGGGGAAGCTGAGCCCTGGATCCTAAAGGACACCTAATACTCAAGGCGACTCTACCAATTCCAGGAGACACAACAACTCTACCTAATACATAGAAACAAACAGGGAAGCATCCAAAATGTGGAGACAAAGAAACATGTCACAAATGAAAGAACAGTAGGAATCTCCAGAAAAGGAAGCGAAATGGAAGTGAGCAAACTACCAGATACAGAGTTCAAAACAGTGTTATGAGGATGTGCAAGGAATTTAATAAGCACTTCAAGAAACTTAGTGAGAGGAGAAACCAAGATGGCGGCATAGGTAAACACCGGAGTTTGCTGCCTCGAACAACCACTTCAAAAATACAACTAAAAGACGGAACAGACATCAACCAGAACCACAGGAAGGCTGGCTGAGGAGAGACTCTTCAACTAGAAGGAAAAACAACAGCATTTACGAGGCTCAGAGGAGGCGCAGTGTGGAAAATTTAAAGGTACGGTGGTGCGGTGGTGCGCGCGCAAAGCGGGCTGGTGGCTGAGGGCGCGGTTGTCGTTTTCAATCAGGAGTGAGTCTCAGACTCTGGGCTACAGATCCGGGAGAGTCTCTAGGGACCCAGACTCAAACGGGAGAAGCGGGACTGTCTGGCTACGGTCCCTCCGAGGTTTGCAGCGGTTGCGGGGACAGAGAGGCAGAGCCCCAGGGGACGGACTGAGAGCAGCCATAGCTGCTCCCTCCCCCCGCCCTGGTGAGCCCGCCCCACCCAAGCCCTGCGCAGAGCCATTTGCCGATCGCCTCAGGCAAAGGCTGGACTAGCGCCTCCCCAGAGGACTGAAGTTTTCCACACAGCTGATTCCTACAGCCAGTCGGCCTGGTGGTCAAATCCCTCTAGTGTTAACTACAACAATTAAGGCTTGGCTAGAACAAGACTGTGCACAAAGACCACAAGGGGGTGCACCAAGAAAGCATAAAAGATGCGGAGACAAAAAAACATGACAGAAATGGAGGATATGGAGCTAAAAATCGCAATTTTGAGGGCTTGCTATAAACTTGAGCAGAGCCTCACGAAAACTAATGAGACCCTCGATGCTACAATAAAGAAATTAGAAAGCAAGCATACACGGACTGAAATAAAGAATATTATACCCAATAGCAGACCAGAGGAGCACAAGAATCAAACCAAAGATTTGACAAAAAACACCCAACTGGAAAAGCAAAATGAAAAAAGAATCCGAAAGTGTGAAGATAGTGTAAGGAGCCTCTGGGACAGTTTCAAGCGGACCAATATCAGAATTATTGGGGTGCCAGAAGATGAGAGACAGCAAGATATTGAAAACCTATTTCAAGAAATAATGGCAGAAAACTTCCCCCACCTGGTGAAAGAAATGGCCTTACAGGTCCAAGAAGCGCAGAGAACCCCAAACAAAAGGAATCCAAAGAGGACCACACCAAGACACATCATAATTAAAATGCCAAGAGCAAAAGACAAAGAGAGAATCTTAAAAGCAGCAAGAGAAAGAGACTCAATTACCTACAAGGGAATACCCATACGGGGAAGAGGAACAAATGTAACCTGAACAATAAAAATTTAATAAAAAAAATAATAAAGTGTTTAAAAAAAAAAAAAAAGAAACTTAGTGAGAATATCAAAGACATAAAAAAGGACCAGTTAGTAATGAAGGACACACTAACTGAAATGAAGAGTAATTTACAGGGGATCAATAGTAGAATAGAGGATTCCGACAATCAAATCAGCGATTTGGAACAAGAGGAAGCAAAAAACACCCACTCAGAAGAGCAAAAAGAAAAAAGAAAAAAGAAACCAAAAATATGAAGATAGTGTAAGGAATCTCTGGGACAACTTCAAGCATACCAACATTCACATTAGGGGGTTACCGGAAAGAGAAGAGAGGGAGCAAGAAATTGAAAACCTATTTGAAAAAGCAATGACAGAAAACTCTCCTTACCCAATGAAAGAAATAGACATACAAGTACAGGGAGCCCCGAACAAAAGCGGCCCAGCCCACACCAAGACACATCGTAATTAAAATGCCAAGGGTGCCATAGCTGGTTTGGCTCAGTGAATAGAGCATCGGCCTGTGGACTGAAGGGTCCCAGGTTCAATTCCGGTCAAGGGCATGTATCTCAGTTGCATGCTCCTCCCCAGCCCAGGCCCTGGTTAGAGTGTGTGCAGGAGGCAACCAATAGGTGTGTTTCTCTCACAATGATATTTCTCTGTCTCTCTCTCTTCCATTCTCTCTAAAAACCAATGAAAAAATATCCTTGGTTGAGGATTAAAAAAAAAGCCAAGGGTTAAAGACAAAGAGAATCTTAAAAGCAGCAAGAGAAAAGCAGTTACCTACCTACAAGGGAGCGACCATATGACTGTCAGCTGATTTCTCCAACAGGCCAGAAGGGAGTGGCAAGAAATATTCAAAGTGATGAAAAGCAAGGACTTACAACCAAGATCACTCTACTCAGCAAAGCTACCATTTAGAATTGAAGGTCAAATAAAAAGCTTCACAGATAAGAAAAAGCTAAAGGAGTTCATCATCACCAAACTTTAATATTTACATGAAATATTAAAGGGTCTTCTTTAAGAAGAAGGAAAAAAAAGATGAAAAATATGAATAATATAATGGCAATGAATATATATCTATCAACAACTGAATCAAAATAAACGAACAAGGAATGTAATGAACAAAATAAACTGATAAATAAAACAGAGCCAGAGTCATAAAAACATGGTATACCAGTGGTTCTCAACCTTCTGGCCCTTTAAATACAGTTCCTCATGTTGTGACTCCCAACCATAAAATTATTTTCGTTGCTACTTCGTAACTGTAATGTTGCTACTGTTATGAATCGTAATGTAAATATCTGATATGCAGGATGGTCTTAGGCGACCCCTGTGAAAGGGTCGTTCGACCGCCAAAGGGGTCGCGACCCACAGGTTGAGATCCGCTGGTATAAACTAATGATCTTAGAGGGAAGGGGGAGAGGTATGGAAAGGGATTAACCACTCTTGCCATATTTTGGGATAAAGAACTCTTATGCATACATACATTACCCATGGACACAGACAATAAATAGGGTGGTGAACACCTAGAGTGGGGCAGAATCTGGGTGGAGGGGGGAAACATGGGATGGGGAGAGACATCTGTGATATTTTCAACAATAAAGAGTTTAAAAAGCCCACCAATTACAGTCCAATATGCATCATGAGCCTATAAATAAAAATGCTTAGGAAAACAAATCCAGCAACATAAAGAAAATAATATACTACAAGCAAATGAGTCTTACCGTGAGAATGGAAGGTTATTCAATATTTAAAAAATAATAAATCAAGGTTATAGTAACAGACAAAAAAATATTACATGGTCATATAAAATGATACAGCAAAAACATTTGACATAATTCAACACCATTCATGATTCAACAACTGTCAGTAAAGCATTAAGGTAAAAGAATTTCTTCAACCTGATAAAAGGCATTTTCAAAACCCCATAGCTAGTCTCATTTTTAATAGTGACTGTGTTCTCTCACCACTCCTAATCAACATGGTAGAGGAAGTCCCAGCTAGTGCAATAAGGCAAGAAAAAAGAAAAAGAAGTTTGAAGAGGAAGAAAAAACAATGTCTCTATTCACAGATCATGTGAATGTCTATGTAGAAAATCCTAAGCAATCTACCAAAAAAGCCCATAAAAGTAGTGAGTTTAGTAGGTCACAGACTAGAGGATCAACATATAAAAGTCAATCCTATTTCTATAAACTAGGACTGAAAAAATTAGAAACAACATTTTAAAAAAATACCACTCACAATAGCACCAAAAAAGAAATACTAGACATTAACTCTAACAAAACATGTAAAGAATCTTTATACTGAAAGTATAAAATGCTGATGAAAGAAATCAAAGACCTAAATAAATGAAGAAGCACACCATATCTATGGATTATAACATTCAATACAGTAAAGGTGTAAATTCTCCCCAAACTGACTTATTATTTAAATGCAACTCCAATAAAAATTCCAGCAGGGTTTCTCATAGATACAGATGAGATTATTCTAAAATTTATATGAAAATAAAAGAAACGAGAACAAAAGAAAAAACATAGTTGGAAGACTCATACTACCCAAATTTAAGACTTACTATAAAGCTACAGTGTTGTATCGGTGAAGAAATAAACACATAAAGCAATAAACAAACAAACAAACAAACACATAAAGCAATGGAACAGAACAGAATCCAGAAATAGACCTAACTAATATGGCCAAAGCAGAGGCAATTAATTCAATGTAGTAAAAATAGTCCTTTCAATTAATTATGTTGGAACAATCAGGTATCAACATGTAAAAATAAAACAAAAGACTTGATCTAGGAAGATGGCGGCATAGGTAAACACCGGAGACTGCCGCCGTGGACAACCACTTCAAAAATACAACTAAAAGTCGGAACAGACATCAACCAGGCTGGCTGAGGAGAGTCTCTTCAACAGGAAGCAAAAACAACAGCATTCCGACGCTCAGCGGAGGCGCAGTGTGGAAAATTTAAAGGTACGGCGGTGCGGTGGTGAGGGTGCGCGCGCAAAGCGGGCTGGCGGCTGAGGGCGCGATTGTTGTTTTCAATCAGGAGCGAGTCTCAGACTCTGGGCTACAGATCCGGGCGAGTCTCTAGGGACCCAGACTCAAACGGGAGAAGCGGGACTGTCTGGCTACGGCCCCTCCGAGGTTTGCAGCGGTTGTTGGGACAGAGAGGCAGAGCCCCTGGGGACGGACTGAGAGCGGCCATAGCTGCTCCCTCCCCCCGCCCTGTTGAGCCCGCCCCGCCCAGGCCCTGCGCACAACCATTTGCCGACCGCCTCAGGCAAAGGCTGGAATAACGCCTCCCCAGAAGACAGACGTTTTCCACAGCTGATTCCTACAGCCAGTCGGCCTGGTGGTCAAATCCCTCTAGTGTTAACTACAACAATTAAGGCTTGGCTAGAACAAGACTGCGCACAGAGACCACAAGGGGGGGCACCAAGAAAGCATAAAAGATGCGGAGACAAAAAAACATGACAGAAATGGAAGATATGGAGCTAAGAATCGCAATTTTGAGGGCTTGCCATAAATTTGTGCAGAGCCTCACGAAAACTAATGAGACCCTCGATGCTACGATAAAGAAATTAGAAAGTAAGCATACACGGACTGAAATAAAGAATATTATACCCAATAGCAGACCAGAGGAGCACAAGAATCAAACCAAAGATTTGACAAAAAACACCCAATTGGAAAAGCAAAATGAAAAAAGAATCCGAAAGTGTGAAGATAGTGTAAGGAGCCTCTGGGACAGCTTTAAGCGGTCTAATATCAGAATTATTGGAGTGCCAGAAGATGAGAGACAGCAAGATATTGAAAACCTATTTCAAGAATTAATGGCAGAAAACTTCCCCCACCTGGAGAAAGAAATGGACTTACAGGTCCAAGAAGCGCAGAGAACCCCAAACAAAAGGAATCCAAAGAGGACCACACCAAGACACATCATCATTAAAATGCCAAGAGCAAAAGACAAAGAGAAAATCTTAAAAGCAGCAAGAGAAAGAGGCTCAATTACCTACAAGGGAATACCCATACGACTGTCAGCTGATTTCTCAACAGAAACTTTGCAGGCCAGAAGGGAATGGCAAGAAATTTTCAAAGTGCTGAATACCAAGAACCTACAACCAAGATTACTTTATCCAGCAAAGCTATCATTCAGAATTGAAGGTCAGATAAAGAGCTTCACAGATAAGGAAAAACTAAAGGAGTTCATCACCGCCAAACCAGTATTATATGAAATGCTGAAAGGTATCCTTTAAGAAGAGGAAGAAGAAGAAAAAGGTAAAGATACAAATTAGGAACAACAAATATGCATCTATCAACAAATGAATCTAAGAATCAAGTGAATAAATAACCTGATGTACAGAATGAACTGGTGATTATAATGAGTCAGGGACATAGAAAGGGAATGGACTGACTATTCTTAGGGGAAAAGGGGTGTGGGAGATGCGGGAAGTGACTGGACAAAAATCATGCACCTATGGATGAACTCAGCGGGTGGGGAGTGAGGGTGGAGGGTGGGGTGGGAGCTGGAAGGAGGGGAGTTATGGGGGGAAAAAAGAGGAACAAATGTAATAATCTGAACAATAAAGATTTAAAAAAAAAAAAAAAGACTTGATCTATCCTTCACATCTTACATAATAATCACATATCTAAATGTAAAGTATAAAATACAATAATACTTTCATAAGAAAACATAGGAAAAAATCTTCATGACCTTTGGTTAGGCAAAAAGAGCTCCTAGATATGACACCAAAAGCAAAATATATAAAAGAGAGGTAGATAAAGTGGACTTATCAAAAGGTTCTTTTGCTTTGTGAAAGACACTGTTAAATGAATGAAACGTCAAGCTATAAACTAGGAGAAAGCATTTGCAAATCAAGGTATTATATCCAGTACATATAGAGAACGTTCAAAATTCAATAATAATAAAACAAGCAATACAACAAAATATGGCAAAGATCTGAATAATTCACCAAAGAGGATAGATAGATGGCAAATATGTACATGATTCAATATCATTCATTAGCCATTAGAGAAATGCACAGGAAAAGCAAAATGAGATATCACTACACATCTGTTAGAATGGCTTTAAAAAATCTAAATAAACAAAAAGCCAATTATACCAAGTGCTGACAAGGAAACAAGAAATAGAACTATCATATATTGCTGATAGGAATGCAAAATGCTACAGCCATTCTACAAAACAGTCTGGCAGTTTCTTAGATAATCAAATACACGCTTATCACATAATCCAGCGCCCCTCTGAAGAATCTGCCCTAGAGAAATAAAACTTTGTTCACACAAAAGCCTGTAAACAAATGTTTATAACAGCTTTATTCATAATTATCAACAATTGGAATAACATACAAGTAAATGGATAGTAGAGCCATACAGTGGAACACTACTTAGCAACAGAAAGCAATGAACTATTGATATAAGCAGCATGGATGACCTTCAGAGCTATTATGCTGAGTAAAAGAAACCAGGCTCAAAACTATGGAATATAGCCTGGCTGGTGAGGCTCAGTGGTTGGAGGGTCATGGGTGTAATTCCTGGTTAAGGGCATGTACCTGGGATGCAGGTTTGAACCCTGGTCCCAGTTGGGGCATGTGTGGGAGGCAACCAACCGATGTCTCTCACATAAATCAATCAATCAATCTCTCTCTCTCTCTCTCTCTCTCTCTCTCTCCCCGCTCCCCCTCCTACTTTCTCTAAAAACCAATGGAAAAAATATCCAAGCATGAGAATTAACAAACAAACAAAAAAGCTACATACTATACAAATTCACTTATATGGCACCCAGGGAAAAGGCAAAACTAGAGATATGGACAGTGGAGGTTCCAAGTGTTGGGATACAGAGGATTGGACTACAAAGATCTTCCTGCTTGTGGTGACAGTGACAGGGATCTATGCAGGTGTCAAAATTCATACAAGTATACATCAAAAAAGTCAATTTACTGCACATAAATTTTAAAAATAATGAAAGAGAAAACAAATACTTTAAAAATAACCCCACTACTATTTCTACTTTTTATTAAAATAAAGTACCATCCAATGATAGTTTTAAAAAATAATACAGTATATTTTAATGTAAGAAACGGATGTTGGACTTCCATTTGCAGAAACAGGCCAGATTATGTGTTCAAAGAAACTCCCATAATGCTTTTTAAAAAGTGTGCCAGACATAATGTTAGAAATAAACTACAATAAAAACAACCCAAAATACTCAAACACTTGGAAGCTGAATAGCATGTTATTAAATTATTGATTGGGTTACCAATGAGATCAAAGAAGAAATTAAAAACATCCTGGACACTAATGACAATGAAAACACAACAATCCAAAACCTATGGGACACAATTAAAGCAGTCCTGAGAGGGAAGTTTATAGCTCTACAGGCCTATCTCAAAAAACAAGAAAAAATGGTAGTAAATAATCTAACTCTTCAACTCAAAGAATTAGAAAGAGAGCAACAAGAAAACCCCAGAGTGAGCAGAAGGAAGGAGATAATAAAGATTAGAGCAGAAATCAATGACATAGAGACCAAAAAAACAATACAGAAAATCAATGAAACCAAGAGCTGGTTCTTTGAAAGGATAAACAAGATTGACAAACCCCTAGCCAGGCTCACCAAGAAGCAAAGAGAGAGGTCCCAAATAAACCAAATCAGAAACGATAGAGGCGAAATAACAACAGACCCCACAGAAATACAAATGATTGTCAAACAATACTACGGACAACTCTACTCCAACAAACTAGACAACCTGGAGGAAATGGACAAATTCCTAGAAAAATACAACATTCCAAAACTCAATCAGGAAGAATCTAAAAATCTCAATAGGCCAATAACTATGGAAGAAATTGAAGCAGTCATCAAAAAGCTTCCAGCAAACAAAAGCCCAGGACCGGACGGCTTCTCAGGGGAGTTTTATCAAACTTTCAAGGAAGAACTAAAACCTGTCCTCCTCAGATTACTACAAAAAGTTCAAGAGGAAGGAACACTTCCAAGCATATTCTATGAAGCTAGCATCACCCTAATACCAAAACCAGGTAAAGACAACACAATGAAAGAGAACTACAGGCCAATATCCCTCATGAACATAGATGCCAAAATCCTCAACAAAATCTTAGCAAATCGGATCCAGCAGTACATCAGAAGGATCATACACCATGACCAAGTAGGATTTATCCCAGGGATGCAAGGATGGTACAACATCCGTAAATCAATAAACGTGATACATCACATAAACAAATTGAAAGAAAAAAACCACATGGTCATATCAATTGATGCAGAAAAAGCATTCGACAAAATCCAACACCCATTTTTGATAAAAACTCTCAGCAAGGTGGGAATAGAAGGATCATACCTCAACATAATAAAAGCCATATATGACAGGCCCACAGCCAACATCACACTCAATGGACAAAAACTAACACCATTTCCCCTAAGAACAGGAACAAGACAGGGATGCCCACTCTCACCACTCCTGTTCAACATAGTCATGGAAGTATTAGCCATTGCAATTAGACAAGAAGAAGAAATAAAAGGCATCCAAATTGGAAAAGAGGAAGTAAAACTGTCCTTATTTGCAGATGACATGATATTATACATACAAAACCCTAGAGACTCCATCAAAAAACTACTAGACTTAATACATGAATTTGGCAATGTAGCAGGATACAAAATTAACCCCAAGAAATCCGAGGCATTTCTATACACCAATAGTGAACTTTCAGAAAGAGAGATTATAAAAACAATCCCATTTACCATCGCACCAAAAAAATTAAGATACCTAGGAATAAACTTAACTAAAGAGGTAAAAGACCTCTACTCAGAAAACTACAGGACGTTGAAAAAAGAGATAGAGGAAGACATAAAGAGATGGAAGAACATACCATGTTCTTGGATTGGTAGAATCAACATCATTAAAATGTCCATACTACCCAAAGCAATCTATAAATTCAACGCACTTCCCATTAAAATACCAATGGCCTTCTTCAAAGATCTAGAATGAACTCTCCAAAAATTCATCTGGAATAAAAAAAGACCCCGAATAGCTGCAGCGATCCTGAGAAAGAACAAAGTAGGTGGGATCTCAATGCCAGATATCAAGCTGTATTACAAAGCCACTGTTCTCAAAACTGCCTGGTACTGGCACAAGAACAGACATATAGATCAGTGGAATAGAATAGAGAGTCCAGAAATTAGCCCGAACCAATATGCTCAATTAATTTTTGACAAAGGAGGCATGAACATACAATGGAGTCAAGATAGTCTCTTCAATAAATGGTGTTGGGAAAATTGGACAGATACATGCAAGAAAATGAAACTAGACCACCAACTTACACCATACACAAGAATAAACTCAAAATGGATAAAGGACTTAAATATACGACAGGAAACCATAAAAATTCTAGAAGAATACAAAGGCAACAAAATCTCAGACATATGCCCAAGCAATTTCTTCACTGATACAGCTCCTAGGGCAGTTGAAACTAAAGAGAAAATGAACAAATGGGACTACATCAAAATAAAAAGCTTCTGCACAGCAAAAGAAACCATCAACAAAACAACAAGAAAACCCACTTCATGGGAAAACATATTTGCCAACGTCATATCTGATAAGGGCCTAATCTCCAAAATTTATAGGGAACTCATACAACTTAACAAAAAGAAGATAAACTATCCAATCAAAAAATGGGCAAAGAAGCTAAATAGACACCTTTCAAAAGAGGACATTCAGAAAGCCAAGAGACATATGAAAACATGCTCAAAGTCACTAATCATCTGAGAGATGCAAATCAAAACAACAATGAGGTACCATCTCACACCTGTCAGAATGGCCATCATCAACAAATCAACAAACGACAAGTGCTGGAGAGGATGTGGAGAAAAGGGAACCCTCCTGCACTGCTGGTGGGAATGCAGACTGGTGCAGCCACTATGGAAGACAGTATGGAGTTTCCTCAAAAAATTGGAAATGGAACTCCCATTTGACCCTGTGATCCCACTTCTAGGAATATATCCCAAGGAACCAGAAACACCAATTAGAAAGGATATAT
Source organism: Myotis yumanensis (assembly GCF_028538775.1). Taxonomy (NCBI): domain Eukaryota; kingdom Metazoa; phylum Chordata; class Mammalia; order Chiroptera; family Vespertilionidae; genus Myotis; species Myotis yumanensis. Next base: position 3,028,541 of record NW_027223767.1, read on the forward strand.
GCACCCCTATGTTTATAGCAGCACAATTCACCATAGCTAAGTTCTGGAAACAGCCTAAGTGCCCATCAGTAGATGAATGGATTAGAAAACTGTGGTACATCTACACGATGGAATACTATGCTGCTGTAAAAAAGAAGGAACTCATACCATGTGCAACGGCATGGATGGAACTGGAGAGCATTATGCTAAGTGAAATAAGCCAGTCAATGAAGGAAAAACACCACATGATCTCACTCATTCATGGATAATAAAGACCATTACAAACTTTTGAACAATAATAGATACAGAGGCAGAGCTGCCTCAAACTGATTGTCAAACTGCAGTGGGAAGGCCAGGGAGGGTTGGGGGACAGGAGGGAGGGGGGTAAGAGATCAACCGAAGGACTTGTATGCATGCATATAAGCATAACTAATGGACATAAGACACTGGGGGTAAGGGAGGGCAGGGGATTGTCAAGGGCGGGGGGGGATAAAAAGGGCACTTATGTAATACCCTTTGTAATACTTTTAGCAAAAATAAAAAAAAATAAAAAAAAAGTATTGGGTTGACATAAACATTGAAAAAATAAATAAATAAATAAATAAATAAATAAATAAAATAAAAAGTGTGCCAGAGCTTGTGGTAAAGGACGGGAAACGAGAGGCAGAAGCAAGTACAGCAGCTCCTGTGTCTGAACCCTCTGGGGCTGGTAATCTTCTAGATTCAGAACTAGAGTGTGGGGGCATTTACAGAGGTAATATACTGTATTTATATATACCGTTACCATAATCCCAGCAGCATGTGGGACAATACCCCAGAATAAAACACATTCTGTTTCTGCAATAAGTTCATAACAGTTCGGGTCAAGTTTTGTTCAGTTTAAAAATAACTTGTGGCAGTCAACGCTTTCTGTATTTCTGAATTGCAGGTAAGGAATTGTGGACCTGTAGAAGCTAGTGGCAAATCAAGATGGGTAAAAGTGCAAGACCCGGAGGGCATTCCCCTGAGAAAAGCCACCAATTTCAAGAGACTTAGAGCTTGCACTTTCAAAGCCAGTTGCCCCAGGACCCAAAAAGGGTAGAAGATTAAACCAAAACAATGCCTAGGCAGTACCTGGGCAATCTGTACCTTCCCCAGAATTTTGCTGTGAACACTAAACTGCTCTAAAAAAATAAGCAAATGAGAAAAAAACAGAAAGAAAATCACCTAGCCCAGTGGTCAGCAAACTCATTAGTCAACAGAGCCAAATATCAACAGTACGACGATTGAAATTTCTTTTGAGAGCCAAATTTCTTAAACTTAAACTAAATACGTAGGTACATTGTTAACTTAATTAGGGTACTCCTAAGGCTTAGGAAGAGCCACGCTCAAGGGGCCAAAGAGCCGCATGTGGCTCGAGAGCCGCAGTTTGCCAACCACAGATCTAGCCCTTTTGAGAAACAAAGAACACGTAGGATAAAAAACACGAAGGCTGGCGAATTAGATTTCCAGAAGGTGATAATGGAAAAATAAGAGTGTATAATTTCCAAATAGAGAATAAAAAAAAAGGAAGGTTGCTGCTGTGAAATGCCTGGGCTATAATTCTAGCTTCCCACTTACTATAAAACCTAGGGCAATTTACTTAACCTTTCTAAGCCGTGGTTTTCTCATGCAAAACAGAATAATGAAGCCTACCTCACAGAGGTGTCCTGACTACTAAATGAGAACACAATAACTGTCACTTACTACCAATTAAAATATAAATTTATTTGCAAAGTACAGTAAAAGTGTAATAAAATTAAGACAGACAGGATGGACTAAGCCTATCTGGACAATGCTTTGATTTAAAAAATCTATGGAAGGATAAGGAGGATGGTACTTGACCTTTCTTCATTTGTTAATTCTGCTAACATTCTTCTTCGAAAATCCAATCACTATATCTATCCCTGTTCCTTTTTTATACACTGATCCTACTCCAGGACCCTCTCCAAATCTTTCCAAATTTAAAAGTAAATATGGGAGAAAAAATATGTCTGATCCTTTTATTCTCCATCTCAAGTTCCACTTTGTACACTGATTTTTTTAAAAAAAAGGAAAAAGAGAAAGATGGAAATCACACACTTACTTTTCATTAGTTTTCCTGATAATTCCTTTAGTGGAGAAGAAAGACTATTTCTACTGGCTACTGTAAGTCTGGGGGAGGATTCTTGGGTTTCCATGGAAAGTTGATGAGCTTCTCTTCTGGCCATTTCAAGATGGAGAGAATGGGCACTGTCACATTCCTCGGAAAGGAGCAAGCGATTCTGGGTGTTGCTAGTTCTATTATTCAGGTCACTTTCTTCTGATTGGGTCACAAGCAATTGGGCTGAGCTAGAATCCTCTAATCTCTTGTCAAGAGACTCGGTTACAAAAGGAGCTGCAGTTTCTTGCTTTTTAGATGGAGAGACAGGCTCAGCCAATGAGCTCTGCTTCACTGTGCTCAGACTGTATGCTCTTATTCGGGACCAAGTTGTAGAGTGAAAACTTTCAGCTTCTAACCAAAATTTAACCAAATGTTCCATTCTCCGAAGTTCCATGAATTGAATGAAATAAGGGAGGACAGTAGTGTCATGCAAGACTTGTTCAAGAGTCTTTGAAAGACTTGATTTGGCCTCTTGAATCTGGTAGTCCAGACAAGACCTGCCTAAAAAAAGCAAAAGAATTAGCAGTTCAGTAATAAATAGTTTAAGACTGACCTATTAGGCAACTTTAGCATTAAAGTCCTTAAATAAAGTTTACTTCCTAGCTATTTAAATGGATAAATAACTAGAAATACTATGGTTTTGGTTTCTAAACAAGCAAAGAAACTACTGTCCAAAACTTACTTAAATTATTAAAAAGCTCTTTGTTACTCAAATAATCCTCATCTTCTTAAATGGAAATTCAGACTGTATTGGTGAAAGTGGGGAATCCCCTTTCCCAGTGGATACTAGGGAGTCGGGTTTTTACAATATCTCAAGAAAAAGAATTATTGCCCTAGCTGGTTTGGCTCAATGGATAGAGCGTTGTTGGCCTGTGGACTAAAGGGTCCCGGGTTCGATTCCGGTCAAAGGCACATGCTCAGGTTGTGGCTCGATCCCCAGTAGGAGGTGTGCAGGAGACAGCCTATCAATGATTCTCTCTCATCCTTGATGTTTCTTTCTCTCTCTTCCTCTCCTTTCCTCTCTGAAATAAATAAAAATATATATATATATTTTTAAAAAGTATTATCTGAGACTCCCACAGGAAAATGAATTATTTTTATTTGTGTGGAATTATCTCTGGATTTCCAAAGTCCCATTTCCCTTAATCCAATCCTGGAAGATGTGCTGCTGGGGATTCAGCAGAGCTGGGAGCAAAGTCAGGATCCAAAGCTCCCATTCCATGGGGTGCTGAGTCGTTCACCATCAGGCTAGTTGCAGTCCATTAGCCCACTGTGTGTGGTCCACATAGCCGAGAGCCATGTGGGCGAGTGAGGGGAGTCAAGAGAGCATGCTCTGCAACAAGAGTTCCAAGAGTCCCCAAAACACAAGCCAGCAAGAGCGCAGAGAGCAAACTCCTTTGTTTATTAGGAGATTAAATATCTCAAGTCTTCTTGAGCTTGCAGTCGCTACGCTTACTCTTGCCAATGACCTCTTCCCAGGTTTGACTGACAAACAAGTACCTTCCCTATGTCACCCAGACTTTACTGGGTATGCGTCTATTCTTCCTCCGTCTAGTCCAGCCATGGGCAAACTACGGCCCCGGATCCAGCCCCAGCCCGTTTGAAATGAATAAAACCAAAAAAAAAAAGACCGTACCCTTTTATGTAATGATGTTTACTTTGAATTTATATTAGTTCACACAAACACTCCATCCATGCTTTTGTTCCGGCCCTCCGGTCCAGTTTAAGAACCCATTGTGGCCCTCGAGTCAAAAAGTTTGCCCACCCCTGGTCTAGTCCCTTCCCCCAGAGATCTGTGGCAAAGCACACAAATGGCGTGCCTGAACTATTTGGCCTCCCCACTGCTCCTTTCCAGTTATTAGTAACTAGGTTTGCTACAACGATTAAGACCATGTATATTCTTTTCTTAAAATCTTATGGCCTGGCCGGTGTGGCTCAGTGGTTGAGCATCGACATATGAACTGGGAGGTCACAGTTCGATTCCCTGTCAGGGCACATGCCCGGGTTGCAGGCTTGTCCCCAGTGTGAGGCATGCAGGAGGCAGCCAATGAATGATTCTCTCTCATCATTGATGTTTCTATTTCTCTTTCCCACTTCCTTCCTACCTAAAATAAAAAATATATACATAAAAAAAAAATCTTATGGTACTAGTCCCAAAGAAAGAAAAAAGGCTAATAATTTTTAAAAAAATATTCAAGCTCATTAAAAATTCCAGAAAAGCAAATTAATACAAGATAACCTTTTTAGCTTGTCAAACTGGAAGATATTTTTTTCAAAAAATAATAGCCCAGCTGGTGTGGCTCAATAGTTAAGCATCGACCTATGAATCAGTAGGTCTCGGTTCGATTCCCGCCTGATTCAGGTTGCGGGTATAATCCCTAGTGGGGGGAAAATGCAGGAGGCTGCTGATCAGTGATTATCTCTCATCATCAATGTCTCTCCCTTCCTCCCTCCCTCTCTGAAATCAATAAAAAAAATTTGAAAAAAAAAATAATAACAAGCACCATCAAGAATGGAACAGGAAGCACTCTCACCACTGATAATGAGAGGTTTTTTGAGGAGCATTCAGTAACAGATAACAAACCTTAAGCAATCTGCATGATTTTCAATTCAAAAACTTCACTTCTAGGAACTTATCCTGGGGAACAATTGTGGTTGTGTGGATATAGCTAGAAAAGTGTTATGAACTCTCAATATTATTTAAAACAGAATAAAGAGTAGCTCTGGAATTTTATCTTAAAAAATAAAACCAAACTTAATAAAAACAAGTTTATTTTACATTTAACTAAATTTAAGTTGTGATTATAACCACAGCAATTAAAAAACAAAAAATCAAATCTTGGTGTGTTTTTTTAAATTTTCACAGGATGACATAAAGAGGTTTATTTTCATAAAATTAACTGATGGTTACGTCAATTTTTCAAAAGGGCTTTTCTTAATCCTTTGCTATTCAAATAATTTCCTTTGAAGCATTTTACATGTCATCATCCTTACTATCTTATTGTCAATGTTAGCTAGTTCATCTTTGTAGACATCCGTTTCATGAACTTCAAGAAATCCTGATCCCCTGCAAGACTTACAATTTTTCTTAATTAAACTTTTAATTCTGATATAGTAGATTCATGTGCAGTTATAAGAAATCTCCTGCATATCTTTTTTTTTTTTTTGCATGTGCAGAGGGTGGGGAGAGAAAGGAGTTATTTACACAACAGGGATCCTATTATACATACTGCTATGTAAGCTGCTTTTTCACTTTAACATATCAGACATTTCTCCATGTCTTTTTCAGACTTTAAATGGCTACACAGTATTCCAGAGTATGGGTATACCAAAATTTAACTATTTCTCTATCAGTGGGTATTTATATCTTGTTCCTAATTCTTTCCTATCACAAACAATACTGCAATGAATAGCCTTATGTACATATTTATGTATACACCTTTGTGCATACATGTGAGCATACTGAGGACTAAATTGTATACATTTTGATAAAAATTTCCAAATTATCTTTTAAAAAATCTTCACCAATTTTCACTTCCACTAAAAAGAAGTGGCTCTTTTTTGCATCTACATTAACAAATTGTCAAACTTTAAATATTTATTTACTTTAAAAAATTTACCTATTTTTTAAATATTTTTTTTATTGATTTTTTACAGAGAGGAGGGGAGAGGAATAGAGAGTTAGAAACATCGATCAGCTGCCTCCTGCACACTCCCCACTGGGGATGTGCCCGCAACCAAGGTACATGCCCTTGACCAGAATTGAACCCAGGACCCTTGAGTCTGCAGGCTGACGCTCTATCCACTGAGCCAAACCGGTCAGAGCAAATTTACCTATTTTAATTTGCATTTCCCTGAGTATCAGTGAAATGAGGCATCTTTTTCACACAATTAAGCCAAATGTATTTCTTCTTCTGGACATGGCCAATTTTTCTATTGGGTGTCCTTTATATTTTGTATTTATAGGAACAAAACACAGTGCTTCCATTACACTTACAGCTGTTATTTTCATTTGTATACATTTTTTAATTATACAGTTCAGTATCCTTTGGCAGGAATTTCACATGTTATACTGAACTCCTTCCTCCTATTGTAAGTTAACAAAAAGTGATTGTCACTTACCCAAGTCACCAAAATGAGCGGCCTCCATGTGGCTTGGCTGCTTCTTAAGTGTTGCCGTCCTGCTACTTGAAAAGGAGTCCATGTTGGCAGAAATGGCATTGATTGCAATATGACTTGGTCCTGCAGCCTCCAGCAAGGCATGATTTTTAGTGCTTTTTTGTGGGGAATATACAGGATTTGAGGCTATAATTTTTCAAAAAAATTGTTAAAAATTAAAATTTGATAGTTTCTTAAAATGATCTTAAAGGTTCTATTAAAGCCCTCTGTTTTCTCAAAAGAGGGCTTTGAAAGAACTTTAAAAATTAAGTGTTTTTTGCCCACCAGCATGGCTCAGTGGTTGACCATCCCAGTTCGATTCCCGGGTTGCAGGCTTAATCCCCAGTATACGCCCTACTGAGAATCAAGCCCACAACTGGGGCATGTGCCCTGACCAAGAATCGAACCATGACCTACTGGTTGATGGGTTGACATTCAACCACTGAGCAACACTGGCTGGGCAACACCACTTATTTTATTGAGCAGCCAACAGACAGGTGCTCTCTATCTTAGTAAATAGCTCCCAGACACAGAATCTGAGTAATACTTGGTAATAGTTCTTATGAAAAACAAAATACATAGTACTGTAATTTAATCTATTACTCCTTGAGACCTGTTTATAGAATAAAGCAGAGAAAAACATGAATGTCCATACCTGTTTCCAGGTATCTATATTTATCAATTATTCAACAAGAGTTGGGAGAATTATGCAATGAAGCTGTCTTCAAATTATTTTTTTAATTATGTCAGGAATGCTAAGCACAGATTATATACAGTCATAAATAGAATACAAGCATGGAACTTTTTTTAGCCTGGTACAGATGTAGAAGTTAGGTAGGCCAACCCTCTTAACCTACAAATGAAGAATCTGAAGGAAGTTACATGACTTCCAAAGTTATACTGTTAGTGTATAAGACTGATATGCTTGAGCCATCACGATCCCTCCTTCTTACTACCATCAAATCTAGTCTTCACAAGCCTCTGCTTGCTAAGGGCTTTTAGCCTCTATTAATGCCAATCAAATTGGAGGGCAATATGAACTAATGTGGAATTCAAATGGCTTTAAATCAGTGGTTCTCAACCTTCCTAATGCTGCAACCCTTTAATACAGTTCCTTATGTTGTGGTGACCCCCAATTTCATTGTTACAAATTGAACATAATTAAAGCATAGTGATTAATCACAAAAACAATATGTAATTATATATGTGTTTTCCAATGGTCCTAGGTGACCCCTGTGAAAGGGTCATTCGACCCCCACGACCCACAGGTTGAGAACCGCTATTTTAAATGATCAGAAATAAGCAGGAAACCATCTTACAAATCTCTTAAGTTATAAATAGTCTCTGGCAAACTGAATATATAGAGTTAATACTCAATGCCAGTCACACAACATATAAACATTTGAAAGAAAAATCTAAATAAGTAGCAACCCACAGATTTCATATAAATAACTTCTATTTATAAAATTAATATGTAATGGCTATGGAAATAATTTCCATTATAATTTTCCCATTATAATCTTTGTACATTGAAAGAATGAAATCAGTCAAAACTACAGCAGAGAGTATAAACTAAGAATGTCTTATAAATAGGGCTAATACACCGATTCAAATAAAGTTCTCAGAATAAATTTAAGGCCATTCATCCAAAGTAATGAAGTGAAAACTGTTACCATCCACACTGGTGGACAAACAGAAAACCAAGCCTGGCAAGTGGCAGTGCTTTCACTCAGCTAGCTGTTGGTTAAGAGTATTTTTCGATTTTTGCTGTTTTAAAATAAAATCAACTAATCACTTTTAGGGAACAATCAAATGTGTGATTAACAAGGAAGGCACTGATTCACTGTAATCACTGGAACAGCCAACAGATGCTTAGTGAAAACCTATTTATTATATGCTAGGTGTTGGGGAATATAAAAGTTAAACAGGGAAATAAGTAAATCACAAATAATTCTAAAAAAGGGAAGAAATGATGAATGGCAAATGAAGGGAGAGGATAACAGGATTGAAGAGCTCATAAATGCAAAGCACATCCTTTTTTAATACAATGGAATATTGCTGAACTCACCTTTAACTGTCTTGGCATCTGAAGTCTTATCTTGTTCTTTGCCTTTCACTAGAAGAAAAAGAGCTTCATGACCAACCTTTATAGTAAAAAAGATACATTCTAGACATTGTAAATATTAGATGAGCTTTATTCTAACAGATAAGTATTCAAAATTCTACATGGAGGGACTAACTGCCTGGGGGCAGGGGGCAGGGCATGCATCAGGGGAGACTCTCTAAGGAAGTGACCTCTGGACAGCATTCAGTCAAGGACACCGAGTATGCTATGGAGAGACAATGTCAGAATACCTGCGCCCAAATTCTGACTCTGCTGCCTATTGGCCATGTGATCATGGAAAAGTACTTTACTCCTCTGGGTCTCAAGTTCATTGATTTCTGAAATTAGGTCAATACTAATAATACCTACCTTAGAGGGTTGTGGATGAAAAAAATACATACTTGTAAAGGGTCTAGAGGAGTAACTACCACACAGTAAATTTAGGGTGTTTGCTGATATTATTACTATGTACAACCCACTTCTAGATGCATGTTGAAGAAAGAGTTCTTTGGTTGTACATCATATCTTATTTATTGTGTATTTCCCCCCACAGCACCAAATACAAACATTCCAAACTTAAAAACACTTTAAACTTCTAATACTTAAGGTTTAACAATTTGTTTCTTAAAAAATTATACAATCTCTCCTGTATCATACAAAACAGTAGAAATTCTACTGCAGATACGCTACCAATATTTCTAAGAAAGGAAGGTGCATGGCAGCCTAGGCCAAGTGTGAACTCTTACAGATCTAACGTAAGACTATTTTCAACCCTCCTTACTTTTCTTGTGTTTTTCCAACATTAAATTTTCTTTAACCTCATCATGAAAAGCCTATCAAAATAAATCCCAAAATGTACTCATCTTTCTAATTGTGCTCTTAAACATTAAAGGCTACTAGCAGGAAATAACTAGCTCTCATAGTATCTGATAAATCAATCCACAACAAATATTTGAGTACCTATTATGTACCAAGTACTTGCCTGGCTCGGAGAAGATAGTCCTGCCTTTAAGAAGTCCACATGCAAGTATGTGGAGACAAACATGGACAAAAATAAGTTAAGATCATTTCAGGTACTGATCACTGCTGTCAGACAGAGAGGTGAAGAAGCTGCAGAAGAAAGTTCGAAGCTAGCCGAGGTTGGTTCATGAGGCTTAAGGAAAGAAGGCATTTCCATAACAGAAGTGCAAGGTGAAGCAGCCAGTGCTGATGTAGAAGCGGCAAGTTATCCAGAAGATCTAGCTCAGATGATTAATGAAGGTGGCTACACTAAACAACATATTTCACTGTAGACAAAACAGCCTTATATTGGAAGAAGATGCCATCTAGGACTTTCATGGCTAGAGAAAAGTCAACGCCTGGCTTCAAAGGACAGGCTGACTCTCTTGTTAGGGGTTAATGCAGCTAGTGACTAAGTTAAAGCCAATGCTCATTTTCCATTCCACAAATCCTAGGGCCCTTAAGAATTATGCTGATCTACTCTGACTGTGCTCTATACATGGAACAACAAAGCCTGGATGATAGCACATCTGTTTATAACATGGTTTACTGACTATTTTAAACTCACTGTTGAGACCTACTGCTCAGAAGAAAATACTCGCTTTCAATATATTTCAGTAAACCCTCAATTTTTTGGACTTCAATTCAACGGACTTCAGACTTAATGGACAAAACTTCTGGTCCATATGTTATATGTGAAAATTAACACCCTGTTAATTTTAAAATGCTTTGAACTAAGATCTGCTTATAATTAAATCAACAGGTCATTTTTGTTATTAATTTACTGTTATTTTAAACAAATTTTAGCAAATAGGCCTTATGTTAGAAAAAACACTGTAGTAATTCACTGCCATAAATAAATATTACATATCTACAAGTATAATATACATATTTAAATCCAAGGTCACAGATCTTAAACAATGTTCGGGAAATGATTAACACATGATCACCATGCATTGTGTGGTAATTGGTTCTGTTGTCCCATGTCATGACTTTCTGCAGCAGGTTTTTTGTTGTTGTTAAACCTCACCCTAGGATATTTTTTTTCCATTGATGTTTAGAGAGAGTGGGAGGGGGAGAGACGAGAGAGAAACATTCAATGTGAGAGAAACACATTGATTGGTTGCCTCATGCATATGACCTGACTGGGCCAGGGATTGAACCTACAACCAAGGTACATGCCCTTGACAGGAATCAAACCTGTTACCCTTCAGTCCAAGGGCCAACGCTCTAACCACTGAACAAACCAGCTAGGCCTCTGCTGCAGTTTTAATGAGTGCTAGCCAAGGTTTGGATGTGTGCTAAGCCACACCCCAGCCATATGCATTTATTTACTCACAGTGACTACTGAGTGTAGTATGTATAGAAAACTTTTCTGGGGAATTAAACTTTTCATACATACTTAATTACACAAACCTATCTACATAAGTAAAAACAGGTAAACTAATTTGTCAAATTTTTAACATATGCATTCAGAAAACCTACTTTATTATATAATAGACTTTTGGCTTTAATGGACACCCCCTTGCCTGAATTAGTCCATTGCATCAAGATTTTATTGTACTGCTCACTGACAATGCACCTGGCCACCCAAGAGCTCTCATGGAAATGTACAATGAGATTAATGCTGTTTTCATTGACTACTAACACAATATTCACCCCATAGACCAAGGAGTAATTTCGACTTTCAAATGTATTTCTTATTAAAAAATATACTTTGTAAGGCTATAGCTGCCAAAGTTAATTGAAAATCTGGAAATAATTTACCATTCTAGATGCCATTAAGAACATTTGTGATTCATGAGAAGAGGTCAACATAGCAACTTAACAGGAGTTTGGAAGAAGGTGATTCCAGACCTCATGGATGACTTTGAGGGGTTCAAGACTTCAGTGGAAGAAGTAACTGCACATGTGGTGGAAACAGCAAGAGAACAAAAATTATAAGTGGAGCCTGAAGATGTGATTGAATTGTTGCAATCTTAAGATAGATCTTTAACAGATCGGAGTTGCTTCTTATGAATGAGCAAAGAAAATGGTTTCTTGAGATGGAATCTACTCCTGGTGAAGATGTGAACATTTTTTAAATGACAACAAAGGATTCAGAACATTACATAAACTTGAAATAGTAGTATCACGGTTTGAGAGGACTGATTCCAATTTTGAAAGAAGTTCTATGGGGGTAAAATGCTATCAGACAGCATTGCGTGCTACAGAGAAAGCATTCACAAAAGGAAGAGCCAATCAATGCGGCAAACGTCATTACTGTTGTACAGGCACCACCACCCTCATCAGTTATTAGCAGCCACCGTCAGAGGCAAGACCCTCCACTAGCTCAGATAATGGGTAGCATTTTTTAGCAATAAAGTATTTTTTAGTTAAGGTATGTACATTGTTTTTTAAACATAATGCTATTGCTTACATACTTCATAGACCAGTGGTTCTCAACCTTCTGGCCCTTTAAATACAGTTCCTCATGTTGTGACCCCCAACCATAAAATTATTTTCATTGCTACTTCATAACTGTAATGTTGCTACTGTTATGAATCGTAATGTAAATATCTGATATGCAAGATGGTCTTAGGCGACCCCTATGAAAGGGTCGTTCGACCGCCAAAGGGGTTGCGACCCACAGGTTGAGAAGCGCTGTCATAGACTATAAAGATAACTTTTATATGCACTGGGAAACCAAAATATTTGTGTGACTCACTTTGATATTTGCTTTACTGCAGTGGTCTGAAACCAAACCTACAGTATCTCTGAGGTATGCTTATGTTCTTCTACACATATCTTACACTTGCATTCATATAATAATTCAACATTTGTCTATATTGATGCAATTCTAGTTTTCATGTAGCTCTAGTTCATTTTAGCTGCTCAATTCCTTTAAATAAATATGCCTTTATTTACCCATTTTCCTGTTAAGTAACATTTAGATTTTAGTTTCTAATTTCCACAAACATTGATGTGATGAACATTCTATAGAGTACATGTCTTCCTATGTGTATATATAAGAATTTCTCTAGGATAAATCCCTAGTAATGGCACTGCTAGGTAACATATTATGTGCATTTTTTTTTATTTTTACGAAAGTAGTGATATCAATTTACACTACCTCTGCACTTCATCTTTATATCCTTGGTACTTTTAATTTTTGCCAACTTAATAGTTCCCAAATGGTATTTGATGGTGTTTTTAATTCATTTCCTTGATTTTCTTTGATGTAACATCCATTTTTTTTGAAGTATAATTAGCATTTAATAAGCTACACATTTGAAGTGTGTAGTTTATTTGACATATATTTACACTCACAAAACCATCACCACAATCAAAATAATGAAGATTCATCACCTCCAAAAGTTTTCTCTCCTCCCTTTCCTTTCATCCATGTAAGCTATTGCTCTACTTTCTGTTACAATAGATTAGTTGCATAGGTATTTTAAAGTTCCCTGGGTAATTCCACTGTGCTGGCATGTTGAAACCACTACAAAGGGACTCAGGTTGAAGAAATGTTATGCTTGTTTCTTTACATTCTTTTTTTTTTAAATTAAATCTTTATTGTTCAGATTATTACATTTGTTCCTCTTTTTTTCCCCCCCCATAACTCCCCTCCTCCCAGTTCCCGCCCCACCCTCTGCCCTCACTCCCCACCCACTGTCCTCATCCATAGGTGCACGATTTTTGTCCAGTCTCTTCCCGCATCTCCCACTCCCCTCTCCCCCCCAAGAATAGTCAGTCCATTCCCTTTCTATGTCCCTGATTCATTATAATCACCAGTTCATTCTGTACATCAGATTATTTATTCACTTGATTCTTAGATTCACTTGATAGATGCATGTTTGTTGTTCATAATTTGTATCTTTACCTTTTTCTTCTTCTTCCTCTTCTTAAAGGATACCGTTCAGCATTTCGTATAATACTGGTTTAGTGGTGATGAACTCCTTTAGCTTTTCCTTATCTGTGAAGCTCTTTATCTGACCTTCAATTCTGAATGATAGCTTTGCTGGATAAAGTAATCTTGGTTGTAGGTTCTTGGCATTCAACACTTTGAATATTTCTTGCCACTCCCTTCTGGCCTGCAAAGTTTCTGTTGAGAAATCAGCTGACAGTCGTATGGGTATCCCCTTGTAGGTAATTGACTTTCTTTCTCTTGCTGCTTTTAAGATTCTCTCTTTGTCTTTTGCTCTTGGCATTTTAATTATGATGTGTCTTGGTGTGGTCCTCTTTGGATTCCTTTTGTTTGGGGTTCTCTGCGCTTCTTGGACCTGTAAGTCCATTTCTTTCACCAGGTGGGGGAAGTTTTCTGTCATTATTTCTTCAAATAGGTTTTCAATATCTTGCTCTCTCTCATCTTCTGGTACCCCTATAATTCTGATGTTGGTGCGTTTGAAACTGTCCCAGAGGCTCCTTACACTATCTTTGTATTTTCGGATTCTTTTTTCATTTTGCTTTTCCGGTTGGGTGTTTCTCGCTTCTTCGCATTTCAAATCTTTGACTTGATTCTTGTGCTCCTCTGGTCTGCTGTTGGGTGTCTGTATATATTCTTTATTTCAGTCCGTGTATGCTTAATTTCTAGTTGGTTCTTTATCACAACATCGAGGGTCTCATTAGATTTCTTGAGGCTCTCATCAAGTTTATCGGCAGTTTCTAGCAAATTATTGAAAGCCCTCAATAGTGCGTTTTTTAGCTCTATATCCTCCATTTCTGTCATGTTTTTTTGTCTCCGCATTTTTTATGCTTTCTTGGTGCACCTCCTTGTGGTCTTTGTGTGCAGTCTTGTTGTAGCTAAGCCTTAATTGTTGTCGGCAATACTAGGGGTGAATTGACCTCCAGGCTAACTGGCTATGAGAGTCAGCTGTGTCTGCAGTGGGAGAGCTTCTGTGCTGAATCTCTAGGGCGGTGCTAATCTAGCCTTTGCCTGAGGCTATCCGGCAAATGCCTCTGTGCAGGGCTTGGGCGGGGCGGGTCCCCAGGGGATCTACAGGGCGGGCGGAGTGAGCAGTTATGGCTGCTCTCAGTTCTGTCCCCAGCGGTTCTGCAACCGCTGCAAACCTCGGAGAGAAAGCTGCCTTCCCGCTTCTACCGTTTGAGTTTGGGTCCCTAGAGACTTGCCCGGATCTGGAGCTCAGAGTCTGAAACTCCCTCCCGATTGAAAACAACAACCGCGCCCTCCGCACCTTAGTATTTCACCTCCACACTGCGCCTCCTCTGAGTCTCGGTATGGATTTCTCTTTCCTTCTAGTTGTAGAATCTCTCCTCAGCCAGCCTTCCTGTGGTTCTGGGTGATGTCCGTTCCGTCTTTTAGTTGTATTTTTGAAGTGGTTGTTCGAGGCAGCAAACTCCAGCGTTAACCTATGCCGCCATCTTGGTTCTTCTCTCGATGTAACATCCTTTTATGTTCATTGGCTATTCAGGTTTCCTCTTTTATGGACTACTTATTCATGTTCTTTGTCTTTTATTATTTGTAGAAATTCTATACATATCCTGAATACGAATCTTTTGTTGTTTGCACTGCAAATGCCTTAGGTATATTTTATTGTATGAGTTTTTTTTATTTTAACATCAAATTTACTCACGTGGATTGTATTTTCCTGCCTTATTTTTTAAAATATCCTTTCCTGCCCCAAATCAGATTTTCCTCCTTCTATTTTCTTCTATATGATTTCAAGTTTTGCTTTTTCAAATTCTGGCTCTTATCTACTTGGTATTTATTTCTGTATATGAAGGATTGGCAAACTATAGCACATGGGCCAAATCCATCTCACTACCAGTTTTTTTAAAAAAAATATTTTTGTTGATATCAGAGAGGGAAAGTGAGAGATAGAAACATCAATAATGAGAGAGAATCATTGATTGGCTGCCTCCTGCACGCCCCTACTGAGGATTGAGCACTCAACCCAGGCATGTGCCCTTGGCCAGAATCGAACCCAGGACCCTTCAGTCCACAGGCCAACACTCTATCCACCAAGCCAAACCGGCTAGGATGCCACTACAAGTTTTTTTTAAAAAATAATGTTTTATTTTAGCACAGCCATGTCCATCTGTTTATATATATACACTGCCTATGGCTACAAGGATAGACAGTGAGACAGAGACCATATGGCCTGCAAAGCCTAAAATATTTACTATCTGTCCTTTTACATAAAAAGTTTGTTGAACCCTGAATGTATATAATAAGAGATAGGGAATCTTATTCATTAATTCATTATTTATTTACTAGAGGCCCGGTGCATGAAATTTGTGCACTGGGAGCAAGGGGGTCCCCTCACCCCAGCTTGCACCCTCTCTAATCTGGGACCCCTCGGACATCCCTACACAATCCTGGACCACTGGCTCCTAATCGCTCACCTGCCTGCCTGATGGCCCCTCACTGCCCCTGCGTGCCGGCCTGATCGCCCCTAACTGCCCTCCCCCCCCCGCCAGCCTGGTCACCCCTTACTGCCCCCCCTGCTGACCTACCTGGTCACCCCCAACTACACCCTCCCCCCCGCTGGCCTGGTTGCCCCCAACTGCCCCCCTGCCGGCCTGGTCGCCCCCAACTGCCCCCTGCCAGCCTGGTTGCCCCTCACATCCCCCCGCCCCACCAGCCTGGTCGCCCCATGCAGCCTGCTGTTCAGTCGTTTGGTCGTCCTTCACTAATCCTGCTGCCAGCCTGGTCACCCCACGCAGCCAGCTTGTTCAGTTGTTTGGTTGTCCCTCACTAACCCCCCTGCTGGCCTGGTCATAGGCAACCATCTTGTGAGAGTGTGAGGGTCAATTTGCATATTACCTCTTTATTATATAGGGTTTATTTTGCCAAAGGAATAACAAGCTTCATTTTGTCCCAAGTGAATAGGAACTCTTTATTTACCAAGCACCCATATATACATGATCTGTTTCTGGGCATTCCATTCTACTGTCTTAATTACTAAACTATATAATAAGCCTATGGCAGGACCAAGTCCTCTATCTTTTTCAAAACTATCTTCAATATTAATTATATGATCAAATTCTCCTTATCTTAAACTCCCAGGGGAATTTCTTTTTAAACATCACTAACTTAATGATTAAGTTGGAAGAGTTCACATCTTTCTGGTATTAAATCTTTTTATCCATATGCATGGTATACCTTCCCATTTATTCGGTTCTCCTTTTATGTACAATTATGTTTTGTAAATTCCTTAAAACTTTGAGTCGTTTGTTTTAACTAGAATACAGGGAGACACAATTGAGTTTTATTTCATTTTAAATATATTTTTATTGATTTCAGAGAGGAAGGGGGAGGAAGAGAGAAAGAAACATCAATGAGAGATAACCATAGATCGGCTGCCTCCTGCATGCCCCACACTGGGGATTGAGCCTGCATGTGCCCTGACCAAGAATCAAACCATCACCTCTTGGTTCATAGCTCCACGCTCAACCACTGAGCCATGCTGACCGAACACAATTGATTTTTAAATACAGACAGTCCTTGGGTTAAGTCAGAGTCGAAGTATGTCATTCCGTGGTTACATCGCCATCTCCCATTTATAAAAAAAAAGTTCCGTCATTTCAACATATGTACATATGTGCTTTCTGTTTTTTATTATTTATTTACCACAAGGTCAGGAATTTATCTTTCTTTTAAATTTTTTTTACTGTTTCACTTCATTACTGCTGTGTCTGTGCTCCATGTGAGTGATGTAGATGCTTATGTAGGTGGGTTCCGACTTACGGCGAAAATCGCGTTATATCACGCCATAGGAATGGATCTCCAACGTAACCTGAGGATCTACTGTACTTGGATATTTTTAAAACCCAGCCAAACTCTTCTGAGTTCTAATGGTATGTGATTTTTCTTGAATTTTCTATCTATATAATCATATTACCCCAAAATAATGACTCTTTTGTTCTCCGCCCCTCCCAAACTTAATTTTTCCTTTTTTTTTCATGTATGTGCTATTATAAAGACATTAACTTTCTTTTTTTAAAAAAAAAAATATTGTTACTGATTTCAGAGAGGAAGGGGGAAACATCAATGATGAGAATCATTGATCGGCTACCTCCTGCATGTCCCGCTACTGGGAATCAAGCCTGCAACCAGGCATGTGCCCTGATCGGGAATCGAATTGTGACCTCCTGGTTCATAGGTCGATGCTCAACTACTGAGCCACACCAGCTAAGCTAGCTTTCTTTTTGTTTGTGGATCTGGGATGGTATTTTCCCGTATTTTTACTTTTAACCTTCCCATGATCTTTTTTATATTTAAACTAGAGGCTCGATGCACAAAATTTGTGCACAGGTAGGGACCCTAGGCCTGGCCGGCGATCAGGGCTGATCTGTGAGGCGACTGGTGGGGTGATCAGGAGTGGGAGGGGGGCCCGCTGGCACCCGCCATGGCTAGTCTGGGGCCTGAGGTCTGGGGGCAGCTCCTGCATTGAGCGTCTGCCCCCTGGTGGTCAGTGTGTGTCATAGTGACCAGTCATTCCCAGTCTTTCTGCTGTTGGGTCAGTTTGCATATTACCCTTTTACTATATAGGATAGAGGCCTGGTGCATGGGTGGAGGCCACTGGCTTGCCCTGAATGGTGTCCCGGATCAGGGTGGGGGGGTCCCACTTGGGTGCCTGGCCAGCCTGGGTGAGGGGCTGATGGCTATTTTCAGGCTGCTCACACCCCCTTTAGGGTGGGGGTCCCCACTGGGGTGCCTGGCCAGCCTGGATGAGGGGCTGAGGGCTGTTTTCAGGCGGGCCAAGCCTGCAACTGACGCTCCCAGTCTCTTCTTTTTTTCTTTTTTATTCTGGGATTTATTTACCTTCTGTAATTAAAACTTTGTTGCGGCTCCGGCTCTGAGGCCGGCTGGCTGAAAGCAGGTATTAGGGTTTGTTTAGCTTCTATAATTGCAACATTGTTGCTTAGACTGGAGCTCAGAGCCCGGCTGCGGCAGGCGGGGAACCTTGGCTTCCTCCATCACTGAAGCAAGCAAGCCTCATGTTCGCTTTGGCTGCCTGGCTTCCAGCCGCCATCTTTGTTGGCAGTTAATCTGCATATTGCCCTGATTAGCCAATGGGAAGTGTAGCGGAGGTATGGTTAATTACCATGTTTTTCTATTATTAGATAGGAGGACTAAAGGCCTGATGCATGAAATTCGTGCACAGGTATGGTCCCTAGGCCTGGCCTGCGATCAGGATCATCTTCCCTAGCTGCCTGCAGCCGGCCTCGCCCCCAGCCGCCACCCACCCCCAGTTCCCCATTCGCCATTGGGTGATCAGTGCCTGATGGCTGGGGGAAGGGACCAAGAGGTCAAATGTTCCCACCCGCTCACCGGCCCCACCCCTGCCACGGGTGGCCATCAGGCAATTGGAGCCTACCAACCTAGGAAAGGGACCAAGAGGTGGTCAGTGCGCCTCATAGTGAGAGGTCCAGCTGTTGTTCTGCCGTTAGGGTCAATTTGCATATTACCCTTTTATTATATAGGATAGAGGCCTGGTGCACAGGTGGGGGTGGCCGACCTGCCCTGAAGGGGGCCCTGGATCCGGGTGGGGGGTTCCCACTGGGGACAGGGCCGGCCTGGGCTTGGGGCCACTGAGGGTTTGCAGGCCGGCCATACCCCCAATTGGGGTGGGGGTCCCCGCTGGGGGGCAGGGCGGGGCTGGCCTGGGCAAGGGGCTGTGGGAGGTTTGCAGGCCAGCCATGGCCCTGGCTTTGTCAGGAAGGACGTCCAGAATGATGTCCAGTCTATACAGTCTAATTAGCATATTACTCTTTTATTAGTATAGATAGTACATAGCAGGAATCCGATCCATATTTGAACTGTCTGGGTTAGTCCATTTCTGTTTATTTCTAAAACACAGCATTCCTAAAACTCTAACTATGACTATGAATTTGTTGATTTCTCCTGGTAACTCTGTATATTTTGCTTTAAATATTTTGAGACTGACATTAGGTACAAACTAGTTCAGAATTTTATTTTCCTAGTACCCTGTTCATTTTATAATGTAGTGACCTTTTTGCCCTAACAAAAATATTTTTGCTTTATGCTTTAAAATATTTCATCTGTGACACAAACTTTCTTCTGATGAACACCTGTCTAACGCAGTGATTCCCAAAGTGGGCGCTACCGCCCCGCGATGGGCGCTGCAGCGATCCAGGGGGGCGGTGATGGCCACAAGTGCATTTGGGGGCAATGAGTAACTGCTATTAAAATTTTTAAAAAATTAATTTCCAGGGGCTGAGTAATATTTTTTCTGGAAAGGGGGCGGTAGGCCGAATAAGTTTGGGAACCACTGGTCTAGTGAATTTACCCATTTATTTTAAATTTTGTTATGCCCTTATGTTTCGGTTGTCTCTCTGGTAAATGGCTTATGGATTCATTTCAGTCTATCATCAAAACTGAGTCTTTATCTTTAGCTATATGGACTTTTTACTATATATTTAGCCATATGGATTTTAGTCTATTTACATTTATTGTGATTATTGATCCATTTAGGTTTATTTCTGCCACCTTATTTTGTACTACTAAGTTTTTCTTGTGTATTTATTTTCATTATGAAACATTTAAAACTTAAAAAACAGACCTTAATATGAGGTATATTCCAATTTATCAAATCTTAACATTGTCAGATTTGTTTCAGAAGAACTTTCAAAAGAAATAAAACATTGCAGGTGCAACTGAAACATCACCTTGATTTCATTACACCTCTCCCAAGAGAAACAATTTCATAAATTGAATGCTTATTGTTTCTAATGCATTTTTACTCTTTAACAGATTTGTGCATCTATGAACAACATAGAGTACTGCTTGAGGATTTTAAACGTCATACAAGGGGTTGTACCGATTGACATTTCCAGCAGCAGTGGATTCTAGCCAATATTTGTATAGCCAGGTTTTAATACCAACTCCACAGGTCTTCTCAAGAACTTCACTCATGCAAGCTACACCCTCTCTTCCAAATCAAACTCTCCCTCTCTAATGAATCATTCCTATCAGCATACAAACATGCTCTGGTATGTTTTATCTTAAAAAAAAAAAAAAACACATCTCAACCCAATATCCCCTTCCAGCTATTGTCACTTTTTGTTAATTTTCATTGCAAAGTTTTTTGAAAAGGTGTTCTTAATTACTCCATTTTCCTCACTTCACATTCTTCCCTCAATCCATTCCACTGACACCACTCTTATATAAGTCATTGATCACTTACACATTATCAAATTGAGTAGATAGTTCTATTTATCTTGACCTTGCAGATAACATTCCACACAATACTCCCCCTTTTAGAAATATTATCTTCCTTAGCTTCCATGACATTGCACTCCTACATCCCTGACATTTTATTTTCAATTCTCCTCTGCCAAGGATGTATGTTCCTCAACTTTTAAAATCTGGATTAACCTCAGAGCCCTCTCCTAGGCTCCTGTCTTGTCTATAGTATGGTGGGAGATGCTACCAGGCCACCGAACTCATCTTCCCCTTAACTACAGTCTGGCACATAACTGGCCCACTATTTTTCATTTCCCAGAAGCCTTTGCAGTTATCTATGACCATATGACTAGGCTCTCACCAACAGAATATGAATAGAAATGGAATGTGCAATTTTCTGGCCAAAACTTCATTCCTTTATACTTTTTCCCCTTACCATGGGTGAGAGGACAAAGGACAGACAGAAGAGGTTATGACCTGCCTTTGATGAAACAGCCCACAATCCAAGGGAAAGAGAAATAACAAGATGGGAAGAAAACGATCCTTTAATGACTGTGAAGCAAAGACACCCAATGACCAGGAATCTGGACTGTTACACAAGAGAAAAATAAAGGTCTATCTTTAGTGTCTCTTTGTTTTGGTAGCTTAGCTGTTCAACCTAATTCATATACAGTAGGTCCTTGGGTTACGTCGGAGATCCGTTCCTACGGCGCGACATAACGCGATTTTTGCTGTAAGTCAGAAACCACCTACATAAGCACTACGTCACTCACATGGAGCACAGACACAGCAGTAATAAAGTGAAACAGTAAAAAAAAAATTAAAGGAAAGATAACAATTCCTGACCTTTACTTGTGGTAAATAAATAATAAAAAACATAAAGCACATACGTCGAAATGACAGACCTTTTTTTTATAAATAAATTGGAGATGGCAACGTAACCATGAAACAACATACATAGAGTCCAATGTAACCCAAGGACTGTCTGTATGTAGTCCGTAGGTCAGTGATGGCAAATCTATGACATGCGTGTCAGAGGTGACACGCGAACTCATTTTTTTGGTTGATTTTTCTTTGTTAAATGGCATTTAAATATATAAAATAAATATCAAAAATATAAGTCTTTGTTTTACTATGGTTGCAAATATCAAAAATATAAGTCTTTGTTTTACTATGGTTGCAAATATCAAAAAATTTCTATATTTGACACGGCACCAGAGTTAAGTTAGGGTTTTTCAAAATGCTGACACGCCGAGCTCAAAAGGTTCGCCATCACTGCCTTAGGTGAATTCATATAGTTCCATGTCTTTATCATGTATGCATAGTACTTCTAAATCCACATCCAGATCTTGAGTTCTAACCTCCTTCCAGGACTACAGACTTGTACATCCAACAGCTTCGGTGACATATGCATATGGATGTCCGGAAGTTATGGCAAGCTCACAATAGCCAAAAGAGAATTCCTGATTCCTTTTACCCCAAACTCTGAGCTCAAAGCTTTCCCAGTTTTTCGTCACTCCACTCACTTATTCAAGTGCTATCTCTACCTCTAAAACATACCCCATTCCCATCCTCTCCAAGTGAGTTCCAACCTTCTTTCTGTTCCTTGAACACAGGGAACTCATTCCTGCCTCAGGACATTTGTACTACCAGTTCTCTCTAGCTAGAATGTAGTTCCTTTTATCTTTAAAAGGCTGGCTCTCTCCTCATTCAGATCTTAAATACCATTTTGTCAGACAAGTTGTCCCTTTAATGTAAATTGTTTTCCCAGGTCTGCTCCCACATCAGTTTAAATTCCCTGCACAGCACCTATTGCTACCTGATATTTCTCTTATTTTTTTATTCACTTATTCAACAAATATTTACTAAATTCCTAACTATGTTCCAGGCACCGACCTAGACACAGATACAGCCATAAAGAAAAAAAAAGTCGGCTTTCATTCTAATAAAATACATAGTAAAGCAGATGGTGATAAATGCTATGGAGAAAAAATAAAGTAGGGCAAGGGAGTGCAGGGCCAGTGACTACAATGTTAAGTAGGATGGCCAATGAAAGCTTCACTAAGATGACAACTGATCAAAAACCTGAGAGATGTGGAAGCAAAATAGGTAGGTATCTGAGAAGTTGTTTCCAGCAGAGAGAACAAGTGCAAAGGCACTGAGGTGGGAATACACGGGACAAGGAGGGCAATATAAATGGAAGAGTGATGGAGGAGAGCAGGAGATGAACCTAACAAGGAAATGGGACCTAGATTATGGAAGCCACTAGAGGAATCTGAACAGATATTTTGAAAATATACTATAGGGGTCAACGATGAAAGAAAGGAAACCAAATTGTAAGCAAAATAATGCTGCTTCCTCAATTTTCATAAAACCAGCTCCCTCGTGACATTTAAACGGAGATTGGAATGGCATCCTCTCAGAGGACTTCCTTAACCACCCAACCTAAATAAAGATGACTGCCTAGACGAGGGTGGTGAGAAGTGGTTGAATTTGGATATGTCCTGGGGTAGACCTAACAGATTTGCTAATAAATTAAATAGAGTAGGAGTGAAAGAGAGGTCTACAAATGTACTAAAGTTTAGCCTGAGCAATGAAAAGGCCAGAAATGACATTTATTGAAATGAGAAAAGCAGATGAACAGGTTTAGGAGAACTATATATGGAGTTAAGTTTTAGATATAGTAATTTAAAGATGTATCTAATTATATATATCAACAGTAATAACTAACAATAGTCTATTAATTAGATATCTATTGTGCACAGGTATAAAGTGGACTGACAACAGATTAGGCCAGTCTGAATTCAGTGGAGGTGTAAATTTGGGAATCATCAGCATATGAGTAATATTTTAAAATGGTATTTAAAGACTGGATGAGAGTCCTAAATAAATAAGACCATCTCAACTTCCATTCAGTCTCCAAAACATATCTAGAATAATCTTTTTAAAACATAAAATAAGATCAAGTCACTCCTCCTTAAAGTTTTAAAAATATTGTCTCTGCACTTGGAATAAAACCTACACATGGCCTATAAAGCTCTGAATCATCTGACTCGTCTCCTTCTCTAAGCCTGAGTCACATGGCCTTTCTTTACTTTCTTGAAGGGCACCAAATTTCCTTGCCTCCCCATCTTGGAACATGCTATTCTTTGCCTGGAATGCTATCCCCTGGCCTCTACAAGCGACGTCCTGCTGATCCCTCAGCTCTAAATTTCAAGGCCACCTGCGGACGCCTTTCTCTAACACCTAACCTAAATGTTTCTTCAGTCAAGTTACCACTTTCAAAACACTGTACTCAACTGAGAGAAAGAGAGATTGACTGTGTACTCTCTCGGTTGACGAAAGCTCCACTTCTCGTTCAGTGCTCTACACCGAGGGCCTAGCACAGTGCCTGGCAAACAGTATTTGTTGAATAGAGACAACAGTCCATTGTGCAACACGCAATTTGTCTCACTATACATAAAATGCTCCCCCCCCCCCCCCCCGTAAAAATAAATGACAAAAACAACTAACCACTTCAAAATTGTCAAACAGCCCTAGCTGGTTTGGCTCAGTGGATAGGGGGTGGGCAAACTTTTTGACTCGAGG
Organism: Myotis yumanensis; assembly: GCF_028538775.1. Lineage (NCBI taxonomy): Eukaryota > Metazoa > Chordata > Mammalia > Chiroptera > Vespertilionidae > Myotis > Myotis yumanensis. The sequence goes on from NW_027223767.1 coordinate 3,052,682, forward strand.
GCCACAAATGGGTTCTTAAACTGGACTGGAGGGCCGGAACAAAAGCATGGATGGAGTGTTTGTGTGAACTAATATAAATTCAAAGTAAACATCATTACAAAAAAGGGTACGGCCTTTTTTTTTTTTTAGTTTGCCCAGGCTGGGATAGAGTGTGGGTGGGACTGCGGACTGAAGGGTCCCGGGTTGATTCCGGTCAAGGGTACATGCCCAGGTTGTTGGCTTGATCCCCAGTACGGGGCGTGCAGGAGAGGCAGCCACTCAATGATTCTCTCTCATCATTGATGTTTCTCTCTCTCTCCCTCTCCCTTCCTCTCTGAAATCAATAAAAATTTTTTAAAAAACAAACCTGTCAAACAAATTACACACTTATTAACGAAAAGGTACCTTACTTCCTTGTACCACTTTACTGGGTTCATTTATTCAGCAGTGTTTTCATTCATTCACCAAACTTTGTATGCACTTAAAAGGAATTCTTTAATTCATAGTCACAGTTGAATGAAGCCTTTAGGGAACAACTAATTATCAGTTGACAGAGAAGTAGCTACACAGTTAGTAGGCAGAGCTGTCAGGTGAACAGAAGTCCCTGATGTAGTTGAGTGTTTTTCCAAAACCAGTTTTGATCTGGTACATTTTCTCTGAAGCAGCAAGAATTTATACAAGAACCACTGTCATCCCAAGACACTTGTTCACTCTGGACATGTACGTTTTAAATAAAATGCAACAATCCAGTATACACACACACAATCATGCTGCCTCTACTGAAAACGGGGCATCTACGATTAAACTTGAAAATCAGAAATGTGAGTATTTTGTTTATGAAGTTAGAGTTCCAGTAGTTAGTAAACTTGCTAGGTCGTCAAAAGGAGTAGTCTTCTTCCTTTGGGAACTTTTAGCAATTAGTAATGTCATTTTAGGAACAGCAGGACCTCCTCCGCGCAAAAAAAATATGCAAACTGGAAAGAAGCACTAGTTGAAATTTTTTTATGTTGCTTTTAGACAATATTCTGAAAAGTCAGGGACTTCCGCAACAAGGTACGAAAGGAATTTCCTTTTTCTTGATCCACCGTGTAAATACACGCAAGTACGCACCCGCACCCGAAAAGAGATTCTTTCGCGAACAGTCATTAACTTGCATACGTTTCCGCAAACAATTGTGGACCCATTTCCAAAAGTGGGCAATTTCCCGGTGACCTCGCGGAGGAGGCCGCCTCCCCCTCCCCGCGGCCCGGAGCACCGCGAAGCACGCACTGGCGTCTGCGCGGAGGCCCACGGCCTCGCTGCCCCGCAGGAAGCCCCCGCAGACCCACCGCCCACCCCTGCCCGAGGCCGCCCTGGTTCTCCGCCCGCGCCCCCTCAGCTACCTTTCCGCCGGAAGAAGGACATGGCGGGGCCAGGGTCGGGGCGGAGGGCGCGGGGGGACTGTCGCGGGGACGGCCCAGCTCCCCTCATTCAGCCACCGGCCCTGACTTCCGGCCCGCAGAGGCCGCCGCACTAGCCCGAAAAGAGACCCTTCCTCCAGGCGTGGGCCCCGCCGCCTCCTCGCGACGCCCAGGCACCTCCTACCGCCATATTATCAACCAGCCGCCGGCCGGAGTTCCGGTCCTTCCCCGCGCGAGGCTTCACGGGAGGCGCCGCGCGCCGGCCCCGCCCCGCGCGCCGGCCCCGCCCCGCGCGCCGGCCCCGCCCCGCGCGCCGGCCCCGCCCCGCGCGCCGGCCCCGCCCCGCGCGCCGGCCCCGCCCCGCGCGCCGGCCCCGCCCCGCGCGCCGGCCCCGCCCCGCGCGCCGGCCCCGCCCCGCGCGCCGGCCCCGCCCCGCGCGCCGGCCCCGCCCCGCGCACCTCCTCCCGAAGGGCGGATACCAGGCTCGCACCCAAGCGCCCGCCGGACCCTGCGCCTGGGTAGCCCAAGCCCTCGGTTCCCGGGCGCTGAGCCCGCCCGCGGTCTGCGGCCGCGTCTCCCAGTGAGCGCGCCCGGCTCGGCGGAGCCGGGTGGCCGCAGCGTTGGCGCCGAGCCTGGGCACCTTCTCTCAGAGCGAACCCTAAAGCAGGGCTAATCCCGGCTCAGCCCCTCCCGCTTCTCCGGGTTTGGCTGAACGGCGATGGCGGGCGAGAGCAGCTGCACCCGGAGCGCCTTCCCGTGCTCTCCCGGGGAGCCGACCCCCACCCCACCCGCCGCGGGCTGGAGGCCATGGGTGTTCCGGGTGGAGACTGGGAGGCATAACCTGTTTTAAGCGGCTCCACTGGCACCTCCGTCTGTGGCCTTGGTGATGAAAAGGGATGGACTTGCCGTATTCTCAGGAGGCAGGCTCTGCGACAGCTGAGATTTGAAAGGCGCCTAAAGCGAAAGCCTCGCCATTATTGACCCGGCCAACTCCAGTGAATCATCCTACAAGCGCTGTTCAGATACCATTTTCCTGTGAATCTGATGACAGTCCATTTATCAGAAACCAGAGTGAAACAAGCCTCCCCGCTTCTAGTGCCCTCACCACCTCAGGGACTGGGTGACTGTTGTAACCTTGAGCTCCTGCTGCTAAGAGCTGGGAAATCATAGCTCAGTAAATGTTGAGTGGGTTTTTAAATTTATGAAGTTCCATCAGGTGACGGATAGGGAAACTGAGGCCCAGAGAGAAGAGGCAACTCGTCTACGATTATGCAGTGTGTCAACATTGAGACTGTAACTAGAACTCAGGCTCTTGTATTTTTCAGTATATAGGTCCTTCACATCCTTTGTTAAGTTTAATCCTAAGTATTTTATTCTTTTTTGTTGCAATTGCAAAAGGAATTTTTTTCTTTTTCTGCAGTTTCATTGTTAATATATAGGAATACAGTGGATTTTTGTACATTGATTTTGTATCCTGCATCTTTGCTGTATTTGTTTATTGTTTCTAACAGTGTGTTGGTAGAGTCTTCAGAGTTTTCTGTATACAGAATCATGTCACCTGGAAAAAGTGACACTTTTATTTCTTTATTATTTAAATATATTTTATTGATTTTTTTACAGAGAGGAAGGGAGAGGGATAGAGAGTTAGAAACATTGATGAGAGAGAAACATCGATCAGCTGCCTCCTGCACACTCCCTACTGGGGATGTGCCTGCAACCAAGGTACATGCCCTTGATCGGAATCGAACCTGGGACCCTGGAGTTCGCAGGCCGACGCTCTATCCACTGAACCAAACCGGTCAGGGCAACACTTTTATTTCTTAATCCCCTGTTTGGATGCCTTTTATTTCTTTCTCTTGCCTGATTGCTCTGGCTAGAACTTCCAGCACTATGTTGAATAAGACTAGTAAGAGTGGGCATCCTTATCCTCTTCCTGATTTTAGAGGAAAAGCTTTCAGTTTTTCACCATTGAGTATGACATTGGCTGAGAGTTTGTCATACATATGGCCTTTATTATGCTGACTACTTTCCTTCTGTACCCATGTTATTCTTTTAACCATAAATGGATGATGTGTCTTACCAAATGCTTTTTCCTTTGTCCTTTGTTTTGTTAATGTGGTGTATTACATTGATCAATTTGTGTGGGTTAAACCATCCTTTTGCCCCTAGGATGAACGGCACTTGATCATGATGTATTTTTTTAAATGTATTGTTGTATTCAAGTTGCTGGTATTTTGTTTAGGATTTTTACATCTGTATTCATCAAAGATATGGGTCTGTAGTTTTCTTTTTTTAGTGTTATCCTGGCCAGGTTTTGGTATCTGGTTTATGTTGAGCACATAAAATGTGTTAGGAAGTATTGCCCCTTCTTCAATTTTTTTAGTTTGATTAGGTTAGGTATCAAATCTCTCAAACAAGCAGCATCTGGCGTCAGCTCATCCCATTCCTCTCAATAAGCGGCTGAGGCCAGGCACTAGCACCAGCCTGCCTTGTTTCACAGGTGAACCTCACCCGGACACTTCCAAGCCCAATACAAGTAGCAGCCATCTTCAGATCTCTCTGTAGCTCCTGCTGGGTGGCCCCAGGCAGTGGCTGACTTTGCACCTCCCAGGAGGCCCCAGAGCCAGTGCACCAGGTGGACAGCTCAGACCTCACCAGATTACAACTCTATACATCCACAAGCGACACACTCAAGGGGAAGAATCAGTGAGCACCAAAGCCCCACTGAAGCAAGTCCTGCTCCATAGGGGTGTCTTCCACTACAGATCTTCCACTGTAGTCGAAGTTTGTTCTAGAGCCAATTGGCCTGGAGGTCAATTCCTCCCAGTGATGCCAGCAGCCATCGAGGCTCAACTACAACAAGACTGTGCACACAGCCCACACAGCAGTGTACCTAGAGTGCCCAGCTCAGGTGACTGGGGAGGCTGAGAAACTGAGTACTACAGGACACCTACTACAAAGGCCACTCTACCAATTCCAGGAGACATAGCAGCTCTTTCTAATACCTAGAAACAAACATGGGGAAGCAGCCAAAATGTGGAGACAATAAAACATGTCACAAATGAAAAAAATGGAAGCAAGCAAACTACTGGATACAGAGTTCAAAACAATAGTTATAAGGATACTCACAGATCTTAATGAGAGCTTTAAGAAACTTAGTGAGACTTTCAAAAATCTTAGCGAGAATTTCAAAGACATGAAAAAGGACCAGTCAGAAATTAAGCATACACTGACTGAAATAAAGAATACTTCATAGGGATTAAACGGTAGAATAGAGGATTCTGAGAATGAAATAAATGATTTAGAATATGAGGAAGTAAAAACACCCAATCAGAAGAGCAAAAAGAAAAAAGAATGCAAAAATATGAAGATAGTGTAAGGAGCCTCTGCAACAATTTCAAGTGTACCAACATTTACATCATAGGGGTGCCAGAAGGAGAAAAGAGAGAGCAAGATATTGAAAACCTATTTGAAGAAATAATGACGGAAAACTTCCCTACCTGGTGAAAGAAATAGACTTACAAGTCCAGGAAATGCAGAGAGTTCCTGTGGGAGCCATTTCAGAGTTGCTGGATGCTCAAGGCCGATTAGGGTGTGAAAGGCCCTGTCTACAGTATGCTGGATGGCCAAGGCCACTCTGAATATGGAAATCTTTTTTAAAATATATATATTTTTTAATTGAATTTTTACAGAGAGAAAGGGAGAGGTATAGAGAGTTAGAAACATTGATGAGGGAGAAACATCGAACAGCTGCCTCCTGCACACTCCCTACTGGGGATGTGCCCGCAACCAAGGTACATGCCCTTGACCGGAATCGAACCTGGGACCCTTCAGTCCGCAGGCTGACGCTCTATCCACTGAGCCAAACTGGTTAGGGCTGAGCATGGAAATCTTAATCAGAGTGTCCAAGGACTATGCAGGTGCAATCTCACAGAACACTGTGTCCTTCTATAACCCAAATATGATGTTACCATTTGGCAAGAAGCCTCTTTTGTCTAAGTAGTACAATACATGTTACTGACTAGCCAGTGTGCTAGAGAGAGAGCTCAGAGGAAGTTCAGTGTGACTACTAAGACTACAGAGTGGGAGAGAGCTCAGATGCAGCTACTATGAGAGGCTGTAAGTCTAGAAGCAGCACACAGCTGCTCAGATAATGGCTATGAGTACAGAGGCCATGGCTTTGTGAGAAAGATGTATTTATTTATCAGCTAGTGTGTGGCTGCCTGTATAGAACTGTTGTGAAGAACTGTTTTGTTTAGTGGCTCCTTATTAGCAACTAGAGGCCCGGTGCACAAAAATTTGTGCACTCGGGGGGGAGAGGGGGTCCCTCAGCCTGTCCTGTGCCCTCTCGCAGTCTGGGACCGCTCGGGAGATAACAACCTGCTGGCTTAGGCCTGCTCCCGGGTGGCAGAGGGCAGGCCCAATGCCTAGGTGCAGCCCCTGGTCGGGCTCAGAGCAGGGCCGATTGGGGAGTTGGGGCTCCACCCCCTGTCATGCACAGAGCAGGGCGGATTGGGAGGTTGCGATGCCACCCCTAGTCACGCTCAGGGTAGGGCCTATTGGGGGGTTGGGGCACCGCCCCCTGTCACACTCAAGGCAGGGTGGATAGGGAGGTTGCGGCGCCACCCCTGTCACGCACAAAGCAGGGCCGATCAGGGGGTTGGGGCACTGCCCCCTGTCATGCACAGAGCAGGGCCCATCAGGGGGGTTGGGGCTCCGTACCCTGTCACACACAGAGCAGGGCTGATCAGGGGGTTGAGGAGCTCCCCCCTGTCACTCACAGAGTAGGGCCAATAGGGGAGTTGAGGCACTGCCCCCTGTCACACACAGAGCAGGGTGGATCAGGGGGTTTGGGAGCTCCCCCCTGTCACTCACAGAGTAGGGCCGATAGGGGAGTTGGGGCACCGCCCCCTGTCACACACAGAGCAGGGTGGATCAGGGGGTTGGGGCACTGCCACTGTCACACTCAGGGCAGGGCCGATGGGGAGGTTATGGCTCTACCCTGTCACACACAGAGCAGGGCCCGTGTGTGGGGGGGGGGTTGGGGCGCCACCCTCTATCACCCACAGAGCAGGGCCGCCACACCCTGTCACGCACAGAGCCACAGGGTGATCAGGGGGTTAGGGAGCTCCCCCCTATCAGGCACAGAGCAGGGCTGATCAGGGGGTTGTGGCCCCGCCCCCTGTCACACACAGAGCTGCAGGGCGATCAGGGGGTTAGGGCGCTGCCCCCTGTCATGCTGATCCCGGTGCCGGGAGGCCTCACAACTCCGCTGATCCCGGTGCTGGGAGGCATATTACCCTTTTACCATATAAGATAGAGGCCTGGTGCACAGGTGGGGGCCGGCTGGTTTGCCCTGAAGGGTGTCCTGGATCAGGGTGGGGGTCCCCACTTGGGTGCCTGGCCAGCCTGGGTGAGGGGCTGAGGACCGTTTTCAGGCTGGCGGGTGACTGAAGCTCCCAACTGCTTTTTTTTTTTTTTTTTTATTCTGGGCCAGCTTTAGCTCTGAGGCCTTGGCTGCTGAAAGCAGGTTTCTGGCCTTTGTTACCTTCTGTATTTGATACAATGTTGTGGTCTGGCTGGCTGAAGCCCGGCTGACTAAAGCAGGTTTCTGGTGTTTTGTTTAGCTTCTATATTTGCAACATAGTTGCTTAGAGTTGCAGCTGAGAGGCGGGCAAGTCAGGCGGGGAACGTTGGAGTCTGCCATCACTGGAGCAAGCAAGCCTCCTTTTCGCTTCAAGCTGCCTGGCTGCCGGCCGCCATCTTGGCTGGCAGTTAATTTGCATATCGCCCTGATTAGCCAATGGGAAGGGTAGTGGATGTACAGCTAATTACCATGTTTCTCTTTTATTAGATAGGATGGCTATATGGCCACTGGCTCCTACAATAAAGACTTTCTTATACACCTACAACTTCCCAGGGCTTCTCCATCTGATACCCGGTGTTCAAGGAGGTCCAGCCCCTGGGAGAAGGCTCAGATCCAACAGTCCCAAACACGAGAAATCCAGAGGCCCACACCAAGACACACATAATTAAAATGCCAAGGGTTAAAGACAAAGAGAGAATCTAAAAGCAGCAAGAGAAAAGCAGTTAGTTACCTACAAGCGAGCACCCATGTGACTGTCAGATTTCTCAACAGAAACTTTTCAGGACAGAAGGGAGTGGCAAGAAATACACAAAGTAATGAAAAGCAAGAACCTACAACCAAGATTATTCTACCCAACAAAGCTATCATTTAGAATTGAAGGTCAGATAAAGAGCTTCACAGACAAGAAAAAGCTAAAGGAGTTTGTTACCACCATACCAGCATAACAAGCAATGTTAAAGGGCTAGAAGAAGAAGAAGAAGAAGAAGAAGAAGAAGAAGAAGAAACAATAAAATAGCAATAAAACATATCTTTCAACAATTGAGTCTAAAAATAAAAAAATAAGCAATCTAATGAACAAAATAAACTAATGAATAAAATAGAAGCAGAGATGCCTGTGCCGGTTTGGCTCAGTGGATAGAGTGTCGGCCTGTGGACTGAAGGGTCCCAGGTTCGATTCCGGTCAGGGGCATGTACCTGGGTTGCGGGCACATCCCCAGTGGGAGATGTGCAGGAGGCAGCTGATCGATGTTTCTCTCTCATCGATGTTTCTAACTCTCTGTCTCTCTCCCTCCCTCTCTGTAAAAAATCAATAAAATATATTTTTTTAAAAAATAAATAAATAAAATAGAAGCAGAGGCATAGAAACATGGAATAGACTGATGAATCTCAGAGGGAAGTGGGGGAGGGTGGGAAGTGATTAACCAAAGAACATATGCATATATGCATTACCAAAGACACAAACAATAGGGTGGTGAAGGCCTGTTTCAGGGCAGGAACTGGTTGGAGAGTTAATGGGGGAGGGAGGGGGACATCTGTAATACTCTCAACAACAAGATTTTAAGAAATTAAATTAAAAACTCACAATATCATTTTTTTAGAGAAATAGAACAAAAATCTTCAGATTTGTATAGAAAACTCAAAAGACCCCAAATAGACAAAGCAATTCTGAGAAAATAGAATGAAGCAGGAGATATCACACTACCTAACTTCAAATTATACTACTGAGCTATGAAAATCACAACAGCACGGTATCAGCAGGAGAACAGACACACAGACCAGAGGAACAGAACTGAGGGCCCAGAAATAAAACCACAGGTATATGGGCAAATAATTTTTTTTGAACTTGTGACGTTAAATCCACAGAAGTAAAAACCGTATTGCGAGGGGCCAGGGAATGGGGGGCTACCAAGGAGTGGAAGCCTGACCACTAGAGGGGAGGGCAGGGGTGACAGGACACACCCAGGCTGAGCTGGCTCAGGGGCCACTGGACAGCTCCTGGGAGCTCAGGCCGGCACCAGGCAGGCTCAGTGGTAGGGGCTCCACCAGCACAGCAGAGAACTTGGTGTCACCAAAGGCCTCATTCATCCGAGTCTCAAAGAAGCGCTGCAGGCCGATGATGGACTGCACGTCTGCCTTGTCCTCCGTCAGCTTGTACTTCTTGAGCATTCAGCCCACATCCTGGGCAAACACTTGGGGGGAGCTGTAGGGGCGACAACTTCTCCTGGAGGCGGCGTGGATCAGGGTCAAGTCTAATGTGCCGCCAGGCTGATCCACAAAAAAGCTGGAGTTGGTAGCCAGCTGGTGCAGGGCCAGCAGGGCTGCTGGCAGAAAAGGGCCAGCAGGACGGTGCTGTCCCCACCGTCCAGGCTCAGGCTGCCAGCCTCCTTCTTCAGGTCAGGCAGCACGTGGCCGAGTGAGCAACTCCACTCCTCCCCAGGCACATCCTGCAGGGCCGGCAGGTGGCAGTCCAGGTGGAAGCAGAACTCACACTGGTTGCACACAATCAGGTCGCGTGGCTTCTGACACACGCGGCAGATGGTGGCGCGGTCATCCAGGCTGGGGCTGAGGTGCCCTGTGAAGCCACCACCTCCAGGCTGGAGCTGGTGCTGCAGCTGGGTGAGACCAGGCAGGGCCCTCCGCACCCGGGCCCTCCCCTAGGGCCATTAGCACGGGCTTGGTGTCAGGGCCCTCGGTGGCAGGCAGGGCGCGGATGGCACCCTCTGTCTCTTCCTCCTTGACAATGGTCATGCCAGGCAGGGGCTGGGCACCAGGGGTGCCCGGCAGCAGCAGCTGCAGCCCCGCGCTTGGGGGACAATCAGGTTGTAGTCCTCGGGGGTGCTGCCTGGGAAGACCTTGAAGACTGGCGGCTGACAGTCAGCTGTGAGGTCAAGATCCAGGCACTCGAGGCTGACCTGGGGCACCTTTTGCATGAGGCCACTCACTGCACCCTCACCTGAGCGGGACCTGCGGGTGCAGCTAGGCGTGGACACCCCTATCCCTATGCCCGCCGGCTCCAAAGGACAGCCACACTCACCGAAAAGCACGCAATGGAGAAGAGCCTCTTCAATAGATGGTGCTGGGAGAATGGGGAAGCCACATGCAGAAGAATGAAACTGATTACAGTTTGTCTTCTTGTACAAAAATTAATTCAAAATGGATCAAAGGCCTAAATATAAGATCCGAAACAATAAAGTACATAGACTACAGCATAGGTACTAAACTTATGGACCTGGGTTGTAGAGACATTTTATGAATTTGACCCCAAAGGCAAGGGAAGTAAAGAGAAAAATAAATGAATGGGACTATGTCAAACTAAAAAGCTTCTGCACAGCAAAAGAAACTGACAACAAAACAAAATGGCAACCGACTAAATGAGAGATGATATTTGCAAACAACAGCTCTGAAAGGGATTAATATCCTAAATATATTAAGAACTCATATAACTAAATACTGAACAAACAATCCAATTAAAAAACGGGTAGAGGATCTCAACAGAACCCTTTCCCAAGAAGACATACAAATGGCCATCACATATATGTAAAGATGTTCAACTTCACTAGCTATTAGGGAATTGCAAATAAAAACTACAGTTATCAACAAGACAGGCAACATCAAGTGTTGGAGAGGTTGGATAGAAAAAGGAATCTTCCTTCACTGCTGGTGGGAACTAAAAATAGAGTTGCCATATGACTCAGCATTCCCTTTTCTGGGTATTTACCCCCCAAACTTGAAAATATTTATTCACAAAGCTCTATGCACCCCTATGTTCATTGCAGCATTATTCACAGTGGCCAAGACATGGAGACAACCAAAGTGTCCTTCCATAGAGGACTGGATAAGAAGACATGGTACATATATGCTAAGGAATACTACTCAACCATAAGAAAAGATGAAATACTGCCATTTGCAACAACATGAATGGACCTTGAGAATATTATGCTAAGTGAATAAGTCAGTCAGAAAACGCTAAGAACCATGTGATCTCACTCATATTTCAGACACAGAGGTTACCAGAGGGAAGGGGTTTGGGGTAGTAAAGAGTAGAGGGGTGAAATGTATGGTGACAGAAGATGGTTTGGCTTCGAGTGGTGGGACACAATGCAACATACAGATCATGTGTCATAGAAATGTACATTTGAAACCTATATGACCAATGTCATGCCAATAAATTTAATAAAATAAAAATGTTAAAATAAAACAAAATATAAAATAAACAAGAATACAAGAATATTCCAGTAGCCTAAATACCTAGTGGTGGCAAACGAATACTCTACATTGCATTTCCAAGTTAATTTGTTAGTCACTTTAATTGACATGTAAAACAAAATACATTTTGACAAGAAGGAGTTTCTTTAATTATGTTCCTGATTTTAAGGGAATCCTCACAGTCTTTTTATACCAACTGTATCAATAACAACAAATCAGTGAGGTAAGATCAGCAAGTCAATAGATTTCTGGATGTTAATTTTGTATCCTGCAACATTGTTGAATTCATTTATTAAATCTAGTGGTGTTTGTATGGAGTCTTTAGGGTTTTCTATGTACAATATTATGTCAACTGTGAATAATGACAGTTTTACTTCTTGCTTTCCAATTTGGATACCTTTTATTTATTTTTCTTGTCTGATTGCTATGGCTAGCACTTCCAATACTATGTCGAACAGGAGTGGTGAAAGTGGGTATCCCTGTCTTGTTCCTATTCTTAGGGGAAATGGTTTTAGTATTTGCTCATTGAATATGATGTTGGCTGTCAGTTTGTCATATATGGCTTTTATTATGTTGACATATGATCTCTCCATTCCCACTTTGCTGAGAGTTTTTATTAAAAAAGGGAATCAGATTTTTTTTCAAATGTTTTTTCTGCACCAAATGATATGATCATGTGGTTTTTGTCTTTCAATTTGTTTATGTGATGCATCACTTTTATTGATTTGCAGATATTGTATCAGCCTTGCATCCCTGGAATAAATCCCACTTGGTCTTGATGCATGACCTTTTTTATTGCTGGATATGATTTGCTAATATTTCACTGAGAATTTTAGCATCTATATTCATCAGGGATATTGACCTGTAATTCTTTTTTTGTAGTGTCTTTATCTGGTTTTGGGATTAGGGTAATCCTGGCTTCATAGAAAGAGCTTGGAAGTGTTCCTTCCTCTTGAATTTTTTGGAATAGTTTGAGGAGGATAGGTGTTAGTTCTTCTTTGAATGTTTGGTAAAACTCTCCTGTGAAGTTGTCCAGACCTGAACTTTTGTTTGCTGGAAGTTTTTTTTGTTTTGTTTTGTTTTTTACTGCTTCAATTTCTTTGGTAGTTATTGGCCTATTCAGATTTTCTGATTCTTCATAATTGAGTTTTAGAAGATTGTAATTCTCTAGGAGTATGTCCATTTTGTCTTGGTTGTCCATTTTGTTGCAATAGAGTTATTTGTGGGTGTTTTTTTTTGTTTTTTTTTTACAATCCTTTGTATTTCTGTGGGGTCAGTTGTTACTTCACCTCTTTCATTTCTGATTTTGTTTATTTGGGTTTCTTTCTCTGTTTCTCTTGCTAGAGATCCATCAATCTTGTTTACTCTTTCAAAGAACCAGCTCTTGGTTCAATTGTTCTTTTGTATTTTTTTTTTAATCTCTATGCTATTTATTTTCACTCTGATCTTTATTGTTTTCTTCCTTCTACTTACTCTGGGCTTTCTTGTTGCTCTCTTTCTAGTTCTTTAAGTTGTAGGATTAGATAACTTATCACCAGGTTTTTGTTTTTTTTTTGTTTTTTTGACGTTGGCCTGTAGTGCTATGAACTTCCCTCTCAGGACTGCTTTTGCTGTGTCCCAGAAATTTTGGGTTGTTGTGTGTTCATTTTCATTTGCTGCAGGATGTTTTTTATTTATTCTTTGATCTTTTTGGTAACCCAGTCACTGTTTAACAGCATGCTATGTAGCCTCCATGTGTTTGATTGGTTTTTTATTGTTTTTATTGCAGTTGATTTGTAATTTTATGCCATTGTGATCTGAGAGGATGCTTGCTACAATTTCAATCTTCTTGCATTTGTAGAGGCTTAGCTTATGTCCTAACATGTGGTCTATATTTGAAAATGTCCCATGTGCACTTGAGAATATATACTCTGTAGTTTTAGGATGAAATGTTCCAAAGATGTTAATTAGTTCCATCTGATCTAGTGAATTGTTTAGGATTGCTGTTTCTTTGCTGATTTTTTTGTCTTGAGGATTTATTCAGTGATGTCAATGGGTATTAAAGTCCCCTACTATGATTATATTGCTGTCAATCTCTCCCTTGAAATCTTCCAGAAGTTTTTTTAATGTATTTGGGTGCTCCTATATTGGGTGCATATATGTTTATCAGAGTTATATTCTCTTGTTGGATTGATCCCTTTAGTATTATGAAGTGGCCTTCCTTATCTCTTGTTATGGTCTTCACTTTGAGGTCTATTTTGTCAGATATAAGTATTGCTACCCCAGATTTTTTTGCATTTTCATTTGCCTGAAAAATTTTTTTTCATCCCTTCACTTTCAGTCTGTGTGAGTCCTTTGTTCTGAGTTGGATCTCTTGTAGACAGCATATATATGGGTCATGTTTTCTTATCCATTCAGATACCCTACGTCTCTTGATTGGAGCATTTAATCCATTTACACTTAAAGTTATTATTGATAGGTACTTGTTTGTTGCCACTTTTATTCTTAATGCCTGTGTTCTTTTCTATTTCTTCTTTTTACAGCAATTGCTTTAGCATTTCTTGCATTGCTGGCTTGGTGGTAATAAATTCCCTTAGCTTTATTTGTCTGCGAAGCTCCTGATATCACCTTCAATTTTGAATGATAGCCTTGCTGAATAGAGTATTCTTGGATTCAGTTTCTTACTTTGCATCACTTTATATACTTCATTCACTTCCCTTCTGGCTTTATGTGTTTCTGTTTAGAAATCAGCTGATAGTCTAATGGGAGATCCCTTGTAGGTAACCTTCTGTCTCTCTCTGGCAGCCTTTAAGATTCATACTTTGTCGTTGACATTTACCATTTAATTACAACGATTTCCTCCCATCATTGATGTTTCTATCTATCTCTCCCTTTCCCTTCCTCTCTGAAATCAATTTTTAAAAATCTTTTTTTCAAAAAAAAAAAAAAAAAAAGACAGTACCTGACAGTGGTCAGCACCTCAGTACCTAACAGGGAGCCCAGAATTGGCAGACAGAAGAGTGGGGTCCTAAACCAGCTCCCATGGGACATTAAAACTCAGCTGAAGCGAACAACACTCACTTTTTAATATTCTTTTGCACCCTTTTCTTCCTTTCTTCTCTTTTTTTCCTCCCATTTTTCTTCCTTTCCACGATTTCGTTTTTCTCTTTCCTGATCGATGTTTCTCCCTCATCGATGTTTCTAACTCCCTATCCCTTTCCCTTCCTCTCTGTAAAAAATCAATAAAATATATTCATAAAAACAACAACAACATTGGTGTACAGTTAAGTTCCTGCTTTCATTTCTTTTGGATACATCCGTAGGAGTAATTGTACTGGATCATATTATAGATAATTCTACTTTTTGAGCAACTTGCAAACTGTTTTTCAAAGTGGCTACATCAATTTACATTCCCATCAGCAATGCACAAGGGTTCCAATTTTTCACCAGCACTTGTTATTTTCTGTTTTTATAAACAACTACTAGCCCGCTGTACAGATTTGTGCACATTGAAAGGAAATTAATTAGAAGAAATATATTTTTTCTTTTTTTCTTAAATATATTTTATTGATTTTAGAGAAGAAGGGAGAGGGAGAGAGAGATAGAAACATCAATGATGAGAGAGAATCATTGATTGGCTGCCTCCTGCAGGCCCCTTACTGGGGATCAAGCCCACAACCCAGGCATGTGCCCTTGGCCGGAATCGAACCTTGGACCCTTCAGTCTGCAGGCTGATGCTCTATCTATTGAGCCAAACCAACTAGGGCTAGAAGAAATATTTTAATATCACTATTTTCCCTCTCTCTATAATAGAAGTGTCAGAGATGAAATAGAATTAGTAAAATGTATATGAAAATAATATATAAATTGATTAATAAACAAACAATAACATGATATAACAAAGACATGATATAAAAACAAAAACATGATATAAAAACAACATTGATAAGAAACAATGACTGATAAAGTGATTAAACTTATTCTAATATCTCCCTGTATACCACCAAGTCACTGCAGCTATGCAGTAAACCAGATTCAGGGCTGACAGTGCCCCAGCAACAACGTAGCCCACGGCCAAAGGTGGAATCACGGGGCTCAGCAAGAAATCGGGCTCCCTTCTCTCTGGTTCCAGGGTGCATCACCAGAGAAACACTTGTGCCAAGTCACCACAGCTCTGCAGCTCCTGCATTGAGCATCTGCCCCCTGGTGGTCAGTGCATGTCATATGTACTGCTGGTCGGCCAGTTGGCCAGTCACTTAGCCTTTTATATATATAGACTAGAGGCCCGGTGCACAAAACTTTGTGCACTCAGGGGGCATCCCTCAGCCCAGTCTGCCCCCTCTAACATTCTGGGAGCCCTCACAGGATGTCCTACTGATGTCCCTGTGGGGAGCAGGCCATCCCATCCCAGGAAGTGGCCATCCCGATCACCATGGCTCACTCCCGGTGCAGTTGGGCCTGCCCAGAAAGCATGTAGGCAGGAGCTGGGCCTCTGAGGGGAAGGAGGAGGGATGCGCGGGCCAGGGCAGAAGTGGGGAACTTGGCGGTGTAAACACAGCCCCCCCACACATCGTGCCAGCCCCTCGCGCTGCATTCCCGAACCCCTGGGTGCCCCTGCCCAGCACTGTGCTCTCAGGTCTGGGGTGGGGGTGAGGGACCTGGAGCTGCGGCCTGAAGGCAGCCCTCGCTGGCTTGGAATTGCAGTGGTCGATCAGGGAGGGATGCGGGGTGCCAAATTCCGCCTCTCTCTCTCTCTCTCTCTCTCTCTCTCGGAGGCCCCGTGTCCCCGGCAGGCGGGGGCTCAGGCGAAGTGATCAGCGATCGCTTTGCCTGAGCCCCCGCCCCCAGGTCGCACACAGGGGCCTGGATGGCGGCTTGCGCTGTCCCTCCCTGCCTGCAGTATGCAAATTAGCCGCCATCTTTGTTGGCAGTTAATTTGCATTTCGCTCTGATCAGCCAATGGGAGGCGTAGCGAAGATATGGTCAATTACCATGTTTGCCTATTATTAGATAGGATAGCCATACTATTAGAAGTGGTATTGCATTATGGGTTTTTTTTTTTTTAATATATTTTATTGATTTTTTACAGAGAGGAAGGGAGAGAGATAGAGAGTTAGAAACATTGATCAGCTGCCTCCTGCACATCTCTCACCGGGGATGTGCCCGCAACCCAGGTACATGCCCTTGACCGGAATCGAACCCGGGACCGTTCAGTCCGCAGGCCGACGCTCTATCCACTGAGTCAAACCGGTTTCGGCGCATTATGGGTTTGATTTGCCTTTTTCTCATGGCCAGTGATGGTGAGCATTTTTTCATTTGATAATTGGTCATTTGTATATCTTCTTTGGAGAAATGTCTGTTCAAGTTCTTTGCTGAGGCCGTTACCAGTAAAAGCTGATTCTGTACTTTCTCCAAGTCAGTATAGGCTAGATTATGCTGCAGCAATAACCAGCTCTAATATCTCAGTTGCTGAAGACAACAGAGTTTATTCCCCACTCCTCTTCCATGTCCTGCACAGGTCCACAGGGAGCTCTGCTCACTGTGGTACTCAGGGACACAAGTTGACAGTGACTTCATCGCTATAGGTCCACTGTGACCACAGTACTGTGAAAGGGCATGTCAAAGCACGGGCTTGGGCTCAGAGCTTCTGCTCTCATTCCATTTACCAAAGCGAGTCACATGGTTATGCCCAACTTCAAAGGTGAAATTTAAGTGAAGTCAGGAACTATTCTGGCATGAACTTGGAAAAAGAAGAAACAGTATATTTGTGAAGAGCAACAATGACTGCTACCCCTGCCCAGCGACACTACACTCCCCCCCAGGCAGTTCTTTCCCCAGCCTCATCTGGGGTTGGGTTAGAGCTGGGAACCTAGCCCCATCCAGAACAATGTTAGTTGTTACTAGCATCTCTGGTCTCTTCCTCGGCTGCCAATCTTTGCAGTTTATTGTATAAGATTATATCCCCTTTCTTGAATTGCCTCTGTGAATTTTTTACTGTTTCCCCCTATATTTTACTAAGTTATTATATTTCAGATCAGGGAGATTCTGGTGCCCTGTGTCAGTTGGCACCTGGAACTCTTCTCTTGCACAAATATTAAAGGTGCAATGCAAAGGCAAGATCTGGGTAATGTCCTACCAAGCCCTGAACAGGAAACCCATTACAGGCAACGAACACTTAACATTCATTAAACATTTATTCTATATCAGGCACTGGATATATCCTTTACATTTATTATCTCATCTAATCCTCCCCCTAACCTCTTAAGATCAATACCATTACTATACTCATTTTGTATCTGGGGAAACTGAGGCTGAGATCAAATGCTACACACATGGTAAATGATGCATCCTGCATTCCCTGGGGCCTGCCCGCTGCTCACCCTGCCCACTTCTCTGGAGCAAGCAGAGGCCTCCTCCGAGCTGAACTGGAGATCAGGGGAGACTTGACTCGGCCTGACTGGCTTGCTCCGAATCCACTCCACTTCCCCACATTATGTGTGTCCCTCTGCGGAACAACATCGCACTGGGAACTAGAACAAGTAATTAGTTCAGAAATACAGTTTGCAAATAGATGAGTTTTGAGCCTGTTTTCGAATTGTAATTGTATTGGAAATTGAATTGAGTGCTGAGGCTTTAGTTAATTCCCATGTAAAACAGAGGTTCTTACTGGGCACTGAGCTTGCGTATGATCTGTGGTCCTGGGCCCTGGAAGCAGATTGGATTGGTGTGAGAGTTTCCCAGGACAGTGTTCACTGCTTCATCACATCTTAAAACGGGTTCGCGAGCCCTGGCTGGTGTGACTCACTTGGTTGGGACGTCACTGGTACACCAAAAGGTTGCGGGTTTATCCCCTGATATCTCTCTCCCTCCCTCCCTTCCTCTCTCTCTAAAAAAACAACAAAAACAAGAAACATCCTCCAGTGAGGATTTAAAAAAAAGAAGGGGGGGGGCGCATGACCCAGTGCTATTAATTCCTATCTTAAAACATCTATAATGTTTTGTTCAAAATTTCAAATAATCTTTAAAATTAAAAAGTATATATCTTTATACCAGGCCAGTGAGGCTCAGTGGTTGAGCATTGACCTATGAGCCAGGAGGTCACGGTTTGATTCCAGTCAGGGCACATGCCTGGGTTGTGGGCTCGATCCCAGTGTGGGGCCTGCAGGAGGCAGCCGATCAAGGATCCTCTCTCATCATTGATGATTCCACTTCTTTATTCTTCTTCTTTATCTCTGAAATAAATAAAAATATACTTAAATACATATATATATTTTTAAATTTTATTCTGTTGAAACAGCCTTCTCTTCGGGGCTCTGAATTTCAGCGCACACAGTTCACTACTAGATCATTCCTCTAGGTGGCAGCAAAACCCTCACATAAACTTACTCTCTCTTGGTTTCTGAATTTTCTAATCACAGATTTTTTTATGCCAACGATGGAATCGGGACCTCGAACTTCTTTCAGCCTTTTCAGTCGTTTACCGCGGAGTGAGCTAAATGTGCTAAGGTGCTGACGCTGTTATTGCTTCAGGTTTGAGTGCTGGGTGATTGTTGGGAGGGCTCAGGTAGCACAGATTTCCCCCAACTGACTACAAACACTGACTAGACCTTTGACATTTTTGTGTCCTCAGTCCCTGGGCAGAGTTGGTTGAACAGGTAAATGAGTGCATAACCGTCAGAAACACACAATGCTAAGTATCTAGCTTGCGAAAAGGCTTTAAATGGCCATTTCTGTGGGCACCCCAGTGCCCCAGTCAGGGTCCATAATATCAAGGAGAAGAAAGCAACTCTGGCTGTCTTAGCTGAAACGGCATTTATTGGGACGATACGGGAGTATATTTTAGAATCTCGAGGAAGGTCCACCCTGGACTGTCCCCTCATTTGCATCAAGCATCCCAGGCTTCTGGGCGGTGCATCCTCTGCCCGAGCCGGTCACGTCCCAGAGCCGCGGCTGGAGGGGCCTGACAGCCCCCAGGGAGCACCCAGCGCCGGCCTCCAGCCAGGGGCAGGCTTCACCCGGTGGCAGGGCCTCGGCCAGCTCCGCCTCCTCGCGTATTTTGTATTACCGCTCATTTACTCTCCTTAACTTAGAAGAGTTGTGAAGAACGTAGACTTTGTGGCTGGACTTTCTCTGGCTCCAGGTGTTTCAGCAGGAAGCGCTCTGTTTACTGACAGCTTCTGGTCGGTTATCTACCAGGTTTAGAAATGTTCTTCGTAGCCCAGCTTACTAAGAGTTTCTGAAAACGGAAATCGGTATTGTATTTTACCAAATTCCTTAGGAGCACAACGTTTTTCTCCCTTAATGTGTTTCTACAGAGAGTGACATTGACATACTTACTAATATTGACCCTGTCTTGCATTTTTGAGATTAATTCATCCAACAATTCATCACAGTTCATTACAATAGGACAAATGCCTGTTGAGTGCTTGCTCAGTACAAGCAGTGCTCTCAGCCGGGGACGAGCAGAAGAACACAACCGCAGGGAACAAAGCAGAAGGGACTGCCCACCTGCGGGCACCCAGTCCAGCTGCAGGGGGCAGACAGTTATTTTAAAATGTAAAATGGAAAGTGTTGATAGGGGAGGGTCACGTAATAGACATAGAATCCCAGTCATTTATAGCTACTCACTGTTTAAAAACAGAGATTTTCTTACAGACCCTGGGGACCTGAAGGCTGTATTACAAGGAGGAGAACAGGCCCCGGAGGCCAGGCAGCCCAGCACCCAGGTCGGGGAGGGAGCCCACCGGAAGGGAGGCAGCGGCTGGCTAGTCTTTGCAGCTTTCTGGGGCTAACGTTTGAAGGACAATGAAAAGGCAGGCCCCGGGAACTCGTTATCTCAGATTTCCCCTGACTCACTAACCCACCGTGAGAGTTTGTTTGGAATGAATGTCGGAGAGCACTTTGTTTTGTGGGTTTTGGGTATTATACCTGCTGCTCCCTCCCATTGCCGGCAATGTGGAGTAAACACTCATGCATGGCTCAGCCTTGTCTCTGCTTATCAACTCAGGAGACAGGCAGTGACAGACTTGATTTTGTGTCTGGTTTCAGTATGTCGGAGGGTGATAGTGCTGTGAAGAAAAATAAAACGTGGAAAAGGTTGGGAGGTGTGTGTGTGGGGGGGGGGAGAGTTTAAGATTTTAAACATGGTGGGAAGGAAGTGACATTTTAGAAAAGTCCTGAAGGAAGTGAAGGGGAGAGTCATGTGACTGTCCGGAAGAGCATTCCAGGCAGAGGGAACTGCATATCCCAAAATTCCGAAGCAGAAGCATATTCTGTCCTATTCATGGGACATAGAGGACAGTTGTATGACTGGAGCTGAGTGAGAGGAACAAAGTTGGAGGTGATAGTAGGCTGTTAGATCGTGTCCAGTGGTCGGCAAACTGCGGCTCGAGAGCCAGATGCGGCTCTTTGGCCCCTTGAGTGTGGCTCTTCCACAAAATACCGACTTCTGTGCATGGGCCACGAAGTTTCAATCGCACTGTATGTGCGCGCCCGCACGTGGTATTTTGTGGAAGGGCCACACTCAAGGGGCCAAAGAGCCACATGTGACTCTTGAGCCACAGTTTTCGGACCACGGGTGTAGGCCATTGGGAGGACTGGCATTTAATCTGAATGAGAATAAAATGGGGACTCACTACAGGGTTTTAAGAAGAGCAGTGGCATGGCCGATTCATGCTGAGCAAGGATCCCGCTGACTATTCTGTTAAGACCGTGTGCTGATGTGGAACAAGCACTGAATCAAGGAGGCCAGCGAGGAGGTGGCTGCAAGGATCCAGGCGAGAGAGGAAGATGGCGAGGCCCAGGTGCTAACAGGGCACGTGATGAGAATTCATCAGATTCGGAATAGATTTCAACACTGGGCCAACGGGATTTGCAGAAAGGTTGGGTAAGATATGTAAAAGGGAAGAGTCAAGAATCACTTCAAAGTTTTTGCCAGAGGATAGATTTGACATTACCTAAATGTGAACGACTTTGGGCAATTTTGAGAAGAAAAGTATATTGCACTTGAGATGCTAATTATTGCAGGTGGATATATGAGAACGGAGTACAGAGGACTCCCAGCCAGAGATGAAAATGTGGGAGTGG
Organism: Myotis yumanensis; assembly: GCF_028538775.1. NCBI lineage: Eukaryota > Metazoa > Chordata > Mammalia > Chiroptera > Vespertilionidae > Myotis > Myotis yumanensis. The sequence continues at coordinate 3,073,700 of NW_027223767.1, forward strand.
TCAGTATAGAGAGGGCATTTAAAGCCACGAGGTAGGATGGGCTCACGAAGGGAGTGTGTGCAGAAAGAGATGTCTGAGGACCGCTCTCTAACACACTCCAAGTTCAAGAGGTGAGGAAGATGAGGAAGAACCAGCAACGGAGACTGAGCAGGTGCAGCCAGAAGTAGCAGGAAAATCAGAAGAGTGCACTGAGAAGAGCATTTGAAGAGGAGGAAGTGATCAGCCGGGCCGGACGCTGCTGAAAGGCCAAGTGGAATTAGATGTAGCAGCGTAGAGGTCTTTGGTGACCTTGAGTAGGTTCGTGGAGTGACTGGTACAAAAGTCTGAGGGGAAGGGGCTCACAACAGAATGGGAGGAGTCAGCACATATTGACAACTCTTTAGAGAAATCTGGGAATGGAAAGAAACAAATGGGATCGTAACTGGCGGGAGGAATGCAATTCAAAGAGTATTTATCAGATGAGAGAAATATGGTTGAGCTAAAAAATGAATGTAAGAGCTGGTTCTTTGAAAAAAATGTAAAAGGTAACAATCAAGAAAGCCAAAAATACACAAAATAAGAAATTAGGGAAAAATTAAAAGGTTCACAAAGTTCTGCTTCATTCAACTGTATGCAAATGCACTTGAAAATCTAGATGTCTTGGATAATATGTTTCAAAGAAAATATAATTTATAAAATTTAACTCTAAGAGAGTTTTAAAAATCTAAATTGTGAACTTACCACAGAAGAAATACAGGAGGTTGTCAGAGATACAGTAAAGAAGGTTGCTTCTGCACCGCTGCCTCGATGGAAACAGAGACCTCTCTGAGAGCACCTTCTCCTCAGCAGCGATTCTCAACGGTGCGCCGCGAGAAGCTTTAAAACATGGAACACCTGACTACGTAGTCAGGGGCACTGACCTCTTTCCCCTTAAACCAGTGGTTCTCAACCTTGGCTGCACATTAGAATCACCTGGGAGTCTTTTTAAAATCCTGATTTCTGGGCCTCATCCTCCGGAAATTCTGTTTCTTTGTTACTAATGTTGTGGCCCCACCCCATAACAAAGAAACAGAATTTCCGGAGGATGAGGCCCAGAAATCAGGATTTTAAAAAGATTCCCAGGTGATTGTAATGTGCAGCCAAGGTTGAGAACCACTGCCCTAAAGGCAGTATCAGGCCCACACATTTTCACCTGGGCAATTATTGATTACGGTATTCAAACCTTAGAGGACAGAATACGTTAATGCTACTTAAATTGTTCCAGAATAGAAGCAAAGAACCAAAGCTTCCAATTCTTTTATGACACGAGCAGTTATGCTGATTTTGAAATCAAGTGGTCAGTATAGAGAGGGCATTTAAAGCACACACTCCCTTCGTGAGCCCATCCTATCTCAAAAAGAAAATTGTAGCCCACTTTCACTTTTGAATATCAATGTGAAAATCCTAAATAAAGTATTAGCAAACAGAATCAAGCTCTGTATTTTCCTTTTTCTTTTTGTTAATCCTCGCCAGAGGGTATTTTCCATTGATTTTTAGGGAGAGTAGCAGAGAGAGGGAAGGACAGAGAGAAACATCGATGTGAGAGAAACACATTGATTGGTTGCCTCCTGCACCAGCCCTGACCAGGGCCCTGGCCGGGGAGGAGCCTGCAACCAAGGTACGTGTCCTTGACTGGAATCGAACCCGGGACTCTTTGGTCCACAGGCCAACACTCTATCCATTGAGCCAAACTGGTTGGGGCCATTTTTCCTTTTTCAAAAAAACCTTTAATTAAATTTATTGGTGTTACCTTGGTTAATAAAATTTATAGATTTCGGAGGAATCGAAGATGGCGGCATAGGTAAACACCGGAGACTGCCACCGCAAACAACCACTTCAAAAATACAACTAAAAGTCGGAACGGACATCAACCAGAACCACAGGAAGGCTGGCTGAGGAGAGACTCTTCAACTAGAAGCAAAAACAACAGCATTCCGACGCTCAGCGGAGGCGCAGTGTGGAAAATTTAAAGGTACGGCGGTGCGGTGGTGAGGGTGCGCGCGCAAAGCGGGCTGGTGGCTGAGGGTGCGGTTGTCGTTTTCAATCAGGAGTGAATCTCAGACTCTGGGCTACAGATCCGGGCGAGTCTCTAGGGACCCAGACTCAAACGTGAGAAGCGGGACTGTCTGGCTACGGCCCCTCCGAGGTTTGCAGCGGTTGCCGGGTTGCCGGGACAGAGAGTCAGAGCCCCTGGGGATGGACTGAGAGTGGCCATAACTGCTCCCTCCCCCCGCCCTGTGGATCCCGCCCCGCCCAAGCTCTGCGCACAGCCATTTGCCGATCACCTCAGGCAAGGGCTGGACTAGCGCCTCCCCAGAAGACAGACGTTTTCCAAACAGCTGATTCCTACAGCCAGTCGGCCTGGTGGTCAAATCCCTCTAGTGTTAACTACAACAATTAAGGATTGGCTAGAACAAGACTGCGCACAGAGACCACAAGGGGGTGCACCAAGAAAGCATAAAAGAAGCGGAGACAAAAAAAACATGACAGAAATGGAGGATATGGAGCTAAGAATCGCAATTTTGAGGGCTTGCCATAAATTTGTGCAGAGCCTCACGAAAACTAATGAGACCCTCGATGCTACGATAAAGAAATTAGAAAGTAAGCATACACGGACTGAAATAAAGAATATTATACCCAATAGCAGACCAGAGGAGCACAAGAATCAAACCAAAGATTTGACAAAAAACACCCAATTGGAAAAGCAAAATGAAAAAAGAATCCGAAAGTGTGAAGATAGTGTAAGGAGCCTCTGGGACAGCTTTAAGCGGACTAATATCAGAATTATTGGAGTGCCAGAAGATGAGAGACAGCAAGATATTGAAAATATATTTCAAGAAATAATGGCAGAAAACTTCCCCCATCTGGAGAAAGAAATGGACTTACAGGTCCAAGAAGCACAGAGAACCCCAAACAAAAGGAATCCAAAGAGGACCACACCAAGACACATCATCATTAAAATGCCAAGAGCAAAAGACAAAGAGAAAATCTTAAAAGCAGCAAGAGAAAGAGGCTCAATTACCTACAAGGGAATACCCATACGACTGTCAGCTGATTTCTCAACAGAAACTTTGCAGGCCAGAAGGGAATGGCAAGAAATATTCAAAGTGCTGAATACCAAGAACCTACAACCAAGATTACTTTATCCAGCAAAGCTATCATTCAGAATTGAAGGTCAGATACAGAGCTTCACAGATAAGGAAAAGCTAAAGGAGTTCATCACCGCCAAACCAGTATTATATGAAATGCTGAAAGGTATCCTTTAAGAAGAGGAAGAAGAAGAAAAAGGTAAAGATACAAATTATGAACAACAAACATGCATCTATCAACAAATGAATCTAAGAATCAAGTGAATGAATAACCTGATGTACAGAATGAACTGGTGATTATAATAGAATCAGGGACATAGAAAGGGAATAGACTGACTATTCTTGGGGGGGAAAGGGGTGTGGGAGATGCGGGAAGTGACTGGACAAAAATCATGCACCTATGGATGAACACAGTGGGTGGGGAGTGAGGGTGGAGGGTGGGGTGGGAGCTGGAAGGAGGGGAGTTATGGGGGGAAAAAAGAGGAACAAATGTAATAATCTGAACAATAAAGATTTAAAAAAATAAATAAATAAAATTTATAGATTTCAAGTGTACAATTCCATAATACACCATCTGTGTATTGTATTGTGCATTCACCACCCAAAGTCAAGTCACTTTCCTTCGCCATTTACCCCCCTTTATCCTAGTCTACCTCCTCCCAACTCCCTTTCCCTCTGGTAATCACCATGCTGTTGTCTGTGTCTGAGGTGTTTTTTTCTTAATTCCTTCACCTATTTCACCCAGCCCCCAACACCCTCCCCTCTGACAGCTGTCTGTCTGTTCTCTGTCTTTATGAGTCTGTTTCTATTTTGTTAGTTTATTTTGTTCATTAGATTCCACATATGAGTGAGTTCATATGGCACTTGTCTTTCTCTGACTGGCTTATTTCACTCAGCATAAGTCCCTCCATGCAGTTCTAAATGGTAAGGTTTCATTCTTTTTATGGCTGAGTAATATTCAGTTGCATAAATGTACCAAGCTTTTTAAAAAATATATTTTAATTGATTTCAGAAAGGAAGGGAGAGGGAGAGAGAGATAGAAACATCAATGATGAGAGAGAATCGCTGACTGGCTGCTTCCTGCATACCCCCCGCTGGGGATCGAGCCTGCAACCTGGGCATGTGCCCTTGGAATCAAACCTGGGACCCTTCAGTCCATAGGCCGATACTCTATCTACAGAGCCAAACCGGATAGGGCTGTACCAAGCTTTTTTGTCCACTAATTTACTGATGGGCACTTGGGGTGCTTCCAAATCGTGGTTATTGTAAATAACACTGCGTTGAACATAGGGGTGCATATATTCTTTCAAATCAGTGTTTTGGGTTTCTTTGGATATATTCCCAGAAGGGGAATCCCTGAGTCATAAGGCAGTTCCATTTTTACGGTAATTATCTGAGGTAACTTCATACTGTTTTTCACAGTGGCTGTACCAATCTGCATTCCCACCAGCAGTGCACTAGAGTTCCCTTTTCTTCACAGCCTCGCCAGCACTTCTCATTTGGTGATTTATTGACGATAGGCATTCTGACAGGTGTGAGGTGATAGCTCATTGTGGCTTTAATTCACATTTACCTGATGCTCAGTGACATTGGGCATCTCTTCATATGTCTCTTGGCTTTCTGTATGCTCTCTTGGAAGAAGTGTCTATTCCAGTCCTTTGCCCATTTTTGTTGTTGTTGTTGCTAATCCTAACCCGAGGATATTTTTCTTTTCTTTTTAAAAATATTTTTATTGATTTCAGGGAGAAAGGGGGAGGGGAGAGAGATACTGGAAGAAACATCAATGATGAGAGAGAATCATTGATCGGCTGCCTCCAGCACGCCCCACACTGGGGATCAAGCCTGCAATCCGGGCATGTGCCCTTGACTGGGAATCAAACCCATGACCTCCTGGTTCATAGGTCAATTCTCAACCACTGAGCCACATGGGCCAGGCCCAAGGATATTTTTCATTGATTTTTAGGAAGAGTGGAAGAGAGAGGGAAAGACAGAGAGAAACATCAATGTGAGAGAAACACATCGATTGGTTGCCTTTTGCATAAGCCCTGACCGGGGCCCAGGCCGGGGAGGAGCCTGCAACCAATGTATGTGCCCTGTATATGCATGAACATGGTATATGCTTCCACTTATTTGTATCTTCTTCAATTTCTTTCTTCAGTGTCATATAATTTTTCGAGTACATCTTTTATATCCTTGGTTAAATTTATTCCTAGGTATTTAATTTACTTTTTGATGCTATTGTAAATGGGATTGTTTTCTTAGTTTCCCTTTCTGATAGTTCATTAGTGGTATATAAGAATGCAACTGATTTCTGTATATTTATTTTTTATCCTGCGACTTTACTGAATTCATTTATCAGTTCTAATAGTTTTTTGTGTGGAATCTTTAGAGTTCTCTATATACAGTATCATTTCACCTGCAAATAATGACAGTTTTACTTCTTTCTTTATAATTTGGATGCCTTTTATTTAATTTAGTTGTCTTATTGCTGTCAATAGGATTTCCAGTACTATGTTGAATAAACGTGATGAAAGCGGACATCCTTGTTTTATTCCTTTTCTTAAGGGAAACACTTAGTTTTTTCCCATTGAGTATGATGTTGGCTGTAGGTTTGTCATATATGGCCTTTATTATGTTGAGGTATGTCCCTCTATTCCCACTTTGCTGAGAGTTTTTATCATAAATGAGTGATGGATTTATCACATGCTCTTTTTGCATCTATTGATATGATCATGTGACTTTTATCCTTCATTTTGTTTATGTAGTGTATTATGTTTATTGATTCTCAGATATTGTAACAACCTTGCATCCCCAGAGTAAATGCCACTTGATCACTTGATCTTAGCCAAAAGGCCTACAAGCAATAAATTTCACTTGATCATGGTGTATCATCTTTTTAATGTATTGCTGGATCTGATATGCTAATATTTCGTTGAGTGTTTCACAATCTGTTCGTCAGATACATTGGCCTATACTTTTTTTTTTTTTTGCTTTGTAGTGTGTTTATTTGGTTTTGGAGTTATAATAATGCTGGCCTCATAAAATGACTTGGGAGTCTTCCCTCCTTTTGAATTTTTTAAAATAGTTTGAGAAGGATAGTGTTAGTTCTTCTTTGAATTTTTGATAAAATTCACCTGTGAAGCCATCTGGTCCAGGACTTTAGTTTGTTGAGAGGCCTGATGCACGAAATTTGTGCACAGGGGAGGGGGGTGTCCCTCAGCCTGGCCTGCACCCTCTCCAATCTGGGACCCCTCTTGTAATCCAGAACCACTGGCTCCTAAGCGCTCACCTGCCTGCCTGCCTGATGCCCCTAACTGCTCCCCTGACAGCCTGATGGCCCTAACTGCTCTCCCCTCCTGGCCTGATCCCCCTAACTGCCTATCTGCTCTCCCCTCCTGGCCTAAACCCCCTAACTGCCAATCTGCTCTCCCTTCCTCTCCGCACCTTCAGACCCTGGCACAGGAGTGCTGAGAGCTCTCCCCTGAGGCCCCACCCCCATCCTGACGACACCCTCCGGGCTGGGTGGCACCTCGGGCCTATGTGTGCCTCCACCAGGGGGGCCGCCCCCAGCAGCAGCCTCATGTCCCGGTGATGTAAGTCCCTGCCCCTGTCCCCCAGCTCCTGTGCGTGCGCAGCCTGTTGAAGGGTTGTGACTGGGACACCGTTAGGACCAATTAGCATATTACCTCTTTATATATATAGATTCTTGTACTCATTGTGGTCTTTGTTGTTTTTTCTAGTTTCTTTAAATGTAAAGTTAGATTGTTTATTTGACATTTTTCTTGTTTCTTGAGATAGGCCTGCAATGCTATACATTTCCCTTTTAGGACTACTTTTGCTGTGTCCCATAGGTTTGGGGTTCTTGTGTTCTCATTTTCATCTGTTTTCAGGTATCTTTTGATTTTTTTTGTGTGTGTGATATCATTGTTAACCCCTTCATTGTTTAGTAACATGTTATTTAGCTTCCATATCTTTGTGTGTTTTTCATTTTTTTCTTCAATTGATTTCTGGTTTCATACCATTGTCGACAAAAGGATGCTTGATAAAATTTTAATCTTCTTAAATGTATTGAGATGATTTTGTGTCTTAACATGTGGTCTCTCCTGGAAAATGTTCCATGTGCACTTGAAAAGAATGTCTATTCTGCTGCTTTGGGGTGCAATTCTCTGGAGATATTAATTAAATCCATCTGGTCTAGCCTGGCCAGAGTGGCTCAGTTGGTTGAGTGTCATCCTGTGCACTTAAGGTTGCTGGTTTGATTCCCAGTCAGGGCACATACCTGGGTTGTGGGTTCGATCCCTGGTCAGGGCACATAGGGAAGGCAACTGATCAATGTTTCTCACGTCAATGTTTTTCTCTCTCTTTCTCTCCCTTCCTCTCTCTAAGCATGTTCTCGAGTGGGGATTAAAAATAAATAAACTTAAAAAAAAACAGCCCTAGCCAGTTTGGCTCAGTGGATAGAGCATCAGCCTGTGGACTGAAGGGTCCTGGGTTTGATTCCAGTCAAGGGCACATGCCTGGGTTGCAGGCTCGATCCCCAGTAGGGAGAGTGCAGGAGGCAGCCAATCAATGATTCTCTTTCATCATTGATGTTTCTATCTGTCTTTCCCTCTCCCTTTCTCTCTGAAGTCAATAAAAATATAGTTAAAAAAATAAAAATAAAAATCCATCTGTGCTGTTTCCTAGTTGATTTTCTGTCAGGAAGATCTATCCATTGATGTCAATTGGGTGTTAAAATCCCCTACTATAACTGTATTACTGTTGATTTCTCCCTTTATGTTCACCAAGATCTGCTTTATATATTTTGGTGCTCCTGTGTTCAGTGTATAAATATTTACAAGGGTTATATCCTCTTGTTTGATTGATATCTTTATCAGTATGTACTGTCCTCCTTTATTTCTTATTATAGACTTTGTTTTTAAGTCTATTTTGTCTGATATGAGAATTGCTATCCTAGCTTTTTTCTTTCATTTTCATTTGCATGAAATATCATTTCCCATCTCTTTACTTTGAGTCTGTGTGTATTATTTGTTCTGAGATACGTCTCTTATGGACAGTATATATATATATATATATATATATATATATATATATATCTTGTTTGCTTATCCATTCAGCTACCCCGTGTTGTTTGATTGGATCACTTAGGCCACTTACATTTCAAGTGATTATTGATAGGTACGTATTTATTGCCATTTTATCTTTATAACTATGTTCATCTGTGGGTTTTCTTTTTCTTCTTCTTCTTAAAGAAGACCCTTTAACATTTTCTGTAATACTGATTTGGTGATAATAAACTCCTTTCGCTTTTTCTTCTCTGGAAGTTCTTTATCTCTCCTTCCAGTTTAATTTTTTGTTGTTGTTTTAAATCCTTACCCAATGATATTTCTCCATTGATTTTTACAAAAAGTGGAAAGGAGGGAGGGAGAGGGAGAAACATGGATGTGAGGGAGACACATCGATTGGTTGCCTCCTGCACAAGCCCCGACTGGGCCCGGAATCAAATCTATAACCCAGGTACGTGCCCTTGACCAGGAATTGCACCCGAGACCCTTTGATCTGAGGGCTGATGCTCTAACCCAGGGGTCCTCAAACTTTTTAAACAGGGGGCCAGTTCACTGTCCCTATGCACACTGCACATATCTTATTTTGAAGTAAAAAAACAAAATGGGAACAAATACAATATTTGTATTTGCATGTGGCCCGCGGGCCGTAGTTTGAGGACCCCTGCTCTAACCCCTGAGAGAAACTGGCCAGGGCTTAGTTTAATTTTTTAAAATATTATTGATTTTCTTTTTGAGAGAGGAAGGGAGAGTGAAAGCAATGTGAGAGAGAAACATTGATTGGTTGCCTCTTGCACACACCCGAACCAGGAATTGAACCTACAACCTGGATTTGCCCTGACTGGGAATCGAACCCACCACCCTTTGGTGTATGGGACGATGTTCCAACCAACTGAGCTACACCAGCCAGGGCTTTCCTTCGAATTTTTTTTTTTTGCTTTTTTTTTTCTTTTTTTTTATTGATTTTTTACAGAGAGGAAGGGAGAGAGATAGAGAGTTAGAAACATCGATGAGAGAGAAACATCGATCAGCTGCCTCCTGCACATCTCCCACTGGGGATGTGCGCGCAACCCAGGTACATGCCCTTGACCGGAATCGAACCCGGGACCCCTCAGTCCGCAGGCCGACGCTCCATCCACCGAGCCAAACCGGTTTCGGCTTTCCTTCGAATTTAAATAATAGCCTTGTTAGGTAAAGCAGTCTTGTGTGTCCGTGATTTTCATCACTTTGAATATTTTCTGCCGATCCTTTCTGGTCTGAAATGTTTCTGTTGAGAAATCTTCTCATAGTCTTAGGGGAGCTCCCTTGTAAGTAATTAACTATATTTCTCTTGATGCTTTTAAGATTTTCTTTTTGTCTTTAACGTTTGCCATTTCAGTTATGCTATATCTTGGTGTGGGCCTCTTTGGGTTCATCTTGTTTGGGACTCTCTGCACTTCCTGGACTTGTGTCTTTTCCTTCACTAGGTTAGAGAAGGTTTCAGTCATTATTTCTTCAAATAAGTTTTCAATTCTTCTGGTACTTCGATTATGCAGATTTTGTTAATCCTCACCTGAGGATATGTTTTCCATTGAGTTTTAGAGAGACAGGAAGGGAGGAAAGGGGGGGGGGGGGAGAGAAACTTTGATGTGAAAGAGACACACTGATTGGTTGCCTCCCACATGCACCCCGACAGGGGATGGAACCTGCAACCCAGGTATGTGCCCTTGACCAGAGTTGAACCTGCTAACCTTTGGTGCATGGGCTGACACTCTAACCACAGAGCACACTGGCCAGGGCTAACCTTGTTTTTTAAAAGCTTTTTTCTTTTACTGCTCTGATCCAGTGTTTTTTGCTATCTTGTCCTCCAAATGGCTGAGTTGATCCTCTGCTTCATTTAACCTACTGTTTATTCCTTCTAGTATATTCTTCAATTCTTGTATTTTTCATTTCTGACTGGTTCTTTTTTAAAAAATATATATATATTTTATTGATTTTTTACAGAGAGGAAGGGAGAGGATAGAGAGTGAGAAACATCGATGAGAGAGAAACATCGATCAGCTGCCTCCCGCACATGTCCCGCTGGGGATGTGCCCGCAACCCAGGTACATGCCCTTGACCGGAATCGAACCCGGGACCTCTCAGTCCGCAGGCTGACACTCTATCCACTGAGCCAAACCGGTGCTGGCTGACTGGTTCTTTTTTATGGTTTCTATGTTCATTTTCCTGCTGCTGAAGTTCTCACTAAGTTCTTTGAGCATCCTTATAACCATGTTTCTTGAACTCTATATCTGATAAATGGCTTGTCCACATTTCATTTAGCTTTATTTTTTGGAGATTTTTCCTGTTCTTTCACTTGGGGCATGTTTCTTTGTCTCTCCATTTGGGCTACCTCTTTGTGTTTGTGTCTGTGTATTAGGTAGATCTGCTATGACTCCCAGTGATGACAGGGTGGCCTTGTGTAGTAGATGTCCTAGGGGACCCAGTAGTAAAATCTCTTTGATCACCTATGCTGGGTGCTCCAGGCGTGTTCCTATGGAGGTTATGTGGGCCGTCCTGTTGTAATCGAGTCTTCATTGTTTTTGGCCCACTCATGAGTGGGGTCGACCTCAGGATGGCTGACTGTGAGGACCAACCCCAACCATGGTTTAGGGGTGCTGTGCAGGTGCTGACCCCACAAAGCAGACTCTCCACAGCAAAGGTCTGATGCCTGCCAAGAGCCCCCTTCGGCTATGTCTCTTGCGAAGCTTATTTGATCCTGCTCTGATGTTTTCTAAAGCTGGCACCTGTGGGTGTTGGTTCTGGACCCTCTTAGGATGGATTCGGGGGCATGTCAGTGTCAGATGTTGCCTGTCACTGGCCCTGAGCCACCTGTTTGGAGCTACAAAGTGATCCACGTTTTGTGGCTGCCTCTGCTGGGCCTGGGTGTGTGTGGGAAGGACCAAGATGAGCACCAAGTTTGGTTTTTACCTGCACCAGGCCTGGGGGCAGATCAACAAAATTCCCAAGGACCCCTGAGATTCACCTCCATCTGCCTTTGCCTGCATGGTGCCTATTAGGTTCAGTTACAGAAAGAACCTCTGGCAGGATTCAGGTTGCATGAAGCAGGTTCTCAGTGAGTTACCAGGTAATGGCGAGTGGTGTTCACCAGACTGATGCAGGTTCAAACTCCTTACCAGTGCAGGGCCTGAGGCCACTCAGCAGAAGTCCCAGGTTGCACCAAGTCTAGCTGCCACCAGTTGGGTCCCACAGACCTTTGTGGTGGGCGAGGTCTCAGGGAATTATCAGGATGAGGCCAGCAGAGGTTATCAGGCCCAAACAGACCATGATTTGGCCATGAAGGGAGGGCTGTGCACCGGGCAGGCGGGTGAGGGAAAATGGTCATGTCCCAGAGCCACACAACTCAGTCTGTCCCCAATTCTGCCTGCATCTCATGGAGCATCCGAGCTTGGCAGGGTGGGTCCACCAGGAATCAGGAAGGTGGGCTGGTGGGAGCCTGGGTGTTGGGGCCAGTGGATCTCCTGTGAGGGGGAGGTGCCAGTGTGCTCGTGGGAAGATGGGGAGAAAGGGCCCCACCCCAGAGCCACACAACTCAAGAGTCTGCCTGTACCTCCACACCACAGGCCTAGTCAGCTGACTCCCTCGAAGGGCATGAACTCTGCAGGCTGGGGCAACAAGGAATTTGGAGGGTGGGCCTATTGCATTCCTCAAGGCTGATGCCCTAAGGAGGGGAATTTTCCACCCAAGAAAGATGGCATCTTTGGTGTGGGAGAGGGACTCAGCACAGGGATCCTGGTGGCTATCCCTTCAGCTCACCCCCCGGAGTCACAAAACCCAGTCTCTCATCACACAACTCTAGTGTGCTCTACCCTCCCTCCACTGGAGCTCAGAGTGAGTGGCTGCGAACAAAATTTTGTGTACTTGGCCTTTTAGAGGGCACCTGTGTCTTTATCATCTCTCCCTCGTGAAGAGAAATCCCTGCTGATTTTCACAACCAGATGTTATATGGATGCCTCTTCTGGCTCTGGTGTTCTGGGCTGGGGAGACTGACATGGGCTTGAGACCCCTCGCTCCTCAGGGGGAGCCTTTGCCGCTGAAATATCCCTCCAGAATCCTAGCAGCAGCCTGTGGGAGCGGCGTCCTTTTCACATCTACGTGTTTCCTACCAGTCTTCTTGTGGCTTCTCCTATAAATCCATGGTTATAAGACTTCTGTTCAGCCCTGACCGGTTTGGCTCAGTGGATAGAGTGTCAGCCTGCAGACTGAGAGGTCCCAGGTTCGATTCTGGTCAAGGGCATGTACCTGGGTTGCAGGCACATCCCCAGTGGGAGGTGTGCAGGAGGCAGCTGATCGATGTTTCTCTCTCATCGATGTTTCTAACTCTCTATCCCTCTCCCTTCCTCTCTGTAAAAAAATCAATAAAAAAAATATATATTTTATATATTTTAAAAAGACTTCTGTTCAGCTAGTCTGCAGTTGGTTATTCAGATTGATTGTTCCACATTTTAGTTGTAATTCCAGTTTGGTCCTGGGAGAACATGAGAGTAGCTTCCACCGACTCTGCCACCATCTTGGATCTTCTTCTGTTATACACACACACACACTGAGTGGCCAGATTATTATGACTGGGAGATTATTATGACCATCCCATCAGTACTTCGTTGGGCCACCTTTTGCCTTCAATACTGCAGCGATTCTTCTTGCCATTGACTCCACAAGATGTTGAAAGGTGTTGCAAGGAATCTGACACCATGCCTGATGAGTAGCACTGTCCAGTTCTGTGAGATTTGATGGTTGTGGAACCAGCTGCCTGATGGCTCTTTTAACTTTGTCCCACAAACGCTCAATTGGATTGAGATCTGGTGATTGTGGGTAAAGCAAGGTAAAGTCTCCCTCATGTTCTTGCACTGTGGCATGGTGCATTGTCTTGTTGGAAGAAGCCATCTCCATTGGGATACGCCATCAACATGATAGAATGAACCTGATCAGCAACGATACTTAGGTATGTTGTGCTATTCAGACGTTTATAATGGTCTGGCCCTCTAGCAACTTCAGTGCGAAATTATAGCTAATTTGCCTACAAACATCAGGTGGTCATAATAATCTGGCCACTATCTACACTAATAAAAGACAAAGATGCTAATTGACCATACCTTCGCTATGCCCAAGCCACGCCCACCAGCCAATCAGAGCGACTATATGCAAATTAACCCAACCAAGATGGCACGGCCAGCAGCCAGGGAGCTGGAGCAACAGGAGGCTTGGTTGCCCTGGCAATGGAGGAAGCCAAGCTTACCGCCTGCTCTGGCTGGCTGTGGCTTCCGCAAAAGGCAACAAAGTTTCAATTATAGAAGCTAAGTAAATCCCAGATACCTGCTTCCAGACAGCCTCCACTGGGAGCTTGGGTGGCTGGGGGCCATGGCCAGCCTGCAAACAGCCATCAGCCCCTCACCCAGGATGGCCACACCCTCATGGGGTGAGGGTCCCTGCTGGGGGCCTTGGCCAGCCTGCAAACAGCCATCAGCCCCTCACCTGGGCTGTCCAGGCATCCCAGGGGGGATCCCCACCCTGAAGGGGCATTGGCCAGCTTGCAAACAGTCATCAGCCCCTCACCCAGGCTGGCCAGGCACCCCAATGGGAACCCCCACCCTCATGCACCAAAGGTTAGCAGGTTCAACTCTGGTCAAGGGCAAGTACGTGGGTTGCAGGTCCCATCCCCTGTTGGGGTGCATGTCATTCTAAACTGTAGCTTTCATTTAGGTGACTTCCCTGTCAATATATGCAGTGGATCTTTTTAGCTCGACATAAGGCACACGGGCGGAAAACCACATGGAGGAAAGTGACGATGCTGAGTTTGGTCTTGACCCTGTTGGGTTACAGGAGTCTCAGAGGCACCCTAGAGGAGGTGTTAAGTGGATATTGGGGCAAGTGTTGGGGTCCAGCCCCAGCAGGTCCAGGGGTTCCCAAAGGTGTGGACGGAGTCGGCGAAGAAGGAAGGACACGGAGGCAGCGTTCAGTTGATCAGCATAGTTGGGTTCTCTCTTTATTGTCCTGTTACATCTCTATTTATACCATTTGATTCTATAAGCATCCCTCTATAATCACATCATGATATGTTTTGGGTAACTGTTCTACAGTTCCTTGTTTCTTATCTGATCTTTGCCAAAAATCCTGTCTCTATCCAGTTCTGTTGAGTTTAATCCTGTCTAGGTTAATCTCTGTGTTCCATTATAAGGGCTGTTCCAAGGTCACTATTCTACTGCTCTACTGATAAGTTACAAGGAAGTGACTGAAGGAGATTATCCTACCCAGTAAAGGTTATGTCTTCCCAGCCCCGCTGCTTGCCTTCCCTGGGACTGCCCTGTGTCGGTGGGTCTCCAGGGGTATGGGCTTTGGTGCTTTCCCTGGTGGGCAGACCCCTGGGGATGTGGGCCCAACAAGTCCCAAATTTATTGCCAACAGTCTTAGTCCAAGTTCTTCATAAGTAGTACATGGTATTTCTGTAACACTAGGGGGTTTCACTGATTTATTCTCTTCCTTAGTCCTATTAACCCTAACTCCAGGGAAAAATCCTCACCTGGGGAAACAACCTTTCTCGGGGAGGTGGTCCTGGTTAAAACACATAGCGCTAAGAGGGGGAGCAAACATATGCCATTCACGCCAGGTCCCTTGAAACATAAGCTGTGCAGATGTTTCTTCCCTGCAGCGACTGTGTCAAGCAGCAAGGGTGGACCGGCTTCCAGCAAATTCCCCCATTTTTATTTTTTAAATGACAGCGCGTGTAAATCAGCAGCCACCTCTCGGATTGGGTTAAGACTCGGAAGAAGACTTGTTTGTGACTTTGCCAACAGGTCAGTCCGAGGCTTAACCCTATATCGGCTCCCCACAGGCAAGGGAGGCTGGAGTGACAGGATAGGTCTAGACGGGAGCATACATGCCTGGGCCTCTGGCGGCATACCTAGAGGCATACGGTATGTGTGCATGTATGTGTGTAACAATGCTATAGGTGTGATGAGGTCCCTTGAAAAGTGGGGTGGTGGCGTCTAGAGGGTTGTTTTCAAACTTTAGGGTACTTCAGAATGACGATGAAGGGCTTGAAAAATGCAGATTCATGAGACCCTTCCCCAGAGTTGTTAGTACAGTAAAATCGGAATAGCTTGCATGGCTAGGAGAATTTGCATTTCTACCCAGCTACCAGATGATACTGAATCTATTGGTCCTAGTACCACACTTTGAGAACCACTGATCTAGCGTAAGGAGAGGGAGACCAGGGCTTGACTGGGGCGCTCCAACATTTATTAAGCCGGGAGCAGAGGTGAGACCTTGAGGGAGACAGGAAGTTTGGAAAAACAAAGGACCACCCCAGCCTGCTGATGGAGAGCGGCCGCAGGTGAAGATGCAGCGGTCCCAGGACTACATCTCCCAGACTGCCCCGCACCGGCTCGTGCCCGCCCCCTGCAGGCGGCACCAGCGGCGCCGGGAGCATCCCTGTCACTTTTCGCGGAGCATCCTGAGCGCGGGAGCCGTGCGAGACCGGTGAGTGGGCGCCGCGCTGGCCGCCGGCGGCTCTACGCCACAGCCTCGTCGTCTTCCCCGGGTCGGCGGGCAAGCGCGGGGCCCGGGTTCCGGGCGCGGGGGCGCAGGACTGCCCCTGGGAGAGGGAGGGCGGGCAGCGGTGGGCGCCGCGGCGGCTCCGGCTCTTCAACCTTCCCCGACGCCCTCTTCTCCACCCTCCCGCCCGCCCGGCGGGTTCTGCCTCCAGCCCGGGACGAACGTCCAGCCCCGTCCTGCCCACCCAGCCGGGGGCGCGAGGCCGGGCTGCAGGTGGCAGCGGCCGGTGGGCGTCCTCTCCGCGCCCGCCCGTGGTTTGGCGCAGGAGCCCAGGACCGAGGACCCGGGGACTCGCGGCGATTGCGGCCGGAGAGACGCCCCCGCCCTCGCTGTGGTGGGACAGGTGCGTGGGCGCACCCGCCGGGGCCCCCAGCCCTCCTGGGGTGTCCGGGGTGCGGTGTGATGTCCGCGATCCAAGCCTTGGCCGGCCCGGGAGGGGCGCGGGCTGCGCCCCGGGGTCAGCGGGGTGCGCGGCGCAGAGCCCCCGGCGCGCTCTGGGGACCTGGACGTTGGTGCTGCGAGGCTGTCGGGAGCGTAGGAACAACCTCCTCAAAGACCTTGAAAGCAACATTCGTTTTATGTGCTTATATTTTAAAGGCAGTGTGACCGAATGCCTGTTTTATTTTGTGGAGCTGCGTTTGCCGGTGCGCACGTTTATGTAATGAGCCGTTCTCGGCTGAAAGATGCCGCTGGGAAGGTGCTCTCCTCGCCCTCTGCCGGGGCTGTGTCGGCGGGCGGCGAGCGTCCCTCAGCGACTGCGCCAGCTGCAGGCAGGAGATAACGTGTTTTAGAACAAATTTCGGGTTCAGGAGATTTTTGTTATCCAGTTTCAAATACGATGTCATTTCCACACTGAGATGTGGGGGGAAGGGCGAACAGGAGCGCGTCAGTCCTAGTACATATCTTGCTCCACAGAAAGACCTTTCAGGGCTCCCGCGCAGCGCAGGCACCTCTAGCTGGGGAGCCAGCGCTAGGCGCGCGATGAGCTCCCACTGAAGCTCTGCCGGTTGTAACAGTTTGTCAGTTGATTTGTTGGGCTGTTCTAGGCAGACAGTCCTGTCTTCTACTAAGAAGCAGAAGTTACCTCTTCCTAACATTTGTGCTTCTTATTTCTTGTCTTCCAACCACCACCCTCTCTCTACAGTGTTGCCCATTAACGTTAAATAGGATATTTTTGTTTTAGCCTTGATTTTAGGGGAATGCTCCCACTGTATCTTCATTAGTATATTCTTTGTCATATTAAGTAAGTAATTATGTCTAATTACTAAGAATTTTAAAAGTCAGGGTTACGTGTTGATCCCCCCCATGCTTTTACATAATATGTATTGATATGACCATGTAGTTTTCTTCTTAAAATTAACATAAGTGATTATACTGCTAGATAGTCTGTCTCTAAAATCCTAGGATAATTTAAAATGCTCTATTGGGTTGTATGAGAGATTCAAGTCGATAACATTTTATTTAGGATTTTGGTATCCAGTCACCTCCCATTTGGCTTAGCTCTTCAAATTAAACATTATTGCTGTTATTATTATTTTCTAAGTCAGTAATTATTAGCTTTAATTACCTGTTTACTATTTTCTTCCTTCCTTTTTTTTTTTTTTTTAAGAGAGAGTGGAAGGGAGAGGGAGAGACAGAGAGAAAACATCAATGTGATGTGAGAGAGACACATTGATTGGTTGCCTCCACACATGCCCTGCCGACGGCCGGGTATTGAGCCTGCCACCAAGGTACGTGACCTTGACCAAAATCGAACCCAGGACCCTTCACATTTTCTGTTTCTTCTTGATTCAGTCATGGAAGACTGTATGTTTCTAGGAATATGTTCATTTCCTCCAGATTGTCCAATTTGTTGGCATATAGTTTTTTACAATGTTTTCTTACAATCCTTTGTATTTCTGTGGTGTCTGTTGTCACTTCTCTTCTTTCATGATTATATTTATTTGGATCCTCTCTCTTTTTTTCTTGAAGAACCTAATTAAAGGTTTTTTTTTTTCCTTTTTTCCTTCAAGGGACCAGTTCTTTGTATTGTTGATCTTTTGTATTTTTTTTTACTCTATTTTGTTTATTTTTTCTTTGATTTTTATTATTTCCTTCCTTCTACTTATTTTGTTGTTCTTTTCTATTTCCTTTAGATATAGGGTTAGATTGTTAGAGTTTCTTTGTTTCTTGCTGTAGGCCTATACTGCTGTGAATTTCCCTCTTAGGTCTGCTCTCACTGTGTTCCATAAATTTTGGGTCATTGTGTTTTCATTTTCATTTGTCACAAGGTATCTTTTGATTTCTTTCTTCACCTCATTGTTAACCCAGTCATTGTTTAGTTGCATGTTATTTAACGTGTGTGTTTGTGTGTGTGTGTGTGTGTGTGTGTTTCAGGTTATTTTTTTCCTTTTATAATTGTTTTCTGGTTTAATATCATTGTGGCCAGAGAAGATGCTTGATATGATGTTAGTCTTCTTAAATTTATTGAAATTTGTTTTGTGACCTAACATGTGGTTTATCTTGGAAAATGTCCCTTGTGCACTTGAGAAGAATGTATATTCTGCTGCTTTGAGATGAAATGCTCTAAAAATATCAATTAAATCCATCTGATCTAATGTGTCATTTAAGGTTGCTGCTTCCTTGTTGATTTTCAGTCTGAAAGCTCTCTCCATTGATAACAATGGGGTGTTATGTCCCCTACTAAGACCGTATTACTGTAGCTCTCTTTTCTTATCTGTCAATATTTGCTTTATATATTTAGATGCTCCTGTGCTTTCCAGGGTTATATCCTCTTGTTGGATTGTTACCTTTATCATTACGAAGTATCCTTCTTTGCCTCATATGCTAGTCTTTGTTTTAAAGTCTGTTTTACCTGGTGTAAGAATTGCTATCCCGGGCTTTTCTTCTGTTTCCATTTGCATGAAACATCTTTTTCCATCATTATACTTTCAGTCTGTGAGTGTGTTTTGATCTAAAGTGGGTCTCTTACAAGGAATGTATGGGTCTTGTTTTCTTATTCACTCAACTACCCTATGGCTTTTGATTAGAGCATTTAGTCCATTTACATTTAAAGTGATTATTGATTGCTATGTAGTTATTGCCATTTTATTATTCACATTTATGTGTTTTTTTTTCTTGTTCTTAAAGAAGTCCCTTTAACATTGCTTGTAGTACTGGTTTGGTGGTGATGAACTTTCTTTAGCTTTTTCTTTCTGGGAAGCTCTTTTTTTTTTTTTTAAATGATGATAGCCTAGTTGGATGGAGTAGTCTTGGTTGTAGGTCCTTGCTGTTCACCACTTTGAATATTTCATGCCAATTTCTTGTGGCCTGAAAAGTTTCTGTTGAGAAATGTGCTCATAGTCTTATGGGAGCTCCCTTGTATATAACTAACTGCCTTTCCCTTGCTGCTTTTAAGAATCTCTATTTTTAACCTTTGCCATTGTAATTATAATGAATCCTGGTATGGATCTCTTTGGGTTCATCTTGTTGTGTCTCTGCACTTTCTGGGCTTGTATGTCTATTTCCTTTGCCAGTTTAGGGCAGTTTTCAATCATTATTTCTTCAAATAAGTTCTCAATTCCTTGCTCTCTCTCTAGTTCAGTACCCTTTCAATGCTAATGCTGTTATGCTTGGTGTTGTCCCAGAGTCCCTTAAACTATCCTCATTTCTTTTTGAAAAATATTTTTTCCTATTTGCAGTGTCGATTGGGGGTTTTCTGCTACATTGTTTTCCAAATTGCTGATTTGATATGGTTCATCTAATCTGCTGTTGATTCCTTTTAGTGTATTCTTTATTTTAGTTTTCACTGGTTCTTTTGGCTGCATTCTTGAATTTTGGCTTCACTAGGTTTTTCTAGTCCATTTATTTAAAAGTTATTTTTACATTTGTTCTTGAAATTTTAAAAGATGTTTTTATATCTGGGATGTTTTGGGATCTCTATTCTGCCATATTGCTGAAATAAAGATGAATATTAAAAACAGATTTGTCAGTTTTGTGACCTTTCTCTGGACCCTGAATATATTGGGTACAAAGTTCTATATTTATCTTAATTATAATTTATGTTCTCTGTATCAACTTATTTTTGTTTGTTTGAACTGTTGATTCTGAGAGTTGTGTTAAAGACTTCCACTATGATTCCTATTTGGTTTTTTTAATTTTTATTTTATCAGTTTTTGATACGTATATGCTATGTTTTTAGATGCTTAAAACTTCATAGTTTTTGTATCCTCATGAACTGACCTTTTGGGAATAAAATAGTCATCTTAATAGTTTTTATTTTAGTTATATTTTGTTTGATATCACTATTGCTACACCACTTTGTTTTTGTTAGCATTTATATGGAATATCTTTTTCCATTCATTAATTTTCAATTTTTTGTGTGTTTTGTTTTAGTTGTAAGTCTTATGATTAGCTTGTAAGTTAGATTTTTTTTCTTACTTAATGTTTGTCCTTTTTTTGTTAATCCTCACCCAAGGATATTTTTTCCATTGATTTTAGAGAGAGGAAAGAGAGAGGGGGGGGGAGAGACAGAGAGAGAAACGTCAATATGAAAGAGACACATTGATTGGTAGCCTCCCGCACGTGCCCCAACCAGGGGCCCTGGATTGAACCTGCAACCTAGGTACATGCCCTTGAACTGGAAATCGAACCTATGACCCTTGGGTGCATGTGCCAATGCCCTAACTGTTAAGTGAGGCATGATCTCCCCGTGAGTGTGCAGAGGGAGTGCGGTGTGGCCCACGAGAGAGGAAGGGTGAGTGACAGAGCACGAGTCCAAAGGTAACTGTTTAGGGCAGGCGTCCCTGCTGCTAAACACATCACCATGAGAAATGAGAGGTGACCCTCCGGACTGGGCATCCCCAATCCAGAAGGATCCAAAGCCGAACGGCTGAGGAGGCTTCTGGCCCAGCGCTAGGACTTTTGAGACAAGAGACTTTCAAGAAGTCAGTGAGAGAGAGTGGGCACAAGACCCGAGACGAAGGGAATTGTGGGACGTCACTCACCTAGAGGAGACTGGCTAGTGTGGGATGGAGGGTCAGCAATGGAGGAGGAGAGATTCCTGATCCGCGTCCTCCTTGGCTGGTTCAGGAGGGCCCGTAAGGGAGGGAGGCCTAATTGAGGCTGGCAATCCAGTCACCCAAGGAGGATTCGGAGGTAAGTCCAGGTCGAGCTGCCGCTGCCTACTGCTCTCAAAGTAGCAAACTCGGGGTGACCAAAGCTGGGGCAATGGTCCCCCATCCCTGTGGAACCCTCCCAGGTTTTGGCACCAAATGTTAGGGTCTCCAAAAGAGGAATGCACAAGTCCAAATTGGTAAGGGATTATAAATTTACTAGAGGCCTGATGCACGAAATTCATGCAAGGGGCTTGGCCCTTGTAGCCCCTTGCAGCCTTGGCCGGCCCTCACAGCCCTGGCTTCGTCTGGAAGGTTGTCTGGATGGTCGTCTGGAAGGATGTCCAGATGGTCGTTCTGCTGTTCGGTCTAATTAGCATATTAGCTCTTTATTATATAGGATTAGGTCATTTGGATATCAGATGGGCTGAGCCCCTAAATGGTGCCAGCCCCCAAAGACAAGGAGTCAGGGGTTTTTAAAGAACTCTAGGCGGGCTTTTTCTGGGTGGAGGATTCTCTGTGCAGGTCCGGATTCTGGGAAACTCTGGAGGGGAGAGATAATGGTCTCAGCAAGTGGAATGTCCATTGTGAAGTGGCCTGAAGGGGAGTTCCCAGGGGAGGGGTATCGATTCAGTTATTTGATCAGACCTAACACTAACCACTTGATAACACCAGCCAGGGCTGTTTGTCTTTTTGCTTTTTTAAGTGTGGTAAAATATACATAATATAGAATTTATCACCTTAATCATTTTTTAAGTTCACTAGTGTTAAGTATAGTGACATTGTTTGCAGTCAATCTCCAGAACTTTTCTGTCTTGCAGAATCGGATCTCTATACCCATTAAACAGCAACAGCTCCTGGTATCACTATTCTACTTCCTGTCTGTGTGATTTTGGCTACTTAAGTACCTCATATAAGTGGAATCATAAGTATTTGTCTTTTTCTGACTGGCTTATTTAAGTGAGCATAATATCTGAAGACTCATTCATGTTGTAGCACAAAGAATATATGTACTTGTAAATGTAATAGATATTTCAAGTTGTCCTTCATAGAAGTTATCAATATATATCCTAGTAGCAAAAATGCTAATTTCCTTACATTCTCACTAACATGGTGATGTTAACATGCCATGCTGATAGGTAAAATATATTCATAATTTTAATTTGCATTTCCTTTATGAAGAGTGAGGTTGAGCATCATATATGTTGAAGAGCCATCTGTATTTTCTGTGATTTATGTATTGCCTTTGCACATTTTTATTTGGGGTTAATGGTGTTTTTTTTCTTGGGTTTGTAGGAATCCTTTACATATAAAAAAATCACTCTTTCTCTGGATATGAGTAAATGTATCAGTTCACTCAGTGGTGTTTATTTAACTGTGTGCTGTGTTTAAGTATTCAGAAAGATTTGGTTTTATGTAGTTGATTTTTTTTCTTTAATAGCTCTTGCATTTTCCTATTATAAACAGAAAAACCTTCCCCATTCTAACTGTAAAGATTCTCCTGTGTTTTCTTTTGCTGGTTACTTCAGGTTCTTCTTTGAAGTATTTGGTATTGCTGGAGTCTATTTTGGTATAAGGATTAAAACAGGGTGCTCACCTATACTTTTTCCAGATGCCTGCGCAGCTGTCTCACACCATTTATTGAGTCCATCCATCCTTTCCTTTGGAATACCAGCTTTATCAGTATATTAAATTCCTGCATGTGTTTGGACCTAGTTCTTCTTCTTTTTTTTATTCTGTGGTTCATCTGTTTGTCTATTTATGTACCACTATCAAAACTTCAAAAAATCTAGGCTTATCCTATCTAATAAAAGAGAAACATGGTAATTAACCGTAACTTCGCTACACTTCCCATTGGCTAATCAGGGCGATATGCAAATTAACTGCCAACCAAGATGGCGTCCGGCAGCCAGGCAGCTGAAGCGAACAGGCGGCTTGCTTGCTCCAGTGATGGAGGAAGCCAAGGTTCCCTGCCTGCCGCTGCCGGCCTCTGAGCTGCTCTCTAAGAAACATTGTTGCAAATATAGAAGCTAAACATTCCCCAGAAACCTGCTTTCAGCCATCAGAGCTGGAGTGAGCAGGATCAAAACAATGTTGCAATTATAGAACCCAAACAAACCCTAGATTCCTGCTTTCAGCAGCCGAGGCCTCAAGCTGGAGCCGGCCCCAGAGCTAAAGCCGTCTCTCAGCTCCAGTGACAGCCATAGAAGGTAAATAAATCCCAGAATAAAAAAAAAAAGAAAGAAAAAAGGAGAGGTTGGGAGCTTCAGTTGCCCACCAGCCTGAAAACGGCCCTCAGCCACCCTGAAGGGGGTGTGACCAGCTGCAAACAGCCATCATCCCCTCATCCAGGCTGGCCAGGCACCCCAGTGGGGACCCCCACCCTGAAGGGGGTGTGACCAGCTGCAAACAGCCATCATCCCCTCATCCAGGCTGGCTAGGCACCCCAGTGGGGACCCCAACCCTGAAGGCGGTGTGACCAGCTGCAAACAGCCATCAGCCCCTTATCCAGGCTGGCCAGGCACCCAAGCGGGACCCCCATCCTGATCCGGGACACCCTTCAGGGCAAACCAGCCGGCCCCCACCCATGCACCAGGCCTCTATCCTATATAGTAAAAGGGTAATATGCCTCCTGGCACCGGGATCAGCGGAGCCACGAGACCTCCCGGCTTGGGATCAGTGGAGCCACGAGGCCTCCTGGCCTCTGGAGCAGCGTGACAGGGGGCAGCGCCCAAACCCCCGATCGCCCTGCGGCTCTGTGTGTGACAGGGGGTGGGGCCACAACCTCCCTATCCGCCCTGCTCTGTTCCTGATAGGAGGCGGCGCCCCAACTCCCCAATTGGCCCTACTCTGAGCCTGACCAGGGGTTGCACCTAGGGATTGGGCCTGCCCTCTGCCACCCGGGAGCGGCCTAAGCCAGCAGGTCATTATCTCCCGAGGGGTCCCAGACTGTGAGAGGGCACAAGTGGGGCTGAGGGACACCCCCCCCCCCCACCCCCCCACGCCAGTGCACAAATTTTTGTGCACCGGGCCTCTAGTAATATATATATTTGTTGTTGTTGTTAATCCTCACCCGATGATATTTTTTCCACTGATTTAGAGAGAGTAGAAGGAAGGGAGGGAGTGAGGGGAGAGAGACAGAGAGACAAAGAAAGGAGAGAGAGAGAGAGAGAGAGAAACATCGATGTGAGAGAGACAAATCGATTGGTTGCCTCCTGCACATGCTCAGACCACGGCCAGGATCCAACCAGCAACCGAGGTGCATGGCCTGGACCCAAAATCGAACCTGCGGCCTTCAGTGTGTGGGCTGATGCTCTAACCTCTGAGCAACACGGGCCAGGGCTAGGCTTCTAATATTTTTTTAAATACTAATTTAATAAAATTATTTTGGAGAGAAGTCATGTTGAAATATTTTAGTAATATCTTCACAGTGATGTTTTGGATGATTCTTCTGAGCATAATCTGCTCATTGTTACTTGATAAGATTACTTGCTTTGAATTGATTTTGCTGATGTAACTAAGGACTTTTGGTTGGTTATTCTACATTCTCTTTCCCCTGCTCCCCAGTGATATAGGAAATGAATACAGATTGGAAGAGGAAACTCGGATTTTTGTTGTTGTTCTGGACTATTGTGACACTAATTTAGGCTCATACTTGATATTTTCACTTTAATAAGCATCCCGTTTTAGTGAAACTGGTCATGGATATTCTCCAGGAAAAAAATTAGTACTATTTTTTAGACAGATGAATGCATAAGCTGGTAAAGAGGAACTTTCTTTTTTAATTTAAAAAATTTTTATTTATTTTTTATTTTTAAAAATCCTTATCCGAGGATGATGTTTTCATTGATTTTAGAGAGATAGGAAGGAAGGAAGGGAGGGAGGGGAAGAGGAAGAGAGTGAGGGGGGAGAAAAGAGGGAGGGAGAGGAGGAGAGAGAAATATCGATGTGAGAGAGAAACATCGACTGGTTGCCTCCTACATGCACCCTGACCAGGGCATTGAACCTGCAACTTGGGTATGTGCCCTGACCAGGAATTGAACCTGTGACCCTTGGGTGCATGGGAGGATGCCCAACCAACCGAGTCACACCGGGCAAGGCAAGAGGAACTTTTTCAGGCATATTTTCAGAGTTATAGAAGCATGTCTTTGTGGTTATGATCTTATAGCACAGTATGTCCCAAATAAGCACTTGGGTATTTCTTTAAAAACGTTATAATTGAATTCTGTCTTGACCTTATCAAATACTGTCTTTAAAAATGTATATTTAGCCCAGCTGGTGTGGCTCAGTAGTTGAGCATTGACTTATTAACCAGGAGGTCACGGATTGATTCCCAGTCAGGACACATGGCTGGATTGTGGTTTTTTTCCCCAGTAGGGGGCGTGCAGGAGGCAGCCGATCAATGATTCTCTCTCATCATTGATGTTTCTCTCCCTCTCCCTTCCTCTCTGAAATCAATAAAAATATATTTTTAAATGTATATTTATATAAGCATTTGCTTTAGTGCCTTTTCTTTTAAATTTCATTCTTTTGTTAATTCAACAATTTTTAATTGATTATCTACTCTGCTAACTAATGTTCTAGGTACTGATAATCAATGGGGAATGAAACAGACAAGGACCCTCCTCTCCTTGAGTTTGTAATCTAGTGGGGAGATAGGCAATAAATAAGAAAATTTTAGATAGTGATTCGTTTTTATGGAGAAAATAAAGCAGAGGCATGATAGTGAATGGCATTGGGATAATACCTGGTAATGTTTGAGAGACCAGTCAGGAGCCGAAAACCAGGATTACAGGCTTTATTAGGGGAAAGAGACCTGCCGGGCTGTCTCGCAATGGGAGAGCAGCAACCCGTGCAGAGGTGGGCACGCCTTTTGAGGGGCAGAATGGGAAGGAATGGGGGCTTAGTGTACTCGGTGTGTGCTGATTGGTGGCTTAATGTATGGTCCATACAGGAACAAGGGCTTAGGGTATTTGGCAAGTGTAGATTGGTGGTCCAATGTATAGTCCATATAAGGTACATGGTTAATCACTCAGGTATTTCCAGGCTGCAGGTTACGTCATACTCCGCCCACCAGTTGGGGAAGGGAGGATCTATCATTCCAGGCTTTTGGTAATAGTAAAAAAAAAAAATTGAGAGTCCGGGCAAGGTCAGGGGGCGAAGGTCAGTCTTCCGTAGCTGCTTCCTGCTAAGAGGGGTCATCGTCAGGGGCATCTACCCGGGGTCTCAAAGATTTTGGTGACATAGGTGTCTCTAGGTTCTGAATTCAAGGCCAGATAGATCTCTCCCACCTTCTGGTTGGCAAACGCCTGCATTATGTTCTGCAAAAAACTAGTGAATCAGCGCATGAAACGGGCCAAAGAGCAAAATTAAAAGAATAAATACCAGTGGGCCTAATAGTGGGAGGAGCCATGGAGTAAGTGAGCCAAAGATGGCATACCCCACTTCTAGCTGGTTACGGCGTCTTTGGCCAATCCTGTCTCAGAGGGATTTAATGTGACCTTTAACAATTCCTGATTCATTTACAAAGTAGCAGCAGTTTTCCCCAAGAAAGACACAGGTACCCCCTTTTTCTGCTGTCAAGAGATCTAAAGCACGCCGATTCTGTAGGGCTACCGCTGCTAAGGAGTCTACCTGCCTTTGAAGGGATTCAAGGGAATTGCTAATGATGGAGATATCCTCTGAAAATTCAGCAGACAATTTGTGGTAGAAATGAACAGAGGAGGAAATGCCTCCTACACCTGTCCCTACTGCAGTGAGGACTCCCGTGCCCACTAAGAGGGGAACAAGGGCCGCCCTTTTGTGGCGAGACCTGAGAAGACCAAGAGAGGATTCGAGTTCTCCCTCTGTTCTGATAGAAAGATTGGGGGTTAGGAAGACATAAAGGCAGAGCAAGTGTGACAGGTCCTGGGGGACACAGGTGTAGTCTGTAGTCCCACAGAGGAGAAAAATACCCGGTGGAGGGCAGGCTAAGGGAGGGGGTAAATTTATAGATTGTGCACAGTAGTAAGGTGTAGGGGTAGTTGAGGTAGTGGTTTGAGAGGTATTTGTTAAACAGGTAGTGTTTTCTGTATTAAAGAGAGAGATATTGTATAGAGTGCGTTGAGGTCTGGTATAGGTAAGAGTTAAGTTAGTGGTACAATAGGTTGAGATTGGAGTGGCTATGATGAGGGTTCGAGCCAGTGACAGACAAATCCAGCAGGATGTAGAGAAGGAGGGATTGATGTTAGAGAGTAGAATCGTGCGTCAGAGGTGACACGCAAACTCATTTTTTTGGTTGATTTTTCTTTGTTAAATGGCATTTAAATATATAAAATAAATATCAAAAATATAAATCTTTGTTTTACTATGGTGGCAAAGATAAAAAAATTTCTATATGTGACACGGCACCAGAGTTAAGTTAGGGTTTTTCAAAATGCTGACACGCCGAGCTCAAAAGGTTCGCCATCACTGGAGTAGATGGAAAGTTGTGTTGATGAGGGTGGGCAAAGGAGTAGGTCCAGGGTCCGCAGGGTGAGAGAGAATGTTCTTTAGTCGGGGAGAGATAGGTCTGGGATTAATAAAGGTTTTGACAAAGACAATTATACCCTCGGGGTCCCTACCTCCCCCATCTATTCCAATTCCTGCTGGCTGAGCCTGGTTCCAGAGTGGGTCTGCTGAGTTTGATGTGGTAAAGCTGACAGGATTACACGTAAGGGGCCACAGTCCGATGGGGTCTGAGGTTTACTAGCGGACTAGGTAAAGCACCCGAGTGGCAGTGAGAACATTGCCAATATGGACAGTAGAACTCCCCTACATCGTCACAGTCCCCTTTCTGGCGGTATTTCATACATAGATATTTGTGGTCGGTGGCATAGGCCTGATACCACTCACCACAGCTAGACCACCCCGGGGCCATGGCCGCGCAGGCATCGAAATAGAGTGACACTAGAGGATTTCCCATCCCAGACAGTAGAATTGATGACTCCCTCATCATCCCAAGTCCGTTTCACCTGAAAAGACCAAAAACCTTCACTGGTGCACTCATTGTTAGCTGTCTGTAGGAGGATTATGGTGAGGAGACGAGATATATAAAAGGAATTCAAAAACTTGAGCTTCTTCTGGAGTAAAAAGTTGGAGGGTCCCTTGCCAGGTAAGATCTACTATCCATGAGTGTAAGTCTTCTGGGGAAGCAGACCATGGTCACCACCAGGACCAGTCCTCCAGGATGCGCTGCAGGAAATAGTAGAATTGAGCCTGTGAGGAGTGATGGGTCATCAGGTCCTGGATGGTGCCGCTGAGTCCTCTTCGGGGATGGTGGGAGGCCTGTGGTGAGCCTGAGAGAGGTGGGTCCTGTGGGGGTAGAAGTGGAGGAAGGTGGTGTTTGGTGTAGAGGTTTGCATGACTTAACGTGTGAGAGGTGATACCAGCGGTGTATTCCCTGTACCTTTGCTGCCGTAGGGGTGGATAGTATGTGGGAAAGGCCCCTCCCCTGTTGGTGTTAAGGATGCCTTTCCTTTTCTCTTGACATAGACCAAGCCCCAGGGAGGACTGAGAGGTGGGTAGAAGCTGTAGGAAAGGGACGGGGAGAAGATTGTCAGCGTGTTGTTGTAAGAGTGCCCTCGTATGGGCAAAGGCAGGGAAGTAGTCTCCGGGGAGGGAATTGTCCTCCGGGGTTTGGAGGACAAAAGGCCACTCATACATGATCTCGAAGGGGCTTAGTAGTAGTTGTCGTGGCATGGCCCTCAGTCCCATTAGTGCCAGGGGGAGAAGTTCAGTCCACGGCATATGGAGCTCTAAGGATAGCTTGGTTGGATGTGTCTTTAAGAGATGATTGGCCTTTTCTACTTTACCCGAAGATTGACGATGGTAGGGGATGTGGAGGTTCCATTTGATGTTTAGCGTTTGAGAGATCAGCTGCCTTATCTGAGAGATGAAAGCCGGGCCATTATCAAATTGAAGAGACATCTGAAAGCCAAAGCGGGGAATGATGTCGTGGGTGAGGGCTACCACTACTGTTTGAGCATTTTCCTTGCTGGTGGGATAGGCTTCTATCCATCCTGAAAATGTGTCAACTAGAGTGAGGAGATAACGGTGTTTTTAATCGGGGGACATGTGTGTGAAGTCTATCTGCCAGTCCTGCCCTGGGAGGTTTCCTCTTATCTGGTGTGTTGGGAAAGAGCGAGGGCGGGCTCCACTCTGAGGAGAGCAGAGATTGCAGGTATCACATGTGCTAGTTATCTCGGTATTAAGGAGGATAAAGACGGAAAAGACAGAAAGCTAGTGACATACAGCAGAAGGGGTTTTTGTCCCACATGGAAAGTGTTATGGATTCCCTGGAGTATCTCTGTTGCTTGGGCCTGTGGAAGCATGAATTTTCCTGCCTGAATGTACCACCCTTGATTCTGGGCGTAACCTAGATACTTGAGATGTTCTTCTTTTGAGTATTGTGGGGAGATTGTAGGTAAGGCCAGTAGTATTAAGTTAGTTTGAGTGGTGCCTGACTGGGCAACTCTTTTTGCTGTCCTGTCTGCCAGGTTATTGCCAATAGCAATAGGGTCCATAGAATTCTGGTGTCCTTTGCAATGTATGATGGCAGCTGCTTTGGGCAGCAAGGCTGCATTGAGTAAGGCCTTGATGTATGTATGGTTGTGTAGGGGATTGCCTTTGGTGGTTAGAAATCCCCATTTGCGCCATATGCTGGCACCAGAATGAATGATGTGGTATGCATATTTAGAGTCAGTGTAGATATTTATGGACTTGCCAGCCGAGATGGTTAGGGCTGGTAAGGGCTATGAGTTCTGCTTGCTGAGATGTTGTGTTGGGGGCAAGAGGACTAGCTTCTATTATGGATGGATCGCTAGATACTATAGCATATCCTGCTTTATATAGTCCCTCCTTTGTGAGGGTAGAGCTGCCATCGATGTAAAGGGTTTGCTCAGGTGTGGAGAGAGGAGTGGGTGAAACATGAGGAAAGGGAGATATGAACTGGGTAATTGTTTCAATGCAGGAGTGGAGACGAGGATCTGTCCCAACGGGGAGGAGAGCAGTAGGATTCAAGGGAGAGCAAGGAGTGAGGGAAAACTGGTGGTTTTCAATGAAAACCAGATGGTATGCCTGAAGTCGTGAAGGTGAGAGATGTTGTATAGCCTTATGATGAGGGTATTTGATAGTTGTGTGCTGCCCAAAGGTAAGTTTAGAGCTTTCTAGGGCCAGAGTAGCTGCCGCTGCTGGGGCTCTGAGACAAGGGGCCCAGTCCCTATAGGTGGGGTCCAGTTGTTTTGATAGGTAGGCCACTGGGGCAAATGAGGGACCTTTGTTCTGTCCTAGAACCCCCAGAGCCAGGCCATGATTTTATTGAGTGTATGGTATGAATGGCTGTGAGAGGTCCGGAAGGTGTAGTGCTGGGGCCTGGACAAGTGCCGGCTCTAAGGATTTGAAGGTCGATTCTATAGGTTTAGAGGGGTCTAGAGGCTCATTGGGGTCCCCCTTAGTCGCCTCATGCAGAGGTCTGGCTAGGTTACTGTAATTGGGGATCCAGGAGTGGAGAAAGCCAGCCACCCCCAGGAAAGAAAGGAGGTCAGACTTGGTGGTTGGCTTCGGTAAGGAAGAGATAAGGCTTTTATCTCTTTTATCTCAGTCTGCAGTAATCTCCTTCCCGTCCTGTGAAATTCTAACCCCGAGGTATGTTACTACTGACTGGGAGAGCTGAGCCTTGGTTGCTGAGACCCGATAACCACGCTGGGCAAGAAAGTTAAGGAATAGACACGTGTTCTCCTGGGAGGTTTGCAGATCTGGGCTGCACAGTAGAAGGTCATCTACATATTGTAGGAGAGAGCTTCCGGGCAGCGCCAGATCCCGCAAGTCCTTTGCCAATGCCTGCCCAAAGAAGTGGGGGCTCTCCCTAAACCTCTGGAGCAGAACCGTCCACATGAGCTACTGTGAGTGTCTAGTTCCTGGGTCAGTCCAGGTGAAAGCAAAGAGGTCTTGACATTGTGAATCTAAAGGGATAGTGAAGAAGGCATCTTTTAGATCAAGGACCGTAAAAAAGGAGGACGAAGGGGGAATAGAGGACAGAATGGTATAGGGATTGGGCACAACAGGGGCTGTGGCCAGTACTGCCGAGTTGATGGCTCTGAGGTCTTGAACCAGGCGATACGAGCCATTTGGTTTAATAACAGGAAGGATGGGCGTGTTGAAGGGGGAGTTTGTGGGCCTTAGAAGACCTGAATTGAGAAGTTTGGAAATAGTAGGCTTAAGGCTGAGTAGATGTTTGGTTGGGACAGGGTATTGGGGGACAAAGGGAAGGAGTCAGGATTTTTGCGGTGGATAAGGACTGGAGTATGGTGTTTGGCTATGGATGGATTAGAGGTGTCCCAGACTATAGGGTGGACCTTATCTGGAGGTAATGGGAGAACAACCGAGGCCGAGTCTGAGTTAGCAGCAGAGACAAGAAAGACGGAGGCCGAGGGTGTGTAGGCAGAGGGAGTCAGTGAGACGTAGCATGGAATTTAGATAAGATGTCTCTCCCCAGTAAAGGGGTGGGGCATTGGGGAATAACTAAGAAGCGGTGTGTGAACTGTATTCCTTTGAAAGTACAGAGTAGGGGTTGAGTTAATAGAGGGGTGGTCTTTGTTCACGAGACTCCCATAATAGTAGTGGTAGATGGCTTAAGGGGCCCGAAAATTCAGGCAAGGTGGCGTAAGTGGCCCCGGTATCAACAAGGAAAGAGACCGGCTTACCTGCCACGTGAAGATTTACCCTGGGCTCCCGATGCGTGATCGCCACCGGGGCCAGAGACCCAGGGCCCCGTCAGTCCTCTGTTGCCAGTCCCAGCAGATCTGTTAGGGATCCGGAGGTGGAGGTTTTCATTAGAGAGGAAGATCCAGCCCCGCTTCTGCGACTGGGGCAATTGACTCCCCAATGCCCCTCCAATTGGCCGTGCGGACATGGGCTGGGAGGGGGCCTCGGGTTTGGGCAGTGTCTTGCCCAATGTCCATGCTGTTTGCATTTGAAGCAGGCACCCGGTGGGGTTGATGTAGCCTTCCTTTCTGAGTTGGCTAGGAGCCTTGGGATGTGGAGCCCTTAGGGCCTTCGCCAGCATAGGGTAATTTTCCTGGTCTCTTTTTTTAAGGTCCTCCTTTTCCTGTTCTTCTCTATTATGGAAGACCTTGGAGGCCACGTTAAGGAGTTCCCTCTGCGGAGTCTCGGGCCCATCCTCAAGCTTCTTTAGTTTTTTCCTTATGTCTGGGGCTGACTGGGATATAAAATGTGAGTGTAGTAAAGCCGTCCCTGCCGGGGAAGTAGGATCCATACGGGTATATTTTTGAAGCGCCTGTGAAAGACGTTCAAGGAATTTCCCAGGGTTTTCCTGTGGGCGCTGGGTAATCTCCTTCATTCTATCATAATTTACTGCCTTATTAGCCAGCCCGTGAAGAGCCTGGGTAATATAGTCAAGCATAGGGTTCCGTGCCTCTCTATTCTGATGCCCAGGTTGGTAGTTCCAGTCGTGATCTTCCCGGGGAACTGCAAGGGTGCCAATAGGATTGGAATTGTTACGAGTGTGGGCCTCGTCTGCTATTTGCTGAGCTGTGTCCCAGACTCAGTCTTTGTCTGATGGTGTTAGAGAGGAAGTGAGAATAATGAAAATGTCGTGCCAGGTGAGATCATAAGACTGAGTGATGTATTTGAATTCCTTGATGTAGTTATCTGGGTCAGAAGAGGAAGAGCCAAGGCGTTTTTCGATTTGAGAAAATCATGCATCTCTCCATCTTGCATTTTAGTCCTGGTCAAGAGTGACCTTTATGGCTGTGAGGAAGTATATTCATATTACTCTCAACCTGACTTTTATGCTTCATTGAACCACTTTGCTATATCAATTCTGTGAACTGATATAATGTTAGAAAATAGAAAAAGATGAAAGCTGTGAATTTTAATAAGTATAAACACCAGTGCACAAATATTACGAAAATTATTGTGAAAATAGTGACAGACTAAGCAGACCAAGTGCATCCTTTTGACTGAAGGTTAGCTGCAGAGCAGTGACCAGTGCAAGTATAAATTCCAAATTTAATGGTTATATTAAGAGTGTAACAGGATTTCAGTGAAAATAATTTTACGTTTCATATTTGTGAAATATATGTGAACAAAATAGTTTTGCTTGTTTATTTTGAATTTGGATTTCCAGAGTCACTTTTGATATACTTTTGTGCCATTTTTCTTTCATTTATTCAACAAACGTTTACTAGGTGCTCTGTGCTGGCGCCCTGCAAGGGAGAGAGGTATGCGGTGAGTAGCACAGGGTTTTGCTCTCAAGTAGCCAATGTTTTTACATGTGTGGTTTTCTTCTATGTCATATCAGTCGGTACTTTACTGCTTGTTTGCCTAGTTCTCCTTTTTCTTACCTACTATGTTTCAGATCAGTAAACTATTTTAAGTCTATGTTGTCATTTCAGATTACTTTGTTCTCCAATTTTAAACATATAATAACAATTATGGTATTAGTCCTTGTTAATATGGACTTACTAGTAGACATTCAATTTTTTAAATTTTAGGTACAATACAAAATCACATTCTTATAAAAATTCAAATATAGAGATTAAAATGTGAAAACTCCCGCTTTATAATCTCTACTCCACCTGCCTTTTAAGAGCCATAAACACAAGTATATGAAAGTGCCTGTTTCCTTTATTTTTGCTAGCAATAGTCCAGCCTGGCCAGTGTGGCTCACTGGTTGAGAGTCAACCCATGAACCAAGAGGTCACAGTTCGATTCCTGGTCAAGGCACATGCCTGCGATGCAGGCTTGATCCCCAGTAGGGGGCCTGCAGGAGGCAGCCAATCGATGATTCTCTCTCATCATTGATGTTTCTCTCTCTCTCTCCCTCTCCCTTCCTCTCTCTGAAATCAATTAAAATGTATAAAAAAATATTAGTCCTTGTAATGGGCTTAGATTACTATAAAATATCTTATTGCTTTAGTTCATGTTTGTTGGATATTAAGTAGAATAAGCATCTTTTCATATGCTTAGTAGTATTTTCCTTTTGTGAATTGCCTTTTCTTACCCTGTGCTTTTTTTTTCTGTGGGATTGTTTGTTTCTTAAGTTAATTTTGGTAATCTATATTTTCCTAGAAAATTATCTGTTTTGCCTAGTTTACAAATCCACATATGTAATTATGTCCTCTTTTTTGTTTCTGGTTTGGTTACCTTCTTTTTTTTTCTTCCTGATTAGGTTGGCCAGAGGTTCTATCTTTTTAGTCCTTTTAAAACACTGGCTTTTAGTTTTATTAATATTTAAGACCATTCTAAAAATATTTTACATTTCTTTAATTGCTGCTTTTATATTTATTTACTTCTTCCTTCTGCTTTTTGTGGATTGAGGAAAGTCCCTCCCTGCACATAGAGGAAGGTGGGAGCAGAGGTTCAAAAGGTGGTTGTTGGAGGTTGGGAAAATAATTTTTGACATCATTCTCTCCTCACCCACCAGCACAAATACAGACAGTTCATAACCAATGAAGAAACAAGAGTTAGGAATCAGACATGGAAATTGGATATCAGCTTTGTTTTTTTGTGTTTTTTAAATATATTTTTATTGATTTCAGGGAGGAAGGGAGAGGTAGAAATATCAATGATAAGAGAGAATCATTGATTGGCTGCCTCCTGCACGCCCCTTACTGGGGATTGAGCCCACAACCTGGGCATGTGCTCTGACTGGGAATTGAACTATGACCTCCTCGTTCATAGGTCGATGCTTAACCACTGAGCCACGCCGTCTGGGCGATACCAGCTTTGTTAATAGTGAAAAATGCTTGACCTGTGGTCACAGTCAGGTAAATGACCTCCCTTTCTGAGTTACATCTGACTGAGAAATTCTTAGAATAAATGCTCTTTTGGGCGGAATCCAAGATGGTGGAGAAGTTGGTGGAAGTTACTCATCTCCTTCCAGAACAAAACTGGAATTACAACTAAATTATATATAGAACAATCAGCCTGAATTACCATCTGAAGACTAGCTGAGCAGAAAGAAGTCTTATATCCAAGGATTCACAGAAGAAGCCACATCAAAGCTGGTAGAAAGGGCGGAGACACATAGAGAACTGGCCCTGCAGCCACCTGCCACGGCCAAGAACTGGGAGGGCTGTCTCAGCTGAGAGGTCCCCCGAGGAGCAAGGTCTCAGCCTCATATGGGCTCCCCAGCCCCAAGTACCAGCGATGGGAAGAGGAGGCTACTTAACACGTGGCTGTGAAAATCAGTGGGATTGTCACTCACCAGAGAGATTGGAGTCTCAGAGAAACCCAGGAGCCTCTTGAACCAACACGCAAAATCTTGTTTGTTGGCACTACACTGGGCTCCTGGGGAGGGACTGAGGCTCAGAGTGGACTGGAGTCATACAGGAAAATATTGGGTTGTGTGGTTTTGAGGAGAGAGCTGGAGGGACAACTGTCATTGTCTGTGTGCTGAGTCCCTCTCCCAACTGCCCACAGACACCATCTTTCCTGGGTTGAACACGCCACTCCATGCCAAGTCAGCCTAGAAGGATGCACCAGCCCTACCCTCACAACTCCCTGTGCCCTGTCTGGCCAAGCTCACACCCTGCAGAGGTGTCTGCTAGCTGCGATCAGCCTAGGCCAGCTGTGCAAACTTTTTGGGGAGGGGCTTAAAAAGGTCCATTCTCCTCCCTTCACCCATATGCCCCACATGGTGACACCATACCATCATTCCTTTGCAGAGCCATTCCTCCACACAACCAAATCATAATTTCTTTTAGCCCGATGAGCTCTACTGGCCTCACTCCAATGGACCCTGCTCTGCTTCAAAGGTCTGCAGGCCCCATGCGGGTGACGGCTGAACGGGTGTACCCTGAGACTTTGGCTGAGTGGCCTCAGACCCAGCACTGGCATCAAGTTTGAATCATTATCAACCTGGTGAACATGACTGGTGACCCATTTGGAATCTACCACACGCTACTCGCCTACCACCAGAGACTCATGGAGTAACTGAGTCTAACAGGCAGCCAGCAGACAGAGGTGGATCTTAGGGTACCTTGGGCTGTTTGCTGACCTGCCCCAGGCTTGGTATTGGTGGAAGCAGGACTTGGTAGCAGCTTGGCTCCTACCACATGTACCCAGGCCCTTCACAGGTAGCTCCTGACATTGACCTGCACCAGATCCCTCCCAAGAAGCCCCAGAACCAATATACCAGGTGGCAAACCACATCAGAGAAGAACCCAATTAGCTTCACAAGGAGCACATGCAAAGGGAGATCTTCAAATCTATGGGACTCAGCAAAAGCAGTCCTAAGAGGAAAATTAATAGCATTATAGCCCTAACTCAAGAAACAAGAAAAATCTCAACTAAGCAATCTAACCTAAAGGAACTAGAAAAAGAAAAATGAGCAAAGCCCAAATTGAGTAGAAGGAAGGAAATAATAAAGATCAGAGGAAATAAATGAAATAAAGTAAAAAAAAAAATTACAAAATACCAATGAATCCAAGAGCTGGTTTTTTGAAAAGATAAACAAGATTGATAACCAGACTCATCCAGAAAAAAAGAGAGAAGATTCAAATAAATGAAATAAGAAAAAAACCCCTGACACCACAGAAATATAAAGGATTATATGAAAATATTATGAACAACTACCTATATGCCAACAAATTAAATATTGTGGAATAAATAAATTCATAGAAATATATAATCTTTCAAGACTGAATAAAAAAGCAACAAACTATGAACAGATTGATTACAACCAATGAAATTGAATCAGTAATTTTAAAAAAACTCAAAAAACATATGTCCTGGACCAAGTGACTTCACAGGTGATTTTACCAAACTTTCATAGAACTAACACCTATCCTCAAACTATTCCAAAAAATTGAAGAGGAGGGAAGACTTCCAAGCTCATTTTATGAGGTCAGCATTATTCTAATTCCAAAACCAGACAAAGCCACTACACAGAAAGAAAATTATAGGCCAACATCCCCATGAACACATGCAAAAATTCTTGACAAAATATTAGCGCACCATCATGAACCCGGCAATACATTAAAAAGATCATACACCATGATCAAGTGGGAATTATTTCTGGATGCAAGTTCACAGCAATATATGCAAATCAATTAATATGATACACCACATGTGCAAAATAAAGGATAAAAATGTTATGATCCTACCAGTAGATGTAGAAAAAGCATCTGATGAAATCCAGCACCTATTGATGATAAAAACTCTCACCAAAGTGGGAATAGAGGGATCATACCTCAACATAATAAAGGCCATATATGACAAACCCAGAGCTAACATCATATTCCAAAAGGAAAACCTGGAAGGGTTTCCCTTAAGAGAGGAATAAGATGGTATGTCCACTTTCACTACTTTTATTTAACACAGTATTGGAAGTCCTAGCCATAGCAATCAGACAAGAAGAATAAAAGACATCCAAATTGGAAAGGAAGAAGTAAAGCTGTCATTATTTACAGGTGACATGGTACTGTATATGGAGAACCCTAAAGATTCCACCAAAAAAACTATTAGAACTGATAAATTAATTCAAAATAGCAGGATACAAAGTTAATATTAAAAAATCAGTTGCAAAAAAAAAATCAGTTGCATTTTTATACACCAATAATGAATTGTCAGAAAGAAGTTAAGAAAACAATTCCATGTACAATTGCATAAATAAAAAACACCTACAAATAAATTTAGCCAAGAAAGTAGAGGGCCTTTTTGTAATAGACCTGTACTTGGAAAATTATAAGACACTAAAGAAAGAAACTAAAGAAGGTAGAAATAAATGGAAGCATATACTGTGCTTATAGATCAGAAGATTTAAAGTCATTAAAATGTCCATATGCTCCAAAGCAATCTATAGATTTCAATGCAATTCCTTCAAAATACCAATGGCATTTTTCACAGAACTAGTAAAAATAATCCAAAAATTTATATGGAACCACAAAAGACCCCGAATAGCAACAGCAATCTTGAGAAAGAACAAATTTGGAGGTTTAGTGCTACCTGATATCAAATTATACTACAAGTTTATAGTAATCAAAACAGCATGGTACTGGCAGAAAAACAGTCACACAGATCAGTGGAACAGAATAGAGAGCCCAGAAATAAACCCACAACTATATGGGCAGTTAATATATGACAGAGGAGGCAAACATACAATGGGGTAAAGACAGTGTATCCAATAAATGGTGTTGGTAAGATTGGACAGGCACGTAAAGAAATGAAACTAGACCACATTCTTATGCCATATACAATTATAAATAAAAATGGATTAAAGACTTAATGGAAGGTCTGAAACCATAAAACTCCTAGGAGAAAACATAGACAGTAAAATGTTGGACATTTCTCTTTAGCCAGATTTTATATATAAACTAAAGGCCTGGTGCACAAAAATTTGTGCACTCGGGGGGGTGGGGTCCCTCAGCCCGGCCTGTGCCCTCTCGCAGTCTGGGACCCCTCGGGGGATGACCACCTGCTGGCTTAGGCCTGCTCCCCAGGGGATTGGGCCTAAGCTGGCCATCAGACATCCCTCTGGCAGCCCGGCAGCCCTTGGGGGATGTCCACTTGCCAGCGGGGAGCAGATCTAAGCTGCAGTCGGACATTCTTAGCGCTGCTGAGGAGGCAGAAGAGGCTCCCACCACCACTGCTATACTGGCAGCCATCAGCCTGGCTTGTGGCTGAGCAGAGCTCCCCCATGTGGGAGCACACTGACCACCAGAGGGCAGCTCCTGCATTGAGCGTCTGCCCCCTGGTGGTCAGTGTGTGTCATAGTGACCAGTCATTCCCAGTCTTTCTGCTGTTAGGGTCAGTTTGCATATTACCCTTTTACTATATAGGATAGAGGCCTGGTGCACGGGTGGGGGCCAGCTGGTTTGCCCTGAAGGGTGTCCCGGATCAGGATGGGGGTCCCACTTGGGTGCCTGGCCAGCCTGGGTGAGGGGCTGATGGCTGTTTGCAGCTGGTCATACCACCTTCAGGGTGAGGGTCCCCACTGGGGTGCCTGGCCAGCCTGGGTGAGGGGCTGATGGCTGTTTGCAGCTGGTCATACCACCTTCAGGGTGGGGGTCCCCACTGGGGTGCCTGGCCAGTCCGGGTGAGGGACTGAGGGCCATTTTCAGGCTGGCCGGCGACTGAAGCTCCTAGCCTCTCCTTTTTTTCTTTTTTTTTTTTTTTTAATTCTGGGATTTATTTACCTTCTATAATTGAAACTTTGTTGCCGTCACTGGAGCTGAGAGCCAGGCTCCTGCTTGCTGCAGCTCTGAGGCCATGGCCTGCTGAAAGCAGGTATCTGGGGTTTGTTTAGCTTCTATAGTTAAAACTTTGTTGCTTTTGGAGCTCAGAGCTGGGCCGCGGCAGGCGGAGAACCTTGGCTTCCTCCATCACTGGAGCAAGCAAGCCTCCTGCTCGCTTCAGCTGTGTGGCTGCCGGCCACCATCTTGTTTGGGTTAATTTGCATATCTTGCTGATTAGCCAATGGGAGGTGTAGTAAAGGTACGGTTAATTACCATGTTTATCTATTATTAGATAGGATTTCCTTGGGCAAGGGAAACAAAAGAAAAAATAAACAAATGGGACTATATCAAAGTAAAAAGTTTTTGCACAAGAAAGCAAACCATCAACAATACAAAAAGACAACCCACTGAATGTGATAACATATTTGCCAATGATACATATGATAAGGTATTAATATTCCAAATTTATAAAAACTCATAGAACTCAACACCAAAGAAACCAACAGTCCAGTTAAAAATAGGCAGAGGACCTGAATAGATATTTCTCCAAAGAGGACATACAGATGCACAATAGACATATGAAAGGATGCCCAGCTGGTGTGGCTCAGTGGTTGAGCATTGACCCATGAACCAAAGAGGTCACCAGTTCATATCCCGGTCAGGGCAGATGCCTGGGTTGTAGGCTCCATCACAAGTCGGGGTGTGTAGGAGGCAGCCAATCAATGATGTTTCTCATCGATATTTCTATCTCTCTATTCCTCTCCCTTCCTCTCTCTCTCTAAAAATCAATTAAAAAGAAAAATGCTCAATGTAACTAATTATCAGAGAAATGCAAATTAAAACCACAGTGAGATATCACCTCAACTGTCAGAATGGCTGTCATCAATAAATCAGCAAATAACAGCTGTTCGAGAGGATGTGGAGAAAAGGGAATCCTTATGCACTGTTGGTAGGAATGCAGATTGGTGCAGCCACTATGGAAAATTTTATGGAGGTTCCTGAAAAAATTAAAAAATGGAACTGCTCTCGCCAGCGCTTTCACTCTGGGAATATATCTGAAGAAACCCAAAGCACTCATTCAAAAGACTGCCTGCATCCCTGTGTTCATTCCAGTGTTGTTTACAATCGTCAAGATATGGAGGCAAACCAAGTGCCCATCAGTAGAAGACTGGTTAAGTAAGAATTTGTATGTATATACAATGGAATATGACTCAGCTATAAAAAGAATGAAATCCTACCATTTGCGACAGCATGGGTGGACCTAGAAGGCATTATGCTGTGAAATAAGTCAGTCAGAAAAATAAAAATACCATCAGATTTAATTTATTTGTGAAATCTAAAGAACAAAACAAAGGAACAAATAAAATTATAACAGACTCAGAGATACAGAGAACAGACTGATGGTTGCCAGATAGGAGGGGGCTTGGGGATCTGGGTGAAAAAGGTGAAGGGATTAAGAAGTAAAAATTGGTATTATTGCTGGTTTGGCTCAGTGGCTAGAGCCGTGATGGCGAACCTATGACCCGCGTGTCAGAGGTGACACGCAAACTCATTTTTTTGGTTGATTTTTCTTTGTTAAATGGCATTTAAATATATAAAATAAATATCAAAAATATAAATCTTTGTTTTACTATGGTTGCAAATATCAAAAAATTTCTATATGTGACATGGCACCAGAGTTAAGTTAGGGTTTTTCAAAATGCTGACACGCCGAGCTCAAAAGGTTTGCCATCACTGGGCTAGAGTGTCGGCCTGAGGACTGAAGGGTCCCGGGTTCGATTCTGGTCAAGGTCACATGCCTGGGTTGTGGGCTCAATCCCCAGTGGGGAGCATGTAGGAGGCAGCCAATCAATGATTCTCTCTCATCATTGATGTTTCTATCTCTCTCCCTCTCCCTTCCTCTCTGAAGTCAATAAAAATATATTAAAACAACAGCAACAACAAAAATGCAAATTGGTATTACAGAGTAGTCACAGGGATGTAAAAGTACAGCATAAAGAATATAGGCAGCCCTAACTGGTTTGGCTCAGTGGATAGAGCATTGGCCGGCAGACTGAAAAGGTCCCAGGTTCGATTCCGGTCTAGGGCATGTACCTTGGTTGCGGGCGCATCCCCAGTGGGGGGTGTGCAGGAGGCAGCTGATCGATGTTGCTCTCTCATCTATGTTTCTAGCTCTCTATCCCTCTCCCTTCCTCTCTGTAAAAAATCAATAAAATATATTTTAAAAAAGAATATAGGCAATAATATTGTAATACTTATGTGTGGTGCACGCTGGGTACTGAAATATCGGGGGGCTCACTTTGTAAAATATGTGATTGTCTAACCATGATGTTGTAAACCTGAAACTAATACAAAATAATGTTGAATGTAAACTATAATTGAAATTTTTAAAATAATTTAAAAAAGAATACAAATGCTTTTTGGAGGGTTCAACAAGAAGCCAGTTAGAGTTGAGTAAGTCATTGGTCAAAGAGCCTGAAGGCCTCAAGGCCGCAGAGGAGTGCAGTCTCTACAGTTCCACTTGGAGACCCCGGTCAGGAAGAAGGAACGTGTGTGACTTGGAAGACCCTGGGGTGCAGCTGACTGAGCAGGGCCAGAGCACGCGTACTCGGGATGGGTGGGGCATAGGGGAAGGGGGTGATCTTGGGTTCAAAATGGGCAGGGAGGCCTGTGAGTGCAGCAGGGATGGGAAGGAACGGACCGTGGAGAGGAACCACGCTGGGAGGGAGCCTGGTAGCGGGACAGCTGGAGGAGCAGCAGTGAAGTCAGAGAGGGCCCTTTAGATGCAGAATCCTGGCAGCAGGACAGTTGAGTAGCTGGGCACACCCCAGATGTGATGGAACTTGTCGGGGACTGAGGCTGCCATTCTTCAGATTCTTTGGGTCTCTTGTTTTTCCCTAAAATTAGTTTTAACATCTGCTTTAACACCAATAGTCACGTCTTTCTTATTTATGGCTGATTAAACAAATGCAACCATATGCAGAGCCTCACTCAGTGTCCTCACACAGCCTGGGAAGGAGGTGCATTGTGGGTGGCAGGTGTGTGGCCCTAGAAGCAGAAGGTGGTCCGTGTTGGAGTGGGAGGACAGTGGGGAGGTTTGTCCCCAGAGCCAGACTTGTCTCATGGCTACATGACCTCTTAAGTTTCTGTTAGGCATATGAATTTATCTGGCACTAAGATAGTGCTTTTTTAAAAAAAGATTTTTTAAAAATTTGATTTCAGAGAGAGAGAGGGAGAAAGAGAAACATTGATCAGTTGCCTCTTGTACACTCCCCAACCAGGTATCAAACCTGAAACCTGGACGTGTGCCCTAACTGGGAATTGAACCCAGGACCCAACTACCACCCAGGGCTAAGATAGTGCTTTTTAAAAAGAAAATATATTACCACCAAACCATCAATTCAAGAAATGCTAAAGGGTCTGCTGTAAAAAGAAAAAATAGGAAACGAAGAAGGAACACAGGGGTAAAGAATAAAAATGGTGACAAACAAGTACCTATCAATAATAACTTTAAATGTAAATGGATTAAATGCCCCAATCAAAAGACATAGGGTAGCTGAGTGGATAAGAAAACATGACCCATATATCTGCTGTCTACAGGAAACCCACCTCAGAAAAAAGGACTCACTCAGACTGATGGTGAAGGGATGGAAAAAGGTTTTTCAGGCAAACGGAAATGAAAAAAATGCTGGGGTAGCAATACTTATATCTGACAAATTAGATCTCAAAGTGAAGGACATTAAAAAAAAAAAAAGGAAATATATCAGTGAATTGTAACTTGTAAGCTGACAAACTTCTTGTTCCTCGCCACATGTTTACAAAAGAGCCTTGCCTTTATGTTTTCCTAGGGAGGGTGCGCCGGACCGTGCCTCAGAGCTCCTTCTGCACTAACCACAGCTTCCGGGGCAGTGGTCTCCGTCTGTAACTACTCCCTCTGGGTATGTCTTACAGGGGCAGTTTATGATTTAGAGCTAAACTGGAAAGTCATCCAAATAAATGGTTTGGTTAACACAGAACTCAAGTTCCTCTCAGTAAGAATGAGTGTGTATAGTTAGGCTTTATAGACATTTACAAAGAGCAATAAATTTCTATACTAGATGCTTATGTCAAATTTAGTATTTTATTTAGTACTAGTGGCCCAGTGCACAGATTCGTGCACATTAAAAGGAAATTAATTAGAAGAAATATTTTAATATTGCTATTCGCCCTTTCTCTATAATAGAAGTGTCAACCAAATTCACAATTGACAATGACAGATGGAAACACACACGTGCGATTTGTGCCAGCAAGAGTTTATATGTATCGTGCATGCGCGAGTCAACTTAGCCTTTTATAGATATAGCATAAACTTGCTTAATTAGACCTGCTTTCTGATGTATCTAAACTTTTTCCAGCCCAGTGAAGCACCCCAACTTCTCTTTCAGGCAATTGTCAGCAACACAGCAGTAAATATCAACATGAAGCAGATTATTATTGTAGATCACGTAGGGAGAACAAAGGGTAAAATATTTAACTGCAGCAGTGTTTGATTATTCTGCTCAGTGAGAAAACCTGAAGTAATTTTCAAGGTCCACCATTTCTTACTTCTCTTTAGTTGGGTCAAGTTTCTAAGCTTTCTAAATCTCCGTTTTCTGGCTAATGAAAATAAAATAGGATTCCACCAAGTCTCCTATCTACCTACTCCAGGACTTCTGTGAGGAACAAATGAGATGAGGCATGGGAAAATGCTTCACAGACATTTGGTTAAAGTGTAAAATGTTTGCATGTGGCTATAAAGCAAGTTGTGTTCCTGGGCTGAAAAAATTCAAAGGAGGCTAGTCCCTAGGTAGAGGAAGCTGGGTGTTGCTATGTGATGTCATTACCTGGTGCCCACAGCGACTGTTTCTGGGCTGGGCTGGGCTGTGGGCCGCATTTTGCACCATGGGGTCTCTGCAGCATTGGCTGTGATTTGGTGGGCTGTCGCTCTGGGGTAGTGGCAGGGCCTGTGTCTCACTTGGGGGAAGCCAAGTGTTGTTTTGTCCATGCCAGGTCCGTGGTGCCATTTCTTTGTAAATGGCCAGTGTGCGTCATGGCAGCTCCTGTGTTGAGTGTCTGCCCCCTGGTGGTCAGTGCGCATCATAGCGACTGGTCAGATGGATGGAGGGACACTTAGCATATTAACTTTTTATATCCTATCCAATAAAAGAGAAACATGGTAATTAGCCGTACATCTGCTACCCTTCCCATTGGCTAATCAGGGAGATATGCAAATTAACTGCCAGCCAAGATGGCGGCCGGCAGCCAGGCAGCTTGAAGCGAACAGGGAGGCTTGCTTGCTCCAGTGACTGCGGACTCCAACGTTCCCCGCCTCACTTGCCGGCCTCTCAGCTGCAACTCTAAGCAACTATGTTGCAAATATAGAAGCTAAACAAAACTACAGAAACCTGTGTTAGTCAGCCAGGCTTCAGCCAGCAGGACCGCAACATTGTTTCAAATACAGAAGGTAAACAAAGGTCAGAAACCTGCTTTCAGCAGCCAAGCCTCAGAGCTAAAGCTGGCCCAGAATAAAAAAAAGAAAAAAGAAAAAAAGAAGCGGTTGGGAGCTTTAGTCACCCGCCAGCCTGAAAATGGCCCTCAGCCCCTCAGCCAGACTGGCCAGGCACCCC
Source organism: Myotis yumanensis (assembly GCF_028538775.1). NCBI lineage: Eukaryota > Metazoa > Chordata > Mammalia > Chiroptera > Vespertilionidae > Myotis > Myotis yumanensis. The sequence goes on from NW_027223767.1 coordinate 3,118,416, forward strand.
AGTGGGGACCCCCACCTTGATCCAGGACACCCTTCAGGGAAAACCAGACGGCCCCCACCCATGCACCATGCCTCTATTCTATATAGTAAAAGGGTAATATGCCTCCCGGCACCGGGATCAGCGGAGCCGCGAGGCCTCCCAGCACCGGGATCAGCGTGACAGGGGGCAGTGCCCAAACCCCCTGATCGCCCTGCCGCTCTGTGTGTGACAGGGGGTGGGGCCACAACCTCTCTATCTGCCCTGCTCTGTTCGTTACAGGGGAAGGCGCCCTAACCCCCTGATCGGCCCTGCTCTGTGTTTGACAGGGTGCAGTGCCCCAACCCCCTGATCGGCCCTGCTCTGTGGGTGATAGAAGGTGGCACCCCAAACCCCCCCCATGGGCCCTGCTCTGTGTGTGACGGGGTAGAGCCATAACCTCCCCATTGGCCCTGCCCTGAGTGTGACAGTGGCAGCGCCCCAACCCCCTTATCGGCCCTGCTCTGTGGGTGATAGAGAGCGGCGCCCCAACCCCCTGATCCACCCTGCTCTGTGTGCGACAGGGGGCGGTGCCCCAACTCCCCTATCAGCCCTACTCTGTGAGTGACAGGGGGAGCTCCTCAACCCCCTGATCAGCCCTGCTCTGTGCGTGACAGGGGGGAGCTCCTCAACCCCCTGATCGGCCCTGCTCTGTGTGTGACAGGGTACGGAGCCCCAACCCCCCAATCGGCTGTACCCTGAGCGTGACTAGGGGTGGCATTGCAACCTCCCAATCTGCCCTGCTCTGTGCATGACAGGGGGCGTCTCCCCAACTCCCCAATAGGCCCTGCTCTGAGCCCGACCAGGGGCTGCACCTAGGGATTGGGCCTGCCCTCTGCCACCCGGGAGCGGGCCTAAGCCAGCAGGTCATTATCTCCTGAGGGGTCCCAGACTGCGAGAGGACACAGGATGGGCTGAGGGACCCCCTCTCCCCCCCCGAGTGCACAAATTTTTGTGCACCGGGCCTCTAGTATATAGATATTGGCATATCCATTTTGATAGCTCATCAGATAATTTCTATTTATACTCATTTTCTGGTAATAAATACAGGATCTGTGGCTGACTCTATGAAACTTAGCAACCCAGGCAGTTTTCACCCTTTCTTGGCCCTGGGGGTGTGCCCTTTCACCCTGCCTCATAGCAGACTCTCTTGGGCACCTCTCTGCGGTACTGTAGGATCCCGAGGACTCTTACTCTGACAGGCTTTGCAAAAATTAGTCAAACATCTGTTTGAAACCCATTTAGAGTCATTTTCATCTTTTGGCTTTGTCCTAGTTATTTTTAGGTTTGATAAATTTATTTTCCAAGAGCAAAAGAGGACATACTTAGGTTTGATGTTTGGCTAAGGTTTAGAAAATTCTGTTTTGTGGAGAGCTGGCGGGTTCCCCCTGCGGCACTTGTGAGCTTAGCCTGCACGGAGGGTTCCTTCAGCGTTGGTCTGGGCTCAGGACCCAGCTCCTGGAGTCAGACCCCCTTACACTGCCCAGCCCCATGAAAATGAACACCTACACGGGCCCTGTAGCCCATCACTGCAATCTGTTCTTAGAGAACCCACAAGTAGAGATTTCGTAGTCTCTGCAAAGGAAGTCTCTTCCCGGGTCTAATTATTTCTGCAATTAAAAAAGACTTTCTTGAGTTGAACTTACTTTCTGTAATGTAAGCCAACAAGTCACAAAAAGAGTCTGATGCTCTCAGGATACATAATCGTTATGTTTAAACAGTATATTTCAAATTAGAAAATGGTTTCATGTTCATTATAACTAATGTAAAAAATCTTAAAAGCATAAAGAAAATTTAATTTCCCATCATCCCACCACCCAGAAATAACTGTCCTTTTATTTGATAATTTATATTTTATTTTTTGAAATTTTTATTTTATTGTAACAGGAGATCTGTCCTCTTAATGGGTGTTTAGCGTGCAGTACATTATTGTTGACGATAGCTACAGTATTGAACAGCAGATCTAGAGGTTAATCATCTCGCTGGACTGAAACTTGACGCCCATTGATTAGTAGCGCTTCATTTCCCCTCCACCAGCCCCTGGCAACCATCATTCCACTCTTTGAATCTATGAGTTTGACTTTTTAGCTACCTCACAAGTGAAATCATGCAGAGTTTGTCTTTCTGTGACTGCCCCCACTTAGCATCATGCTCTCAGGGTTTATCCATGTTGCCAGCACTGGTTTGGCTCAGTGGATAGAGCGTTGCCCTGCGGACTGACGGGTTTATCCATGTTGTCACATATTGTCAAATTTCCTCCTTTTTATAAAGACTGAGTAGTAGTATGCGATTGTATGGATGCACACATTATCTTTATCTGTTTATCAGTTGATGGACATCTGTGGTGTGGGTTTCTCCCACTTTTTGGCTATTGTGAATAGTGCTGCAATGAACATAGCAGTGCTGATATCTCTTAGAGATCCTGATTTCAGTTCTTTTGGACAAATACCCATAAGTGGCATTGCTGGATCAAATAATAATTCTATTTTTAACTTTTTGAGGAACCTCTATACTGTTTTCCATACTGTACCGTTTTTCATTCTCACCAATAATATGCAAGGGTTCCAATTTCTGCACATCCTCACCAACACTTGCCTTTTCTTTTTAATCCTTACCCAAGGATATTTTTTCCATTATTAATATTATTTTTTTAGAGAGAGTAGGGGGAAGGAAGAATGGGAGAGGGGGAGGGAGAGAGAAAGAGACACATACACATAAATTGTTGCCTCCTGCACTCTGGTCAGGGATCGAGCCTGCAACTGAGGTACATGCCCTTGACCAAATCGAACCCACAACCCTTCAGTCATCGGGCTGACGCTCTAACCACTGAGATAAACCGGCTATGGCACATAGTCTATCTTTTTTTTCTAGGTATATGAAATCTTTTACTTTTAATTTTTTTTAAATTAATCTTTATTATTGAGATTATTACAGATGTCCCTCTTTTTTCCTCCTATAGCTCCCCTCCACCTGGTTCCCACCCCACACCAGGCCCTTGCCACCCTATTGTCTGTGTCCATAGGTAATGCATACATGCATATAAGATCTTTGTCTAATTTCTTCCTGCACCCCCCCCCCCCACACACACACACTCCCTTCCCTCTGAGAATGATCAGTCTGTTCCATTTCCATGCCCCTGATTCTATTCCATTCACCAGTTTATTCTGTTCATCAGATTTTTTATTCAGTTGATTTTTAGATTCACTTATTGATAGATAATGTATTTGTTGTTACTTTGTTGTTCATATTTTTTATCTTTACCTTTTTCTTCTTCTTCCTCTTCTTAAAGAATACCCTTCAGCATTTCATATAATACTGGTTTGGTGATGATGAACTCCTTTAGCTTTTTCTTATCTATGAAGCTCTTTATCTGACCTTCAATTTTAAATGATAGCTTTGCTGGGTAGAATATTCTTGGTTGTAGGTTCTTGCTATTCATCACTTTGAATATTTCTTGCCACTCCCTTCTGGCCTACATAGTTTCTGTTGAGAAATCAGCTGATAGTTGTATGGGAATTCCCTTATAGGTAACTAATTATTTTTCTCTTGCTGCTTTTAAGATTCTCTCTTTGTCTTTTGCTCTTGGCATTTTAATTATGGTGTGTCTTGGTGTGGTCCTCTTTGGATTCCTCTTGTTTTCTGTACTTCCTGGACTTGTAAGTCTATTTCTTTCAGCAGGTAGGGGAAGTTTTCTGTCATTGTTTTCTTCAAATAGGTTTTTAGTATCTTGCTCTCTCTCTTCTTCTGGCACCCCCATAATTTGGATGTTGGTATGCTTGAAGTTGTCCCAGAGGCTCCTTACACTATCTTCATATTTTTTAATTCTTTTTCTTTTTTGCTCTTCTGGTTGGGTGTTTTTTGCTTCCTTGTATTTCAAATCATTGATTTGATTCTGGGGATCCTCTAATCTACTATTGAATCCCTGTATATTATTCTTTATTTCAGTCAGTGTATGCTTAATTTCTGACTGGTTCTTTTCCATTTTTTGGGCATTCTCACTAAGATCCTTGAAAGTCTCACTAAGTTCCTTGGAGGTTTCCAGAAGATTCTTGAGTAACCTTATAACTGGTTTTGACCTCTATATCCAGTAGTTTGCTTTCTTCCATTTGTGACATGTTTCTTTGTCTCCACATTTTGGTTGTTTCCCTGTGTTAGTTTCTATGTATTGGGTAGCTGCTAAGTCTCCTTGAGTTGATAGAGTGGCCTTGTGTAGGAGGTGTCCTATAGTGCCCAGTGGCTCAGCCTCCCCAGTCAACTGAGATGGACGCTCTTGGTACACCCCTTTGTGGGCAGTGTGCACAGTTTTGTTGTAGTTGAGCCTTGAATGCTGTTGGTGTCACTGGGAGGAATTGGCTGTGGGGACCAGCTGCAACTACAGTGGGAGAGCTGCTGTGCAGGAGACACCCTTATGGAGCAGGACTTGCTTCAGTGGGACTTTGGTGCTCACTGAGTCTGCCCCATGAGTGTGTCCCTTATGCATGTGAAGAGTTGTAATCTGGTATGGTCTCACACTGACCACTGGTACACTGGCTCTTGGGTCTCCAGGGAGTTGCAAAGTCAGCCACTGCTTGGGGCCATCCAGCAGGAGCTACAGAGAGATCTGCAGATTCTTCCTCTTTGTATCAGGTTTGGAAGTGCCCAGACAAGGCCCAGCTGTGAAGCAAGGTAGGCTGGTGCTGGTGCCGGTTTTGGGGCCTTTTATTGACAGGTTTGTGGTTCCCTGACACAGCTGCAGCTTCTTTAACAGAGTTTTAGCCTGAGGAAGGCCAGACCATTGACATGCAAAAGCCACTACACACAGCTTGGGTGGGGTTGTAAATTAGGTGGGGCGAGGCCTCAGGGAATCACCAGGGCAGAGCAAACAGAAATGTCTGCCAGTCAGCCCTGCATCGGGGAGGTCCCAGCATGGGAAGAATGACCACTGTGAGCACCTCCATCTGGAAGAAAGCCGCCCCTGCATTCCTGCCCCAATGCCAGACAGTCCAGTTTCTCCCCATATGTGTCTGGGTCCCACACAGCCTTGCCCAGCACTGCAGGTTAGAGGAAGTGGGAGTTTGTAAATTCAGTTCGTGGTGCCAGCCTTTTAAGAGGAGCAGCTGGGTCTCCAGCAGCCTGTGTGTCACTCAGCCCCAATCCGAATTGTTTTTACAGTCCGTAGTTCTTACCGCCCGTAGGGACTTCTTTCCCTAGCTTTGGGACCCAGGTTGGGGGTCTGGTGTGGGGCTGGGACTCCTTGCTCCTCTGGGCTGCCTCCGCAGAGGTGATCTCTGTCCTGATTAAAAAAGTGGCTCACCTGGGTGCCAGAGCAGCCCATTGTGCGCCTCCGCACCTCCTACCAGTCTCAGTGTGCTTTCTTCTTTACTTCTCTAGTTGTAGGACTTCCACTCAGCCAGCTTTCCCGCAATTCTGGATGATGGTTGTTCTGTATTTTATTTGTAATTTTGATGTGGTTGTGGGAGGCAGCAAATACAGGCGTTTACCTATGCCGCCATCTTGGTTCTCCATAGTCTATCTTTTAATCAGTTATTATTTTACTATTGAGTTATAGGAGTTCATCATATATTTTGGAGATTAACCCCTGTATCAGATAAATGGTTTACAAATATTTTCTCCCATTATGTATGTTGCCTTTTCACTTTGTTGTTTCTTTTTTTGTGCAGAAACCTTTTTTAGTTTGATATACTCCTGCTTGTTTTTGTTTTTGTTGCCTGTGGTTTTGGTGTCATATCCCTGAAATCATTACCAAGACCAGTGTCATGATTTCTGCCTATGTTTTTGCTCTAGTAGTTTTACAATTTCAGGTCTTATGTTAAGACTTTAATCCATTTTGAGTTGATTTTGTGTGTGGTTTAAGATAAGGGTCCAATTTCATTCTTTGGCTTGCGGATATCCAGTTTTCCCAATCCCATTAGTTGAAGAAACTATCCTTACCCCATTACAGATTCAATGCACATCCTATCAAAATCCAAATGGCATTTTTTACAGAAGTAGAAAAAAATTCTAAAATTGATATGGTACCACAAAAAAATCACTCATAGCTAAATCAATCTTGAGAAAAAAAGAACAAAGCTAGAGGCACTGTACTTCTTGATTTAAGCATATGTTATAAAGCTACAGTAATTAAAATAGTATGGTACAGTCATACAATCAGATGTATAAACCAATAAAGACCCTAGAAATAAATCCACACATATAGTGTAGCCAACTGATCTTCAACAAGGGTGCCAAGAATAATCACTTTTAATATATTGATTTTTCTCTAAGTCTTTTCTCTTTGCCTAAGGTAAATATAGCCTTCTACTGTATACACTATTTACAGTCTATTTTCTACAAAATATGTTGCCATCACTAGTCCATATCATCAGATATTTTACAATATCACTTTGAAATTGATATGTAATTCACATATCATAAAATTCACATTTTTAAAGCATACACTTCAGTTATATTTCTTGTATATTCACAAAGTTGTTCAATGGTCACCACTGTCAAATTGCAGAACATTTTTGTCACCCTAAAAAGAAATCCTAAAGCTATTAGCAGCCACTTCCTATTGGTGTCCCTCCCTTTATCCCATGGCAACCACTAATCTATTTCTATATTTATGGATTTGCCTATTCTAGAAATTTAATATGAATGTAACCATACAATATGTGGCTTTTTATGTCTGTCTTCTTTACTCAATATGTTTTCAAGGTTCATCTATGTGGTTGCATGTGTCAGTAACTCTTTTTACTTCATTTCTTTTTAGTGTTGAATAAAATTCCATTGTATGGATGTACTCGTTATGTTTATCTGTTTATCAGTTGATGGACATTTGTCCCCCCCCCGCGCCCCCCCCCCGCCCAACACACATTTTTTGGCTATTGTGAATGGTGCTGCTATGAACATTCATGTGCAGGTTTTTGTTTGAACTCCCATTTTCAGTTCTTTGGGGTATATACCAAGGAGTGGAATTGCTGGATCATAATAGTAACTCTGTGTTTACCTGTTTGAGCAATTGCCAAGCTGTTTTTCACAGTAGCCACACCACTTTACATTCTCATAATTTATAAGGGTTCCAGTTTCATCACATCCTTGTCAGCACTTGTTATCTTTGTCTTTTGTCTATAGCCACTCTTGTAGGTGTAAAGTGGTATCTCCTTGTTGCTTTGATTTGCATATTCTCAATGTTTAATGATGTGTGTATTGGCCATTTATATAGTTTATATTCTCTTTGAAGAAATGTCTCTTTGGATCCTTTGCCCATTTTTTTAGTTGGATTGTTAGTCCTTTTATTATTGAGTTTAAGAGTTCTTTACATATTCTGGATAATAGATCCTTTTCAGAGATATGATTTACAAATATTTTCTTCCATTTTGTGGGCTATCTTTTTACTTTCTTGACAGTGTCCTTTGATGCACAAAAGTGTTTAATTTTTATAAAGTACAGTGGGGGGGGCAGTTGGGGGCAACCAGGCTGGCGGGGGGGGGGGGGCAGTTGGGGGTGAACAGGCCAGCAGGGGAAGGCAGTTGGGGGGACCAGGGCAGTAGGGGAGGGCAGTTAGGGGCAACCAGGCCAACAGGGGAGGGCAGTTGGATGCGACCAGGCCGGTAGGGGAGGGCAGTTAGGGGCAACCAGACCAGCAGGGGAGAGCAGTTGGTTGTGACCAGGCCTGTAGGGGAGGGCAGTTAGGGGCGACCAGGCCTACAGGGGAGGGCAGCTAGGGGCAACCAGGCCTGCGGGGGAGGGCAGTTGGGAGTGACCAGGCCGGCAGGGGAGGGCAGTTGGGGGTGAGATCAGGATAGCAGGGGAGGGCAGTTGGGGCAATCAGACTGTTAGGGGAGGACAGTTGGGGGCGATTGGGCCGGCATGGGAGCAGTTAGGTGTCAATCAGGCCAGCAGGGGAGCAGTTAGGGGCAATCAGGCAGTCAGGCAGGCGAGCAGTTAGGAGCCAGCAGTCCCTGTGGGATTGGGCCTAAACCGGCAGTCGGACATCCCCCAAGAGGTCCCAGACTGGAGAGCGTGCAGGCCGGGCTGACGGACACCCCACCCCTCCTCCCTCCTGCACGAATTTCATGCACCAGGCCTCTAATACATATATATGGCTAATATGCAAAGTGTCCCCTCAGGAGTTCGACCACTCGCTATGATGTGCGCTGACCACCAGGGGATGGCATGGAATGAATGAAGGCCCTGATCGGTCCTGATCACTGGCCAGGCTTAGGGACCCTACCATGCACAAATTTTGTGCACCGGGCCTCTAGTTTTTGTATATCCTTCTATTAATGAATTTACAGTGCAATTGTAGAAGATAAGATGATGTAAAAGGCTTAATAATCCAAGGCACTAGTGAGCGACTAGCATGTTACTTTTTTGTCTTGCATTTTTTTTTTTTTTTTTTGCTTTTGTGAACTGCTCTCCTTATATTTAGCGGGGTGCCAATCACCCAGGTACCACTCCCTGGGCAGTAGGCTGGACAGTGCATCACTTTGGGGTTCTTTTCTGCGGAGTGTCACCCTTCTTTCAAGATCTTCAGTCCTGAAGACCTCTAATCCTGGAATGCTCATGGGAAAGGCTTTCCCATCCCAAGAACATCTGTGCTTGAATGAAGTGAACTTAGGGAAGCAGAGCTGAGAGGTTATGAAAAAGACTCCCAGTGGTATTTGAACCTCTAGATCTAGCTGACTTAAAACCAGCTTGAATTCACTCCTAGACTTTCCAGTTAGTCAGGCCAATGAGTTTGCTCTTTTGCTTAAGCAAGGTTGGGGGGAGCTCTGTCTCTTGCCGAGCCCACCACTACACCTTGTGTCTGTGCCATGGTGCCATTCCCTGGAGGAACACCCAAGTAAGTTAAGTCTCTGTGTCCCCAACTCCCCAGAGGTTGGGTGTTCCTCAGGGATTGCAGGTCCCATGCATTATGCCTCTTTCATGCTTCAAGGCAAAGAGGAGATCCACCAAAGGTGGCAGCGTTTGCCGTGGGGCCTGGGGCCACTGTTGTGATAACACCCCTGGCAGGCGAAGGCCAGCACTCCGCGAGCCAGGACAGCTCCTGGCTGTGGTCTGTGATTGGAAAGGCAGGGTGCATGGGGTGCAGGTCACTGGGCTCCGCACACTCCTTTCTGCTAAGAGCTCTGCCATGAGGAGCTACTTGGTTGCTTTTCACACTGTTATCCAGTAAGATTGCAACTTACGGCAGTGACCAGTGTAGCCGAGCCCGAGGTTTGTGTGCAGGTAGCACGGGTCGCGGTTTACCTGGACACAATTCCTTCCTTTTGTCCCTGCTGCAGCTCTCATTGCCGCTGGGCTTGTAGGACACCCCAGTGGCGCAGACGTGGACCCCAGGTTTTATAAGAGTGCTCATACAATTTTGGAGCTCTTTGAATTCAAAATTAGGTATAAAAATAATTACTTAGATCAAAAGGGAAATGGCAACAAATTACTAGAGCCATGGAGACCAAGATGCCTGACCCTTGAGATCTCTTGGGCCAGCTTATCAGAACCATCTGCTTCGAAATGCTTCCTGATTGTTACCCAAGTTCCCCATGCCACCTAGAACATTCTACCACCCACAGCCATGGCAAACGAGGGGCCCTCAGGCTCCAGGCCAGACTCGCCTCTGAAGTTCAGACTGGCTTTTCCCTTTCTTCTTTCTGTGTGATTCTCAGAGAGCAATCAGCAAGAAACTAACTCAACGTGCAACTTAAATCCTTACGTTTTAGAGGGGTACACATTAAGCATTCAGGAATCATAGGCTAGAAATGATTTTGTGCTCTATGTGTTTGTGTGTGTGGGTGGGGTCGGGGTAGAGGGAGGAGGCCATCAGCGGCCCTGGGGAGCAGAGCCCGCTGCTTCCTGAGGAAGCTTTGCTCAGATGCTGGCTGCCTGGGCCCCTCAGTGCGGTTTTCCTCCCGGCACCAAGCCCCAGAATAGTGTAGCGGACGCTGGCTGAGGTCAGCACTCCCGGGAGCACAGAAGCCAAAGGTTTTGCAGTAAGTACATGGTTGGTTATTATTTAAGACAGGGATGGGAAATCTTAGAACAGCTCTGTCTGGGGAAAGACATTCTTCTGTTTTAGGTATAATGTTGAACGTTCACAGTGAATCTTGATATGACTAAGGCATTATTAAAACATTTATTTGTGGTTTGCGGACCCGGTAAGCTAATACTACATGCATACTTTTGGGGGCTAAAAATGGATTGGAAACTCATCTTCTACATCCTGAAAAAGTCGTCTTGTCTCACTGCCTGTTTTGTTCATCTTGCAAAGAAAGCAAGGACAGTGCATGCTGGCCCCTGGCGAGATGCCCACGGCCCTTTGAGAGGCATCTTCTCTGCGGCACTGACCAGGGCGCAGGGGTCTGTGCACAGCCGAGGCGCTGGGCGGCCCCTGTGCATCCTCTCGATCACGCTGCAGCCTTACAGCCTGCGGAGAGCTGCCTGCCTGGCTGGCTCTTAAGTCCCAGAGGTTCTGGAGCCTTCTCCCCTGAAGATTAGCACTTGGGAGTGTGCCCCGCCATCCTGCAGAGGGCTGATAGGGTCCCGTGCTCCATATCTGGGCCAGGCACCCTCTTATGTTGCGGAGCCGGCAGAATCTCAAGGATGTGGCTGAGATCAAGGCTTTTCTCACAGCGACGGCGTCTTATATGGGCCCTGGGTAGCCAGTGCAGTATTTCATCCCACCCCGTCTCCCCAGCGAGGGGTTCAAACTGCTTTCCTTACAGTGTCTTCACCATTCTATTTTCTAGAAATCAAGTTTTGGATTTTTATTTCCTTTTCACACTGAGCTAATTTCTTACTAGAATGAAATATTTAGCTCAGCCACATAGGAAGTTTCCTGAAGATCGTGATTCCCCTCCTGAACCAGAGGCTGAGGCGGGCGCTCTGCTGGAGCCTCTCTCTGCTGAGGCTCAGGCTCACCGTGCGCGTTCCCGCGGCTCCTCTCGCAGTCCCGTTTCACTTCCCCCATCCCCGCCTTTGCCAAGCGAGCTTACGGGTAAGTGTGGTCTGTTCTCAGCAGGAAGAACCCACAAAAGTAGAGGAAGTCAAAAGTAACAATACTGAACTTGCAGTTGAAACAAAAACACTTCATGTGAAATATTTTTCCCTTATTTCAAAAACACCTTGGATTTTTTTAATGGAAAAGTCGCATTCTTGAGTGCTTACTGAGTGGTGGGACAGCATCTGATTCTCACAGTGGCCCTATGAGGTGGTTACAGTTTGGTCTTCACAGGTGAGCAGACTGCGGCCTGGAAGGTGGTATAACAGCCAAGGTCACCTGATGGGTGGGGGAGTGGTGCAGCTGGGATTGGAACTTGGGTCTTTTAAAATCCAGAGTAAGTTTAGCAATTAGAAAAAACAGTGACTCAATCCCATGCCCTAAAACAGCTTAAAATTTCTATATTTCTTTCTACCTGACCAGCTAGATATTAGAACATGTTTTTCTGTGCTACTGGTTTCACAATTATTTTTAAGAGTGTGTAATGGTCTAGTAAGTGATTGTTCTGTAAGTTACTTAACTATTCCCTCCTCTTGAAAATTGGATTGCTTTTCTTTTTTTGTTTGCTTCGTTTTGCTATTATGAATAATACTTCAGTAACTATCTTATTCATATAATTTTTTCATGTGTTTGGATTATATGTGTAGAATAGATTCTCAGATATGGGGTTATTGGGTACAGGGGGCATGAATATTTGAATGGTCCTTGGTATATGCTGCTAAATTGCCTTCTATCAACACTCTGTGTGAGAGTACCAGCTTAATTTTACCCATTCCACCAATGACAGTATCATTAAAAAATAAATAAATGAAACAGGCAAAACAGAAGCCCTTTTTTAAATTTTGCATTTCTTTTAATATAGTTACACTGAACATTTCTTTCACACATTTATTTACAAGTTGTGCATTCTCCTTTGCTCATTTGTCTGTAAGGATCTTAATGCCTTTTTATTTCTTGCTAATTTATACTTTGTACACTCACAGGCGTGAGGTAGGCCCAGGCGCATGGTAGCCAGGAGGCAGGGCCCCCCTGAGACAGCCCCTGAGGCACCTGGGGCTGCAGTGATGGGCCTGAAGAGGAGCCTAAGGAATGGCCCCTGGGAGGCAGCAGAGGAGCTGGGGAAGGACTGATGCCGTAGATATAGGAGGTGAAGGATGAGATCTGGGCTGTGAATAGAAGTCTTTGCCGAGCCTGGGGCTTGAGAACCTCCCTGGCTCCCACTTTACCAGGACCTGGCTGGTCTCATGGATGAGTCTGAGCATCAGAGAGTCCTGGCATCACCTGTGCTGCAGGCAGGGGCTCTAGCGCTGAGAAATGCTCCAGCAGTTTTTGTGAATGGGCATGAGCTCTGGCAATGTGGGCATCATCTCCTTGGCCATCACCAGGGAGGGCTGGGCCCACCTGACAGGCTCAGGGCAGGGAGGGTTGGTCTGCAAGGCCTTCCTTGTGCTCTGCCCCGGCCTGGTGTCAGGAGGCTGCTGTGCCTTCATCCCTGCAGCCACAGGGCCTTTGCATCCCTCACACCAGCTTTCCCGCCTCCTGCTACAGTATCTCTTCTCCTTGCCTTGCTGTTCTCTCCACTGGTCAGTGTTCTCTTCCTTTCCACCTGGCTGATGCCTGCAATCCTGGGACTGTCTCTTCTTTATGGAACCTGCTCAGGCTTTCCTCCATGACTTGATCACACTTCCCTTAGGGTAGCTCTAATGGCACCATGTGACCCCCCTCAGGCATTTTCCCCCTTGAAATCTCGTATTTTCAGGACTATGTTCTGCATCAACCCCAGGTGAGCAGGGGTCTTGTTTACTCATCCCTGTATGAGAGAACATGCACAGCAGGGGCTCCGCGGTGAACACACGCATGAAGTGTCCTCGGCCGCTTCCTTGTATGAACAGCGAATCCCCGCCATTCCTTTGGGCTGACTGTCCTATTCCCAGGGCAGCGAGGGGCAGGGAGTGAAGGGGCAGGAGAGGCTGGAGCTGTGGGACGTGCGGGCAGGTGTACATGTGAACCATGACAGGGGCCTGTATTGATTGGATGTGGGGCCACTGGAAGATTTGAGCAGGAATGACAGGATCTGGGCTGTTTTGAAAGGAGCACTGCGCGTCAGGTGAGCCAGAGACGGCAGCGGATCCTGGTGGACGAGCAGTGTCGCCTGAACGTAGAGCCGAAGACACGCGGCCCTCCTGGTGGCCAGGACCCATTATCTGTTGTTCTGGTCAATGCTCTCACTTTTCACAGAAGAGCCACAGTGCACGGTGCTGAGTTCCTCACATTAAAGTACACACAGAACTTTGAAATTAACAAAGTCACGCTGCTCCGTGGCTGTGTGCACCGGGGTAGCCGTGCTGTGCCCATGACCGCCAGCCCTTCCCCGGGGGACCTGCCCAAGGACGCCTGGTCCTGCAGCCTCTGCTTCCTCGGTCACAGAAAATACTGAGTTGCTACCAGTCACACGAGGATGAGGCACTTTGAGTAACTCCCACCTGGCTTTCGGGCCCACCGCCTGCTGCCAGCCCTTATTCCAGTGCTGCTTGTACTGCTTGCCTCGGCGCTCACCCACGCTGCCACACCAACCACTCCGCACAGCCCCGTAGTCAACTGCCTCAGCCCACTGCCCTCTGGGATGCCCCTTCTGCCAGTGCCCGCCTGTCACTCCTCCCTCCTTCTGAGCTGTATGTGTCTGCTGGGGCTGCCGTAACAGAGAACCACAGGCCGAGTGGCTTAGATGATGGAAACTTATTTTCGTAGTCTGGAGGCTGGAAGTCCAAGACCCCGGTGTCGGCGGGGCTGGTTCCTTCTGCGGCCCTCTCCTTGGCGTGTCTTCTCCCCGTGTCCCCATGTGGTCTCTTCTCTGTCTGTGTCTGTGACCCAGTCTCCTGTTCTCATGACACCAGTCATTGGGTTAGGCCCACACTGATGCCCTCATTTTATCTTCCCTCCTTAAGGGCCCTGTCTTCAAATACAGCCACATTCTGAGGAGCTGGGGTTCGGGCTTCAACATATGGACTGGGAGGGCACAGTTCAGCCCCTAACGAGATACCAGCTCCAATACCCCGTTATCCTCAAGCATCGCCTGTTCACATGCAGCAGAGCCCTTCAGTGGACCAACTCTGTCCTTTGATATTTATCCATTCATCTGTCTGAAATACCCAGAGACACTGAGCACCTTCTGTGTGTCAGGGATCCACTCGATGCCCAACCTGCAGAGGCAAAAAATATGGTGCCCAACCCGGATGCTCAGGTGAGAGACAGACAGACCAGTTATAGCAACTGCAACACAGCGTCACGGGCCAGCGCCCAGGGGAGGGCACCAATCCAGAACCGGATCAGAGCGAGCAGAAAGCTCCTGGGTCAGGATGGCGGCCAGCTGTCAGTGAGTCAGTGCCATGAGGGTGGGAAGACCAGGGCCACCAGAGGGGTGGCGTGTGGAGGCCTGGGGTGCAGGGGCCGTGGTGCTGTTAGGGAGAGGCGTGGGGGCGGGGCTACCACAGGTGAGAGAGAATGGCAGGAGAGGCTGCTGGTGGGTGTGAGGCCATGAGGAGCCTGGTGCGTGGGGTTTGGTCTGCAGTTGTGGAGCAGGGGCGGGCACGCGTGGGCATGCGTTGTAGAAAGCTCACGAGCAGAGTGGTGGCCGGCGGCTGTGGGCCTGACCAGGTAGGGAAGCCAGTGGTGATTCTGATCCCACTGTGATGCGAAGCCCTGGGAATAAAGAGCAGAGGAAGGTCCGGGAGCGGTTTTGGAATCAGAGTGACAGGACTTGGTGACTGGCTAGACGCAGAGGGTGAGGCTCAGGGCAGGATCCTCATTAGCTCCCCAGCGTCTGAGTCTCAGCGAATGCCCCATTTTGAATGTGTGATTCCGTGGCTTTTGCTAAATGTATGCACCATGCAACCACCACTACAGTCAAGGTGTTGAACATTTGCATCACCCCAAAAGTTCCCTCTGTGTCCCTTTCCCATCCGCCACCACCCTGGCCCCTGGCCCCTGGCCCCAGGCAAGCACTGATCACCTTCTGTCACTCTGTGTTATTTTTGCCTCTCCTAGAATTTCATATCGTATCAATGGAGCCATACACTATGTGGTAGTTTGCCAGATGTGGATATATTATAGTTTGATTATCTATTTACACGTGTGTGTGTGCGCGCGCGCACGCGCATGTATCAACCATCTGCGGATGAATCTTCCGCCTCGGATCATTTAGGAAAGTAAGTCCCAAGTTTGGCTGTTCAGAGCCACCCTGGGAGCTTATTAAAGATTTGGAAGCAGGACTCACCCTTCATGGACTGATCAGGTTCTGGGGAGTGAGCCCAGGCTGTGTATTTTTAACCAGCCCTGCAGGTAATTTTGCTCAGCCGGTTTGGGGAACCACTTCTCTGAGTGACGACACAGAGCAGCAGCGGTTTGCTTGTCCTGTTTACTTATCACTAAGAGACCATCTAGTCCAAACTCGTGGCTGATATGATTCTTTCTGAGGCTGACCACACACCTTTACCTGCCACCAACCACCCTGGCCATGAACTTCATTCCTTCACAAACAGACCATTCCCGAGCACTCGCCACGTTCCGGGCACCGATGTAGACGCTGTGCAGAAATGCAAAGCGAGTCCGATTTGTTGCTTACAGTTAATTGGAGGGACATGATATTGACGCACACAGTCATACAAGAAAAGGCAATAAGTGTCAGAGACACAGGTAAGATGCTCGGAATTTAGAGACATGTCAGTTGCCAGCTCTTTGTGGGAGGCAGTCGTCAGGGAAGGAGTAACATTTGATCTGGGACCCGCAGGGTGGGTGAGATCTGTCACACGGGGAGTGAGTGTGGGAAAGGCAGAGCAGGCAGAGGGGACCTGGGAAGGCAAGTGACAGGCAGGAGGGGGAAGTCCTTTTGCTGCTGGGGCCATGGATGCCCAGCTTGACCGGCGCACAGAGAGGACAAAGGGGAAGGGGAGACGGGGTGGAAAGGTGGGCTGAGGGGGGGAAACTGCAGCCGCCTCCACAGCCAGGGTTTACTGACAGTTCCAGCCCTCTAGTCACTTGGTCTCTCCGGGGACCAGTCCCATCCAGAGGCTCTCTGGGGGCCCTACCCTACATCACCTCATTAGCATAAACGCAGGCGTGCTCCAGGGGCTCCTCGTGAACCACCAAAGACACTCCTGCCACTCAGGATCCGAGGGTTTTGTGAGTTCCGTATCAATTCAGGAATCAGGTCCTCTCTCAGTCTTGTGTTTCGCAGCTGCTTCCCGTCTAGTCTGTGGCTTGTCTTTTCATTTTCTTGACAATGTCTTTTGAAGAGCAGTAGTTTTCAATTTTGATGAAATCCAGTTTATCCGTTTTAAAAAATGTATATTGTGGGCCATGCTTTCAGTGTTGTATCTAAGAAACTTAAGGTTGCAAAGTCCTGTCTTCTTTTAGCAGTTGTCTAGTTTTATTTAGATTTCATGTTTCGGTTATGACCCATGTTTAAGTGACATTTATTATGGACGGACGCTGGGCCCAGCGCGGTGGGGCCGCGGAGGAAGGAGACACACGCTTTGCTCAGGCTCAGCTGGGCTGGGGAGCTGGGGTGGAGAAAAGTCAGGAGCATGTTCGGTGGGTGTGAGGGGCTGCGGAGACCTGTCAGGTGGAGAAGCCGGGCTGCTCCTGGACAAGGGGCCTGCAGCTGAGATTTACGCGGAAAGTAGGAGTTAGGGTGAAAGTAAGAATCGAGTGGGAAGCCCTTTGTTCTGGGCGTGGAGTGGCCCTGGGAGACCGGGAGACTAGAGGCAGAGCAGCTGCCAGGCGCTTGCTGAGCTGTGGGTTGGCGTGCAAGGTGCCGGCAGGAGCAGCCTGCGCTGCGCTTTACCCTGAGCCAGAGAAGGCGCGTGGCTCTGCAACGCGGCCGTGCTGTTCTTGTTCTCTGAGGACGGGGCCTACGCTGGAAGGCCGTCATGCGGGTCTGCATCAGGGGGAGCCATCCCAGGGCAGCCCTGGTGCTGTCCCTTCTGCTCACCGTGCCCCACCCCCCTCCCCTCCCCGTGGAGGCAGGGCAGAGCTGGTGCTGTGCTGCTGGCCCTGTGGGTTTGCTCCAGGACCAGCAACCAACGTGCAATGCCAAGGTCATCCCAGGAGCAGCCTGAGCATACTCCCCAGATTGTGGTGTGTGTGTGTGTGTGTGTGTGTGTGTGAGGCCGTTGTACATATTTAAAGCACAGCACTAGAAGGGGTTATGCTGGGAAAGACAGCGCACATTCCAGGCACTGCATGAATTAGCCCTGTGAAGCGCAGCAGCTGCTTTCATTAGCTAGTTGGCAGTAGATAGCGAAAGCCTGTGGGTTAGAAAAGGACATTTCAGGAATGCAAAAATAAAGGAATCAGCTGTATTCAGCGATTTAACTTCATCCGGGTCAGTAAGGAAGCCCAGAGCACTGGCCGACTCTGACCGCCCACTGCACAGGGGCGGGCCCTGCCCTAACTCAGAGCGTGTGCACCGCGGCCCTGGGGCACCGGGGGATGACACAGGCGTGAGTTTAGGTCTCTGTAGCCTCTGTGCCTGTAAAAGCTTCCAGAAAGTTCTGTCTTCCCTCACTTCTTTCTGTTGATCCCAGGAGCCAACACAGACTGCTAGCAGGCTCCACGCTATATGGCCTCTGTCTGCTGGCCCCCCTGCCCCAGGCACTTTCCAGGGTGGCTGTGCACTGCACCCCAGCCCTCACCGCCCACACCTGCAGCGCCTCTGCACTGATCCGGGCACCGAGGGAGCCTTGTCCTGCACACTGCTGCTTCCCCCTGGGCCCCGCCAGGGTCTCTGAGAGGGACAGGCCTGAGAGCCAGGTCTCCGACGGCCCCAAGCACACACCGGGTGCAGTGGGAGACTTAGAATTTCGTGAGGAAAGAACTCTTTCAGCTGCTTCCCTCGTCCCTGCAATGAGAGCTCTCCCAGGAGGCTTCACTTCCACAGACGGACAGACAGACAGACAGACAGACAGCAGGGCCCTCCCAGCTGCTCCCCAAGCACCGGGGCCTCAGCCCTCAGTGTGCTGGGCTCCAGCTAAGGCCCTGCTGCTCCGAGCTGCGAGCTCGAGTGACCAGCCGCCCTTTCAGATGACCTGGGTGCCCGTCAGTCTGTCCGAAGCCGTGGCCTCTGAAGGTTGCGCACCAGGGAGGAGGCCGCCAGCTTTGGGCAAGAGCAAGGAAAGAGCCGCAGCCCAGTCTTGATTTTCCCATAAAGAAGTTCTGTATTTCGTCAAGCTCGGCATTTACTCTAATTACTAAATGGGCTGTTCCCCCCCCCCCCCCCCCACACACACTGTCAGAAACCAGCCAGGCAGCCTGGGCATCGTCAGGTGCCCCTCACCCCCCTCGCCCAGCACCCTGAGGGCCCTGTCTCTGACGGGAGATGCAGACGAGTGGTGAGAACGGGTAGGGTGGGCACATGCCTTCCGGGGGAGAGAAATGAAGCTCGTGATTGCTTTACTGGAGGGGAAACGAGCCATCTGAGGAGGCCCCATCCCATGGTCCACTCGCAGCACGGGCTGGAGAGCTCGATGCTGGGGCTGGGGGCTGTGCGGGGTGGGGAGTTCCACCAGCGCTCTGGCCTCTGAACTGGAGTGGGGGGGATTCTCCCCCCCAATTCTGGAGTTGCGGGGCCACTTGCTCCACCAGGGGCCTTGTGAGATGACCCCCCTGGCGGTATCGTGGCTCCGGCATCATAGCGCACGTATCAGTGCAGCCTGTGCTGCCTCTGTCCTGCTTATTTTTCCTTCGGCCAGAAGCCACTATGGCTACAGTACTGGGGACGGTGGGTGGGGTAAGGGACCTGCACCCGCACCTGGGGACAGGAGCTCTTGTCACAGGCGTCCCTCTTCTGCACCCATGCTCAGCAGTGCGGGGAGCGGTCTGTCCCCTCCCTCCTGGTTTCAGCAGAGCCAGGGCAGGCAGCCTTGGGCTGGCCTGGGGTTTGCTGGGCGGGTGGGGCGGCATGCCCTGACGTTCTTGCATTGTTCCTAAAGGAAATGGGTCAGAGTGAGTCAGAACGGCCGGCTGCACTGGCCGCCGAACCGCTGACACCACAGGGCTTTGCCTTGGTCCCACCGACGCAGGGCTCCAGGCGGGAACAAAGAAGCAGAAAAGCTTGGATGAAAGATGAGGTATTGAGATTAGGTATTTTAAGTTACTGGGCCCTTAAACCTATGGTTACCATTGGCTACCACTTCTCAAAGCATCTAACATAAGTTTAATTATTAGTATGTTTCAATTCAGATGTCTGAAATCTTAAACCATAGAAATATAAAGTATTATTTACTACTTCTGTAAAACTAGGATTTATATCAAATATTTTAAAAGCCATCCTTCAGGAATAAGTTCCGGAAACAGATGATTTTAGGTATTTGGTGTTGAAGAATTTTAGGAAATTCTCAAGAATTGTATAAGTAAATGAGATTCATTCTTTAATGCTGCTGTTCGCACATCAGCCTGAATATTGTCGAAGGTAATAATGCCGGAAGGCTCTGTACTACATCAGTGGGTTCTTCGCCCGAAGCAGTTGGGGACTTTTTTGCAACGTTGAGTGGCATTTGCAGCCTCACGGGAAGGGCTGTCGTTGCTTTATCGCGGCATCTGCACTCGCCCACGGTTCAGCACCTACTTAGGACCCATTTGCAGGGCCCATGCTGGGAGTGACACAATCTGATTTGTGTTTTAAAATAGTAGTAATTGTTAAAATTTTTTAAATTTAGGTAAAAAAATCCAACATGAAATTTACCATATTCACCATTTTTGTGGCTGTATTATGAAAAGATGCCCCTGGCTGCTGCGTGGGCATTAACTCCAGTGAGCAAGGCAGGCGGGGGCAGAGGCCAACTCAGGGTGAGCTGGCGGGTGGGGGCGGGGGGGGGGGGGGGGCGGAGCTGGAGTGGCTCTGCCAGGAGCAGGCGGGACGTGGACCTTTCACCAGAGAGCTACTGAGTGTTCTGGAGGTCTAGAGGTGAGGGTGTCAGAAAGCCCTGTGAGAAAGCCTTGACTGGCCTGAGCCTCAGAGGAGGGGACAGAACACTGATTGGGGAAGGCCCAGGGCAGGGCTGCCCCCCGCCCCCCCCCCCCCCCCCCCCCCCCGCCCCCGATGAGGCTGAGTGGAGAAGAACCGGCCTGGCTACGCCATGAGCAGGGCAGGGGGTGGTGAGCGTGGCGTGGCCAGGCCGAGGTCCGCTGGGCGGTCCTGCCTCTGGCACAAGGAGGAGCGGTGGGCCCGGGCGAGGGTGCTGTCTGCAGCGGGCGGGTGATGCTGCTTCACCTTCGCCGGGCAGACTGGGACACAGAGAAAGTCATGTCTGGAAACCGCTGAACGTCGTGCCTGGCCTGTAGCTCAAAATAAGTTAAAATGAGGGGTTTTGCGCAGGGAGTGACCAATCCCAGCTGAACTTGGACATCTGTCAGGAACTGGGGAAGGCGTGAGCTCCAGGAGGCACTTCCCCAGGCGAAGGCCACAGCAGCGCCCGGTCTTTGCTGGAGAAGGCGGCTGGGCTCCCGCGGGACCCCTGCTGAGTCTGGGCTCCCAGGCTGGCCGCACTGAGCTGAGAGGCAGGAGCCTCAGGGGTGGCCCGCGATGCTCTGAGGCCTGAGCTGGGAGAGCTGGGAGGCTGTGCTGAGAATGCAGTGGGAAGTCAGGGCGAAGGGGTCATTGAGGGTCTGTGCTGGGCACACGGTCAAATGCCCGGGGGCTGCCCTAGGAGGCTCACAGGCCAGCTTCCCAGTGGGCATGTCAGCAGACAAGTCTGGCGCCCTCCCCCTAGCCTGGGGGACGTTTCTAGATGGGGATACTCTTTTTTTTTTTTCATTTTGGCTCTTTATTTTTATTTGTATCCTTGTACTTTAGTGCTACTATTCTTTCTCTTTTTTTAAAAAAATGGTATCTTTATTGTTGAGAGTAGTGCAGATGTCCCCTAACTCTTGCTCCCTTGGGAGGGTGTGGAGGGTGAGCCAGGCCGTTGGCAGGCAGGGCAGCTGCTAAGCTTCCTCGCTCCTCTTTCTCCGCCGGCCTCAGGGGCTGCCCTGTGAGCATCTCTCAACAGAAGCCACAGCTTCTCTCTGGGTCCAGCTCTCTCTGGTTTCACCTGCTTCCAGCCCTGAAGGCCTGCGGGTGAGAGTGGTGATAGCGCCTTCCATAGCTGGTCCTCCAGCCCTGCGCACACCCTTGTAAACGCTTCCTTTCCGAGCTGTCTCACGGCTGATGCCCCAGACAGAGGCCGGGCGTGCATGGGGCCCAGAACCAGGACAGAACATGTGGCTGGAGATGCCGCTGCCTAAATAGATAGAAAAGTCTCCAGTTTCCTCCTGCACTAAAGTGTTTTGTTTTTCTCATCACATTTTTTAAAATTATGGCAAAATACACATAGTATAAACTCTGCCACCTTAAGCATTTTAAGTGTACACTTCAGTGCCATTAAGTTCATTCACATTGTGCAGCTGTCACCACCATCCATCTCCACAGAACTCTCTTCATCTTACAAAACTGAATTTCTGTGCCCATGGAACAAAAGCTCCCAGATGTCCTCCCGCAGCCCCTGGCCGCCAGCATCCTGTTTTCTGTCTCCATGACCTTGACCGCGTTAGGCACCTCACATAAGTGGTCATACAGTTCTTGTCCTTCTGGGACGGGGTCATGTTCACTCGGCATATGTTCTCGAGGCCCAGCCATGAGGTAACGTGTCCGATGTCCTTCCTTTTTGAGGCTGAGTAATAGGCCACTGACGACACAGCACGTTTTGTTTATTCGTCACCCATCGACGTGCCCTTGGTGACTTCCACTCCATGGCTGTCGTGAATGACGAGCCTGGGTGTGAGGTGCCTCTTTGAGACCTGCTTTCGAAGACCTGGGAGTGCACCCAGCAGTGGGATTGCTGGGTGATACGGGAATGTGATTTTTGATATTTTATTTTACTTTATTTTTTAAATTTATTTTTATTGATTTTTTACAGAGAGGAAGGGAGAGGGATAGAGAGTTAGAAACATCGATGAGAGAGAAACATCAATCAGCTGCCTCCTGCACACCCCCCACATGCCCTTGACTGGAATCGAACCTGGGACCCCTCAGTCCCCAGGCCGACGCTCTATCCACTGAGCCAAACCGATCAGGGCTGATTTTTGATATTTTAAAGAGCTTTTTCATACTGATGATTACATCCTTTGATGCACAAAGCCTTTAATTTTGATGTAGTCCAGTTTATCTATTTTTTGTTGTTGCCGTGTTTTTGGCATCATAGCTAAGAATTCGTTGCCATATCCAATGTCACACAGCTTTCCCCTGTGTTTTCTTCTAAGACTTACACAGTTTTAGCTCCTACACCTAGGTCTTTGGTCCATTTTGAGTTAATTTTTGTCTATGGTGTAAGGTAAGGTCCACCTTTATTCTTTTGCATGTGAATATCCAGTTTGCTTAGCACCATTTGTTGAAAAGACTGTCCTTCCCCACTGCGTGGTCTTGGCTCTCCACTAAAGCTTCATTCTTAGTTACTCTTCAGTTGATCTTTTAAAACTGTTTCTGTAGAAAAAGTTCTTCGAGGCCTAAGTGCTGGGAGTGGCCGTCCCTCCGGGAGGCCTGTGGGGGAGGCCCGTGGGGAAGGCCTGCTTGCACTGAGCTGTGGAGGCAGCATGGCCCAGGCAGTGCCTGTCAGCGTTGGGTCCCAGTACAGCCCCAGGTTAGCGCCCCCCCAGGGCCTGCACCTCATGCTGGGTGACCGCCTCCCGTTTCCTGCTGCAGGTGGCACCCTCGTTGTCATGGGTCTCTCTTTGTGCCGTGGCCTGGTTTCGGCAAGTTATTCCAGTTTTAAACTTTGTTTACGGGTTTGAGATGGTGTGGCTAGTGACGACAAATGTTCTTTTCCATTTAGGTTTTGTTTTATTACTTCTTGGTTCTTATTTTCTTTGAACGACTCCTGCTGAGGGATACATGAATCGGGGTTTGCCATTTTCCCTCTGCTGCTGTGTGGAAACCTGTCCTTGCCTACTTACCAAGAAGGAGTCCAGGCTAATGGGATGACCTTCATCTCAAGACCACAGGAAATCATAGCTTTGGAATGTTTCCTGTGGCCCCAGCTGAAGGCTGGCTTCCCTGGGCTGCTCTCGAGCGGATTTTCACTGTTGGGTGGAAGGGACCAGAACCCGTGCGTCTAAGAGCCAGGAGCCCAGGACTCCTGCTGGGACTGAGCCCCTACCCTCTGCTGCTGGCACCTGGGCAGGTTGCTCCTTCGCCAAACGCCTCCGGGCAGGATCACGCACCTTCCCACCAGGTTAGAGCCACCGCTGCAGAGGCCCCAGCAAACTAGGCTAAAAGGCGCGCTAGATGCTTTCCGCGTGCTGCTCCCTTTCCCTGCTTCCGGCCCAGTCCCCTGGGGTTGGGCTGTGTGAACATTCCTCTGTTGTTCCTTCTCAGCCTTGAATGTTTTAGCTCTCCACTTCCTGGCGCTTATTGTACGCGCAGTGGAGACCTCAGGGCCTCCCCCACTCCCTGGGACGCATTATTCTGTGATGCTCCCCAGGGTTTCCCAATGGCCTTTCTGGTTTTTTGCCTTAAAATGGTAGTAAATCCGAGGCCCCAAAGCAACCATCCAAAGGGGCTCTGAAGGCAGCGGCGAAGCAGCCAAGGAACGCGTGCGCGGCAGCAGGAGGCTCACCGGGCTCTGACCCTCCAGTGCCAGCACCTCCTGTACTGCAGGCTGTTCCTTCCCCTCTGGCGCCCCCCTCCTTCCTTTCCTGCTCTGTGCCATACGGTTAGGAGTTACAGTTAAAATGTAAGTCTTACACTCTGCTGGAGAGGAAAGAAAATATTTGAAAAATGGAAAGGAAACACCCACGGAAAGACCCCGTCCGTGCCCTGTGGGATGGTGTCCTAGATTTCATTCTAATTCCTTCATCATGGTGACCATTTCAGGTGGTTTAGGAGGATTTTCAGAGACCAGAGAATTAATCTTTGAAACCTTTTTTTTTTTTTTATTGTCGTGGACTTGCTGAGAGCCCATCTACTTGCTCTCTGTTACTCATTCACACCCATTAGAACAGTACAGTTAGTTCACCGGCATCCCCACTGTGTGTATCTTCCAGCAGCCCTGATGTTAAGGCTGGGCCGACTCTAATGCCTGTGAGGTGTCTGTTCTCGGCGTTTATTGTCCTCTCTCACATTTCCCAGCGAAACTAGGCTGCTCTGTGTGCGAGAAGAGTACTTTCCGCCAGCCTGGCGCATCTGTCTGGCTTCTGCCACTGACATGGATTTAATCGCTCCATCACCGGGTGTTGTTGCTTCATGGGGTGGAGCGCCCTCCATGGGACATGGTGAGCGGTGTCTGTGGGGAGGCAGCTGCCGGCGGCCCTCGGTCCCCTGTGCTCCTTGGCAGTTGTGCTGGGTGAGGAGGTGGAGACCACAAGCTGCAGACACGCCCGAGGTCACACGGAGCTGGATGTGGACCAGGAGCACTGGGTCCAGAGCCACCGTGCTTTCCCACGGGAGCCGGCTCTTCAGGGAGCTGCATCCATCCCTGGGGTTGAAGGACAGTTGAAATTCGGTGTCAGCCTGGCTTTATCGTCGACGCTGTGCTTGGAGCTTAACCTCCCTGAGTCTAATGAAGTTTCCCCTTCTGTAAGTTGGGGTGACAGTGACCTCACAGGATTCTCATAGGAGAGGGAAGCCTCCACTTTTGGAGAATACTAGGAGGGCGCTGGTCCGGCCAGGGGCGGGGCGGTGATGTTTAGTTATGTCCTAAGACCCAGAGAGTAGGAGCCGGCGCACAGCTAGCACTCAGCCTGCCGGAGCACTCTCAGCGCTCTCGCCCACTCTCGCTGGCCCTGGAGAGCTGCTTGATCCTGCTAATCCACTCCCACGCCGCCTCCATCCAGCACTGTGCCTGCCTCTGGGGTTCTCTTCCTGGTTCAAGTGAGTGGGGAATCAATTCTTTACTGTGGAGTTTGAATTCCGAAAGAAGGTGCAATGTGAAGGGAAGAATCTGGCTGGTGGATGGGGACAACACAGAAGGCTCAGTCTGGGGAAAATGATGGGAAAGAAGAGGGACAGGACTAAGAAAAGGTAGCATGGTAAACGGGATGGGGTCCAGATGGGAAAGTGCTCTGGGTACATTCATTTGGGAATAATTTGATTGGCTCTGGGAGGTTCTAGGAGAATAAAAAAAGTGTCATGATACCAATGAAGTAGCCCTAGAATTTTGCCTCAGAGCGCACAACTCATCAGTCTCTGAAAAATGGCCAAGTGCTTGGACAGTTGTCAGGAGCGTGTCCAGGAGGCTGCCCGACATGTTGCCAGAGTAAGAGAGGTGTTTAGGCGTGAACTGAGATGGCTTCTTTTTTTTTTTTAATCCTCACCCAAGGAGTGAGATTTTTTCGATTGATTTTTTTTTTTTTTTTTTTTTAGAGAGAGTGAAACAGAGGGGGAGGGCGAGAGAGAGAAACATGGATGCAAGAGAGACACATCGATTGGTTGCCTCCTGCGCGTGCCCCAACTGGGGGCGGGAATGAACCTGAGACCCTGGTACGAGCCCTTGACCAGGAATCGGACCTGCGACCCTCGGGTGTGCAGGCCAACACTCTAGCCCTCAAGCAGCACCAGCCAGTGGCTTTTCTTTTTTAACCGAGGTCTTAGAATCCTGGAAAATTGGGGCAACGATGGCAAGGAAAGTTTCCATCCTCTCCTGCTGCTTTCCACCTTCATATTCTTATCTTTCTTTTGGGGAATAAGTGAGAGGCATTTCAGTTCCGGGGTAAGCTGGGCAGATTTTGGAAAATGTAGAGGCATTACAGACAGAATCACCTTATGCTTTCATAAAGTAAGCCCTGCCATACTTACTTCTAAGTAGTTGTAATCTATAGAAAAGGGCGCCTGATTAAACAGATATTTTATGAAGTCATCTCCTTGAATCAGACTGGCATGCCAATAGTTGGTTCTGTGGTAACTGGTAAGCTTCTTCAGTAATTCTCTTCAAGAATCACTCAGGATATGTTAGTTTATTTTATATTGGGAGTCCTAATAAAGTTACTTAGCTTAGCACTTTTTTCACTGTTGCTGTGGAAACAGCATTAAAAATTGTGGGTCAAGAACTCGAAAATACTCCTTACCCCAGGAAGGTGTGCGAGCACCACACGGGTGGCAGGCAGACTGGGGGACCCTGGGGCATTTGCTGAGTGGCCCCGGGCCCAGCGCTGGCACCGAGTTTGAACTGTGCCAGTGTGTGAAGCAGAAAAACAACTCAGTCACAGACAACAGTATGGTGATTACCAGAGGGAAATGGGGGAGGGGGAAGGTAAAAGAGAGTAAAGTGGGGATAAATGGTGATGAAAGGAGACTGGGGGTGGTGAACACACAATACAAACTACAAAATGGTGTATTACAGAGTTGTACACCTGAGACCTACATAATTTTATCAACCAATGCCACCCCAGTAAATCTAATTTTAAAAAGAATGCTGCTGTTAAAAAATGGCGATTGCAGAATGAAAAGTAACAGGATTGAAGAATGGCAAGAGAGGCTGAATAGACCACCCATGTTACTGGTCAAACCTCGTCCTTTTGGGGAGGGAGATAACGGCGTCTGACGCAGCTGTGACGTGCTCCCGGTGCTCACGTCGACATGCTGGTGGTCAGTGACAGCCGGAGAGAAACCAGATCGCCCAGCTGCTGGCCCAGGACTCACTTTGCTCTGTCTCGCTGGCCCGTTCAGAGCTTGTTTATCTATTCAGCTGGAGGCAGCAGGCGAAGCCCTACGAAACAGCTCGTGAATACCTAAAGGGGTTCGCCATCAAGTGTAAATGAGAACAGTACAGGGAAGACCTCGGAAGGAACTGTCAGAGAGGAAAATACTCATTGTGCTATTTGAGCCAAAATTTGGAGACTGAGAGGAGCGATGGTATCCCAAGTGTGTGGACCAGCAAAGGTACACACCCCTGTGGGAGAATGAGAACATTGTTGGAGAGCAGGAATGGGGTAAGGAAGCAGAGTCTACTGGGCTCAGAGAACCTGTGTTGGAGGGTAACTCGACTGCTGCTTGGTGAGGAAGGAACTGGGAGATATGGAAAGAGTAGGAAAAGGGAAGGTTAGCAGAGTCTTACTAGACACTAGAGGCCCGGTGCATGACATTTGTGCACTGGTGGGGCGCGCTGTTCTATGTCGGTGGTGGACATCCCCCAAGGGATCCTTAGCGCTGCTGCAGAGGTGGGAGAGGCTCCTGCCACGGCCACTGTGCTCGCCAGCCATGAGCCCAGCTTCTGGCTGAGCAGCACTCCCCCTGTGGGAGCACACTGACCACCAGGGGCAGCTCCTGTATTGAGCATCTGCCCCCTGGTGGTCAATGCGCGTCATAGTGACTGGTCATTTCGCCATTCGGTTGATTTGCATATTAGCCTTTTATTATATAGGATAGTTGATAGAGAATGAAGGGTCCACTGGATTCTAGTTAGTAGATATAAGCTTTATAAGGGCAAGGATTTTTTTTGTTTGTTTTACTCTCTATTGTATCCTCCATGCATAGAACAGTGCCTAGTGCAAGGTTAACACTCAGTAAAATTTGTCGAATGAACAGACAAGTGAATGAACCACTAAAATATGGGTCCCAACAGGATTGAAGTTCTTGACCAAAGGGATAATGTAATAGAAACAGTGTCCAATGAAGAATATTTTTGCAAATGTGGAATGAATGGTCTCAATATGTAAAGGATCAGAGATAAACCCTCCAATATGGAATGACATGATGGAGACTCAAATTAGAATTGTAATCACAGGAAGAGAAAAGACAAGGGTAGAAGGAAAATAAATGGAGGGGAGAGAACATAATATAGACTTGGATCTGGAAGCACAAAGATACCTTTTATGAGCCAATGGAACTCAAAGGAAAACTTCAAAATCATTTGGATTCAAATTCAGTTACTTTTTCATTAAAAAAAGAACTTATGTATTTATATGCATAGCACATGGACATGAACAGTAGGGTGGTGAGGACCTGGGGGGGTGGAAAGGGGCTGGGTGGAGGGGGGAATGGGAGACATCTGTAATACTGTCAACAATAAAATAAAAGAAAAAAAATAATAATAAAAAGAAAAAAAACAAAAACATTGTCTAACATTATGCAACATATGCTTGTCTTAGACTCTTTTCACTGCTATTTCAAAAATAGTTTCTAAAATTAGCAATATTTTAGTTTAAAAAATGGACACCTGTGAAATCAAGCACTAATGTTTTTACATCTTGAAATATAAAACTAGCTCTAGAATCTACATATATAAAAGTCTAAGTGACCGAATGACCGGTCGACTGGTTGCTATGACATGCATTGACCACCAGGGGGCAGACACTCAATGCAGGAGCTGCCCCCTGGTGGTCAGTGTGCTCCCACAGCGGGAGCACTGTTCAGCTGACCAACGGGCGCCAGACGCAGGGCTTACGGCTGGCAAGCACCACTGAGGTAGTGTGAGCCTCTCCCAATCAGGACTGACTGGGTGCGAGCCTGCAGCAGGTGCAGCGGGGCTGGGATGAGCAGGAGCGGCAGGTGGCATTTGACTGCCGGTTTCAGCCTGACATCCCCTGAGGGGTCCTGATTGCAAGAGGGCACAGGCCAGGCTGAGGGACCCCAACCAGTGCATGAATCCATGCACCGGGCCTCTAGTGTCTTCTAAAACAACGAACAAACTGTAAATCTCTAGGGTACTATGTTACAGCTTGTTATAACTAGCCCAGGGAATCTTTGGAACTGTTATTTTTTGGAACTATTTTTTAATTGTGATGACTTTTTACTAGAAAATAATGCCAATTGAGAAGTTGGCTAGATTAGCAGTGCCAGCTTCTGAGTGTCATGAATGGTTCTGTATCTTACTCTTCTATCTGTTCTATTTCATAACCATCCCAAATTACTACCTCTACTGTGCTCCTCTCAAATGAACCCTGCCGTTCTGTATGGATTGACTGATGCCCTTATTTCAATCAAATGACAGGAAATATACTGAATTGCTTTGATGTGAAAAAACGAAACAATACACTACCCTGGGTGGCCCTGGCTTAGAGAC
Source organism: Myotis yumanensis (assembly GCF_028538775.1). NCBI lineage: Eukaryota > Metazoa > Chordata > Mammalia > Chiroptera > Vespertilionidae > Myotis > Myotis yumanensis. The sequence continues at coordinate 3,147,438 of NW_027223767.1, forward strand.
TCTGTCAGTGGAGATGGTCCCTGCTGGCCAGGATAAGTAGATAAGAGCAGGAGGAGGACATAGCCTGAGCCAGGCTGGGAGGCCATCTGCTGTTTTCCTCTTACATGCTAACAGAGGGTCCTGGATGCAGTGATGGAGAAGAGGCCCAGGGCTGCTTAACACCACCCATCATTTCTCAGGGGCAGTGACTTAGACCCCCCAGGTCCTGTGAGTGTGGCCACTGGAATTATCTGTCACCTATTGGTGCACTTTATTTTACTTTATTTTATTTTACTAGAGGCCTGGTGCACAGATTCATGCACCAGTGGGGTCCCTCCGCCATTGAATTTTAGAGAGAATGGAAGGGAGGGAGTGTGGGAGGGAGAGTGAGAGAGAGAGAAACATCAATGTGAGAGACACATAGGTTGGTTGCCTCCCATGGACATCCTGACCTGGGCTGGGGATTGAACCTCCAACCCAGGTGCATGCCCTTGTCCAGGAAATGAAACCCCGACCCTGTGGTGCACGGCTGACCCTCTAAACACTGAGAAACACCAGCCATGGCACCTATTGATGTATTTTTTAAAAATATATTTGTATTGATTTCAGAAAGGAAGGGAGAGGGAAAGAGAGAAACAGCAATGATGAGAGAGAATCATTGATCATCTGCCTCCTGCACACATTCTATTGGGGATTGAGCCAGCAACCTGGGCATGTGCCCTGATCAGGAATCGAACCTTGACCTCCTGGTTCCTAGGTTGATGCTCAACCACTGAGCCACGCCGGCTGGGCTCTTGGTGTATTTTAAAGTGCATTTTCAGTTTGTTTCTTTGAAAGGATGGAGCTTTATCTGGTTTTGGTGTTTTGTCTCCCACTCCTGGTTGGGAGTCCGTGGGGACAGGCAGAGTTAGGGCTGGACCTGGATGAGACCCGGAGGGCATTGGATTCCGTCTCATTGTGCCCCTGGTGGAAGGAACAGGGTCAGGGAGGGTTAGAGGTGTGACCACACCTCCCTCCGAATGACCACACACACTGCTTCCTTGTCTTTGTATGTGGGCTTCCCCCAGAGGTATAACTGCATGTTGCTACTTAGGCCAATTTTGCTTTCATAAAATATTTTAGAGCAGTAACTCTGTCCTATAATGTCAGGTCTGACCAGCTAAAATATGCTCTATTAATTTTTAAATGATACCTATTTCTGTCCAAAAGAAGAAAAAAGCTGTGCTTCTGTGAGATCTAATTTTCAAATACCGTATTTTTCTGTGTATAAGACACTATTTTTTTCTAAAACCATTAGACTGAAAATCGAGGGGTGTCTTGTACACGGAAGTCAGCCGAAGAGGGAGCTGCGCAGGTGTGTAGCTGCCCATGTTTTGTCAAACAGGCTTCCTCCAATCGTGAGCCTTATTGTTACTGATGTCAGCTGATGCCGTAATTGGAGGTGGAGGTGGAGGGCGCAGATGCAACAGGGACTGGAGTGTTCTGAGCCCATAAAGATGTCAAAAAATAAAAAGATAAATACCTGTAAGCAATTGCCTTACTCTGCAAAATTCAAACTGAATGTCATCAGCTATGCAAAAGAGCATGGAAATAGAGCTGCAGAGAGACAATTTGGACCTCCTCCCACTGAGTGTATGACCAGACAGTGAAGAAAACAGGAAGAACAACTCCTTAAGGTGCCAGCAAAGAAGACGGCCTTAAGAGGAAAACCAGCAAAATGTTTAAGATATTGATTCCTTAATTTTGGGTTGGAAAAGCGGGGGGGGGGGGGGGGGGGGGCGTCTTATACATGGGAAAATACGGTAATTCATTTATGCCTATTTAAAAATGAGGTAGGTTGTGCCATTGTCAGCCCTAAAGCTTCAAGGCTTATGGACACAGTGTGTCTTGACTCAAGCTGACCTGTTTTACATGGGAAAATGGATGCACATAGATAGTGTATGGGTATGTATAAGAATATTGTAGTAGGTGTCCCTGCCTGAGAAGAAGCCATCATATGCTGAGAAGTAATATCCGAGCATCAATAATATTGCGCATCTTTATAGTTTGGTAACAGCTGTTGTGAAGTTGCAAAAATTAGCCTAGTGCAAGGGCATCTTCTTAGGAGTAGAACTGTCTGCAGCCCGGTCATAGACGCTGGCTCTCCATGATGACGGGGGGATGTGGTATAGGGGTAAAGCTCTGTGATGTCACTCAGCGGGCTCAAGTCGTGGACACATGTTGTTCTCTTCTGCTCTTCTACAGAGAGACAGACCCACTCGGCAAACATGAGGAGCGCAGCCAAGCCCTGGAGTCCAGTCACCAAAGTGGGGAGCCATGGGAGTGACCGCGCGCGGCCCCTTCCCACAGCCTCCTCTGGCATGAAGAGTTCTAAGTCTTCAACCTCGCTGGCGTGTGAGTCCCAGCTCAGCAAGGTATAGCCCGATACGCACAGGGTGAGGGCTGGGCGTCCAGTGTCTGCTCGGGGGATGGGAGGGGCGGGGGGTAAAGCTAGTGGCCTCCAGGGCTGGACAAGGCCTCCAGGGAGGGCTCGGGAGAACCTAAAGGAGCAGAGCAAAGGCTTTGTAGCAGGGGCACTTGGGATGGAGATGGAGGTCTGCCAGATGTTTCCCAGAACTCAGGTCCCCTGCCCTGGATTACCTGGACTCCAGGCAGAGCTCTGCCCCAGCACCCACCACATGGGGTCAGGATCACCAATGATCTGGTAATCCCGTGGCCAGTCTCCATCCTTGTCTTATTTGACAGTCAGCAGAGTCAACACTGTTGATTAGGCCCCGAATCTGGGAATGTCTTCTCTCAGTTGCCTCCTTCCTCGGGGGCAGGAGTCTCCCTGCCGACTCCCCCTGCCCTGGTTTCAAATATTGGGTGGGCCCAGGGCACAGTCCTTGGGCCTCAGCTCTTTTCTAGTTACTGTGTCACCCAACCCCTCCTTTCTACCCTGCGATTAAGTCAGAGGTAGTATAACCTACCCACACACACATTTTTGAAAAATTAATGTAATATCCTAGCTATAAGAGGAAGCTAGTTTATAATTAAATGATCCGTAGTGCCATCTGCATATGCCTCAGCTTGACTGTGCGGAAGGACCTGGGATGCTCCCTGAGCGCTGACATGTGATGCAGCCTGGGGCGGGCTGTGGTTCTGCGTGTCCCATGTATTCTTGTGTCCATTTCTGTGTCTCTAACCAGGACCCCTCCAACTGCCTTTGTCACCTTGCCTGTTGGTTGCCTGAAAGGTACTTGAATGTCACATGTCCAAAACCGAATCTTGATGCCTTCCCCTCCAGGTCCCACACCTCCCCTAGCCTGCTCCTGAATCTCCCCATTGGAGGTAATAGCAACCCCATCCTTTCGGCCGCCCAGGCCAGAGCCCAGGGCATCATTTTTTTAATACTTCTCACATCCCATAGTTCATCAGCAAGATGCCATCACTTCTACCTTAAAAATAGATGCCAACTCCATCCACTCCCATTACCTCCGCTGGGACCACCTGGTCATGCCACTGCCTTCCCTGCACGCTTCCCAATGTCCTCTCTGCTTCGTCTTTGCGCCCCATCATTCATCCTCAACAGAAGCCAGTGATCCTTTTAACACATGGGTCACTTCTCTGCTTGGAACCCTCGAGGGCTCTCTCCATTCATTCAGAGTGGTCAGTACTGTCCTAGAGACCTGCCCCATTCCCACTCGAAGCCATGGCCCTCCCCCTGCCCTGGCTCCCTGCTGTGGCCTCAGGCTCTCTGGGCTCAGTGGCGGTTCCTCTGATGAGCCGGGCTCACTCCTGCCGCGGTGGGTTTGCTGCTCTCCGCCCATTTCCTCCCTCTGAGCATCCTCCCCATCCTCCTCCTTTAAGTCTGTGCTCAAAGGTCTCCCTATCAGACATCATCCCACCACACCGTACAGCGGCATCCTCACCGCCGCAGCTCCTACTGCCTCACACCCCTGCTCCACATGTCCCACACCCCTGCTCTGCATGGCCGTTTCCATGGCTGCATGTAGCTGTCCATCAGGCTTAGAAAAGCATCTGCTACCTGCAAGCCAGGTCCGCTGCCAGGCATGGCAGGATGGGGGATGTCAGGCAGAAGGAGGGGCTCAGACCAGGCCGATGGGGTCCTGACTCTGCCCTTCTGTCTGTGAACCTCCGGGAGGTTGGGAGCGGTCCTGTGAGGGTTCCACACTAAAGTCCTTCATGACTATGATCCTGGATTCAGCCATTATTTCCGTGATTTTTGTCTTTATGATCTTTGACCTGTAGCATACTTGGGAGACATCTTTGATTTCAATTTCAAATAAAAGCATACATTTCCCCAATGACAGACCAGTGGAGCTTCTGGAAGCTCAGGAGTGTTCCCTGAGGACAAAGAAATGTTGGCCACTTCTGCCGTCGATGGGTGAGCATTTTGGAAACTTGTTCCACAGGGAAATGCCGGGGAAAAGCAGATCCTCCTGTTAGACACTTGCTGCTCCCATTTTGTGCCTCAGCACCTGCAGGCCTCGGTCTGTGGAAGAGGGCGCCAGGGCCCAGGGAGGAAGCAGCAGAAGAGGGCGCCTCCCCTGCCCATTGCCAGGAAAGAGGACATAGACAGAACAGCTTGGAGATTGGCCACAGTGTTGACTATGAAGACCTGGACACATGCAGGGCGGCGGCATGGTGCACCTCACACCTCACTCTAGCTGCTCCGTAGTGAGCAGGCACATAGGGGTGGATAGATACGTCTTTGGTCAAAACCAGGAAAACGGAAACAAATCCACCAAACTGGAATGAAACTTCAAATGCTGGCCCTCTGAAGGACAGTGAGAGAAGCAGGGGGAGCGTGGCCCAGGGATGGGGGAGGCCTCGCCCGTGCTAGTCAAGCCCAGTGCCGGAGGGGAAGCGCCGGGAGTGCGCTGAGGCGAGCAGGCCACCTCAGTCTGGCCACTCAGCTTCCTTGGCTGCAAATGACAGAACATTGACTTGAGCCAGCTCTGGCCAGAAAGAACTAGACTGAACAGACCCTAAGGCTCCCGTGTCACTGTGGGCAGGACAGAGGGACAGACTGGAGCTCAGAGAGGCTGGGATCGGGGACTGGAACACCCAAGACTCGCTGTCACTCCCTTCCATTTGCCTCTGCTTCTGTGTCACCTGCTGGTGTCTGGTCTTCAGAGCGTGGTGCCACCATGCCCAAGCCTCTCACATTCCTGGAAGGCCTGTCTGCTTATTTACTTACTTCTGTCTGCTTATTTACTTACTTCTGATTTGCTTTAAAGAAAACTAAGCAAAAAAAAAAAAAAATAGGGAAAGGTCTGCTTGGCTAGGCATGTACTGAGCCTGCCCAGGCCCCTGTGGCCAGGGGTCAGGGCCCCCGTGCCCAGAGAGCAGAGTCGTATAGTTTAGGCATGCTCTTTACACGTCCCGGGCACCCCGTCAGTCTTGTGCAGGCTTTCTTGGGGCGTGCTCTAGCCCCGCACTGCCCAGGGCAGTGCCCACAAGCCACAGGCTGCAGTTGAGCCCCTGGAACGTGGCTAGTCAAAACCCAGATGTGCTCCAAGTGCAAAGTCACACCAGATTTGGGAGAGTTAGTACAAAAACAAGTCAGATGCCTTACCAACATACTTTACGTTGTTGATAACATTTTGAATGTATTGGATTAAGAAAATACATTCTTAAATTAATTTTGTCCAGCAGTCACAGTGCTTTTATAATGTGGCTTCCAGACTCTATAACACTATGCCTGGGGCTCGTACTGCATTTCCGTCGATGCTGCTGCTCTAAACATTGGTTCTCAAAGTACTTCCCAGACCACAGCGTCGGCATCACCGCGAAAGGTAGAAATGCAAGTTCCCAGGCTCCGCTGAGGTCAAGGAGTCAGAGAGGAGGTGGTGGTGGCCGATTGGGGTCGGGTCCAGGCAGCAGCGTGCCTTCATGAGCCTCCCACATTCTGAGACGTGCCACGTCTGAGAAGTGCTTCAGCCATCACGTGGCATCCGCCTTTACAGACTGGACAGTTCTGTGTGACGATTTTAGAGTTTCGGTTTCCCCCACGACCTCTGTGGGATTGAGAAGAATTTTTAGTTCCTTTCATCTGTGAGCTATTTGCACATTTTTCCTTTTGTAAGCTTTCCTGGGCGGTGCTTGGCAGCTTCACCATCAGCCAGTTGGTGAAAGTACTTACGAAATGTACCAAAGCAACGCCAAAGCGCATCCCTGCCCGACCGGCTGTCACAAACCAGAGATCTCATGTGGCTGCTGTCAGGGGCCAGGAAACAAAGCCAGCAGTGCAGCCAGGAGCCGGGCAAGATCAGGAGTCAGTAGCTGAGACCAGTAGCTTCCCGGACCCGAGGCTGCGTCCAAGAGATAGTGACCAAGGACAAGGAGCTTTTGCTTGGGAGGACGCAGAGAACTGCTTTCGCCTTTATGTCCCGCTTCCTGGAAAAGCTTCTGAGCAACAAATCTTTCTCCAGGGGATTCCCGTGGGAGGCGCAGGGGAACGACCAGCATACTCCCCTGCCCAGGATGAGGAGATGCACTGTGGCCAGCAGCCCGCCTGACTTACCGCGGTTAGATGTGCTGACCATACAGACTGGACCGCCACGTCCCACTGCCTGGGCTCCTGTCCTCCCACCTCTGGGCCCCGGCCTGTCCTCTCACGTCCTGGGGAGGAGGGAGAAGGGCGAGGCGACCTGCCCTCTGGCCCCACGTGGGCGGAGCTGCGGGTTTGCAGAGGCAGCTTCCCCGGCCCCTGCCCTGTGTTTGTTGGATTCGCAGACCGACCCTCTGCTCCCTGGGCCTTTTGCGAGGAGGAAAGATGATAAAAGTATGAGTCTGATTCTTCCATTTCTCTGTGTGACGTTTACTGACCTTAGTGACGTCAGAGAATCAGGTAGAGGAAAGCAGAACCAAGTGGGTATCATTTGCATTAAAATTCCCTTAACTACAATGGTTTCTCTTTTTTCATTTGGTGTGTTGTCTGGGGAGTTTTCAAAGCCTAAATCAGAATAGATTTTGCTTTGGGGGCCTAGGGACGTACCTGGGCATGCTTCTAGGAAGAGTGAGTAACAGCTGCTTTTTCTACTGAGAAGAAGTTGCTGACCTCATCCACTGTTGTCAGATAAGAACTACACTGGTGACCTGAGGGCTACTTTGAGAGGCTGCAGAGCTTGGGTGCAGCAGCCCCGGTTGCTCTGAAATGGGAAACAGAAAAGCGATTCCGGAGTGTCTGGAAGGCCACTGGGTGGCTTCTGCGTCAACCCCAAGGCCATTTGGGGCCCGTTGTTAAACTAGGGTCACAGAGTGGGCCAGAAGATGTGTTTATATTCACATCTAGTAAACTGCGAACATAAACACAATTTTTTGCACATTTTTTAAAAGTTGTGAAAATCTTTAAGTGCATGCAAGCCATCCTTTCAGTGTTAGTGATTTTTTAAAAAAATATATTTTTACTGATTTCAGAGAGGAAGGGAGAGGGAGAGAGAGATAGAAATATCAATGATGAGAGAGAATCATGCCTCCTGCATGCCCCGCACCCGGGATTGAGCCCGTAACCCGGATATGTGCCCTTGACCAGAATTGAACCCGGGCCCTTCAGTCCACAGGCTAACACTCTATCCACTGAGCCAAACCAGCTGGGGGTAGCAATTTGTTTTTTAAATTAATAATTTGTTAAAGATTTTGACCAAGATTGCTTGACTCATACTACGACTTTTATCATCTTTCCTCCTAGGAAGTAGGCTGTGGGGAGTTATTGTTTAATGAGTAGAGTTTCAGTTTGGGATGACGACAACGTTCTGGAGATGATGGTGGCGAACACTGTGAATGTACTTAATGCCACTGAGCTACACGGTTAAAATGGTTAGGATGGTAAATTCTATGTTATGTATATTTTGCCACAATAAAACATTTTAAAATAACAATCAGGGAAAATGGAAAAAAAATAGACTAGCCTTTCAAGTGGTGGAACCAAAGCTTTGCCCAAACTATAATCCCCCCTTCCAATTTATTTTTTATTTTTAGTGGAGGAATAGCATGCTCACAATAAAGAGTGTACACTTCATGCATCTTAGACTCAGCTGCAGCTCATTGAAGTCTTACTGTGTCTGTGTTGGTGTGACCACCACTCAGTCGAGATGTAGAACCTCTGAGCACCCAGAGGCCTCCTTCCTGCTCGGGAACTCCCAAGAGGTAACCCCTGTTTTGCCTTCTGTCCCCAGCGGTTACTCTTGCCAATTGTTAACTTCCTGTGAATGGAATCAGATGTACACCTTCCTCTGTTTCTGGCTGCTTTCACTTAGGATAATGTTTTTGAGGTCTTCCCTTCATTGGTATATTCATGATTTTTTAAAATTGCCTATAGTTGCTACCCCTTCTGTTGAAGAACATTTGGTTTTTTCTAGTTTTTTGGCTGTTATAAATAAAACTGCTACGAACATTCTTTTAAAATATATATATATATATATATATATATATATATATATATATCTTTATTGATTTCAGAGAGGAAAGGAGAGAGATAGGACATGAGAGAGAGAGAGAGAAACATCAATGACGAGAGAGAATCATTGATCAGCTGCCTCCTGCAGGACCCCTGGGGGTCAAGCCTATAACTCGGGCATGTGCCCTGACCAGAAATCAAATGGTGACCTCCTGGTTCATAGGTTGATGCTCAACCCCTGAGCCAAGCCGGGCTGGACATTCTTTTGATGAGCCTGTGTACTCACTTCTCTTGGGCATAGACCTAGGAGCAGGATTGCTGCCTCGTAGGGTGCAAATACTCGGCGTTTGTAGACTTTGCCAGTTTTCCCAAATGGTTGTCAGCTTGTCCCACCACCTCACTGACACCTGGTATTAGCATTTTTTCTCTTTTAAGCTACTCTGGGGGTGTGTAGCTCCCTGAAATGTAAACAATGCAAAGTGGAAAATGTTGTTTTTTTTAATCGTGAAAATCTTTAAACCCTAATTCACAGTAAATGACCCCGAAGCCAGTGGAGGAGGATGGAGCAGGGCCTTTCGGCCAGTGCAGTGGGCGGGGCTGCCCACTCCCCATCTCTCCACACTGCTTTCTCCAGATGTCAGATACATTCATAATGGCTCTGGGCATCTTCCTGTCTCTGGGGTTTTAGAACAGTGATTTCCATCCTTTTTCATCTCCTGGCACATACACTAATTACTGAAATTCTGTGGCACACCAAAAAAGACATTTTTTTCTGATCTGACAAAAAATAGATATAATTTTGATTCATTCACACTGGATGGCTATTGTTGTGCTGGCTGTTGTCACTTTTTTTATTTGACAATGTAAAGGAAAAGAGGTCAGTGCCCCTGACTAAATAGTCAGGTAGTGCATGTTTTAAAAAGTGTTGCTGAAAACAGGTTGAAAATCACTGTTCTAGAACGATCCCTCGTCAGTAATGTTCCTTAAAGACTTACAGTGGTTGGGAGAAGTCCTTTGGTCTTTCTCCCTGTCATTTCCTGGACCAGCAGCGATAGGTCATTTAAGGCTCCCCCTCTTTATTTTCACCAGCAGATGAAACAATTTTATCTTATAGTTGTCTTTAAAACCACAAAATGTTTTTATATATTCTTCGTATAAAAGCATTAGTACAGCTAACTATGCTTTCTGGAATATGACTATAGAGCCTCTCCAAGAAACACGCACCCCATTATATGGTTTCAGTGAAGTTGCTTGGAAAAAAATTCACATCTGGACTGAGTCCTAAAACATACCATGCCACACTGCGTGTTTCGGTTCAAAGTACAGATTATTGTCACAGCGCTCGGTCCCGCGCTCTCGCCCGTGTGATGCTGCGCGCACACAGGTGGGGTCTCAGCTGCTGCTCCGCTGGCGCATCCGCCTGCAGGTTCATCAGCGGGCGGCGGGGCTGTGCCTCTCCCTGTGGCCTTCCTCCCAGGCCTCCGGGCGTGAAGCCACATCATCATCGTCATCAATCAACTCCAAGTCTCCACAGTTGCAGAGGAAGCACTCAGTGTATTAGGCCCCGTCCTGCAGGAAGTGTCTCCCTTAACGCAGGCAGACCACGCTAACCAGTTCGCTCAGACTGCCCTCCATACACTCAGACATGGGTCTCTCCAAGGAAGTGTGAGCTGGTTGGGAACGGCCCCAGTGGACGTAGCTCTGCAGTCAGAATAGTTAGCGGATGGACAGGTTTGGAACGCTGAGGGCCCATGTTATCATGACCAGCAGTAAGCAGCCCAACACCGTATGGTCTTCAGCCACACCTGTGCGTTGGTGTCTGGGTCTTGCTTCCCATTCTATGGTTTCAGCGAAGTTGCAGATACAAGAAGAGACACAGGAAGACATCTGTCAAATACAAACCTGGGATCCAAACCCTCCTGGCGCATGAAACCACACACCGTCTCCGCCAGCCGTAGGTCCCGTAGCTGAGATACAATATGGTTGTCGACATGGAGACTGACTCCTGATGGCCACAGGCTCCCACTGTGCTCTCCTCGGTGCAGCCCCCACTGCCCGGGTTTTAATTTCAGAGCAGCTGTGGCTGAACATCGTTCGACAGCTTCCACTGCAGATTCAATGTGATGACTCCTACCCTGAGGACGCCAGTGACATCATTGTCACACGGGCTGCGAACCCTGGAGACAGGCCAGGCCAGCGGTGCTGCATGGGGTCCCCGCTTAAACCTCAATTTCTTTCGACAAATGTTTGGTCTCCCTTTTCATGACGGGGAAGAGAGCAGAAAAGGAGCGAGGGGTTCTGCTTTTCTTGCTGTCAGTCAGTGGCTGTTCTTCTGGCCTCCAAAACGTCCTTTCTTCCCTTGGAACTCGTTGTCGGCGGGAGACCCCGGGCGGAGTACTTAGTGTAGAGCACGGTCGATTCCAGGCCTTGTACATCTCTTCCCTCTGCTTCCTCCAGACACATATTTTTAAGTTAATGTTGTCCTTGGATTATTTTGTGCATCGCCACGTCCTGACTTCTGTGCATCTCATGGTTCTTTTTTCATCAGCTCCCATTCTTTAAAAAATATTTTTCCAGGGCAACAGGGTATTTAGGAACTCATTATTTGAAGTGTGACACAATGGTATTATTCACCCCTAATCTTATAATATTCTTTGACAAGGTAGGGAAGATTATGCTCCAGCCGGTAAAAGACACACACAGGTGTGTCGAGCTTTGCATTTGTCCACTTCGCACTGCCGTGCTCCGCAAAGGGCCCTCACTGCACCGTAACCTCTGGGCCGTGGGATTGCTCACAGGCTTCTCGGTGTGTAGCACTCCTTACTGAAAACGGGTCTCTTGATCCTCTTTTCCCCTCCACCTCTCTCTTAGCTCAAGAGGGCCAGCAGCGAGGACATGCTCAACAAGCCGGGAAGTGCCACCGCTTCCGCGGTAGTTCGACTGAAAAAGACTTCGACAGCCGGAACCATCTCCGAGCTCACTGAGAGCCGCCTGAGGAGCCATCCAGGTAGGAGGGACGCAGGTCAGGAACGCATGTCTGAGGGGCCCAGGCAGGAGGGGCCCAGGTCAGAGGGACCCAGCAGGCCACTCATCCTGGCCCAGGACAGCACGTCAGTGACTGATGCATCCCTCCCCGCATCAGATATGTGTGGAGCACTTACTCTGGGCCAGGAACTGCTTTAAGATATATATATATATATATATATATATATATATATATATATATATATATAGATATATATATATATATATATATATCAGCCAGGAAGGGAAAGGGTTAGAGCAGCGGTTCTCAACCTGTGGGTCATGACCCCTTTGGCGGTCGAACGACCCTTTCACAGGGGTCGCCTAAGACCATTCTGCATATCAGATATTTACATTATGATTCATAACAGTAGCAACATTACAGTTATGAAGTAGCAATGAAAATAATTTTATGGTTGGGTCACAACATGAGGAACTGTATTTAAAGGGCCAGAAGGTTGAAACCACTGGGTTAGAGAGATAGAAACATCATTGATGAGAGGGAATTATCGATTGCTGCCTCCTGCACATTCCAACCTGGGGACCGAGCCCGCAACCCAGGCATGTGCCCTGACCGGGAATCGAACCGTGACCTTCTAATTCACAGGTCAACGCTCAACCACTGAGCCATGCCAGCCAGGCTAGAAAAGGTTTTTTAACCATTATATTTGAGTCCAGAACATGGGAAACTTAAAACATGAAAGAATAGAGATGTGACATCAGAGGCAATGAGGAAGGTTACTCCGGTCTCTTACTTTGAAGTTACAAGTTGAACAGCTATAATTCAATAAAGGATTCCCTGCTCATATGCAAACACATCTGAGAGACCCTCACATTGAAACATCTGAAGGCAAGCGACTCAGAGAGAGCAGGTTGGGTGGGAAAGAAGAGCAGAAACGGGTGCCACAGACGCAGCCCCTCGCTCCCCGCAGGTCTCGGGAGAGGGAGGAATCAGGTGGCCATCTGCAGCCCGGAGGAGCAGAGATGCACTGAGGTGAGCATGCCTAATGCAGTGGTTGGTATAGGCTGCACCTGAACCCAGTAACCTGGGCAGAGATGGTGTGGAGGTGCCGCCGTGGTTGTATGGTGTCTGCCACTGCAGGCAGAAAAACAAAGCCACGGAGCCAGGCTGGCGCCCCTCACCCTCCCAGACTAGCCGCAGGCCCCAGAAGGAGTTGTAGCCGCGAGTGTTGAGCTACAGAGCATGTTATCTGCCGCCCTGAGAACTGGAGAGACAGAAACAGTTCCCCCTGAGCAGCAGGTGCACTCTGCAACTAATCGCAATGACAGGGGCGAAGACACAAAGGTGAGGCAGTTGAGGTCTAGCAGTCACCATTACTGGGAGGAGAACAAATCTACAAACACACCAATAGGCCTCTCCAGCTCGCCCACCCCCACCCATCTCTGCAGAGAACAGCACTGGGATTTCACAGGCCTGGAACCCAATCCCTGACCACGTTGCCCCATGGGTGCAGAACCCTGAAACTGAGGTGACCTGGCCACAGAGGAGAAGCTCAGCTCTCCAGGGAATAGAAGACATTTTCCACCATCTAGCAGAAATCTGACAAACCAAAGCAAGGCAAGAGAAATTTAAAAATTTGTGCTTCAGTGTCACCTACTGGAGAACAAAAGAAAGACTTCTTATCAAGCTACTCTTTAAAAAAAAAAAGCAGAAGTTTTGGTCAAGATGGTGGCGTAGGGAAAAATGTTACTTGAATCCTCTCACAACCACATCAAAATTACAACTACAGAACAACCATCATTCAGAACTGCCTGCAATATGGCTGAATGGATGTCCTACAACTAGGGATTTAAAGAAGAAGCCACATTGAGACTAGTAGGAGGGATGGAGATGCAGAACAGGCTGGTTCCATACCCACATGTGGTCTATAAAAATTGGGAAGGATATTTCAGCTGCAGAGGTTCCTCCTGAGGAACCAGGGGTCCTAGTCTCACAGCAGGCCAGGGTTCCAGTGCCAGGAAGAGAAGTCCCCATAACTTCTGGCTGTAAAAACCAGCAGTTTTCTGGCTGAGGGAGACAGAGGGCTTCTGGAGTTCTAGGCAGTTCCTCTTACAGGACCTGCACACAGACTTGGACTCACACTCTCTGAGCTCCAGTGCTGGGACAGCAGCTAGAAAGCTACCAGGGACGTACAGGGAGGAACTGAATTGTCTTACGTCAGGGCAAGAGCTCAGTCTGGCAGCTTTCTGTCAGACAAAAGCGCTGGCAGAGGCCATATTTCCTTTTCAGAGACACCCCTCATCCTGGCGATTCCATGAGACCCAATCCCACCTTGCTTCCAGGACCATCTAAACTGTTTCGAGTGGCTTTTCCATACAAATGGGCTGTCTTGGCTCATGTTTCAGACTTTTCTAAAATCTCTCAAACAAGCAGCAGCATCTGGCCTCAGTATCCCCTGTACTCTGGCTAAGTGGCTCCAGACCTGGTACTAGCAGCAGCCAGTGTTAATTCACAACTTGGCCTCACCGGGGCACCTCCAAGCCCAACACAAGTAGCAGCCATCAGCAGATCACTTTGTAGCTCATGCCAGGTGGCCCTGAACAAAGCACAGGTGCAGCTGAACTCGGCCCGTACCACCTGGGAGGCCCCAGAGCCAGCACACCTGGTGGATAGCTTCAGACCACCACCCAACCACTTCCACAAGTGACGCACTCAAGGGACAGACTCAGCAGACACCAGCGCCCCGTTGAAGTAAGTCCTGCTCTGAGGGTAGTCCCCTGCACATTTAATCCTCCATAGTGGTCGGGGGTTACAGCCAGGCCTTGCAGCCAGTCGGACTGGGGGTAAATCCCTCCCATTGATGGTCTAATAGCAACCAAGGCTCAACTATAATAGGAGGGAATACACAGCCCACACGGTGGGGGGGGGGGGGGGGGGTTGCATCCAGAGTACTCAGCTTAGAGGATTGGGAGAGCCTATGCTACTGGGCCCTACAGAGCACCTACTACATATGACCACTCTTCCAAGCTCAGGATACATAGCAGCTCTACCTAATACATAGAAACAAACACAGGTAGGCTGCCAAGTGAGGAGACAAAGAAACATATCCCAAATGAAAGAATAGGACAAAACTCTAGAAAAAGAACTAAGCATAATGGAGACAAGCAGTCTACTAGATACAGAGTTCAAAACACTGGTTATAAGGATGCTCAGTGAACTTAGTGAGAACTTCAACAGCATTCAAAAGAACATGGAGACCATAAAAAAGGACCTGTCAGAAATGAAATATGCACTAACTAAAATGAAGAATAATTTACAGTGAATCAACAGTAGAATAGATGAAGCAGATAATCAAATCAGTGATTTGGAATATAAGGAAGCAAAAAACACCCAATCAGAATGTGTGAGCTCCCATAAGACTGTCAGCTGATTTCTCAACAGAAACATTTCAGGCCAGAGGGATTGGCAAGAAATATTGAAAGTAATCAAAAGCAAAGAACAGAAGAAATCTCCAGAAAAAGAACTAAATGAAATGGAAGCAAGCAAACTTCTAGATATGGAGTTCTAAATAGTGGTTATAAGGATGTTCAAGGTTCTTAATGAGAGCTTCAAGGGACTTGGTGAGAATTTCAAGGATCTTAGTGAAAATTTCAAGAACCTTAGTGAGAACATCAAAGACATGAAAAAGGATCAGTCAGAAATTAAGCATACGCTAACTGAAATAAAGAATAATTTTCAGGAATTCAACAGTGGAGTAGAGAATTATGAGAATTCTCAGAATTATGGAATATGAGGAAGCAAAAAACACCCAAGCAGAAGAGAAAAAGAAAGAATAAAAAAATATGAAGATAGTATAAGGAGCCTCTGGGACAACTTCAAGTGTACCATACTTCACATTATGGGGGTGCCAGAAGAAGAAGAGAGAGAGCAAGATATTAAAAACCTATTTGAAGAAACAATGACAGAAAATTTCCTCTATTGGTGAAAGAAATAGACTTATAAGTCCAGGAAGTAGAGAGTCCAAAGCAAGAGGAATCCAAAGAGTCTCACACCAAGACACATCATAATTAAAATGGCAAAGGTTAAAGACAAAGAGAGAATCTTAAAAACAGCTAGAGAAAAGCAGTTAGGAAAAGGAGGAGGATGAGGAGGAGGAGGAGGAGGAGGAGGAGGAGGAGGAGGAGGAGGAAGGAAGGAAGAGAAGAAGGAGGAGAAGGAGAAAGATATATGAATAATAAAATGGCAATAAATACATATCTATCAACAACTGAATATAAAAATAAACAAGGAATCTAATGAACAAAATAAACTGATGAATAAAATAGAATCAGAGGCATAGAAACATGAAACAGATTGATGAATATCAGAGGGAAGGGGTGCAGGAAGAGATTAATCAAAGAACTTACATGCATTACCTATGGACACAGACAATAGGGTGGTGAAGGCCTGGGTGGGACAGGGACCAGGTGGAGGGGAGCAATGGGGGAATAAAGGGGAACATCTGTAATATTCTTAACAATAAAGATTTTTTAAAAATAAAAAATAGGCCTGAAATTAAAAAGCATTTAATTTAAAAAATAATAAGAAATAAATAAAAGAAAGTGATGAAAAGTAAGGGCCTACAACCAAGAATATTCTACCCAGCAAAGCTATCATTTAGAATTGAAGGTAAGATAAAGAGCTTCCCAGACAAGAAAAATCTAAAGAAGTTCACCACCAGCAAACTAAACTAGTATTATATGAAATGTTAAAAGGTCTTCTTTAAGAAGAAAAAAATATATATGAATAATAAAAACATATCTCAACAATTGAATCTACAAAATTAACAGACAAGCAGTACAGAAACAGACTCATGGATACAGAATACATTTTTATGGTTTTCAGATGAGAGAGGAGTTGGGGATATGGGTGAAAAAGGTGAAGGATTAAGAAGTACAAATTGGTTGTTACAGAATAGTCATAAAGATGCAAAGTATAGCATAGGGAATATAGTCAATAATATTCTAAGAACTATATATGGTGTCAGATGGGTGTGAGATTTACTGGGATGATCACTTAGTTATATAATGTCTAATCACTATAGTGTACATCTGAAACTAATATGATATTGTATGTCAACTGTAATTGAAAAAAATTGATTTAAATAATTGTATATAATAAAAGGCTAATATGCAAATCCACCAAACTGCAGAAAGACTGGTTGCTATGATGTGCCCTGACCACCAGGGGACAGACGCTGAACACAGGAGCTGCCCCCTGGTGGTCAGTGTGCTCCCACAAGGGAAGTGCTGCTCAGCCAGAAGCCATAGCTACAAGGACAAATATGAACTCAAAGTGAAAGGGTGGAAAATGGTTCTCTAAGCAAATGGCATCCAGAGAAGAGCAGGTGTAGCCACATATATATATGACAAAATAGATTTCAAGATTTTAAAAAAGGTAACAAGAGACAAATATGGACAGTTTATTATGATAAAAGGGACAGGTCATCAAAAAGACATAGCACGTCTCAATATATATGCACCCAATCAAGGAGCACCAAAATATATAAAGTAACTACTACCAGAACTAAAGGGAAAAACTGACAAAACACAATTATAGTTGGGAACCTAAATACCCCCATTGACAGCGATGGATAGAACATCCAAACAGAAAATCAATAAGGAAATATCAGCCTTAAGTGACACATTAGACCAAATGGACATAACATTTACAGATCCTTTCACCCCGAGCACCAGGTTATACATTCTCCAGTGCAATGGGGCATTCTCAAGATAGACCATATGTTGGGACACAAAACTGGTTCCAGTAAATTTAAGAAGATTGAAACCATACCAAGCATATCCTCCAACCACTATGCTTTGAAATTGGAAAGCAACTGCAAAAACAAGGTGGGGGGAAACACAAATATGTGGAGATTAAATAACATGCTACTAAAAAATGACTGGGTTAGAGAAGAAATAAAAGGAGAGGTCAGAAGATACATAGAGACAAATGAGAATGACAACACTACATCTCAAAACTTTTGTCATGCAGCGAAGTGGTAATAAGAGGGCAGTCCATATCGTTACAGGCCTACCTCAAGAAGCAAGAAAAATCCCAAATAAATGACCTAACATTACACCTTAAAGAACTCAGAGAACAAATGCAGCCTAAAGTCAGCAGAAGAAGGAAATAAAAATTAGATCAGAATTAAATGAAATAGAGATTAAAAAGACAGTATAAAAATTAATGCAACAAAGAGCTGGTTCTTTGAAAAGATTAATAAAATTGATAAACCTATGGGAAAAAGAGAAGGCTCAAACAAAATCAGAAACGAAAGATGAGAAGTTACAATGGACACCACAGAAATACGAAGGATCGTACTAGAATGCTATGAAAGACTATATGCCTTCAAAGTCAATAGCCTAGTAGAAGTGGACAAGTTCTTAGAAATAGATAACCTTCCTAGACAAGATTCATGAAGAACTGGAAAATTTAAGTAGACTTATCAACAGTGAGGAAATTGAAACAATTATCAAAAACCTCCCCAAAGTAGAAGTCTAGGAGAAGGTGACTTCTTTAGTGAATTCTACCAAACATTCAAAGATCTCAAACTCTTCAAAAAAATGAAGAAGAGGCAATACTTCCTAACACATTTTATGAGGCCAACATTACACGGATACTAAAACCTGGCAAGGATAACACACAAAAGGAAAACGAAAGACTCATAGCTCTGATGAACACAGATGCAAAAATCCTCAACAAAATACTAGCAATTCGAATACAACAGTACATTTAAAAAAACTACACCACGATCAAAGGGGTTCATTCTAGGGGCACAAGGATGGTTCAGCATTCACAAATCAATCAATGTGATTCACTGCATTAACCAAAGAAAAGAGAAAACTTGTATGATCTTACCAATAGATGCAGAAAAAGCATTTTACAAGATACAACATCCATTTGTGATTAAAACACTCTAAAATGGACATAGAAGGAAAGTAGCAAAACATAAGAAAGGCCATCTATAACAGACCCTCTGCTAATAGCATACTCAATGGTGAAAAATAGGAGCTTTTCCTCTAAAATCAAGAACAAGACAAAGATGCCCACACTCACCACTGTTGTAACATACCACTAGCAGCCCTAGCCAGAGCAGTCAGACAAGAGAAAGAAATAAAAGGCATCCAAATTGGGAACAAAGAGGTAAAATTGTCACTTTTTGCAGATGACATGATTTTTATCTAGAAAACCCTAGAGCTGTGGTTCTCAACCTTCTGGCCCTTTAAATATAGTTCCTCATGTTGTGACCCAACCATAAAATTATTTTCGTTGCTACTTCATAACTGTAATGTTGCTACTGTTATGAATCATAATGTAAATATCTGATATGCAGGATGGTCTTAGGCGACCCCTGTGAAAGGGTCGTTCGACCTCCAAAGGGGTCGCGACCCACAGGTTGAGAACCGCTGCCCTAGAGACTCCATCAAAAAACTATTAGAAACAATAAATACATTCAGTAAAGTTACAGAATACAAAATCAATGTACAAAAGTCCATTTCCTTCCTATTTTAGTAAACACTGCCTTCAGAATTATTCAGTGTGTACAGACAGTCCTCGGGTTACGTCAGACTTGACGTATGTTGTTTCGTGGTTACATCGCCATCTCCCATTTATTTATAAAAAAACAAAAGTTCCATCATTTCAACATATGTACATATGTGCTTTATGTTTTTTATTCTTTATTTACCACAAGTAAAGGTCAGGAATTGTTATCTTTTATTTATTTTATTGATTTAAAAAATATATATATATTTTATTGATTTTTTACAGAGAGGAAGGGAGAGGGATAGAGAGTTAGAAACATCTATGAGAGAGAAACATCGATCAGCTGCCTCCTGCACACTCCCCACTGGGGATGTGCCCGCAACCAAGGTACATGCCCTTGACCGGAATTGAACCTGGGACCCTTCAGTCCACAGGCTGACGCTCTATCCACTGAGCCAAACTGGTTAGGGCTGTTATTTTTCTTTTAAATTTTTTTTACTGTTTCACTTCATTACTATGTGTATGTGCTCCATGTGAGTGACGTAGGTGCTTATGTAGGTGGGTTCTGACTTCTGGTGAAAATAGCATTGCGTCGCGTCGTAGGAATGGGTCTCTGACATAACCTGTATATACATTTTTCGGACACCCTGTATATACAATGGCAGCGCCCATCAGCTTTCATTGCCCTGTAGCAGGTGCCGCCTCTCCTGCAATTGTACAGCAGTGTTAGGGGGTCATTGGGTCACATTTTGTCTTTGTTTTACACGCACGAAAAGCAGAGAAATGAAGGAAATGATTTTTGTGTGTGTGTGTGTTAGAAAGGGCACCACCTTTGCATGCTCACTGGATTTATATTCATTCTCTAGAGCAGTGATGGCGAACCTATGACACGCGTGTCAGAGGTGACACGCAAACTCATTTTTTTGGTTGATTTTTCTTTGTTAAATGGGATTTAAATATATAAAATAAATATCAAAAATATACACCTTTGTTTTACTATGGTTGCAAATATCAAAAAATTTCTATATATGACACGGCATCAGAGTTAAGTTAGGGTTTTTCAAAATGCTGACACGCCGAGCTCAAAAGGTTCGCCATCACTCCTCTAGAGATTCAGCTGTAAAGGAAAATAACAAAAGAAAAGAAAATGAGAAGAATGCTAGCAATATGTCATTCGTTTCCTGTTAAAAGGAAGATATAGATTATATATAGACTCCTTGGGGACAGACTTTTCTTTATGGCTTAAGACTTTCCCTCAGTCGTATTGTTGAACTTTTGACTTTGTGACAAGTTTTCTGTAATGGGTGCTATTATCTGTGCTTTCAACTGTATTAATTTTGAAAAGGATCTTGTCATGAAATTATAAAACAGTATTGTGGTTTTAACCTCACCATAGTTAAACCTACCATCAGCTTGTATTGCACTCTTTCTTGGGAATTGATCTGTCCTTAGGGGGAATCGTCAAATCTAATACCAGAGGAATAATGGTAATGGACCTGGAAAGCATTATGCTAAGTGAAATAAGCCAGTCAGAGAAAGATAAATATCACAAGATCTCACTCACTTGTGGAATATAATGAACAACATACATTGATGAACAAAATAGATCCAGAGACAGAGAACACTGAACAGACCGTCAAACTTCAGAGGGAAGGTGGGGGTGGGGGTGGGGGTGGGGGGGGAGTTAGAGATCAACCAAACGACTTGTATGCATATTAGCATAACCAGGTGATGAGGGTTGAACACCAATTCCTTTTGGAGAAGCACTTGGCCAATAATTACCAGTCTTTTGGTAATAATTTTGTGGTTGCTCACACTTACATATAGTGCTAATTCACCATCTAACCCAGGGGGTATGGGAACTGCTTGATCAGGGCTGCGTGAACTTTCTGGAAGCCTTTTCTAGGCTCTATGTAGGTTCTGGTATCCAGCTTTGTGCTGCGCCCTGAGCTTTGCCAGTCGGCATCAGCCATGGGACAGGGCCACAGCCACGGGGCAGGGCCACAGCCATGGGACAGGGCTGCAGCCATGGGCTCCATGGGAGCAGCTGCTGCCTGTTTCCTGTCACCCCTCTGCTGGCCTGTTACCTCCCTGTATTCTGATAGCAGCTTGAAGAGCATGGCGTTTTAATCCGATCAGGAAACTGGGCTTCATACAGTTCAAATGAGTTTGGCTTTCTGTCTCCCATGCCCACCCAATGTTTCCCCACTCCACAACCACTCCTCTGATTTTTAAAAAGTCAATATTATGAACAGATCTGCATTACAGCCCAGATATGTTCTTCTTCCCTTTCTCTCCAGGGTATCCTTTGGGTAGATCTCATCTTACCCAATAGACATGGGTCTTAGGGGACAGGATGGTCGCTGTGCACAGGCCGCGGTCCTCCCTGCTACCTCATTAACTGCACATCTCAGGGCCACATGAAATGTTGAGCCCCCACAGAGCGATGAAGGAACCCAGCCACTAGATGGCAGCCTCCTCAAAGACACTGCTGTGCTCTTCCGCTTTGAGTCCTGGTTGCGAAGAAAGGTTTCAGTACCAGACTAGAAACCATCCTCCTTTTAGTCGTTCGTTAATTCAACAGATATTTTTGAGTGGCTACTATGTGCCCAGCACTGTTCTAGGCAAGAGGCGGGATCACCAGTGAACAGGACAGCGCTGTCTGTTTGTGGCGCTTCATGAACACCACGTGAAGGGGTGAGGAAGTCAGCCAGGTAGACAACGAGGGTGACCCACCGGGGACAGGAGGAGGCCGGTGTGGCTGCAGCCAAGTGAGTGCGGAGGAAGAGGACAGTGGAGAGGAGGCCAGAAAGGCTGGGCTTCGGGGGAGGGACGGGGAGGGGAGCGAAGAGGACAGAGGAGTAGAGCGGCCTGACTGCATTTGGAAAGGGGAGACCAGGTCAGAGGCTGTGCTGGACACTAGGAAGGAGGCGCCTGGACGGGGTGCAGCGGGAGAGCTGGGGTCCGCAGTCGGGTTCTGGGTTTATTTTGAGGTGTAGAGTCAACAGTACTAAACTCTCCTGATGGATTTATTTATGTATTTATTTACTTATTGTTTAAAGTATTAAATATGTCTCCTTTTCCCCCCATCGGCCCCTCCTCGGCCACTCCCACTCCCCAGGACAAGCCCCCACCGCCCCGTGTCTGTGTCCATGGGTTATGCTAATATGCATGCATACAAGTCCTCTGGTTGATCTCTAGCCCTCCCCACCTCCCTTCCCTCTGGGGTTTGACGGTCTGTTTGGTATTTCTCTGTCTCTGGATCTGTTTTTGTTCATCAGTTTATGTTGTTCATTATATTCCACAAGTGAGTGAGATCATGTGCTATTTATCTTTCTCCGACTGGCTTATTTCGCTTAGCATAATGCTCTCCAGGTCCATCCATGCTGTTGCAAATGGTAAAAGTTCCTTCTTTTTTACAGCAGCATAGTATTCCATTGTATAGATGTACCACAGTTTTTTAATTTGCTCATCAGCTGATGGGCATTTAGGCTGTTTCCAGATCTTAGATATGGTGAATTGTGCTGCTATGAACATAGAGGAGCATATATCCTTTCTGATTGGTGTTTCTGATTTCTTGGGATATATTCCTAGAAGTAGATCACTGGGTCAAATGGCAGTTCCATTTTTAACTTTTTGAGAAAACTCCATACTGTTTTCCACAGTGGCTGCACCAGTCTGTGTTCCCACCAGCAGTGCACGAGGGTTCCTTTTTCTCCACATCCTTGCCAGCCTGATGGATTTATTTTTTAATTGTGGTAAAGTAACAGCACGTAAAATGTATTATATTAAGCATTTCTAAGTGTGCAGCCCAGGGATATTAGTACACTTACATTGTTGTGCAACCATCATTAACATCCATCTCCAGAATCCTTTTCATCTGGCAAAACTGAAACTTTAATCATTAAACAGTAACTATTCACTCCCCCCTCCATCAGCCCCTGCTAACCATCGTTTCACTTTCTGTCTCTATGAACTGGCCTATTCTTGGTACTTCATATAATTGGAATTATGCAGTATTGTCCTTTAATGTTCGGCTTATTTCACTTAGTATAATGTCTTCAAGGTTCATCCAGGTGTTAGAATTTCCTTCTTTTCAAAAGGCTTAGTAATATTCCATTGTATGGCTATACCACTTTTGTTTATCCATTCACCCATCAACGACATTTGTATTGTCAACACCTCCTGGCTACCGTGCATAGCGTTGCTATCAGCATGGTGTGCAGATCGCTGTCTGAGTCCCTGCTCTCGGTCCTTTTGGTATATCCAGATCCTCATGGATGGGTTGCAGGTAGACGCAGGGTCAGCTTCCTGCTCTCACTGGCTGTGGGGTTGGTGAGACGAGACCTGGTGAGTACCCAGGTGATGAGGGTTGGACACTAATCCCTTTTGGAGAAGCACTTGGCCAGAGGTTCCTGTAGCCCACAGGTGAAAACAAAAGTGCTCGTGATTCAATATATAGAACATGAGGGATTTAAAAGAATGTCACTATTTTAAACTGATCCCACTGTTTTCTAAAAGTTAAAAAAATTGAATGTTCTATGCCAATTTCACCTTGCCCAACTCTGTGTTAATACTCGTTTAATTTTAAATGATAGCCTTGCTAGAGTAATGTTGGTCGTAGGTCCTTGCTTTTTACCACTTTGAATATGTTTCTTTTGAGGAATCAGCTGACAGTCTTAAGGGAGCTCCCTTGTGAGTAACTTTATTTTCTTGCTGTTTTGTTGTCTGTTTCTTTTGCTGTGCAGAGAGGCTTTTTAGTTTGAAATAGTCCCATTCATTTATTTTGCCTTTACTTCCCTTGCCTTGGGGGTCCAGTTCATAAAATGTTCTCTACTATCAAGATCCATAAGTTTGGTTCCTGTATTTTCTTCTATGTAACTTATTGTTTTAGGTTTTATATTTAGGTCTTTGATCCATTTTGAATTAAATGTTGTACATGGGGACAAACTGTAATACAATTTCATTCATTTGCATGTGGATTTCCAGTTTTCCCAGCACCATTTATTGAAGAAACTATTTTTACTCCATTGTGTGTTTCTGGCTCCTTTGTTGAAAATTATCTGTCCATGTACATGTGGTTTTATAGCTGGGCTTTCTATTCTGTTCCATTATCTGTGTGTCTGTTTTTCTGCCAATACCATGCTGTTTTGATTATCGTAGCTCTGTAGTATAATTTGAAGTCAGGTAGTGTGATACCTCCAGCTTGGTTCTTTTTTCTCAGGATTGCTTTGGCTATTTGGGGTCTTTTGTGGTTCCATACAAATCTGATGATTTCTCATTCTATTTTTTTTTAAATGACATTGGGATTTTGCTGGGGGTTGCATAAAATCTGTATATTGCTTTGAGTAATATGGCCATTTTAACTATGTGATTCTTCCAATCTCTGAGCATGGGATATTTTTCCATTTTGTTGTTTCTTTTTCAGTCTCTTTTAATAATGCTTTATAATTTTTAGTATATAGGTCTTTTACATTCTTTGTTAAGTTTATTCCTAGGTATTATATTCGTTGGGTTGCAATTGCAAAAAAAAAAATGGTTTTTTAAAAATTTCATTCCTTTTTCTGAAGTTTTTTTTGTTAGTATACAGGAAGGCAATGGATTTTTTTGTACATTGATTTTGTATCCTGCAACTTGACTGTATTTATTGTTTCTAATAGTTTTTTTTGATGGAGTCTGTAGTGTTCTATATATAGCATCATGTTGTCCACAAAAAGTGATAGTTTGACTTCTTCCTTCCCTATTTGGATGCATTTTATTTATTTCTCTTGTCTCATTGCTCTGGCTAGGACAGTGATGGCGAACCTTTTGAGCTCGCCATGTCAGCATTTTGAAAAACCCTAACATAACTCTGGTGCCGTGTCACATATAGAAATTTTTTGATATTTGCAACCATAGTAAAACAAAGACTTATATTTTTGATATTTATTTTATATATTTAAATGCCATTTAACAAAAAAAACAACAACCAAAAAATGAGTTCGCGTGTCACCTCTGACACACGTGTCATAGGTTTGCCATCTCTGGTCTAGGACTTCCAGCACTTTGCTGAATAAGAGTGGTGAGAGTGGACATCCTTGTCTTGTTCCTGATCTTAGAGGAAAAGCTTTCAGGTTTTCACCATTGAGTATATTAGCTGAGGGTTTATCATATATGGCCTTTATTATGCTGAGGTACTTTCCTTCTAGTCCCATTTTATTGAGTGTTTTAATCATAAATAGAGGTTGTATCATATCAAATCCTATTTATGCATCTATTGATAAGATCATATGATTTTTATCCATTCGTTGGTTAATGTGGTGTATTACATTGATTGATTTGCGTATGTTGAACCATCCTTGTGCCCCTGGAATGAACCCCACTTGATCGTGATGTATGAAACTGTGGGTGTACTGTTGTATTAGATTTGCTAGTGTTTGGTTTAGGATTTTTGCATCTGTGTTCATCAGAGACATTGGTCTGTAGTTTTCTTTTTTTAAATAATCTTTGCCAGGTTTTGGTATCAGGCTTATATTGGCCTCATAGAATGTGTTAGGAAGTATTACCTCTTCTTCAATTTTTTGGAAGAGTTTGAGGATAGGTTTTAAACCTTCTTTGAACATTTGGTAAAATACACTGGTGAAGCCATCTGGTCCCGGACTTTTACTTTTTGGGAGGTATTTAGAGTTTCCAATTCTTTTTTTTTTTTTTTAATATATTTTTATTGATTTCAGAGAGGAAGGGAGAGGAAGAGAGAGATAGAAACATCAATGGTGAGAGAGAATCACTGATTGGCTGCCTCCTGCACACCCCCTACTGGGGACCGAGCCTACAACCTGGGCATGTGCCCTTGACCAGAATCAAACCCAGGACCCTTCAGTCCACAGGCTGATGCTCTATCCACTGAGCCAAACTGGATACAGCGATTTTCCAATTCTTCATGATTTAGTCTAGGAAGGTTATATATTTCCAGGAACTTATCCATTCCTTCTAGTTTATTGAATTTGGTGGCATATAGTCTTTCATAATATTCTAGTATGGTCCTTTGTGTATCTGTGATGACCTCTTCTCTCTCACTTCTGATTTTGTTTATATGGGTCTTTTCCTTTTTTTTCCTTAATGAGTCTAGCCAGGGGTTTGTAAATTTTATTAATCTTTTCAAAGAACCAGCTCTTTCTTTTATTAATTTTTTGTATAATCTTTTTGTTTTCTATTTCATTCAATTCTGCTCTATTTTATTATTTTCTTTCTTTTGCTGACTTTGGGTTGCTTTTGTTCTTTTTCTAGTTCTTTAAGATGCGATGTTAGGTTGTTTACTTTGGATTTCTCTTGTTTCTTGAGATAGGCCTGTAATGATATAAACTTTGTTTTTTTTAAATATTTTTTTTATTGATGTTTTGCAGAGAGGAAGGGAGAGGGATAGAGAGTTAGAAACATCGATGAGAGAGAAACATCGATCAGCTACCTCCTGCACACCCCCCACTGGGGATGTGTCCGCAACCAAGGTACATGCCCTTGACCGGAATCGAACCTGGGACCCTTCAGTCTGCACTATCCACTGATTGATTCCCATGTCAAAAATCATTTTACTACTGTGGAAATATTTTTCCTAAGCAAATTGCAGTACAGATGGTCAGAATAGAAGTGTGTGCTATTGATACCTCCCCTGCCCTCAACTGAACTTGCTCAGATTTTCATAAGGCTGTTTGGATGGGATACTTATCTCTATCTGATCAACCCAAAAGACAGCCCAGTTGTGGTGATTTTATGATGTGGGAATTAGTTTTGGAACCTTAAATCAAGAAATTTGTAATAAATTAAATTAACATATAGTTGAGAAACTGTGTGTGGAGAGAAACTGTATGTGGGGTTGATGCCAGAGAAATAAAAAACAAGGTTTGGACACAGTCAGTGGGGACAGCACGACTGTAGGAAAAGCTTCGGGGAAGCAGAAGCTTTGTTCTGTCCTTCCTGCCCCATCCCAGCTCTGTGACCTGAGTCAGTCCCCGCAGCCACCACTGCTACCGCTGCCAGTAGCCATGTCTGCGGATTTTGAAATGAAAGCACGTGAAAGAGACCTAGAACAGTTTGGCTTGTTCTCAGTGATTTTTTCTTGGTGCTCCCAGTACTATCTCTGTCATTGTAGGCACTTAGAAACCATTCCTTTAAAATGTTGTTCTATCCAACGCCAGTCTTTGTCAGGCAAAACTTTCTTAAAAAATATTTTTTTGATTTTAGAGAGAGAGAAAAGGAGAGGGAGAGAGAGATAGAAACATCTATCTGCTGCTGCCTCCTGCACGCCCCACTGGGGATTGAGCCTGCAACCCGGGCATGTGCCCTGACTGGGAATTGAACCGGGACCTTCTGGTGCATAGACGACACTCAACCTACTGAGCTACACCATCCAGGGCTGTCAGGGAAAACATTTTAAACTTTATTCATTTTTTGAATAGGTAATCAATCCACATCGTCCAAGGTGTAAAGGTACGGTGACAGGTTTTGCTCCTAACGGCTCATCACTGTCCGGCAGGAGCTGCCCAGTGTGGAGAGAGGCTCCCCTTTCCGCACCGGCGGCGTAAACAGACACACTCCGCACGCGTGCTGGTTCCCGAGCAGTGCGTTTTGGAGGCCGACCCATAGCAACGAGCCTCTTTGTTCTGGGTGGCATCTCTGGCACTGCGCCAGCCAGCGCGTCTCAGTGGTGACTGACAGCAGTTCATGGCCGTGTTCGCCGGGTACCCAGCCTTGTGGGTGTCATGTCCCTGGGCCAGGAACTTTAAGCTCATTAGGTGATTTTCTTGGATTTCAGTTTCCTCTTCCTACGGTTTGATCTACCCTTTCAGGGCATAGGCCGTTCTGGGGGTAAATGCGTGAGAGAAGACAGAAATGCAGGCAGAGCTGCAGGAACAGCCAGGCTGCTTTGTCCCTCCATTTTCAACACCTCAGCTCCTGTTCAGGATTAGCTTCCACACCATTTCCTGACAGGTTTCAGCGAACCTCATACTCATCCAAGTTAGTATGTTGTTTTCAGGTTTAAAATATATATATATTATTGGTTTCAGAGAGTAAAGGAGAGGGAGAGAGAAATAGAAACATCAATGATGAGACATAATCATTGATCGGCTGCCTCCTGCACGTCCCCCACTGGGCATTGAGCCTGCAACCTGGGCATGTGCCCTTGACTGGAATTGAACCCGGGACCCTTCAGTCTGCAGGCCAACGCTCTATCCACTGAGCCAAACCAGCGAGGGCCATTTTTTTAGTTTTTAGACATGCCCTCACGTCTGCCTAAGCACACCGAGGACATCTGTGCCGTCACACTGCGGCTTCAGGAACCCAACCCCATCAGTGTCCGTTGTTCATGGGGGTCAGATCTCCACCTTGGAGAAGCATCCTGTGTGACCGGCAAGCCGTGAGCCTCTGAGCGTGTTCTGTGTCTGTAAGACACTCAGCTCGGGAGTTGTAGGATGAAATGAAATGGCATATGTGAGCAACCAAGAGCAGAACCTGAAATGTAGATACTTTTGTAAAATGTGGTTTTCCTCTCAAACCATCTTCCTAAACAGAATCTCCTACTTAGGAATTACATTAATTAAAACGAAAATCCACCCTGGCCAGTGTGGCTCAGCGGGGGCAGGGGAGGGCAATCGGTCAATGCTTCTAATATAGAGGTTTCTCTCTCTCTAAACATATTTAAGAAAATCTACCTGCTTTAGACGCTGGGGCATTTTATTCAGACTCCTTCAGCTTTGCTTTCCTAACATGACATGTTTGTTTTTTTTTTTCTTCCAAAGTTATCACTTTGTCAACCAATTCCTTTTCTGGTCAAAAGTAAACTTTTCCTCCCTGGCTTGCTTGGCTCAGTGGATGGAGTGTCGGCCCGTGGACTGAAGGGTCCCATGTTTGATTCCAGTTAAGTGCACGTACCTCAGTCGCAGGCTTGATCCCCAGCCCTGGTTAGGGTGCATGATGGAGGCAACCAATCAATGTGTCTCTGTCTCTCCCCTGCCCTTCCTCTCTCTCTCTAAAAGTCAATGGAAAAATATTCTTGGGTGAGGATTAAAAAAAAAAAAAAATTAAACTTTTCCTTTTGGTCCCAAGTATTAACATTAGGGCCAGGCTTTGGCATAATATATGGAAGAATGTTCTAATAGCCACAGAAGTTCAGAGAGGTGTGTTGCTGTAGGAAAGAATTTCCCACTATTGCTAGGGAAATACCCATTCTAAGCTGAATAGCTCTGAGGTAGGGTGATAGGATCAGAGGTAGGGTGATAGGATCAGAAGAGCTTCTTAAAGTCCTTTCCAACCCTGAAGGCATTGCTGTGAAGGTCAAGACCTTTTCTTTGACATCATCTCTTGTCTCCTTCCATGTGGGAGCCACCATTTCAGGCCCTAGGATTACAAGGTAGACAAGGTTCCTGATTACTCTCAAACCCGCACCTCTGCCCCAACTTGCACCCTGCATTCTGGAAACACTTCAACTATTTGCTGGACATGCCTGTGGATATTCTGCATGTGCGCGCATCCATTCATTCCTTTCAAGAAGTTAGAGTGTTTGCTCTTTTCCAAGCATTTTCTAGGTGCCAGGGATGCAGCAATGAACAAAGCAATGGCAGCTTCAGCTTCTGCTCCTCTGGAGTTTACATTGCTCTCTCCTTGGATTTGTCTAAATGAAACTCACCACCCTCATTGCAGGGTTGCTTACCTGCTTCCTGTTGCATCTGGACTTAGAGCGTGACTGCAGTGCCTCTTGTCGTCACCCCGAAAAATTCTCTTGTCATGTTGTCAGCTTCCCTCCCTTTAATGTGTAATTGTCTTTTTCAGCCGCATCTTTTCCACGCCTTTTCATCTCTGGGTTCCCCTAGCCCACCAGCATTGCATCCCTCACCTGCAGCCAGAGGCTTCCTGTTGGAGGGGCGCTGCTAGTACTGCTCACTCCACTCTCTTCTGTCCTGTGAGATTGGGGTCAATTTGCATCAATTAATGGGCAAAGTTAGTTAAATCAGGGAATCTGAAAAATGTAACATGTACTTTAAACACTTTATTTTCACCTAAAACATGCAAGTGTTTATGCACCCATCTTCTGTTCCAGGGCCTCGGCATTTTCTTAAAGCAGACCTGTTGCTTGGGGTTCCCTAACGTCTTTCCACGCGTGTAATACCTCTGCCATGACTTTCAGTTTTAGTTTCTCTCAACAGGAGCAAGAACTTGTATCCTTCAGAAGAAGACCGCGCAGAATCCTTTCACATGTTTACAAATATTCCCCTAATCCTTACAGTGGCTTCTTGCTTCCCACATTTTTCAATGACTCGCCTTCACTGCATCTTTTCAAAGTCTGCAGCGTGGCTTTTGAAGAAACTGTGTCTCTCTTTGTGCTCCTATTTCATTGGTTTATATAGTAATTAAGTGATGTAAATAAACTCATTAGTACGATTAGCATAACAGGCTTGGAACAAATACACCTGACTCTTCCTGAGCAGACAACCCGAATGGTGGGAGCAGGCACACAGATGCCCCACCAGCAGGCTCCTCCCAGGCGTTATCAGCACATCTTATTGAAGTGGGTGTGTTGGTTAGCTTGGTTTTCTGTAAAATGTTAGGTAGAGGGTGTGGAAGAGCGCAGGGTTTGTATTACCAGAGTGATTTTTCTAAATCAGTTTTCCTCAGGCCACTGCTCGGCTCACACCCCTCCGGGCCCTCCTCACTGGGTGAGAAGCAGGAGCGAACCTCGGCCTTGCCCAGCGAGACCCCACTGCAGCCGCTCAGGCCCCTGCTCGTGCCTGGAGCTCCCGTCCTGGGCTCCGGCGGCTTATTCTTTGAACACACTCTGGACTCTTCCACAATCAAGCCCTTGTTCACTCTGCTGAACAAAGACAGGGCCCTGCTGCTGGGGCCTGCGTGTCCAGGATGCGCATGTCCGTGCCTGGCACCGCCCGCCCTCCGCCCCGGCCCCTCTGCCACTTGGACACTGACAGAGGCTGTTCAGCATGAAAGGGCCAGCTGGGCAGCACCTCCCTGAGCAA
This sequence comes from Myotis yumanensis, assembly GCF_028538775.1. Taxonomy (NCBI): domain Eukaryota; kingdom Metazoa; phylum Chordata; class Mammalia; order Chiroptera; family Vespertilionidae; genus Myotis; species Myotis yumanensis. The sequence continues at coordinate 3,178,336 of NW_027223767.1, forward strand.
GCCTGTGTGGACCTCACAACAGGACGTGCTTTGTCCTTTTGGAACATCTCTAGCGCTGCCTTCGGATTTCTTTTCCGATGCTTCCCATGCCCCGCCTGCACTGGTTCTGTTTCCTGCCCTAGAAGTTTCTTGCTTTGGGTGGAACCCAGTTTGTTGGACCTGCTGGCAGCACATTCAATAAGCCAGCACATCCTGAGCGTGGCTGATGTTTCTCTTTTTCCCTTAATCTCATCTTCTTCAAGGCCCTTGTTTTTCTGGCCTTGATTCCTGGCAGTGAGCTCCCCCGCCGACCCCCAGGCTTCATTCGTACTCACTGATTTGGAGTGGGGATGGGGCTCCTTTTAGTTCAGAAATAATACATGATCTTGGAGTCTTATCCATATATCTCTCTTGACTTAAGAAAAACCCCACAGCTTTATTGAAGTATAACTTATCATAAAATTCACCCATTTAAAATGTGCTATCCAATACTTTTAGTAAATTTACTGAGTTATAACTATCCACAGCTAAGTTTCAGAACATTCCCATCACCCCATGAGGTGCCTCGGCCATTGCCAGTCACTGCCTGTTTCGCCGCCAGCGCCAGCACCATGAACCTGCTGCTGTCTTTCTTGATCCCCCCGTGACTTCTCTGTCGCTTTTCCAGCATTGGAGTGTCTTAGCAGTATACATGCTATCTGCCTGAAGAACGTCTCATGTGAGTAAGGTGCTAAACTTTGTTACCCTCTTAGTCTTTCTTCCCACATTTAAGTTTCTTTTGGTTTTCTTTGTGTGAACTTAGTCTCTGTTTAGCAAGTTGGCCTTTGGCTTATTAAGAAAGTTAAGGGCCCTGGCCGGTTTGGCTCAGTGGATAGAGTATCGGCCTGTGGACTGAAGGGTCCTGGGTTTTATTCCAGTCAAGGGTAAATGCCCGGGTTGTGGGCTTGATCCCCAGTGGGGGGCATGCAGGAAGCAGCCGGTCAATGATTCTCTCTCATCATTGATGTTTCTATCTCTCTCCCTCTGCCTTCCTCTCTGAAATCCATAAAAAAATATTAAAAAAAAAGAAAGTTGAGGTTTCCCCCCTCCTTTTGAGTAGTGTTATGTACAAAACAGATATTTAAGCCCTTCTAAGGCATGGAAAAGTACAAAGAAAGTTAAAACATGATCCAGAACACCAACTCTCAGAAGCAACCAGTGTTAACCGATTGATGGTGATTATCTTTCCAAACATCTCTCTCAGCAGTGATACAGCTATAAAGACACTTATTGATGTAGGTACCAAGCCGGAGGTGGCAGCTTTGGTTGCCATAGGAATCCAAGCCAGACATGGGCATCTTTGAGAGGAGGCCTGTAGTTCTCATGAAACTTGTACTCTAGAGGAGAGACAGTAAACCAGTAAACAAGTAAATATGTAGTATGCTAAATGGTGATAAACGCCATGGAGCTCAACAAAGCAGAGAAATGTATGTATTAAGGGTCTGGTTTACTATTTAATGTGGTGCAACAAGAGAGGCCCCTCTTAATACAATGGCATTTGACCAGAGATCCCAGAAGTGAGAGAGCATGAACCATACGGTCTATGAAATGTAGGAATGTGGGGGAAGAGCATTCTAGGCAGAAGGAACAGCTAGTGCCCAGGCCTTTAGGTGGGAGCATGCTTCCCATATTTGAGGAACAGCAAGAAGGCAACTTAGCAAAAGCAATGTGAGAGGGAGAAAGTGAGTCCACTGAGAGGGGTGAGGGCCCGTGGGGACAATTATTCAGGGCCTTGGAGGCTATTGTAAGGGCTTTAGGTTTTCCTCCCAGTGAGGCAGAAAGCCATTAGAGCTTTGTAAGTGGAGGTGTGATAGGATTTGACCAGGTTTTAAAAGCATCACTCTGTTATCTGAAGAACAGACTACAGAGAGGCAGGGGCAGAGGAAGGGAGGCTGGTTAGGAGGCAGTTGCAAAAATCCTGGTAGGAGATGACCATGGCTTGGACTAGGTCAGTGGTCGGCAAACTCATTAGTCAACAGAGCCAAATATCCACAGTACAACGATTTAAATTTCTTTTGAGAGCCAAAGTTTTTAAACTTAAACTATATAGGTAGGTACATTGTTATTAAATTAATTAGGGTACTCCTAAGGCTTAGGAAGAGCCACACTCAAGGGGCCAAAGAGCCGCATGTGGCTCGCGAGCTGCAGTTTGCCGACCACGGGACTAGGTGGTAGCAGTGGAAGTGGCAAGAAGTGCTGAGATATGATGGCATTTACGATATATATTCCATTTATGGAGATGGAGAAGACTATATGAAACATCTGTGGGAGAAGAATCAAGAATTTGCTTTTGTTCCAGTTAAATTGGAGATGCCTATTAAGACATTTAAGTGGAGTGTCAAGAAGGTAGTTGGGTAAATGAATCTGGATTTCAGAAGAGAGGATTGAAGATACATAGGTGGTATTTAAAAGCTACAAGTTGGATGTGATGGCCAAGTTAGACAGAGAAGAGATGACCAAGTTGGATAGAGATGACTGAGCATTAGGACACTCCAGGGGAAGATGAGAAGAGAGAATGGACCACAGTGTTCAAGTGATGCAGGAGATAGAACCAGCCATTCCACTCATGATTTTATTACATGTTTTTCACAGCAAGATTTAGTTAGTTGTGTTTTTACTGTGAGATTAACTATGAAAGCTGTTCAGGGTAATTTCCATAAGTTAGTCATTGCTGATAGTAGCAAAACAGTTACCACTTAGGATTGGTATGCATTTTTATTAGCCGTAGTGTTCATCTTGGATAATCAGCAAGTCTTTGTTAAAGCGTTTTCTTCATCTCCTCCTCAAGAGTTGCTTGTACGTTCATTTACCCCCAAAATAGTTATGAAGCGTCTGTCCTGTGCCAACCCCATGTTTTTTTGTTCTCACAGATCTAACTTATCACGCGCAGGGGTTTGCCTTTCAGGTGTCACTTGGCGTCAGCCTCCCGCAGTGGGGTTTTTCCAGCCTCGTCCCTCCGCAGTTCTCAGCGCTGCCCCGAGGCCCGGAGTCGGTCAGCTGGGCGTCCCTCCCTCGCCTGGAGGGGACTCCGGACTCGCCGGAGAGATATGCAGATGAGGTGGGCGGGCCGCGCCCGACGGGCGCTGTGGGCCGAAGTGGGCGGGCAGAATGCAGATGAGGGGGCGGGGCTCGCCTGCGCGCCCGGAGCCGCCGGGCGAGCGGCCGCCGGGAACTGGAAGGCGCCCGGCCCTTTCTTTGACTGGAGCGGACCCGCCGGACGCGGCCGCCTGGTCCGCGGGAGCCGGCTTGAGCCGCCGCGCGGGGGACAGGGTCCGAGGCCGGCCAGCCGGCCGCTGCCGAGTCGGCTGAGCATGGGCAACCACCCGGGGCGGCCCGAGGAGCCCGAGCCAGGTCAGTGCGGGCGGCGGGGGTCGCGCCGCGCCCCCTCCCCGGCGGCGCCCTTCCCCCACCGCGCCCGGCGGCGCAGCCCCCGCCCGCGGCGCCGGGCGAGCGGAGCGATGAAGTTGCCGGGCCGGAGTCTGGCCTCGGAGCGCGCCGGTGGGCTTGGGACTTACCTGCGCTGCCCCGCGACCAGGAAATGCCACTCCCGTAAACAGGACCTGGAGCCCGGTCCGGCCCGGGCGCGGCGGGAAGGAGCCTGGTTCGTGGCGGCGCCCGCGGGCCGGCCGGGCGGGCGGGGAGGGGGCGGGTGCCGGTGGCTCCGGTGGTGGACTCCGCCGGCCCCCTGCCTGCGCCCGGGCGAGGTCTCCTGGCCGCGTGTCGGCGGTTCTTGCAGACTTTCCAGCATTTCCACGGAAAGTAGGACTTGGCGGCGTCTCGGGCTCATTGTCCGTTTCGCAGCGCATCGTTCGCTTGTCTGGAGTCCGCGGGGGGCGGGGGGCCCCGTCCGCAGCTGTTCCTCGGGGTCCGACCGGGCTGACCGAGACGGGTTTTCCCGCGGAGCCCGTGCTTATTGCGGCGCCTCACCTCCGCTGCCCTCCCGCAGAAACTGAGCAGCGCGTGGAGTCAGCTGGGCTCTAGTCTTCGTCCTGGCCTCCAGCACAGATTTAGATGCTGAAAACCACGGGGTTGCACTTAAAAACAAAGCGGAACATTTATGTGCGGTCACATGAGACAAATGGGCTTTAATTTAGCCTAAAAAAACATTGCATGGTGGCTGACTGGGGAGAGATGGTCCACCCGGTGCTGGGTCCCGGGCTGGCAGGTGACAGGTACTGCTCCCTGTGCCAGAGCCAGAAGTCGGAAACATTTTTCAAGCGGGTAACTTTTACGTTTGAATTCGAATGAGGAAATGAGGTTCTGAGAGATGGAGCAATTAGTCCAAGTCAATTCCTTGAATTGGGAACAGTTTTGTGCTGACGACCTTGGGCCTTAGCTTCAGCTGGCCCCGTCCTTGGGGCCGGGCTGGGCTGAGGTGGTGCCATCCTGGCAGTTGGGGTACACTGGACTGTACAACACTGGGGTCAGAAACTTCGCCACATGGGCATACTGAGAAGAAAAGTTTTACAGATGGGGCCACGGCATAGATTACATAGGCGTCAGTCACTCTCTAACATGCAGCATTTATCCAAACTTCTTTGGGCAGAGTAACCAATATCTGCAAAATAATGTCTTTGTTATAACAGCCCAGTGATAAACTGTTAGGTAAAGGATATGTAACATTTTATTTAAAAAAATATATTTTATTGATTTTTTTACAGAGAGGAAGGGAGAGGAATAGAAAGTTAGAAACATCAATCAGCTGCCTCCTGCACACTCCCCATTGGGAATGTGCCCGCAACCAAGGTACATGCCCTTGACCGGAATCAAACCTGGGACCCTTGAATCCGCAGGCTGACGCTCTATCCACTGAGCCAAACCGGTTAGGGCAGGATATGTAACATTTTAAAAACACCTCTCACTAGGACCCAGCTGCCCGGGTACTGTGAGAACCCTGGCGTGTTATTTCCTTTGTGTCGAACTTGTGAAGAGTCTGTCCCCTGGCGAGGGCTTTTGAGAGTTCCTTGGGTGCTGTGTTCTGATTTCTAAGTGACTGTGCTTTTTAAAGCCCTCTTCGGGGAGGGACACGGGAAGGAGACTTCTATGCCAGTGACTTATTTCATTGCATCTTTCAAAGAGTGCATATCACTTCAGAATGGAAACTCCGGCGGATACGCTGCCAATAAGATTAGAAAATCATAGGAAAGACTTATTTATTTATTTATTTTAATCCTCACCCGAGGATATTTTCCTATTGATTTTTAGAGAGAATGGAAGAGAGAGGGATTGACAGAGAAACAACACATCGATTGGTTGCCTTCTACAGGAGCCCCGACAAGGGCTGGGCCAGGGAGAAGCCTGCAACTGAGGTACATGCCCTTGACCGCCCTTCGGTCCGCAGACTGACCCTCTAGCCACTGAGCCAATCCGGCTAGGGCTAGGAAAGACTTTGAATGCTGGGCTATAGTTGGCTGAAAGTGTGAGTATAATTTTAATTGGTCTCTCAATGCTGTGTGACATGCTATAGGATACATCAATGAGATCCTAGGAATGAGTTTTGTTAAAGATTAACATATCTTCAGGCGGCTGTACTGTGGGGGCTGGAATGAGGCAGTTGTGCTTTGGACTAGAATCAGAACAGGTGCTTCAGTGGGTCATCAGAGCAAGACCCAAAGATTAGTGGTACAGGGAAAGGGTCAGTAGAGGGAGGCTGGATGAGGCAAGGACATCACCACGAAGGACATTCGAAGTGCAACTTAATATTTTTAAACTTTCTAATTCAGAGAAGTGTTTTGGGGATGGAGGAGACAGATTTTTCCTGTTGAATGTGTGTTAGGTATGATATTTTAGGCTGTTGAATTCTTTTATAAAATACTTAAAAAAATGTTTATATATGGCTCCTGTCAGATTGATTTGTACACAGTATCTGTATTGTGTCAGTTTTGTTCTTTGAGACACCCTTAAACAGAATTAGGACTGAATGAGGTTGATTAGAGAGTAATACCCGAGAAAGACAAAAGGGGTGGGAAACAGAATTAGGCCAGGAAAGCTTTAGACCAGCGGTCGCCAACCGGTGGTCCGTGAGATTGGCGACCGCTGCTTTAGACCATGATGCAGATCCAACACTTAAAGGAAAAGGGGGAGGCAGCAGGTTTGGGCTGGGAGATCCTCAGAGCAGACTGCCTGTTAGAGGAGTCCCAGGTCGGGCAGAAATGGCCAGTCCTGTCCTCTCGCTGTGGTCAGTCACAGCTGGAGGCTGCCTGAAAAAGAATGTGCCTTCAGCTCAAAGGCAAGTGGAGTCCTAGGATCCCGGTGGCACTAACTGCAGTCCCTGCAGCTGAAGCCACATTCTTTCTTAAATAGAGATCCAAGTGGCACACCTCATGGCGGTATCCACACGACCTCAGTTGCTTGGGCAGGGGTGGTGGTGGTCTATTTAAAGGGTAAATGAGGTAAAATCCTCATCTTCAGTCTCCCCCACCCTCTTTTTGCTTAAAAGAGTTGGAATTGCCCAATCTCTTCCTGGTGGGAGCGTCTCAGCTCCTCTGGCCACACCTGAGGCGGAAGGCAAGTTCCCAGCCTCGGTCTCTTTTCCAGCCCTGGTATTGGCTGTGGTAGCAGCAAGATTCCTCTTTGGTGGCGATTGCGATCCTCTGCCTCGGGTCATTGTGCCTGGCTCTGTACTGTAGAATGGACAAGAGAAACGGATCAAGTGAAAGATACGAAAACTTGCATGAATGAGGGACCATGTGGATGACACATCTTTTACTTAGAAGGTCCCAGTTAACAGTCCTTCAGCAGCCATCCAGGTTGTCAGTGTTTGCCTTGTCAGAGAGGCTGCTGGGTGCAGTTGTGCAGGTTGTGAACTGTTTAAAGGCATCTGGGAAAGGGATGAGTGGGCCCAGGTGAGGCTGTAGCAATCCAGAGGAAAGGGTGCCATTTTGCACATTTGCCTTTTTATATTCACATAGAGGTGGTCAGTATGCTAAAGAGGCCTTAGCAGGTGAGCTTAGAAGATTTTCCCCACTATCACTGCTAGCTGCTTCTTTTATTTTTTTCCACAACCATTGTTTGTTACAAAGGTGAACGCAGATAAGCTTTTCAGTAGGATTTCTGGTAGTGAGCACAGCCACCAGGACCCCCCCCCCCCCCCCCCCCCCCCGCCCCCAGCTTTTTGCATTCACAGTGACGGAGATCAGCTACCAGCAGGGTCTGGTCACACTGGATAAGGATGTCTTTGAGCGCCTTCTTGGAAGCCTCATCCACATATCTCTGGTAGTGAGCCCCCAGGGCTTCGGAGGTGGACCGCCACCACCTCCACGGGGACTGAGATGTCCACGCTGGTAAATTGCTCCTTCCCCAGAAGGAGCTTGTATTGCAGTGTGTGCACTGGGGCATCTCCAGGGGCCGCCCTTCACCTTGATGAGGCTGGGCCCGTGTGCATATGCCCGGCTGCCGCCGTCTTCTGCAGTGGCCGACCTGCAGGGACTGCAGAAGACCCTCGGGGAGCCTGCACAAGAGATCCTCCCCGTGCGGCCCTGACACTGGAAAAGCTCACTACTAGCTTCTTACTCTTTGCCTTAAATTTGTATGTGTGTGTTTAAGCAGTGAATTTTTTCATTTGGGGGATGTTTCTTTGTCTCCCCATTTTGGCTGCCTCCCTGTGTTTGTTTCTATGCATTAGGTAGAGCTGTTACATCTCCCTGTCTTGGGGGAGTGGCCTTGTGCAGTAGGTGTCCTGTGGGCTCATGATCACCTGAGGTGGGTGCTCCAGCTGTGTCTGTTGAGTGGGTTGTGTGTGCCCTCCTCTTGTAGTGGAGACTTGATTGCTGTTCGGAGTGTGACTTAATATTTTTAAACTTTTAAACTTTCTAATTCAGAGGAGTGTTTTGGGAATGGAGGAGATGGGGATTTTTCCTGTTGAATGTGTGTTAGGTATGATATTTTAGGCTGTTGAATTCTTTTATAAAATACTTTAAAAAATGTTTATATATGGCTCCTGTCAGATGAGACCAGTTCATATTGTAGAGCCATAGAAGGAGCAGAACACATTGAGAATTTTAGAGGTTTTAGTATATCCTTTTAAAGACTTTGCCATTCCATGCCAAAGCACTTGGACGGAATAATCCTGCAGCCAGACCCAAGCAGTCAGCGTGTCTTTACCCTTGCCATGCTCTGCTCATTTGTCTGCTACCTTCCCCCAGCCATCACGCCCCCGGCACCCCCTTTGCTTGCACATTGAATAAGAGTTGGCTCTTCTCCAGCTGAGTCAGAACACTTGAGAATCTTTATTGGTCTTACTCATCTCCATGGCTCCTAACACTCTGCAGAGGCCCTAGCAGAAAGGAGGGTTTTAGTAAGCTGATGGTGTTCCTTGTATTTCCAGGAAATTTTTGAATTCTCAGCAGAAATCAGGTTTGACATTTTAAAATCAGTGTAGTTGGCCAAATATTTAAAATTTTAAATTTAAAGAAATCATTTGTTATGAACTTGGGAAAAGCTTCTTTCACCGAGTTTTTTGCATTCCATCTCACAACAAATCTAACCCAGATATCCTGGGCCAATGACTCCCCCTGGGTTGGCACAGGGAACTTGACCACTCACTGTCTCCTTTCAGCCCTTCGGGGACTGAACACAGCCCACCATCGCATTTCCCTCTGTCTCACAGCTCGTATCACCGTCCCCTGCCTCTGCTTATTTTTTAACCCTTGCTCTGTTACTTCAGAAAAATTGGTATTTTCTTCTTCACTCTATTCTTCCCCTAATTTCCAGGTACGTGTTCCAAATTAAACCTAATTATGGATAAGGGTTAGATTAGGGATGATGATAAAACTTTCATAAAAAGTAGTCATAAGTTTTGACCTGAAACTATATCTAATAAAGCACTCGTGCCAACAACCCCCAAAGCCCTTGAAAATCCCCTTTGTTTCGTCTGCCAAAGAATTCATCTCCTTCCTCTAATTGCTCTTGCTTTTCTCTCTAGCACCAGTAGCCAAATTAAAAAAACAACAACCTTGGAAGGGTAAATTATCAGCAGTCTAACCTTCTGATTTATCAACAGATAAACAAAGAACCTATTCATAGTGGTCATAGAACTGTTATGAAAATAATGTGTACAGTTTTATTTAGGTCTCTTCTGCTCTCCCTTCAATCTGAATACAGTACATTGTGCCAACGTGACATGGAATCATATGCTTGCAAATGGGACCAAAGATGTGTTAAAACCGTCTCTGCAGGTTAACAGGGGGGCCGGTCGGGAGGGGCTGCGTGTATGTGTTTTGTTTGCACGTGTGTTTGTATGAAGTCTTCCTGACATCCTAACCTTTATGACATTCTGCTTTTGTGCATTATGCCTTGGTAGGGTTTTCAATCAGTAATTGTGATTAAGAAGGAAGAATAAAAATCAAGAAATAACAGTAATTGGATCAGTGATTGCATATTAATGTAAACTGTACATTTGACCTTTATAAGAAATTCTGGTATCCAGAGCCTTCTGCTAACCATTTCAGATACAAAAGAGTTCTTAAAGTATTACAAACATGGCCGTTTTATTTACTGTTTTTTTCATTGCTCAAACCATCACTATCACTGTCAGTTCTGTCACCAGCCTTGACTCTGGGGTGCCTGGGGCTTCTGATGGCTGTGGTCAGTCCACACTGGGGTCATATGCTTGTCAGATTCTGGGCTTCTTTCTCCGTCACCTGCTGCCTCTAATCTGCTCCCCAGAGCCTAGAAAGCAGTAACTAAAGCTGCCAGAATTGAGTGTAAGCCATAAGTGCTTCTTCTAATAATGAAAGGGTGTGAAGTTTTTAGCTTCTCTGGAGACCTCTTGTTCCTGTTAGTGACAGCATCTCAGGTAGCTGAACGGCTGTACACTTGTGCCCTGACGCGTGGTTCCTGCGTCAGCGCTCCCCGGAGATGCTCAGGTCTCTGTGTCTGGGAACCACACCGCGCTCCTTCTCCTGGCCCTTTGCAGGGATGCTCCCGGCACAGAACCTGACAGCTGACTCCTCTATAGCTTGAACATAAAACCATTTTGTCCGGGGTGTCCCATCAATTGGGGTCAATTAACGCCTATTTTTACTCTTAAAAGTGCTGCCCTTGCCCCGCTGGCCTGGCTCAGTGGTTGGGTGTCGACCTATGAACCAGGAGATCATGGTTCGATTCCCGGTGAGGACACATGCCTGGGTTGCGGGCTCGATCCCCAGTGTGGGGCACGCAGGAGGCAGTCAGTCAATGATTCTCATCATTGATGTTTCTATCTCTCTCTCCCTCTCTGAAATCAATTAAAAAATTTTTTAAAAAGTGCTGCCCTTTGAAAGATAAATTATACGTTCATCCCACTGATCCTTTCAGGCCTCAGCAGCTCAAATGTCACCTCCCCTGGTAGACCTTTTCCCCAGCGGTAGGCTCCCCCTCCTCCCCAGGGGGCAAGATCCTTTGTTTGCAGGGGCTGATGAATAATCCCCAGGGCTTGGTTGGGCAGAGTCTGAGTTGATGAGCATTAGCATGAGGGGGCATGAAGGGGCCAGACAGGGATGTGTGAGGGGAAGGCGGGATGGGGAGAGGACAGAGGAAATGCGGGAAGCGCGGTGGGCTGGGACTCATAGGCAGGCTTCCGAATGTTACTGTTACCGTCGCCCCTTGAGAAATTTTAATCTCTACCCCCACAGGCTGTAAGTCAGATGTGAGTGTTTTAGAAATGAGAGTGTGTGTAATGAAGGGGACCGAATACATAGAGAGATTCTGGTGAGGCTCAATTGTAAGTAAAGTAAATGAAACAAACACATTCTATTTTCCCTCGGTGACAGTTGGAATATTAGACACAACTGGGTCCAGAGGCAGACAGTCGAGGCTCATTTCTCCTTTTTGACCTTGATGGGTCTTCATGACGGCAGAGGACTTGAGCTGCATCTCTGACGTCCCGCCCACCTTTCAGAGAATAGGATTCTGTCAGATGCTCTGGAGGGGCTGGCGAGAAAGCATTTGAATTTGTACAGAGGACTGTCTTTCCCCCCTTTGTAGGCCAGAAAAGAAAACTTCCAAATAAGGATGCACGAGCTACGCCGGGAAACAAAGGGAAACAATAACTAAAATGCAAGTCTCGCCTTTGCCCTGGCATGAGAAGAATGCAGACTGTGAGCTGACCTCAGGGTTTCTGTCTTATTTCATATTTAGGTGAAATGGTCAGCGACCATTATTTCCAAAGAAGTTTCTCTTCAGACTTCTAAGGTGTTTGTGTAACACTGAGGTGATATGATATCCTTGCGAGCGCAGACTGCCGCCCGGCTGTGCTTGCCGGGGTCCTGTCCCAGGAGGAGAGGTTTGCTGCAGAGGTGAATGAGCACAGCTGGGTGTAAAATTGTGTGCATGCTGAGGAAATCTCTATGCAGTGCGTCCAGGGGACACAGATTGGTCAACTTCGTTTGCCTTCTGGTGTCTTGGTGTCTTGGTAAGCATGTTTTGACAGGGCCTGAGCTCTCACAGTCACATTTCCCACCACTCCCTGTAGTTCTTTCCTTTCATGGACATTTACTTACCTGTCTGGCTCTATAGGCAGTTGATTGTGCCCTTTGATTTTAAAAAATAAGACTAATTAAAACTAAGTAAGACTAAATTACAATAAGTATTATTTTAAGATTAGTGAAATAATTAAGTGAGCATGCTACACATACGTACTGAGGCTATAACAGACTGTCCCGGTGGCTTCCAGGGAAATGGGCGCTTAGGGTGGTGCACAAAGTTGAGGGGTGCCCTGAGAGTACCTCCGCGGGTGAAGGCGGCGGCGAGGCTGGGAATGGATGCTGTTGCCCCGCAGTGGTCCCGGGGGAGCTTGAGCTCTCTGGCCCTCCATCATTTCCCCAAATTGAGACCCAGGGTCAGATCTGTGTACCTCCCCTCTCCCCTCCCATCAGCCACGGGGAGGCTTCAGGGGAGAATCTTTTTTCTTCCCTTTCCCAGCAGTCTTTCATTTCCTTTATGAATTTCACCCTGAAGAAGGCATTCTGATATCCTCAAAGCAAATAAACACTCACCCAGTATTTTCTTCCTTAACAAGTTCACTCTCAGGGAGTTGGCTCCAGGGCTGACCACAGGTCTGCCTGCACCCCACCGGCTGACTCAGGTCCGCACCAGGCCTGACTCACTCCCCTGCACTACTTGCCGCCACCCTCAGGGCCTGTTTACCCAGGACCTCATGGCCTTTGTGGGTGGGAGGGGAGGCTAGGTCGCTGCTTGCCCTGCGGAGTGGAGGGTGAGCGTTAGAGGCCTTGCGATGATTTATGTGAAATATACATTTGGTCCCCAGTTCCTGGCACAGAGCTCCTAAAACCCATGGCATTTGAGTGACAGGGGTAAGAGGAGTGTGTTTTGTTACTCACAGTGAGCCTCTCAACCATACCTGAGTTTATGCTCTTGGAGAATGAGCGGCTGGTTGCCAGAGGAACCAACCAAGTGGTTAGAGATCTGGAACCCTCCGCCCCATCCCTGGCCTCTGGTGGAAGGGGAGGGGGACTTGGATATTGGGTTTAACCATCTGTGGTCAGTGATTTGATCAAACATGCCTATGTGATGTCACTTTCATAAAAGTGATGAGCAGTGGGATTTGGAGAGCTTTCAGGTTGCCCAGAGGCTGGGAGGGTGGCGCACGCGGAGAGCATGGACGCGCCATGCTGTCCCCACACCTTGCCCTGTGCACCCTTTTCCATCTGGCTGTTCCTGAGTTGTTTCCTTAACCCGTAATCTAGTAAGCAAACTGTTTTCTGGGTTCTGTGAGCCGTTATAACAAATTATCAAACCTGAGGCAGAGGTTGTGCGACCCCCACCCTCACCCCCAGTTTGTAGCTGGTTGGTCAGAAGTACAGATGACAGCCTGGCACTTGGGCCCAGCACCTGAAGTGGGGAGTCTGTGGGACTGCCTCCTTCCCCTGCAGTGACTCGGGGCCGTCAGAATGGACTGGAGGACACCCAGTTGGTGTCCAGAGAGCTGGGGAATTGGTCAGTGCGTGGAAAACCCACACACTTGGAGTCAGAAGTTGCTGTGAATACAGTAGAGAAAGTTTCTTTTCTAGGCCTCTTGAAGGTCTTGGTCCTCCCTGCATTCTGCTCAGCGCTGGCGGGAGGCCCTGGCCAGCTAGCTGTCAGTGAGGTGCTCCTTCCAGTGTGAAGCGTCCAGTGGGACTTGTTCACGGGGCAGCACCTCCGGTCCGGAGACCGTGGAGAGGAGGGTTGAGCCCCAGGCAGGATGTCGGCATCCCTGGGCCTGCCTCTAAAACCATCACCAGGTTGTCAGGACCCCTCACCCCTCGCCTCTGGTCGGAGAAGATCTGCTCTAAGTCAGCCTGGTGCTTGGAATTCAGTCGGAGTGTGAATTCCTCTTCATTATCTTTGCCTGGTAATTGGTGATGCCCTTTAAGTCTTTAAATCCATTGCTTTACCTCAGGTTAAGTTTCTCCCATTGCTTTCTACTTACCATCTGGCTTTCTATCAAACTTATATTGGATCCTTCCGTTCTTCCTCCATGTCTTTTAATTAAAACAACAATAACATGGTATCATCACACTATCCTTTTTCTCAGAATTGAGTGAAAGTCCTTAGTTGGTCTTCTAATCCGCTAACTGGGTGTTGCTGGTCATCAGTGTTTTGCATGTGAAAGCCATCTCTGCTGATACCAAGTTTCCTCTCTTAATGTAGGTGTTTTCCTTTTCAATCTCATTGAAAATATGGGTGGGGGACTTTCCATCTGTTTACCCACTGCCTTGCTGAGGGACCTGGGAATCAGGACTGATGTGCTCCCGGAGTTTAGCGCTGCTGCCGGCCTCTGTCACCCCCTCATCCCACCAGCGTTCCTGGCCAGAAGGAACTTTGGACAGGTGCTGGGCTTCTCTCGTCCTGGTGCAGGGCCTCTCTGGGCCTCCACTGGATGGGGTGGGAGGTGTGCTGGATGCATAGGAAGGTAGCCTGCAGGGCAGCATTCCACAGCCTTTAAACTCCCATCTGCATCATGCTGTCTGCATCATGCTGAGGGATTTGACTCCAGATGTGAATCAGGCTACGCAGAAAACGGGATCCCACAGCACATGGCACATCGAATACAGCATATTCCCTTAATAAAGCCAGCCTGATTTAAACACGTTGAGTCCCCTGGGCTCATGTAAATGTCCAAATTCCTGCAACCTCCTCAGTGTATAAATTTTTTCTTCTTACATTTAACAGCAGGGCTCTGGAGCAGAATTCCTGCACTCAATTCCTGGCCCCTTGTTTACCAGCTGTTTCTTAATTTCTTGCTTTATTCCTCTCCTCTGTAAAGTGGGGATAGTAACACTTCCTTGAAGGAGTTCTCAGAACAATGCCCAGAAGGTAATAAGTGTAAAAAAAAGTTAGTAAATAAATTAACAACTGTTAACTCCGTTCCTTTCCTTGCTCTTCCTGCCTCTCATGTCCCTACTTCTTTTCAGTCATTTTCAATGAAGTAGTGACCACAACTCACCGCCCCTCTGCCCAGGTGCTCTTGGTATAGTCAGGGCGTGTATTGTTTTCCTATTATTGCTGTAACAAATTACCACCAACTCCCTGGCTGAAAACAATACACATTTATCACCTCACAGTTCCAAAGGTTAAAAGTCAAGGTGTTGGCAGGGCTGCGTTCCTTCTGGGGACTCAGGGTGAATCGTTCCTTGCCTTTTCCAGTTCTGAAGGCCACCAGCATTTTCTCTCCCTCTGCCTTCAAGTGACTACGCAGCCGCTGGTCCTATCATCATCTCCTTTTTCTTTTCTTTCTTTTTTTTTCAGGTTTCATATATTTCTTCAGAAGGTGACTCAACTATAGAATAAAGCATTTTTAATATTATGAAATACAATGCTTTGAAACCTTTTCCCCTACAGCTTCTATAATCCAGGGGATTCTCTTATCTGAAGTTTTCAAGCACTCAGGTATTTTGGATGACGTCTGATGTGATCAGTAAAGAAGGTTGCAATGAAGCGGGAGCCATGAGCATAACCCTCTTGTAAACAAACCAGCAGGGGCTTTCTTTTCTGTCCAGGCAGCTGTGCAGTCTCAGGTAGGAACTGTCCATCCGAAGGAAGCTGGTCATCTTTTGTGATCAGTTTGTTTGTGCACCCGGACCCTGGGCAGCCTTCACAGACGGGTGGCATCATAGCTTTCCATGGACTCCCCTCCGTTCCCTGGTATCCACTAGAGGCTTTTTGCCCCAAGGACAGAGCACTGGGTCGCATTGGAGGGAATGCTGACACAGATTTATATTTTCTTGGGTTCTTCAAAGCACAGTCCGAGCTCCATGGCTTCCCACAGAGTGGCCAAAATACACATCCTTTGGGGTCCACAGGAAAAGATCGGCATTTAGGAGCTGGGAAGCTCCTCCGTTACGTGAGTGCATTCTGTAGTTAGTTTTCCAAGGGTCTGCAGTGGCATCACATAAAGCCACCACCTTCTTTAATATCGCAGCCACCAGGCCGGTGTCTGGAGCAGTGACAACAAAGCCACGTTCTGAGGCAGCCCGATTGATGACCAGGTTTTTACATAAAATCCTGTTCAGTCACATTAAACCAGACAGCGACACAGTGCAGGGCGTGTTCCGGGTCCTGCCTTGGTGCAAGTGGACAGCAGATTTCATTGTGCAGTTCAGCCAACACTGTCTTGTTCAAGACTTTTCTGCCAACCCCAGAGCACTTGATGCTGGAAAGCTGTTCAGTGCCGTTCTTTCCTGTCCACGGCTGCTTGCTTTTTGTCTGCACCCAAGGGTCGATGGTCGCCAGTCGTGGTGGAGAGAGACAAGAGGCAGGGGAACCAGAAGACAGGGCCTCAGCTTTCATGTCTTACTTTTCTGTCTTTGACCTTCCTGCCACCCTCTTAAAAGATCCTTAGATTCCTTTGAGCTCACCAGATAATCCAAAAGGATCTCCTCAACTCAAGATCCTTGACTTAATCACACCTGCCAAGTCCCTTGGCCATGTAACATGTTCCCAGGCCCCAGGGTTTGGGATCTGGACATCTTCAGGGCCTCAGGGGTGCTATTCAGGCTCCTGAAGGGAGGAAGAGCCGAGATACACTTTATGGCAGCACACTCACTCCACAGGGCGGCCCCAAGCAAGAGGTGGGGACTCCGCCGGGGACTCCGCCCAGGAGGCAGTATTTTGTCCTGTGGAATTGGGAAAGGTTACACGGAAGAGGGACATACAGCCGAGTTTTGAAGGCCGAAGGGCCTTTGCTGGGGTGGAAGGGTTTTAGGCAGAGGAAATAAGCACTTGCCAAGAAAAGGAGTTGTGAAAGAGCCCCGCAGTTTTAGGGACTCTTAGATCTTTGGTGTTGCCAGAACGTTAAGGAGGGTGGTAGGCAGAGAAATGTGTAGTTTAAAGCAGTGTGCTGTGATGTTTTGGAATGTGTTCTGTGAAGAAAAGGGAACTAGTGGAGCTTTTTGGTGTTTTGTTTTAATATAAATGTTTTGTCTGATTATGTTAGTAATACATGTCAGTTTTATAGAAAACTAGAGGCCCGGTGCACTAAATTCTTACAGCGATCAGGGCTGATCAGGGCCTTCCTGCGGGCTGTCGCCCAGGGCCTGCCTGATGGGGGAGAGGGACCAGGGGAGGTTGGCCGGCCCTGGGAGGTTGGCTGTGGGAGCGCACTGACCACCAGGGGGCAGCTCCTGCGTTGACCGTCTGCCCCCTGGTGGTCAGTGCGCATCATAGTGACTGGTCGTTCTGGCATTCTGGTCGCTTAGGCTTTTTTATATATAGATTAAGAAACTAAAGAAATGTATCTGGGAAGTAAAAATCACTCCGAAATAATAACCACTCCATGTGGTGTGACTATTGAGTGCACGCACACACCTGTGTACTTTTACACAGTTAAATCCTATGGTATATTCAGATTCTGATCTTGCTTTTTTATTTGACAGTGTATCATAAGATTTCTTCATGTCATTAAATATTCCCAGATACTCTTAACATGTTCATAATATTCTGTTGTACATATTACTGTAATTTATTTAATCCTTTTATTGTTGGATCCAATATTTTTTTCTATTTTAAATAATTCTAATAAATACATCTGTGTTTAAATTTCTGAATATATCCTTAGGCTAAATTCTAAATGATACTTACTTGGCTAAAATATAAGATTGTTTGTAAATCCCTTGAGGTGTATTTCTGTGTTCTTTCTGGAAGTGTTATAAAATGCATGCAGCTGTGTAGGAGAGCTTGGTCTCACTGCAGCCTGCCACATTGTTATGTTCCCAAATCATTGTTCCTAACTGGATAGGTAAAAAGGTATTTCATTGTTTTAATTTGTATGTCTCCTGAACTGCATATATTTATTGGTCATTTTTCTTTGTGATTTGTCTTTTCTCAGTGTCCATTGGAGTTTTAATATTTTTCTTGTTTATTTTTTGGTATAGTAGTAGTACAAATTTCTTTCTGTTATATTGTTGCAGATAATTTCTGCAGGGTTGTTTTTTTTTTTCTGGTAGTATAGGTTTTTATGTCTTTTTAAAATATAGAAGTCTGAAGCTATTGTATACAGATTTATTTTTTCCATTAGAAAGATTTTTCCCATCCAAAGGTCACATGTTTTGGGGTTTTATATTCCATTTTTTAATGTTTTTAATTTATTTGGAATGTACTTTGGTATATGATGTAAGAATATGGATTTAAAACGTTTAGTAATTATTCCAGCAGCATTTACTGAGCAAGATTTATTTCCTCACTGATTTTAATTTGCTTTTTTAAATTTTATTTTAGCTACTTACATATTCTTGGATATATTTACTGTTTTCTATATTCTGCTTCATTGATTACATGATTTTAATTGTGGTAGCTATGTAATATTTTAGTATCTGATTAATCAAGTTTTCTTCAGTGTAATTTTTTTTTTTTTTTTACAATTTCTTCTTATTTATTCTTTGGGCTACTTTATCTGGTTTCCAAAAAAAAAAATCAGTGTGAATTTTGGTGAAATTGCATTACTTTAGGGAAGAATCCGCACATTTCCCAGTATTGAGCCTTCCTTTCTAGGAATATGATACATATTTTCGTTCATTATCTTTTATATTCTCTAGTAATATTTTTAAACTTCTTTTCTATAAAGGAAGAAATTGGATGATTGGGAATGGTGTAAACACTGAGAAAGACAGGCCCCAGGAAAGTCAGGAGGAGCATTTGAGAGGCAACATAAATAACTCACTTTTAGGAATTTTGAGTTTTAGCCACAGACATATCCGAGTAGTTCTTCATCTTCTGCTCAGCTCCGTGTGCAGGGGCAGTGGTTGTTGGTCAGTGGAGATGTTCTGTATTTCTTCATCGGCTAAAGAGCCATCCTTGTGCCCCGCAGGATGCTTCTCTCCTAGAGAAGGGGTCCATCACAGGAATCTGTCAGTTACAGTCCTGCTTATCTCTGCTCTCTGTGGCACTGCCCTCAGGCTTCCCGGAGTCCTTCCTGAGTTTTATCCTCTTAAACCGATCTTTCTCAGGATGATACTTTTCAAGATCATAGGATGAGATTTAGCAAAGCTGGTATACTCTTTGTTCTATTACATGTTTATCTTACTAGGTTTGGGGCTTCATCTGCCTGTCCCACTTCCTTTGTCTTCGAGCCCATTAGCTCTGTCAGAGTGACCTTCCTCCACACTTACTCGTCTGCCTTCAGGACCCAGCTTCGTGGTGAGCCTTTCTCAGCCGCCTTCTCTGACCCTCTGGGCTGGACCCGGTGCCCTGTGGTGCTCCCCAGGCCCCACGTTTACTTGGTTCACTCGTTGATTGCACTGTATTGAAACCATCTCCTGTGCATCTGCTGTGTACATCCCTATTTCAGTATACCTTGTACCACTGTGCCTGGGACGTGTAAGATAGTTAGGAAAGGTTTGTGAAATGCAAATAATCTGAACTACCTTCATGCCAGGACATAGAGATGGAGAGGTTAAACGGGTGGTTGGAAATCTTACAGCTAGAGATTAATATTTGGGAAGCATTCATGTGGAGTGGCTGTTTGAAGCTTTAGAAGCGGATGTGAGAAGGGGAGTTGAAAAAGAAGAGTAGTCAGTAACCCCCTGCCCTGCCCATCTCTGACATACCTTAGGTCAGGAGTCTGGGTGTGCAGATGGTGTAGCTCAGCCTCGGTCCCCCTGTTGGCCACAGCAAGGACAGAACTGGTTTTCAGCACAGTAAAAGCCACAGTGTGGCAGGTCTGGCAGATCCTTTCCCTTCCTGCTGTCAGCCCTTGCAGGGGCCCGGTTCCCACAGATTCCTGGAGCCCCGCGCGGGGAGGAGCTGGCAGTTGGGAGGGAATGCTTCCCCTCTGCTTGTTCTCAAAGCCACGGAAGCAGACGGAAATGTCCCCCTGGCTGGGTGGAAGAGGTCTCACTGCGCCAGTATGTTCCCTGCTGGGTATCAGAATGAAAACTTCCATGCCATCCTCTGTGTGATGATCTGCCAGTGCCCAGAAGTGTTGATGTGTTTGGGTGCCATGGGCCAAACCCATATTAAGCAAAGAAAGAGTGTGATCCACTGTAAGGGGGATTTCATAACTTGAGAGAGAGCGCTCAGACTGGACATTCAGCACAAGCACGACCAAACCAGAGACGGAAGAAAGCATTCGCCAGAAGAAATTGCTCTCACAGTTATTGTTCCTGATTTAAACTTTTCCTAGATTAAACACAAAGGACAACAGCCCTATTGAGAACAAATTAGTTTTCTGGAAAGTATTTTGTAAAACACAAAGACATCAAAATGGTGAGGTGGGACACTAGCATTCCTAGGAGGGGAAAGGAACAGGTGGAGAAGACACAATAAAAGGAGGAAACTCCTCAGCTGAAGAACGTTCTAGGCCAGATAAAGGACTCATGGAATTCTGGAAAAAGACATAACTTAATTGCTAGACTGCAGCAATAAAGACAAAAATCTACCAACTTCTGGACAGGAAGATCGGTCCGTTTTGAGGAGGATTAGGATGGCATTGGAGTGCTCATGCATAAAAGCTAGTGGTGTCTGTAGGGACTACTGACTAAAGAGCAGTAAGTCTTCTGTACCAGCCACATCGGCCTGACTTCTTACTTGCAGAACACAGAAACTGATTTTGGTTGAATTAGCAAGAAAAGTCCATTCTTAAAGGATATTGAGTTGCTGCAGAATTGTCATAGGGCTGGAGAGTGAGGCTTGGAGACTGTGCCGCCAGAAACAGTGCCTGGAGTCGCACACAGAATTGGCTCAGACTGGGCCTGCTGCTCTGCATGAGCATGGACATTGCACTGGACACGCTGGCACAAGCCTACAGTGGGCACCTGGGACATTGCCTGTCAGGATCTTGATCTTTCTACAGCCACCATAGCTGCCAGTGCGTATTTGCCATCATAGTCCTTGCTTTGCAGCGTTAGTTCCTGAGTCAGAGTTTGGGGCAGGTGTAAATAATGGCAGGTTCAAGGGGCTGAGGGTGGAGGTGAGGAAGCCAACATCTGACATTTTCAGCTTATTTAATGGGAAGCGGACGCTGCCTTCAACCCAGACTAATAGAGTGGTGATGCCCACAAGCATAGGAAAGAAAGGTTTAAAAGCTAGGTAGTCAGAAAGAATGCCAGGTACAAATTCTCCTGCCAAGATATTATTCAATGAGTCATGGCAAAAGAAAGATCTTTATAGACATGAAGGATTTATATACCCTACGAGCAAATATTCAAATGTGCAATTAGATATAGTATTTGGGTCAGTAGAAGGATCAAGATAGAGGAAGAGGAAGAACTTAAGAAAATGTTGAGAAATGAATCTTGCAAATGAAACATTGAATTGTCGTATCGTAAATCAGCAAGATAGATACGAGTCGCCTTAATGAACTAATTAATTAGGAGTCGTTTATTGCAGCCCAGAGGGAGGTGTTTCTTCCAAATCTCTGAGCGAAGACACAGGGGAAGTTTCCTGTATTTATACCTTTTGGGCTCTTTGTCTGCAAATTTTACAAAGAGCTCTGTGTTAGTTATCGTTACAGTTTGTAATCTTGGATACATAAGGAACAAACATTTGGCATAAGAATACGGGAATTATTGTCAGTATTAGTCCATTACATTAGATGGCTAGCTTGCAAGATCAGACAGTTAAGTTTTTATCTTTTTCTATTATTCAAACTAAAACAGTTATTCTACAGAATAAGAAACTTTCTAAAAATGACAGAGTTTACAGAACAAGGGACTATCTAACAATAGCAGAGAATTTCAAACAGCAGTTTTTATACAAGATGGAGGTAACTATGCTTCAATATACATAAATGGAGGAAACTAATGCGGCTGAAATTCATAATGTATTCTTGAAAAGAAAGATCTCACATTTAGGGAAAATCTAAGAAATAGCTCAGAATTCAGAATTCTAGACTATCACAGCAAAACCCAGGATTTCGGGTGCTGGTCCAGCATTGAGATGTGGAAGTACTCTACATTAATCTTGCCGTTAGTGGTGGGGGTTGGGGGCATAGTTACTTGATTTTGACAAAGGTATAGTTACGGCTGTTAGGAATGATCGGTAACCACAAACAGGATAGAAAAGCATAGTATTCCCAAAATAACAGATTGAGGATGATAATGAGGAGTAAGCCGGTAGAAAGGAATAAAGAGAAGCAATATCAAATCAGCAAAAGCGAGTTAAAAAGTTAAACAGAACAATATGCTGAAGGAAGAACCAAGATGGCGGCATAGGTAAACACCGGAGATTGCTGCCGCAAACAACCACTTCAAAAATACAACTAAAAGCAGAACGGACATCACCCAGAACCACAGGAAAGCTGGCTGAGGAGAGATTCTTCAACTAGAAGGAGAGAGAACAGCATACCGAGGCTCAGAGGAGGCGCAGTGTGGAAAATACAAAGGTGCGGAGGTGCGTGCGCAGAGCGGGCTGGTGGCTGAGGGCGAGGTTGTCGTTTTCAATCAGGAGGGAGTCTCAAACTCTGGGCTCCAGATCCGGGCGAGTCTCTAGGGACTCAGACTCAAACGGGAGAGGCGGGATTGTCTGGCACCAGTCGGAACGTGAGGGCAGCTTTCTCTCTGAGGTTTGCAGTGGTTGCTGGGGTTCTGAGAAGCAGAGCCTCTGGGAACGAGACTGAGAGCAGCCATAACTGCTCCCTCCACCCGCCCTGTTGATCCCTTGCGACCCGCCCCGCCCAAGCCCTGTGCAGAGCCATTTGCCAGATAGCCTCAGGCAAAGACTAGATTAGCGCCTCTCCAGAGGACAGAAGTTTTCTCACGGCAGACACAGCTGATTCTCACAGCCAGTCGGCCTGGTGGTCAAACCCCTCTAGTATTAACTACAACAATCAAGGCTTAACTAGAACAAGACTGCGCACAAAGACCACTAGGGGGTACACCAAGAAAGCATAAGAAATGCGGAAACAAAAAAACATGACAGAAATGGAGGATATGGAGCTAAAAAACGCAATTTTGAGGGCTTGCAATAATGTGTTAGAAGCAGCCAATAAACTTGATGAGAGCCTCAAGAAAACTAATGATACCCTCGATGTTGTGATAAAGAACCAACTAGAAATTAAGCATTCACTGACTGAAATAAAGAATATTATACAGACACCCAACAGCAGACCAGAGGAGTGCAAGAATCAAGTCAAAGATTTGAAATTCGAAGAAGCAAAAAACACCCAACCGGAAAACCAAAATGAAAAAAGAATCCGAAAACACGAAGATAGTGTAAGGAGCCTCTGGGGCAGCTTCAAGCGCACTAATATCAGAATTATAGGGGTGCCAGAAGATGAGAGACAGCAAGATATTGAAAACCTATTTGAAGAAATAATGGCAGAAAACTTCCCCCACCTGGTGAAAGAAATGGACTTACAGGTCCAAGAAGCGCAGAGAACCCCAAACAAAAGGAATCCAAAGAGGACCACTCCAAGACACATCATCATTAAAATGCCAAGAGCAAAAGACAAAGAGAGAATCTTAAAAGCAGCAAGAGAAAGAGACTCAATTACCTACAAGGGAATACCCATACGACTGTCAGCTGATTTCTCAACAGAAACGTTGCAGGCCAGAAGGGAATGGCAAGAAATAGTCAAAGTGATGAATGCCAAGAACCTACAACCAAGATTACTTTATCCAGCAAAGCTATCATTCAGAATTGAAGGTCAGATAAAGAGCTTCGCAGATAAGGAAAAGCTAAAGGAGTTCATCACCACCAAACCAGTATTATACGAAATGCTGAAAGGTATCCTGTAAGAAGAGGAAGAAGAAGAAAAAGGTAAAGATACAAATTGTGAACAACAAACATGCATCTATCAACAAGTGAATCTAAGAATCAAGTGAATAAATAATCTGATGTACATAATGAACTGGTGATTATAATGAATCAGGGACATAGAAAGGGAATGGACTGACTATTCTTGGGGGGGAAAGGGGAGTGGGAGATGCGGGAAGAGACTGGACAAAAATCGTGCACCTATGGATGAGGACAGTGGGTGGGGAGTGAGGGCGGAGGGTGGGGCGGGAACTGGGAGGAGGGGAGTTATAGGGGGGGGAAAGAGGAACAAATGTAATCTGAACAATAAAGATTTAATTAAAAATTAAAAAAAAAAAAGAACAATATGCTATATATGCCAGGTCCATTGAAACAAAACAAAACAAAAAAAAGTTAAACAAGAGTTAATAAATTGTAAACAAAATGAAGCACAAAAATAAAGCCAAATATCCCCACAATAAATATTCTTAAGCTAAACTCATATAATAAAAAACAAAGATAAGCAATATTAGTATTAGACAAAGCAGAATGCAAGAACAAAAGCATTAAAGAGGACAGAGAGGGACGTTATATACTGATATAAACTAAAAATATATGACCATCTTTAAACTTCAGCAATAAAATACATAGAACAAAAAATGAGAATAAAAGAAGAATTTGATTTTTTAAACCATATTTTACTCGGAGATGTAAATTGACAGATCAAGGAACTTGATCGCCAACTTGGATGCCCACAGGGACTAGTTGGGCAACATGAATATGTGTTATTAGGAGTATGGCAGTGGAGATGATGGGGATTGCACAGTGAACTAGAGAATGTATACCTTGCCTAAAGGCATTGAGATTCATACGTTTTAAAGCATTTAAAAAAATCAGTTTTTAAAGGATATTGAGTTGCTGCAGAATTACCAGCCAAACAAAACATATCTGTAACTTGCAGGCTGCCAGTTTTCAAACTCTGAGACAAATAAAAAAAGCCAAAATATAGAGGGTTGGTTTTTTTTATTGTTGTAAATCCTCACATGAGGATACTTTTTCCATTGATTTTTAGAGAGAGTTGAAGGGGGTGGGTGGGGGAGGGTAGAAGGGGAGGAAGAGAGAGAAAAACAAACATCCATGTGAGAAGGACACATCCATTGGTTGCCTCCCAGACACAGCCAGAATGGGCCAGGATTGAACCTGCAACCCTTCAGTATGTGGACCAACACTAACCACTGGGCAATGCCAGCCAGGGCAAAAATATAGGGTTTTTAAATAACACATTCAACAAATTTATAGATGGGGGAATAGACATTCTTCCTAGATCTGTGAATTGTTCACAGAACTTGATCACGTAACTTTGTCACAGAAAACAAAAAGTAAAATACAGCCCTGGCCGTGGTTAGAGCATCTGCTGCTCACGGAAGTGTGGCAGGTTCAATCCCCTGTTTGGGGAGGCAACCAATCATTGTTGCCAATCATTTGTCTCTCTCTCTCTCTTTCCTTCCTCTCCCCGTCCCACTCTCCCTTCCTCCCTCCCTCCCTCCTTTCTACTCTCTCTGAAAGTCAATGGAAAAAATATCCTGAGGTGAGGATTAACAACAACAAAAAAGTAAAAATATAAAAATTAAGATTTTTATGTGCAATAATCTGTTATCTTAATAAATTAAATTAGTGGTAAAAAAGATGATTATTTTAAAAAACTACTTTGGAATTCAGAGACACGTTTTAAAATAATTTCTGCACCAAAAGAAAGTTAAAACAACAATTATAAATCAGAGATAAATGGAGAAGGAGAGCTTTGTAGCAAAATGTGTGGAATAGAGTTAATGCTATACTCAGGAGAATGTATAATCATCAGTGCTTTTATTAATATAAAAAAGACTGAAAATATATGAGCAAAATATTCACCATATGAAACTAAGAAAGGAAACAAAATAAAGAAACAAATTAAGCCCAGCCGGCGTGGCTCAGTGGTTGAGCATCGACCTATGAGCCAGGAGGTCACAGTTCGATTCCTGTTCAGGGCACATGCCTGGGTTGTGGGCTTGATCCCCGTGGAGGGCATGCAGGAGGCAGCCGATCAGCGATTCTCTCTCATCATTGATGTTTCTCTCTCTCTCTTCCTCTCTGAAATCAATTTTAAAAATTAAATAATCAAAAATAAAATGAAATAAAATAACTAAAAAATATTTTTAAAAATAAATAATGATAAAAACTGAAATAAAATATAAAACGATAAAGAAGATAAAAGATAAAGTACCACTTCTTTGAAAAGACTTTGGAAACTTTCTGATTGAAGAAAAAAAGGAAAAAATGTTAAAAATGAAGAAGGATCTATTATCTCATGTATTGAAGAAATTAAAAATACAGTCTATAGTAATAATTAGAAAAACTGTAGGAAATGGAAGTATTATCACTGTTATTTAACATTGTTTTGGTGTTTATGCAATATGTCAAAAACATCTTTCAGCTTACATATTGAAAAGAAAGAAAACCAAATTAATCCCAAGAATAAGGACATTTGTAAGTGATTGTATATAAAATAAATATAAAAAGAACAATGGCTTTTTTTCTATGCTAGCAATAGCTGGTTAGCACTGGAAATTGAAAAAAAGCCAATTCACAGGTGTCATAAAGTATCTAGGAATAATTTTAACTGAGTATTATAGTACATAAGGTGAAAAGTATTAAATGTCATTGTGGTTCATAAAACAAGCCTCAAAATAATGGAGAAACTACATTCCAGGGTGGGCTGATTTAATATTGTACAATTATTAATCCTCAAATTAACATGCCTGGATATCACACAAATTCCCCCCCCCCCCCCCCCCATTATTTCTTAGGAAAAAAGGAAGATCCTTACATTCAAGCCTTACAAAGTGACATTTTTAACTGGGCATGTTCTTTTTTTTATGTTTTTATTGATTTCAGAGAGGAAGGGAGAGGGGAAGATAGAAACATCAATGATGAGAATTATCAACCGCCTGCCTCCTGCATGCCCCCTACCGGGGATCAATCCCCCAACCTGAGCATGTTCCCTGACTGGGAATGGAACCATGACCTCTTGGAAGCAAAAATATAGAGGTTTTAAATAACACATTCACACAAAATTGGCTCAGGCTGGGCACTGCTGCCCAACCACTGAGCAGGTCATCACTCAGCCACTGAGCCACACTGGCGGGGCTAACTGGGCATGTTATTCATTCTGCATAACAAAATAATATTCGGGGAAGATTGACTAAAATAACCTCATTTTGTTTTAATTTTAGAGTTTTGTAGAGGCCAACTGAGAGAATTGGTTTAGAAAAAGTGAGACAAATTTAAAACATTTACTATTTATTATGTGGGGCATTACATGTTGTTGAATTGAGGTGTGAAAGATTATGACAGTACAGTAAGTGGGTAGGTTGCAGAGATCACAAATACTGGTATATACCCACAGGAGGAATTTTTAAAAATTGACCCAATATCATGTGAATATGTATTTATGACTTGGTAAATTTTCAGTGACAGCGTGATATTGTCACTGGATTCAAAAACGCCAAATCTCAAAACAGCTTAGGTGGGTTCTGCAAATTCGAATAGATGGCTTAAAAGTAGCTCTAGTAATGATGAAGACAGTGATGTAGAACATGCAGGTGATGAATTTGGATAAAAATTTTCTTGAAAAATGAGTATGGGATTAATATTTCTAAATGAATATATTTTATATGTGATTTAAAATACATCTAAATATAAATTTATTGTATTATCTATAATAATAAAAGTGTAATATGCTAATTAGACCAGACATCCTTCTGGACATCCTTCCAGGCGACCTTCCAGATGAAGCTGGGGTTGCAGCTGTGGGATAGAGGCAGCCGCCTCGGCTACGAGAGAGGGATTCAGGCAGTTGCCAGCGGTTGTGAGGGAGGGATTGAGGCAGCGGGTGTGGCTGCGAAGGCCTACTCTTGCATGAATTTCATGCATCGGGCCTCTAGTATATATTATATAATGTAATAAGGCATTATATATAATTATATATTAACATATAATGTAATAAGTATTTAAGAACACATTTTCTGTGTAAATAGGTAATACATATTACATATTAAATCTATATATAGTTGATCCTTGAACAACAAGGATTTGAACTGTGCGTGTCCACTTATACATCAGTTTTTTTCAATAAATATAAAGTTGGCTTTCTGTATTGGTGGATTTCGTATTCGCACATTCAACCACCCATAGGTACAAGAAAGTATTTTCAATCCACTACTGGGAATCCGCAGATGCAGAGGGCTGACTGTATGCATTGTTCTATAATATATTAAAGGCTAATACGCAAAGTGTCCCCTCGGGAGTTTGACTGGGAGACCGGGAGTTCAATTGCTTGCTATGACGTGCGCTGACCAACAGGGGGTGGCACGGAACAAAGGAAAGTCCCGGCCGGCAGCCAGCAGCCTGGGAAGGAAGGCCCTGCCGGCAGGCCCCAGCCGGCAGCCGGAAGGCCCCGATCAGCCCTGATCACTGGCCAGGCCTAGGGACCCTACCCGTGCATGAATTTCATGCACTGGGTCTCTAGTTTTATATAAAGGACTTGGGCATCCTCGGATTTTGGTATCCATTCATGGTGGGGGCCAGAGGGGAATCAGTCCCTCACAGGTACCGAGGGGGACTCAGAAGTTATTTGTGGATTTTTGACTGTATGGGTGTTGGCACCCCAATCCCTATGTTGTTCAAGGGTCAACTATATTTATATACTAGAGGCCTGGTGCATGAATTCATGCACCAGTGGGGTCCCTTGGCCTGGCCTGTGGGATTGGGCTGAAACCTGCTCTCCAACATCCCCCTAGGGGTCCTGGATTGCAGGAGGGCGCAGGCCAGGCCAAGGGACCCCACTGGTGCACAGTCAAGGCCAGGGAGGGATGTGGGAGGTTGGCCAGCTGGGGAGGGACTGCAGGAGGGCTCCAGGGCGTGCCTGGCCTGTCTCGCTCAGTTCTGATCGACTGGACCACAGCAGCAAGCTAACCTACTGGTTGGAGCATCTGCCCCCTGGTGGTCAGTGCACATCATAGCGACTGGTCGACTGTCTGCCCCCTGCTGGTCAGTGCACATCATAGCGAGCGGTTGAGTGGCCTTAGCATATTATGCTTTGATTGGTTGAACGGCTGACTGGTCAACCAGACACTTAGCATATTAGGCTTTTATTAGATAGGATAAGTATTATATAAATTAAGATAAGGATTTGACTATTTCCAGAATAAAAGCTTACTTAAGTTGATCAAGAAGCTTGTATTTTGTTTTATTTTTGCTCTTTGAGGAAATGGTTATCATTTTATATTTATATTAGAATTAAATTTAGTTGCAAGTGAAAAAACCCCCCAAATAATAATGGCTTAAACAAGATCCAAGTTTATTTCTCATGTAAGGGTGTTGGTGGATGGTCCAGGCTCGGTGGTGTGTGGGCTCAGGCTCCTGGTGATTTCTGGGTCCGCTGTGTGAGACCCTGACCTCATGGTCCCAAACCTGGCATTTGCATTTCAGGCAGCAGGATGATGGAAAGGGTGAGCACTGCCCAAAAATGCTTCATCCAAGTGGCCAGAACCTGGTCACCCAGACACATGCAGCTGCAAAAGAGGCTGGAGAATGTCCAACAAAAAGTGACAGTGCTGAGGAAGAAAAAGAAAAGAAGTGCTGGGGTAGAACCAACCTCTGCTTAGACATATGTAATAATCTGGGGGAAGTACTGCAAAATATCCTGAATATATGAGGCACACAGACAAGGAAAAACTAAAACAAATAAAACAAGAAAAAACGAAATGCCAAAGAGGTGGTGAGACAAAAAGAAAAAAACAAAAAACAAGACAAAGATATTGAACATCACTGTAGTCAGACAAATGGAAATCAAAAGAAACCATTTTTCACCCATTAAAAGGAATGAGAACTTGCACTGCTGGTGCTGTGAATGATCACAATCTTTTTGGAAAGCAATTCAGAGTAGCTATTGAGATTGAAACTCTGTTCTTTATTTTTTTTATTATTGTTGCCAGTATTACAGATGTCCCCCCTTTGCCCACCTCCAACCAGCCCCCCTCCCCCACCCCACGCCTTTACCACATTATCTGTGTCCATGCATTATGCATATATGCATACAGTATATGTGTGTGTTTGTTTTTAGCATTTCAAGTGGAAGTACTTTTATTTCAAGGCACCATAATATGATGGTCTCTCTAAGAACACTTCTGCCTCGTGTGAAAATCCAAAAAAAACCCAAAACCCCAAAAAGTCCTGCCCGGTGATCACAGCCACCCATCAACTTGGTTAACATGATTGTGTTCAACAGGGCATGGGTGGCAGGGGACCTGACACCACCATTACAATCAGCAGCCTTGGAGCAGATCCCCCTGCCGAGGCCCCGAAAGGACAGCCAGATAAACTGAACACTTGTAATTAGAGAGAGCCAGTGGGACCCTCAAAACCAAACATCCATGTAAACGTGTCAGCATGGCGTCTCCCTCTTCCTCCCCCTCCTCCCCCTCCTCCTCCTCCTCCTCCTCCTCCTGCTCCTCCTCCTCGCCCTCGCTCATTCCCCTCCTTGCTCGTTCCCCTGGAGTGTGGATGTCAGCTTGTGTTGCAAAGGGGCTGCCAGTTTGTTGGATGTCTTTTTGAGACGCGCTGCCCGGGTGGGCACTGTTCACGTGCAGGGACAGGTCCTCCGGGG
The DNA here is from genome assembly GCF_028538775.1 of Myotis yumanensis. Lineage (NCBI taxonomy): Eukaryota > Metazoa > Chordata > Mammalia > Chiroptera > Vespertilionidae > Myotis > Myotis yumanensis. Next base: position 3,208,211 of record NW_027223767.1, read on the forward strand.
TGTGTGTGTGTGTGTGTGTGTGTGTGTGTGTCCCGGCACAGCTTGTGGGCCCACTGCTCTGCACCCCTGAACTCTGTCCAGCCTTGCCGGGGGGGGGGGGGGGGGGGGGGGGCTTGGTTGCAGACTGTCACACTTGCAGGGGCGAATGCCTGTGCGCTGCGGGTGTCCCTCTGCAGGTCAAAGGTGTCCTTGCAGCCCTTCCACAGTAGGTGCACCGGTGCCCCTTCACCTGGTCGTGGCACTTGCGGTGCCGGTTGAGCATACGCTGGAGGCGGAAGCCCGTGCCACACAGGCCACAGCTGTGAACTGCCCAGTCCCTGCCTGTGCCTGGCGACCGAGCGCTGTTCGCAGCCAGGTGTCCACCGGGGTCCTCGGCGTCTCCAAGCTCCAGGGTTTCGCGCTCGGGGTGGGGTGCGCAGGGACTAGGTGCTCTGGTGCCTCCAGGCTGCCCCGCACCGCTGCTGCAGCCACCGCTGTGGCAGTCCTGGGGTGGGGGTCGCAGAAAAGAACACTGGGATGTGGGTATCTGCCCTTTCCTCGTCCGTCCGGGAGCTCACCCCAGCTGCGGACCGAGATCCCCGGGCTCCTCCGCTTTACCAGGAAGACTTTGGGCATGATGGGGCCCCCTCTGGGCCCCCTCCTCCTGGCTGCTCCCTGCTAGGGCTGAGTCCCCGTTCTGGCTGCCAGAGCCCACCTTCCTGCCTAGCCGGCCCTCTCCCTCCGCTCCTTCCACCCCCTGCTGCAGCGCGCCCTGGCCTATCCAGTATATGTTCTCTGGTTAATTTCTTCCTGCTCCCCCAATGACTCTCCCTCTGCCATCTGTCAGTCTGTTCCATGTATCCATGCCTCTGGACCTTTTTTGTTCATCAGTTTATTTTGTTATCAGATTCCACATATAAGTGAGATCATGTGATATTTGTCTTTCTCTGACTGACTTATTTCCCTTTGCATAATGCTCTCCAGGTCCCTCCATGCTGTCTCAAAGGGTAAGAGATCCTTTTTTACTGCTGCGTAGTATTCCATGGTGTAAATGTACCACAGCTTTTTTATCCACCCCTCTACTGATGGGTACTAGGCTATTTCCAGATCTTAGCTATTGTAAATACGAACATGGGGGTGCATATATTCATTCTGAATGGTGTTTTGGGATTCTTAGGATATATTCATAGAAGTGGAATCTCTGGGTCAAATGGCAGGTCCATTTTTAATTTTATGAGGAAACTCTATACTGTTTTCCACAGTGGCTGCCCCAGTCTTCCTTCCCACCAGCAGCGTATTAGGGTTCCCTTTTCTCCATATCCTCGCCAGCACTTGTTTGTTGATTTATTGATAGTAGCCATTCTGGCTGTGAAGTGTGAAGTGATGCCTCGTTATAGTTTTAATTTGCATCTCTCTAATGACTAGTGATGTTGAGCATTTTTTCATATGTCTCTTGGCCTTCTGTATGTCTTCTTTGGAGAAGTGTCTATTCAGGTTCTTTGTCCATTTTTTAATTGTATTGTCTTCTTGCTGTTGAGTTATATAAGTTCTTTATAAATTTTGGAAATTAACCCTTTATCAGATGTATCATTGGTGAATATGTTCTCTCATATAATGGGTTTCCTTTTCATTTTGTTGATGGTTTCTTTTGCTGTACAGAAGCTTTTTAATTGATGTAGTCCCATTTGTTTATTTTTTCCTTTGTTCGCCTTGCCCTAGGAGATGTGGTGGCAAAAATACTGCTACATGAGATGTCTGAGATTTTTTTTTTCCCAGTTGGGAAAACAAAGTATCTTATTTTTATTTATTTTTATTTTTTTATTTTTAATTAAATCTTTATTGTTCAGATTATTACAGTTGTTCCTCTTTTTTCCCCCCATAGCTCCCCTCCACCCGGTTCCCCCCCCACCCTTCACCCTCACTCCCCCTCACTGTCCTCATCCATAGGTGCATGATTTTTGTCCAGTCTCTTCCCGCATCCCCCACACCCCTTTCCCCCCAAGAATAGTCAGTCCACTCCCTTTTTATGCCCCTGATTCTATTATAATCACCAGTTTATTCTGTTCATCAGAGTATTTATTCACTTGATTTTTAGATTCACTTGTTGATAGATGTGTATTTGTTGTTCATAATTTGTATCTTTACCTTTTTCTTCTTCTTCCTCTTCTTAAAGGATACCTTTCAGCATTTCATATAATACTGGTTTGGTGGTGATGAACTCCTTTAGCTTTTCCTTATCTGTGAAGCTCTTTATCTGACCTTCAATTCTGAATGATAGCTTTGCTGGATAAAGTAATCTTGGTTGTAGGTTCTTGGCATTCATCACTTTGAATATTTCTTGCCACTCCCTTCTGGCCTGCAAAGTTTCTGTTGAGAAATCAGCTGACAGTAGTATGGGTACTCCCTTATAGGTAACTGAGTTTCTTTCTCTTGCTGCTTTTAAGATTCTCTCTTTGTCTTTTGCCCTTGGCATTTTAATTATGATGTGTCTTGGTGTGGTCCTCTTTGGATTCCTTTTGTTTGGGGTTCTCTGCGCTTCCTGGACTTGTAAGTCTATTTCTTTCACCAGGTAGGGGAAGTTTTCTGTCATTATTTCTTTAAATAGGTTTTCAATATCTTGCCCTCTCTCTTCTTCTGGCACCCCTATAATTCGGATGTTGGTACGCTTGAAGTTGTCCCAAAGGCTCCTTACACTATCTTCGTATTTTTGGATTCTTTTTTCATTTTGTTTTTCCGGTTGGGTGTTTTTTGCTTCTTCGTATTTCAAATCTTTGACTTGATTATTGCGATCCTCTAGTCTGCTGTTGGAACTCTGCATAATATCCTTTATTTCAGTCAGTGTATGCTTAATTTCTAGTTGGTCCTTTTTCATAACCTCGAGGGTCTCACTAGATTTCTTGAGGGTCTCACTACATTTATCGGTGGTCTCACCAGACTTTTTTAGGGTCTTACTAAATTTATTGGCGGTTTCTAGAAAGTTCTTGAAAAACCTTAAAAGTGTGGTTTTGAACTCTATATCCAGTCGTTTGCTTTCCTCCATTTCTGTCATTTTTGACCTGTTTCTTTGTCTCTGCATTTTTTATGCTTCCCTGTGTTGGTAGAGTGGCTTTGTGTGCTAGGTGTCCTATAGGGCCCAATGGCTCAGCCTCCCCAATTACCTGAGGTGGACACTCTTGGTGCACCCCTTTGTGGGCTTTGTGCACAGTCTTGTTGTAATTAAGCCTTGATTGTTGTAGGTTTCACTGGGAGGAATTGACCTCCAGGCCAATTAGCTGTGAGAGTCAGCTGTGTCTACAGTGGGAGAACTTCTGTGCTGAAGACACCCTTATGAGGCAAGACTTGCTTCAGTGGGGCTTTGGTGCTCACTGAGTCTGCCCCCTGAGTGTGTCCCTTATGGATCTGAGGAGTTGTAATTGGATGGTCCCACTCTGACCACTGGATACACTGGCTCTTGGATCTAAGGAGGTGCTAATTTAGCCTCTGCCTGAGCCTACCCAGCAGGAGCTACGAAGAGATCTGCAGATTCCTCTTCTTTGTTTGGGGTTTGGAGGTGCCCAAATGAGGCCCAGCTGTGAAGCAATGCAAGCTGCTGTGGGGCCTTGGGCCTTCTCTTGGAAGTTCTGGGTCTGTCTGGCCCAGCTGCAGTTTGTTAGGTAATTTTCAGATTGCAAAGGGCCAGGGCATTCATATTCAAAAGCCTCTGCGTGCAGCTTGGGTGGGCCAGGGTCTCAGGGAATAAACAGGGCAGAGCAAACAGCTATGGCTGATCCTCAGCCCTGCCCTAAGGGGCCCCGCGTCTCAGTGTCCTGGTAATTGCTGCAAGCACCTTTGAGAGAAAGCCGCCCTCGAGTTCCGAGTTCTGCCCACTGCCAGATAGTCCAGTTTCTCCCCGTATGAGTCTGGGTCCCCAGAGACTCACCTGGAACTGGAGTTCAGAGCAGTCGGGGCTTGTGACTCCCTCCCGATTCAAAAAGACAGCCGCATCCTCAGTTGCCAGCCCTTGCCGCGTGCGCCTCCGTACCTCTGCACTTCGGCACCTCCTCTGAGTCTCAGTGTGCTTTTCTCTTTCCTTCTAGTTGTAGAATTCCCACTCAGCCAGCCTTTCTGTGGTTCTGGATGATGTCCGTTTTATCTTTTAGTTGTATTTTTGAATTTGTTGTGGGAGGCAGCAATTTCCGGTGTTTACCTATGCCGCCATCTTGGTTTCTCCGTCGAGATGTCTGAGATTTTACTGCCTGCTTTCTTCTAGAATTCTTATGGTTTCACGACTTACATTTAAATCTTTTATCCATTTTTAGCTTATTGTGGGGCACGGTATAAATTGGTGGTCTAGTTTCACTTTTTTGCAAATAACCTATACAATTTTTCCAGCACCATTTATTGGAGACTGTCTTTACTGCATTGTCTGCTCTTGCCTCCTTTGTCATATATTAAGGATGTGGGTTGATTTTGGAGGTCTCTGTTCTGAGACTACGTTGGAAACACCACACCACATTGTCCAACAAACAGCCCAGCTGAGCTCCTATCTGACAGTGTCACCTGTCAGACATGCGAGTGAGCCAGGTGGGCTGTCTGGCCCAGCCACGTCCTCAAGTGACTGCAGCGCCAGCCATTCTTTGACTGTAACCACCTGAGAGCATCTAAGTGAGAACTGTCTGGCCAAGCCCTCCCCAAATTTATGATCTGCTAAGTAATAGGCAAAGTAAAATGGTTGTTTTAACCAATGAAGTTATGGGGAAGCTTGTCCTGAAATAATGGCAACTGGAATGTGAGGATTTAGTAAGTAGCATCTTGACTGTGATGATGTTCATTCTCGTGTTAGAAGAGCCTTTATAGAGCTGATCCCAACTGCTTATTGCACACAGCTAAATGGTCTCATAAACAGCTGTTTGCCTCTTTGCAATCACAGTAGTCTTAAAGTTCAGTATCCCATTTTTCAATCAAAATTATAATTTAAGTATATATTATGCATAAGTATAATGCATGCTAAGCAGTATATTTAATTTTAATTTTTGATTGTTGGCTAATATCCTCTGCTGGGTCTGAAGCCCTTTTTGTTTGTTTTAAACTGGTGTACGAGACATACGTTGTCGTATTACTACTACACAATGTACTACTATATCGGGGAGCTCACTTCATCTTTGCTCAGCTCACGTTATGAACACTTTGTGTTTGATGTTTGTGTCCTGCACCTACTTTCCTCTTCTTTCAGACATTCTCCTTGGATAAGTCACTGTTTTCCCATTTTCAGTGGATCAGCATATCCCCTTGACCTCAATAAGTCAGGGATGGTACAGACGCAGTCAGCATGAAATGCAAGGAGTCATTTGTTGGGGCTACTGGGGGAGACTTCGTTCTCTTATTGGACTTGATGGTGAGGCCTAGAGCTGCCAAAGGCTTCGTGCAGCCGTAAGTGCAGTTTACTGGTGAAGGTGGCCTCTTGAGGAGGCTGAGCAAGAGACGGAGAGAAACCACCCTACACACATATTGCTAGTGAGCTGGACCTGAAGTTGGACACGCTCCTAGACTTGCAGTTAGGCAAGCCAAAAACTTCTTTTTATCGTTGCAAGCTTGAGTTGGGTTTTCTGTTGCAATGAAAAGATTCCTGATTCATAGTGACCACTTCTGCAGCATTTTTGAGATTCTGGGTAAATTTCAGAGGGACCTTGCTAAATCAAAGGATCTCCAGGCAATTCATCTGATGAATGACCCTGGGTCCTTTGAGGCCTAGTGGGAAGGATTAGGAATGTTTTGCTTAAAGAATAGAAAACCAAGGGGAACAAAGCTGCCTTCAGTTACTCAGATGTCATGTGGAAGAAGCAATGAACTTGTTCTTTGTGGTTCCAGATTGTTTCAGAACTGGAACCACCTCATACCATGTTAACGAAGGAAGAATCAGCCAGATATAAAGAAGGACTGTCCAACTCTTAGAGCTGCTCAGCCGCGGCAGGGCTGCTGATGTGGGACTGTTCACTGACACTATCAGTGGCAGCTGGAATATGAGAGTTTAGTAAATAGCAACAGAAGTTGGGTGCTATTGATACTACTCTGTGTGCAAGATTAGGCTACATGATTTCTCTGTTTCTTACAGTTTTGAAATAATATAATTTTATGCTTCCTTAGGTATCAGAAGGCATATTTATTATGTGACCCTTGGAAAAATTGTGAAGTCTCAGACTCTCAGTTTCCTTATCTGTAAAATGAAGATAGCACTTTTCAAACTGATTTTTGTTAGCTTAGAATTAATGTGTATGAAAATGCTTTGAAAACCAAAGCACTACACAAATGTAAGCTTCTATTATCATTTCCTACATGTGAACTCTAGTTTAAAGAACGTGGACTGCTCCTTAAAGTTCTTTCATGGGTGGTTTAAAAGAAAAAGTGATGTTAATCCAAAGAGGATTTAGCATGCCCAGTCCACCTAATTTTCCAATTTCTTCCATTGTAAGTGCAGAGGAATTTAGTACCTTTTAATGGTGGAACTTGGAAGTTTCTTAGTGATCACTGTGAGACAGATCTATAACTGAGCCAAGCGTGTAATTTTAGGGAGTCAGAGCTAAATTGTGATCGATAGGTCATTCTAAGTTGCATCAAGCCCCACAAATCACAAAGTCAGTCTTTTCCCATCTCTACGGAAAGGAAGGCTGCACATAGAGAGGCAAGTTTTTTAATTCACTAAAGCTCCACCACCCTCGGCTCCTCCTCCTCCTTTTTTTTAAAATAGTCACCCGAGGACATGTTTTTTATTGATTTGAGGGAGAGGGAGAGAGAGAAAGAAGCATTGATATGAGATGTAAGAGTGAAACATTGATTGTTGCCTTCCGTACCCACCCCAACTGGAAGGGGGGCGGTTAACCCACAACCTGGGGATGTGCCCTGACCAGGAATCAAACCAGTGACTTTTTGCTACACAGGGTGACACTTCAACCAACTGAGCCACGCTGGCCAGGCCTCTTCCTCATTCTTTTAAAAAAATATATTGTTACTGATTTCAGAGAGGAAGGGAGAGGGAGAGAAAGATAGAAACATCACTGATGAGAGAGAATCATTGCTTGGCTGCTTCCTGCACACCCCCTACTGGGGATTGAGCCTGCAACTCTGGCATGTGCCCTGACTGGAATCGAACTGTAACCTCCTGGTTTATAGGTCGATGCTCAACCACTGAGCCACACTGGCTAGATTCTGGCCGGGCTCCTCCTTATTCTTAATGTTTGCTGCCTGGAGACTGTGGGAGTGCTGGCAAATTCCTATGCAGAGGGGCCAAGCTCTTGAGTTAGGAAATGAGGGCTTCATTTGGCCCACATAGTGGGCGAAGATGCTCACCCAGGGTGCAGAGCAAATTCTGGGACCAAACTGTTCCTCTTTCCACTTGAGTTTCAATGGAAATTACACGTCTCTGCCTGCTTTGCACTTTTCACATGGCACGCAGGGAGCTGCCCTTCCTGAGCCGTTTGCATTTTGGCTTCTGAAGTTGACTCACTGCAGCCAGCTGTGTGGGCCGCCTCCGTGAAGCTGGTCAGACCATAGCAGTGTCTCTCCTTGTAACACTGCTGTTTTGTCTCCTGCCATATCTCATCTTCACTCCACACAGAACGGTCACTGTGTCCTCCTCAGGCCAGAGCCCTTCTGCGTGTTAGGGGTCTTTTGTTCAGAAGTCCCTCTTCAGGAGCACTGTTCATACTGCCATGGAACAGTCTGAGCATTTGGGAAAGAGGAGGATGCAGACCTACAAGTGCTTTAAACTCAAACCCAAGTAGCTGAGCGAGTGGAGTGTGAGCAAAATCAGTTTGGCATTCTGCAAAAAAAAGGTAAAATGAAAATGAGATAGAAAACAGTTATCCTGTTATGAAAACCATCTGTAAACATGGACCCTACTGTTTGCTTTTTAAAATTTTTTTAAAGATTTTTTTTCTTAATGATTTTTAGAGAGTGGGAAGGAGGAGAGGGGGAGAGAGAGAAAGAAACATCCATGTGAGAGCAAAACATTGATCAGCTGCCTCCTGTACCAGGGATTGAGCTTGTAACCAGGGCATGTGCCCTGACCGGGAGTCGAACCAGCAACCTTTTAGGTGCATGGGACAATGCCCAGTCAACGGAGTCACACCAGTAAGGGCTAGTGTTTGCTTTTAACAAAGGAAGCAAATGAATAAGCAGTTTGGTTCATTTGTATATGTAAGATTCTTTTGTGTTTTTTCCTCTGTTTGATTTGCGAAGAGAGTTTCCAGGAACTTTAATGTGAGATATGTATGCATCTCTAGAAAACACTTCATTGAAACAAACCCCCAAGGACAGCCCACTATGGGGAAAGTCACTTTATTCCACAGGCAAGGTGGGGCTCTGAGATTTGATAACAGACCTAGTTCCTTGTGGCACTGCTTCTGCTTGCTGTGTTGCCTCCGACTTTCCCTCCTTTATCTCATTTGTTCTAAGTCCAAAGGATCAGTGCTGCCTGTAAAAGCAACAGATGGCCGATTACCTGCTTCCGCGCTACATCTGCAAGCATTCACAGTTCTCAATTCCAATTATCCAAGTAGTATAGGCACAGGTTAAAAAATGAAATAGGACAAGGCCCTTGTGAAAGCGACTGCTGCTGCCTTCAACCTTGCTACTCCGAGTCCCTCTTCGCAAAGGTCACCACTTCATTAGCTTATTTTTTAGATAGACTTTGAGAGCAGTTTTTATACAGCAAAATTGAGCAGGAAGCACAGACTTCTCATGTCCTCCCAGCTCTCCCCAGTCTCCCCCGCCATCGAAATTCCTCACCAGAGTGGTACATTTGTAGCTGATGAACCTACGTTGACACATGATTACCCAGAGTCCACAGTTTACATCAGGGTTCACTCTTGGTGTTCTTGGGTTTGAACAAATATATAATGACATGTATCTATCTGTTCGGTATCATACAGAATAGTTGTAAGTACCCTAAAAATCTGTGCCCTGCTTGTTCATTCCTCCCTCCCCTCAAAGCCCTGGCAACCACTGATCTTTTTACTGTCTCTATAGCTTTGCCTTTTCTCCAGTGTCATATAGTTGGAATCATGTAGTACTTACCTTTTCGGACTGGCTTCTTTCACTTAGTAATAGGCATTTGAGTTTCTCTGTGTTTTTTCTTGGCTTGATAGCTTTTTTCTTTTTAGTGCCAAGTAATATTCCGTTGTCTGGATGTATTCACTCGCCTACTGAAGGACAGATCCCTTGGTTGCTTCCAACTTTTGATAGTTATGAATAAAGCTGCTATCAATATCCATGTGCAGGTTTTTGTGTGGATATAAGTTTCAACTCCTTTGGCTAAATGCCAAGGAGTGCAGTTGTTGGATTATGACAAGAGTGTGTTAATTGTAAGAAACTGCCAATCTGTCTTCCCAAGTGGTTGCACCATTAGGCATTCTGATCAGCAGAGTATGAGAATCCCTGTTGCTTCACATCCTCGCCAGCATTCGGTGCTGTCCGTGTTTGGGGTTTTAGCTATTCTAGTGGGTGTGCAGTGGCATCTCAGCATTGTTGTAATTTGCAAATCCCTAATGACATAGGATGTGGAGCACCTTTTTAAAAATATATATATATATTTTTATTGATTTCAGAGAAGGAGAGGGAGAGAGAGAGAAACATCCATGATGAGAGAGAATCATGGATTGGCTGCCTCCTGCAAGTCCCCCACTGGGGATCGAGCCCACAACCCGGGCATGTGCCCTTGTCTGGAACCAACCCTGGGACCTTTCAGTTTGCAGGCTGATGCTCTGTCCACTGAGCCAAACCGGCGAGGGCTGGAGCACCTTTTCAGAGGCTTATTTGCCATCTGTATGTCCTCTTTTCTTTAAAAAAAAAATATATATTTTATTGATTTTTTACAGAGAGGAAGGGAGAGGGATAGAGAGTTAGAAACATCGATGACAGAGAAACAGCGATTCAACTGCCTCCTGCACACTCCCTACTGGGTATGTGCCCGCAACTAAGGTACATGCCCTTGACCGGAATCAAACCTGGGACCCTTGAGTCCGCAGGCCGACGCTCTATCCACTGAGCCAAACCGGTTAGGGCTGTATGTCCTCTTTGGTGAGGTGTCTGTTCAGCTATTTTGCCCAGTTAAAAACTTTTTTACTTTTCAGTTACATTTGACACTAAATATTATATTAGTTTCAGATGTACAACATAGTGGCTAGACATTTATATAACTTATAAAGTGATCCCCTCCATAAGTCTAGTACCCACCTGCATTTTGTCCACTTTTAACCAGGTGGTTCATTTTCTTATGGTTGAGTTATTTGCATATTTTAGATAATAGTCTTTTTTCATATATGTCTTTTGCACATGTTTTCTCCCAGTCTGTGACTTGTCTTCTCATCCTCCTGACATTGCTCCTTTTTATTTTCAAATTTAGACATTTTGTTGACTCCTGCTATGATAGATGAGGATTTAACTCCACTTTTTACTTACACCCTCCCAATGTAATTTTATCACTGTTTTCAGTGACTTTCTTGGCTACCTCTTTTATTGTAGTAATGTACTTTATCTTTATTTCTTGTTTTGTCAACTGTATGTAGTATCTTTGACTCTCCATTTGTAAGATGAAGATGGATATTATTGTTACTACCCTTTCTACCAGCTTTCTCCACCTTGTCTTTTACCTCCAGTTTCTTTCATCTGTACTTTAACTTTTTTTGCTAGCAAGGATAATATCAAATATTCCATAAAATATCATGCATACTTTGTGTATAGGTCAATTTAAATAGTAGTAATGTTACTGTCACTACAGAGGTATCCTTCCCTGCAGAGTGAAGTCATGTGTCATGATTCTGTTAACTTTCTTATGCAGCTTCTTGTTTTTATGAGGTTTCTGTTTTCCCCACTATTTTTATTTTATCTTATTGAATACTATTTATTCAAGGTGTTCTTCTGCCAAAGGAACTTCCCTATGAGGCACTTTGTCCGCTGACCAGCCTGGACTTGTGTTCCTTCTGACTTGCTCCCTGGGTATTATGATGAGACTTCCCCTGACTGCGTTCCTCTTAGAGCGTCACTGCTTCCTGGACCAGCCTCTTCCTCATGGTTTGCTTTCTGGTTTTACAGGAGCATGTCCCCAAATAACTTCCTCAGAAAGGCTGTTGGCAGTTCAATGTTTTGTGCCGTTACGTGTTTTAAAATGTATTTTCCACCTTGATGAGCGATTTATAGTTAAGTTGAGTATAGAATTCTAGATTGAAAATCATTTTCCCTCAGAACTTTGAAGGCCTTTGCTTTATTGCCTTCTAGAGCTCAATATTGCTAATGAATGATGATGGCCAGTCTCATTATCAGTCCACAACCCTTCCCCAAACTTTTATTCATTCTTGATGTTCTGAAACTTTATTAAAGATGTATCCATCTCCATGAGGGTCTTTTTCATTTATTTGCTTAACATGAATTCTGAACTCATGGTCTTCAACTTTGGGGAATTTTCTTATGTCAGTTCTTTGATAATTTCCTTCATTCTGTTTCCATTGGTCTGTATTTCTGGAATTTCTGTTAAGTGATTGTTTGATCTGCTGGATTGAACCTTTGTATTTATCTTTTCTATTTCCATCTTGTTTTCTTTGGTTCTACAAAAAGTTTGCATCCCATCCCTTCTGTTGAATCTTTTAATTTGACAAACTTATTTAAAATGTTTGAAAGCTTTCTCTTGTATTATCTTTATTCTTTTTCATAGGACCCTTACCTTGTTTTAATAGATGTATATCACCTTGAATCTCAATCAGTGAGACCTTCATTGAGCACCCCGTATAAATCAGCCTCCAACCCTTCGCTGCCAGGCTCTCTGTTCTCCAGGACCTTTGCACATTCTGTTTACTTTTTCTTAGCCTTCCATTTTCCCTTTTATTTAGTTTTAAGTATTTGGGGGATAATTCATTTATGCTTATCAAGTACGTAGTTTGATATTCACATGTTGCTCAGAGAGGTCCACAGAAGAGTTAATTTGGGAGTTATCAGTATATAGGTGTTATTTAAGATTATTGAGTAGAATCACCAGGAAAATATTTGTAATAAGAGAAGCAAAATGCACAGGATGTAGACCCGAGGAATTCTAATATGTAGTGAGAGGAGGAGGGACAAGCAAAGGAGATGGACAGAGGGTAGCTGCTGGGTTAAGAGAAAAACCAAGACAATGTGACATCAGAGGCATGTTTCCAAAAGGAAGAAATTGTTCTAACTGCTGAGAGGATGAACAATATCCATTGTATTGGACCGCATGGGGGTCATTGATGACCTCAGCAGGCAGTACAATGGGAGTGGGCAGGGGAGTGAGTGAGAGCGGAAGACATGAGGACAACCAGTGAACATAAGTCTTTGGAGGATTCTGCTATGAGGGGGAAGAGGGAAATTAGGTATTAGTTAGAGGAAGATGTGGATTTTAGGGTGTGTGTGTGTGTTTAATTGGCAGGAATTAAGCTTGTTTAAGTGCCAGTCAGAATGATACAATGGAAAGGGAATGATATTTCAACAAGTCACAAGTGTACTGGGCACATTGAGGACACTGGCTAGAGGTAAATGGGTGTGATAGAGAGCGAAATAAACCCAAAGTTGAAAAAGGTTGGGTATGTTGATTAGAGATTATATGTGACTTTGAAAGCCAAGGGAAGAAGTTTAACATTGGTGCAGCAGATGAAAAGAAATGTGTACAGGTTCTTGAACAGAAAAATGAATGAGTTATATAAGGGATTTGACCCAGAATATCTCAAAGGTGGGAGAGTGATTCAGAAATGTAGACAGAGGACCTGGACTAGATTTATCATGAAAGAAAAGGAAAAATATGGAATCATTTCCAAAAATAGTTCGTAGGTTTTAGTAACGGACTGGTTAGTTGCAAAAAGGAAGGGGGAAGGAAGGTTTAAATATGTTTTTAGGGTTCCTTGAATAGGGGAACCTAAAAAATGATTAGTGCCACTATCAGACATGATTAAAAAGAATGAAGGGAAGAAGGAATGGATACTTAAAGTTAGCTGCCACTGAAAAGTTGAGAAGGCTGATAATTAAGGGGGGAAATTAGGTTTGACCATACAGAAATTATTGGAACTTTTTGAGAAAAAAATTTATGCAGAGTGATAATGAAGACATATCCTAATAGTTTAGACTCAGAATGAGCAAGTTCTCTTGTGTCTAGGAGACAAGGCAGCAATCGTGTGGTATGTGAAGATGGTGAACTTCATTTATATCTCCCACCAAGAAGTACTCTGTGAATTCTTGTTGAATAAATGAAGGATTGATCATTTATTTCAGAAAGTCACCCTTCATCAGTGCATATTAGACAGAAGACCTACCAAAGAAAAACCTCAGTAGCTTATTCTTTGGGTAAGAGGAGGACATTAAAAAGGGCCTGAAAATATTTTATTTCAATTCATAAAAATCACTATTTAAAAGTGTCACCTGTTTTATGGTTTAAACTAGAGGCCCGGAGCATGAAATTCGTGCATGGTCTGGGTCCCTAGGCCTGGCTGGAGGTCAGGGCTGATCAGGGCCTTCTGGCTGCCAGCTGGGGCCTTCCTTTCCTGGCTGCCAGCTGCCGGCCAGGGCCTTCCTTCATTCCACGCCGCCCTCTGGTGGTCAGCGCACATCATAGTGAGGAATCGGACTCCTGGTCTTCCGGTCCAACTCCCGTGGGAACAGTTTGCATATTAGCCATATATATATGATCATGCTATTGTTATTTTCGAATGTGCTTTATGTTCTCTGAAAAGATTTCTTTTTACCATACCTTTATCTCTCTGTATATTGTTATGGTAGGATTTTTCACTCCTGTTTTTTTAAAATTCATTGTATAAATGTAACTGTAAAATAAAGAAGCAGGAAAATTACTCAAAGTCCAACCTATTTAATACTCACGTGTTCTCAATATTATATGTTCTTTCCTAGGGTGTGTCTCTATGACTACATAGTTTGGTGCATCTGTGATTAACTGCACTATAATATAAATTTCCATTTGGCCTTTAAAAATGTAACATATCAAACAATTTTTTAACAATAAATTATCATGTTGGGTGGAGCTTGCTTTTATTTTCACGTCTTGCATCAGACAGCCAGCCTCAGTAGGAATAAGTGCTGATCTGATATGAGGATGGGAAGGAGACAGAAGTCCGGTTCCCTCGGCCCTGGGCTTCCCACCACTCTGCTGGCACTCTTGCCATGGAGTACTGTGTTAGTAGCATGCCCAGTTTCAGGGCTCCGGATGTGTTGTTCAGCAGTGAGGCTGCTTGAAAGAGACTGAGGGTAGAGCCCTGCTGATTGATTGCATCATGGGCTGTAGCACCGCCACCGCTTTACTCTTACCCAGCAGTGTCCATGACGAGGTGTGTCGGGGGCAGAATTAGGCCCAAAGTGGGGCAGTGAGCAGCCAAGTACCAACCTTAGTTTGGTCTGATGATGAATTTTAACAACTCTCTAAACTTTACCTCTGCTATTTGCAGTTTCTGATATTATGTGTACAGAGATGGGAAAAATCTTTTAGAAAATCTAAAACAATTATACTGAGAAGAAAGAACAGATGTAGTAAAAAAGTTCAACTAGATTATGTGTTTTTAATCCACAACTGGATATGTTTCATAAATGTACTTTGGTTTGTTGTAAAAAAAATTATTCCTAGTAATTTAAATAAAGTTAACTAACACCTAAGTGGAGAACAAACTAAGATTTGGCAGCTAAAGGCAGGAGTTAAACTGTCACTGGAAATGATGACAGAGTTCATCTCTCTTATTTTAGTTCTTCCCATCGTCAAAACCAGTAATTGAAAAGGAACCTTAATTTTCGTAGCATTATTAGGCATGGCAAATACCTCTGTGATCATCAGTCCTGTACTCTCAGTTTTGCCTGGTCTGATTATAGTTGTGGTGAAACTTTAATTATCTTTCTGTTTTCATTATGGTCCTGGCCAAGATTACTTCACCTTAGGGGACTGTTGTTACTAAAACATTTTATTGCTTAGTGATTTTAGTCTTTCTGTAACAAGAACAATTAGCCCCGGCTGGGTGGCTCGGTTGGTTGGAACATCATTTCATACATCAAAAGGTTGTGGGTTCTATCCCTGGTCAGCACCCATACTGGAGGCAACCGATCCATTGTTTCTCTCTCACATCACACTCTCTGCCTATCTGTCTGTCTTTCTCTCTCCGTACCTCCCTTCCTCCCTCCCTCCCTAAAATCAATAAACATATCCTCAAGTGAGGATTAAAAAAGAATAATTAAATAAATCTTCTTTTTGTTGTTGCATATCGGGTAGGTTGCAAGTGAGTCATCTGGACACCTGAAGCATGAGATGTGTATTGTAGTACTCTTAGCTTTGAGGAACTTAATTTGAAAAGTTACTATAAAAACCATAGTTTTCTGGTATATTATTATGGCAGTGTAGCCATTATTATGTCAAAGTTTTAAAAGCACTCATATGTCAGAGAGTTAGCAACAATGCTGTCATCACCGCAGATTTCAAGACGCTTCGATATGGATATGCGGTACCTCATGCCTGAGTAAGTGTAGGTGGTGGGTTTAGAGCTACTGTGCCGTGTTGGATTCTGCTTCTGCCTGAGCAGCCCGGAGCTGCCGCCAGCCTGAGGCTGCATCCCTGCCCCAGCCTTTCCTACACTGTAGAGGCCGAGAGACTGGTGGCCTCCAGCCCAAGGACGTGCTTGCGTAAGGCACAGCCAGCAGCCGTAACATCCAGTGGCCTTGGAGTTTGTGAAACAGGTTCATTGACATTTAACCTCTAAGGTGGGTTTCATTTCTAGATCATACGACAGTGATGTCTGGGGTTTCACCCCTACAATTTTTTTCAACATTGTCTTTAATAATAGTATAAATGAAAGCTTAAATATAGGATGGATGAAAATTTCAAAATGATTATAGTGTCGAAGTCTAGATGAAAATAAAAGATAATTCCTTACATTTCCCATTATAAGTTCTAAATTCCATATCATTTCCATATTATATAAATCCCTTTAACATTTAAAGCTGTACCTTAGAGATAGATGATATGCCCCTATCCCATGTGTTCTTGTTTATGGATACAGACGAGCACACCATTTCCACTTACGTTAAAAGCAATAGGTCATTGGATCAAATCAGTCTTTCATTGGATTATTTATGTCTTTTGATTTCTTAGTTTGTGCTCGGTCTGGATATATTAATGATTAATTTTTAAGTATTTATTGAAAAATTCATATGAAAGTTTGTTTTGTTGAAAGACTGTTGTTCATTGGTCAAGGTTATCAATTCAGATAGGTTATCAAGGTTGCAACTTAAAGAAAACCCAATGCAAGGTGACTTCTATGAAGGGTATTTGTTGGGTTGTGTAATTGGAAGGCCAGCCATAGGACATGCCTGAGGGTTGATTGAGTTAGCAAACCCACAGTGCTGCCACGAGGGTGTGCCCATGCCTTGAACCACCAACTATGGCTGGGATGGGATTGTTTTGAGTCACTTCCCCTCAAGTAGGGGGCTGTGGGAGGAGGTACAGAAACCCCAGTCAGAACTGGGTGGTTATCTAGAGGAGGAGGAAGTGGATGGAGGGCGACAGCTTCCTGTTTGCCGCGCCACGCAGGTTGAAGTGGCTTGGGCTTCATTTATAAAGTGCTTGCTTTGTTTCATTGATTTCTACTTTTGTCTCTAGGGACTGTGACAACAACCAAACGGACAGGCATTCCAGCTCCTCGAGAACTTTCGGCAGCTATCTCAAGAGAGAGAACTGTGCCACGTGGTCCCACCAACCCAAAGAAATCGGTGTCTAGTCCAACTTCTTCCAGCACACCCACCCCTACCAAGCACCAGAGGACCACTTCCACAAGACCCAGGCCAGAGAATGAAGGCGGAGAAAAGGCTGTGCTCGAGTCCCAAGTTCGGGAGCTTTTGGCAGAGGCCAAAGCAAAAGATAGTGAAATTAACAGGCTTCGAAGTGAACTAAAGAAATGCAGGGAGAAAAGGACTCTGAACACTGCAGGAACCGACACTTTGGACCCAAAGGTGGATGGAACATCAGTCTCAGCAGGTGACTCTGAACCGTTGATACAAGCTCTTGAGGAGAAGAACAAGAATTTCCAGAAAGAGCTTGCCGATCTAGAGGAAGAAAACCGGGCCTTGAAGGAGAAACTGAGTTATTTTGAGCATTCACCAAATTCAGAAGGGGGGTCCAGTCACACTGCCGAGAGCAGCTGTCCAACATCCCTCACCCAAGAGTCAAGCTTCGGAAGCCCAACTGGGAATCAGGTGTCAGGTGAAGCAGATGAATATAAAAAACACACCCCCCAAAGCGCATTGCGGACGTCGGGCTCTTCAAGTAGCGATGTTACCAAAGCTTCTTTGTCACCGGATGCCTCCGATTTTGAGCACATCACAGCGGACACCCCCTCTCGGCCCCTGTCTTCCACGAGCAACCCCTTTAGGAGTTCGAAATGTTCTACCACTGGGAGTTCCCCTAACAACGCGAGTGAACTGTCCCTGGCCTCCCTTACGGAGAAGATACAAAAGATGGAAGAAAACCATCATAGCACAGCAGAAGAACTGCAGGCTACTTTACAGGAATTATCAGACCAGCAACAAATGGTGCAGGAATTGACAGCTGAAAATGAGAAGCTGGTGGATGAGAAGACGATTTTGGAAACTTCCTTTCATCAGCATCGAGAGAGGGCAGAGCAGCTCAGTCATGAGAATGAGAAGCTGATAAATCTCTTACAAGAGCGAGTGAAGAAGGAGGAGCCCGGCACGCAAGAAGGAAAGGTCCTGGAGCTGGAGCAGAAGTGCACAGAAATCCTGGAGCAGGGCCGCTGCGAAAGGGAGAAACTGCTCAGCATTCAGCAGCAGCTGACCTGCAGCCTGCGGAAGGTTGAGGAGGAAAATCAAGGGGCTTTAGAGATGATCCAACACCTGAAGGAAGAGAACGAAAAACTGAACGGGTTTCTAGAACTGGAACGGCAGAAGAGTAATGTGATGGCCCAAACTCTGGAAGAGTGTACAGTTACCTTGGAAGGGCTGAAGATTGAAAATGGGTCTTTGAAGGCTTATTTGGAGAATGAGAAGCAAAAAGCTATAGAGACCAGTTCTATGGGGCAGACGGCAGAGGGCTGTGAAATTCAAGAAATGTTGAAAGTAGCTCGAGCTGAGAAAGATCAGCTGGAACTGTCTTGCACTGAGCTCAAACAAGAATTACTAAAGGCACATGGTGAAATTAAACATGTTTCAAGTCTACTAGCCAAGGTAAGGAGATACCTCTTTATCAGTGTTTGCTCATCCTTAATTAACATTTCCCTCCTTGATCTTTAAATTCAAAGAGCACAGAGAATCTTTTGCTTAGTCATGTTCATCCTGTTAGATTCCAGAAAGCTTGGAGATACAAAAATGAAACACCCCCAGTTTCTGACTATCGGCAGTTCCAAATGTGGCGGGGATATAGTGAATCAAATCCATCAGTGTGGTGCAGGGGTAAAGGACAGCCCAGAGTTGTGTGCCAAGGAGGAACACCCAGAATATGTGGGGTAAAGGAGGGTAGTGCAGGAGGACTTTTTGAAAGAAGTGACAGTAAGCTGAGTCTTGAAGAATGAGTGAGAGTGTCTGGCCAGTGTGGCTCAGTGGTTGAGCATCCACCCATGAACCAAGAGGTCACTGGTTCAGTTCCCGGTCAGGGCACATGCCTGTGTTGTGTTGCAGGCACAATCCCCAGTAAGGGGTGTGCAGGAGGCAGCTGATCAGTGATTCTCTCTCCTCATCGATGTTTCCATGTCTCTATCCCACGCCTTTCCTCTCTCTCTAAAAATCAATAAAAACAACAAAGAAGAATGAGTGAGAGTTATCCAGGTCTGTCAGCATGCCTGGGATGCTTGTAACAGAAAATTAAAGTCACCCCAAATTTCCCCACCAAGTAATAATGTAACCAGTATTTTGGTATTTTCTTGATATATGTTATGTGTTTTTCCCATAAGTTAAAAATTTTTTTTGAAGAATCACCTTGTACACATTGTTAACTTTTAAAAATGTAACATTTTTCTGAGCATATTGTCATTATCATTCTTTGATACATTATTTTAAAGACCAGATAGTATTCTATGCTGTAAATATTTTGTATGTACTTTACTACTGGCCTGTTGTTGAATGTTTGTGTTCTTTTCCAGTCTTTTGATACTGTAAATACATATTTTATATCTCTCATTATTTCCTTAGGAAAAATTCCTGGACAGTGACTTCCTGTTTCAGAGAATGACCCTTTTAAAACCTTTTAATACATTTAGCCAGATTGCCCTGCAGACACATGACCCCAGGCTGTCCCCCCTGCAGATCAGGAGAGTGCTTATTCCCCAACAGTTGACATCAAGTTGGTGTCACATAGAGTTTCTTTTACGTGTATCAAGACCCTAGGTGTGTGCTTTTGTGCTGTCCTGTGTGTACAGGGACACTGATCTGTAGTTGCAGTGAAGCTGTAACTGGTACTAGTCTTTCCGCCCCTTTCTCTTACCATCGGAAAGTAAAACCCAGTCCTCCTAGGCACATTGAAAGCTTATTTAATCCACCAGCAGCCACAGATTCTAATGATGAGGCAGAAGGGAATAGGGACACTTGTGGCACAAAACTGTAATGAAGGATAGAAAGTGCTGACGGGGAGGAGGAAAGCCTGTGTCCTCGCGACTTGGCCAACGGTTAATTCTGTGGCCTGGGCAGGCCCCTTTCCATTGTACAGTGTTGATGGGAAGGGTGATAGTGGAAGGATTCTGGCCTTGTTTCTTATTTAAAGGGAGTGCTTTCAACATTTTGTCATTAAGGATGTCTGTTGGGGCATTCGCTGTATACCTTTTATTGAGTTATGCAAGTGTTTGGCTAAGAAAGTTTTGTGTTTTTTTTAAAAGGATGGATATTGAATTTTTCTACATCTACTGTAGATCTTATGCATTTGTAAGATCTATGCTGTAGATCTTGGACATCTACTATGATCTTATAGTTTTTATGTAATCAAAATGTTTTTTCTTCTTTAATTTGTTAAGGAGGTGTGAATAATAATAACAGATTTTCTTTTTTTTTAATCCTCACCTGAGGATATGTTTTCAAATTGATTTTTAGAGCGAGAGAAAGGGAGAGACAAGACAGAAAAAGAGCGAGAGAGAGAGAGAGAGAGAGAGGTGAGAGAAACATCAATCAGTTGCCTCCCATTCGTGCCCCAAACGGGGATTGAACCCACAATCTAGGTATGTGCCCTGAGCAGGAATTGAACCTTCCACCTTTTGGTGTAGGGTACGATGCTCCAACCAACTGACCCACACGGCCAGGGCTACAATAACAGATTTTCTAATGTAGTCTAGTGTTAAATCATCTTTGCACAGCTGGGTTCAGTTCTGATTCTTCAGTTCTCAATGGCTTCACTTGATTTTTTGCATAGAACTTTCAGCTATAACTCAAAGTGACTGTCCTATTCGTCAGCACTAGACTGCTTGGTGATGAGCAGCTGTTACCTGGAGCTCTGCATTTATCCACTGTAATTCTCAAGAAGGTGAATACTCTGAGAAAGGAGCAAAGTAACCTATTTACAAAGAGGAAGAAAGGCAATGCCAAGCCGTCCCATAATCTAATAGATTTAGTAAATCTGTATATGTTTCCAGTTTAGTGACTCAGCTATTGTTCGGAGAGCCTCTGAAAAGCCTTAAAACGTACATTTTTCCTCCCAGTATGGTTGGGTCTAAAATTTGTATGAATCCTTATACAAAATTCATAAAATATTTAAAATAATTGTGTGAATGTTTTGTAGGCTTTCTCTTGCTCTCATTGCTAATATCGCCATTCTTTTCAGCTTTTCTGATACCCACATGTACAACATGCCTTTGTACACCTTTGAGGAGGGGCCAATTCCACAGAATCCTGAGGTCTGAACCTCCCAGCCAGCCAGCAGCATTCAGGAGCCTGGGGTTATTGTTTCTCCAGACTCTAATGCAATTAGGGTTACATTTTTTAGCTTTCAAGTTTTCAGTCCTTTATGGTCTTGATTTCAAGTTAGAGAATTTTTACAAGACTTGAAACCTAGAAGTTTTAAAAGAAAATACTGATTTTCACCCCTCTGCCCTGAGATTGAAAGCTTATCGGTGGTATAGCCTTAGAAATTTAGTTCTTTCTACAGAAACTCAGTGTCTCTTCTAGAGGAGTAAGGAGATTACACACTTGCTGTGAGGGGTCAGGGAAAACTAGAGGTGAAATGATGATTAACTAATTGCAAGAGCTACTAGATCCATACTATAAGTTATAACAGTTTAGGTTTACTACATGCATCCTTTATTGTGTCTGAATCTCAGCATAAAATGATTAAAGAACTATGAGGATTTCCCAGTTAGGTAGTTGCTTCGTGAAAGAAATAGTTTTTCCTTATACTTGGGGATGTGGTTTAATGGTAATTTTACAGGTGAAAAGATGGTAAAAATTTGGAAAAGGAAGTCATTAGGTGAATGAATGGATATCCTAAGTAATAAAAGGTTAATATGCAAATTGTCCCCTCGACCAGGAGTTCAACTAGGAGTTAGACCAGGGGCAGGGCTGGCCAACCAACCCCCTATGGCTCCTCCCCCCTGGCTGGCCCCACCCATGATTGGCCCTGATCGGGGGCGGGGCCAGCTGGCCAACCTTCAGCATCCCCTTCCCCCAGCTGGCCCCAGCCCAATCGAGCCTCACCTGTGCACAAATTCGTGCACGGGGCCTCTAGTAGGAAAAGAAAATACATATTGCATATTTTATAAATACTATCTCTCTTTTAATAATGGGAGAATTTTAATTTATGTGTCAGTAGGTAAAATGTTCCACATTTCTATTCTCATTGGGCCAAACTAGAGTAGCCACTGACAAATTCTAGAGTAGAATTTGAGAGAAGGTGTGGCAAGTAGATGATTCTGTAGGCATGATTGCAGAACAGGACTTCTTGAAGGGCTGAGACCTGAGAACCTGGCTTAAATACAGGTGATCTATGAGGAGGATGCCAGGTGAAGCTTTGGATTGTGAGACACAAGAACCTCCTAGTGTCAGTTGCCTAAGCAAACCGGCATTCACTTCGCTCCCGTAATCAGAAGTCCAGGAGGTAGGCAGTTGGTAGCTGTGGTCAGGGGCTGCCTGATGTCAGGACCCTGGGCTGGCAGCTCTGCGATTCTCTCCGCCTTCCTGCCAAGGGAGCAGGGAGCACAGCATCTTCAGCATCTCGTCCTCACAGTCCTGGCGGACAGGAGGCGTGGCAGGAGCCCCCGCAGCAACTCCCTTTATATGTGGTCAGAACTGGGTCACACACCTTCCCCCATCCACCCTCCTTGAAATCATAAGATCACGTCCTGACTCTTGAACAAAATTGGGATTCTCTGTAAGAAAAAAGGGAGAATGGCTTTTGGTAGGGAAGAGCGCCATTTGCCTCAGCCTCCGACAGAACTCCCTCCACATGTTCACTGTTCCCCACCCCTGTTCATTCTCCACAAATGCTCACAGAGATCTCCTATGTGTGTAACACCTGCACAGTTCCCCTTTGCACCAAACACTCCACCCAATGTGCGAAGCCCTGTGTTGCCTTCTGCTTACACCTCCAGCCTGGGCCCAGCCACGCCAAGTTCTTGTCCTAACTCGCATCAGATGAAGGAAGTGGGGGCTCTCTCTGCCAAAAGTGTTCTTGCTTCTCTCTTTGCTTCCCTAACCCCCTCCCCATTCTTCACTTGCCTGGTCCTGTCTTAAGCTTTAGGTCTCAACTATAGTGTCCCTGCTTTAGAGAGGCCTTCAGCTCTGTGGGGTCATTGTCTCATGGCCTGAACAGCCAGCATGTCTGCATCAGCTCGGATCACTTGTGTGAAGCCCCCTGCCCATCCCCATCCCCTCAGAGGAGTTCAGAGTGTTGGTGGATCTCTTTGGTAGAGTTGAGGGGAACTTACGGATCACTTCCCTATGAATCATGGACTGGATACTATTGGAAAAGTTGGTTAAGATTGAGTTGTTTAAGCTGAAAACCTGAACATTTCAGTTATCTTCAGTTGAGACACTTCCCCCCCATTCTCTCCAGTACATTTGGCTGACAATCATGTCAGCTCCTGGTGAAACAGCTTATGACTTCATGCTGGGAAGAAAGCATGTAAGAAACATATAAACAGAGCCTGTTTTCCTGTTCTCCCACGCAAGTCAAGAGAAGGCATGTTGAGGCAGCTTAGGGAAGGCCTGCAGGCTCCTCAGCTGGAAGCCTTCGAGGTGGGCAGTTGCCCCAGGAAATGTCCCAGGCCTCAGCCTGAAGTCTGCTGTGCAGCAGGAGCTAAAGCTTAAGAAGAATCAACTATAGAACCAGAAAGCCCATTCCTCCTTTATTAGGTCAGCTGTGCCATCACGTGACCCAGAATACATGGCAGTCACGTGTTGGCACAACTGTTGGATCGCTCCTCTGGTAGGGCTCTACTCTTGAACCCAGGTGAAGAGGGACGGGAGCTCAACCTGAGGGTTTGACAGTGAGAGATCCGATGTTTGAGTAAGGGTGGGTTTGCTAGTAGGACCAGAATCACAGAATCTGTGCTTCAACTCCCTGGTCTTCCATGTAGCTCATAAGAGGAGGCGGGGCTGCTTCCCGCATGGGCCCAATGTCACTTCTCCCCTTCTGGGTTTCCCTGACTGATCCCCTTTCCTTCTGAGGGCCCTAGTTTTCTCTTTACACCTATTAATACCTTCCATGAAGTCAGACCTGAATACCATTCTCTTTCTTTAACTTGTGGGACTTATCTCTGAAGCCTGGTGTCACCCTAGCATTTAGGTTGAGAAACCCTCAAGAGGCCTCCCAGAAAGTCTACAGCAGAGGTCCTCAAACTTTTTAAACAGGGGGCCAGTTCACTGTCCCTCAGACATTCCACACATGCGCACTGCGGGCCCAGGGCCAATCGGCTGCTAAGCAGGACAGGCAGCGGCAGCAAAAACACCGGGCGGGCCGAATAAATGTTTTTAGCGGGCCGCAGTTTGAAGACCCCTAGTCTACACCATGGGTTCAGGTGGCTCACTCTTCGAGAGGGTGTGAGCTTGTCAGGGTGGGAGGACAGAGAGTCTGGAGGGGCAGGGGGGCTAGTGCAGTCCCCGTATGGAGGGGAGTGTTCCACCAGGAAAGATGGTGTCTGTGAGCCGTGTGGGAGAGGGACTCAGCAGGGGACCCTGGTGGCTGTCCCTTCAGCTCTCTCAGGAGTATTGCAATTTAAACTCTGGCAGTCTGGCTCCAGGTTCCCACCCTTAGTCATTCTCATGAAATACAGTAGCTTTCAAACTTATGACAGCAACCTACAATGACATGTATTGTGACACAGAAACACACCTTATAATTGAAACAAGTTTCACAGAAAATACTCACCCTTAACGTAGGCAATGTACTCTGGTTCTTTCCCATGTTGCACTCCCTCTTATTCTCTCTCTCCTTCCCTTTCTTTTTTATTCTTCCCACAACCTCCCAAGAAAAACAGTGCAATACTTCCTTTCACTGTTCGTTCATTTGTCAGATAATTCATTAGGGCTGACCATAGGGATAGAAAGGTGAAGAAAGCATACAGGGCCCTGTCTCCAGAGAGTGTACAGCCAGAAGGTTTGCACATGAAATACATTTGGAAAAACCATATTGTATATGGAAACCCCTCCAAATGTAGGAAAAAATCTGTTAGGTATCAATCAGGCTTACAATACCTGGTAAATATACAACTATTTGGTAATAGAAATTGAAAGACTATAGAAGAGGGACAGTTCATAATAATAAAATAATTAGTATATTCAGACAGTGGAATGCTGTGCAGCATTTGCAGTAATGACCTAGAGCAATGTATATCAGTATGAATATATCTCAAATACAAGTTATAAAAGCATAATAAACATAGTATAATACAGGGAAAAAACACATTACCATATAATATAATGCAGTATAATACAGCACACTGTGAAAGCATAGTATACTATAACATCATTTGTGTAAAAATTTTATGTATAAAAACCAGGGAAGGAATGACCACACACCAATTTTAGAATAATGCATATTGCTCTCTAGGGTGGGAGAAAGTTGAGGTCTTAACAAATCTTTTTAAAGTAAAAAGATTTAATAAATGTTGGCAGAATTTCACCATTGTTAAGTCTGTGTGGTTATCTCATCACTTTTGGTGCTTTTCTGCACATTAAATGTTTAATGATTAAAAATTGAAAAGGTAAAATGAGTTTCTGTGCTGTGCCACTTTTCTTTGTCTGGTGCCTGCACATTTCTATGTTCTGTGCCTTCAACTGGTGTTCTCTGTGACATTAATGTTGTATAACTCTAAGAGAAACCACTGTAGCCACAAGTATTTGATGGTGAAAGAGATTTGGGGATGTCAGGATTTAGGTTGTTGTTCCTGGCTTCCCAGCAGGCGGCGCTGCTCCACAGCAGATATGAGGTAAGGCAGCTGCCCCAGCCTCCCAGTGTGAAGCGCTGCTTTACCCAGATGCCTGAAAGGAGGATATCTAAGTATGCGCAGCTTTCTTTATGTTGGAAGAAAGGGGTACAGAATCCACCCATTTGTCCTTGTGTATGTATCACATTTCTCTGCGTATTTATAGCCTTGGCTGTGTCTGTGCTGCCAGGTGTGGCATGTGCCAAGCGCTTTCTCTGCTGTTGTGTTGAGGAGCCTAATGCTAATGTGTAGAGAACTTTTTCCTGTTACATTGACCAGGGAACTTTCCTTTTATTTTAGGTGGAGAAGGATTATTCTTACTTGAAGGAGATATGTGATCATCAAGCGGAACAGCTGAGCAGAACCAGCCTAAAACTACAAGAGAAAGCATCAGAGAGTGATGCAGAGATTAAAGACATGAAGGAAACCATATTTGAATTGGAAGATCAGGTGGAACAGCATCGAGCTGTCAAGTTACATAATAATCAACTCATCAGTGAGCTAGAAAGTAAGTGAAATCAAGCCCTGATGAAATGTCGATCAGGAGTGGGTAGGATATAAAAGAAACCAGCAGCAGTGGGTAACTGGGAGATGGTATGTAAGAATGTTTATGAAAAGCCTTTCTTTTGAGTGTTCTATAATATCCTAAGAAGAATGGCAATTAAAAAGACAGAATAGTTAATCTCTTAAACTAAGTTGAAAACTGGGTGATGTAGAAGAAAAGATTGTTGTACGTGAGTCAACAGTGTGGGGTGTTAGGTATACTGTGTGTGAGCCACACTGCTGAACACACTTGTCAGGCATAACAATGTGTCCTCTTTCAGGATTGATGGCTAAAAAGGTGGGTGACAGATGGTCAGAGTATCTGAACAGTGTGTGCTCTTGGTGTCAGAAAACACTTTCAGCATGTGTCCTATTGATGGTAGGATATCAAATAACTGAAAAGGTGGCCATTTTGTCACTGAAGAGGCACTAGTATATGGCTTATTGACAAAGTCATTGTCTGCTTTGAATAGGGAAAGACATGTTTAAAAGTGATCAGTCAAATATTGCCTGCTTTGTCCAGATTAAGTCTTATCAAATAATCTCATTTAATGTGTTTTGCTTTTGTAACAAAAGAATTAATGCATAGATTTTTTAGTGACACTAACCATTGCTAAAAATAGCATAGGTCAAACTGATCATTCATGGAATCCATATTTGTGAGTTCACCCACTTGGCAAAAGTTATTTGTAACTTCAAAATCAGAGTTTGCGACACCTTCACGGTCATTTGCAGACATGCGCAGGGCAGTGAAAAATTTGAGTCTCCCAAAGTGCACCCCAGCTCAGGTTGAACTTGGTGACACCTTCTCATTTCACCTCTCCCACTGTAAACAAGTCTTTTTCATGGTTTACTTTGTGCCATGATTTTTGCATTTTTGTGCTTTTTGTTGGTGATTTCACTGTTTGAAATGAATCCCAAGTGTAGTCCCCAAATGCTGTGTAGTGTCCCAAGGTGCAGAAATGCTGTGATGCATCTTGTGGAGAAAACAGGTGTGTTAGACCAGCTTTGTTGAAACCCGATTCTAGTGCTCTTGGGTGTGAATTCAGTCTTAGCAAATCAGCAGTGTTCATTGAGTCATTCAATGTTAACCAAAACTTAGAGGAAGTTCACCAATCTGCACAGGAGATTGCTCCAGAAGGTGCTAAAAGTAAAGTCTGTGGTGTTTGATGAAGCTGTGGACAAACGGCCAAATTTGTAGCTTCATGCGGTAATAGCCAATTAAAAACCACACACAAAAAACATAGTGGACAGCATTACTGTAAAGCAAAAAGCAGACAAATTTGTAATCACATTTTCCAGGATCGGGAAAGGACTAAACTCTTCTCAGTGGGTGCTGGCAGGCTTGCATGGCTCAAGGGCAACACAGTGAGTGAGAAAAGTTAAAAACTTGCAGGTGAGGCAGGTTCTGCAGATCAGGAGGCTATGGGAAATGTTTAAAAATACCTGTTATGCAGGAAAAGGGTTATGTGGGCAAGCAGGTGTCCAGCATTGATGGGAGGGGCCTTTTTTAAACAAAGACACTGGCAAACAAAGTTATTGTATAAAACATAAATAGCTCCCTTCTAGGCCTAGGGCTAGCAAAAGCAGACCTTGGTGCACATCTTGGTCTTTTCCAAAGGCACCCAGTCCCAGCAGAGGGAGCCACAAGCTATGGATTGCTAATAGCTACAAACAGGGTACTCAGGGTCAATCACAGAGTCTGACATTGTCCTGCACTAGAGATTAGAAGCCATAGTAGATCTACTTAACACACAGACACAAACCCAAACAGGCCGCCAAAAAAAAAGCCTGAAATGAAAGAACAAGAGAATTCTCCAGAAGAAGAGCTAAATGAAATGGAGATAAGAAATTTATCAGACATACAGTTTAGAATAATGATGACAAAGAGGCTCAACAGCATGAGAAAAAATATAGTAACTATGAAGAATGACATAGCACCCATAAGGAACACAGTGGAAGGAATATACAGTAGATTAGGAGAAGCCGAGAATTGGATCAGTGAATTAGAAGACGGGGTAGAAAAAAACCACTCAATCAGAGACCCAGAAAGGGAAATCAATTAAAAAACAGTAGGACAGCTTAAGGGAGCAGTGGGACAGTACGAAACATAACAATATTCACATAATAAGTGTACCAGGAAGAAAGCGAACAAGGGATAGAGAACATGTTTGAAGAATTAATGGCAGAAAGTTTCCCTAACCTGGTGAAGGAAAAAGTCACACAAGTTCAGGAGGCACAGCGAGTCCCAAGCAAGAAGAACCCGAACAGGCCCACGCCCAGACACATCATAATTAAAATGCCAAAAATTAAAGATAGAGAATATTAAAGACAGCAAGAGAAAAGCAATTCTACAAAGGAGCTTCCCATAAGGCTGTCAGCTGATTTCTCATCACAAACTCTACAGGCCAGAAGGGAATGACATCAAGTACTCAAGGTAATGGAAAGCAAGGATCTGAAACCAAGATTACTATATCGAGTAAGGCTGTCATTCAAAATAGACAGTCAAAGAGCTTTCCAGAAAAAAAAAAGGCTAAAGGAATATATCACCTCCGAGCCAAAGGGACTGCTCTAATGAGGAGAAACAGAGAAACTTAGGCATACAGTGTTACAATAACAATAAATAAGTACCTATCAATAATAACCCTAAATGTAAATGGATTAAATGCTTCAATCAAAAGGCATAGGGTAGCTGAATGGATAAAAAAACATGACCCAACTGTATGCTGTCTACAAGAGACCCACCTCAGAACAAAAGACACACACAGGATGAGAGTGAAGGGATGGGAAAAAATTTCCATGCAAATAGAAGAAAAAAAGTTGGAATAACAATACTCATATTCGACAAAATAGATTTTAAAATGAAGGTCATCACAACAGACAACAAAGGTCACTACATAATACTAAAGGGATCTATCAAACAAGAGGATATAACCCTGGTAAATATATATGCACCCAACATAGGAGCACTTAATTATATTAAAAAATCTTCTAGAGGACTTTAATGCAGAGATGGGCAACAATACAGTCATAGTAGGTGACTTTAACACCCCTCTGACTTCACTGGATAGATCTTCCAGACAAAAACTAAACAAGGAAACAGTGACTCTGAAGGACACACTTGACCAGATGGATTTAATTGAACATTTATAGAACATTTCACCCCAAAGCAGCAGAATATACATTCTTCTCAAGTGCACAGGGATCATTCACAAAGACAGTCCACATGTTAGGACACAAAACAAGTCTCAATAAGTTCAAGAAAATTGAAATCATATCAAGCATCTTCTCGGATCACAGTGGAATGAAACTAGAAATCAACTACAGTAAAAACACTGAAAAACATTCAAATACATGGAGGCTAAATAGCATGTTATTAAACAATGAATGGGTTACCAATGAGATCAAGAAAGAAATAAAAAAATTTCCGGGAAACAAATGAAAATGAGCACACAACAACCCAAAATCTCTGGGATACAGCACAAGCAGTCCTGAGAGGGAAGTTCATAGCACTATAGGCCTACCTCAAAAAACAAGAAAAATTAGCAATAAAGTATTTAGCCATACAACTTAAAGAACTAGAAAGAGAACAATAAGAAAAGCCCAGATTAAGTAGAAGGAAGGAAATAAAGATTAGAGCAGAAATAAATAACACAAAGACTAAAAAAAATATAAAATCAGTGAAACCAAGAGCTGGTTTTTTGAAAGGATAAACAAAATTGATAAGCCATTAGCCAGACTCATCAGGAAACAAAGAGTACCCAAATAAGTAAAATCAGAAATGAAAGTGGAGAAGTAACCACTGACACCACAGAAATATAAGGGATTGTAAGAAAATACTGTGAACAACTATATACCAACAAGCTGGACAATATGGATGAAATGGACAAATTCGTAGAAAAATACAGTCTCCCAAAACTGAACCAGTAGGAATCAGAAAACCTAAATAGAGCAATAACAACTGATGAAATAGAAGCGGTAATAAAAAAAACTACCAGCAAACAAAAGCCCAGGTCTGGATGGCTTCACAGGGGAATTTCACCAAACATTAAAAAAAGAACAAACACCTATACTCCTCAAACTATTTCAGAAAATCCAAGAGGAAGGAACACTTCCGAACTCTTTTTATGAGGCCAGCATTGTCCTAATTCCAAAACCAAATAAAGACACTACAGAGAAAGAGACTTTATATCCCTGATGAACATGGATGCTAAAATCCTCAACAAAATTTTAGCAAATCACATCCAGCAATATATTAAAAAGATCATACACCATGACCAAGTGGGATTTATTCCAGGGATGCAAGGCTGGTACAGTATTTGAAAATCAATAAACGTGATAAATCACATAAACAAATTGAAAGACAAAAATCACATGATCATATCAATAGATGCAGAAAAAGCATTTGACAGAATCCAACACCTATTTTTGATAAAAACTCTCAGCAAAGTAGGAGTAGAGGGAGCATATCTCAACATGATAAAGGCCATATATGACAAACCTACACCCAACGTCATATTCAGTGGGCAAAAACTAAAACTATTTCCCCTAAGAACAAGACGGGGATGTCTGCTTTTACCACTTTTATTCAACATAGTACTGGAAGTCCTAGCCACAGTGATCAGACAAGAAGAAGAATAAAAGGCATCCAAATTGGAAAAAAGGAAGTAAAACTCATTATTCGCAGATAACATGATATTGTACATAGAAAATCCTAAAAACTCAACAACAACAAAACTAGATTAAATAAATGAATTTGGCAATGTAGCAGGATACAAAATCAACACTCAAAAATCGATGGCTTTTTTTTATATACCAATAATGAATTCTCAGAGAAATTAAACAACCCTATTTACCATTGCAACAAAAAAATTAAGATATTTAGGAATAAACTTAACCAAGGAGGTAAAAGACCTGTACTCAGAAAACTAGAGGACATTGAAAATAGACATAGAGGAAGACATAAACAAGTGGAAGAATACTCCATGTTCATGGATTGGTAGACTCAACATCATTAAAATGTCCGTACTACCCAAAGCAATCTACAAATTTAATGCAATCCTTATTAAAATACCAATGGTATATTTCACAGTGCTAGAACAAATACTCTAAAAACGTATATGGAACCAAAAAAGACCCCAAATAGCTGCAGCAATTTTGAGAAAGAAAAACAAAGATGGAGGAATCACATTGCCAGATTTCAAATTATCCTACAAAGCTACTGTACTCAAAACAGCCTAGAACTGGCATAAGAATAGGCATATAGAGCAATGAAACAGAAAAGAGAACCCAGAAATTGACCCAAGCGAATTATTACGCTCAATTATTTGACAAAGGAGGCAAGAGAATATGGGAGTCAAGAGAGTCTCTTCAGCCCTGACTGGTTTGGCTCAGTGGATAGAGCGTTGGCCTGCGGACTGAAGGGTCCCAGGTTCGATTCCGGGCAAGGGCATGTACCTTGGTTGTGGGCACATACCCAGTGGGGGGTGTGCAGGAGGCAGCTGATAGATGTTTCTCTCTCATCGATGTTTCTAACTCTCTATCCCTCTCCCTTCCTCTCTGTGAAAAAAATCAATAAAATATATTTTTTAAAAAAGAGTCTCTTCAATAGATGGTGTTGGGAAAATTGGACAAATAGATGGAAAAAATGTTAACTAGACCACCAACTTACACCATACACAAGAGTAAAGTCAAAATGGATATAAAACTGAAATGTAAGTCATGAAACCATAAAAATCCCAGAAGAAACCATAGGCAGCAAAATCTCAGACACCTCTCATAGCAATATGTTTATAGATACATCTCCTAGGGCAAAGGAAACTAAGAAGAAAATAAATGGGACTGCATCAAAATAAAAAGTTTCTTCACAGCAAAAAAAAAAACAAAAACAAAACAAAACCCATCAACAAAATAAAAAGAAACCACCGTATGGGAGAACATATCTGGCAATGAATGATACATCTGATAAAGAGTTAATATCCAAAATATATAAGGAACTCATACAACTTAACAAAAGGAAGACAATCTAATTGAAAAATGGGCAAAGGACCTAAATAGACACTTCTCCAAAGAGGACATACAGCTGGCCATGAGACATATGAAAAAAATGCTCAAAGTCATTGATCATCAGAGAGATGCAAATTAAAATGACTATGAGGTACCATCTCAGACCTGTCAGAATGGCTACCATCAGCAAATCAACAAATGACAAGTGCTGGTGAGGATGTGGAGAAAAGGGAACCCAGGTACACTACTGGTGGGAATGCAGACTGTTGCAGCCATTATGGAAAACAGTATGGAGTTTCCTAAAAATTAAATATGAAACTGCCATTTGACCCAGTGATCCCACTTCTAGGAATATCCTAAGAAACCCAAAACACCAATCAGAAAGAATGTATGCACCCCTGTGTTCATAGCAGCACAATTTACAATAGCTAAGACCTGGAAACAGCCCAAGTGCCCATCAGCAGATGAGTGGATAAAAAAGCTGTGGGACATTTACTCCATAGAATAGTATGCAGAAATAAAAAAGAAGAGTCTCTTACCCTTTGAGACAGCATAGAGGTACTTGGAGAGTATCATGCTAAGTAAAATAAGTCGGTTAGGGAAAGACAAGTATCACATGATCTCACTCATATGTAGAATCTAATGAACAAAATAAACGGATGAACAAAATAGATCCAGAGACATGGAAACATGGCACAGACTGTGGAATGTGAGAGGGAAAGCAGGGGAGGGTGGGTGGGTGGGTGGGGAGAGATCAACCAAAGATCTTGTATGCATATATGCATAACCCATGGGGCACAGACAATAGGGTGGTGAAGGCCTGGGGTGGGGGATGGAGGTGTGCTATAAGGGTTCATTGGGGAAAAGGGGGGTCATATGTAATACTTTCAACAATACAGATATAAATAATTAAGTAAGTAAGTAAGTAAGTAAATAAAACACAAATAGCATTTCATTTTATGAAAATGTGACCAGAGGCTCACAGGACCTTAACCCTGTATTTCCTGTTGAAGCAATCTACACTAATAAAAGAGAAACATGGTAATTGGCGTACGACCACTACCCTTCCCATTGGCTAATCAGTGAGTATATGCAAATTAACTGCCAGCCAAGATGGCGGCCGGCAGCCAGGCAGCTGGAAGCTAACATGAGGCTCGCTTGCTTCAGTGACTGCAGACTCCAACGTTCCCCACCTCACTTTCCGGCCTCTCAGTTGCAACTCTAAGCAACTATATACTATGTTGCAAATAAGAAGATAAACAAAAGCCCAGAAACCGGCTTTCAGTCAGCCGGGCTTTAGCAACATTGTATCGATGTTTTCAGCGGCGAGGCCTCAGAGCTAAAGCTGGCCCAGAATAAAAAAAGAAAAGAAAACAAGGAGCGGTTGGAAGCTTCACTCACTCGCTTCCGGAAAACAGCCCTCAGCCCCTCACCCAGACTGGCCAGGCACCCCAGTGGGGACCCCCACCCTGATCCAGGACACCCTTCAGGGCAAACCAGCCGGCCCCCACCCGTGCACCAGGCCTCTATCCTATATAGTAAAAGGGTAATATGCCTCCCAGCACCGGGATCAGCGGAGCAGCGAGTCTCCCAGCACCGGGATCAGCGTGACAGGGGGCAGCGCCCAAAACCCCTGATCGCCCTGTGGCTCTGTGTGTGACAGGGGTCAGGGCCACAACCTCCCTATCCACCCTGCTCTGTTCATGACAGGGGAAGGCGCCCCAACCCCCTGATCAGCCCTGCTCTGTGCCTGATAGGGGGGAGCTCCCCACTCCCCTGATCGCCCTGCGGCTCTGTGTGTGACAGGGTGCGGCGCCCCAACCCCCTGATCGACCCTGCTCTGTGTGTGACAGGGTACGGAGCCCCAACCCCCCTGATGGGCCCTGCTCTGTGTGTGACAGGGGGCAGCGCCCCAACCCCCCTGATTGGCCCTGCTCTGTGCGTGACAGGGGGTGGCACCGCAACCTCCCCATCGACCCTGCCTTGAGTGTGACAGGGGGCGGTGCCCCAACCCCCCAATTGGCCCTACCCTGAGCGTGACTGAGGGTGGCATTGCAACCTCCCGATCCGCCCTGCTCTGTGCATGATGGGGCGGCACCACAACTCCCCAATCGGCCCTGCTCTGAGCCTGACCAGGGGCTGCACTTAGGAATTGGGCCTGCCCTCTGCCACCCGGGAGCAGGCCTAAGCCAGCAGGTCGTTATCTCCCGAGGGGTCCCAGACTTCGAGAGGGCACAGGCCGGGCTGGGGGACCGCCCCCCCCCCCCCACCCCGAGTGCACAAATTTTTGTGCACCGGGCCTCTAGTCCTATATAATAATAGGCTAATATGCAAATTGACCAAACAGCAGAACCACTGGTCACTATGATGAGCAGACCACCAGGGGGCAGACACTCAACACGGGAGGTGCCCCCTGGTGGTCAGTGCACTCCCAC
The DNA here is from genome assembly GCF_028538775.1 of Myotis yumanensis. Lineage (NCBI taxonomy): Eukaryota > Metazoa > Chordata > Mammalia > Chiroptera > Vespertilionidae > Myotis > Myotis yumanensis. The sequence goes on from NW_027223767.1 coordinate 3,242,553, forward strand.
AGGGGGAATGCCGCTGAGCCAGAAGCTGGGTTCATGGCTGGCGAGCACAGCAGTGGTGGTGGGAGCTTCTCCTGCCTCTGCAGCAGTGTTAAGGATGTCCGACTGATGGCTTAGGCCCTCTCCTAAGCCGTCACTCGGACATCCCCCAAGGGCTCCTCCTGGATTGCAAGAGGGCACAGGCTGGGCTGAGGAACACCCCTGAGTGCACGGATTTCGTGCATCGGGCCTCTAGTAGTTTAATATTTCCTCATTGGGTTTGCATGGCACCTCCGTGTAACTAACAGATGATGAGAATTGACTGTGTATAGTTCTCCTTGATTAAGGGGAGTGTCGAGTCCAGTGTTCATTAGAACTGACACGTGGTAGAACTCTAGAACATGGCCATCTGGGGTCAGTATCTTCAGGCTGTCCTCAGTAGTCATGCTTGAAAATGCAGCAGAAGGCCCAGCACCATGGTCAGTGGTCAGTGTGTATTTCAAACAGCATCATACTTGAGAAGTAGAAAGTCAAAGAGAAGTCCGGTTTGGTTTGGTTTTTCACTTAGTGATACACTGCTGTTGAGAATTCGGTTGTGTTGTCCCAAATCCTTCGAAGTCAGCACAGGCACAGCAAGCACGAAGCATGTAATTAATGTCCAGAACACATGTCAGGCAGACTCCCTGCACCTGTATCATCACAGATGCAAGCGGGCAATAACGCAGACCATGCATCTTTAAGAAACTTTTTAGCTTCTATCAGGGATTTTAAGGTATTACTAAGATGTCTTTTCACTAGGAGGCCCAGGGACACACAAACCCAGCCAAGGATAATCACTCCTCCTCATAAGATCCTTGAAAGAAATGGACAGAAAAGTGAACTAAAATGTTAAGGAGCATTTTCTCATTCTGCAGCACTGACCCAAACACAAATTCTTGGGCCTCACATGCTGAATTAGAATTTCTGGGGGAGGACCTGAACCTGTGGGACTTTTTAAGCTTCTCTGATAATTCTGATTCATATTCTTAATAGACAACTGCTGCTCTTTAGTGGATCATGAGGAAGCATTGAAGGACTGTGACTAGGTAGAGGACATGATCAGATTCAAAGTGAAAAGACTCTGACAGTAACGGGAGAGAACTGGAGACAGACAGAGTGAGGAGCTAAAGATGTTCTGAGTGAGGGAGACGTAGTCACGTCACTGAAAGCTCTGAAAGTACGCACACCCACATTCCTTTGCCCTGGGGATTCCAACTCCATGATCGGAGTCTGCGGCTTGGACGTCTGTGCTTTTGAAAAGCTTCCCAAGTGACTCTGAGGTTTCGCTGTGATTAAGAACTGCAGCTCCAGAAATGGGCCTGAGGGGCACCATGGCACTAACTAGTCATCTCCTCTGTCTGTTACCAGAAGCCTCACAGCGCTGAGGACATTCAGGACGATATGTACAGAACTCAGGGAGGCCACGAGTGAGGGTAACAAGTGTGAGGAGCTGTAGGTCTCTTCCCACAGCAGCTGTCACCTGGGTGTAACCTAACCAAAACCCACATGTTTTTCAGTTCATCCCATGCTCTCTTTTAGAAGAACCTCCTGCTTCTGGCTCCCAGTGTTCAAGTGCTGAGGATGGGATTCACAGTAGAGTGGGTGGATTTTAGCGCCTGTTGCATATCCGGAGCTGCTCCTTTGCTACCCTGCTTACCTTTTCCCAAGAGTCTCACAACTCTGCCAACTGCTGTCTGACTTCTTTGCTCCTAGGCAGTGTGATGAAGCTGGAGGAACAGAAAGCAGACCTGGAGAGGCAGCTGAAGACTCTGACTAAGCAGATAAAGGTGAGATGTGGTTATAGCAGGGTTGGGGACCTTCTCCACCACTTTACCGGAATCCCCCTTAGGTTTGGAAACCTTTGAAAAATACCCTGATTACTCTCGCTAGCCTAGCCTGTTTTTTCATAGTGCATTTCCATGGCATGGGCCCAGGTGAGTGTTGGCAGGAAGTAAAATTAAAGCGACCATTCAGTTTCAGGATGGAGAACTCTGATAGCACGAAGGCCTGACTCCCACCTGTGCCTTTTCCCTGTAGTGAGATGCCAGCGCCTCACTAAGACTGCCGAGCTGGTCTTTCTCAGTGTTGGGCATGGGGGACCCGGAGCCCCGCCAGGGTGCCAGCCCTGGTAGGCGTCTGATGTGCGTGGGGGCTCTGGCATTCTCAGGAGGAAACCGAGGAGTGGAGGCGCTTCCAGGCGGACCTGCAGACGGCGGTGGTGGTGGCCAATGACATCAAGTGTGAGGCCCAGCAGGAGCTGCGCACTGTGAAGAGGAGGCTGCTGGAGGAAGAGGAGAAGAACGCGAGGCTGCAGAAGGAGCTGGGGGACATGCAGGGCCACGGCAGGTTGGTCATGAGTGGGGGCACCCGAGTCTGAGGGCTCCTGGACAGTGCTTGGCTTCTCACTAACCACCTTGCCCGACCTTCCGTGACGCTTTATGTCTCTGTGCTGAAGTTGTACCCTTGTCTACCTCTACTGCCTTGCACACTGGGAACATTACTTCCTGCACTGGTCTCTGCCGTTCTTTGGCTTAAGGTGTTGAGAAAGCTCTTCACTTACACGTGTACGAAAGCTCTAGCCCAGTATCTCCTGGGCTAAAAGGTTAAAAGTCATGCCCAGGGTGCTCCTGAGGTCTAGTGTCTGTTAGTGCTGGGACGCGCACACCTCAGTGGCTGTGGCAGCACCTGCCCGGCTCACTCGGTGCGGTGGGAAGTGTCGCCAGATGCAGGGCTCGCTCTTCCTGGCCCAGGGACGTGCTTCTGTATGGGCAGCATCTGCAGGCTGCCTCAGAAAGCCTTTGAAACAAGCCACTTCGTTAAAAAGAATGAGCGTGGAAAACACATCTGGCTAATATATGACTCTTGCTTCAGTTCTTGAGGGAGAGAATTCACACAGTGTATGGCTCCAGAAAGCTTTAACAACAAAATTTTAGAGGGAGGTATTCCTAACATTAATTATGGTTTAAAATTTAAATGGTTTACAAACAAGATTATAAATAATATTTTGGGCTTTAACTAATGCAGTGTTATATTTCCCCAATCAGGAATAAATGTCCTTAACTTTGAAATTATTGAATGTTAAGAAAATATTTTGAATTTTCAGATGTCTCCCAAATGTAGTAATTTTTAAAATATATTTTTATTGATTTCAGAAAGGAGAGGGGGAGAGAGATAGAAACATCGATGAGAGAGAATCATTGATCAGCTGCCTCCTGCACTCCCCCTAATGGGGATCAAGCCCACAACCAAGGCATGTGCCCTGGTTCATAGGTTGATGTTCAACCACTAAGCCATGCTGGCTGGGCTCAAGTATATTTTAAAATGAAAGTTAGTAGGTATGAATGCTGATTGTACGGTTTGCCCTTTTTCTGTGTTTTCAGGATCAGGAGGTTGTTCATTGGCTAGATTTTGAGTCTGATATGTTATGAATTTTATGACATTGTAAAGAATAGATTTTCTCAGAATTCCATTTTGGTTCTCTTGCCAAACTTGCTTCAATCCCTCATTCTTTTGTTTATGACTTTTCTATGAAATAGCCTCTAAGAGAAGGATTAAGATGTGTAGCTGATTTCACAGTTCACTTTTGAAAATCAAGATCATTTTATAGTCACACCTATACTCTCTGGCCACCATAGCGTGTGAATTTTAAGTTGAGGAAAAAGAATAGGAAAACTAGATTTCATAGAGTTCCCTATTGAAACATTTTGAGGTCATTCTAGTTTTCTTTTGTGTTTCCTTTCTTTGTCCATTTGTTTTGGTTTATATTGTGTGTTTTTGGAAGAGGGGCAAAATTGTAACTTGCATCACTTCATTTGTACATTACTTTAAAGATAAATGGTAAAAGACAAGTCTTGAGTTTGTGTTATCGTATGAGATGCCACATTTCTTTTTTTTTTTTTTAAACAAGCAGCCAGGTATTTAATAAGAGATATGCTTATGGAAACAGAAGAATAAAAACAAAGGTTAATGGTCAGAACAAATTATAAAGTAGTTTCTGAGTTTGTAAGATTTTCAGTCAAGAAAATTTTTTTATGTAAGACAAAGTTTCTTTTGTTGGAATGAAAGCAAGCAGTGAAATCTGATAGATCCTCTTTATCTGCAGTTTAAATATCTCTGGTGATGTCATCAGATGCTCAGGTAAATTATAGGTGATCTGAGTTACGGCACTGTATGCTACCTGTGGTCTTGATGCCAAAATGGCACCAGTTGTTACTGACGAAGTTGAAGGTGAAGGAGGTGGTAGGAGTGAGCCAGCTGGGCTGCATAGGCTCCAGAAACAAGGTCCATCTGGGTCATCAGAAAATGTTACCAAGCAAGGACCTGACCTCAGGCCGGCCTGGACTATGTGAGTTCTTGACTTAGTGCAGGAAAGATTTCACAACATGAGTTCAGGTGATTTTGAGAGGACGTTATTAAGCTGGGGAACAAGGAAGGGCCTAGGGTAGAGAAAACAAGAGGAAAGAGACCAGGCAGGGCTGCTTTGGCTTTCCAGAAACATTGCAGGAAAGAAGTGAGTCAAGGCAGGGCTGTGTCAGCCACTGGAGAGTAAGAGAAAGCTTCAGGAGTGAGCTGCCACTGCCCATTGCTGCCCTGGTTACAAGTCTCATGGAGTCCCTTAGAGCAGTGGTTGCCAGCCGGTGGTCCGCAGACCACACCAGTGGTCCTTGAGGTCCGAAAGATTGGCGGCTGCTGCCTTAGAGTTTAGGAGATGCACGCCCGTGGGGAAGGAAGGGGGGAGGGAAAGGAGCAGGCATGCTCCTGAGAGGGAGATCGTGCTGAGATGCTGCGTTTCTAACGTAGACTCTAAGATGCAGCCCCAGTTATTCAACTTGAACCCTGATATCACAGGACATGTTGGCATGCATCTTGACAATTTAGTGTTCCATATGCTGTATCCTACATCTTCAAACTTAGGGTCACTTTTTTTTTTAACACAATATGTTTCTCTTTTGATTTTCCAGTGATTTGCAAACCTACCTCCAAAGTCCAGCAGTTTAATGCCTTATTGCAAAACATTTCAAATGTTAGAATCACACCAATCCAGAACATGGCATATCACTGAAACCCTGTAGGCTTCCGTGTGTGCTTGCCGATCACTGCATTGGGCAGCACTTCAGACAACTGCCAGGGCTGGTCTCTTGTCTGATTCTACGCCTCTCTTGCAAGCTGCCCCTTCTAAAGAGTTGACTATTTGAAAGTTACTACTCGCTGATGGCTCAGCCACTTCCTGAACCTATCACTTGATCAAGACATGAAACCAACTCATACCCTCAAAGGTCCTGAAGTGACATAGTGTCCCCTTCTTGACTGATGGTTCTTGACTGAAAGGCAATTTGACTTTGACAGTCATCTGAGAACTCAAAAGTCATTCTTGGTTCAGGCACAGCCAAAGAACTTGCAGGAAACTCTCTGACGAGGTCTTCCAAGTGCGACCAAGAGAAGGTAAGAGCATCTGAAACCACCTTGATCATAACACAGGACTCACTGATTTACATTCTCATTTGCATATACTGGCATTTGAGGGAAGATGGTTAGGCTAGTGGGAGGGCAAATGAAGTTCCTGTTTATTACCAAGAACTCAATAATTAGACAAAGTGGACTGTTAAATAGTTTTGTACTTTGGATAGTTTGAAAACTTAGCTCGTGATCATCATCAGTCCTATTAGGTTTTCAAAGGTATTTTTTAGAGTCAGAATAACTGATGCTAAGGTGTACAGGAAAATGGGGTTCAAGTGTCCTCTTTGCCACCAACTGGCAAGGTTTCCTTCCCAGACCCAGCTCCTTCCTCTCTTAAGCGAGGAGATAACAGCAGGTTGTTTTTAAGGCCCCATAGGCTCTGCTGTTCCTGCGAGTATTGGTCAGCTGAGAGTCAGGTGCCCGCAGCACTTCCTTCCCGCGCAGTCCTTGGACCCTCCTTGCCACGGTGGCATTTCCATAGTCCAGCTGGGCTGTGGACCTCATCTTTCTCTTCCAGAAATTGGAAAAGCCAGGATAGTTTTCATGGATCTGCAAGTGATATGTTTTGTGGACATGTATAAATTAATGGAGGGAAGATAATAAATAACTTTTCAACTCTGGCTTCTTTCAATTTTGAACCATTAAGAGAAAGACACTGAAGTGAAAACTTTCCTTGAAATTAAAACATCGAACCTTTTCTCTGAAACGTTGAGTCCTGGGGCCTGGCAGACAGAGAACATGCATGCAGCGCGACTTAAGGACTTGATGGGCCCCACGCAGTGTTTCTACAGAAAGTCATTGTCGATGGCAGCACATGACACGGCCCTCAACAGCAGCGGGGGAAGGCCCGGGGGTCCCTCAGCAAAGACCATTGGTCTTAGGGTGACTTCCTCGGTTTTCACCGTGTATCATAAGACACCAATAAGCACCCATGGCAGACGTCTCAAAAAGAGGTCATGGAAAACACTACACATCTGTGCCTAATTAACTGTGTCCGTTTCTAAAACAGCCTGTCTGCGATTCAAAAATGTGTGTGCACCACTTAGCTTGTACCACTTGTTCTCGTGTTGTCACCTCTCCGCGAGCAGCATGGCTGCATATCACCGCCAGACTCTCTGGGATTGGCTTTTAACTCTGCGTGTGCGCACATGTGTTCTGCCCTGATGTCAGCCGTGTGCCTGTGCCGCCCTGTGTGTTGTTGTTACAGCTGCAATGCGTCAGCTGCTCGCCCAGGACTCCGTGGTTGTCACTGAAAGGGAGCTATAGATTCTTGTCACTTAGTTATCTTTCCAGCTCTCTTGCTGCAGATGCTTTGATGCAGCATCCCTGGCTCTGGGGGATGGGGACCAGTTCCCAGGGAGATTCCTGAGCAGTTTCTGAGCAGGCCTCACATTAGTACTTTTGATTGCCAGGAGCCTCCAGCATTTTATTCGGTCAGTGCAGAAACTGGTCCTCTGGTACCCCAACAAGCTGAATTCTTTCCCTCTTGGACTACTTGTTTTTTCATAGCTTAAATTTGCGTTTATGGCATTAGACGCACAGCCAGTAATTCTAAACAGCTGTCTGCTTCCCTGCTCCCCAGCCCTCATCTTTACAGATTTGCTTTGGAATGTGTGGACAGGAGCTTCCCTGAGGCCTTTAGGATTTTTATGCTGTAATAATAAAATAAACCCTTTTCTCTTTTTCTTCTTCGGCCGTGACCAGCAGACAGTAGAGGGAAGCAGAGTCACTGTGACTTTCAGAGAGCCTGACTTTGGTTTCCGGGGCACCTCCGCCTCCTCCTCCCCAGCACAGCTGTCTGTGGGTGAAGAGCTAGCGGACGAGCCTCATGTGGCATTGTGAAGTCTTTAGCATTTTCCCTGCCTGAAGCCTCCTGACTTCCAAGAGTATTGGAACCAGGAACTCAAGCAGGTCAGTCCTGCTCTGGGTGTTAGCTCTCCCGGGGACAGCGTCAGCCGTGGTACTTACATTTGTAGACTGAGGTCATGTGGCATTAAGCAGCTCCTTTACCAGCCTTTCCCCTCCCATTTCTATTTCCACAGCGCCATGGTCTCTGTCAGCTAGCAGAGCATTGACGGAAGAAAGACCCAGCCCCTGCCATGATGGGAACCTACAGCCATTGCTCTTTGAAAGGGGGAGTCATGTAGAGGAGAAATTACCTCTTTATAGAGCCACGCTGTCTCCTCGTAGCACCCACTGTTTCTCACACACAATCATTGCAGTCAAGTCTCTTAACCTTTTTTTCTACTTTTTTGGAGTCAACTCATTACACAAAGATGATTCTCCCCTCTTTTTTTTTTTTCTCTTTTTCTCAGAAGATTCAGCAGACTTTTACTTGGAGCATAAAATGAAATTCTGAAAACACACACACAAAGACAAAGTACGAGTCTGTTGTGAAAAGCATTTTGATGCACAGCTAGTGTTCAGGGAGCAGTGGCCTAGCCACTGCAGGCGCCAGTGAATGCGAGGAGCCAGGCATGTGCGCCCCGTGGAGTTTATCTTTATGCTTCCTTTTGAATATGGTGCCTGATAATCATGGGATTAACACTATTTAAGGCAAGAGAGGAAGCCATCTATGTGACATCTCACTCTGAAGAAGTTAGTCCTTTCCTATAGCAAGGCTTGCCGAGCCAGCGCAGGCGCAGGCCGGGGTCTGACTTCGTTGCTGCATCTGAAACAAACCACCCACAAGTTCCGGTTTGATTTCCAATATTCCCTGCTGGGCTCAACAGAAGTAGGTGTTTGGTTGATAATAAAGGACATAGTTAAGCCAGTAGCTTAATGTGGTGACAATGCTAATTGGAATCTAATTGAAAACAACTACAGCCAAAGCCTCATGAATAAAACTCTGGAAACTTAAAGACTTTTAAAATCCAGAAGCATAGAGTTCAAAGTGTGATTTTAAACTTTTGGAAGTACATATGTTTGTGAAGATCTGTACCAGTTCAGCAAATCCTACCCGCAGTTCCTCATACAGTCCAGACACGTTGGGTCGTTAGCAGCTACCTTGTCCACAGGAGAAGACAGGAGTTGCATCTGATCCAAGGAAAACCAGGAACAGGATACTCTGACTCAGGAGGATGCTGTGGGTGTCACACTGGAGACCTGCTGGATAGAAATGTATCTGTTGGGAGCTTTACCTCAGATTGAGGATTCTTAGAATGAGATAAAATCCATTTGCCGAGTGTTTTCACATTAAACAGTGACAAGTTCAACCTCAACTTCAAGTGCCCAGCTGTGTTTGCACCCCGTGTCTTGCTCTGTCTACTCTGGGGTCTGTTGGATATTTTTATATGTAAGCGTTTATGAAATGCTAAATAAATGTGACTATTTAGAAGAGTCTGTTGCCTGATTTTTTAAAAGATCACTGGCCACAATTCTGAAGGGCCTTTAATGTCATTTGTTCTCAATTTTCTAGTGCACATAGTTTCAGAACTTTAAAGCCACGTCAGATAGCTAGAATTTGAGGTAGCAAGCTGGACTTCCAATACAAGTTATAGTCAGGAGGCTCATTTTAAATATGAATGTCATGATTACATGATTTTATTATTAAAACAAGAGAGCAAGGAGCAAAATACTGATTTTACATAAATTTTTTAAAGCAAAACTATTGGAAAATATATCACATAAAATTTGAAGTCTAGATTTGTTTTGTTTTTGTTGAAATTTAAAAACAGATCTTTTGGTACTTTAATGTATTGGATTTCTTCTTATTTATGAAGTAATATTTAGGTATGCTGGTAACAAAATGGAGATGTATAAAGAAAAATATTAATCTTTCTTGCCCTCTAGTACCACCCTCTAAGGTAATCAGTGGTCACAGTACATGTTTTTCTTTACCTCCCACTTTACTCATGTGAATATACATACACACACACACACACACACACACACGGTTAATTGATATATTTTTTACAAAAATGGGATTGTATCTGTACATTACTCTGGACGTTCACGTTTCACTTAGCACATGTATTGTGGGCATCCTTCCAGGTTGACATAACTGCATGGAATCCCAGGCGTTGGACGTGCCCTAGAATATTCAAATACTGTCATACTGATGAACATCAGGGTTATATTTTCAGTTTTTTTCTTTCCAAATAATACTGTAACCATCCTTATTCACGTAGCCTTCTAGACTTGTGTTTTATTGTGATAGGATGGGTTCCTAAAAGTGTGACTACTGCCTTAGAGAATGCGCACACCTTTCATTTTAATAGACGGCACCAGATAGCTTACCTGAGACTGGGGACACGTTACTCCTGATGCCAGTGCCTGTTTACACACAGCCTTGGCAGCGGCAGATAGTTCTCATCTTGATTCTTGCCAATGGGGTGAGCAAAAAGCGCTCTCTCCTCTCTCTAGTACTTCAGTTCACCTTTCTCTGAGCATGTGTTCATATAGCAGCCATTTGTATTTCTCTTTTGAGAATTGCTAGTTTAACACTTATGCTGATTGTTTTTCTCTAATCAGTTTATAAACCAGTGTTTTATTGGGGGTGGTGTTTATCTCCTTGCAGTTTGGGTATTTTGGCTTTATCTTTATCGTGGAAAATTTTATATTGTTATGTAATAGTTTGTTGGTATTTTCCATTACTTCTTTTCTTTACTGGACTTTGTTTCTGTGTAAGATTTCCCCCACCCTAATTGTGTACAGATAGACTATTACATTTTCCTCACCTATTTTCTACACACACACATTTTATCTTTCTTTGCTTGCTGAGTGGTGTGAGGTGGAGGTCTTTTTCTTCCACATGACAGCCAGGCGTGCAGCGGTTGTCCTTTGCCCACCGACTGAAATGCCACCTCACATTGTTCATGTCATCTATATTCAGAGAGGTTTTTCCAATATGTCCTCATTTCTTTTTCTCTTGAGTTGGTTCTACTTTAAAATATTATAATGCAATTATTAAATTGCTGATACCATTTTTAAATTCTTTCCTTTCAGTTTATTATTTCCTGGAATTTTGTTGTGTTCTTGAGGCAGGTGCTATCAAGTGTCTAATTCTGTTTCCTGTCGTAAATGTATGAATATCTCTTCTGTTCAGTTATTCTCTTCATTTATTTTTGCCTGTGCATTGTGCCCGACTCCTTTAAAGGAGCTTCTTCTGCCTTAAACTGGGTAAGTTTGTGTTACATGTGAGAGACCCAGGAGCTCAGACAAGCACAGAGGAACAGGTGCGCACGGGTGGACATTCGCTCGTGTCCAGTGTCTTCTGTTTGGTGACAGAAGCTGGGAGCCAGCTTTCTTAGTCTAGTCTTACTTGGCCTACTGTCGTTTTAGGACATGTGCCGTGGCTTTCCTCCCCATCTTCCCTTTCTGCTTTGCCCTTTGGGCCTGGAATAAACCAGCCCTGGCCTCCTAGGACAGTCATATCTGAACGTCACTGATCCTTTGCAGGAAGTTTGCTCTGCGTGCTGTCCGGTCATCGTGCTGCGCCCAGCCCTGGCCCCTGGTATAGGGGACATGAGCAGGGTTTACCCATATCTTTATTTTCTTTGAAAGGGAATTGGGGATACTAGTAAACCCTCAGTATTTTCTTTCCATATTTTCCCCCTTATTCTCTATGTAGCAGAAATTCTTCAAAGCCTAGGGGAGGGGTAGATATTTTTCCGTAGTGTCCAATACTGATGAAGGATTTTTATGATATATTTCTTGGGTTCTTATTGTTGGGGTTGGAGATTAAGATGCATGTGTTTACTAGTAGATTAGCATCTTACCCTGTTTATTTTTATTGTCATATGTATGCTTATATTGAAATTCAAAAGTGAAAATCAAGACATTGGTTGACACCTGAGAGACCTAATACTTACTAATTTGTCTTCACTCTAGAGCTACAAATGTCTTTTAGGTTTGTTTAGTGCATAACAATAAGAAACATTTTGAGAAAATTGCACTTTGGGCACGGGCATAGAGTGAGCAAAGGCACGAAGGCAGGACATAGAAGCAGAACATCAGATGGCGAGGCGTCTAGTTGGGAAGCTGAGAGGGATGTCAGTCTGTAGCCCCAGAAAGGCCCGCACTGCGGGAAAGACCTGTGTGGACATGTGATTGACATGACTGTTCTCTACAGGCATTCAGCTCCAGTTGTGAAGGTAGCAGTGGGGCAATGTGACATTTCCCAAACATAGTTAACCTTTGAATACTTTAAAAGTAATTACTTATAAGACCTCATGTGTTCTTAGATCAAAATAGATAACACAAAGTGGTGTCCTTTATGAGGAAGAAGTGCTATAGTAAACCACCATTTATAGACTGTTCTATAACCAAACAAGGAAAGCAATGAATTAGAGATTAGGTAACATTTTTAAAAATGAAAGATACAGACATAATTGCACATATATACATATATATAAATTATAATGAAAGATCTATAAGGTAGACCAGCAGTCAGTGAGATGACATGGTCCATGGGGAATACATCTCCTGCCTTGTGTTCCTGCATCAGATGACCTCACCTACAATTGTCTGTCATTCTCAGGTATGGATTGCCACTTCCTAAGAACATATTACTGCATAAAAATAAGAGCAACTAAATAAATATTGTTAGTATTTTTCTTAACTGTATGTTAAATAAATTTATGTTTTTTAAGTGAGGAAGGTACACCCTCTTTATTTTTAATTTTTATTTATTGCTTGATTTTAGTGAGACAGAGGAAGGAAGAGAGAGAAACATCAATTTGTTGTTCCACTTATTGATACATTCATTTGGTTCTTGTGCCCTGACTAGGGATCAAACCCACAACCTTGGCGTATCTGGACGATGCTTTAATCAACTGAGCTGCCTGGCCAGGTATGTTAAATAAATTTAAACAAGAAATACCATCAAAATTCTTCTTAGAACCCTTGTATGCTTCTCAGGACTTCCATGCATTATCAGAAATTTGAGAAAGACATGGCCACACAGCCGGATTTGCATTCCAGATTCACCATTGACAAGCCGCTTTGTCAAATTTTTCTTCTAAAATATCGGAGTTTTGCCTGGCTAGTGTGGGTCAGTGGTTGAGCATCATCCTATGAACCAGGAGGTCACTGTTCGATTCCCAGTGAGGGCACATGCCCGGGTTGCCAGCTCAATCCCCAGTGGGGGGCATGCAGAAGGCAGCTAATCAATGATTCTCCCTCATCATTGATGTTTCTAACTCTCTCTTCCTCTCCCTTCCTCTCTGAACTCAATAAAAATATATCTTAAAAAAATATTGGAGTTTTGTGGAAAACTCAATTAGATAATGTTTTTAAGACGATATTTACTGTGGAGTTATGTCATACATGTATTTTCTTGTAGAAATTATTCATTATTGTCATAGTTTCACTTGCTGGTGGTGGATGGAAACCCGCCTCCTCATTGTTGTTTTAAACATGGCCCCTAAGCAAGGGTAGCCGTTTCAACTGAGATGCACCTGAAGAAAGAAGCTAAATGCCGTAAAAAACGAATGCATTAGGCTAATTGAAAGATGGTATATTTGTATTCAGCTGTATTTACAAAACATGTAAGCTGTATTCGGTGTTTGGGGTTGACCTTAGAACCTAACATCTGTCTTAGGCGTCAGCAGCTAGCCTTGAACAAATGTTTACTCAAATAGTGGTACCTTGCAACTTCTCATTTAATGTATTTGCTGTAATACACCCACCTGTCTCTATGTTTAAATGCTTCTTAATATCTTTTATACAATATAGAGTTCTCATTCTTCCTTGGAAAAGTGGAAATGTAATACAGTTAACCCTTGAACAACACTGGTATTAGGGCACAGTTGAGAATCTGTGAATTTTGACTCCCTTAAAACTTAACTACGCCTAGCCTACTGTTGACTGGAATCCTTTCCAATAACATGAACAGTCAAGTAACACATCTTTTGTATGTATAGGTATTATATACTCTATTCTAACAATAAAGTAAAGCTAGAGAAAAAAATTAAGAAAATCATAAGGAGAAAATATATTTTTCTCTATACATACTTTCCTCTGTATTTATTGAAAACTAGAGGCCCAGTGCACAAAAATTTGTGCAGTCGGGGAGGGTTCCCTCAACCCGGCCTGTGCCCTCTCGCAGTCTGGGGCCCCTCAGGGGATGTCCACCTGCTGGTTTAGGCCCGTTCCCCAGGGGATCGGGCCTAAGCTGGCAGTCAGACATCCCTCTGGCAGCCCAGGAGACCTCGGGGAATGTCCACTTGCCAGCGGGGAGCAGGCCTAAGCTGCAGTCAGACATCCTTAGCACTGCTGAGGAGGCAGGAGAGGCTCCCGCCACCACCGCTGTGCTGGCAGCCGTCAGCCTGGCTTGTGGCTGAGCAGAGCTCCCCTGTGGGAGTGCACTGACCACCAGAGGGCAGCTCCTTCATTGAGCGTCTGCCCCCGGTGGTCAGTGTGTGTCATAGTGACCAGTCATTCCCATTCGTTCTGCCATTAGGGTCAATTTGCATATTACCCTTTTATTATAGAGGCCTGGTGCATGGGTGGGGGCTGGCTGATTTGCCCTGAAGGGTGTCCTGGATCAGGGTGGGGGTCCCTCTGGGGTGCCTGGCCAGCCTGGGTGAGGGGCTGAGGGCCGTTTTCAGTCTGGCCACACCCCCTTCAGGATGGGGAGGTCCTGCTGGGGTGCCTGGCCAGCCTGGGTGAGGGGCTGATGGCTGTTTTCAGGCTGGCCACGCCCCCCAGCAACCCAAGCTCCCGGCCTCTCCTTTTTCTTTTCTTTTCTTTTTTTTTCCAGTGCCTCCTTGAGCAGAAGCCAGTGGGCTGGAAGCAGGTACCTTGGATTTATTTATCTTCTATAATTGAAACTTTGTAGCCTTGAGCAGAGCCCAGGGCCAGCCAGGGCAGGTGGGAAGCTTGGCTTCCTCCATTGCCGGGGGCAACCCAAACCTCCTGCTCGCTCCAGCTCCATGGCCGCCACCATCTTAGTTGGGTTAATTTGCATACTCGCTCCTGATTGGCTGGTGGGTGTAGCATAGTGATGGAGTGATGGTTAATTTGCATCTTTCTCTTTTATTAGTGTAGATAATCCACGTCTAACTGGACCTGTACTATGCAAACCCATGATCAGGCGTCAAATCTACTTCATTTATTAATGGTGTTGTTACTGGTTGATCCCAAATAATTCTAAGACAGACTGGTGTAATGAATTTCAAGCCTGTCTATGATTAAAATACTAACTGTTCTTCAATTCAGGCTTTGTAAGTCCGCGCGCGCGCACACACACACACACACACACACACACACATATATATATCACTGTTATGTAACATGGTTAGTATTTAGACCAGTAGCTTCTCTAATCCACTTAAACCTGTAGAGTTTTCTCATACTGACTCTTGTTCTAGTCTGTGGACTGATTGGGTCTTTGGCTATCTGAAGGCACAGGGACTGAGAACTATTCTTGAAGTCTTGCACTTTTCTAATAGAGTCTGAACGAGTTTTCTGACTTATCATTTGATCTTTTGAATCACTGAGAAACTTGGATAATTGAAGGGAATACTTCAGTAGATGTAGGGTTTTTATTTTGTCCTTATTATCAAGGAATGAAATGAAAATGAATTTTTTAAGTGATCTTCCTTTTAGGAGGGGTGCCCTAAGTTTCTACAAGGCCTTTTGGTAGCAAGTATTTATTTTTAATTTTAAAAAAAATTTTCAATTGTAGTTTACATTCAATTTTATTTTGTATTAGTTTCAGGTGTACAGTACAGTGGTTAGACAATCATATACTTTATAAAGTGGTCCCCTGATATTTCCAGTACCCAATTGGCACCATACATAGTGATTACAATGTTGTTGACTATATTTCCTATGCTGTAATTTACAGCCCCATATTTTATACCCACTAATCTGTACTTCTCAATCCCTTCACCTTGTTAACCCAGTCCTCCAACCCTCCTTCTCTCTGGCAACCATTAGTCTGTTTTCTGTATCTATTTATGTTTGTTTCTGTATTGTTTCTGTTTTGTTTGTTCCTTTATTTTGTTCATTAGATTCCACATATAAGTGAAGTTATATGGTATTTGTCTTTCTCTGACTGGCTTATTTCACTTAGCATAATACCCTGTGGGCCCATCCATGCTGTCACAACTGGTAAGATTTCATTCTTTTTTATACCGAGTAATATTCTTTGGTAAATATGTACCACAGCTCATGTATTGATGGGCACTTGGGTTGCTTCCATAGCTAGGCTATTGTAAATAGTGCTGCAGCCCTAACTGGTTTCTGCTCAGTGGATAGAGCGTTGGCCTGCAGACTGAAGGGACCCAGGTTCGAGTCCAGTCAAGGGCACATGCCCAGGCTGCGGGCTCGATCCCCAGTAGGGGGCATGCAGAAGGCAGCTAATCAATGATTCTCTCTTATCATTGATGTTTCTATCCCTCTCACTTCCTCTCTGAAATCAATAAAAACATATTTTAAAAAATAATGCTGCAATGAATATAGGGATCACATTCTTTTGAATTGTTTTTGATTTTCAGATATTTACCCAGAAGTGGAATTGCTATGTCATAAGACAGTTCCATTTTAACTTTTTTAGGAAACTCCATACAGTTTTCCATAGTGGCTGCACCAAACTGCATTCCCACCAGCAGTGCATGAGGGTTCCCTTTTCTCCACATCCTTGTCAGCACTTGTTTGTTGATTCTGACAGGTGTGAGGTGATATCATTTAAAAATGGGCAAAGGACCTAAATAGACACTTCTCCAAAGAGGACATACTGAGGCCAAGAGACATGAAAAGACTCTCCATGTCACTAACCATCAGAGATGCAAATTAAAACCATAATGAGTTGGCAAGTTGTTTAAATGGATGGGTAAGAGCCCACTTTGTTTCTCACCTGCCTGAGAATGTCTGGGACAGAAATAGGAGATATTTTTTCGGCTCCTACCTAACCTGATGTTACTCTCTTTCTGCACATACACCACTTAATTTTATACTGTGTAACACATGGGGAAAATAAAATAAGAAACCAAGCCCATTCCATAAAGTAATAATTAAACCCAACCCCCTACCAGTTTCTGAAATGCCTACTCTTTTCTTCCAAAGATGTCATAAGTTTGCTGATTTTTTTTTTCCACCCAAAAGAAGGGGCCACGGAGAGGAAAGTGTAGAGCAGTGTGATGTAAGTGTTTTAAGTTCTGTTTCACTTAAATTCATTCTGTTCACGTTGATTGCAGATCTGCAGGGGAAAGCTTTGAGAATTAAGGACAAGTAAATTCAATTGCAGAAGCTTATGAGTAGCTAGATTCATTTAAAAAAAATATCAGCAAGTAAATATTTTAAACTTTCACTGACCTTATTAAAATATACTCCTAGAAATATTCTTTTTGAGCCATTCTCATAAATTAGTCATCATCTTGCAAACAATTTGATATAATAAAAAGAGCAGTGGTTCAGAAAGTAGGAGATTGGGAGGTCATTCCCAGGGAGATTAAATGACAATGCTAACATCCGCTGGGTGGGGAAGCTGTGCTCTGGGTGAGGAAGCCGTGCGTGAGAGGGTTGAATCTGATGATCTATCTTTAAAACACTTCAATGAGTCTGTGCTTGAATTCAGAAACCACATTCAGAACTTGCCAGGAAAGCTTGGATGGGAGTAGAAGCTTCGCCTTGTGCAGAATCGCAGTGTTACTTGTTCTAGAATACCATTCCCGTCTGGCTCCTGGAGGGCAAATGGTGTAGGAGTCAGGATTCTGCTGTAATAATAGATCATTGCCTGGTTAGTTGAGCAGGAAGGTATTAAATGGCTTGCAGGATTGTTGGGAGGCTGACGACAGATTCTAGCGGAGCTTCCAGGGACAACTCCTCAAAGTCACAGCGCAGGACGGAGTGACCAGGGCACTGCTACCTCACTGTGAATGGGAGCTTTAGCCCGGGGATCCCTACCGTAGGGAGCCTGAGCGTGGGGAGCCTGAGCATGGGGAGCCTGAGCATGGGGAGCCTGCCTGGCAGGCGGCTCACCTCTGCTGCAGCCTGCCTCAGCCCGAGGACTCCATCCCTCTTCCCCAGCGCCGTCCACTCCAGGCCAGGCCACATCTTGCCGACTGGTGGACCCTAAATCACACCTGAAATCCTAGTTGCAGGGAGTCCTGAGGTGTCATCTTCCCAACCTTTGTGGTCCAGGTGGGGTCTGGGACACAGGGACAAGCCAATTTACTGTTATCACCATGGACAGTAAACTAAGTATTTATGATGAATAATATTTGTGTATTTTTTTTTACAGTTTACAGAATAGACTCACATTTTTTTTATTTCTACATCTTAAAGTACTATTTCTGGCCATTCCCAAGAAAACATCGCTGATAAAAATTGAGAGCAGCACCTACCTTATTTCCAAAGACACAAATGGTGCAGAACAAGATTTCACATGTGGACTCTCCTTCCAGATCCGTGTATCTCCTCCACATCTGTTCTGTTCTCTTCCGCGTCTTTCCCCACGAACACCCTCCACCTTTGCGACTGACTTGCTCTTTGCCGTGCAGACCTGTGCGTGCGGAGTCGGAGCCCGAGGCTGATGCCCCCGGCCGCTGGCCCGGCGTCTTTGTCAGCAGAGCCTCCACAGCGCCTTTGGAGCCCGCGACCACCGTGAAGTCCCTTATCAAGTCCTTTGACTTGGGACACCCAGGTATTTAATCGTTTTGTTTTATAAGCAAAACTCAATTCAGACCAAGGCCCCAAATATCAAGCCTGTCTCTACTCTGCACTGACCCCAAATTGACACAACCACAAGGGTTCTTCTAGATCAGCGGTTCTCAACCTGTGGGTCATGAGCCCTTTGGCGGTCGAACGACCCTTTCACAGGGGTCGCCTAAGACCATCCTGCATATCAGATATTTACATGACGATTCATAACAGTAGCAACATTACAGTTATGAAGTAGCAACGAAAATAATTTTATGGTTGGGTCACAACATGAGGAACTGTATTTAAAGGGCCAGAAGGTTGAGAACCACTGTTCTAGATCGTTCCACAGGAAGCCTCTGTACAGGAAAGACATGCTGCAGCTGCAGTGAGCTGGCCATGGGCAGTCTCCCTCCCCACCTCCTTGCCTGCTCCTGCCTCCTCACCTTCCTTTTCCGCTCTGTCCATAAAAATCAGGTCACTGTTGTTTTATTTGCCTTCTGTGGTCTGCGGTCAGCCAGAGCCTTCACCTCCTAGGAAGTGAGGCCTTGCCTCCTGGGGGTCGGCGCGCTGGTTGGTGCCCTGGCCCTCCTCATCCTGCAACATGCAGTTGGACTTTTCTGCACCTGGTCTTGTCTTACGTGGGACCCCCATGGGATCTGTCATTCCTGATTTTGTACAGCCCACCTCTTTCTGGAAATGTCACCTTTCTCCACTGTTACCCACATATAAGAAAAAATGTATATCTATACTCTCTATACACATAAATATAAAAATAACAATGTATTTCTTCACTCAAGAAATATGCGTATGGTATTGGGAGACTGGAGTAATAGCTGATCTTAGGATGTTCTTAGTTATTTCCGTTAAAATAGTTTGCAGCTAAGTTAGATTAAGATTAGACTACAGATGTTGAAAGATAGGAAATCCCAGTGACTACATTCAGTCTATGAAGATGGGAAATGAATTAAAGGTTTATGCAAGAATTTTCCTGTTCCTTATTGTATTGGGTCCTCATGTGTGCTGTGTCTAAGAGCAACACTACTTTGTTCATTGCTCCCCTCTCACTGTCCAATTCAACACTCATCCACAGGGGAAAAGGAGAAAAGAGTAGACATAATACTTTATAAACAGCATGGCATACATTTTTAATCGCCAAAAAAGTAACAAATCAGGAACTATTATTTTTGATTTTGAACTCACCAACATATAAACATTTCCATCTCTTGCAGGTGGAGCTGGACAGAATGTTTCTGTCCATAAGCCCCCGAGAAGCCCCTTGAGCGGAATACCAGTGAGGACGGCCCCGGCAGCCGCTGTTTCTCCAATGCAGGTATAGAAGAGGATTGCGGGTGGGTGGTGGTCTGTGTCAGCGTGTGATAACTGTGTCTTCCACATGAGCAACAAAAGGGAGTAAAAACCAATTGGTTTATTTTTTGAGGCAGGTTAAACATTTTTAATAAACCTAAAGTAGTAATAGTTTAACTTTCTTTTTTAAATATATTTTTTTGGATTTCAAAGAGGAAGGAAGAGGGAGAGATAGAAACATCAATGATGAGAGAGAATCATTTGTCGGCTGCCTCCTGCACGCCCACACTGGGGATCAAGCCCACAACCTAGGCATGTGCCCAACCCAGAATCGAACCATGATCTTCTGGTTCATAGGTCGATGCTCAACCACTGAGCTATGCCAGCCGGGCAATACTAGTTTAATTTTAATTAAAATTTACACTTTTAATGCCTAATAAAGGTCCAAGAGAGACACTATAAACTTCATACAATTTTGGTAACTTCTTTTATCCCGTAAGATGACACTTGAAGTTTTCAATTAAATGAAGATTGTAATTTTTACTAGAAATGAACATTGAACTAGATGTTTTTCTCAAAGAATTGTTTTTTCTAAAATGCCCTCAGAGGGAATGTTTACAATTTATAAATTCTTAGGAGCTCACTAGATGCAACCTGCCATCTATGCTGTTTTCTGATGGATTCAGACCAAAGCTTCTTGGCATTTTCTAAGACCAGGGTTTTTCTTTTATATATGTTTGTTTGTTTGTTTATTTATTTATTTTTAAAAAACACTTTTTAAAAAATAATTATTGTTGAAAGTATTACATATGTCTCCCATTTCCCCCCATTGACCCCTGCCCCCCTCCGGCCCACCCCACTCCCTGCCCCAGGCCTTCAGCACCCTATTGTCTGTGTCCATGGGCCATGCATATGTGCATACAAGGTCTTTAGTTGGTTACCTCCCACCACTCACCTCCCCCCGCCTTCCCTCCGAGATTCTGCACTCTGTTCCATGCTTCCATGTCTCCGGATCCACTCCGTTCATTAGTTTATTTTGTTACTTAGATTCCACATGAGTGAGATCATGTGATACTTGTCTTTCTCTGACTGGCTTATTTCACTTAGCATGATACTCTCCAGGTCCCTCCATGCTGTCTCAAAGGGTAAGAGATCCTTCTTTTTTACTGCTGCATAGTATCCCATGGTGTAAATGTACCACAGCCTTTTTATCCACTCATCTGCTGATGGGCACTTGGGCTGTTTCCATACTTAGCTATTGTAAATTGCACTGCTATGAACATAAGGGTGCATACATTCTTTCTGATTGTGTTTTGGTTTCTTAGGATATATTCACAGAAGTGGGATCACTGGGTCAAATGTCAGTTCCATATTTAATTTTTTGAGGAAACTCCATACTGTTTCCACAGTGGCTGCACCAGTCTGCATTCCCACCAGCAGTGCACTAGGGTTCCCTTTTCTCCATATCCTCACCAGCACTTGTCATTTGATTTGTTGATGGTAGCCATTCTGACAGGCATGAGGTGATACCTCATTATTTTAATTTGCATCTTGCTGATGATCAGTGACTTGGAGCATTTTTCCATATGTCTCTTGGCCATCTGTATGTCCTCTTTGGAGAAGTGTCTATTTAGGACCTTTGCCCATTTTTTAATTGGATTGTTTGTTATTCCTTTTGTTAAGTTGTATGAGTTCCTTATATATTTTGGATATTAACCCTTTATCAGATGTATCATTGCCAAATATTTCCTCCCATACAGTGGGCTCCCTTTTCATTTTTATGGTTTCTTTTGCTGTGCAGAAGCTTCTTATTTTGATGTAGTCCCATTTGTTTGTTTTATCCCTAGTTTCCTTTGCCCTAGGAGATGAATCTGTAAACATATTGCTATGAGAGGTGTCTGAGATTTTGGCTGCCTATGGTTTCTTCTGGGATTTTTATGGTCCCTGACTTACATTCAAGTCTTTTATCCATTTTGAGTTTATTCTTGTGTGTGTTGCTGGTCTAGTTACATTTATTTTTTGCCTTGTATCTGTCCAATTTTCTCAACACCATTTATTGAACAGACTGTATTGACTCCACTGTATGCTCTTGCCTCCTTTGTCAAATATTAACTGGGGTCTCTGTTCTGTTCCATTCATCTATATGCCTGTTCTTGTGCCAGTACCAGCCTGTTTTGAGTACAGTGGCTTTGTAGTATAATTTGAAATCTGGTATTGTGATTCCTCCATCTTTGTTTTTCTTCTTCTTCAAAATTGCTGCAGCTATTTGGGGTCTTTTTTTGATTCCATATAAGTTCCTGGAGTATTTGTTCTAGCACTGTGAAATATGCTGTTGGTATTTTAATAGGGATTGCATTGAATCTGTAGATTGTCTTGGGTAGTATGGACATTTTAATGATGTTAATTATACCAGTCCATGAACATGGAATACTCTTCCACTTGTTTACATCTTCTTCTATCTCTATTTTCAAAGTCCTGTAGTTTTCCAACTACAAGTCTTTTACCTCCTTGGTTAAGTTTATTTCTAAGTATCTTACTTTTTTTGTGGCATGGTAAATGGGATTTTTTTGTTTGTTTGTTTCTCTTTCTGAGAATTCATTATCGGTATATAAAAAAAGATACCTATTTGTGGATGTTGATTTTATATTCTGCTTCATTGCTAAATTCCTTTATTAACTCTAGTAGTTTTTGGTAGAATCTTTAGGATTTTTTATATAAATATCATGTCATCTGGGAATAATGAGAGTTTTACTTCCTCCTTTCCAATTTGGATGCCTTTTATTTCTTCTTCTTTTTGTCTGATTGCTGTGGCTGGGACTTCCAGTACTATGTTGAATAAAAGTTGTGGAAGCAGACATCCCTGTCTTGTTCCTGTTCTTAGGGGAAATAGTTTTAGTTTTTGCCCACTGAGTTTGATGTTGGCTGTAGGTTTGTCATATAGGCCTTTATCATGTTAAGATATGCTCCCTCTTTTCCCATTTTGCTGAGAGTTTTTATCAAAAATGGATGTTAGAATTTGTCGAATGCTTTATCTGCATCTACTTGTTATGATCATGTGATTTTTGACTTTCAATTTGTTTATGTGATACATCGCATTTGTTGATTTGCATTGTTTATTGAATATTGTACCAGCCTCGTATCCCTGGAATAAATCCCAGTTGGTCATGGTGTATGATCTTTTCAATATATTGCTGGATCTGATTTGCTAATATTTTGTTGAGGATTTTAGCATCTGTGTTCATCAGGGATATTGGCCTGTAATTCTTTCTTTGTAGTGTCTTTATCTGGTTTTGGAATGAGGATAATGCTGGCCTCATTAAAGAAGCTTGGAAGTGTTCCTTCCTTTTTAAGACCAGGGCTTTTGATGTGATAAATAACATGCAGCACTCTGCTTCTCCTACACTAAGATCGATGCTGTCATTAACAGGTACCCTTTCCTGGTGTCAGAATTTTAAAAAGATTCCCAGGTGATTCTAATGTGCAGCCGAGGTCGAGAACCACTGCTATAGATAATATTAAAAATATATCTAAATGTGCAATTCTTTGTCCAAAAAATGAGCATGTTCAAAAATTAAATGAAGAAAATTTGGATATACTCGATGGAGATTTTCACACATATTTGAGTGATGATTCCATTGATTCAACAGATGATGCTGAAAAGGAAAATTTTTCCATCGAATTTCTTAATAGTATTCCTCCTTTGGGAATGCTGTGTCATAAATTAAAATTGAAAGTGGGTGCAATCATCATGCTATTGAGAAATCTCAATAGTAAATGGGGTCTTTGTAATGGTACCAGATTTATTATCAAAAGATTATGACCTAACATTATCAAAGCTGAAGTATTAACAGGATCTGCAGAGGGAGAGGTTGTTCTGATTCCAAGAATTAATTTCTCCCATCTGACACTGGCCTCCCATTTAAATTGATTCGACGACGGTTTCCTGTGATGCCAGCATTTGTGATGACTATTAATAAATCACAAGGACAAACTCTAGACAGAGTAGGCATATTCCTACCTGAACCGTTTTTGCACATGGTCAGTTACATGTTGCTTTCTCTCAAGTTTGAAGAGCATGTGATGTTACAGTTAAAGTTCTAAAGACTTCATCACAAGGGAAATTAGTCAAGCACTCTGAAAGTGTTTTCACTCTTAATGTGGTGTACAGGGAGATATTAGAATAAGTTGAATCACTTTATCAGTCATTGTTTGCATCACTGTTGTTTTTATATCATATTTTTGTTGTTCTCATATCATGTTTTTGTCATTTTTATATCATGCCTCTGTTATTATTATATCCTTTTGTTACTGTTTATTTATTAATAAATCTATATATTATTTTCATATACATTTTACTAATTTCCTTTATTAATTTCCTTTCATCTCTCACACTTCTATTATAGAGAAAGGGCAAATAGCAATATTAAAATATCTCCGCTAATTAATTCCCTTTTTAAAAAAAAATATTTTATTGATTTTTTTACAGAGAGGAAGGGAGAGGGATAGAGAGTTAGAAACATCGATGAGAGAGAAACATCGATCAGCTGCCTCCTGCACACTCCCCACTGGAGATGTGCCCGAAACCAAGGTACATGCCCTTGACCAGAATCGAACCTGGGACCCTTGAGGCTGCAGGCCGATGCTCTATCCACTGAGCCAAACCAGTTAGGGCAATTAATTCCCTTTTAATGTGCACGAATTTTGTGCCCTGGGCTACTAATCTTTTCATATATCTGTTAGCCATTAAGAAGCAGTGTTTTTACACATATCCTTGAATATGCATAGAATATTCCAGGAAGATATTCACAAAGCTGATTAATAATATTTACACCTGCCCAGTCAGTGTGGCTCAGTGTTTGAGCATCGACCCATGAATCAAGAAGTCATGGTTGGATTCCCGGTCAGGGCACATGCCCGGGTTGCGGGCTCCATCCCTAGTGTGGGGTGTGCAGGAGTCAGCCAATCAGTGATTCTCATCATTGATATTTCCCTCACTCCATCTTCTTTCCTCTCTCTAAAATCAATAAAAAACTTTTTAAAAAATTAAATAAAATAATGATTACCCCCAGGGAGAGGAACAGGAAAGGCAGACTTCCCTTTAGCTACGTGTCTTCTCTGGACCTTTTGAGGATCATGCCAAGTGCATTTATTGTCTTTTCACACTAATACGTTGTTGTAAAAGCTCCTCTGGTGACTCTGATGAGCTTGAGAACCGTGTACATACATGTGCACACACCTGGCCTGAGCTGGTCCTGATGTCACAAGTTCACCTGTGCTGCTGTGCCCTTTGGTTTTGTAGAGGCACTCAACCTACAGCGGCGTTCGCCCAGCCAGCAAAGGAGTGGCCCAGCGCTTGGACCTTCCCGACCTTCCCCTCTCAGGTAAATCGTCTTCAACGTGATCACTTACTTTTTTGTGGGGTTCCCTTTTCTTAGCATGAACCAAGCTTAGAAAAATAGTCCGTGGCGTTTATTCCAGACGATTTCAAGCTCTCAGGGTGTGTGATGAGGGGTGAGAGCCTGCTTCCTGCGCGGTACCCTTCTCCCTGTCAGGGCTCCGGAGCAGCGTCCGGCTGTGGGAGCTGTGTGTGAGAGTGTGTGTGTGTGTGTGTGTGTGTGTGTGTGAGTGTGTGTGTGTGTGTGTGTGTGTTTGTTTTATACTGAATCTCAGGAAAATAAAGTATTTTAAGAAAAAACTTAGATCTGATTCTGACAGTCTATTGCTTCCATAATTTCTAAAATATGACTTTTGAGATATTTTTGTCTTAGAGAATAATCCTCAACCACGTATTGTTGAAAGTCACATCTTGACAAGGAAGTGCTGATTGTGGCTGTAGTCCTCAGTGTCACATGTTCACTCCTGCTATGCCTCCCCCGCTGAAAGCCACGCAGAGTTACGGGGCACTCGGTTACGGGGCACTCGGTTATGGGGCACACGCGTACAGGGCACTCGGTTACGGGGCACACGCTTACGGGGCACTCGGTTACGGGAAACACGGTTATGGGGAACACGCTTACGGGGCATTCAGTTACAGGGCACTCAGTTACGGGGCACACGCTTATGAGGCACTCGGTTACAGGGGACCCAGGAGTGGGACTGCTGGGTTTGAGCCTGGCACTGGCACCTGCAGCCTGGCTGTGGCCATGTTGTGCCACCTCTGTGCGGTGATCCCTCCTCTCCAAAGTGCAGAGAATGCTGTCTGCCCAGTAGACGGTTGCAGGGGTTGAGTGGACTTGGCCCCGGGGCCTAGTGCTGCAGCTCGGTCGCTCTTGTCACCGGGCCCACTGTCTCTGCACATTGGCTCACCTGCAGGACAGAGACCGTAGCAGCATGTGAAGGTTGTCCAGACTACACACCTGAGCCATTTATCTCTGTGTCTGCGTGGTCACTGTTATGAGGAAGCAAAAATGACAAGAACACTAACTGGCTATTTACTAAAGCCTGTCGGAAGGAGAGAAAGCCAAATATCGGATCGCATAGGTAGAAGTCCTTTGCTCTTAAGTTAAGATAGAACTTCTGTAACATGGTGTGAATAAAAGTACATTCCTACTGCACTTCTTTTGGTTCATGGTCACACCTGGACAGATTTAATTCTGAAAATAGTTGTTTCTATGAGATAAGTTTTACTCTTTGTAAGTTCTTTTACCTTGCTACCTTATTTTTTCCCTTCTGAGTTCTGTTTTCTTGTTCACGGAATTAAGGATTTTAGACTGAGATAAATACTGACATCGAGAATTTCAGGTTACCTGGGCCTGTGGGCTGCAGCTGACATGTGAGAGACCCAGCCCTGCGGAGATAGGGCCACACTGATTTTACACGGCTGCAGGACCAGGATGCGAGTTTTCCTCATCTTCTCCCCCACTGTGGCCTTTCGGTCATGAAGCTGGTGATTGCTCTGATTCACAGCTTCATAAAGGAATGATAAAGGCTTACAAAGGATTTCGCTTCATAGTAATGATGCCAGGAAGAAGGAAATGGCGACCAAGGACCAGTGGGTAGTCCAAGGTTGGCAGAGTGAGGAAAACAGAGAAGGGGTGAGTGAGGCCCAGAGCAGGTTGCTATTCCTGTGCCAACCGAGTGACCCTCCGAGGAATGGAGGGAGGTCAGGCAGAGCACTGGGCGCCTGCCGGCCTGCCTTCTGCGGGCTGAGCGGTGTGACGAGAGCAGCCTGCCTGCAGGCACAGTGCTGGGCGCTCAGGCTCGTGTGGCTTTGATTGTGGTAAATACCTATGACATAGTATTTATTATCTTAACCATTTCAACTGTAGTAGGTGAGCTTTTGGTCACAATATTTGTGTCTTTTCCGTTCTTTCAGCTTTAAAATTCCCATTTGTGTAGAGAAAGCCTTCTAATTGACCAGGTAAATGCTGACGCTGAGACCACAGCAGCCATTGCCTCCGAGTGACTAGTTCGTTGGCAACGCCCCGCTCCCCACCTGGCACTGTCTGCCCCACCTGGCACTGTCTGCCGGGTGCTTCTGTTTACTATCCGAGAAGGATTACATGTGAAAATTGCTTGCTTTCAGGCTGGACAACACTGAGTCATCAGAAACTGTAGAAATGGGATTAATGTGTGTTTTTGTTGTTTTCTTTAGTGGTGTAAACACTGTTTTCCCTGCTCTTCCAGCTCCCCATAATTGGTGGCTGTTAGGTGTACGAATAGTATTTTCTTCCACGACTATTTAAGGTGCCCGAGGAGGTGACTGAGGGCTCGCCTGTGGCACTGAGCAGGTAGCTTCATTCTCTGAGCTCTCCTTTCTTTTGTAAATACAAACTAGACTGCCCAGAATGTTCTCCCGCCGCCGGATGCCTTGGGGCCCATTAAGAAATGTCAGCTGGAATCAGCCTGCTTTGTTATCTGTTTTGACTCAGACAAATGTGACAGCAGAGAGGAGCCTGAAAAGACTTCCTTTTGCTTCTTTTTAGAAAGTCAGGCTTTTTCTCCTGTAAAATAATTGTCGTTCTTGGTTCCCAGCTCTGTCTGCTGCCACCTGTGACCTGATGGTCCTGATGGTCCCTTAGGCACCTTCCTAAGGGACAGGCTCTTAATAAGGGCGCAGGTCCAGCGCTCTGGTGCGTCTTGAAATTCTGAATGATTTCTAAAATGGGGATAATTTGGCATTAGTCCCTTTGAATTATATAGTCATCCCTGCCTGAGCAGTCCTTTCCAAAAAATATCACTTCCCTATTTGCATTTTTATTGCTTATCCAGAAACTATATCTGTCATCTATTCATATTGGAAATAAAATGAGAATTGTACTGTACAAACTCAGGCACCACGTTTTAAAAAGTGCGATGACCAGTCAGACCCTGTCCTTCCGGAGTAGTGATCGTGTTGTTGTGCACACAGGTCTTCTAAAGGGAAGAGCTGACGACCTGAAGCCAGACCCTTACCTCCGCAAGAGCCCCTCCCTGGAGTCGCTGAGCAGACCCCCGGCCCTGGGCTTCGGAAGCACGAGGCTGCTGAGCACGTCCACCGGGGGCTTGAGGCCACACAGCAAACTCAGGTACCGCGTTATAAACAGTGAGAAATCAGACAGACAGTGGGCCGATGCCCTTGGGTCTTCCTTCGTTTATGCCTTTTGTTACAGAATTTACCAGGCAACCAAAAAATACACAGGAGTACCCGGAGATACAGGAAAACCCCATTTATATCCAGATGTACTAGTACCGTGACTCAGGGGAGCCTGTTTCCAAATTTTGAGCAAACCAATATGGAGGAAGTTTTCTTTTTATACCCTTTGGCTTCTTTGTCCTCCAAATAAGGATCAGACTTCCGGACCTTTTGCGGGCTTTGCAAAAAGCCCCGGGTGTTGGGATGGCGCCAGCACTGATAACCCCCTCTGGGGGTTGTGTATGGTTCATGGTTTATGGCCTCTGTAAAATCTAAGTATTTAGGTAAATAGGTCTTGCAAGACCAGATAATTAGGGAAGGGGCAGGGACTAGATTATAGGCTAACAGGAATGTGCATTAAGGATATTGATTAACTAGGTACAGAGTCAGGCTGCTAGCTCCCTTCCCCCCAAAAAATGTCTTGTTTTCCTCATTATTCCCCGCCCCCCTTGATCCTCAAGCAGATTTTCAGCCTTGGGGAGTCAATAGAAGACTCAGAGCTAGGGAGTAGGGTGTTCAGCAACTTGAGTTTTTTTCATTTTTATTGCCCAAGAGATTGTGATGGCAGTCCAGAGATCTGGTCTGGAGTAACATCCGAGGCTTCAGGGCTTATTGATTCTCTCTATTAGCTGTTCTAAAACCTGTTGGCTTTCTTAGAGGAAGGGAGAGGGAGTCTATACAGGTTTCATTTTCGGCTTCAGAGCAGTTGGAGTGGTGAGAAGCACGTCATTCCTCATCACTTATGGTCACTGTATTTCTACACATATTTCCTGGATGAAAACAGTTAAGACCCAGTGCCTGCCTTCAGCAAGGGAGAGGCTCTGCACGGTAGATGCAGAGTGACGCGAGGGCTGTGGGGCAAGGAGCTAGCTGGTGCTTGGTGCTGCTGTTGGACCCGGAAGTCGGGGAGAGGAAGCAGTAGTTCTGCCGGCGCCTGCAGGGGTCCGCGCTCTGGCACAAGCAGGATGTGGTGTTAGTCAGTGAGACTGGACCTCGGGCTGCAGTGGTTGGGGAGTCTGGTGCGTGTGCGGTAGGCTTTCCGCCAGTATGGGCTGGGAGGTGGGTCCTTAGGACGTCACACAAGGAAAGGCTGGTGGGAGCCACAGTGCAAATGCCAATGTCAGATGCTGGCACTCATTTTGGTAAAGCAGTGGGAGCCACCAAGTGTGTGGAGGTCTGGTTTTGATGTGTGTAGTGGTAGTAGGACAGTAAACAGTGGCTGCAAGAAATGGGAGGGGTATTGCTAAGGCTGTTTAGAGGGTGCTTCAGCGGGAGGTGAGGGCTGGAGTGGGCGATGGAGTGGGCAAAGACCGCCGGGTGGGCACAAAAGGCTGTCTTTGCTTTCACAAATCTGCCACCGCTGTTATGCCCAGATTTCAAGATTCCCAAGAAACCACATCAGGGAGCCATCCAATCCGATGCAAAAGCATAAGAATCTGTATTTCAAGCTAGCTTGAGCTCTCCATCCACCAGACCCACCGACACCAAGGCAAACCGAGTGGCCGAGAGAGCCAACCCCGCCCAGAGACCGGTTATATAGGGGGGGGGTCGGAGTAAGGGGAGGAGAAAGGACTGTGCTCTGCCGATTGGCCAGGCGCAAGCCGGGTCCTGTTACACAGGATGTGGTCATATCTATGGCGCGCACTTCCCTTGATTGTCATTGGTTAGTTTAAAATCCCGGGCATGGCCAGCAGAGGCCTGGGCTTCCGGGAAGAAGGCCGCACGTGGCCCCAACATGGAGGATACAGGCAAGATGGAGGGCATAGCCCTCGCCCTTTCATTCCCCCCTTTGTCTTGGAACTTCCGGCTCAATCATGAGACGGACTGCATTTCTATTTCACCATTGCTAGAGGCCCGAACTGGGCATATTTTAACAAATGGTCTGGTGGAAGGGAAAGAAACCATTTTAGCTTTAACAACTTCTATTGAAATAGGATTTTTCTTCTTAAAATTCCTCCATGGCTATCAAAAAGCCAAATCAAGATTAATTTATCTACTGTTTTGATGTTTGCATAAACACAACAAGAATGGTAACTGACTACCGTTGCTGGAATCTCATGGTTGAATTTTAATGTGCCCCGTAGGGCCAGGAAGCCACGCCACCCAGCTGCCATCAGGCCCGCCTGCAGTATCTGCTGAGTTAGGTGAATCCCTCACCTGTAGCAACTCCACCTGAGCCCACGCTCCAGGCTTTAAGGCCCATCTCAGTAGCCCTCCTACTTGTTGCGGCCCAGAGTGTGTGGGGGTTCCGCAGGGACGCAGAGGCATCCTTACTGCTTCCCTTCTACTTTTACCAACCGCCAGTGATGGTAGGGCATCGGCCTGACATTCCAGCGCCAGCCATCTTCAGGGCTTCCAAGCAGGATACCAAGCTTTCTTCGTGGCATTCTTACTGGCTTCAAGTCTTTAGAGCTCAGACAGGGCTCTTTAAAACATGATACTCCAGTCAAAGTTTTCCATTAATAGAACCACTATTAGGAACCGGTCTTATTGAATCCATGCAAAGAAATGTATTGCCATGTTAGCATTGCCAAATTTCGGAGGAATTACATAAGAAAGACATACTGATCTACTCTAAGATTTTCTGATTTTCCTTGCCAATTCCTTTTAATTGTTGGCATTAAACTTTCTTTCTATGTATAACCATGCCTCAGATCTTCTATTCTAAACAGGCTTTTTTCAGACTACCCCTGACATGGGCATGGTCACAAAGGCCTGCAAGCAGTACACAGGCTGCCAACTGTTAGCTGTCTCTCAACAGAGACCAAAACCTGATGGGCACTGTTCCCTGCCCAGGTGGGCACCTGCCCTCTTGGCAGCTAGGCACCCTTTACTTTTTGGGGTTCACCCTACATAGTACCCTTCCAGGACAGCCAACATACATTCAAATCTGCAAAAGAATCAGAGGTTAATGTGACATATCAATACAATGAAACATACTATAGGCATCATGGCCGCTTTAGGCAGCCACATCTTCTGCTACTAAACATGTGATATTAAAGTCTATTCTTGACCTTCCTATGAATTGTCCTTGTCTTTTTGGAGCCATGTCCATGAAGACGCAGGCATTATCTAAGTCTATTCAATGTTACCAGCATCAGGCAGGTCGAGCACACTGTAGCTTGAGCTTGAGCAGGTTGCGTTGTTCTCGATTGATGACGAAGTTTTTCCGGATCTCGGATGGGTCTGCTGACCAGACGTGGGTGTGATGGACCCAGGTCGCGATGCTGTCTATCTATTTTGAGAGCGGTGGGGGTCGTCAGCACCAAGGAGTAGGGTGTAGGGACCTTTCCATCGAGGCTCCAGGTGATGCCTTTTGATGTAGACCCAATCTCCTGGTCTGTGCTGATGAGGAGTTGGGGTTGGGCCAGTCTTCTGGGTGGCGCCGAGGCGCAGCCAAATGTCCTCGTGCGCCCTCTGGAGCCCTCTCAAGAAAAGAGACAATTCTTGCAGCAAGAAAGTCAGGAATGATAGGGGGTGGGGCCTGCCAAACATGATAGGAGAGCCACCCATTGCCCGCCAGTTTCCATGACCAAACCCTTTCAGTACATTAGACCAGCTTCATTCCCGCCTATCTTTACAGATTCCAAGGCCCATTGTCTTTCTTAATTAGTACTGGTCTGTTTTATCTAATTCAGCACAGGCAGGGGGAAGGGCCCATTAAGTCTTTGCCTTGAGGAACTGTGAGCCCCATCCTTAAATGTTACTAGAAAAGCCACAAAATACCTGTTAAATTACCCCAGAATTCCAAAATCCCAACCCAGCATAGAATATCACATAGCAAATAACATCAAATAAACATTTACACTTACACCGTTTCAGTGAACAAGTATTTTTACAGTTTTGGGATCTTGAGCAGATAACAGGGACACCGCCCAAGTCCCCTGATGGGGGCCTGACAGGAACAGATGTGGGGGTCTTCCCTTTCCCACATCCCAGGACAGGATTCTTGACCTATGTTTCATTCAGATAGAAACGGTATTTATTACAAACAAACAAAAGACTCTCTTTAAGATCAGATGAAATTAGTTTCTACCTGAAATAATTGTACCAGTCCCTTTTAAAGAGATTAGCTTAAAAATAAACCCAAGAGGCAAGTATAATTCCTGCTTTATAGATGATTTGAACTTAA
Source organism: Myotis yumanensis (assembly GCF_028538775.1). Taxonomy (NCBI): domain Eukaryota; kingdom Metazoa; phylum Chordata; class Mammalia; order Chiroptera; family Vespertilionidae; genus Myotis; species Myotis yumanensis. Next base: position 3,274,667 of record NW_027223767.1, read on the forward strand.
AAGTTTTAAGTCTCCAGCCAATAAGCCTGGCATAGCCACTGAATTTCAAAATGGTTACAATTTTTCTGCTGGGGCAAACCCCATAGCTATTCACATGTAAATTTGACTATCAACTTCCTGGTGGTACTTGCCTTAGGGCGGGAAACTTTAAAAGAGCCATTTTAAATCGCCTTGGGAAACCAGCCTGTATTTCTTTGTCAAGTTCTTCTCCGCCACTTTTTAAGGCCAAAACAGTCTCGGGTTTTTATTCTGTATACAGCAAAAGGTCAGGTTCAGCTCAAAACTATGCGCACTCGTTTTTAAACTGGCCTTTTTCTTTTACACATGCACAGAAATCCCGGATGCATTTTAAAACTTTAACATTTAGCTTCTATGATCTAGCTGTGGCCACCTCCCCCTGGACCCGACGCCGCCAGGGGCCTCGCCGCTCCCGCCTCCCGTGAGCGATGCGCCGGCCCCGCCCCCCGCGCTCCACCGGCTCCACTCACTCGCCACAAGCCCGGGGCCAATGCCGGCCAACGCAGGCCGCCGCCACCGCCAGGCTCCGCGAACGAGCTTGTCCACCCCTGGCCCGAGCCTCCAGGGCCGCCCCCCGAAGGTGCGCCGCCGCTCATGGCGCCGAGCGCAGGCCCAAGCTGCGGGGCTCGGGCTGCCTGGGCTGCCACCGCCTCTCCCGGCCTCCGGCCTCTTCCAGGCCGAGCCGCTTGGGCTCCGGCTCCGGCCCAGCGCCCGCTGCCGACCGGGCCGGAGGCCGAGCCCTCAGGGCCGCGGCCGCAGCCGAGCCGCCCGGGCCTGTGGCGCGGCTGGGCTCCGGGGCAGCCACACGCCGCGCTCCTGCACACCTGCCCCCGGGTGCCCCGACTGTGCAGCAAGCTGCCTTGGTGCGCCAGCCTCAGCCTCCGCGCGCTGGCTTCAGCCTCCGCATCCAGGCGCATCTTTCCTCTCCTGCAGCCCGAGGCACAGTGATCCCCCGCTCACCTTCCCTGCCTGGGATGCGCTCAGGCAGGCGGGGACCCCTCCCCTGCCTTTACATTCACATACTTTCACCAGACATTCATTCAGAGTTTAAACAATCCATTCAATTCCTAACAACTTTCCAATTTCTGAGGGAGCTCTAAAGCCTCCCGCAATCTTCTTGAACTGATCAATCACAATACCCGAAGGACCAGTCTGAGTCCGTCCCACAACATCCATCCAGTAAGTCCACAGAAAACAAAAACACAGACAGACAAACAGGGCCCCAAAGAACAGCCTTCCAACTCTATGGAAGCAACTAGACGATGGCATTACGCCAAACCGTCTCAAATCCGCGAGAGGAATACACATCTCTCATGAGAGGAATACACATCTCTCCGAATTCGCGAGAGGAATACACATCTCTCATATCCTTGAGGAGAATACACATTCCTCGTGGGGAGCAGAACGTCTTCTAACTCTCCCCCGCCTGTGGTCGTTCACGGGCGCGTCCGCTCTAGACCCCTCAGGCAAAGATTCCAGAAGTGAGCTCATACAGGACAGAATACATAACATACAGACACTTACCGCGGCCACGCAGATTCTACGAATTGAGGATCCCTGCATGGTCCTGGGAACCCCGGGCGAGCCCCCAAATGTTATGCCCAGATTTCAAGATTCCCAAGAAACCACACCAGGGAGCCATCCAATCCGATGCAAAAGCATAAGAATCTGTATTTCAAGCTAGCTTGAGCTCTCCATCCACCAGACCCACCAACACCACGGCAAACCGAGTGGCCGAGAGAGCCAACCCCGCCCAGAGACTGGTTATATAGGGGGGGGTCGGAGTAAGGGGAGGAGAAAGGACTGTGCTCTGCCGATTGGCCAGGCGCAGGCCGGGTCCTGTTACACAGGATGTGGTCATATCTATGGCGCGCACTTCCCTTGATTGTCATTGGTTAGTTTAAAATCCCGGGCGTGGCCAGCAGAGGCCTGGGCTTCCGGGAAGAAGGCCACACGTGGCCCCAACATGGAGGATACAGGCAAGATGGAGGGCATAGCCCTAGCCCTTTCAACCGCCTCCCCTCCGTCATGTCCTGCTTCTCCGCGTGGAGTCAGCCTCTGGAACACTGGGTGCTTCCTGTGCAGCCGTGTCAGACACCTCCGTGTGGGTCCACATTCCACCCGTCTCCGGTTCTCCTCAAGCTAGGCCCCCCCTCCCCCCATGTGCAGAATGTCCCTGCCCCTCACTCAGCAAAGCCTGTTCTTCCTCTGCCTTTGCAGCTTGATGCAGGCACTTCTGATGCCGCCAAGGTTCCAGCCGCAGGATCTGCCTTGTGGCCTTGAACTCCTGAGCACCTCTCCTTCCAGGGCAATCTGTGCATGAGGTTTCACTAACCACCTGGCAGCATCAGCACCCCTTTTCTTTGCCTGAGGCATCTCCCACTTATTTGGGTGTTTAATTCACTGTGCATAGCAGCATGCCTTCGCCCTTGTTAAGACTGTAATTTAGTGGATCTTAAATTCTTTGTGTTACATTTTTATGTCATTCTCAACTTCTGTGTTGTGGTACACCCATAGCATTTCACTCAATAAATAGGTAGATATTAAAAATAGGTAGATAGCTCGGCTGGTATGGATCAATGGTTGAGAGTCGACCTATGAACCAGGAGGTCACAATTCAATTCCTGGTCAGGGCACATGCCCAGGTTTTAGGCTCGATCCCCAGTAGGGGACATGCAGGAGGCAGCCAATCAATTATTCTCTCTCATCATTGATGTTTCTATTTCTCTCTCCCTCTCCCTTCCTCTCTGAAATCAATAATTAAAAAAAATTATAAAAATCAAACAAACAAAAGAATAGGTAGGTAGATGAGTTTACAGAATTGGCTATCTTAGGAGTAATGGCTTTTTAACAGACATTAAAACTACCATTATTAATATTATAAAAGGATTTTTTGAAAGTCTGAGTAAGTTCAGCTCTTGCCATATCTTTGGGTGTAGTCATTATTTTGGCCCAAATAAATGAAGGCATATCATCAGAGGTTTAATTTAAAGCTCCAGGTATTAAATGTCAGTCTTGTTTATGTGCAAGAGATTGAAATAATCAAAACAGGTTTTAAGGACCAAAATTAGTGCTATTCTGAAATGGGTTTTTTATACTTTATTTTTCCAGTTGCTCTTTTCTTTGTGCTAGAACTGCATACAAAAAGGCTATTTGTGTATTAATATGCTATTTTTACTATACCCTTAATTGTGAAAGCTTAAGTTAGTGAAATTAATTAGTTACTTATTTTTATATTCATGTCACTGAGACAAACCAATGGCAGGATACAAATTACCTTGGAAGTTCTCATCCTATTATTAATTTTTTTGCAATCTTATCTAGGTAGCTCTGTTTTTAAAAGAAAACTGTTTGGTAAATGTTTAGTCATCCATTTATACAGAAACTCTTTCCCAAATACTCATTTCAGTCTTCCCTCGTTTGTCAGACCTAGACATTCATCTCTAGGAAATGGAGTAAGCCCAGGCCAGGCACAGCAAACTCAGGCAACGTCACCAGAACTTCATAGTTAACAGAAACTTGTGGGTTTGAGTTTACAGATGTGTCAGATAGAAGGAAAGGCAGGCATCACATTATACAAGAAAACTTAAATTCAAGTATAAAGTTTTCCTTAAAACCTCCCTACCTTGATGCAGATTGTCACAGTCTAGAATCATCCCATTACTCCTTTTAAATCATTTAAAATATCTTTATTAAATATTGGATGGGTACAGCATAATAAAATATGTGTAAGGTATAAGGACTATCAACCCGATGGAGTGCAACCTGGACACCACCTTCCAGGCTAAGGAAAAGGAAATGAACACTTTTGAACTTCCCGTCAGCCCTGCCATGTGCAGCACCTCCTGCCCCTTGCTCACCCTCCTCCGAGGTCACCACCATTCTGAACTTTGTGTGTTTTTCTTTACAGTTTCTCCATGTATTTTGTGCACCCAGACAATACAAATAGTATATCGATTAAATTGCATATTTAAAATTTATTTATTTAATCCTCACCTGAGGATATTTATATTATTGATTTTTAGAAAAAGAGGACAAGAGAGAGAAAGAGAGACCAATGTTGAGAGAAACCAATGTGAGAGAGTTTTGCCTCCCATACTAGCCCCAAGCGGGCATGAAATCCAAAATCTAGGTATGTACCCTGACCAGGAATCAAACCCATAGCCTTTTGGTGTCTGGGATGATGTTCCAACCAACTGAGCCACATGGCCAGGGCATATTTGCAACTTTGGAAATATAAAAACATTGTTGGAGTTTCTTAATTCAAAATGTTCCTGCTATTTATTCAAGTTATTACATACATCTGTAATTCATTGGTTTTTTTATTGCTATATAGTATTCTATTATGTAAATATCCCAAGTTTATCCATTTTCCTGATGATGTACATTGGTTTTTTCCAGTGTTTGCTATTATAAGAAGTGCTGCTGTTGTTACCAGAGATTGGACTTCAGTTCAGGAACCTCGGTACTTGAGTTCTGGCTAAGAAAGAATTCAGAGCCAAGACTCAAACTGTAAGAGGAGGTTTATTTAGACAATCACAGAGGCAGAATAAGTGAGCTGTAGAAGGGGCAGGAAACAAGTTACAGAGGCAAACGAAGGGCCCTTGGAGCTCACGGAGGAGAGAGGCAAGGAAACCAGTGGGGAAAGGCAGGGTGTGCTCCCTAGAGAGGGCCTTGCTGGTCCTCCATCCTAAGGGCTTTCAGGGGAAGTCCCAGGGGAGGATCTCAATAAATATTTGTCACTTTTCCAGGTGTGCCCTTTCAGGGTCATGGTCTCCACTGATGGGTTGGCACCAGGGCAGGGGGTCATTTGTCATTGTAACTGGTCCTAAGGTCAGTCGCTTGTCTGGTTTTTGCTGCTTTTCTGGGCCTGAAGCAGAAACACAACTGATGTTATCCCTAGAGGTTAACGCTTAGGGATTGGTCATACAAGGGCCCACATGGAGTTGCATGAAGCCACTTTTTGGCCTCTTGTTCCTCCTCCAAGGGGGAATGATTAGTGACATGCCACGGGAGGAACGGTCAGGGGAGGGTCCGAGCTGCATGTCCAGGGATATGCTGGGGAGGAAAGTCACTTGGGGGCAAGGTCCTTGTTTTCCAGTTTTGCCTTTGCTAGGCACGGCGGCCTTTCTGCCCTGGAGACCTTCTGTATCTGGCCCATCATCCTTGCTCTCCTCGTGCCTCTCTAACTGCCCACCACACTGCTGTGAACATCTTGTGCCGTGATGATGCACACGCCAAGGGCTAAATCCTGCTGCTCTCACGTTGTCGCTGCTACAGTTGACACTTCAGAGATGCCCTGCCCTCATCCCTGCTCTCCTACACACGGTGCCGGGAAATCGCAGGCAGTTCCAGTGGGATGGGAATATAATCCCCCTTCCCTGGTTTCCTCATGGAAGAAACCGTGTGACCTTAAGTCCCTTTTAGTATTTGGGAATTTTAGGTAGCATAAAATTACCGTAGATGTTTATAGAAAAATCGAGGATGGGCACTTGAGCCCTTGCTCCTGGAAAATCACTTCCTGTGGCTAAATGGGGGCTCGGAGTTGAGTGACTGCACCAAGAACGGAGGAGCAGGAGTGTCACCTGTGGAGTTTGAAAGCCCCTTTTTGAGTAATTGTTACAGACTTTGCCTTTCATCTCCATTCCCAGCATCTCCCCCACAAGCAGTCAATCCAGTGTTTTTAAATGCCCTTCTAACCTACCTTTTAGATGACATGCAGATGTAAGTGGGGCCCTACCGCATGAGTTTTTCTATAGGTATCTGTAATTAAAATGATACTGTACTTAAGTAAACAAATAAAAGGCTGGATGGCTAGAGCAGCAGATGAACTTAAAATTTGTTTAAAAACCTATTTATAGACTTCTAATAGTCAAGAAAGACAATCTAATTTTTCTTTCATACCCTGAGACATAAAAATGTATTGCTAATGTCACTGATTTGGTTGTTTTTCTTTGGAGTTTACTGGAATGACCTAGACTCCTGCCTTTCTAATATGATTACTTATTTCTTACATAGTTGAGGGCTCTAAAAATCAGCACCTTCTCTTTACTGTGCGCTCCTCTCTCTAACCAGTGTGGAAAGAAGAGACCCTCTGGCTGCGCTGGCCCGGGAGTACGGCGGCTCAAAGCGCAATGCTCTGCTGAAATGGTGCCAGAAGAAGACAGAAGGCTACGCGGTAAGGGGTGCCCACCTGCTTCCCAGCAGCCCTGGCACTAGCCGTCCAAGCCAGTGTGTGTTCTGTGTGTTCCTGTGCTTGTCTAGGCCAGTGTGCGTGGTGGTGCCATCCGTCAGGGCTGCCAGTGTTGCTGTTGTGCGCGGCCCAGAGGTTTCCAGACGGAGGCCGGTGGGTTGGGAGCCAATCTGCACTCCAGCCACCTTGCCGCGTCCTGTGAAGGGCTCCTCCTCTTTGCTCAGAGGAGAGGTAACCTCCCCAGCAGCACCCAGCAGGCCGCTTCCACCTAAGGCACAGCTTTCGCGGAATCATCTTCCCAAAAGGGACCCTTTTCCTAATTCCCATCGAGGTCCCACCTAGCTGAGCCCTCAGCATTTCTCTGCTACTTGAAGAGTTGTTTGCATTTAGTTTAGGAATTTCAGTTTACCAAGACAGTGTTTTCTGTGAAAGTTAGAGAAGGAAGTAATATCCGATGTAATGTAAGCTTTTTCATCAGGAACCGTCATACACAAAGATAAAGTGCATCAGCACAGTTTCATGAACAGCCTCACTCACATGCAGAAATCCAGCACCGCCCGTCCCCAGCCCCTCCCGACGCCGGCCATAGCTGTCCCCGGTTGTCTCTCTTGGAGCTTCTACAAAAGCGCACACCCCTATGTGCTAATTTAGTTTTGCCTGCATTTGAACTTTATAAAGTGAAATTTTAAACTGTAATATTGCACCTGCCATTTTGGGAGGATTTTGTATTTTAATGATCAGATGATCAAAATGAGATTTCTGTTCCACCATTGGTGGGGGTGTGCATGAATGCCGCCTTTGGGGAGGGAAATATGTGTCAGGAATCTCAAAAATGAGTATGCCCTTTAGCTCAGGAATTGTGTTTCAAGAAAGTAACTGTGAATGCCTATGAAGATAGAATTTTGAACAAGTTGATTATAGTTTTATTTATTTAAAGTTATTTTTAAAGAACTGGAAATAATACAGATTTCAAACAATAAGGGAATCAAGCTTAAAAATCTTTCTTTGTGCAAATACATTTAAAGGAACTAGAAAAAAGTGTGCCCATTATATTAAGTCAATAGTTAGATTCTAAAGCAATATAGTATGCTTCCAATTCAGTAAAAATAATTTATCCAAATGTTATATTAACATCAACAGCGATTATCACTGGATGAGTACTTAAATTTTATTCATGCTTTCCTGTGAATTTTTCATTTTCTGCAATGAACATGTAAGTTTTTAACAGAAAGAAATATTTTTTAATATATTTTATTGATTTTTTACAGAGAAGAAGGGAGAGGGATAGAGAGTTAGAAACATCCATGAGAGAGAAACATCGATCAGCTGCCTCCTGCACACTCCTTACTGGGGATGTGCCCTTAACCAAGGTACATGCCCTTGACCGGAATCGAACCTGGGACCCTTGGGTCTGCAGGCTGACGCTCTATCCACTGAGCCAAACCAGTCAGGGCAGAAAGAAATATTTTACTTGCAACTTTTTAAAGGAAAGAAGCCAGATATAAAAGGCTACATATTATATGGTTTCCTTTATATGAAATGTCCAGTGTGGGCAAAGTAGATTAGAGGCTGAGGGAGGGAGGCCAGGAAGTGACTGGGCACAGGGTTTCTTTAGGGGTGATATAAATGTTCTGGAATTAGTGATGTTGGTTGTATGACCTGTGACTGTACTAAATGCTACTGAATTGTACATTTTAAAAGGGTAAACTCACCTGGCTGGCATGGCTTGAACCAGGAGGTCACGGTTTGATTCCCGGTCATGACACATGCCCGGGTTGTGGGCTCAATCCCCAGTGTGGGGCGTGCAGGAGTCAGCCAATCAATGATTCTCTCTCATCGTTGTTGTTTCTATCTCTCTCCCTCTCCTTTCCTCTGTGAAACCAATAAAAATATATTTTTTAAAAATGGTTTCAAAATATATAAATAATAGGGTAAACTTTATGCTATGTGAAATATCTTAATAAACCTGTCATTAATTTTTTTATCGGGCAATTAAAAGAGCTTGTGTAGAGGGATCTGAGAGATGGATAAGGGTAGAGGGGGTGGAAACTGCTATTTAAATTATCTACACTAATAAAAGAGAAACATGGTAATTGGCGTATGACCGCTACCCTTCCCATTGGCTAATCACGGGCAATATGCAAATTAGCTGTCAGCAAAGATGGCGGTTAACCGCCAACCAAGATGGCGGCTAATTTGCATATTGCCAGCAGGATGGGGCAGCGCCATCGTGCCTGCCCCTCCGCCATCCAGGCCTGCTATCTGTGACCTGGATGGCGGGCGACCCAACCCAGGGCTGGCGGGGCGTGACCTCAGCTGTCCCCTACTGGCCAAGACCCCAACCGGCTCTCCCACCAGCAGACCGGGGCTGGCCTGGCGGCTTCGGCTTCCTCCCGCAGTCATGCCCCCGAGACCCGCTGCTGCCAGCAGACCGAGGCTGGGGAGGCAGAGGCCCCCAACCCGCTCCCCCCGGCAGACTAGGGCTGGGGAGGCGGCTGCTGCAATCGCCCGCACTCACGCCCCAACCCGCCTGATCACCCCCGACCTGCTCCCGCTGGCAGACCAGGACTGACGGGTAACCCTGGACCCGCATTCCCGCGGGCAGACCCGGGCTGGCGGGGCGGCTGCGGCGTCTGCCTGCAGTCATGCCTGCAGTCACGCCCCCAACCCACGAGAGCGGGGAGAGGGTGGGGGGAGGGGGCGATCGCCCTCACTCACACCCCCAACCCGCTGGCAGACCGGGGCTGGCGAGTTGCCCGGGACCCGAATTCCCCCGCGGGCAGACCCGGGCTGACGGAGTGGCTGCGGCGTCTGCCCGCAGTCATGCCCCCAACCCATGAGAGCGGGTTGGGGGCGTGAGTGCAGGCGATCACCCCAAAACCGCTCCCGCTGGCAGACCGGGGCTGGCGGATTGCCCTGGACCCGCATTCCCCTGTGTGCGCCTGCCCGTGGGATCGCAGCCGCGATCACAAGCAGGAAAGGGCGGCCTGCAGCCAGCCCCTGTGTGCGCCTGCCCGTGGGATCGCAGCCGCAATCACGGAGCAGGAAAGGGCAGCCTGCAGCCAGCCCCTGTGTGCGCCTGCCCGTGGGATGCAGCAGCGATCACGGAGCAGGAAAGGGCGGTCTGCAGCCAGCCCCCCTGTGTGCCTTTCCCTAGGTAGCCCTGGGGATCCCACAGTAGGGAAGGGCGCCCCACCCTGGCCACAGCTCAGGGGAGAGTACAACATGCAGTGGAGGCCAGGAGCCTGAGTGATCAACAGAGAGGGGCGCCTGCTTGAAGCCTTCAGGGTGTGGCTGGTGGTAGGCCTCCAGCAGACGCACACACACACACATACACACACACACACACACACAGACACACAGCGCCTACTCTGAGCTTCCAATGTGGTTGGGAGCAGACCACCAGTGGACACACACACCCGGCAACTGCTCGGAGCCTATGTGGCGGGGCTGGGGGCAGGCCCCCAGCAGACACACACACATACACACGGGGACGGCTGCACCAAGCCTCTGCTGCCAGACTGTGGCCATCAGTAGGACATCCACTGAGGGCTCCCAGACCGAGGGGCAGGCTTGGCTGAGGGAACCCCATCCCCCGTGCACGAATTTCGTGCACCGGGCTTCTAGTATCTAATAAAAGAGAAACATGGTAATTAGCTGTACATCCGCTACCCTTCCCATTGGCTAATCAGGGCGATATGCAAATTAACTGCCAGCCAAGATGGCGGCCGGCAGCCATGCACTGAAGTGAACAGGGAGGCTTGCTTGATCCAGTGACAGCGGACTCCAACGTTCCCTGCCTGACTTGCCTGCCTCTCAGCTGCAACTCTAAGCAACTATGTTGCAAATATAGAAGCTAAACAAAACCCCAGAAACCTGCTTTAGTCAGCCCGGCTTCAGCCAGCCGGACTGCAACATTGTATCAAATACAGAAGGTAAACAAAGGCCAGAAACCTGCTTTCAGCAGCTGAGGCCTCAGAGCTAAAGCTGGCCCAGAATAAAAAAAAAAAGAAAAGAAAAAAAGGAGCGGTTGGGAGCTTTAGTCACCCGCCAGCCTGAAAACGGCCCTCAGCCCCTCACCCAGACTGGCCAGGTACCCCAGTGGGGACCACCACCCTGATCCAGGACACCCTTCAGGGCAAACCAGCCTGCCCCCACCTGTGCACGAGGCCTCTATTCTATATAGTAAAAGGGTAATATGCCTCCCAGCACCGGGATCAGTGTGACGGGGGGCAGCGCCCAAACCCCCTGATCGCCCTGTGGCTCTGTGTGTGACAGGGGGCGGGGCCACAACCTCCCTATCCACCCTGCTCTGTTCATGACAGGGGAAGGCGCCCCAACCCCCTGATCAGCCCTGCTCTGTGCCTGATAGGGGGGACCTCCCCAACCCCCTGATCAGCCCTGCTCTGTGCCTGATAGGGGGGAGCTCCCCAGCCCTCTGATCGCCCTGCAGCTCTGTGTGTGACAGGGTGCAGTGTCCTAACCCCCTGATCGGCCCTGCTGTGTGTGTGACAGGGTGCAGTGCCCCAACCCCCTGATTGGCCCTGCTCTGTGGGTGATAGAGGGCGGCTCCCCATCCCCCCCTCCCCCCACGGGCCCTGCTCTGTGTGTGACGGGGTAGAGCCATAACCTCCCATCGGCCCTGCCCTGAGTGTGACAGTGGTGGCGCCCCAACCCCCTGATCGGCCCTGCTCTGTGGGTGATAGAGGGCGGTGCCCCAACCCCCTGATCCGCCCTGCTCTGTGTGTGATAGGGGGCAGTGCCCCAACTCCCCTATCGGCCCTACTCTGTGCGTGACAGGGGGGAGCTCCTCAACCCCCTGATCCGCCCTGCTCTGTGTGTGACAGGGGGTGGTGCCCCAACTCCCCTATTGGCCCTACTCTGTGAGTGACAAGAGGGAGCTCCTCAACCCCCTGATCACCCTGCTCTGTGCGTGACAGGGGGGAGCTCCTCAACCCCCTGATCAGCCCTGCTCTGTGTGTGACAGGGTACGGGGCCCCAACCCCCCTGATGGGCCCTGCTCTGTGCATGACAGGGGGCAACGCCCCAACCCCCTGATTGGCCCTGCTCTGTGCGTGACGGGGTGGCGCTGCAACTTCCCTATCCACCCTGCCTTGAGTGTGACAGGGGGCGGTGCCCCAACCCCCCAATCCACCCTACCCTGAGCGTGACTAGGGGTGGCATCGCAACCTCCCGATCCGCCCTGCTCTGTGCATGACAGGGGGGCAGCGCCCCAACTCCCCAATCGGCCCTGCTCTGAGCCTGACCAGGGGCTGCACCTAGGGATTGGGCCTGCCCTCTGCCACCTGGGAGCAGGCCTAAGCCAGCAGGTCATTATCTCCTGAGGGGTCCCAGACTGCGAGAGGGCACAGGATGGGCTGAGGGACCCCCCCCCCCCAGTGCACAAATTTTTGTGCACCGGGCCTCTAGTTTAAATTATAAATCTCATCAAACTGTAACTTTAGACATACCTGTGTATTACTTTGTATAATAAAAAAGAATTGAAGTAAAACAAAATGAGAGAGATGCAGATATTATATGTTGGTTTTTATTTGGTAGGTGGGATCCATAGGTATTCACTTCATTGTTATGATTCAGAGCCCAAATATATTCTTTGTATCAAATGTTATATAATGACATATAATTTGGGGGCAAAAGTCTGAAGGAAATGGCCATAAAATTGTATTATAATCAACTAGAAGTCTGATGCATGAAATTTTGTGCACTGGGGGGCGGGGGTGGGGCCCTCAGCCCGGCCTGCACCCCTCAGCCAGGACCCCTCAGGGATGTCCAACTGCCAGGACCCCTCACTCCTTACCACCCACTTGCAGTGGAGGCAGGAGAGGCTCCCAGAACTGCCGCTGGGCTCGCCAGCCATGAGCCCAGCTTCTGGCTGAGCAGCGCTCCCCATGTGGGAGCGCACTGACCACCAGGGGGCAGCTCCTGCGTTGAGCATCTGCCCCCTAGTGGTCAGTGTGCATCATAGTGTGACCGGTCGTTCTGCAGTTCGGTCGAGGCAGTACTAAGGATGTCTGACTGCCATCTTAGGCCCGCCTAAGCCATCAGTTGGACATCCTCTGAGGGCTCCTGGACTATGAGAGGGCACAGGCTGGGCTTAGGGGACCCCCCCCCCGCTAATACAGGATAATTAAACCAGATCTTTCTGAGGAAACTTTGAAAGTGGAAGAACAAGGCACCTTAAGGCATCACAGTGTGCAGAACGGGCGTGGGAGCCTGCGGGGTAGGCCCGTCCACCTCTCTGCCGGCCACTTCACAGCCATATGGCAAGTCAATTTTTATAACAACATCTTTTTAATTAAAATATAAACATAAACGACTGATAAAACTTTTTCAGAAAAAGTGACACTTTCCCAAATAATGTCCTTACCCTGATTTGCATATACTGTAACTCAGAATTTTTTCACTTTGGCCTGGCCCATCTTTTTAAAGCCTATAAAAATGAACGTTTTATATCATCGGAGCTCTGCCATTTGAGGTAATGAAATAGAGGAATGTGGGTGTGGTCCTGGTACACTGGATTTAAGTCCTGCAACCACACATTTCATAAATGAGCTTGATTGGAGCACAGTCACCTGGTCGCTCACTCATTGCCTGTAGCTGCTTTTATATTGCAACTGTACGGGAGTGTAAAACTATAACCTTTAAAACCAAAACTCTCCTCTACCTGGGCCTGTACAGAGTTGGCTGGCCCCTCCCTTAGATAAATATGTACACGTATCTCCTGTTTTTCACATCACATTTGGTCCTTGCGTCTCTGATTGTAAGAAGCAAGTGTTCAGATAGCAAGAGACTTAAAAATTTATCTAAATCCGTTCCGTTTCTGTTGTAAGAAATGGTCTAGGAGGGGATAGCACTCACAAAGGCATAAGTAAGTTATCTTTGAACCTGCTTTTAGCCAATTAGCTAGGAGCTACATATTCTTCCCTGTTAGAGAAAAAAGCAGCCTTTGTATTCTTCAAAGCAAATCTTATTTTGCATCTGGAAAGAGCACCCATGTAGCTGGCCAAGTTCTGTTTTTCTGTCTCCGCGTTCCCACAGGCGAGCACTCGCACATGCGCGTCCAATGGCAAGCGGCCTGCACAGTGCAGGCCATTTGGGGCTCTAGTTGTTTTCTTTCTGGAGACAGGTCCCTTGAGAATTACATGCACAATTCAAAGAATGTAAAATGCTTTGTTTTATTTATTGTCATGAAAGTGGTTCTCTTTCTGACCTCATCATAAAGAGAGATTCTCAGTAAACGTGAATGTCATTATTGGCCTCACTCTGCTGAGGCCCTTTTTCACCCACTGTCTCAGCTTCTGCAGCTGCTTATGACACACAGTGATTTGTGTAGACATTTTATTTTTTTTAAATATTTTTATTGATTTCAGAGAGGAAGGGAGCGGGAGAGAGAGATAGAAACATCAATGATGAGAGAGAATCATTGATTGGCTTCCTCCTGCAGGCCCCACACTGGGGATCCAGCCCACAACCCAGGCATGTGCCCTGACCAGGAATCAAACCGTGACCTCCTGGCTCATAAGTCAACGCTCAACCACTGAGCCACGCCGGCCAGGCTGTGTAGACATTTTAAATGGCACTAGGTATTGTCGTATGTTCCAAGGCAAGTAGAGTTTATTTGGAAAGTGAAGATGAAAGGCTTTATTTCGCAAGCTGTGGTGGACGTACAATCAGCTCTTGGCAATCCATAAATCCACTCAGCTGTATCTCCGAGCCCCATGCTTATGAGCCCCTTTCCCATTCTCCATTGTATGTGTGTGTCTGAAGCTGTGAGGAATAATAAAGGGTGTGGAAATACCAGTGACATTGTTACACAGCAGACGGGGTGGGATTCTCCCACCTTCCTCTGTGGTACATGGACAGAGGAGCACGGGCGTGCACAGCCTGAGCTGACCAGTCCGCCTCTTCCCAAGAGTTTGGAAGGAGAACTGGGAGCATGTGAGACTCAAAGGCTAACACGGGCCAAATAAACAAGGTTTAAGTTTATGGGCCGCAAAAAACCAAAAGCTTCAATTTTCACAGAAATGTAGGTTTATTTCAATAGAGACCTGCTGAATACAAAGGGCTGGAATAAATGAGTCATCATTAACATAAAATAATAGAACATTTTAATAAAAATTAATATTTTTTTGAACATTAACTTACGAGACACTGAATAACTGCACAAATTATTAAGTGTAACACAAATAAACCTATTTTTCTTGTTCTCTGAAAATGAAATATTTCCTGTTGCACACACCAAACAAGTCAGTCCAAGGCTAATGACGTGGCCATCGGCTGCTAAAATATTTGCTGCTAGTATTAGTGGAGAGAAATGGTGCACCTGTGCATAAGGTGTGTAAGGGGAATGAATGCAACACGATTATAGTAATCAGTCATTAGCGAACGTTGTAGTTCGTTTTTTAATAACTAGAGGCCTGGTGCACGAAATTTGTGCATGGGTAGGGTCCCTAGGACTGGCCGGCAATCAGGGCCAATCAGGGCCTTCCAGCTGCTGGCCAGGGCCTTCCTTCATTCCGCGCTGCCCCCTGGTGGTCAGCGCACATCATAGCAAGTGATAAAACTCTTGGTCAAACTCCCAAGGTGACAATTTGCATATTAGGCTTTTTTATATATAGATTATGTATAACTGGATATTGTAAAAATTAAGTTATGAAATTTTTATTAAAATGTTTCTTACATACCATTATGTTGGCCATGGGCCACGAGTTTGACATGCTTGGTCTAGAACACAGGACTCAGAGGCCGTTGGCAGCTTGTTTCTCTGCAGGAGAGTGAGTGACAGGCCTGAGATGGCTGTCCTCACAGAGGCTGTTTTCAGCGTCGGCCTTGATTGGCATCTGCTAACTTGGGTTTTAGGACGGTTTCCACCACTCCCAGCATGATGAGAGTGGCACACTGGGCTTGACTGGGTGGCACAGTGCGTGGTTTACGCAGAGCACCAGTCTCACCAGAGACAGTCTCTCCAGCTGGGCTGCCCTTGGGCTGGTGCTGGGATGTCCCTTTATGCCTCTGTCTCTCGCTGTCTTTGATCCTGTGTCCCATGTCCTATTCTTTCCTTTCTTGTTTTGGTTCCTCCAGCATCTTCCTGAGAAAGGACTCATGGAAGATAAAAGTTTATGACTTTGCATCTTTATTTACCCTGACACTTGATGGACTCATTGGATAAAATGTGTTAGGCCATAAAGTACTTTCCTTTATAATTTTGTAGGCATTGCCCCATTGCCTTTTAGTTTCCAGTGTGGCCGCAACAACAGAATCATCCCAGTCCTTTGTGTGTTATGTGTTGTCTCCAGGGGCTTGCAGGCGACCCTGGCTGGTCCACATTCTAAAACTCCAGGGGGGTGTGCCTCACCCGCCAGGCCCTCGCTGCACCTCCTCAATAAGATAACTCATGACTTAGTTTTCTTAAATGATTTTGTTGGTGATTTCTACTGTTTTCTTTCCGGAACTCCTCCTAGCCTGGTCCTCTAATTATATCTCTCTTCAACTTTTTTCCATTTCTTTGTTTTGCAGTTTTGTTTGAGACACTTCCTTAACTTCATCTTCCCAAATCTATTAAATGTTTTATTTCTGCCTCCACTGCCAAGCCACTCTCCCATCCTCTGGAGTGATGGGCCCAGAGTTCGCTGCAGTGCTCGGTCCCCCAGGACAGCATGAGGGCTATTTAAGCAATCACAGCCTGGGAGCATCTGCAGGATGTTTTTGCTGTTCTCTTATTCATGAAATGTTCATCTGGGAAAAGACGTTATCTAGCCACAGACGCTTATGACTTCAGAGACTGAATCCCATCTTTCTGGGAAGTGGGAGGTGAAGATTGTCTGTCCAGCATAAATTAAACTTGGTCTTGGAACTAAATTCTGTAGAACAAATTATTTAGTTTTCATGTGTTGTAACTGGACAAACAATGGGTCCGTACTGCCTGTCACTACTCGAGCCAATTAAGCAGAGACAGGGTTGAATCATATATGAGCATTTATTCCAATATTGCTGGCAGTATGGGAGAGCAGCAGGTTAGCCACAGAAATCTGCTCTGCAGCCCTCCATTAGCCAGCTGCTTATATGGCAAAGGGCAGTGTACAGATATGCAAAAAGACTAGGGGTCTTCACAGGGCTTAGTGATGTGCAAGGGCTGGGGTCACAGGGGAAACAGCCAAAGGGAGTGCCAGGTGGGCAGTGAACAGGTGAGCAGGCTGGAGGTCTGCAAAGGCCTGCAGGTGTGCAAAACCGACTAGGGACCTTCATAGGCCTGGCGACTCTGGCTTCTGCAGCTCAGTTGTTCATCTTTGCATGATGACAGGCAGCTCCAAATGGGGGGAAGGCTCCAGGGCAGCTGCAGCCAGGGTAGAACGTGCCTTTTTTAATCAGAATAAACCAATCCTGGCTAACAGAGCATGGCTCATATTTCTTACAGTTCTAGCTGGTTCCCCAGCATTCTGTTTCTGGCCCCTTGCGGTATTATTTTCATAGTAAGCACATCCAAAAATATGGAAGTGCTGTTTCCCTTAAAACAGATTCTCCCTTACTAAAAATAATCCAGTTGGAATGCTGGAGCATCAGAGCGTGGAAAAGAACCACGCAGTTCTCTGAACTCTGTGGATCCTCCTAGGAATGTGTAGGGAGTGAGCAGCCATCATGTTGTGGGTGGGGTGTCTAACGTACAAGGTGGGAGACCTCTTTGAGGGCAGTTTGGTAGAATCCAGCGTAACTCATCCCACGTGTGTGCGGAGTAGTTACAGAAGACTGGAAACAGCATAAGCAGCCCGTTGTATCCATTCTATGAAGACCTTTACGTGACCATTAGAAGAGAACAAAGCAGCTAATGGTGGTGAAAAATGAGCTAGTATTTCTTGACTATTCACCATATGACAGGTGCTACTCCAAATGCTTCCCATGTGACTTGTGCGTGTAATGTGCACTGCAGTCCTGGGAGGGGCCTGCTCCATGCCCACTGTAAGGGCGAGGAAACCAGCGTGAAGAGGGTACGTAAACGATCACACTGATGCAACTAGTAAGTGATCGCCAGGGTCTGTCTGTCTGGTTTCATAATCCATCTCTTAGTCTCTGAGCTTCACTCGTTCTGTGTGTTGCGAAGGCCCTATCTCTTTAGATCTTCGTAAGTGGAGCAGAAAGCAGGATGCGTGCTACCATTTGCATAAAAAGAGGAAGGAAGTGTGTGTGTGTGTGTGTGTGTGTGTGTGTGTGTTCGCACAGAGTGGTGCTGTCCAATATGGTGGCCCCTAGCCACATGTGGCTCCTACACGTATAAGGTGGCTAACTGAAGTTTAAATTTTACTTAATTTAAGCTAATTTTAATAGCCATGTGTGGCTAGTGGCTATTGTATCAGACGATGCAGGGTAAGGCTTATATGGAAGAGTGCAAAAGATCATTTTATCTTGTGGTTTTCAAACTCTAGCAAAAGCTCTGCAGACACTGTGGTTGGAAGACAGGTTCCACGCTGCTCATTTCAAAACCACTCCTATATGCAGCGGTTTCATTAGATGAGGAAACTGAAAGCCAGAGAGTGGGGTCCTGCCTGAAGTCGCAGTCACAGCTGCTGCAGGGGCAGGCGGAGGGCCTGGGAGGGGGCGCTAGGCAACTCCCCTCTTTTCCTCCCCAGAGGGATTTGCATCTCAGCTGCCAAGGCTGTATTCAATCAGATGATCAGCTCAAAGGCAACAAAAAACAGACTCTGCAGTGTTTTCAGGCCTCCACGTTCCAGACTCAGGCTTGTCTTGCCCCACCTGCTCCACTGTGTGTGGTGAGCCCGCGCCAGGGACCAGGCTGCGTGACGGTGTCTGCCCCTGGGCACCGCGCAGAGGCCTGGAGGAGGCTTGCGGCTGTGGTTACCCACTAAGCCATGATTGGCTCCACCTTCAGCCTGGAGAGCTGACCTGGGAGTTTCCTTCCTGTTTCCTTGGGTGACTGGTGACAGAGATAGCTCATCTCAGCTGGGAGAAGGTGGGTTTAGGGTGCTAATGGATTACTGAGCCTAGAAAGTGGGTGATGGGATAATTCTAGGATGAGTGGAACCAGCATATCTGCATGACCTTTTTTAGAAAAAGTCAGGCAAGATGAGAGTCATGGGACCATGACCTTTTTTAGAAAAAGTAAGGCAAGATAACAAGTGAAAGTAGTGAAAATGAGGTCATCAACTCAACAGAAAGGCTGTGGAGGAAAGCAGGCGGAGACAATTGCAGAAGAGTGTTTCTCCAGAATCTGGGGCGCGGCCTAGGTCTGACCTGGGGCCAGGCCGTGGCAGAGTCTTGGGAGCCAGGCCGAGGGGCGCAGAGGCTGCTCGGCAGCTGTGGAGGGCCCGCATTCCCAGGCTGAGCATTCATCCTCTGTGGGCGGAGCGAGGGCGCTGGCGTGGGCGTGGACCTAACTGGATGGTTTAGAAGGCGTTGGGCTGGGGCAGTTGCAGTGAAACCAGACCAGGGAGGAAACGTTGGGGGACTCCAGTGTTTGTGATGAGAAGGAGGAAGCGGGAAAGATACAGCTGCAGCCACTCTTCTGATGGCAGCGCCCTGTGGGTTCTGCCTCCAGGGAGGGGTTGTGCTGCGTCCGCCTGCAGGTCCTGAGCCAGAGCAGCCGTTGTCATTAGAGAGCTCCATCAACAGAGGCTGTTCTGCCCTTCCCTCGGACTCACGCCTGGTCCTCACCACGGTGTAAGCGGGGCTGGGCCCACTCTTTTTCAGGCCTCAACCCTTAATTCCTTCAACAGGGATCAAATGAGGAAGAATCATTTTTTTAAAGTAAATTATTCTAAATTAATCTCTAAATTTAATGCAATTCCAATGAAAACCCCAACAAGATGTCTTTATTCTTGAACTTAAAACAAGTGAAAATTCACCTGGAAAGACAAACCAGTAAGCACAGCCAAGGTAGTTCTGAGAAAGAGTAACAGTGAGGGTGAGTGCCCTCGGGCAGCCGTGGAGCTGCAGTGGAAAGCTGCCGCCGCCCCCTCCCCCTTCTGCTCTCCCACCTTCGGGTTCCGGGATGGAGAGCACTAGCCGTGCCTTAGGCCTGAGCGGGGCCTGTAGCTCGTGTGTAAGAGGAGAACAGTTATTTCATTAATTAGATTGAGTAGGGCCACATTTTAAAAATTCTTAATAAATAATCAGAAGTTTCTAGACTTGATGAAATAACTGATTAAAGCGATAATATGAGTAGGGTCAGAAGAGGAAAGGAATTTCAAAGCAATTCCAAAGTAATTTGCTTGAGGAACAAGAGGTTTCCGTTCTCCCTTTGCAGCCGATGAACAAGTTAAGGGAAGTGCAAGGGAAGTAACCTCAACTCAGAAGTTAACTGTAGCTGATTGAGAAACTACCCCACAATGCAGTGGTGTGGAGTGACCGAGGCGCCTCTTTCGCTCACAAATCCGCAGCTGAGGCCTGACTCCCCTCTGCCCGGCCCTTGCCCTGCCTGGGGCCTCTCACGGCTCGAAGCTGGACAGTGGGGGCTGACCAGGCTCTTTTCAGCAAGCCCTGCCCTTGGCTGGCGGACATCCACATACGAAGCCCAGGCTCCCCGAGAGGGGGTTTCAGGAGTGTGGTCATTCCTATTACCTCACCCTGGGAGTCTCCAACTTACTTCTCTGCCTTCAAGCGATCGTTCGGGCCAGCTTGGGTCCCAGAGGAGCTGGGAGATTTCAGAGAACCCAGCACCTCTGACCTATCAGAGGGGAATGTGAGGTCTTGGCCTGCCTTTCCAGCACATTCTTAATTGCAGCTTCCTTCCCTCATCTGTTGTCAAGTCTTTACTCTTCTTCCTCAGACATATTTTTGGGAAAAAGAAAACCAAGAGGGCACTACCCCAGGGTCTGTCCCAACATAGAAACATACAATTATTAAGATTCTTATTAATTACAGGACAATAAATGACATCATTAATATTTTAGTAAGTATTACTTTTCCTAATTAAAAGTAATACATGGTCATTGTAGAACAATTGGAAAATATACACAAAAAGAAGATGAAGAAATAAGCTTAAATGTCATCTCATTTGCATAGGTTCCTGATTCTTATGGAGGCTGTTTCCACCCAGTGTTGGTGTTTCCAGGCAACAAAGGCAAATCAGATGAGCCTTGTAGCAGCAGATGCTGTGGGCGGTTGGGTTTGCTTTGCTTCTGTCCAGGGCGCTAGCTAAGAGGGCTGCCTCTGCACTCACCCTCCGGGCTCTGTCCCAGTCTCAGCCTTCCTGAGGGAAGGATCTTGGGTGGTCAGGTTCAGGGTCGGCTTCCCAGCGCCCTTCAGCTGGCCTTGGCCCAAGGAGGGCGGCATTCTGTCTCACGCAGTTCCTCCTAAGCACTCCGAGAGACGAGAGACGGAGCCTGTTCGGAGATGCTTGGAATGGTACCTTTTTTTTTACATACGAGACTTCCTTTTCCCAGAACTTGCTCTCACTCAGAAATATCTCGGAAGTATTTATATCCTACGAAAGTTAAAGATAATTTTCAGTGAGTAACTACCATCTCCTTTGGGAAAAGAATCAGCAAGTTTCTTTTCCTCCTCCCTGTGCTTTTTCCTCCCAGGAACCCTTAGAGCCACAGCTCCATAGCAGTAGCGTTCTTTGTAACAGTCCCGTTCAGTCCCTAAGATGATCAGGGTCTGCCTGTCTTTCTTTTTTGCTTCCCTCCTCCCTTCTTTCCTCTCTTTCCCCCTCTTTTCTTCCCTCTCTTTTTTCCTTCCTTTCTCCTCTCTCTCCCCCTCCCTCCCCGCTCCCTGGTTGAGGGGTGGCGGCAGTGTGCCGCTCACTGGGTTTTCAGGAGGTGAGTGAGCCCGCATCGCTAGTGTCAGGGTTAGAGACAGGACTGTCCCTACCCAGCACCCTCCTCATCAAGGAGGACAGCGATCCACTGGGTTTGATTCAGGAAGCTAATTGAAGACACATCCTTGTCGAGTGCTTTGTTGGCTGTTGTCCGTTTTCCTCTGTTATTCTTTTGATGAACCCTGCGATTCAGCTGCGTGGGAACTGGGAAAAGGAGGGGATCGTATGAAGCCCTTGGGTGTTCGTGTTATTCTCCTTCCTTTGTCCTGAGTCAGGCTGCATCGTGAGCGTTGAGGACTGTTGCCCAAAGCTCAGCAAGACTCACAGCCCCGCTCTCCACATGTGCGTTCCTTCCTGCCCTGGTTTCCTTCGTCTCCCTGGTCAATACTGGATCTCAGCCCACATCTCTGGGCCGCACCCGCCTGGATGGGTTCAGTGCAGGGAAACTAGTCACCCAGCGCTCGCTGATGGACTGCTCTGCGCTGCCGCACGTCCCTGGACTGTCCGCATGGCCCGTCCACAGGGCCCCTGGGAAACGCCGGCCCAGGACGCCAGCGCCCTTGGTCCTTGCTGCCCCTTCCCCCTGCTCAGTGCTGCTCTCCCTGCACCCCTGGGTGTGCGGATAAGAGTCCAGAATACCACTCAGGTCATGGCAAGACAGGTCCACAGTGACCAGTAGTTCAGATGATGTGCAGGGAGAGAAAGATCTGGTAAAGCATGAATCATCTCTCCTCCCTGAGCCTTACAGAACTGTGCTCCGCTCGCTGCTCATTCACCACAGCGAGCCTTAGTGCTCCCCAGCGTGCCCTCCGCGAGCGCCGGACAGTGCGGTGCCCTGCAGGCTGGCCTTCACCACCCACCGCGTTTGAGGCGCCGCAGGCGCACACACATTTGCATTGTCCAGCCAGCTGTGTTGACTTGGGGATTATTGATTGAACACTTGTGTCCAGCTAGAATTTTAGAGATTTTCAAGTCTCTCTGCTTCAGGAAACTCGAGATAGGGTTGCTGCGCTCAGAAGTGAGAGGGGAGAGGTGGTGGGTTGGTTGGCATGTTGGTGTCATTGTTGGTGGTATTGCAGGTATCTCCCATTGCCCCAGAAGTAGGAGGGGAGAGTCCCCATTCGATGGCATAATGTTCCTGGAATGAATGTAGTATCACAGTCATGGCTGCTCTCCCTCTGCCAGCGTGGGAGCAGTCCGCAGGCCTCCTGTGGCGAATGTAGGAGGGGCCTTTCCTGGCCGGGGCTGGCTCACGACCTGAGTGGGTCTCGTGTTCCTTTCTTCGAGGGACAGGCCCGGTCTCTCCCGTGTGCAGCCCTGCCGGCCTTGCTGCGGGGCGTGGGGCTGGGCGCGGTGCGCCGTGTCCTCGGCAGGAGTGGGGCTGTGGGCTCCTGAGGCTGGAAGTCATTTTGGTTGATTTTCAACCCTGGCTTTGATCTCACCCAATTTTATATCCTAGCGAATAATTTCAAACTATTACACTTATAGGTCAAAAACTGTTCTTAAATGGCAGTTAACGAAAATACTGGGGACTCCTCGGGTCCATTTGGCCTCTCAGAATGCTTCTGAAAATTGTGCAGATAAAGAAAAATGAGGGGGTGGGGTCATCTGTGATAATGTCAACAATAAAAAAAATAGAGTTCTAACCGGTTTGGCTCAGTGGATAGAGTGTCTGCCTGCGGACTCAAAGGTCCCAGGTTCGATTCCGGTCAAGGGCATGTACCTTGGTTGCAGGCACATACTCAGTAGGGAGTGTGCAGGAGGCAGCTGATCGATGTTTCTCTCTCATCGATGTTTCTAACTCTCTATCCCTCTCCCTTCCTCTCTGTAAAAAATCAATAAAATATATTTTTTAAAAATAATAAAAAAGAAAAATGGTGTTTCGTAGCATGCATGGTACAGGAGGTGTGTGTATAAAGTGTTTCCATGTTTATCAGGCATTAGAAGCTTCTGGTATAAATTGTGAAGAAATGGAGACGAGGGGGAGGCAGAGAGAGAGAAGAAGGAGGCACAACAAACAGGAATGTGCTTTGCAGTTTGACGGACTGGGTTCCATCCTGACTCACACCAGCCATAGGGCTTCAGCTTCCTCATCCACAGGCAGGCACGGCCCACAGAGAGCGGGGTCCTGAGGTTGGAGGTTGGAGGTTGGAGGAGAGGCAGGGACAGGCACGGCCCACAGAGAGCGGGGTCCTGAGGTTGGAGGTTGGAGGAGAGGCAGGACAGGCAGGGCCCACAGTGAGTGGTGGCCCTAAGGTTGGAGGAGGGGCAGGACAGGCACATCACGGACGCTCAGCCATGTCTCTGCTTTCACCAGCACCGTTGAAGGGACTTCATCTTGACCATGGAGCATTTGGCTTTCTGTTTAACATGGGGCCTTTCCACCCGGCCGGCATGGCCCAGTGGTTGAGTGTTGACCTATGAACCAGGAGGTCATGGTTCGATTCCCGGTTGCGGGCTCGATGCCCAGTATGGGGTGTGCAGGAGGCAGCCGATCAGTATTCTCTCTCATCATTGATGTTTCTATCTCTCTCTCCCTTCCTCTCTGAAATCAATAAAAATAAAGTAAATAAAGAAATGGAGTGGGGCCTCTGTTGGAAAGGGCAGCACCGCGCCCACACTCCTCAGGAGGTTGCTGTCGGTGTAGTGCCCGCCTGGTTATGCAGGTGCCTCGGCCTCTGCCATGAGCAGTAGCCACAAACAGGTGTCACCAGGAATAACGCCTGGCTTGCCTCCCCCAGCCACAGCACCGTAGGTTAGAGGGGTGTGGGAATGGGTCTCAGAACACCTCTGTAGGGAAAGAAAGGAAGGAAGGGGTTCGGCCTTGGAGAGCTGTGTCGCCGACTTCCTGCGGCCGCCTGGCCCTGCTCCTCGCGCCCCCCGGGCCTGATGCCCACACACCTGTTTCAATGCTGAGACTCTGAGGGAAGGGGTAGGTTTTAGCCCCCACCTGTTCCTCTGCTTTTTGTAACAGACAGAACTCTTTGAAAACTTAAATCAAAGTGTTTCCTGCTTTTAAAGCAGCATCCAGGCCTCAGGGAGCAATTGGACCCAGGAAGACTTTTGAAGCCCCCAACTCCAGTGACCAGCTTCCCAGGGTCCAGCCATGCCATTCACTCTGAACAGGGAGCCGGCCCCCCAGGCACTCAGACGCCACGGAGTACAGAGCGCAGCGCCTCTCACCGCTCGGCTGTGCTTGCGTCATGAAACCAGAGCGCCAGCGCTGTGGTGTGAGGCGCTTCTGCTGGAGCCTCCTGGCTGAGTGCAGCTGAGCGCAGCCAGAGGCAGGCATGTTCCTGAAAGCGCGGCTCTGGGCGTCCGGGCGCGGCCCTCCTGGCTCTGGCTGGAAGCAGGGAGGTTTGGTGGAGGAGACCGCGTGGAGAGCCGTGTGCACTGGGCAGCCACCTCCTCTGGCCACAGCTTCTTTCCTGTGAAATGAGGCCTTGGACTTGCCTTGCCATTCATGGCCAGGAAGCTTAAGCTGAAATGGGAAATTCCAGATGAAAAGCTCAAACAAGACTATAGGCCATTTGCTTCCAAAACCCTCAGGAAACCTGAGAAGAAACATATTAAACCATATGTTTATTACACATTTCCATCTTTTATATATATATATATATATATACTAGAGGCCCAGTGCACGAAATTTGTGCACTGGGGGGTCCCTCAGCCCGACAAGCGCCCTCTCGCAGTCTGGGAGCCCTCGCTCCTTACCGCCTGCCTGCTCCTTACTGCTCGGCTCGCTGCTCCTTACCACTGAGCTCACTGATCCTTAGCGGAGGCGGGAGAGGCTCCTGCCACCGTCACTGCGCTCGTCAGCCTTGAGCCTGGCTTCTAGCTGAGTGGCGCTCCCCCTATGGGAGTCCATTGACCACCAAGGGCAGCTCTGCATTGAGCATCTGCCCCCTGGTGGTCAGTGCTCATCATAGTAACCGGTCGTTCTGGTTGTTCCACTGTGATGGTCACTTAGGCTTTTATTATGTACACTAGAGGCCAGGTGCATGGATTTGTGCACCGGTGGGGTCCCTCGGTTTGGCCTGCACCCTCTTGCAATCTGGGACCCCTTGGGGGATGTCAGACTGCTGGTTTCGGCCCGGTCCCTGCAATC
Source organism: Myotis yumanensis (assembly GCF_028538775.1). Lineage (NCBI taxonomy): Eukaryota > Metazoa > Chordata > Mammalia > Chiroptera > Vespertilionidae > Myotis > Myotis yumanensis. The sequence continues at coordinate 3,299,777 of NW_027223767.1, forward strand.
CGTGCACCGGGCCCCTAGTATGCATATAAGATCTTTGGTTAATCTCTTCCCACCCTCCCCCCTTCCCCCTTCTCTCTGAGATTTATGAGTCTTTTCCATGTTTCCATGCCTGTGCGTTGAGCATCCGCCCCCTGGTGGTCAGTGCGTGTCATAGCTACCAGTCAAATGGTTGGTCACTTAGGCTTTTATATATATACTAGAGGCCTGGTGCACGAATTCGTGCATGGGTGGGTCCCTCGGCCTGGCCAGTGATCAGTACCGATGGAGGGGGTGAGGGGCTGGCCAGGGGGAGGGGCCGCAGGAGGTTGGCGGGCTGCGGGAGGTTGGCTATGGGAGCGCACTGACCACCAGCGGGCAGCTCCTATGTTGAGCGTCTGCCTCCTGGTGGTCAGTGCACATCATAGCAACTGGTTGTTTGGTCATTCAGTTGTTTGGTCGCTTAGGCTTTTATATATATAGACTAGAGGCCCGGTGCACAAAAATTTGTGCACTTGGGGGGGGGGGGGTTCCCCAGCCCGGCCTGTGCCCTCTCACAGTCTGGGACCCCTTGGGAGATAACGACCTGCTGGCTTAGGCCTGCTCCCGGATGGCAGAGGTCATGCCCAATGCCTAGGTGCAGCCCCTGGTCAGGCTCAGAGCAGGGCCAGTTGGGGAGTTGGGGCACCGCCCCCTGTCATGCACAGAGCAGGGCGGATCGGGAGGTTGCGATGCCACCCTCAGTCACGCTCAGCGTAGGGCCTATTGGGGGGTTGGGGCACCGCGCCCTGTCACACTCAAGGCAGGGTCAATGGGGAGGTTGCAGCGCCACCCCCTGTCACTCACAGAGCAGGGCCCATCAGGGGGGTTGGGGCTCTGTACCCTGTCACACACAGAGCAGGGCCCATTAGGGGGGTTGGGGCTCCATACCCTGTCATACACAGAGCAGGGCCCATCAGGGGGTTGAGGAGCTCCCCGCTGTCATGCACAGGGCAGGGCCGATCAGGGGGTTGAGGAGCTCCCCCCTATCAGGCACAGAGCAGGGCTGATCAGGGGGCTGGGGCGCCTTCCCCTGTCACGAACAGAGCAGGGCAGATAGGGAGGTTGTGGCCCCACCCCCTGTCACACACACAGCCGCAGGGCGATCAGGGGGTTAGGGCGCTGCCCCCTGTCACGCTGATCCCGGTGCCGGGAGCCTCGCTGCTCCGCTGATCCCGGTGCCGAGAGGCATATTACCCTTTTACTATATAGAATAGAGGCCTGGTGCATGGGTAGGGGCTGGCTGGTTTGCCCTGAAGGGTGTCCTGGATCAGGGTGGGGGTCCCCACTGGGGTGCCTGGCCAGTCTAGCTAAGGGGCTGAGGGCCGTTTTCCGGCTGGCGGGTGACTGAAGCTCCCAACTGCTCCTTTTTTTCTTTTTTTTTTTTTTTTTCTATTCTGGGCCAGCTTTAGCTCTGAGGCCTCGCTACTGAAAGCAGGTTTCTGGCCTTTACCTTCTGTATTTGATACAATGTTGCGGTCTGGCTGGCTGAAGCCTGGCTGACTGAAAGCCGGTTTCTGAGGTTTTGTTTAGCTTCTATATTTGTTACAATGTTTCTTAGAGTTGCAGCTCAGAGGCCGGCAAGTCAGGCGGGGAACGTTGGAGTCTGCCATCACTGGAGCAAGCAAGCCTCCCTGTTCACTTCAGTACATGGCTGCCGGCCGCCATCTTGGCTGACAGTTAATTTGCATAAGGATATGCTGATTAGCCAATGGGAAGGGTAGCGGTCGTACGCTAATTACCATGTTTCTCTTTTATTAGTGTAGATACTAGTAGCCCGGTGCACGAAATTCGTGCACATTAAAGGGGAATTAATTAGCAGAAATATTTTAATTTTGCTCTTTGCCCTTTCTGTATAATAGAAGTGTGAGAGATGAAAGGAAATTAGTAACATGTATATGAAAATAATATATAAATTTATTAATAAATAAACAGTAACAAAATGATATAACAGCAACAGAGGCATGATATAAAAACGACAAAACATGATATGAAAACAACAAAAACATGATATAAAAACAACAAAAATATGATATAAAAACAACAGTGATGCAAACAATGACTGATAAAGTGATTCAACTTATTCTAATATCTCCCTGTACACCACATTAAGAGTGAAAACACTTTCAGAATACTTGACTACTTTCCCTTGTGATGAAGTATTTAGAACTTTAACTGTAACGTCACATGCTCTTCAAACTCGAGAGAAAGCAACATATAACTGATCATGTGCGAAAACAGGTTCAGGTAGGAATATGCCTACTCTGTCTAGAGTTTGTCCTTGTGATTTATTAATAGTCATCACAAATGCTAGCATCACAGGAAACTGTCATCGAATTAATTTAAATGGGAGGCCAGTGTCAGATGGGGATGAATCAATTCTTGGAATCAGAACAACTTCTCCCTCTGCAGATCCTGTTAATACTTCAGCTTTGATAATGTTAGGTCGTAATCTTTTGATAATAAATCTGGTACCATTACAAAGACCCCATTTACTATTGAAATTTCTCAATAGCATGATGATTGCATCACTTTCAATTTTAATTTATGACACAGCATTCCCAAAGGAGTAATACTATTAAGAAATTCAATGGCAAAATTTTCCTTTTCAGCATCATCTGTTGAATCAATGGAATCATCACTCAAATATGTGTGAAAATCTCCATCGAGTATATCCAAAATGTCTTCATTTAATTTTTGAAAGTGCTCATTTTTTTGGACAAAGAATTGCACGTTTAGATATATTTTTAATATTATCTATAGATATACTATTTCCAAAGGTAGCTTCAATAATAGATCTATTACAAATCATTTCACAGGGGATTTCAATAATATCCATTCCTAAATGAAAACTGCTATCAAGTTTGCCATCTCCAAGTTTTACAAACCATTCACTATAAGCAGAATCCTCTGATCTCATATTTGTTTTAAGAGAGAACTTTCTGAAACATCTCCAAACATTACAGTACTTTAAACTCATTTGTACTATGGCCGATCCCATAGCATGCAGTACAATACTGAGCCATTTTCAAAAATCCCCTCCAAGAAGGAGAACTTTCCCACCAAATACAACATTCAAATTCATAATTTCTCTTAGTAATCTGTCTATGGCGTTTATAAAATGACTGGATGCCATGATGCATTCATCAATAATGAGAAGTTGGGCCTTTTTAATAGTTTTAGCAACTTCACTGTTTATATCGAGTCTAGAAATTGAAGTTTCATTTAATGGAATTGGTCATTTATATTGGGAATGAAAGGTTCTTCCACCGAGAAGTAAATTGCAGCAATTCCTGTAGATGCTGTGGGTAAAACAGTACCACCACAACCTCTAATATAATGTATTAAAACTTTATTGTGGGGAGCCGCTACAGTGTTTTGGACAGCTTCAAGCCTTGGACTGATGAGAGGGCACAGTTCTCTCATTGCCACGTGCAAGCCCCAACTTGGAGGGCAGGGCCCTCCCAGCACAATTATAGCCAACAGCTGTAGTTGTAAGGCTTGAACCTATGGTCCAAACACATGGCCCCACGTGCCTGAGTGATGTCGGCTTGATAGAGTTCAGGTGCATGTAGTTGAGTAGGATTGAAACCCAGGAGAGTGTTGTAAACATCTTGGTCACTCCCTTACTTTGCCTCATGGCATCTGCTATAAAATAAAGACACGGCTGTGGGCGTGGTCACTGTCTCTCAGAGAAGCAGCGTCCCTCTGAGACCCAGCTTTCATTCCCTTGTCTGTCTTTTCTAAGCCTTTCAGCCGCCCCCACTCAGGTTCACCCTTGGCTGACTTTATAAAGATATGCCTCCATGCTCCGAGGGCAGGTTCCTGCCTCAAACCTCGCCCTTACCGGAAACAGCTCCAGGAAACAGCTTGGGGGAGGGTGCAGCCATTTCCAAGACAACCCCTGCAGGACTGACTTCCTTCCGGTTGGTCGCGCCTCGGGTCGTGATGTTACACTCAGGGTTTTTATATAAGTAGATAGATATACTAGAGGCTTGGTACACAAAATTCATGCACGGGTAGGTTCCCTAGGCCTGGCCAGCGATCAGGGCTGATCAAGTTACCCTGCCTCCCCGCCTCCTCCTTCCCTTGCCACCCATGTGCCACCACCACGCGATTCCCCGCCTCCCCGCCTTCTCCTTCCTCGCTCCCTCAGCGCCCCGCTGCCACCACTGGTTGCCCACCATGTCCCGCGCCACCCCCTGTTGGTCAGTGCATGTCATAGTGAGCGATTGAACTCCCTGTCTCCCGGTCAAACTCCCGAGGGAACACTTTGCATATTAGCCTTTTAGATATTTATATACACATATATAGAGATATACAGACAGTCCTCAGGAATACGTCGGACTTGAAGTATGTCGTTTTGTGGTTACGTCGCTATTTCCCATTTATTTATTTTTTAAAAAGTTTGTCATTTTGACATATGTACATATGTGCTTTATGTTATTATTTATTTACCACAAGTAAAGGTCAGGAATTGTTATCTTTCTTTTAATTTTTTTTTACTGTTTCATGTCATTACTGCTGTGTATGTGCTCCATGTGAGTGACGTAGGTGCTTATGTAGGTGGGTTCTGACCTACGGTGAAAATGATGTTATGTCATGCCGTAGGAACAGATCTCCGACGAAACCCGAGGACCTACTGTATGTGTGTGTGTGTGTGTGTGTGTGTGTGTGTGTGTGTGTATTTTAGAGAGAGGAAGGGAGAGGGAGAGAGAGATAGAAACATCAGTGATGAGAGAGAATCAATGATTGGCTGCCTCCTGCACCTCCCCACACTGGGGATTGAGCCTGCAACCGAGCATGTGCCCTGACCAGGAATCGAACTGTGACCTCCTGATTCATAGGTCAATGCTCAGCCTCTGGGCCACTGGGCCACGTTTCCGTCCTTACACACACTGAGAATTCTGTACGTCTCCCGTGCGATTGGGCCTCCTGGCCTGCTCCCCTCACACCTGCCCCTCTAGTGCCACTGCCTCTGCAGACCACGGGTTGCCGTCCAGGGCAGTGCGGACTGGGGGCGGGAAGCTTGCATTGGGCTCAAGCTGGGGGGAGAAGTAGCCAGGGTCCACTCCAGAAAACTGGCCGTCACCGCCTCCCCTCTCGGTGGCTGGTGTGGCTGCCTACCTCCCCGCGGTTCTGAGGCGGAAGAGCCCCCTGCCTCCCCGGCGGCTGCGGGGAGAGGGCAGGAAGGAGCCCCCCAGTCCCCGAGTCCTGTGGTCGGAGCAGAAGTGCTCAGAGCGGCGGGACTGTGCGCCCTTCCCTGTCCCTGGCGCAGGCTGCATCCTGCCTTTACGCAGCCAGACACCTCAGCCTGCGCGGGAAGGGGTCGTGGGCCTGGGAACCTGACGTTTCGTTTGGGACGAGCTTTGTGAGCCGGGAAGAAATGCTGTTAGGATCAGCAGAGTCGGGAGAAAGCAGCAGTGGTGACGGGGTGAGGATTTAGAGGTGGAGGCGCACCCGGCTCCCAGAACCCCAGGGGACCGTGGGAACCGTCACCCCCGAAGACTGCCGTATGGAGCGGGCCTTGGGTTTGTCATTATTCCCGGGGCTCCTGCCTGTCCTGCAGGGAGCTCCTTGCCCCATGAGCCCCAGGGTCCCGTGCGTGGTGTGCTAGCGGGTGAGGCTGAGCACTGGCGTGTGTCCTGCTGGAAGCCGCCCACTGCAGGAGAGAGTGTGGCGTAGGAGCAGCCAGGCCGGCCCTAAGGGGCTGTCCTGGTCCAGCCATTGATAATGGGGTTGCCCGTCCCTGGCAACGTCCCTGGCAACGCTGGGACGTGCAGAGCTAGTCAGGTGGTCGGCCTCCCATCCGCCAGAGGCAGACAGAAATCCCGAGTGTGTGAGCTCTGCAGCCTTTTCCTCATGCTGTCCTGTGAGCAGATTTGGGCCGCAGCATGCTGTTCTGGTACCAAAGTTAAAGGCACTCCCAGCAGACTTGCGTTGTGTCTTGTCTTGCCCACAGCAAGCCCAGCGACGGCTGCTGCCCTGGCACAGTCTCGTTCAGATTCTGTGATGAACTTTGACAGTAACGCTGCTTTCCCCACAGAACATCGACATCACCAACTTCAGCAGCAGCTGGAGCGACGGCCTGGCCTTCTGCGCGCTCCTCCACACCTACCTGCCTGCCCACATCCCGTACCAGGAGCTGAGCAGTCAGGAGAAGGTAAGCCCCATCGCCCCCTTATTCTCTGGAACACACTGGGGGTGGAATCGAAACCAGGATTCCAATAGCAGGCGTGGGCCGCGTGGGACCCCTCCGCGCATGCTCTCAGACCCTTTCACCTTCCTCGCTCTGAAGCCTTGGAACCGAGACAAAACACACACTATAACATGCTCTAGGCACCCCTATGGCTCCAATATAAGAGATCACAAGGGTTTAGGAGCCTGTGGACGAGGACCAGGTAACATTTCTGATTCTAAAGCCCAGCGTCTGTCAGTAGCAGGAGGGCAGATCCAGGAGCCTGCGGGGTAGAGGGGTGAGCGAGGGTCTCTGCAGGGCGCAGGGAGGGGACCACCAGGCGGGGCGGTCGCAGCCCTCACAGCGAAGCCCCGTCCAACAGCGACCTCGGCGCCATCCCCCTCCTGCCCCTCATTTTTCAGGCTCTGCCTTTTCCGTGTGACATCACGAAGATAACTGAGTAAACAATGGGCATAACACAACCCAAAGCGATCGGGAGCCCTCGCTAAGAGGGTGTGAGTGTGAGCCTAGGCACTTACCCACACTGTACCCACCGGTGCCTTCCTGAGAGTGTGGGTGCTCGTCCCAGGTGCCGCACCCCCAGGCTCTTTTTTTTTTTTAATATGTTTTATTGATTTTTTACAGAGAGGAAGGGAGAGAGATAGAGAGTTAGAAACATCGATGAGAGAGAAACATCGAACAGCTGCCTCCTGCACATTTCCTACTGGGGATGTGCCCACAACCAAGGTACATGCCCTTGACCGGAATCGAACCTGGGACCTTTCAGTCCGCAGGCAGACGCTCTATCCACTGAGCCAAACCGGTTTCGGCGCCCCAGGCTCTTTGCCCCCAGTCGGTGAGGACTGTGGGGAAACGAGGAGCCCGAGTGTGTGCTGCACGTGGTGCTCTGAGCGCACGAGGCGCTTCCTGGCGCTGGGTTGTGTGGTCTCCCCAGCGCCCTGCAGGTCGGGTGGGGTGGGGCTCCCAGACCGCCCAGTGCTCGGCTGCAGGGTCCTCTCCCAGAGTCCGCGCTGCTGTCAGGTGTGCGGAGGTGGAGGAGTCGCTCCAGGCAGCTGGAGCCCTTGTGGGGTCTGTGGCTCCCAGCCTCCTGTCAGAGCAGCATTCGCCTCCCAGGCCTCAGCTGTTCCCCGTGACCCCCCACTCCCAGAGGAAGGCAGCTGCACTCCGGTGGGGTCACTTGCCCACTGCCTGCTGTGGTGAGCATGCTTGAGGGGGGCTTACGGTCAGCTTGCCATAAACGTATTAAAGTTACTCATAAATGTTTTCAAAACAATGTGTAAACAAGCAAATCCAGCCCACAGTGTGCGCTGAGTACGGTGAGCCTCTGGGATCTGGCTGGGGGGAAGGGCGGCCAGGGACGCTTTTCCTAAAGGAGGCAGATTTGAAGCTGGGTTTCCAAGGGAACAGGTAATTTGAATGAAACGTACCCCTCTGACATTTTAAAATTTGTATTGATTTCAGAGAGGAAGGGAGAGGGAGAGGGAGAGGGAGAGAGAGAGAGAGAGAGAGAGAAACATCAATGATGGGAGAGAATCATTGATGAGAGAGAATCATTGATGGGCTGCCTCCTGCAACCCCCACACTGGGGATTGAGCCCACAACCCGGCATGTGCCCTGACCGGGAATCTAACTGACGTCCTGGTTCATAGGTTGATGCTCATCCAATGCGCTACGCCAGCTGGGCCTCCTGCGACATTAAGATGAGTGAAGTGTAGCTGCCTAGATGGGGGTTGGTGTAGCAACATGTCAGAAAGGGCATCAAGAGAGGCCTGTGCTGTAACGCCCGACTAAAGGCAAACCTAGAAATTGTGTGGTGTAGCCATTGATAGCCCGGAAAGTCAGAACGCAAGCTGGGCCTCCCCGACGGACACAGTCAAGCCAGACGATGTGCATGAGAAGGAATTTCTCATAAAACTAGCGAGGACCTCTTCCACACACTGAAGAGGTCAACAGTCACAGGGTGAGAGCTGTAGGCCGTGGAAGGTGTGGCCTTTTTCAATCAAACGCATATTGTCGGTCAGCAGACGAAACCTCCACTTACGTTGAACACTCAGGTGATAGAATGAAGTGTGTTTATGCCTGAGATGAAATAGTAAGGAGAGGAGAAATTCTGGACTTGGGACTCTTTGTCCCATCATTTCAGGTGAGTGCACTGTCCTAGAACAGGAAGGTTCCAGGCCTGCCCTTGTCCCCCGGACAGGACTGATGAAGCGGCGCTTTCTTCTCGCCTTGCGCTGCCTCCGTGGGCGCAGGCCCGGTGCTCCCTGCGCTGCCTCCGTGGGCGCAGGCCCGGTGCTCCCTGCGCTGCCTCCGTGGGTGCAGGCCCGGTGCTCCCTGCGCTGCCTCCATGGGCACCGCTTCTGCCTGGGCACACTCTGTGCCTCCAGCAGTGGTCTCTCCTAAGGGCCTCCCGCAGTGCCCGGGGCAGTGCTCTGATGGAGAGAATTAGGGTAACATGTGGTCACCCCTCTCACACACTGCACAGTCCCCGGTGTTCTGAGACAGCGCTTCCCGTTAACCACTTCTTCCTCGTTGCTCTCTGCTTAGAAAACAACAGCAGGTCCATCAGAACCCAGCAGAGGGGCCTTGGGGGACCCCGTATAAAACCTCCGGCTTAGAAACACCTGTTCCTTAGACTTATTAGTGATAGAAGAATGCAAGTTAAAACAATAAAATATTCTTTTTAGCCTGTCACAGTGGCAGGGACTTTTGAAAATCATAATGTTCTGTACAGGTGAGGGTGTGGGGAAGTGGGCACATACATTTTTGCTGAAATTGGAAATTGCTCTAACATTTTAGAAAGCAGTTTGCATTAGTGGTAGCCTAAATTTGGCTTACAAAACCTCTCCTCCCCAAAACTAACCAAAAGGAATTTAGAAGTAAGGACCGAGGCCTCATTAGCGCCCGATCAGGAGAATGCAGCCGCAGTCCGGCGGAGTTAGAGCCAGCCAGGAGCCACTGGCTGCTCCTCTCTCCACAGCTCGGAGTGTGTGTGGAAACGTGGCAGGCGCCCAGTTCATGCCCATTCACTGCCCTTCATTTGGAGGAAGAGCGCTGGCGCTTGGGCCTGCTGACCGCAGATGACCAGCTTGGCAAACCCCCGGCCGCGGGGGAGGAACGGGCTCCCTGGGCCTGGCACCCAGCTCTGGAGCCTCACTCTCCGGGCACCAGATGTGCGGGCAGGGCAGCGGGTGCAGGCCGTGGGCACGGAACATGTACAAAGTCTAAATGGTTAAAATTGCAAAGTCTACTGGAACATAAAACATGAATATGTACAGAAACACTTGCCTCCCAATTACACTTACTTTACTAACGTCATTAAATGTAATCCTAATGACTTTCAGATAAATTATGGAGGGGAGGACGCATGACCCAGTGATTCTTAAATGTATCTAGATGAAGAAACATCAAGAACAACCAGAAAGAATCTCACAAAGAAGCAACAAATTAGGGGAAAATTATTATGGAGCAGGACCTTTAAAATCCCAGGGAAGATTATTTTCACCCTCGTTATTGACCACGTGTGAGGGTACAGAGGGAACTGTTCCTACGTGAATGTTTCCAGAAAATGTGCCTGTCCCACCCCCTTCTTCAGAAGGAAGCCAGAGTACGCACTGCCAGGGATTGTGCGGAAGTGGCATGAGGCTCTGAACGACTCCAGCCTGAAGATTCACAGGGTGGTGACAGGGCTGGGTCACAGGAGAACCCTTTGTGGGAAATGCGTTAGTGACACGGCACCATGACGGACTGTCGAGAAGGAAGTGCAGTTGGGGTGCACTGCTTGGTCAGTGCTGTTGGTTGGTTCTGGTTTTCAGAATTATCCTATTAAGAGAGGAGAGAAGTCTTAAATGTGGTTATAAAAAAGGAACTGAGTGTTATCAGTTTCAATAATTTAAAAAGTAAAACCTGACAAGATGAAGGAACTTCCTCATTGTATACAGTGGAGTGAGGAAGTGCTGTCCATAATTGATGGAATAAGAAATGGAGATATAAGGGTATTATTGAAAGTCACAAACATAACTCATAAAAGAACGAAAAGTAGCCATGTGGCTATAAGGAACAAAAGAGAGGTGCATGACACCTGAGTCCTCTCTTATTCCGGGAGGAGGTGTTATTTTAGAAATCAAGGAACAGTGTGTGAGGGTGTCGCCGAAGAACCAGGGACAGGCGTCAGAGGGGCTCTCCCCGGGACCCGGGACCCAGGACCCAGGACCCGACGGGGGAAGAGCAGCTTTCCCACTTGGTTATATGTAACTGTGTGTACACATGACTTTGATAGTTTTAATATAGCACCACGATTCAGCAAACAACTGTTGACACACAGCAGAAGTATATACCCTGTATCTAGACAAAGTAAAAAATAACAATTAATAAAAATGTATCTGATAGTCAGGAGTCAGTAATGTCATTTTTAGTGACATTTATAACCTGACAATTTTTTTCTTATACTGAGACCATTGTTTGTATATTTGGCTTAAATTTTTAAGTGACTTACAGGTTTTTTAGATGGGAGTGTCAATGGTGGTCTTAGCGAAAGCTGTATGTTTTTAGTTGATAATTCCAGTTTCTCTGTCTTTTCACCTTAGAAAAGGAATCTCTTGTTGGCATTTGAAGCAGCCGAAAGTGTAGGCATTAAGCCCAGCCTGGTAAGTATCCTGTTTTATATCCTTGTTATATTTCAGTCCAATTACGTGAGGAAGAACTTTATGTCATCTATTAACAGTTTCTTACAGAACATAGAAATACATTTGTTGAAGATGTGTTACTCATGATCTCTAATACAAAATTATCCAGTTGGTCAGACCACGTATGATTTAGAGAGGCTTTTTTAAGTCCTTTTGTAAATATGTTTGTATTGGTTTTTTAGAGAAAGAGGAAGGGAGCAAGAAAGAGAAACATCAATTGGTTGCCTCCCATACATGCGTGCCTGACTGGGGACTGAACCAGCAACCTGGGCATGTGCCCTGACTGGGAATTGAACCAGCGACCTTTCAATGCATGAGATGCAGTAAAAATCAAAGCCATGAGGCACAGCTGACACTGACAGCCCCAGGGCTGTCATTGCGTTGGCCTAATTGTCAGAGTCATAAATTCCATTTCCCGAGGCCTGTGAGGAGCTGCTGACAGCATGATTAATCTCAGAAGCATTTAGGGATGTTTGTGAGCAATTTCACCAGTTCCTGTCATCAACAGAATAGAAACTTCCTATGTTATTAATTTTTTATTCACTATCTTGATGTGGATTGGAAAATAATATAATTACTCCTGACACTTTTAAAATGCATCCCATCAGAATGGACAGCAATACCCATCCCAAGCTTTTGAGTCAGAAAAGTGCTCACTTATATGTGTACATGCAGCTAAATACAGGTTTCTGGGTGTAGCGTATGAGTAAGGATGAGATTTTTTAAAAGTGAAAGCACTACTCTGTTCCCCAAAAGTTAGCAAGCACTCCCCTTCGACCGGTGTAACACGGAGGAGTTTCAGCCCATCGCGTGACACAGGTGAGGCAGGCTCGCGGCATCACTGCTGGGACTGCGAAGGGCCGAGCACGTGTCCTCCCAGGGCTGATGCGTCCTGGCGAGCGCGTGCCCACCGGGGCCATGCTGCCCATAGACAGTCATGCGTCAGCACGTGAAGACATTCGGTTCTTCCTTGCCAGCCTGTGTGCCTTCAGGGTCTCTCCGGCCGCGTGGCACCGGCAAGGACGCTCAGCACAGGGTCGAGTAGTAGAGGGGAGAGGACCGCCTGCCTGTCCCTTCTCCTGACCTTAGAGGAAAGTTTTCCGTTCCTCACCACTAAGTATGACGTCCACTTGTGGGTTTTGGTGTCTATTCTGTATTATGTAAAGTAAATTCCCTTCTATTTCTAGAGATTTTAGAGCTTTTTCATTAATGGTTATTAAAGTCTGTGTAATGCTTTTCTGCATCTGTTGATAGGAGTGTATGCTTTCCTTATTTAGCCTGTTGGTATGAATCATGCTGATTGACTCCTGGATGCTGAGCCAGCCTCCACTGACCATGATTCAATCTGCTAATATTTCTTTTATTGGGGATTTTTGTGTCGGCATTAATGTGGGAAGTTGATCTGTAGTTTTGTGGTAAAGTCTTCGTCTGGTTTTCGTATTAGGTAATGCTGGCTTCACAGAATGCATTAGGGAGTGTTCCATCCTCTTCTGTTTCCCGGAAGAGATTGTGTCGAATTGGTTTTATTTCTCCCTTAAGTAGTTTAGGCAGGAGACTTTTTGTCCTTATATTCTGTGAAAACTTTCTTTTTCAATTTTTTTAGGTCTATGTGTGTAGAATGTTCCACTTACTCCTTCTCCACCCCTTTCACGACCAGTGATATGCTGATCATTTCTTAGTGTCACCAGGGAGCAGAATCAATGAACTGTATTGAGATGTTGAGCCTGGAATGCCGGGCTCCAGGCCGTGCGGAGCCCAGCCTTAGGCTCCGCTGCGCTTGTTTCTGCCTTTACTTCGGGTCCTTCCCCCGCTTTCCTGTGGCCACGAGAGAATACGAGTTCAGCCCCAAGTGAATTGTCAAGCACATTGAATGGCTCGGATTTCAGGCAACTTCCAGCTCTGTTGCCTGGCACTTTCTGGCCTCTGGTCTCCACCTGCTTGTTGCTGACTAAGTTGGGGCAGAGGGGTAACCAAAAAGCATTGCATGATAACAGGATTCTGGTAAAACAAATGCTTGCATTTTAAATTGGTTGGAGGATTTGGAGGTAATCCCATTCTTGGAATGCATCCTAAGGCACTAATTCAACAGAAGGAAACAAAACCACCCAAAGATGCTTATTGCAGAGTGTGTGATGTGACGTGAACACAGCTGCCCCTCGAGCACTGGGAGGTGGCCGGGCGCTGGGAGATAGCTGGGCGCTGGGAGATGGCCGGGTCCTGGGAGGTGGCCAGGCCCTGGGAGGTGGCCGGGTCCTGCGAGGTGGCCGGGCGCTGGGAGATAGCTGGGCGCTGGGAGGTGGCCGGGCGCTGGGAGATAGCTGGGCGCTGGGAGGCGGCCGGGTCCTGGGAGGCGGCCGGGTCCTGGGAGGCGGCCGGGTCCTGGGAGGCGGCCGGGCGCTGGGAGGCGGCCGGGCGCTGGGAGGCGGCCGGGTCCTGGGAGGCGGCCGGGCGCTGGGAGGCGGCCGGGCGCTGGGAGGCGGCGGGAGGCGGCCGGGTCCTGGGAGGCGGCCGGGGTCCTGGGAGGCGGCCGGGCGCTGGGAGGCGGCCGGGTCCTGGGAGGTGGCCGGGCGCTGGGAGGCGGCCGGGTCCTGGGAGGCGGCCGGGTCCTGGGAGGCGGCCGGGCGCTGGGAGGCGGCCGGGTCCTGGGAGGTGGCCGGGCGCTGGGAGGTGGCCGGGCCGGGTCCTGGGAGGTGGCCGGGCTCTGGGAGGTGGCCGGGTCCTGGGAGGTGGCCGGGCGCTGGGAGGTGGCCGGGTCCTGGGAGGTGGCCGGGCGCTGGGAGGTGGCCGGGTCCTGGGAGGTGGCCGGGCTCTGGGAGGTGGCCGGGTCCTGGGAGGTGGCCGGGCGCTGGGAGGTGGCCGGGTCCTGGGAGATGGCCGGGTCCTGGGAGGTGGCCGGGTCCTCGTAGGCGGCCGGGTGCTGGGAAGTGGTCAGCAGTTCCCTCGGCAGCGCAGTGGCAGTGTGGGAGGTCAGTGTGGGAAGCAGGTGTGGCAGTCACAGGGAACCCAGAGAAGTGGAGACCCTTAGGATAACGGAATTCGGGTGACTTCCTCTTTTCACACTTTTTTTAAAGCTGCCATGTTGTTAACAGTGAGCAGGGTGGAGGTCATGTCCCATGTTTTTAAAAGGGAAGGTGTCTTCTGAGTAAGAAGAAAAAGCTTTTCTTTTCCCCAATCACGTTTCCCAATGCCTTGGTGCTGCCTGCACCTGCGCCTCCCCGGGCGGGGGGTTCTCACAGCGCAGCCCTGGCCTGGGTCCGAGCTGCTTTGTGGGGAGGGTGCGTGGCGCCCGTGACCTCTCCCTTCCTCCCGCAGGAGCTCAGCGAGATGCTGCACACAGACCGGCCGGACTGGCAGAGCGTCATGCAGTACGTCGCCCAGATCTACAAGTACTTCGAGACCTAAGCCTGCGGGGCCCGCCAGCCACCACCTGCCATCGTCCCGGAAGCCCCGGTCACTCCACAGGCCCTGCTCTCACGTCCAGGGCCTGGCTGCTGGGTTTCAAAGAAAGGTTCCATCCAGGGGTCCAGCTGATAAATGAGACAGAGCTGGCTCCACAGTGCACCCACCTTGAATTGAGATGCATTTGGGGTGTGAGTTGGGGAAGCTTTGCTCTCCCAGGGCCTCCCTCCTTCCAGACCCAGGAGACCCCAGGGTGGCATGTGCAGCTGTGTGGCCTCCCCTGGAGCCGCCCTGAGATTCACAGGGACAGCCGGCACTTCCTGCCAGTCCCCTCGTTACCAGCGTCCCGGCTTTGGCCTTTAAAAAAACCTTGCCCTTCTACCCACCCACCCCCTCCAAAAACACCCAACAAAAGATAAGCATTAGCTCTCAAGCAGCCTGGAACACGTGAACCCTGCCGTCTGGGGTACGCTTATGGTCTAGGTAACAGCGGCACAGCTAGGACTTGGTCACAGTTTGAGACCACTGTCCTGCACATGCTGTGTGGATGGAAGATGGGCATGGGAGAATGAGAAGGAGCCCCTGGGTAGTTCGCTTCACTGTCCCTGTGGGGATCTCCAGGTGGGCTCTGGCTCTCTGGGCGGCGGTGCAGGTGGGAGCCTGGCTCTCTGGGTGGCGGTGCTGGGACTGGGTCACTCGCAGCTGCCTGTGCTCATGCTGAAGGGAAGCTGCAGTGACCGCCTCCTCCATCTGTCCTCCCATTTGCTCCACTCCCATTCTCACCCACACACGCTTGTCCCATGTGCAGAATCAACCGACAGGAAGCCACTCGTGTGAAATCCCTGTATCTGCTGGGGTTTGGGGTATTTGTGCAGTGAAACAGCCTACGGGTGTATTTCTTGGGATACTGGGCAGACAGCAAATTTAAACATTTCAACTTTAGACTTGTTTAGCATTTAGTACTTCAGCTGGGCTTCATGTTTACATGGCAACAAGGATGGGCAGAGGTGGAAATGCAGTTTCCCTGCTATTCTGGGGTCACTCTAAGTGACAGCAGAGCCCCCTCGAGCGGCCCCATTCGCCTGGGAGTTACGCTGAGCAAGTAACCACCGGTGGTTCTTCGGTGTTCCTGGCGGCAAATAAATGCACATTGCATGGCAAGTGGGGTGCGGTGCACATAAGTAAATCGGGGTGAATTCATCAGTGCCCTTCACTTGCTAATGAAGGTGCCCATAGCTGTGTTAGTGCCCCCAGAGAAGGGTCATTGTCACAGGTCACTGGGTGTTACAACAGCGCTCTCCCTGCTTACGTCAATCTCATGGTGGGGCGCTGTTCCAGCCGGGCCGGAAGTTCCAGTCCCAGCTCTGTCCTGGGAGAGGCGAGTTCGCCCTCCCTCCAGGCTACCCAGCAGGCCCACCCGCCCTCCGCGCTGTGGAGGTTCTGGGGCGCTGGGGAGCGCCTGGCCTGCCCATCAGGTGTGGGTCCTGCGTGTTGTCTGAGTCCCTAAGCCGAAGGAGAGAGCGGCTTCATGGCCACATGGGGCCTGGCAGGTGCTGCTGCTTTCACATCTGGCCCTTGGTGTCCAGTGGAGGCGGAGGTGCTGTCCGAACAAGTCCCCTCCTCCTCCAATGAGCAAGTGAAAGCCTTGCTGGGCCGCTTCCTGTGCGACACTTGCCTCTCCCACTGCTTCTGCCTGCTCACCACCGCTGTGGGGGCGGAGCCCGGGCGGGTGAGCGGCAGTGCTGGCTTATCACCTCGAGGCTTTGTGCAGGAGAGACCCTGAGGCCTTGGGATGGGAGGGGGGTCAGCACCGTCAGCGCCTGGTGCAGTGACTCCCACAGTGATTCAGCACAGGCTCTGGGCAGAGTGGGGGGGGGGGGTACCCTTTCCCCTCCCTCCATGCCGGTCCTGCTCCCTGCAGGTTAGAAAGAGGGGGAATGTCATACAAAAGGAAGACCATGTGCCAACTTATTTTTGTAATTCAAGGAAGTTCCTTTACTACCATTTTGTTGCTGGTGGGCACGCGTGGAGGGGCGCATGTGTCCTGTCGGACAGCACAGTGGCTGAGCAGGTCCGGCGCTGGGGGCGGGAGGGGCCTGCAGGCAGCTGGGTGCCAGGCCGGCCAGCACTGCAGGGTCTGGGGAGAAGCTGTCCCAGCCGGGGCTGAGCCACAGAACAGGGTTTTTAAATGTGTTTTTAGTTGGAGAGCTCAGAGCACAAGGGGAATGTGGGAAATAGATAAATAGAAAACGAGGCGGCATCAGCGAGTTGTGTCATTTCGTTTCCTGTCCTGAGGTTTTCAGAGGCTACAACAGCCATGTTTCTCCCATCCTTCAGCCACTGCTCAGTCGTTTAAAAGTACTTGGTGGTTCTGCAGACCCTATTTTTAATGTATTATTTTTATATAAAAAGCACGTGGGATATGCAAGACCCATAAGAGCAAGCAGGGTTTTTAAAAGACATAGAAGTATGGTCTCTGTACCGGCTGGTGTCGTGGCCTTGAACTGTGGTTGGTCTCCGGCACTGCTTGCCGCCCGGGGTAGCATCCTGGGGAACCACACACGCACACTCCCCCACCCGGGCCCCCTCTCACTGTAGAAAGGGGCGCAGCCTCCGGGATTCCTTCTCCATCTGTTGTTGTTCACAGCTTTCGTTGGTGCGCAGGTGTTACACAAAGTGCACTTCCCACGGCGCTTAGCCGCCTGGCGTGGCAAGGGGTTCTCAGCCGCCCTCTTCCCCACTGAGGCGGGTGCGGCGATGGAGGGTTCGGGTCTGTGAAAACCCCTCTGCCAAACGCAGCCCCAGTTCTTCCGCTCCCAGAGCTGAGCCATTTGAGACGACTGCCAAGGACATGCAGTGAAGGTGTGGCCTGGCTGCCTGTTCACTAGTGAGTGTGTTGTTAATATCCCAGAAGCCCGAGTTCGCTGGAGGTCGCCTCCCTGACCCGGTTAGAGTTGCTGAGGCCCTGAGTGCTGAGTTAACAACGGGAGTGGGATGCAGCCGACACACCTGTGGCCTTGTTGCTGCACAAGCTCACCAGGTGGTCCGAGCGTCCTCAGGGCAGGCCAGGCCAGCAGAGCTGGGTGCACGATTAACTGAAAGTGTGTGATATATGACTAATATTTCTAATAAATATATTTTGTTTCTGTCTGATTATGAGTTTTTCCCAGTGACATTTGCTAGTATTTTCTCCAGCTACCGAGTGCACATTCAGACTGTTCTCAAACGAGTGTCTCCGTGTCCTTAGTCCTTGTTGGGCGGTGATTCCCCACGCAGCTGCCCTGAGCTGGCGTCACTAGAACTTACCAGAAAGGACTGGGGTCCCCGCGGCTCCAGCCTCCTCCCCCTCGCAGCCTCTCCCTGGGAAGAGCATCCTCCGGCCGAGGTGTGCAGATGGGTGGAGAGCAGCCCCCGCCCCCCCACTCGGCATGTGCGCAGAGGTCCAGGGGAGTATCCGAGACACAGAGGCAGTGCTCAGAGGACTTCAGCGGGGGCAGGGGCGGGGGGGGGGGGGGGGTTGGCACCAGTCAGTTGTGCGTGCTGATTGGTCAGGTATGTGTGCTGTTCAGGTGTCACTCGGAGGCTGTGTCACAGCAGAGGAGAAAGGAAGCTGCCCCTTCTAGAATCCACTCCCCTGCTTCCCGGGAAGCCCCGCTGTCAGGGGCCTTTCCTGGGGAGCCCTGCATCTGCTCCGTGGGGCCTCTGAGGAGAGCTTCCCGCGCCCCCTCCGAACGCACCAGGACGGCGCAGGTTTTGTTGGTTCAACATTTGATTACCTGCAACCATGTCCTGCTGCGCACACGCACACGAACACACACACGCACACAGGTGTTTGCTGATGGCCAGTGTCTGCACCTGAAAAGTGACCCCTCAGTAGTTTCCCACTGTTTGGGGCCCATCAGGGAGGCCTGTACCCCCTGAACGTCCCCGGACATTCGTGTCCTATGCGTTGTCTGGCTCGTGCTGAATCGGGCATCCGGCAAGAAATTCCCAGCAGTGCTGATGCAGGTGGCATCCGCTGGTCAGTGGTGTGTGGAGAGGGGCTCTATGCGCCTGGAGGCCTAGCGGTCCCAGGCCGTGGCCCCGGCGACCCCGCTCAGTGTGTGGCGGCCTCGGCGGTTCCGGGCGCACTGCACTCGCCCCCTGCATGCAGGCCACGTTTTACTTGCTCGTGATGCCTCAGCCTCCTGTATAACCATTGCTGCGTGCATCGTTTTGCTTAATTGGTGGAAACATCCAGCTACGATGAACTCTCGTCCCGGCTTGGAATTCCCACGGAGCTCTGGGAGCAGCTGGCTCAGCGTCAGCCAGCCCAACAGCCCAGGCTCAGGGCGGCCTAGACCGGCCTTCCCAGCATGGGCCAGCGTGATGGCGAACATCCTGGAACTGCGGATGTGAAAGACCCTTGGGGAGAAACGTGAAACCGGATCGCCTGAAGATCTTCGTCATTTGTCCTTTTTGTTTTAAATATTTTTATTGAATTTATTGGAGTGACATTGGTTAATAAAGTTATATAGGTTTCGAATGTACAGTTCTGTGATATATTATCTGTATTTGTATTGTGTATGCACCCAAAGTCAAGTCTGTCGCTATGTCATCCCTTTACCGTCTTCTTCCTCCCCTACCCCCTTTCCCTCTTTTAGTCACCATACGGTTGTCTGTGTCTATGAGGTGCTGGAGGTTTTTTCTTAGTCTCTACACATTTTCACTCAGCCCCCAAACCCCTCTCTTCTGACAACTGTCAGTCTGTTTCTGTTTTGTTTATTTTGTTCATTAGATTCTACATATGAGTAAAATCACACACCGTATTTGTCTTTCTCTGACTGGCTTATGTCACTTAGCATAATACTCTCCAAGTCCATCCAAAAAGGTAAGATTTTCTTCTTTTTATGGCCGAGTAGTGTTCCATTGTGTAAATGTACCGCAGCTGTTTTGTCTACTCAGCCACTGACGGACATTTAGGCTGCCTCCAGACCTTGACTGTTGTAAACAACACTGCGATGGACTCACGGTGCATATTTACTTTTAAATCAGTGTTTCAGGATTCTTAGCATAAATTCCCAGTAGTGGAATTGCTGGGTCATAAGGCAGATCCCTTTTTAATTTTTTTGAGATAACTCCATACTGCTTTCCACGGTGGCTGCAGCAGTCTGCATTCCCACCAACAGTGCACGGGGGTTCCCTTTTCTCCACAACCTCGCCTACACTTATTTTTGTTGATTTATTGGTGAAAGCCATTCTGACAAATGGGAAGTGATACCTCATTGTGGTTTTAATTTGCATCTCTCTGATGATTAGTGATGATGAGCACCTTTTCATATGTCTATTGGCCTCTGTATGTCCTCTTTGGAGAAGTGCCTATTCAGATCTTTTACCCATTTTTTAATTGGATTGTTTGTTTTTTTGCTGTTGAGCTATATAAGTTCTTTATAAATTTTGGATATTAGCCCCTTATCAGATGTATCATTGGCAAATATGTTCTCCCATTCAGTGGGTTATCTTTTCATTTTGTTGATGGTTTCCTTTGCTGTGCCAAAACGTTTTAATTTGATGTAGTCCCATTTGTTTATTTTCTCTTTTATTGCCCTTGCCTGAGAAGATATGTCAGAAAAAAATACTGTTTCAAGAAATGTTCAAGATTTTACTGCCTATTCTGGA
Source organism: Myotis yumanensis (assembly GCF_028538775.1). Classification (NCBI taxonomy): domain Eukaryota; kingdom Metazoa; phylum Chordata; class Mammalia; order Chiroptera; family Vespertilionidae; genus Myotis; species Myotis yumanensis. Next base: position 3,319,733 of record NW_027223767.1, read on the forward strand.
TTTTTAAAAATTACTTTTTAAAATTGCATGCCCCACACTGAAGATCGAACCCACAACCCGAGCATGTGCCCTGACCGGGAATTGAACTATGACCTCCTGGTTCATAGGTCGACACTCAACCACTGAGCCATGCCAGCAGGGCATCTTCTAGGATGTTTATCGCTTTAAGTCTAAGATTTAAATCTTTAATCCATTTTAAGTTATGCGGGGTGAAAAGAGGGTCTAGTTTCATTTTTTTGCATATATCCAGTTTTCTCAGTAACGTTTTATCTTTACCCCATTGTATGTTCTTGCCTCTTGTGTCAAATGTTAACTGACCATAAGGCTGTAGGTTTATTTACGGGCTCTATTCTGTCCATTGGTCTACGTGTATTTTTATGTCAGTGCCGTGCTGCTTTGATTACTGAAGCCTGTAGTATAGTTTGCTATTAGGTGGCATGATACCTCCAACTTTGTTCTTTCTCAGGATTACTGAAGCTCTTCAGGATCTTTTGTAGTTCCATATAGAGTTTTGGAATAGTTCTAGTTCTGTGAAATATGCCATTGGAATTGCATTGAATTGCATTGAATCTATAGATTGCTTTATGTAGTATGAACATTTGTATGATGTTAATTCTTCCTATCCATGAGCATGGTATATGCTTCCACTGATTTGTATGTTCCTCAGTTTCTTTCTTTAGTACCTTACAATTTTCTGAGTACAGGTCTTTACTTCCTTGGTTAAACTTATTCCTAGGTACCTTTTTTTGTTGTTGTTGCAGTTTTAAATGGGATTGTTTTCTTAGTTTCTCTTTCTGATAGTTTATAATTGGTGTATAAAAATGTCACCGATTTCTGAATATTAATTTTTTATCCTACTTTACTGAATTTATTCATTTTAGCAGTTTTTTGGTGGAGTTTTCTATATACAGTATCATGTCATCTGCAAATAACAGTTTTACTCTTTCTTTCCAACTTGGATACCTTTTATTTTTTCTTTTCTGATTGCTGTGGCTAGGATTTCTAGTACTATGTTGAATAAGAATGGTGAAAGCCGACTCCCTGTCTTATTCCCAATCTTAAGGGAAATGTAGTTTTTTCCCATTGAGTATGATGTTGCCAGTGGGTTTGTCATATATGGCCTTTATTACATTGAGGTATGTTCTCTCTATTTCCACTTTCCTGAGAGTTTTTATCATAATTGGGCAATGGATTTCATCAAATGTTTTTTTCTGCATACATATGCTTTTTATGTTTCATTTTATTTTTTAGTATATCACATTTATTGATTTGTGGATTTTGTAGCAACCCTGCATCACCAGAATAAATCCCACTTAATCATGGTGTGTGATCTTTTTAATGTATTTCTTGATCTGGTTTGCTAATATTGTGTTGATTTTAACATTGATGTTCATCAGGGATATTGCCCTATAATTTTCTTTCCTGTAGTATCTTTATCTGGTTTTGGAATTTGGAACATGCTGGCCTCATGAAATGAGCTCTGAGTCTTCCCTCCTCTTGAATGTTTTTAAATAGTTTGAAAAGGAAACCTGTTACAACTTCTTTGAATGTTTGGTAAAATTCGCCCGTGAAGCCATCCAGTCCAGGACTTTTGCTGGTAGTTTTGTGATTACTGCTTTTATTTCAGTACTTGATATGGTCTATTTAGATTTTCTGATTCTTCCAGATTCAGTTTTAGATTTTATCTTTCTAGGAATTTTGTCCATTTCATCCACATTGTCCAATTTGTTGGCATATAGTTGTTCATAATATTTTCTTACAATCCTTTGTATTTCTATGGTGTCAGTTGTTACATCTCTTTCATTTCTGATTTTATTTATTTGGGTCCTCTCTCTTTTTTTCCTTATGAGTCTAGTTAAAAGTTTTCAATCTGGTTTGTCTTTCCAAAGAACCAGCTCTTAGTTTCATTTATTATTTTTCTTGTACTTTTTTTTTACTCTTTATGTCTTTAATCTTTACTATTCCCTTCCTTCTACTTACTTTCGGTTTTGTTTGTTGTTCTTTTTCTAGTTCTTTTAGGCATAAAGTATGATTACTTAAGATTTTTCTTTCTTTTAGAGGTAGTTCAGTATTGCTGTGAATTTCCCTATTAGGATTGCTTTTGCTGTGCCCCATAGATTTGGAGGGGTTGTGTGTTCATTTTCATTTGTTTCAAGGTAACTTTTGATTTCTTCCTTGAGCTCATTGGTGACACATTCATTGTTTAGTAACATGTTATTTAGTCTTCATGTGTTTGTGTGTTTTTCTATTTTTTTCTTTTTGTTAATCCTCACCCAAGGATATTTTTCCATTGATTTTTAGAGAGAGTGGAAGGGAAATGGAGAGACAGAGAGAAACATCGATGTGAGACAGACATATCGATTGGTTGCCTCCTGCACACACCCCGACCAGAGCCAGGGAACCTGCAGTCAAGGTACATGCCCTTGACCATAATCAAACCAGGACCCTTCAGTCCATGGGCCAATGCTCTATCACTGAGCCAAACCAGCTAGGGCCAGTTTTTTTCATTTGTAAATGATACCTAGTTTCATACCATTGTGGTCGGAAAATATACTTGATATGATTCTAATCTTGAATTTATTAAGACTTGTTTTGTGTCCTAACATATGGTCTACACAGGAAAATGTTCCTTATGCACTTGAAATGAATGTATATTCTGCTGCTTTGGGGTGAAATACTCGGAAGATATCAATTAAATCCATCTGATCTAATGTGTTATTTAAAGCCATTTTTTCCTGGTTGGTTTTTTGTCTAGAAGATCTATCCATTGATGTTAATGGGGTGTTAAAATCCCCTACTATAACTGTATTACTGTCACGCTCTCCCTTTATGTTCATCAAGATTTGCTTTATAGATTTAGGTGCTCCTATGTTGGATGCATAAATGTTTACAAGGGTTATTTCCTCTTGTTGGATTGATCCCTTTAACATTATGTAATGTCCTTCTTTGTCTCTTGTTATGGCCTTTGTTTTGAAATCTAATTTGTCTGATATAAGTATTGCTATCCCAGCTTTTCTTTTTTCATTTCTAGTTGCATTAAATATTTTTTCCCATCTCTTTACTTTCAGTCTGTGTGTATCTTTTGTTCTGAGGTAGATCTCTTGTAGATAGCATATATATGGGTCTTATTTTCTTATCTATTCAGCTAACCTGTATCTTTTGATTGGAACATTTAATCTGTTTACATTTAAAGTAATTATTGATAGGTACTTATCTGTTTCCATTTTGCTCTTTATACTTATGTTCCTCTCTCTCTCTCTCTCTCTCTCTCTCTCTCTCCTTTCTTTTTCTTAAAGAAGACTCTTTAACATTCCTTGTAATACTAATTTTGCGGTAATGAACTCCTTTAGCGTTTTTTTGTTTTGTTTTGTTTTGGTTTTTTTTGTCTGGGAAGCTCTATTTCACCTTCTATTTATTTCTCTTATTTTTAATGTTATCTTTGCTAGTTAGACTAGTCTTAGTTGTAGGTCCTTGTTTTTTATGTCAACTCCTGACCTGAAGTGTTTCTGTTGAAACATCAGTTGACAGCCATATGGGAGCTCTCTTGTAGGTAACTAACTGTCCTTCTCTTGATGTTCTTGAGATTTTCTTTATCCAAAAAAAAAGAAATATTTTCTTTATCGTTAACCTTTCTTATTTTATTATGATGTGTCTAGGTGTGGGCCTCTTTGAGCTCATTCCATTGGGACTCTCTGTGCTTCCTTTGCCAGATTATGGAAGTTTTCAGTCATTATTTTTTCAAACAGGTCCTTGATCCTTTGCTCTCCATCTTCTCCTTCTGGTACCCATATGATGCAGATGTTGTTATGCTTGATGTTGTCCTAGATATCCCTTAGACTCCTAATTTTTTTTAAAAATTATTTTTTTCTTTTTGTTGCTCAGCTTGGATGTTTTCTGTTATCTTGTCCTCTAAATTGCTGACTCAATCCTCTGCTTCATCTTATCTGTATTTGATTTTTTTTCTAGTGTATTTTTTGAATTTTATTGATTTTTGGAAGGAGGGAGGGAGAGAGAGAGGGAGAAACATCAATGTGAGAGAAAAACATTGATCAGTTGTCTCCCTCATGTACCCCAACCAGGGATCGAACTCACAGCTTGGGTATGTGACCTGACTGGGAATTGAACCTGCTACTTTTCAGTGCACAGGAGGATGTTCCAACCAACTGAGCCACACTAACCAGGTCTCTAGTGCATTCTTCATTTCAGATATTGTATGCATTTCTGGGTGGTCCTTTTTTACTATTCCTATGCTCTTTTTAATGCTTACTCTCTCTAAGTTCTCACTGAGATCATCCATTCTTCCCTGAAGGTCCTTGAGCATCCTTATAAGCATTGTTTTGAACTCTACATCTGGTATCTTGGTTGCTTCCATTTAATTTAATTCTTTTTCTGGGGATTTCTCTTATTCTTTAATTTGGGCCTCTTTCTTTGTCTCCCCATTTGTCTGCCTTTTTGTGTTTGTCTCTGTATATTATGTAGATCTGCTGTGACTCCCAAACTTGTTATGGTGGCTTTATGTTGTAGATGTCTTATGGGGATCAGTGGCACCATCTTCCAGATCACCTGAACTAGGTGCTCCACAAATGCCTCTCGTGTGGGTTACATGCGCCTTCCTGTTGTGGTTGAGTCTTGAATGCTGTTGGCCTGTTCGTGTGTGGGGTTAAGCCTCAGGCTGGCTGATTATAAAGATTACCTCAATTACAGTGTATTTCTCTCCTCCCTTCCTCTCTCTCAAAAATCAATAAAAATTTACAAACAAATCAACCTGCCCTGGAAATCCTCTGATGTGGACCCAGAACCAACACAACCAGTGATGGGCTTCAGACCACCCCAGAACTTGACCCAACTAACCACACAATTGGCACACCCAAAGGGAGATTTTGGCAGGCACCAGACCCCCCTGGGAACAGCTCTGCCTCAGTGGCCAATCACAGTCTGAAGCCACCACTGCTGTGGGTTCTGGGTCCACTTGGGAGGATTTCAGTGCAGGTTGGTACCAGACGCTGCCTGTAACTTGCTTTGGGCTACCTGTCTGGAGCTACCACACGATTTGCTGTTTGTGGCTGCCTCTACTGGGCCTGGGTGTGCAGGGGAGGGGCCAAGCTGTGTACAAAGGTCAGCTTTCTCCAGCTCTGAGTTGGGGGCAGATCACTAAAAGGCCCCAAGGTCTGGCTCCACCTGTCAGTTGCTCCACCACCCGTGAGGTTGCCTGGTCTTCCTGGAGAGTCTTCCAAAGAAAGACTAGAGTGGGCCCAGACTGACTGCAACCTGCAGTCTCTCCCAGAAGGCATGAGCTCAACGGGGCAGCGCATCTGGGGGTTAGGAGGCTGAGGCTAGTGGGTCTACTGCTTGGGGAAGCCCGGTCAGGCATTCAGTGGCGGGGTTAGGGGGAGGGGAATGGTCCCTATGTTCTGCCCGTCTACCACCCTAGCTTCCCCAGAAGGAGCTCACTGCAGCTTCAGCTTGGGTGCAGCCAGCTGGCCCTTCTGCAGAAGCAAGGTCAGCAGGGCGGGGCCACTGGGAGTCAGAAGGCCAGGGCAAGGGGAAGTGCTCTGAAGGTTCTGGCTCTGAGCAGCACTCCAGTCCCCCTGAGGGACTGTGCTTAGCTAGGCAGGGCCCTGTGAATGGGAAGGACAGGCCAACTGAGTCTCCAGCCGCGGGGAGTCACCGGCTGTGTATGCGAGAGGGAAGAATGGCCCCCCCTTCCAAAGCTACACAGCTCAGTGTCTGTCTGAGTCTCTGCCAAGAGCTTCTCAAAAAAAAAAAGGCACTAAAGTTCCCTGTTGGGTGAGGCCAGCAGCTGCCTCTGCAAGACTGGAGCTCAGCAGGGTGGTGCCACCAGCAGTTGGAGGACTGGGCTAGCGCACTCCCCAGGCTGGTGCTGTAAGAACAGGTGTGTGCAACCCTGGGAAGATAGCGTGCTATGGGGTATGGACTCAGGACAGAGACCCAGTGGCTGACCCTCCAAATCTGAGTCACCTTCCCTCTTCTGGAGCCCTGGTGAGTGTCCAAGAGCACGATCCTGTGCATTGGCCCTTTAAGAGAGTACCTTGGTTGCTAGCAGACGACTCCTCTTCCTGGCTCTGGTGCTCTGGGTTGGGGAACCTGAGGGGTTGGGATCTCAGGCTCCTCAGGGGGACTTTTGCAGCTGAGATATCCCTCCAGATTCTCAACCGCACACGTGGGTACAGAGGCCAGCCCTTTCTGTGTCTCCACCCTTGTTCCCAGTGTCTATGTGGCTTCTGTAAATCCTTGGTTAGACTTCTGTTCAGCTGTCCTTCAGTTGGTTATTCAGATCGATTGCTCTGTAATTTAGCTGTAAATCCACTTTGGCACCGGGAGGAGGTGAGTGTAGCTTCTACCTACTCCATCACCATCTTGGAATCCTTCTTTCTTGGTTAGCATTACTTAGGTCGTCATGAGTAAAAATGACGCAATACGTTTCCAAGCAGAATCTCAGCCTTCCAAACCTTTTCAGTGAGTTCAGTATAACTTAACTCACCTGCACTATGAAAACCTCAGTGAAATTTTCCTAGATTATGAAATATAATCCATAAAAAAATTGGTCTGGGCATCTAACCAGGTTGGCCAAGAACCCCTTCCCCCCCTCCCACACATCCATCTGTGTTACTATTTAAACCATTCCTTAAACTGTATAGTTAACATTATACGTATCAGAAAAATGAAGTAGAACAGAAAATGGAAGATGAGAAAGCCACAGCTTTCCTTTAGTGTTCCACGTGATCTCAGGACGCTTGGCCATCTTTTGAGAAGACTTAGACACATCCGGCAGAATCAAGTCAGAGTCTGGGATCTTCTTGGGTCTATAGGACTTCACTGGGCTCTTCCGCTTGCCAGAAACAGACCCAGACAGGCTGTCGCAGGCATGGAGATGCTCATGGCAGAGGAAAAGGAGCCCAACTCCTTCTGGGGAGGCACTTCAAACTCACATTTAATTCCCACAAAGTCAACCAGTTATGTTTACAGGAAAAAAATTTAAGATAAATAATCCTATATAATAAAATCGTAGTGTGCAAATTGTCCCCTCAACCGGGAGATGTCTGGAAGTTCAACCAGGAGGCGGGGCTGGCTGGGGGGAAGGGCCTCTAGTAATAATAATAAAGTGCTCTGGCCAGGGTGGCTCAGTTGGTTAGGCATTATTATCCCCATGCACTGGGGTTACTGGTTCGATTCCCAGTCAGGGCACGTGCCTGGGTTGTAGGCCCAATCCCCAGTAGGGGGCGTGCAGGAGGCAGCCAATCAAAGTTTTACTTTCACATCGACGTTTCCTCCCTCCCTCTCTCTCAAAAATCAATAAACATTTAAAAACAAAGAAAGAAAGGTATGACTATTTCCACCTTCCACTCTAGCCAGTGACCTTGTGCCCTAGAGCAAGCACAGGGTGGGGGTGGGCATGTGATGTTCCCTCCAACTGCCTTGGTTGCTATGGATCAATCATTGAGTGAGTGTTAAGGCTCGTTTGTTTGTTTGGGGTACAGTATGGTTCCTAACTGCAAGCCAACTACTTCGTCTGGTGCTCAACCCATCCCTACAGGAAAGTTTGACCGTGTTGACCTCATTGAGAGAGACTTTGTAGACATTTAAGGTGGCGTCTTTTTAATGAATTCAAGGGTAACGTTGACAGTGATTTTCAATCCACACTGACTTCAGAGTGTAACTCCTTAAAGAAATGCAACTCTCAAAGCTCAGTTCTGTGGAGGCCCAAGGAAGCATGTCTTGGTCCCCCTCCCAAGGCTGGGGTCTGGGCCCTCCCTCTAGTGCTGTGGTCCTAAACGCCTGCTACGTCACTGTACTCGTCTCCTGCTGCCACTGCAACAAAAGACCACAAACTTAGTGGCTTCAAGCAACACAAATGTATTATCTTACAGTTCTGGGGGTAGAAGGCAGGCACTCATCTCACTGCCCAGGGTGTTCGTTCACGGGGCTGCAGTCCTTTTTGGAGGCTCCCGGGTGAGTCCGTTTCACTGACTTTGTCACTTTCTGGAGGTCATCACCCTTTCCTTGGCTCATGGCCCCCTTCCTTCATCTTCAAACCACACCGGTGCATCTCCCAGCCCAGGCCTCCGCGGTCACACCTCCCTCGGGCTCTCTGCAGCCAGGAAGAGCTCTCTGATTACAGGGCCATGGGGTTAAATTGGGCCGATCTGGTAATGAGACTCTTTTCCCGTCTCAAACCCACATCCTTAATCCCAGCTTCAGGGTCCCCTTTGCTACGTAAGGTAATTTACTCAGAGGTTCTGGGGACTAGGGGGTGGGCATCCTTGGAGGCCTTTGTTCTACCCACAACAGTCATCTTTTCTAGGTCCTCCCACTAACAAGCAACAGATCTTTCTGTATTTCCTGGCTGTGATTACCAAGCTAAAGAAGCCGACGGGCCTGCCGTGGCCTCCCCGTCCTGCCTGTTTGGATACTGTTTTTCACACCAGGTCCGCTCACAGGTAACTAATCGGCCAGTGGTTACTGGTCCTTGGTCACGTTCCTATTCCTGACCAGTCAGCAAGATGGGGTGTCATGTGGTACCAAAATACAGCCACCCACTCAGGAATAAGCCAAAGCCACTCTCGAAAACTAGAGCTGTCTCCCTCCAAAGGCCGTCGTGGCAGAGGCAGGCCCTGTGCTGGCATGGTCCATGGGAGGGAGCCAGGCTTCTCCTAGACAAGCCCCATTTCGTGGGCGATAGAGCCTGGCGTTACTGTAGCTGGAAACCCCAACCCAGAGGCTGAGCAGGTTTCTGATTCAAAGGGCTTAGAACACCATGGGCTGAGGTAAACACTGCACCATTTTACAGACAAGGAAACCGAAACACTCAGGAAAGGCTCAGTAACGTCTTCATTTCTCGATTAGAGTTGGTGGACAATGTCACATTAGTTTCAGGTGCACATCCCAGTGGTTAGATATTTATGTAACTCTGACATGACCACCCTGATAAATCTAGTCCTCCCCTGACATCATACTTAGTTATTAGAATATTGTTGACTGTGTTCCCTATGCTGTGCCTTGCGTCCCCATGGCTGTCCTGTAACTACCAATTTGTACTTCTTAATCCCTTCACTTTTCCACCCATCCCCCAACCCTGTTCCCCTCTGGCAACTGTCAAAATGTTCTCTGTATCTATGAGTCTGTTTCTGTCGTGCTTGTTCATCTAATTTGTTTTTTAGATTCCACATGGAAGTGAAATCATATGGCATTTGTCTTTCTCTGACTTATCTCAGGAAGCACACTACCCTCTAGGTCCCTCGGTGTTGATGCAGACAGATGGCAAGATTTCCTTCTTTTTTATGGCTGAGTCATGTTCCATTGTACATATGCACCACTTCTTCTTTACCCATTCATCTACTGCTGGACACCACATATCTTCCATGTCTTGGCTACTGTAAATAATACTGCAATGGGCATATGGATACATGTCTTTTTGAGTTCGTGTTTGGGTTTCTTTGGATAAACACCCAGAAGGGGAATTGCTGGGTCCTTCTTTCTCTCTTGTTATAACCTTTGTTTTAAAGTCTATTTTGTCTGGTGACCCAGCTTTTTTGCTTGAAAAAATATCTTTTCATCCCTTTATTCTTAGACTGTGTGTGTCTTTCAATCTGAGATGTGTATCCTGTAGGCAGCATATGTAAGGGTCTCGTTTCCTTACCCACTCAGTAACCCTGTGGCTCCTGTTTGGAGCATCTACTCCATTTGCATTTAAGTTGTTGATAGATACCTAGTTATGGCCATTTTATTATTCATATTTTTCTTTTTCTTCTTTTTTATTTTGAGTGGAACCTGCCTGCAACAAGCTTACATTCCTTCCTTTAAGGCTACAGAAACTCTGCACATAGACAAGACGACCAATTATCATAATAAAAATATTCCATCCACAGAGCCAAGGTCTCCATCAGATTCCATTGTGTGTGTGTGGTACGTTCGCTCTTTTCCGCAGCTGCGTTTTCTTGTGAGTCTGCGGGTTATGATCAGTTCTTTCTGTCGCACAGGCCTCTCTTGGCAGGTGGTTACACATCTGAATGCATCTGTAGCATTAAACTCAATTTCAGAGTCAGAACCATGCTGGATTCTTTATTTTATTTTTAAAAATATTATTATTGATTTTAGAAAGAGAGGAAGGGAGAGGGGGAGAGAGAGAGAGAGAGAGAGAGAGAGAGAGAGAGAGAGAAACATCAATGATGAGAGCAAAACATAGATAGCCTCATCCTGCACACCCCCCACTGGGGATAGAGCCTGCAAGTGAATCAGCAACCTCTTGGTGCATGACATCATGCTCAATCCATTGAGTCACACCTGCCGGGCATGCTAGATTCTTAAACAACGTTATCTCCAAACATCATTTTGGGGAGAGATGGCTTATGCAGTACATCAGCTCACTTTTCCACGTCTGCTGACCACATGGTGTGAGTCTTGGCCATTGTCAGCTTCCAGGACACAAAGGAGAGGTCCTGGTGGCTGCTGTGGAAGCCATGGGCCATCATGACCGAGGCGGGGCCAACAGTATTTTCTTCTTAAAGAAGTCCCTTTAACATTTCTTGTAATATGGGTTGGTAGTGATGACCTCCTTCAGCTTTTTCTTGCTAATCTATCCCTCAATTCACTTTTGATCACTTTGAATATTTCTTGCCAATCCCTTCTGGCCTACAAAGTTTCTGTTGAGAAATCAGCTGACAGTCTTATGGGTGCTCCCTTGTGGGTAACTAACTGCTTTTCTCTTGCTGCTTTTAAGATTCTCTCCTTGTCTTTAACGTTTAGCATTTTAATTTTAATGTGTCTTGGTGTGGGCCTCTTTGGGTTCCTCTTGTTTTGAACTCTGTCCTTAGACTTGTATGTCTATTTCCTTTACCAGATGAGAGAAGTTTTCCATCATTATTTCTTCAAATAGATTTTCCATTCCTAGTTCTCTGCCTTCTCCTTCTGATAACTCCTCTGATGCAAATGTTGGTACATTTGAAGTTGTCCCAGAGGCCCCTTAAACTATCATCCTTTCTTTTTTTTTTTTTTTTCCTGTACTGATTTGGTGTTTTCTGCTACTTGATGCTGCGCAGAGAGGGAAGTAGCCACACCAGAGCCCACGCTCAGCTGGTGAGCTGCAGAGCTGGGCCTTAACCCGGCCTGCGGGCATCGCAGCTGCCCTCGGGCAGTGTCCACGGGGCAGGGCAGGCATGGGTCTGCCTGTGGATGCTTAGGAAGGAAAGGGCACGGCAGTTTTCCTCAGACACGCTGGTTCTACCCAGTGGCCGCGTATTTTAAGGGTATCAGATCCAGGTCACACATGAGAGGAGTTGGGAGGACTTCAGAAACAGGGTGAAGATGGTGCTCAGGCCCAGGGAAGGTAGGTGGTTGAAGCACTAGGCTCTGGGGAAGTCACCTGGTGATGGGACATGGAAGTCAAAACTGGACATGACTTCCCTCCTCTTCTCTTCCCTGTCTGTGTGGCCCCAGGATTGTGCAGAATTCTGCTCATTCGGCCGGGGTTTGGCCCAGTGTATGCCTGCAGCCCAGCTGCCCTTCCTTCAATGTGTGTGTGTGTGCGGGGAGGGGGGGCGGGGGGGGGGGGGCGGGGGGTAAAGAGGCTGAGATCAGCACCCTGGCTAATCCCCTTCCATGGTGGGAAATTACACTCATCTTCTCTGGGAAGCTTGTTCTGTTCCACCAGTGCTCACGCCTGCACGGCCACGTCACCTGCTCTCCAGGTTGCCATAGCCCTTCATTTGCAATGAGACCTTGTTTCTGTAGCTCATTTCAGGGGCCTCAGGTGGCAAATGTCATTTTTCACCGGTGTGGTTTGCAAAACATCATCTGAGGAAGCTGAGCTGAAAGAGTCATTGGGAAAGTTTAGAATCCGTTCGGCTCTTCACCACACATTGGAGCCATTTGTTCTACATGCAGCTGTGACTGCACTGCTCCCGGAGGAGGCGGGGACATTACCTCAGACCACGTGCCCAGGATGGTCACTACCGAGAAAGCGGAGCTACAGTGGCTGGGTCCCCACAGCGAGCCCTCTCCGTCTCTACCAGAGCCTCGGTGTAGCAGTAACATGCATTCCGAGGATGAGTCACGGCTGGTCTAAGCCAATTAGGTAATCTCATTCCCGTGGGCAGTGACTGGTCTAAGGGATGGGGATGAGACTACTTCTGGCCAACAGGAGGTAAGGGGAATCATGGTGAGCTTTGACCTCCTCCTCCCTTCCTGCTCTGACACTGCCATGTGAAAACGCGTGTCTAGAGCTCTGGCAGCCATCTCGAAAACGTGAAATGACACATCTGGGTGAAGACGACACACTGAGGGAGCAGGGCAAAGATGGAGGGAAGAGCTTGTGTCCCTGATCCCAACCCCAGGAACAGCTCAGCCTGCACTTCTTATTCAGGGCACTATACCCGTCCCTACGGGGTAAAACACTGTTGCACATGTTTTCTTGGACCTGCAGCAAAGCATCCTACAGAATTCAGAGCTGCACATGTGTTTAGGTGAAGGAAATCTTAGTTCCTGGTCCATCCATCAGACCAGACCGCTGGGACCCATTGCCTGGAGGCCAGGGTGGGACTGGGACCATCGAGTCACCTCTTTGAACCTGTTTCCTCAACCATGAGATGGGAATGGGATCTGGTGATCTCAAAGGTCTCCCTGCAGCCCCAGCGAAGCAGATGTCCAGATGGAAATGCCAACTCTGCGTCAGCCTCAGGAAGCAAGACAGGACCAGCCACGGCCGCACCTGCTGCAGCTCCCGGCGTGGGCAGGCCGGGCGGAGCCTCAGCTGCGCTCTGTTGTTCCTGGCATCGGCGGTGACAGTGTGGGTTCTGGGAAAAGTGAAAAAATTAGGAAAGGAGAACTGTCACCCCCTTGAGAATAAAGGCTGCCCTGGGTGCGGCGGATGAAGTCTAGTGGTGCCGCCACAGCCGGATCCTGACGTCTGTTGTTTGTGTTTTGTTTTTACATTTTGCAAAAATGACATGTGCTCAGAGTACAAATGCAAACTCACAGGAATGTTTAAGGTAGTAAAAGTGCCGCTCCCCACCCTTCCTAATCCCACCCTCCCACAGTCCAGTTTTGCATATTGTTCCAGACATTTCTTCTGTGCTTATACACACGTAATGCCATATATTAGGAAATAAGATGCTAGTGATGACACAGCCTGTTAAAGCATGATACAGGTATGCAGCCTGGAATTAATGAAGTGGAACACATGGATTTATACATATAAAGAGTTTTTAAAATTTGTTTTAGAGAGAGGAAGGGAGAGAGAGAGAGAGAGAGAGAGAGAGAGAGAGAGAAACATCTATGTGAGAGAGAAACATCAATCTGCTGCCTCCAGCATGTACCTCGACTGGGGACTGAATCCACATCTCAGGGACATGCCCTGACCAGGAATCAAACCCACCACCTCTGTGGTGTATAGGACGACATTCCAACCATCAAAGTCCGGCCAGGGCTACATATACAGATGTTTAAAAAACAAAAGTAAACTTACTCTACCTACACTGTAAAGAGACCTGTTTTTAACAACTATCTTGTGGACATCTCTCTAAGAACACATTTTCCCAGTCTAGTATTCCATACTATTGGACGCACACGATTTATTTTTTAAATATCTTTGTATTTTTCAGAGAGGAAGGGAGAGGGAGAGATAGAAACATCAATGATGAGAGAGAATCATGGATCGGCTGCCTCCTGCACGCCCCCTACTGGGGATCGAGGCCACAACTCAGGCATGTGCCCTGACAGGAAATCAAACCGCTACCTCCTGGTTTACGGGTCATTGCTCAACTCAGAGCCACACCAGCCAAGTACACAACTTTTTTTTTTTTTTTTTACCACTCTTCTATTTATGGAAGTTATTGCCATTATTTTTTGTTGTTACCCTTGTCCATAGCTCTTCCTGAATATCCACAAGTGCTTCTGTAGGGTAAATTTCCAGAAGTGGGAATGTGTAGCAAAGGTTTATATGTTTCACGTTTTAATGTGAACATTTAGCATCAAATCACTCTCCAGAAAGATACTACTTATGATATGGTTGTAATGAGCTAGTTATTAATAATGGGAAAGAAGCCAAGCAAAGGAAGGGCCAGACAGTACAGGCATGTCATTTGAGCAGCTTCACCAGGAAGCTGCAATTTCTCACTACCCAGGGAGGGAGGGACCCAGCAAAGGGAAGACAGACACATGCCCAGTAAAGTAGGGTGACTAGGGGAGGTACTTGTATGTCAGTCATACCTGGGGACAGAGATGGTTGTCCAGAATGGGCGTGGCTACTGCAAGTGTGTGACCAGTTGGGACCTAATCCCCTAAACAAACAAGTTCACTCTCTTGCTGCTCCTTGCTCTTGGGCTCTTGATGCCACAGGCACACTCTCTTGGTCTTGCATTCGCCTGCCTGGCCCAGGGCCACTCGGGCCCCACGCAAATGGACTGGAGGACGGCAGCGGCCTGGTGCGAGCTGGACTATGCGAGTGTGGACCGGAAGCTCTGGACGCTGGCTCTGACTGCAGCTCTCCTGAAACCCAGCCACCCCTCTTGCGTGACTGGACTGACTGAGGGGAACCCAGGGGTGTCGTTCCGTGGAAATAAAGCTTTCTACTACATCGTATCCTCCCGTGGGAGTCTCAGAAAATTCCCATTCTCCAGATACCGCAGGAACTCCACCCCCAGCAGCAACGGGGCGGTGGGGGTGGGGGGGCAGGGAGGGGTTGAGTCCCTCTCCTCTCCTGCAAGACTTACTTATCCATCCCCAGCAGTGCACGAGAGCATCCCACTTCTGCATAATTTTGCCGAAAGAGGACATTACCAATACTTTTTTATGCCTTTCAATCTGTTAAGTAAATGAATATATACCAGCATTGCTTTAATTTAGATTACTTTCTAGAGAAATCAAGCTTCTCTTCGATTTTACTTTTTTTCCCCTCAAAGAATTGTCTGGGAATCCATTTTTTTTTTACTGGGTTGTTTGTCTTATCCACTTTTAGAAGCTCTTTGTATACCAGTTATTCTTAGCAAATATTACGTATTGCCTACTATGTATTATAAATATTTTTCCCAGTCTGTTTTTAATCTCTTAATTCTGTTTATGTGTCTTTTGTCATACAGCAGTTTTTCATTTTATGTGGTTAAGCATGTTGGTCTCTCCCATTTGTGGCTTCTGGGTTTTGTGTCTTAGTAAGACAAACCTGTGCTTCTCCCTCCATCAGCGGGGCCCACCCGCTGCCCCCACCGCTTCCCCCCCACCCCCCACAGGTGGAAATGCCTCCTGGCTCAGCTCCCAGTTCTGGGCTCTGCTCTGATTCGCTGTCTGTCTTTTCTCTCCTCTTGCTGGTCCTGCCTTTGAAAGGTCGGCATCGTTCCGGGTGCTCTGACATCTGGCCTCGGGCGTCCCTCACTCTCTTGCTCAGAATTTTCTCGGCCTTGCTCTCCTCTGCGAGGAGCCCTGCACACACACGCAGGTAAATATTATGAAGTTCGCCAGACACTGTGTTCTTTAAGGAAGAAATGTGGACATTTTAATGATAGCTTGAGAGCTGGCACTTGAGGTTGAGGTCGGGAAGGAGCCATGGCGTCAGGCCTGCTGTTTGTGAGCCTGTAGCTGCTGAGCCTGAGCGCCGGCGGCCGAGTGCAGGGCACCAGCCCCACCCGGCAAATCACAGCCTGGGCGGGCGGGTCTCTGCGTGAGGTCCCAGGCGGGTGCGTAAGCGGTGCCGCTGAGAGGCACAGACACCCCATCCTCACCTCCGTGACAGCCCGATGCCTCCTCCTGGGCCAGAGCCCCTCCCAGGGCTCTATGGTCGGTTGGAGACAGGTCCTGGTCCAATGTGTGGCCATGAGGCCAGAGGGTAGCCTCAGCTTCCCCAAGTTGACTTTTTTTAAAAAACCATTTTCACCATTTCTGCTAGTAAGTGTATAGCTCAGTGACATTAAATACATTTGCACTTTGCAACCATCACCACCAGAGCATCTCACTTCCCAAACGGAAACTCTGTCCCCCTTCGTTTTCCGCCCCGGCCCCTTCAGCCGCCTCTGTCTGCATGTGGCTGTCCAGGTGTCTCGCAGGAGTGGAGTCGGACAGTCTGTGTCCTTTGTGTCTCAGTGTTTCCCTTGGCACAGTGTCCCCACGGTTCATGCACGTTGGAGCCGGTGAGGATTCCTTCCTGAGGCGATGGCTTTCCACCGCGTGGAGGGGGCGCCGGCCCTGGCTGTGCTGGACGGGCTGGGAGGAGGTGAGCACGGTGCTTCCCGGTCGCCTGCACGCCAGGGCCCAGCAGGCCCCGCCGGCGGGAACGCGCGTCCAGCCAGCATCCCCCGATGGCGCGGCCCGGCTCACGGCTCCCACTGACCTGCTGCTCTGGACGTGCTCCTGACTGCAGGTGCGGCCTGGCTCCCCCTCGGAGTCCACACTGACACCCCATTTGGCTCAAACATTCCTTCATCGGACCCAAAAGGCCCCTCTCCCTGACCCCCACATCTCTACTGGGAAAGACACGGCCCGGGGCGCCTGGTAAGAGAGGGGCGGGGTGCTGCAAACCCCCTGGGAGCTCCTGGAGCCCAGAAAGTGACCCGAATCCTCAGCCTCTCCGCTAAGCTTAGTTCCAGGTCCCCTCTCGCTCCGAGACGACCCCCTGCGTCTCTCCAAAGGGACAGGTTCGTCTCACCGAGGGTCCCGGGCACCTGGAGCTGCCCCAGGGCCCGCTCAGCCTCGGGAACCCTCTCCCTCCATAATAATGAAGCCTCTCTGGAGAGCAGGCCTTCGGACGCACGATCCACCTCTTCTTACTGCGCATCTGCTTCCCTCTCCGTCCCCCAGGAAGGTTTGCGCCCCAGCCCCTCTCTCACTGGGCGCTCCCCCCCGCCCCATCCCCCACCCCCCGCCTCATTCCCGGTCTTTCCCGGCATCCTCTTCCTCGGGTTCCTAGCTTCCTGGTCTGCACTTTCCCTCCAACCTCGAACCACCCCGTCAGCCGCCCCAGTCACCACCATGGCTGAACTGCCCCGAGTTTCTGTTTCAGGACCCCCACCCCGCACCCCTCCAGCCCTTTCCTCTGACCTGCCCCCCTTCCCAGCCTGTTCTCTGTCACCCCACCCCACCCCTCCCTACCCCGCCCCGCAGATGTCCCTCCGGGGGCCCTGGGCACTGCCTTATTTTATGGGAAAACTAGAGGCCCAGTGCATGAAA
Source organism: Myotis yumanensis (assembly GCF_028538775.1). Classification (NCBI taxonomy): domain Eukaryota; kingdom Metazoa; phylum Chordata; class Mammalia; order Chiroptera; family Vespertilionidae; genus Myotis; species Myotis yumanensis. The sequence goes on from NW_027223767.1 coordinate 3,336,902, forward strand.
TTCGTGCACTGGGGGGCTGTTCTTCAGCCCAGCCTGCACCCTCTCCAATCTGGGACTCCTTGGGGGATGTCCAACTGCCAGTTTAAACCGGCAGTCGGACATCCCTCCAGGGATCGGGCCTAAACCGGCAGTCGGACATCCCTCTCACAATCCAGGACTGCTGGCTCCCAACCACTCGTCTGCTTGCCTGCCTGATTGCCCCTAACCACTTCTGTCTGCCAGCCTGATCACCCCTTAACTATTCCCCTGCCAGCCTGATTGACACCTAACTGCTCCCCTGCAGGCCTGGTCGCCCCTAATTACCCTCCCCTGCCAGCCTGGTCCCCCCCAACTGCCTTCCCCTGCAGGCCTGGTCGCCCACAACTGCCCTCTCCTGCCGGCCATCTTGTGGGCGCTGCCATCTTTGAGGGTGGGGCAGTCAATTAGCATATTCCCTCTTTATTAGATAGGATAAAGCCATGTGCACTGGTGCTGCCCAACACCTGCCCCAGGTCCCTCTGCCTGCATCTCCTCCTCCCACCCCAGCTCAGGAGCCTGGGGTTCCAGCCCCAGCCTCGGCCTCCCGCCCAGTAACCTGCCCCTCCAGCCGCTCCCCGCCCACACCTGCAGGTCCCCCTTGTTTCAGGCGAATGGGCCGTGTTCTCCATCCTGTAGAAAAAATGAAAATGGGGAGCCCTCCCTAAGCCCACAGCCTTCCAGGGGGTCCTCCTCCTCTGCATCCACATTTAGACAAAACTCCTCCAAGGCCGGGTCTTCACTGGCCTTGCTTCCTTCTCACACGTGCTCCCTTCCTCACCTCTGTCAGCCTGGGTCCCGCCTGCCCCGGAGCCGCTGGGGATAGCCGTCAGCAGCTCGGTTCTCAGTGCTCATCTCGCCCGGCCTCTCAGCAGGGCAGCCGTGCCTGCCAGGGCTTCTTTGTGGGAACACTGGCCTCCAGGGATGCCACAGCTGCTCCTGCATTGCCCACAGCCTGGCCCATCCCTTCGCTCTTCTCCTTTCCTTCTGGCTCCAGACCCCCTTGCCTCCTCCAATTCAGCAGCTGGCCCAGGGCTCACGGATGCTCCAGGCAACTCCACCCCTCCTCCTGGTGCCTCTCCCACTCCCTGCCCCTGCCATGCTCCAAACCTGCCCCCCTCTCCTGCGCTCCTGTCTGAGCTTCCTCACCGCTCCTCAGAGCGACTGCAGGGAACTCTTTGCTGAGCTATTTTATTATTTTCATTTTATTTTATGTGTGCACTCTTGTCCCTCTACAATCACTGGACTTCCAGAAAGAATGTTAAGAATGTAAATGGGACATTGTTCAGAACCCTCCAATTAACTCTGAGAAGGTTCTTACCCACCCACCTCTTCCAGCAGCCAGCTGCCTCGAGCATTCTGCTGCTCACACTGGCTTCCCACCTCATCCCCAACACACAACCACACCTGCCCTGCCCTGCACCCCAACACAACTAGCTTGCTCCTGCCCCACGGACTTTGCACATTCAGTTTCCAGCCCACCGGGTTCTCCCCGACATTTTCCTGAGGCTCCCTCTCCTATCTTTCAGATTATCTGTTTAACTTGGTCACCTACTCAAAAGAGACTTTCTTTGACTGTTCTTGCTAGAATAGCGCCTGCCGTCACTGGCAACCATCTTCTCCCCCTGCTCCGCGTTTCTTCCTGGCACTTATCAATGCCTGTCATCTTGTATATTCCTCTGTTTCTGACCTCCCCCCCCCCCCCCCCACCAGAATGTGGGCTCCTATAGGGCCCAGGCTGAGTCTGCCTTACTCACTCTTGTCCCCAGCACCTGGGACACCGCCTGGCACAGAAGAGCTGCATGACATTTGCAGTGAGACCCAGCAGCTGCAGACCCTGTGCTGTGGCAATTCACAGGAAAAGGAATACAAATCGGATTTTAAAGCATATTTAGCCCTGTTCATAAGAAAATGCGAAGTAAAACTAAATTCAGATACTTCTCACCTATCAGGTCAGCAAAAATGCAAAGGCCTAATAACATGCTCTGTGGGTCACGCTGAGGGAAAGGGAAGCCCCTGCTGGTCACAGGTTTCCACTGTCTGCAGACTGGGCCTAAGGACCCGGGCAGTGAAATCTGTGGGCTCCCAGCTGACTGATCTGGGGGGACTGAAAGGCCAGCAAGCGGTCCTGGACTCCAACGCTGGCTTCCCACATTCCCCACAGAGAGCCTCTCAGTCGCAGTGTGCAGTGTGCCCTGCCCGCCTGCTGCCTGCGGTGCTTCCCGGGCCGGGCCCTCCCCTGAGGGCCCAGCTTGCGGTTCTCAGTGCCACAGGGACATGTTTTTATGATGATGTGATGTAGAGAGCGCCTGGGAAGGCACATGGGCATTTCTTTAATTATCATCAGCTGAATCCAGTGGCGTTGGCAAAGCCAGGTCCTGGAAACATGCTTTGCCAAAAGGCAGGGGTGTTGTCAGCTTGACCTTCAGCCCAGGTGCCAGGGGATAGGTTTTGTTATTTAAATCCAGCCAAGCACCAAGAATGAATAGGACTCAGGCCCACCCAAGAATGCACATTATCTCCTTTGTCTCGACTTTTAGTAAAACTTCCTGTTTTTTGCTGTATAAAATAAACACACTGTATTGGCTCTGGGTCCCTGTCCCAGTCTCTTCATCAGAGGACAGTGGTCCCACCCGGCCCCAGCTTTTTCCTTCCATATCTGTGTCTGTCTCTTTCTTTCATTTTCTCAACCCCCAGCCGCCCCTACTCAGAAACCGGACTGCTCTCTAGCCACTGGACGCAGAGAAGAGAGAAATATTCACAATGTGATGCACCGTCCTGGCATGTTGATTTTACTCAAAGATTGTTTTGGGGAAAAGTCACCATTTTTATGTTAAATTACCACTGATATGTTATGAGGAGAATATAGAATTCTAAACATTTTTAAGCCTTCAAAATTAAAGAACTCAAACTTCCAGTCAAAATGGCTGCATAGGTAAGCACAGTGCTTGCTTCCTCCCACAAGCACATCAAAATTACAACTAAACTACAGAACAACCATCATTCAGAACTACTGAATGGAAGTCCTATAACTAGGGAATTAAAGAAGAGGCCACCTGGAGACTGATAGAAGGAGCAGAGATGTGGAGTGGGCTGGTCCCACACCCGCATGTGGCAGATAAAAATCGGGAGGGATATCTTGGCTGTGGAGGCCTCCCCTGAGGGGAAAAGGGGTCCCAGCCCTACACCAGGCCCCAAGCACAGGGTTCCAGTCCCAGGAAGAGAAATCCCCACAACTTCTAGCTGCTAAAACCAATGGAGACTGTGGCTGAGGAAGACAGATGCTGCAGGAGTCCCAGGCAGTTCCTCCTTAAGGGCCAATGCATGGACTTACAGACAGAACCCACTCACTCTGAGCTCCAGCCCTGAGGCAGCAGCTTGAAAGGCAGCAGAGACATAGAGGAGGAACTGAATTCTCCAGCATTAGGGCAAGAGCTGCAGGGAGCAGCTTTCTCCCAGGCAGAAGTGCTGGCAGGGGCCATTATTCCTTTGTTGAGCTCTCCTCCACAGAGCCAGCAGGCAGAGGCCATATCTGAGTCTCCATCTACCTGGCTCACAATGCTTGCCCTGCCCTGGTGATTCCCTGTGACCTTGCCCTACCTAACTGTGGGCACACCCAAGCTGTATTTCCAGTAGTTTTTTCATACAAATAGCCTCTCTTGGCTCCTGCTTCAGATTTTCCTAAAATCTCTCAAACAAGCAGTATCTGGTCTCAACAATCCTATACCTCTCACTAAGTGGTCCCATGACTTGGCTCACATCTTGGCTTCACCTAGGCACCTCCAAGACCAGCACAAGTAACAACCCATCTATCTGTGTTTTTTTTTTTTTTTTTGTAGCTCATGCTGGGTAACCCCAGGGAGAACACAGGTGGTGGCTGACCTTGGTATACATCTCCAGGGATGTCCCAGAGCCAGCACACCCAGTGGATAGCTTCAGATCATGTCAAAGTACCATCACCCAACCACCTCCACAAGTAACACACTCAAGGGACAGACTCACTGGGCACCAGAGCCCCACAGAAATAAGACCTGCTCTGTTGAGTGGACCCCTGCACAGCTGTTCCTCCAGAGATCAGTGGTTGGTGGTTATAGCCAGTCCTTGCAGCTGACAGGCCTGGAGGTAAATCCCTCCCATTGAGATGTCAACAGCAATCAAGTCTCAACTACAAAGGAGGGTATACACAGCCCACCTGGAAGGCCCACCTGGAGTGCCCAGCTCAGGTGAGTGGGGAGGCTGTACATGGGACCCTACAGGACACCTATGACACTAGGCCACTCTACTAAGACTAAGAGATCTAGCAGCTCTAACCTAATACACAGAAACAAACACAGGAGGCTGCCAAAATGAGAAGACAAAGAAATATATCCCAAATGAAAGAATGGAACAAAAAAAAAAATAACTAAACAAAATAGAGACAAGCAATCTAGAAAATGAGGATAGTATAAGAAGCCTTTGGGACAACTTAAAGCCAACATTCACATCATGGAGGTGCCAGAAGGAGAAGACAGAGAGCGAGGGACTGAAAATCTATGTGAAAAAATAATGACAAAAGACTTCCCTAACCTGGTGAAGGAAGTAAACATACAAGTCCAGGAAGTGCAGAGTCTCAAACAAGAGGACCCAAAAGAGGCCCACACCAAGACACATCATAATTAAAATGCAGAGGGTTAAAGGCAAAGAGAGAATCGTAAAGCAGCAAGGGAAAAGCAATTACCCACAAGGAAGCGCCCATAAGTCCGTCAGCTAATTTCTCAACAGAAACTTTGCAGGCCAGAAGGGATTGGCACAAAATATTTACAGTGATGAAAAGCACATAACCCAGATTACCCAGCAAAGCTCTCATTTAGAATCAAAATACAGATAAAGATCTCACCAGACAAAAAGCTGAAGGAGTTCATCACCACAAAGCAGTATTATATGAAACGCTAAAGGGTTTTCTGTAAGAAGAAGAAGAAAAAAAATATATATGAACAATAAAATGGCAATAAATATCTATCTATCAACAATTAAATCTAAAAGATAAAATAAGTAAGCAAGCTCAGGCTAATTAAAAAGATCCCTGGCATTGTACTACAATCTTGTTTAGACAAATTCACCCGATGCCTTCATGAAGAAAGGTGTTTACCAAAGGTGGCTGGAGAAAGGGGGGCGGTCTTTCCCTTCCTGTGTATCCAGTCACCTGCCAGCCAGTCCTCTCCCCTTCCCCACTGCTCAGGCCACTTACTGCCTTGGTGACTCAACTGTCCCATGTGCCTGCCAGCGAGTCCCCAGGCCCCCATTTCATGCTGAAAAGGTGGTGCTAGGACATAGTGGCAGACCAAAGGGAGAGGTCCCTGCCCTTGGGGTGGGGGGAGGGGGGACGGGATGGTTATGGGGGGGATAGACTTTAGCCCAAAAGTCGCCCATGGCTGGAGAGCTATACATCTGACAGTGCCCCTGGAGGAAAAGTGAAGGCTGTATTGGGAGGTTATTTCAGGGGGACACGACTTCACTGGGGGGAAGGAACGAAGGGCTGCTTCTCAAAGGCAGTCTTATTAACGGTGACCCCGCAGGTGAGTAAGAATCAGGCAGGTGGAGGGGGAGGCAGAACAGACTCAACTGACTGGCGACTCTCTCAGGAATGGGGGGTGCACCTTCGATGGCATTGGCTGGACAATTCGGGTTAAAAACCCAAACTGGCTCTAACCGTGGCCAGGCAGGCCACTGGGCACCCGTGGTTGCGTGGTGGGATGTCTCCTTCCGAGGAGGAGGCGCTGGGAAGCCGGGCTGTGCAGACTCACGTGCTCATAGCTGCCGTCAGCCGGCGCAGACCCCACCAGCTGCCCAGGGCTCCCAGGAGAAAACCATCTTCCACCGAAGGCGGGAGGGGACGCAAACTGACGCCAGTGGTGGCCTCGGGCCCTGTCTGGTTTGAAACTCAGGTTTCCAAGTCGTTCAGGTGGGGCTGCAGAAGCAAGCAGTCAACGCAGGGCAGCCAGTAAGGGGTGGATTTCAGGTAAACAACAAATAATTAGTTACTGTATGCCCTCAACATTGCAGCAGATGTACTTATGCTAAAAATTATCCATTGTTTACCTGAAATTCCAATTTTCCTGGACGTTCTGGTGTTTTATCTGGTGACCCCACGTGGCCCACAGACCAGGCCCCCGCCCTTCGCCAAGGGACTGGCAGGAGAAGCTCTTGAAAGTCTCGCAGCGGCTGGGTGCCCCGGCCTCACGGCTCTGCGGTGGAGTCAGGGAATGCCCACGGCGAGGCTCCCACCCGCTGCCCCACCCGAGGAAAGTCTTAAGCTAAGACTTTGAAGGGACCTGAAGGAGCAAAGAAAGGCCCAGAGAGGAGTCTGAGGAGAGTAGAAGCAGAAGGTCAATGCAGGGCGCCTCCAGGAGGGGAGATGGAGCAGCCTGGGGACCGCGGAGAGGCAGAGCTGGTTGGGGCTGAGGACTGACCACTGCCTATGCAATGGGGGTGCCCGAGCCAATGGAAGCAGCAAAGAGGCTGCAGCAGCAACTCCTACGTCTGCCCACACAGCTCTCCCTCCACCTTTCCTGGACTTGGAGTGAGGACTCGCACAGGAGCGTGAGAGAGACAGATGCTGGTTGGCCGCCAAGGCCCACCCACATCCGCAAGTGCTGCTTCTTTTCAATTCTTCTGGAAAAGGGCAAGTAATCCCCAAATAAGGGCACTTGTCAGCAATGGCTTCCGGGAAATGGAGCTCCCTCGGGATGCAGCCAGTGTGGGCCAGACTGGGCAGGCCACCCCAGATCGCCCCAGCTGGCTCGGGCCCAGGAATCCCTGTGGAAAGAGCCATCTCCCATCGGGGCATCTCACTTCCACCAGCTGTGGTGTTTGGTGTGGCCTGGCCAGCAGGCCCAGCAGGAGATGCAGGGGCAGGAGCACCCAGGGCCTGAGGTGCAGACCTGGCATCCATGCTCCAGGCTGGCAAGGTGCAGCCTGGAGGACGCAGGCTGCCTCGTAAGGGACTTGCCTGTGCAGGTTCAGCCGCACCTGGCAGGAGAGCTGCCGCCGCGGCTGCTGTTCCTGCTGCTTGTACTTACTCCCTTCCAGGGAGGCTGCTCTGTGGACCCCAAAAGGACACATCCCTTGGGGATCTGAAGATGCTGAAAGGTGGCACGTTCCACACCAGGAATGCCTTCTTTTTGAGGAAAATACCTGCATGGCTGTGCAGGCACCACGGATCACCTCCACCCTCTCCCCAATATTCCGGGCTAACAGAACCCTAATTCTGTTCAGGGTGGGCCCCTCCCTCATCCCTGGGACCAGTCATGACAGATCACCCTGTTCCCTTGTCAGTGACTGGTTGAGTGGGGAGATGTGACACCATCTTGGCCAATGGGATGGAATCTGAGGGGGTTGGCGGGGGGTTCTGAGAAAGGCTTTTGGCCTGCCTTTGAACACAGATGTTCTGAACATAGATCTTGTGACCTTGGTTAGTTTGCTGTTAAGAAAAGGAACTGAAAAATATTTTTATTGATTTCTCAGATAGAAAAGAAGGGAGAGGGAGAGAGAGAGAACCATCGATGTGAGAACAGAACATCGATAGGTGCCAGCTGCACGCCTCCTACTGGGGATCGAGCCTACACCGGGCATGTGCCCTGACCAGGAATCAATCCATCAACATTTTGGTGCGCAAGACGACGCCCAGCTAACGGAGCCACATCAGCCAGGACCTCGATGCAGGAACTTATTTCTAACCTTCACCAGAAAGGAACATTTATTTTTCAAATAAGAAATCATAGCAAGGTCCTGACCGGTTTGGCTCAGCGGATAGAGCATCGGCCTGCGGACGGAAGGGTCCCAGGTTCGATTCCGGTCAAGGGCATGTACCTTGGTTGCGGGCACATCCCCAGTGGGAGGTGTGTAGGAGGCAGCCGATCGATGTTTCTAACTTTCTATCCCTCTCCCTTCCTCTCTGTAAAAAATCAATAAAATATATTTAAAAAAATAAAAAGAAAGAAATCATAGCAAGTGCATCAAATAGTGTTATTCCCTCCAGCATGCTCTTCCTTCCCCATGGAGGTGGTGGATGGTTGAGTATTGAGTGGTGGCTGGAAGTGAAGGCTTTGCTGCCAGACTGTTGGGTTCCAATTCTTGCCTTGCCTTCCCCAAGCTGAGCTATCGTGATCAAATTATTGAACCTCTTGGAGACTTCCAGTCAAAATGGTAGCGTAGGTAAACACCGTGCTCTCCTCCTTCCACAACCATATCAAAATTACAACTAAACTACAGAAAAACTGTCATTCAGAGCTGCCTGAAGTCTAGCCGAACAGAAGCCCTATAACCAAGGATATACAGAAGAAGCCACAGCAAGACTGATGGGTGGGGTGGAGACTCAGAACAGGCTAGTTCCACACCTACGTATGTTGGTTAAAAATCAGGAGAAATGTCTCACCATTGGAGGTTTCCTCTGTAGAGTAAGGGGTCCCAAGCCCCACACCAGGTTCCCCAGTCTGGGGTTCCAGGAGCAGATGTCCACATAACTTCTGGCTGTGAAAACCATGGAGATGGTGACTGAGTAAGAGAGAGGGCTTCTGGAGTCCCAGGTGTTCCTCTTAAAGGGTCCGTGCATGGACTTAATAAGACATACTCTCTCTGAGCTCCAGCACTGGGCAGCAGCTCAAAAGGTGCCACAGACATACAAGGAGGAAGTGAATTGCTTGGCTTCAGAGCAAGGGCTGGAGGGGTGCCTTTCTCCCAGACAGAAGTGCTGGCAGAAACTAGTCTTCCTTTGTTGAGCGCTCCCTGTGCCCAGTCTGCACGTGCAGGAAGACGCCATATCTGAGTCTCCATCAACCTAGCTAATCACGTTTGCCCAGCCTGGTGAGTCCCTGAAATGCCCCCACCTCACCTAACTTTTGGGCTCACCCAAGCCACTTCCAGTGGCTTTTCTATACAAACCACCTGTTTTGGCTCATGCTGTGGACATTCCTAAAATCTCTCAAAGGCTCACAAACCCCAAACAAGCAACAGCTTCTCTCAACATGCCCTGTACCATTTGCTAAACATCCCCAAGCCCAGTACTAGTGGCAGTTGGCCTCAGATTGCAGCTTAGCCTCTCCCAGGCACCTCTAAGCCCAGCCCAAGTGGCAACCATCTGCAGATCACTTTCTAGTTCATACCTAGGGGCCCCAGTTAGGACAGAGGCAGGGGCTGACCTTGGCCTGCACCGGTGCCCTTCCCAAGGCCCCGAACCAACATACCCAGTGGCCAGCTATAGACCACACTAGAGCATCACCGAAGCACCCTCCACAACTGACACACCCAAAGGGCAGACTCCCAGCACAGAACCTCATTGAAGTGAGTCCTGATCCATAGAGTCAGCTCCTGCACAACAGCTTCACTGTAGTCACATCCAGTCCTCATAACCAATCAGCTTGAGCGTCAGTCCCTCACATTGATGTGACAACAGAAATACAGGCTCAGCTACAACTGGACAGCACACACCTGGAGCACCAGGCTCAAGTGACCAGGGAGTCAGAACCACTGGGCCCTACAGGACACCTACTACATAAGGCCACTATACTAAGACTGAGAGAGATAGTAGCTCTACTCAATACATAGAAACAAACACAGGGAGGCAGCCAAAATGAGGAGACACAGAAACATGTTCTAAATAAAAGAACACAACGAAACTCCAGAAAAATAAGTAAACAAAATGGAGACAAGCAATCTACCTGATGCAGAGTTCACAACACAGGTTATAAGGTTGTTCAATGAACTTAGGGGAAGAGTAGATTAACTTAGTGAGAACTTCAAGGATAGGAAACACAAAAATGGAGATAGGAAGCACAAAGAACTAGTCAGAAATGAAGAATACAATTACTGAAATGAGAAATACATTAGATGCAATCAACAGTAGATTAGATGAAGCAGATGACTGAATCAGCAATTTGGAATATAAAGTAGCAGAAAACACCCAATCAGTACAAAAAAAAAAAAAGAAAGAAATGAAAAGAAAAAGAAAGGACGATAGTTTAAGGGGCCTCTGGGACAACTTCAAATGTACCAACATTTGCATCAGAGGAGTAATCAGAAGGAGAAGGCAGAGAACTAGGAATGGAAAATCTATTTGAAGAAATAATGATGGCCGAAACCGGTTTGGCTCAGTGGATAGAGCGTTGGCCTGCGGACTGAAAGGTCCTAGGTTCAATTCCGGTCAAGGGCATGTACCTGGGTTGCGGGCACATCCCCAGTAGGGGATGTGCAGGAGGCAGCTGATCGATGTTTCTCTCTCATCGATGTTTCTAACTCTCTATCTCTCTCCCTTCCTCTCTGTAAAAAATCAATAAAATATATTTAAAAAAAAAAAAAAAAAAAAGAAGTTGTGCTACTTATAAAAAAAAAAAAAAAAAAAAAAAAGAAATAATGATGGAAAACTTCTCTCATCTGGTGAAGGAAATAGACATACAAGTCTAAGGACAGAGTCCAAAACAAGAGGAACCGAAAGAGGCCCACACCAAGACACATTAAAATTAAAATGCTAAACCTTAAAGACAAGGAGAGAATCTTAAAAGCAGCAAGAGAAAAGCAGTTAGTTACCCACAAGGGAGCACCCATAAGACTGTCAGCTGATTTCTCAACAGAAACTTTGCAGGCCAGAAGAGATTGGCAAGAAATATTCAAAGGGATGAAAAGCAAAGACAACCAAAATTACCCAGCAAAGCTATCATTTACAATTGAAAGACAGGTAAAGAGCTCTGCAGGCAAAAAACACCGTCCGCCCCCCCTCCCCCCCGCTGCACACACACACACACACACACACACACACAAATAAAGGAATTCATCACTAACAACCCATATTGCAAGAAATGTTAAAGGGACTTCTTTAAGAAGAAAATACTGTTGGTCCTGCCTCAGTCATGATGGCCCATGGCTTCCAGAGCAGCCACCAGGACCTCTCTTTTGTGCCCTGGAAACTGACAATGGCCAAGACCCACATCCTGTGGTCAGCGGGCGTGGAAAAGTGAGCTGATGTACTGCATAAGCCATCTCTCCCTGAAATGATGTTTGGAGACAACATGGTTTAAGAATCCAGCGTGGTTCTGGCTCTGAGATTGAGTTTAATGCTCCAGATGCATTCAGATGTGTAACCACCTGCCAAGAGAGGCTTAAAGAAACCTGTGTGGAGGAGTGGCAGGAAAGCAGGAAAGAGGAGGACCCTTCAGGGAGGTTAATAAACCACATGATCGGACCTTACAACCAATGAGAACAGAGCATTACTTGGCAAATCACTTATGTTGAAAGTTGTACCGACAACAGATCATATAGGTAGAAATTGAAAGCCAGAGAACAGATTAAGTTTTTTTTAAGAAGTTCTCCTGTTTGAGGATGAAGTTCATGATCATGGAGCTTCGAGCCTTAGTGTGCAAATTAAAGTAATGCCTTCCGCTACTTCAGCTGCTGCGGGCTTCCTGAGAATCGATGGAGTGCTTTACCACGGCACGAGGCTTTACCATGAGGCCAACAAGACCTACACGTTACAAGAATGGACATTGTAGGAGAGCTAAAACTGCTAATTTAACACATGTTTCACCTTCCTCTTCACAGAACCTCATGAAATATCACAATATTTACTGATCAAGAAGGCAGTTTGAGAGAAGCTAATATTTCCAGAAAGAATTGATCATAACCCCACAGACTCACAAGAAAATGCAGCTGTAGAATAGTGTGACTGTACCACACACTCACCGTGGAATGTGATGGAGACTTTGGCTTTGTGGATGGGGGCGTTTTTATTATCATAATTAGTTGCCTTGTCTATGTGCAGATTTTCTGTAGCCTTAAAGGAAAAAAATATAAGATTGTTGCAGGCAGGTTACACTCAAAATAAAAAAGAAGAAAAAGAAAATTATATATATATAAAAGCCTAAGCAACCAAACGACCAGTCGACCAGTCGCTATGATGCACAATGACCACCAGGGGACAGATGCTCAATGTACAGGATCAGGCTCCCTCCTGTCTGGATAGGGACTGTGGGGATCGGGCAAAACTGGCTATCTGACATCCCCCGAGGGCTCCCGAACTGTGAGAGCGCCAGGCCAAGGGACCTCTAGTATGCATAATAAAATGGCAATAACTAAATATCTATCAACAATTTAAATGCAAATGGAGTATATGCTTTAAACAAAAGACACAGGGTTACTGAATGGATAATAAGACAAGACCCTTACATATGCTGCCTACAGGATACTCACCTCAGATTGAAAGACACACACAGTCTAAAAGCAAAGGGATAAAAAAGGTATAATTTGAAAATGGAAACAAACAAACAAAAAAGCTGGGGTAGCAATACTTACACCAGACAAAATAGACTTCAAAACCAAGGCTATAGTCATGGCCAGTTACTCAGTGGTTAAAGCTTCAGCCTGCACATCGAAGGGTCTTGGGTTTGATTCCCAGTCAAGGGTACATACTTGGGTTTTGGGTTTGCTCCCCACTCCCGCCAGGCCATGTGCAGCCAAACCAGTGGATGTGTCTCTCTCTCGTGAGATTTCTCTCTCTCCTCTTCCTCCTCCCTCCCTCCCTTCTACTCTCTCTGAAAAGCAATGGAAAAAATATCCTTAGGTGAGGATTAACAAACAAACAAAAAACCAAAACTATAAATGAGGCAAAGAAGGAGCCAGCAATCCTCTTCTTCGTATTTATCCAAAGCAACCCAAAACATTAACTCAAAAAGACATGCATCCATATGTCCATTGCAGCATTATTTACAACTAGAGGCCCGGTGCACAAATTCGTGCATGGGTCGGTTCCCTCGGCCTGGCCAGCGATCTGGGCCAATCAGGGCCAATTGGGGCTGGCCGGCTGAGGGGAGGGACCATGGGAGGTTGGCTGTGGGAGCACACTGACCACCGGGGGGCAGCTCCTGCATTGAGCGTCTGCTCCTGGTGGTCAGTGCATATCATAGCGACCAGTTGATCAGTTGTTCAGTCAACTGATCGTAATGGTCGCTTAGGCTTTTATATATATAAGTAGCCAAGATATGAAAGCAACCTCCGTCTCCATCAATAAATGAATAAAGACGTGGTGCGTATATACAATAGAATATGACTCAACCATAAAAAATGAATGAAATCTTGCCATCTGTAGTAACTTTGATGAACCTGGAGGTTATTCTGCGGAGTGAAATAAATCAGGCAGAGAAAGACATATGCCATATGATTTCACTTATATGTGGAATCTAAAAATAATAAAGGAACAAGCAGAGGAGAGAACCAAGATGGCGGCGTAGGGAGCGGACCTGTGTGTGCTGCTCTCTCACAGCATCATTGAAACTATCAACTATGAAGTAAACAACCGCCACTCAGAACCATGGGGAAGTTGGCCCAGTGGGAGATCTACAACTGGAGGAAAAGAAAGAAGCGCAGTGAGACTGAGTGGGAGCTACGGAGGCACCAAAACCAGAGGTACGCAGTCACACGCCACGCGGGCTGCAAATGGATTCTCGGTTTTTTACGAACCCTCGAATCCTCTGGGCTTGCTCGGGGCGGGTCTCTGAGGCCCCAGATCCCACAGGGAGAGGCGGCCACGGCCTTGCAGTGGTCGGAGAGCGAGGGAAGCTCTGATACGCGGCTGCTCGCCGGCACCGAGGGACAAGAAGTCCTGGTGTCCCGGAGAGGCGAGGGGCGCGGAGACGCCGCCATCGCTATTTCCTCCACGCTGGTGACTCCCTGTGACCCCGCCCTACCCTCAGGGCTGTGCCAGAGGCACAGGAGGGAATGACTGTGCTTTTACAAACTCTCAAATCCACTGAGCTGGTTCGGGTGGGTCTCTGAGGCCCCAGGCCCCAAGGCGAGAGACGGCACGGCCTTCCAGCGGTCAGAAAGCGAGGGAGGCTCTGGCGCTCGGCTGCTCGCCGGCACTGGGGGACGCAAAGTCCTGGTGTCCTGGATAGGCAAGGGGCCACTGAGTCTCCGCCCCGGCGACTCCCTGTGATCCCGCCCTACGAAATTTACATTCCCATCTGGGCTGTGCCAGACCCACAAGTAGAAGCGCCTTCTTCTGCAAACTTTCAAATCCACTGAGCTGGTTCAGGCGGGATCATGAAGCACCGGACCCGACGGGGAGAGGCAGCACGGCCTTGCAGCCATCAGAAAGCGAGGGAGACTCTGTTGCACAGCTGCTCGCCGGCACTGGGGGACACAAAGCCCTGGCAGAGAGTCAAGGGGCCGCGGAGACTCAGCCAGTGCTATTTGCTCCGCCATGGCGACTCCCTGAGTCTCAGCCTTAATCAATTTACATCCCCATCCAAGCTGTGCCAGGTGCACAAAAAGACCCACCTGCGCTTTTGCAGCCTATCCCAACAAATTGCAGACTTCAACTGCTCGCAGCCATGAGAGACACACTCAAGAAGCAGACCCAGGAGAACCAGGATGGCGGCATAAGGAAGAGACCTATGCGTGCTACCTCGCACAACAACATCGAAACTACCAAATATCAGACAAACACCTATCATACAGAACCATGGGAAACTTGGCCCAGTGGAAGCTCTACAACTGGAAGGAGAGAAAGAACATTGAGACTGAGTAGGATGTGACACCAAGTACAGAGCCCAACCCAACAAACTGCAGATTTCAACTCCTCGCATAGAAAGAAGCGCATAGAGACTGAGTAGGATGTGCTGAAGCACCAAGTACAGAGCCCATCCCAGCAGGCTGCAGATTTCAGCTCCTTGCATCTGGGAGGGACGCAATCGGGGGGCAGAGTCGGGTCCGGGGCCGGCCAGGGCTGGGCTTGACTCGGCCGGCACTGTGGAACTGCTGTACCAGCAAGCGCACAAACATGCCCACTGGTCCCAGTCTCTGGTGGGGCGCTGCGGGACAGCAGACAGGCAGTCTGTGCACTTGGTGGAGGGCAGGAGCGCTGGATGTGCAACCACCAGGAACGCCTGGAGATTTTGTCTAGTGGGGAGCCGCCGGCATGGGACAGAAGGCCAAACTTCCTGTTTCCCCGGTAAGGCTGGGATGGCCCCGGTGAGGTTGAAACGGTCCCGGTGTGGTAGGGACGACCCCGGTCAGGTCGAAACGGCCCCGGTGTGGTAGGGACGACCCCGGCGAGGTTGAAACAGCCCCCGTGAGGTAGGGACGACCCCAGTCAGGTCGAAACAGCCCCGGTGTGGTAGGGACAACCCCGGTGAGGTTGAAACGGCCCCCGTGAGGTAGGGACGACCCCAGTCAGGTCGAAACGGCCCCGGCGTGGTAGGGACAACCCCAGTCAGGTTGAAACGGCCCCCGTGAGGTAGGGACGACCCCGGTGAGGTTGAAACAGCCCCCGTGAGGTAGGGACGACCCCAGTCAGGTCGAAACGGCCCCGGCGTGGTAGGGACAACCCCAGTCAGGTTGAAACGGCCCCCGTGAGGTAGGGACGACCCCGGTGAGGTTGAAACAGCCCCCGTGAGGTAGGGACGACCCCAGTCAGGTCGAAACGGCCCCGGCGTGGTAGGGACAACCCCGGTCAGGTTGAAACAGCCCCGGTGTGGTAGGGACAACCCCGGTGAGGTTGAAACAGCCCCCGTGAGGTAGGGACGACCCCAGTCAGGTCGAAACGGCCCCGGTGTGGTAGGGACGACCCCGGTGAGGTTGAAACAGCCCCCGTGAGGTAGGGACGACCCCAGTCAGGTCGAAACGGCCCCGGCGTGGTAGGGACAACCCCGGTGAGGTTGAAACGGCCCCCGTGAGGTAGGGACGACCCCAGTCAGGTCGAAACGGCCCCGGTGTGGTAGGGACGACCCCGGTGAGGTTGAAACAGCCCCCGTGAGGTAGGGACGACCCCAGTCAGGTCGAAACGGCCCCGGCGTGGTAGGGACAACCCCAGTCAGGTTGAAACGGCCCCCGTGAGGTAGGGACGACCCCGGTGAGGTTGAAACAGCCCCCGTGAGGTAGGGACGACCCCAGTCAGGTCGAAACGGCCCCGGCGTGGTAGGGACAACCCCGGTCAGGTTGAAACGGCCCCGGTGTGGTAGGGACAACCCCGGTCAGGTTGTAACAGCCCCAGTGTGGTAGGGACAACCCCGGTGAGGTTGAAACAGCCCCCGTGAGGTAGGGACGACCCCAGTCAGGTCGAAACGGCCCCGGTGTGGTAGGGACGACCCCGGTGAGGTTGAAACAGCCCCCGTGAGGTAGGGACAACCCCAGTCAGGTCGAAACGGCCCCGGCGTGGTAGGGACGACCCCGGTGAGGTTGAAACGGCCCCCGTGAGGTAGGGACGACCCCAGTCAGGTCGAAACGGCCCCGGCGTGGTAGGGACAACCCCAGTCAGGTTGAAACGGCCCCCGTGAGGTAGGGACGACCCCAGTGAGGTTGAAACAGCCCGCGCGAGGTAGGGACGACCCCAGTCAGGTCGAAACGGCCCCGGCGTGGTAGGGACAACCCCGGTCAGGTTGAAACGGCCCCCGTGAGGTAGGGACGACCCCAGTCAGGTTGAAACGGCCCCGGTGTGGTAGGGACAACTCCAGTCAGGTTGAAACAGCCCCGGTGTGGTAGGGACAACCCCGGTGAGGTTGAAACGGCCCCCGTGAGGTAGGGACGACCCCAGTCAGGTCGAAACGGCCCCGGCGTGGTAGGGACAACCCCGGTCAGGTTGAAACGGCCCCCGTGAGGTAGGGTCGACCCCGGTGAGGTTGAAACAGCCCCCGTGAGGTAGGGACGACCCCAGTCAGGTCGAAACGGCCCCGGCGTGGTAGGGACAACCCCGGTCAGGTTGAAACAGCCCCCGTGAGGTAGGGACGACCCCAGTCAGGTCGAAACGGCCCCGGCGTGGTAGGGACAACCCCGGTGAGGTTGAAACGGCCCCCGTGAGGTAGGGACGACCCCGGTGAGGTTGAAACGGCCCTGGTGAGGCTCAGACGGCCCTGGTGAGGTTGAGACTGCTCCAGTGAGGCTGGGACAAATAAAGGGGACCAGTATGGACTGATGAACAGGTGTAGATACAGAAGCAGAGCAACATTGAACAGAATGTTAAACTACAATGGGGAGCCTGGGGAGGGTTGCGGGGGGGATTAAGAGACCAACTGAAGGACCTATATGCATGCATATAAGATTAACCAATGGACACAAGACACGGGACGGGGGGGGGCGGGGGGTAGGGGCCGAGGGAATGTCATGGGGGGGAAAAAGGAGACATATGTAACACTCTTTGCAATACTTTAAGAAATAAAAATTATTATAAAAAAAAAAAAAAAAAAAAAAAAAAAAAAAGGAACAAGCAGAACAGAAACTGACTCACAGATGGAGAACATTTTGACAGTTGCCAGATGGGAGGGGGGGTTTGGGGAATGGGTGAAAAATGTAAAGGAATTAAGAAGTACAAATTGGTACTTACTGAATAGTCATGGGGAAGTAACATATACATAGGGGATACAGTCAATAATCCTATATAATAAAAGGTTAATATGCAAATAGACCAAATGGTGGAACAACCGGAACAACCAAACAACCGAACAATCAGTCACTATGATGTGCACTGACCACCAGAGGGCGTGTGTGGAACATGGTGGTCATTGGCCGCGGTGGGATGTTGGAGCAGGTGAGTGGGGGCACCAGACCAAGGTGGGGCACTGGTCGCTGTCATTGGGGTGAGCCTCTGGTGGTTACTGAAAATTCTTTGCTCCTGCCTGCCCCGGTCCCTCCCGGCACTTGCAACTGCTGCCAGCCCTGCTCGCACCCACTGCCAGTGCTGGCCCCACTTGCACCGGCAGCCAGCGCCAGAGCTGCCACTTGCACCCACTGCCGGTGCCTGGCGCTGGTCCTGATCACTTGGCTCCATCAGCGGGTGCGAGCAGCAGCTGCTGGCCCTGATCACCCCTGAAGGTTTCTTCACCTCCCCCTGCTTCTGAGGGACAATCGGAGCAGCAGCCGCCACTCACACCCACTGCTGGCGCTGGCCCCAATAGCTCCATGCCATCAGCGGGTGCGAGCGGGACCAGCACCATCAGTGCGTGGGAGTGGCGGCAGTGGGAACGGGGCTGCTGTCAGACAAAGGACCAGGGGCCACATCGAGAAGGGCTGCGCGGGGTTGCAGAGGACGGGTTGAGACCCGCCCCTGTGCCTACCTCAGCCTCGCAGCCCACAGTTCCTTTCAATGTCCACAAATTCGTACACTGGGCCTCTAGTATTTTAATAACTATGTATGGTGTTAGATGGGTATTACATTTTATTAAGGTGATCATGTTGTAAGTTATATAAGTGTCTAATCACTGGGATATATACATGAGACCAATATTGTACATCAACTGTCATTGAAAAATAAATTATCTTAAAGCCCTTGCCAGGTAGGTCAGTTGGTTAGGGCATAGTCCTGCTATGCCAAGGCTGTGGGTTCAGCCCCTTGAGGTCAGGGCACATCCATGAATCAAACACTGAATGTAAAAACTAAGTAGAACAACAGATGGATCTCTCTCTCTCTCTCTCTCTCTCTCTCTCTCTCTCTTTCTCTCTCTCTCACTCCCTTCCTCTCTCTCAAATCAATAAATACAAATTTAAAACAAAATTATTTTTACATGCAATTGATATTACATTTTGCATAAGATATTGATCTTATATCCTGAAGCTTTGATGAACTCATTTATTCGTCCTAACAGGCTTTTGTTTGGTTGTTGTTTTGTTTTGTGTGCATCCCTTAGGCTTTTGAGCTCGACGTGTCAGCATTTTGAAAAACCCTAACTTAACTCTGGTGCCGTGTCACATATAGAAATTTTTGATATTTGCAACCATAGTAAAAGAAAGACTTATATTTTTGATATTTATTTTATACTAGAGGCCCGGTGCACAAAAATTTGTACACTGGCGGGGGGCGGGGGGGGCCTGTCCTTCAGCCCCACTTGTGCCCTCTCACAGTCTGGGACCCCTCGGGAGATAACGACCTGCTGGCTTAGGCCCGCTCCCGGGTGGCAGAGGGCAGGCCCAATCCCTAGGTGCAGCCCCTGGTCGGGCTCAGAGCAGGGCCGATTGGGGAGTTGGGGCGCCGCCCCCTGTCATGCACAGAGCAGGGCGGATTGGGAGGTTGCGATGCCACTCCCAGTCACGCTCAGGGTAGGACCGATTGGGGGGTTGGGGCGCCTCCCCCTGTCACACTCAAGGCAGGGTAGATGGGGAGGTTGCGGCACCACCCCCTGTCACACACAGAGCAGGGCCAATCAGGGGGTTGGAGAGCTCCCCCCTGTCACGCACAGAGTAGGGCCGGTAGGGGAGTTGGGGCACTGCCTCCTGTCACCTACAGAGCAGGGCCGGTCAGGGGGTTGGGGCGCCTTGCCCTGTCACGAACAGAGCAGGTGGATAGGGAGGTTGTGGCCCCGCCCGCTGTCACACACAGAGCTGCAAGGCAATCAGGGGGTTTGGGCGCTGCCTCCTGTCACGCTGCTCTAGGGGCCAGGAGGCCTCGTGGCTCCGCTGATCCCGGTGCTGGGAGGCATATTACCCTTTTACTATATAGGATAGAGGCCTGGTGCACAGGTGGGGGCCTGCTGGTTTGCCCTGAATGGTGTCCTGGATCAGGGTGGGGGTCCCGCTTGGGTGCCTGGCCAGCCTGGATGAGGGGATGATGGCTGTTTGCAGCTGGTCACACCCCCTTCAGGGTGGGGGTCCCCACTGGGGTGCCTGGCCAGTCTGGGTGAGGGGCTGAGGGCTGTTTTCAGGCTGGCAGGTGACTGAAGCTCCCAACCTCTCCTTTTTTTCTTTTTTCTTTTATTCTGGGATTTATTTACCTTCTATGGCTGTCACTGGAGCTGAAAGCCGGCTTTAGCTCTGAGGCTCGGCTCCAGCTCTGAGACCTCGGCTGCTGAAAGCAGGTATCTGGGCTTTGTTTAGCTTCTATAATTGAAACACTGTTGCAACTCCAGCTCTGAGGCCCGGCTGGCTGAAAGCAGGTTTCTGGGGATTGTTTAGCTTCTATAATTGCAACATAGTTGCTTAGACTGCAGCTCAGAGGCCGGCAGCGGCAGGCGGGGAACCTTGGCTTCCTCCATCACTGGAGCAAGCAAGCCTCCTGTTCGCTTCAGCTGCCTGGCTGCCGGCCACCATCTTGGTTAGCAGTTAATTTGCATATCGCCCTGATTAGCCAATGGGAAGCGTGTCGGAGGTACAGTTAATTACCATGTTTGTCTATTATTAGATAGGATATTTAAATGCCATTTAACAAAGAAAAATCAACCAAAAAAATGAGTTCGCGTGTCAGAGGTTTGCCATCACTGCCTTAGACTTTTCTATGTACAAGATAATGGCATTTGCAAATAATGACTGTTTCACTTTTTCCTTTCCAATCTGGATGCCTCTGAATTCTTTTTTATTTTTCTCTTTGCTTCATTGTCCTGACTATAAACGCTAGTACAGTGTTGAATAGAAATTGCAAAAGCAAACACCCTTGTCCGGTTTCTGATCTTAGAAAGCTTTTAGTCTTTCACCATTAAGTATATTATTAGCTGTTAGTTTTTCATAGATGGCTTCTGAAGATTGAAAAAGTTTTCTTTCAGCCCTGGCCAGATTGGCTCAGTGGATATAGCGTCAGCCTGCGGACTGAAAGGTCCCAGGTTTGAATCTGGTCAAGAGCACATGCTCGGGTTGTGGGCTTGATCCCCAGTAGGGGGCATGCAGGAGGCAGCCAATCAATGATTCTCTCTCATCATTGATGTTTCTATCTCTCTCTTCCTCTCCCTTCCTCTCTGAAATCAATAAAAATGTTGTTGTTTTTTAAAAAAAGAAAAGGTTTCCTTTCATTTTTATTTCGTTAATTTTTTTATCGTGAAGGGTGTTAGGTTTTTATTAAAATGCTTTGTGTCTATTGGTATGATCACATGCTTTTTGTTCTTTATTCGATTAACAAGTTGTATTACATAAATTGATTTTGTATTTTAAACTAACCCTGCATTCCTCAGATCCCACTTGGTCATGGTGTATAATCTTTGTTACACGTTACTGGTTTCAGTTGTGGGCTGAGAATTTCTGCATTTATATTCATAAGGAGTATTGTTCTGTAGTTTTCTTATTATATCTTTCTCTGGTTGTGGTATTGGGATAGTACTGGCCTGATAGAATTTCGTAGGACATATTCTCTCTCCTTTCCGTGAAACCCCTTCACAAGAAGAGTGTGTATTCATTCTTTATAAAATGTGTTCTTTGAAAATGTTTTGATTACTAACTCAATAGCTGGACTAGTTATAGATTTATTCATATTTTTCCTTGAGTTAGTTTTGGTAATTTACTTTTTTTTCCAAGGATTTTGTCCATTTCATGTAGGTTATTTTATTTGTTGGCACACAATTGCTCGTAGTATTTCTGGATACTCCTTTTTATTTTTGTAATGTCTCTTTTTCATTCCTGATTTTAGTAAATCACCATCTCTTTCCCTCTCCTTTTGATGAGTCCAGGTAAAGGTTTGTTGATTTTATTGATCTTTTCCAAGAAACAAATTTTGGTTTTGATTATTTTTTTTCTGTTTTTCCATTTCTTATTCCATTTGTTTTCCATTCTAGTCTTTGTTCTTTCCTTCCTTTTGCCTACATTAGATGTAGTTTCTCCTCTTTTCCCCTGTTTCTTGAGGTAAGAGTTTTGGTTACTGATTTGATCCCTTTCATCCTTTTAAATTTTGGTATTTACAACTATAAATTTCCTCTAAGCATTGCTTTCACTGTGTCCCATATATTTTGGTATGTTGTAGTTTTGTTTTCTCAAAACATATAAAAATATTTTCTTATTTCCTTTATGATTTCTTCTTTAACTCTTTGATTACTTATGTGTATCATTTCATTTCAAAATATTTGTAGCCCTGGCCGTGTGGCTCAGTTGATTGGGTGTCCTCCCATGCTCCAGCAGGTGGCTGGTTCCATTCTGGGTCAAGGGTACATGACCGGGTTGCTGGCTTGATCCGGGTGGAGGGCATGCAAGAGGCAGCTGATAGAGGTTGTGCTCTCACATCGATGTTTCTCTCTCTCCCTCTGCCTTCTTTCCTCTCTCTCTAAAAATCAATAAACTATTCTTTTTTTTTAAAAAAAAAGGAAAAATATTTGTAAATTTCCCAAATATTCACTTGTTATTGATTTCTAATTTTATTTCATTTTGGTTGAACTACATACTTTGTATGATTTCAATAATTTTAAGTTCATTGAATCTTGTTTTATGGCCTGCTATAGGATCTGTTTTGGAGAATGTCCATGTGCATTGAGCAAATGTGTATTCTGCTGTTGTTGGGTGGAGTGTTCTGTGGAGATGTCCTTTAGGTTTAATTGGTTTATAATGTTGTTCAAGTCTTCTGTTTCCATGACCTTCTGTCTAGTTCTTGTATCCATTATCAAAAATGAAATATGGGCATCTTCAACTATTACTGTTAACTTGTCTACTTCTCCCTTCAATTCTGACAGTTTTTGCTTTATATATTCTGAGGCTCCACTACTAGGTGCATGCATATTTATAAGGAATTGACCCTTTTATCATTATAAAACACTAGAGGTCCGGTGCACAAAAATTTGTGCACTTGGGGGGTCCCTCAGCCCAGCCTATGCCCTCTTGCAGTCTAAGACCCCTCGAAGGATGTCCACCTGCTGGCTTAGGCCCGCTCCCTGAGGGATCAGGCCCAAGCTGGCAGTCAGACATCCCTTGGGCAGCCCGGCAGCCCTCAGGAAATGTCCACTTGCCAGCGGGGAGCAGGCCTAAGCTGCAGTCAGACATCCTTAGTGCTGCTGAGGAGGCGGGAGAGGCTCCTGCCACCACCGTTGTGCTGGCAGCCATCAGCCTGGCTTGTGGCTGAGCAGAGCTCCCTCTGTGAGAGCTCATTGACCACCAGGGGACAGCTCCTGCATTGAGCATCTGCCCCCTGGTGGTCAGTGTGTGTCATAGTGACCAGTCATTCCCAGTCATTCTGCTGTTAGGGTCAATTTGCATGTTACCCTTTTATTATATAGGATAGAGGCCTGGTGCACGGGTGGGACCCAGCTGGTTTGCCCTGAAGAGTGTCCCGGATCAGGGTGGGGGTCCCGCTGGGAAGCCTGGCCAGCCTGGGTGAGGGGCTGATGGCTGTTTGCAGGCTGGCCAAGCCCCCCCGGTGACGGAAGCTCCCAGCCTCTCCTTTTTTTCTTTTTTATTCTGGGATTTATTTATCTTCTATAATTGAAACTTTGTAGCCTTGAGTGGAGCTCAGAGCTGGCTAAGGCAGGGCAGGAAGCTTGGCTTCCTCCATCCCCAGGGGCAACCCAAGCCTCCTGCTCGCTCCAGCTTCGTGGCCATGGCCAGCTGAAAGCAGGTATCTGGGGTTTATTTATCTTCTATAATTGGAACTTTGTTGCCTCGAGTGGAGCTCAGAGCAGGCCGTGGCAGGCGGGAAGCTTGGCTTCCTCCATCACTGGAGCAACCAAGCCTCCTGCTTGCTCTAGCTCCATGGCTGCCGGCGCCATCTTGCTTGGGTTAATTTTCATATAGTCACTCTGATTGGCTGGTGGGCATGGCTTAAGGCATAGCGAAGGTATGGTCAATTTGCATGTTTGTCTTTTATTAGTGTAGATTCTTACTTGTCTCTAGTAACAATTGTATCTTAAAGTTTGTTTTGTCTGGGATTAGTGTAGCTACTCCAGTTCTCTTTTGGTTACTCTGCATAATATAACTTTTTCCATCCTTTTACTTTCAGTCTATTTGTGTTTTTGAATCTAAAGTATGTTCCTCATAAGCAACATGGATCAATTTTTTAAAACATATTCTACCAATATCTACTTTTTAATGAGAATATTTAATTAATTTGCATTTTAGTGGTATTCAGATAAGGTGGGATTTACATCTACCATTTTGCTATGTGTTTGCTATATGTCTTATGCCTTTTCTGTTCATCTATTCCCCATTATGCCTCTTTTTTTGTTAAATAGATACAGTGAGGCCTTAACTTACGAGTGTCCCGACTAACGAGTTTTTTGAGATACCAGCTGTCTCTTGGCCGATTTTTTGCATTGAGTTGATAGAGTAATTTTTTTTTTTAAATATATTTTTTTATTGATTTTTTACAGAGAGAAAGGGAGAGAGATAGAGAGTTAGAAACATCGATGAGAGAGAGACATCGATCAGCTGCCTCCTGCACAGCTCCCACTGGGGATGTGCCCGCAACCCAGGTACATGCCCTTGACCAGAATCGAACCTGGGACCTTTCAGTCCGCAGGCCGACGCTCTACCCACTGAGCCAAACCGGTTTCGGCTGATAGAGTAATTTGAGTTAACGAGCTCGGTCTCGGAACGAATTAAACTCATAAGTCAAGGCCCCACTGTACATTCTAGTGAACAGTTTTAATTTCATATCAATTCTTTTATTTTTAGTTTCAGAAATTGCATTAAACATTTTCTTTATTTTCATAGTCCATCTTTTACAAAGAAGATTTTTGAAGTTCACCTTTGAATTCTTTTGGGATTCACTCTGATTACATAACATTTTCAGTTGAGAGAAGTGTGTTTGGTTTTATTCACATTTCCTTGAGAGCACATATGTGTTGATTTGTCCAGATGTAGGTGTTCTGAAATGCAGTGCTGGGCTCTTGCCTTTGGAACAGACATGCTGTGACTTAGGTTTGCAGAACCTGGAGTCCTCCTCGCGGGTGTGTGCAGGCTGAGTGTCCTCGCGGGAGTGGCAGCATCGCTCTTCGTGCTGATGGGGTGCTTCCACTTTTACTATGATGCTGAACTGTTCTGCTGACTGTTTTATAAGTAATCAATAATACACTTTTGGAGTCTTTGTACTTTTCTACTATTTTGCTTCTTTAAAACTGAGTGTATAATTTGTTGCTTCTCAATTAAGAAGTTTTTATATTTTGGGTGTCAGTTTGGGCTTGGGTTGGAGGCACATTTGAGAATTATCCGGAACCAGCAACTGGGAACAGTGAAGACTTGTTCCTTCAAAAGTGCTTTCAGCATCATGTGACAAACTTTAGGCCCAAAAGAGAAGCATGCCTGGCCCTGGCAGCTATCTTGCAATTTCCCCCTCAAGGTAGTGCTTCTGCCTCATTGTCCTACCGTCCCCACTCTGTTAAGACCTGGTCACAAAAGGTCACATCAATTCTTTTATTAGATTTTTACAATATACAATGTTATATAAAAGCTTTGATTCTATAGAGCTCCCTTCCCCCTTCCTTTTTTCTATTATTGTCATACATATCATATCTTGTGTGCCCATCAACACAGATTTATAACTATTCTTTTTATGATGCCTTTTATATTTATTACTAGAGGCCCGGTGCACAAAAATTTGTGCACTCGGGGGGCGGGGGGAAGGGGGTCCCCCAGCCCGGCCTGTGCCCTCTCGCACTCTGGGACACCTCGGGAGATAACGACCTGCTGGCTTAGGCCTGCTCCCGGGTAGCAGAGGGCAAGCCCAATCCCTAAGTGCAGCCCCTGGTCAGGCTCAGAGCAGGGCCGATTGGGGAGTCGGGGCGCCGCCCCGTCATGCACAGAGCAGGGCCGATTGGGAGGTTTCGATGCCACCCTCAGTCACGCTCAGGGTAGGGCCGATTGGGGGCTTGGGGCACCGCCCTCTGTCACACTCAAGGCAGTATCACTTAGCTAAGAACCTCTACTTCCCAGCCTTGTCATTATGACTGCATTTACACTGGGACATGTACTGCACTTTCTTTCTTCTTAAACTCTTTTTTTCCCCTAGTGTTACTAATTGCCTCTTTTATTTGCTTAGTTTTCAAGTGCCTATCACTGATTATTAAGTTCTCCAAGTGTAAAAAAATCTCTCAGTAACCTCAAGCAAACCTAGCTAATATAGCTTCTTTAAACTCTTTGTAAAAAAAAATATTTTTATTGATTTCAGAGAGGAAGGAAGAGGGAGAGTGAGATAGAAACATCAATGATGAGAGAGAATCATTGATCGGCTGCCTCCTGAACACCCCCTACTGGGGATCAAGCCTGCAACCCGGGCATGTGCCCCAACCAGGAATCAAACCGTGACCTCCAGGTTCATAGGTCGATGCCCAACCACTGAGTCACGCTGGCCAGGCTCTTTCCACTCTTTAATGAAGACATCTCTTCTGTCTTCTTGGTCGAATTGGAATGGGTTATCCAGGGATGCTGTGGGGCAGCCATCTGGGCTTCCCTTCATCTGGCCATTTCACTAAAATGGCAAATTGAGGTTATCTCTGTTGCCTGATGAGATGGCGAGTCAGGACAAAGTTAGAACAATTTAAAAAATAAAGAAGTTATATTGAGATTTAAAATGGAGGTGGAGTAAGTGGATGCTACACAGACACCCTCCCAGGACCAACTGGAATTACAACTAAAATACAGAAAAACCACCCTGAAAATTCAACTGAAGGCTAGTTGGAGAGAACCCTGATAACCAAGGGCGGAAAGTGGAGACACCATAGAGACTGGTAGAAGGGAGGAGGTGCGAAAGGGCTGACCAGGCGCCCACAGACAGCAGCTGCAATTCCAGAGAGATATCTCAGCTCAGGGGGTGCCATTGAGAACTCTGAGGTCTAAATCCCAAGCTGGACCACCTAGGAGAGAGCACCAGAACTGAGAAAGGTGCCCACAGAACACCTGGCTGTGAAAAGCAGCAGGGTTGCTATCTGCCAGGGAAAGATGGTTGGAAATGCAGGCACCCT
Organism: Myotis yumanensis; assembly: GCF_028538775.1. Classification (NCBI taxonomy): domain Eukaryota; kingdom Metazoa; phylum Chordata; class Mammalia; order Chiroptera; family Vespertilionidae; genus Myotis; species Myotis yumanensis. Next base: position 3,363,505 of record NW_027223767.1, read on the forward strand.
CTTAAAGGGTCAACACACAAAATTTCATGTGCAGGCATTCACCTTGGACTCCAGCAGAGGGAGGGCAGAGTGGACTGGAGCTGTGTGAGGAGAGTCCAGGGTTGGGGGCTCTGGGGTTAGAGCTCAGAGGGCAGCCACCCTGGTTTCCTGTGCTGAGTCACTCCCTCACACTGTGGAGGACATCTTTCTCAGACTTTTGCTATCCAGGCAGTTTTTGGCTGGCAGGGAGATAGTTACCTCACCCTACTGGAAAACTCCTTGCCCCACCCTGTGAAGTTCTGAGGTCCATTAAGAAACTGAGAAGACCAATTACCCTCCAGTCAGAAGCAATTGCACCACCCTGTTGGAAAACCTCTCCCCCTACCTGTGGATGATTTCCTTAGGCTACTCAAGACTAAATCCAATGATCTATTTTGAATGATAGCCTTGCTGGATATAGTAATCTTGGTTTCAGATTCTTGGTTTCATTACCTTGAATACTTCATGCCATTTCTTTCTGGCCTGTAGAGTTTCTGGTGAGAAATCATCTGAAGGCCTTTTTGTATGTAACAAATTGCTTTTCTCTTGCTGCCTTTAAGATTCTCTCTTTGTCTTTAACTTTTGACATTTTAATTATGATGTGTCTGGGTGTGGGTCTGTTTGAGTTCTTCTTGCTTGGACTCTCTGTGCCTCCTGAACTTGTATGACTTTTTTCTTCACCAGATTAGGGAAGTTTCCTGCAGTTATTTCTACAAACACATTCTCTAGCCTTTGCTCACTTTCTTCTCCTTCTGGTACACCTATTATGTGAATATTGTTACATTTCATGTTGTCCCACAGCTCCCTTAAACTGTCCTGTTTTTAATTGTTTTTTCTTTCTGGTTCTCTGATTGAGTGCATTTTTCTACCCTGTCTTCTAATTCACTGTTCTGATCCTCAACTTCCCCTAATTTGCTGTGTATTCCTTCCAATGTGGTCTTTATTTGTGCTATGTCATTCTTTATTTCCGACTGGTCTTTTTCATAGTTACTATATCTTTTTTCATGCTGTCGAGCATCTTTATCATCATTATTCAGAACTCTATATCAGATAAATTTATTATCTCCATTTCATTTAACTTTCTTCAGGAGAGTTCTCTTGTTTGTTCATTTGGGGGTTGTTTTTTTGCCTCTCCATTATTGCTGCCTGTTTGAGTTTGTGTCTGTGTTTTAGGTAAATCTGCTATGACTCCCAATCTCTAGTGCAGGACAATGTCAGACGCTGTTTCTGATTGGCCCTGAGTACCCTGTGTGGAGCTATTGGCAATGCACAGCTTGTGGCTCCCTCTGTTGTGGCTAGGTGCCTTTGGAAAGGACCAAGATGTGCACCAGACTCTGCCTTTTCAAGCCCCAGGCCCAGAAGGAGATCAGGCAAAGACAAAGCCTCCAAAGATCTTCCTCTGCCTGCAGTGTAATTGTAATTAGCCTTGATTGGCCTTAGGCTATAGACTACAGGGTGGGGTGAAAGCTCTTCCAACAGGGTGTGGTGACTGCCTTTCCCCCAGGCCAAAACCACCTGGATAGCTGAGGTAGGAGAAAGATGTCCTCTCCAGCATGAGGAAATGACTCAGGACAGGAAATGGGTGGCTCCAACCCCAGAGCTCCCAACCCTGGACTCTCCTAACACAGCTCCAGTCCACTCTGCCCTCCCTCTGCTGGGATCCAAGGTGAGTGGCTGCACTTGAAATTTTGTGTGTTGACCCTTTAAGAGGGTGCCTACATTTCCAGCTGTCTTTCCCTGGCAGACAGCAACCCTGCTGCTTTTCACAGCCAGATGTTCTGTGGACACCTTTCTCAGTTCTGGTGCTCTGTGCTTCGGAGCCCAGCTTGGGGGTTAGACCTCAGAGTTCTCAGCGGGAACCCTACACAGCTGAAATATTCCTCTAAACCAGTGGTTCTCAACCTTCCTAATGCTGCGACCCTTTTATACAGTTCCTCATGTTGTGGTGACCCCCAATTTCACTGTTACAAATTGAACAGAATTAAAGCATAGTGATTAATCACAAAAACAATATGTAATTATATATGTGTTTTCCGATGGTCTTAGGCGACCCCTGTGAAAGGGTCATTCGACCCCCAAAGGGGTCGCGGCCCACAGGTTGAGAACCGCTGCTCTAAACCTTCAGCTGCTGTCTGTGGGCGCCCAGCCAGCCTTTAGCATCTCCTCCCTCCTGCCAGTCTCTATGCGGTCTCCACTTTCCGCACTTGATTATCAGGGTTCTCTTCAGCTAGTCTTCAGTGGAATTTTCAGGGTGTTTTTTCTGTATTTTAGTTGTATTTTCAGTTTGGTCCTGGGAGAGTATCCGCTTACACTGCCACCATTTTTAATCCCCCAAGAACCAATCTTTATGTACAAGCCAGTGAGGCCTGGGACACAGATTATCAGTTGAAAATTCCCTCTGACAGTCACACAGACAGTGAAAGATAATGTGCATTGTCCTCCCTTCCTGTTTAGTTTGCAGAACCACAAGATTATTTAGATGACAACATATTGGGGACAGGCATGTTTGGTCTGACCCAGGCACAATTCCATCCCCGCGCTCACATTCAGTGTAGAGTAGCATGTGATCCAGGACACATGATGACAAACGATGGGAGAAGCTAGCCCACATCTGCGTTCACTGTGGTTGTTGAGGAAGTAATGCTTGCATCTGTGGCAACCTTCCTGTGACCATGAGGCAATAAGCTTAAGACTAAAGACAGCAGAGCCAAAGACGAGAGGGCTTGGGTCTTTGACAACATCTCTGAGCACTGCATTGCTGTGGTGCCATCTGGATGCCACCTGGATTCTGCTCTGGCAGCTGCGGCAAGATGGAGCAGGAGTGGGAGATGACAGGGTGGGTGCCAGCCATCTGCAAGGGGTCCACAGAGGGTCCCAGAGGGCCACAAAATGTGCCCTTCCACGTTCACCAGTTAAAGACCACTCAGGTTTCTAGGGCTCTAACCTAATTCATCCAAATGCTCTCAATCACTGTCATAGGTTACATGGTAGATGGTTCCCTGGCCCCTTTTCAGAGTGACCCTTGTACAGTTGGTATTGTTATTCTGTCTTACGCACGGCTAATTAACTTGTCCAAGGTCAACCTCAGAGTTAGGAATCTGGTCCTCTGTTCCCGAGACCTGGGACCAGCTGCTTGTAACCCTAAAGCTCATGACTCCCTCCAGCCTCCACCTTTTCTTCTTGTGTTCCCTCAGCAGTAACTGCCTGTTCCCACTCCTGCCACCTCCCTGGCTTCTGTGAGTCCAGTTTAAATCCCAGTGTGAGGTCCAGACTTGGGATTGATGAGGTCAGGATAACAATTTGTTTCACATAAACTTGGTGGAGAGGGGAGGAGGTCGTGTGATTAAAAGAGCCCTGTGCTAGGTGTGGGCTGGGCTGGGGAGAGGAGGAGAGGAGGGAGGCTCTGCTGATGGCTGTCCAGGGGTGGACACCAGTCACGGGGAACTCAGTGGGCTGCACAGGGGGGTGCAGAGGGGCACAGGTTTGTAATGGGGACACTTTCTACTCAGGTTATTTTGTTTCCTCAAGGAGGATGGGCTCTGGTAAGGAGAACCGGGAATTCCAGGCACAGAAAATTGTGGAGCTGAGCCCAGGGCCTGAAGGTGCAGGGGATGTGGGAAGCACTCACAACAACCCGCTGGCTTCCATCCTGCCGCCTCCTCTCCCTCTGCCAACTTGCAGCCACACTGCCAGGTAATGCTCGCGTCCATCGTCACCTGCTCGGAGACCTTCCTGGGCTGGGCCCTGCGCCTCCAGCAGAACCACTCAACGCTCCAGCCTAGCGGTTGAAGCCTTCCCTGCAGACCGTCTTCCCTTCTCTACTCGCCCACATATGGCTGTGCCTGCCCAAGCCTCTTGCCCCACCTTCGCCCAGCATGGCTCCCTCCCCAGGAAGCCCCCTAACTCTTCCGCCCTCCACCAGCTCCAAAGAAGTGCTTGGGCAAGTCCCTTGGTCCCTCTGCAGTTCCAGTTTATCGTACACGTGGTGACAGTAGTTTGTGTCAAGTGCTGTGGGAACATGGGTAGGGGAGAAGGTGAGGTCAGAACTCGGCGTGCAATCTGTGGGCTCTCCAATATTTTAACATAAAACCAAGTTTTGTTATTATAGAAGTAAAAAGCCACACGGAAAACGGAGACAACAGTCCCCTATAATAATCTCACCGGCCAGGACCTCCACTGCGATCGCTTTGGAGACTGCTGCCTTGTTACAGAGACAGACATTACTGTTCCCGCCTGGAGGCTGAGGGGTGTTGTTATTACAGCCACACGGGGATATAATTCATGTGCCATACAGTCCACCTGTTTGAAGTGTATAATTAAGTACTTTTTTTAGTGTATTACAGAGCTGTGCAACCATCACATTTACAATATCTTTGTCGCCCCCCAAAAGAAATCCTCCATCCTTTAGCAGTTACCTCCATGTTTTGTGTTTTGCTTAACATTATTTTGCAAGCATCTTTACCGGTTGCCTGATAGCCTTAACTACCTTGTCTGGTGACTCCTAGCAAAGGCTTTTGGGTGAGGGGATGGCACAGCCAGGGTGTCCTAGAACGACGGAGTTGGTGAGGACTAGGGAAGATCGATGGGGCAGTGAGTGGAGACAGAGGGAGAGCAGAGGGAGAGGAGATGGGAGTAGGCTGCGAGGAGGGATCCACTTGGGCCTGACTTCGGGGTGGAGAGAAGCCAAGCTCTGGAAGCAGAATTGGCAGCACTACTACCCGCAGGAGTGCCGGGAAGGGTGCAGGAGGAGGGTATCGGCGCCCTTCCTGGGTGTGGGGGGGTGGCTGTGGGGGGGTGGGTGTGGGGGTGGGAAGTAAGATCAATAACCGAGTGTCCGAAGGAGCGCACACAGGTTGCAGGCGAGTTGAAAATGAGCTTGATTTTGGACGCACTGGATTTGGGGGCCTCGGGCTCTCCTGGCGGAGTCCAAAAGTTGTGGGCAGTGGGATGCTCGGGTCTGGCCCTCAGGAGGCGCTCGGGGCGGCAGGGGAGTTACGGTGTAAGAGCCCCGTGTGAGGCCTGGGGAGCCTGAGCGTATCCAGGGTGGGTGTGAAGGTTAGAGAGAGCCTGAAGACCACGGGCACTTTAGGAAAGCCGGGGGGCGGGGTGGGGGTGGGGTTGGGGGTGAGGAATGAAGGATGTGGACCAAGTCACCCGGTGAGAAGGCAGAGCTGGAGGCGCCCGGCAGAGGGGGCAAGACCGGCGCCGGGTGCAGGGGTGGGTGCGGCGCAGAGCTGCCGCCCGCAGAGCCTTCCTCGCCGGCGGGGCCGAGCGTGGGTCCTGTAGCTGCCTGCGAGTTCCGGCACCTCCGTCCCTCCCTGAGGCATCCCATCCGGGTAGCAAGGCGCGCCCTGCCTGTCCAATGGGGAACGCGGGGTTCGGGGAGGGGAGCCTCCAAAGGCTTCAGGTCCTGGACTCGCCCGCCGGCGGTGGAGTGGTTTGGGGGGCTGCCGGCGGCGGGCGGGCGCACGTCCTCGCAGCCCGTCTCCATCCCCCCGAGCGGCGGCTCCGAGCGCCCCGGTGGAGGCAGTGCGGCAGCTCGGGACACACCCACCGAGAGGGCGCATTACGGGGAATTGGGGAACTTGACTTTGTCAGATACTGTCACCACGGACCCTGGCGCACCGCCGCGGCACCAAGTGGGCGCAGACCTCGGTTCGGGGAGGGGTGGGGGCGGTGCTCCGCCGAGCCCGAGAAGGGCGGGCACACCGGCCAATGGGCGTCACCGCCCCTCCACGGTCCCGCCCTCTGGGTCCCGGCAGGGAGCACCCAAGACCAGCGGCTCAGACGTTGCCGGCGGATGGGCGGTCCCAGCGCTCGGGCCATGCCCGGCGGGGCGCACGCGGCTCCCCCGCGCTCCGCGCGGCGCGGGTAGCGATGCCGCCGGCCATGCCGCTGGAGGTGCAGGACGCGCTGTACGTGGCGCTCGAGCTGGCCATCGCCGCGCTGTCGGTGGCGGGCAACGTGCTGGTGTGCGCCGCGGTGGGCACGTCGAGCGCGCTGCAGACGCCCACCAACTACTTCCTGGTGTCCCTGGCGGCGGCCGATGTGGCCGTGGGGCTGTTCGCCATCCCCTTTGCCATCACCATCAGCCTGGGCTTCTGCACCGACTTCTACAGCTGCCTCTTCCTCGCCTGCTTCGTGCTGGTGCTCACGCAGAGTTCCATCTTCAGCCTCCTGGCCGTGGCCGTGGACCGGTACCTGGCCATCCTCGTCCCGCTCAGGTGAGGCGCGCGGCGGCCCCAGCCCCGCCTAAGCCCCGCCAGCGCCCGCCCGCCCCGGGCCCGGGTTCCTGGCCTCGGGAACGGGCCAGACGGGCGCGCGGGGCGCTCCGAGCGGGTTCCCGCCCTGGAAGACAGCGGCCACCACCGGAGACGCGTGCACGGGCTGCCCAGACCCTCTCGGTGTCCCGGGCCGGGCCCTGGAGACCTTGCTTCCCCGGATGCGCGCATCTCTATGCGGAGATCTATGTGGGGACAACTATCAGGGTGCCGGGGAGTGTGTTTCCCGGGAGCCCGGCCTGTCTTGGAAACTCCGGGAAAGGCGCCACTTCCGCGGGCGGGTGGAGGCCCAGGGGCGGGAGGTTAGCTGATCGCATCTCCTTTGCGGCGAGACGCGGCCCTGTGCGTGCTGGGGGTTCGGAACCAGGGTAGTTTCCAGGGGAACTTTGAACGCTGGGACTCCCGTGGTCAGAATGGACACTACTCACCGCCCAGCTTCAGAATGTACCTGGTGGCGCACGAGGCCGGGCTGGGCGGGAGGGTGGGGTTACCTGGGGGGAGTGCTGGCACCTGTGACCCTCCACGCTTACTGGTGACTCGGTCACCTCCGAATGTTTTTAAAAAGACCTCACGCGGGTGCGTGGCCTTCTTTATCCCCGCTGCCCAGTCCCGCAGGCTCTTCCTCCCGCACTGAGAAATGTAGGATTCAGGGGACGGAGCCGCCGCCCGGACCCGAGCCCCAGCTGCAGCTGAGCAATGAATTCGGAGTTGAGCTCCCGAGCAGGCCTATCTGGGAGCCGCAGGGCTCATTGGGAATATTTATGCTCAGCCTTTGGGCCCCATTGGCATGTCTGAGTTGGGTGAGCTTGGGACCTCTTTGGATTTGGGGCTGAGACAAGAAACTGTCCCAGGAGCAGGAAGGGAGGGAAGGAATTAATTTGAGTGCCAGCTCTGTGAGGCGGTTTATATTAAACTTCTGTCCTTTAACTGCCAGTAATTCCAGAAGGGAGGCACTGTGACCTGCATCTGTAGGCGAGGGAGATCAGCCTTGCTTAGGAGGGTGCATTTGGAATGAGTGTCGGAGCAGGACGCACTCAGAGTGGGCACTGTGCCCCGCGGTGCCAGCAGGCTGTGGGGCTGTGAGCAGCAGCGGTGGCTGGGATATGGGCAGAAAGCCTCCTGCCACTTCCAGAAGCCGGTCCTGCCTGCAGTAAATGGGCTGGGGGAGGAATGTATTTGTGGGACTTGACGGGGCTTCCCAGCCACCGCATGTTGAGCCTGTCCTTGTGGGTTGGTCTTGGGTCCCCGCCTGAACAGGAACCTCCCGCTCTGCCAGGCTGGGAGTCTGAGCTGCGTGTCTGGGCTTTCCCTGTGCGGCTGCCCTTGACCAGCCAGGAGGCCTCCTGCGTCCTGTCCTGTGACAGCCCAGGGATCGCCAAGGTTCCGAGCGGATGGCACACTCTTCTCTCGGGTCCCTTCCTGCCTCTTGGTCCGCATGTTGGTTACTTGATGGCCTTTTGGTCTGTTTGCATCCAGCAGGCGCCACCCCGAGCTGCTCACATGATGGAAGCCCCTTGGGCATGCCCCTGGCAGAGGTCCAGAGAGGCCCCGCTCACGTTCCTGGAAGAATTCCCTGTGCCCCGTGGAGCAGGAAGTTCCATCTGTTAGCTCTTGTCCTGGTTGGTGCTGGGTGGAGACTTGAAAGAAATGGAGAGGGTGTGTGAAGGGGAAGGACTGTGAATCACTGGCCCTAACTTCTTGCATTTGCTAAGGGCAGAGTGCTCAGTGGAGTCACCACGAAGCTCATCCCACCCCTGCCGCCCGCCTGGCCTCCCACAGGCGTGTAGTGGGAGAGGCCCATCAAGCAGCCCCGGCTCCCTGGCCCGGAGGGTAGGGCATCTGCCCTGTCCCCAGCACACACCCCACCTGTGGTGGGGGAGGTATCCGTGCTCTCTGGGCCCCTGGGGCCTGGTGCCTAGGGCAGGGCTTTGTCCCTCAGCAGTTTCTGCACTTCCTGCTTCTGAGAACCATGGCCCTGTGAGGGGCTAACATGCAGATTACAGGCCCCCCCCAGGCCCTACTGAATGGGGTGGGGGTTACCCCTGGATCAGTTCCTTTAACTGGGGACTTCTGGCCCCGCCACGTTTGAAACCCTCTTGGAGTCAGGAAGACACGGGCCCTCCTTCACTTTATTGACGTGGCCCGGGCCCAGCTCTGACTTGGCGCCAAGGCCCCCCTTCGGGGCATGGACTCAGATGGGCCAGAGTTGGACGTGCCCTGTTTGGGGGGCGGTGTCTCCCCTATAAAGGCAAGCGTAACGATGGCGAGGTCCAGGCAGTTGGGGCGAAACCGGCCCTTGGACGTGCCCTAGGTCTCACCTGTTCCGTGGGCTCGGAAGGCATCTGTGCCCCGAGCTCCGAGTGCGGCCTGTGCCCAGCTCAGGGCCACGGCATCACTAGCGGGGAGACGACAGCGAGAGGGCAGGGAGCGTGAGGTGGTGCTGGGCACCGATGGCGGCTTCGGCTGGACCTGGGAGGAGGAGGGTCTGCTCAGATGAGGCACTGCCCTGGGCCTTCAGAGTGAGGGTGTCTGCAAACAGTTAAGTCCACCCGGTTCCTGATGTTCCTGGAGAGGGTCCAGTCCAGGGGCGCCATCGGGAGTGGGCAGGAATTGGGCGTCACCCCTGCAGTGACCCCTTTCTGGCCGATCTGAATGACCATGTCTCGAATATCATCGCACATGTCCTTTTAGCAGCTCTCGATCAGCTCCCGGGGGGCCCCCCATCGCCTCTCGCTCCCCATGCTCTACACAGCTGGGAAATGCCAGACCAGTCACTCCCCTGCTTACAGCTGTGTGCTGTGGGGAACTGATATAGGGTTAAGCCTCAGACTGACCTGTGGGCAAAGTCATAAACAATTCCCAGCTTAGAGAGCACAGTCCTCTTAGCATAATTAGGCTTGACCTTGTATAAAGCTCCCTAGATCTTACTTGGGAAGCTAATGGGCTGAGGGAAGTGCAACAAGAACAAAAACAAGTGAAACTTACAAGAACGAAAACAAGTAAAACTTACAACAGTGTAACTTACTGTGTGACTATGGAAACCACTACCTTGTTTACCGCTCAGTATAAAATAAAGGCTCAGCTTGCCTTGGGATCCTCTCTCTGTGGCCTCAGCCAGGCACAGGGAAGATCCACGGAGACTAAGGAAAGCTAGAGAGTTCTGAACACTGTCTCTGTGTAAAACCTTCTTCGCCGACTCCGTCCACACCTTTGGGAACCCCTGGACCCGCTGGGGCTGGACCCCAACATTTGGCGCCTCGAACAGGATTCCCCTAGGTAAGCCCCCTCGCACTCGGGACGGATAGGACTCCACCGTAGGGTGCTGCAGACCCCCCTATAGAGGATAAGTAGGGTAAGTGGGTGGATAGTTCAGAACTTAGTTTGAGAAGATGTGCCATACTGAGTCTAGAAGAAAGAAGACTCTGTATTGATCTTTAGAATGAGAAGATGTGCCATACTGAGTCTAGAAGAAAAAAGACTCCGTATTGATCTTTTAACACATGTGCTTGCTAGCAGAGAAGTTAAGGTTACTCCCAGTCAGACGGAATGTTTTATACAAGAAGTATGTCCATGCTTTTCTGAGGAAGGAAAGGTGCCGGAAAGGTAAATGTAGAGGCATGGGAGAAGGTAGGCCCAAGGAGCCTTATCCTTAACCCCACTGCAGCCTTTCTACTCCGGAAAAGTGCAGGATTGGCAAGCTCTCCCTGGGGTGATAGATCAGGACTCAGGTAACAGCGGAAAGCACCAATCCTACTCTTAAAATGGATACAAGAGAGCATTTGGGATCTTTCTCTGTGGCCTCAGCCAGGCACAGGGAAGGTCCACGGAGACTAAGGAAAGCTAGAGAGTTCTGAACGCTGTCTCCGTGTAAAACCTTCTTCGCCGACTCCGTCCACACCTTTGGGAACCCCTGGACCCCATGGGGCTGGACCCCAGCAGTGTGCTGGCACCTGTGAAACCCCAGGGTCCGCTCTGGCCTCAAGGCCCGAAGGCTCTGGCATCTGTCGCTCATCGCACCCTCCGCACCTCACTTACCACCACAGGGTGCTGGCCAGGTGCCTGCCCCAGCCCGGCTCTGCCGCCTCCCTCACTCCCCACCCAGAGGCTTCCCCGCCGCTGCCTCCACCCTTAATCCAAGTCTTGGCCAGGCTGTGGTCCCTTTCAGCCGGAGTGTGAGCGCTGAGGGAGGGCACGATGCCAGGCATGGGGTAGGGACCCACATTTTGGATGAATACATGCATGACTGGGTGAAGCGGGTGTTGTGGTGTGTCATGCTTCGGGGGCCAGTGTGGGGAGAATATGCAAAACAGACTTGGGGAGGGAGGGCCCAAGATGGCAGATCTAGGAACAGGGGGGTGTTAGAAGAGGATGGTCCAATGAGTCAAATAAGGGAAAAAAGGGGGGAGCCCTCACAGGCCTGCGGATAGCGGGGCAGAGAGGCTGCAGAAGGCCAGCAGGCCTCAGCGCTGCAGGTCCTGGCAGCCCATGCTCTGCTCTGGGGGGGCCTTGCTCCCAGGCACAGCCCTGGGCGATCCTGGCTCTCAGGGCTGGAGAGAAAGTCCCGGGGACCGGGAGGAGGGCGGGGCTGTGCCTCTGTGTTATTTGCCCCCGTTGGTGTGTACAGGCCTTTCAGCCCCCGTGCCAGCCGGCACACCCAGGGAACCAGCAGCAGGTGCTGCCTGGCTGGCCAGCCCATGTCTGTGGTGCTGAGGGAACCCCTGCAGGCCAGGAGCCGGCGGGCGGGGAGGAGGTGGAGGTGGAGCCTGTGAGCGCCCTTGGCTCCCCGGGAGGCCGGGGAAGGAGGCCCACCCACCGTGCCTGCCCAGGGCCTGACCCGCTGCTCTGCCGACCCAGCGCTGCCCACACTGCTCTGTGTGCTTGGAAGGGCGGCCAGCCGGCCTCGCAGCACCGGCAGGGGGAGCGGGCCTGGGCCTCAGGAGGGTCCCCACCACGTTCTGGGGAGTAAGCGTGTGAGAAGGACAGAAGTTAACACTTTCATGTAACACACACTCCGCACTGCCGCCTCTGCCGGCCCGCGGGCCTCCTGCCTCGTGGGCGTGCCCTGCCTGGCATCAGAGCCCTGGCTGTGACCCGTCAGCGTGTGATCCCAGTTGCGGGGACGGGCACGAGGAGCTATGTCCTCGCTACTCTGGACATTAGAGCTGTTAATATTGTGACCTGCAGCCACTCTTTTGAAGCGGTTTCTGTGCCAGGAACCCCGTGCGTCATCTCATTTGGCCTCTAGGCCAACCTTCTGGGGGCAGATACTTCCCTATTGCTCCGCAGAGCAGGAAGCCGGCTCGCGGAGTGAGGGTCAGCCCAGGTCACAGGCCGGCAGGGCTGGCTCCAAGCCCCAGGTGGCTGAAACACCCAGTAATGAGTGGTCCCTCTGGGTGAAGGGGAGTGAGCAGCACACTATGATGGGGACCCTTTAAATATTACCCAGGACAGAGGAGACTGTAGTAATGTGACCAAATGAGGGAAGAAGGCTGCGCCTGGGCCAGTGGGCTTGAGGCGGCAGAGTCCGGCCAACCTGGCAGGGACCCGAGTGGGGTCTCCTGCCTCTTTCCTCAGACAGAGCTGGTCTCGGAGCGCAGGTCTCGGGGAGCTGGTCTCGGGGAGCTGGTCTCAGGGAGCAGGTCTCAGGGCGCTGGTCTCCGGGAGCTGGTCTCGGGGAGCTGGTCTTGGGTAGCTGGTCTCTGGGCGCTGGTCTCCGGGACCTGGCCTTGGGGATCTGGTTTCGGGGTGCTGGTCTAGGGGAGCTGGTCTCAGGAGCTGGTCTAGGGGAGCTGGTCTAGGGGCGCTGGTCAGGAGCTGGTCTCAGGGAGCTGGTCTAGGGGAGCAGGTCTCGGGGAGTTGGTCTCCTGGAGGCGGCCTCAGGGAGCAGGTCTCTGGGCGCTGGTCTCAGGAGCTGGTCTCCGGGAGCTGGTCTCGGGGCACTGGTCTCGGGTGCTGGGCTGGGGGAGCAGGTCAGGGCTTCTCGCCTCAGGGCATCAGTAGGCTGCGCTTGGTCCCTGAGGCTAACAGGCTGCAGGAACTTAATGGCAACTAGGAAGTGTCCCTTCTTTATGGAATTGAAGCTGAGAACAGACTTCACAGGCTCCAGGGGTGGGGCTGAGGGCTGATGCTGGGGTGGGGTGAACCGGAGGAAGGGGCGTTAGAGCTGAGGTGGGGCGCGTGCACAGAAGCGGTGCGTTGGTGGTGGGAGGGGTTGAGGGCTGAGAGCAGGCAGATCGAGGGGGCCAGACGCTTACTGAGGAGTTTGGGTGTTGTCCTCAGGGCACTGGTAAGTCCATGAAGGAGGGTTTGTTTTAATTAATTGATTTTTTAATCCTCGCTGGAGAATGTTTTTATTGCTTGAGGGACAGAGAGAGGTCGACCGCCTCCTGTACGTGACCTGACCAGGGAATCAAACCTGCAACCTTTTGGTGCATTGAACGACACCCAGCCAACCGAGCCACCCAGCGCCAGGGCTGGTTTAAAAAATACATATATTATTGTTTTTGTTTTGACAGAAATCAACCAGTCTGCACAGAAGTAAATATTCAAAAGTACAGAAGGGCACCAAAGGGAAAGGGGAAGTGTCCCAGCCCTTGCCCTCGCCAGCCCCTCTGCCCGGCATGTTGACAAGAAATTGAAACCAGAGGAAAGGCCAACTGCGAGAGCAGTCACCAATCTCCGACCTCTGGTTTCCCAGCCTGCCTGGCAAAGGCACCCGCTGCCTGGCTGGTGGCTCAGTGGTTAGGACGCTGGCCCGCAAACCGCAGGCATTGCTCTGGAAGTCGGAGTGCATGCAGCAGGTTCCTATTTGTGGTGGGTTTCTGGTCTACGCCCCGATCACTATTCTGCGTCTGCTCTGAGATTTCACACCGACTCCCAGCTTCCCTCCCTCATCCGGGGTGGCTCTGCCCCGTGGACTTTTCCAGTCTGAATACTTTTCCGGTCTGTCTTAGGCTCTGAAATTTTAAAAAAATAAAATTTTCTTGATTATTTCCTTATCTCCATTTTCTCTATTGTTTCCTCCTGGGATTCTTTTTAAAAAAAGATATTTTATTGATTTTTTACAGAGAGAAAGGGAGAGGGATAGAGTTAGAAACATCCCAAGGTGCATGCCCTTGGCCGGAATCGAACCTGGGACCCTTGAATCCGCAGGCTGACACTCTATCCACTGAGCCAAGCTGGTTAGAGCCCTCCGGGGATTCTTAATAGATAGGTGGATATTTCCCTTCCTTGACTGATTTCATGTTTGTCTCTTAAATGTTCTCTAATATATAACTTTCTAATACTTTAGCTTGTCATTCTCCTCTGGAAAAGTTTCTTGATTTTTTCCCCTCTAGTTTTTCTATTTTTTAAAATTTAGCATTCATTATTACTTTTTTGGTTTAGATTAAAATTTAAAAAAATTTGAAAAACCTTCTTTGGACTCACATGGTTCAGATTCCTCAGGGGGTGGAGTGTAGGCAATTAGAACCTGCCCCCCACCCCATCTTCCATCCCTGGGTGCCATCCTCCGTCACTGAGTGCCAAGCTTCAGCCTTGGGAGGGCGGGCGGGGGGTGGCTGAGGCAGCCCCCAGGCTGGTCCACGGCAGTCTCTCCCCTCCTCGTCTCACTTCCGGGCTGCAGCCTGGCCGCTGTGGACGGCAGCCTCTCTTCCTGCCACCCTTGCTTCTGGCTCAGGGCGAAATGTCCCATCCTCATGGTGCTGTCTGCCTTCTGGTTTCTAGAAACTCATTAAACTCTCTGCCTTGCTGATGCCACCTTCCATTTCCATTTCAGGGTGGTTATGAATTTATTTCCTTTTGTGTTTTCTACTGTCATTTAAATGTGACTTTCTGAGAAGTGCCAATTAGGTGGAACCTGGCAGGCCGATGTAGGATTTTAATCAGGAGTTTGATGTGGTCAGGTTTGCATTACAAGACAGTCATTCTGGTGGACAGGAGGGGTTGGAGGGGACAAGATTACGTAGGCTGGCCGTTCCCTTCGGGGGAGGGAAGAAAGCATGGCCCGGCAGGGGCTGTGGAGATGGAGGTCAAGTCTAGAGATATTTGAGAGGTAACATCTGATCACCTACACCAGGGAAGGCTGGTATTTGGAGCAGAGGGGCCACAGGTAAAGCCACTCAGCCAACCAAGAGACCAGGACAGAAAGAATCCTGAAAACCAAGGGGGGCCCTGGAACCCCAATCGGTGGACAAGGACTAGAGACATGGCGGGTGGGCCTGCGGCGTGCGGTCTGCAGTGCCTGGCAGCCTGCGGCGGGCGTGCATGGTATGGACACTAAGTGCGTTGTGCGCGTGGCTGGAAGGCGGGTCACGGGCAGGACAGGAGGACTTGCTGGCTTGGCTGGGTGTCGGGCAGGAGGGAGAAGAAAGAGTCCAGGGTGACTCCAGCTTTGGGGGCAGCTGGGTGTTGCCCCCAAAGACGAGGGGAGCTTTGGTAAGAGTTTCACAGGGTGTTTTTAAGGAACTTGCAGGTCGAGCGATACCGTAATGGTTGAGCTGTGCAGCAGGTGGTGGAGTGTGGGGGTTTGAGGCCGGTCAGTCCTCCTGCCTGGCTCTGGACCCAGGTCCTCCACCTGTGGGGAGCCCCGCACTGTCCATTCCTCGGGCCTGCTGCGCGGCTCTTTCCCGTAGCCACTTAAACACATTTCACTAGTCAGCTCCTTAGGCCTCGCTCAGCTGCACCTTCTCTGGTTTGCGGCCCGTTTTGCTTCCACCACCCAAAACTTCCGAAAGGAGCTTTCAGTACATGCTTCTCTACTGCAGTGCTGATGGTAACGCCACTGCCACACCTACCTTTAAGAGAGAGAAGGTAGAGAACGACAAAGCTGTGCTGAGACAGTCAGAACCGGTCCTGTCGGTGCGCTTACACCCGCCTTCCAGCGCTTCTCTCTGCCTCTCCCTGGCCCAGGAAGCCAGGTCTCTGCACCACGCTGTCCTCTCAGCCATTCGGTTCAGAACAGCGTCCCTCTGCAGTGAGCACCTGACTGACCCCCGTCCTTTCCCAGTGCTCCCAGGCCTCAGGAGAAGGCCCCAGCTCCACTGGCTCTCGGCCCTTCTCCTGACTCATCCTGCTCCCCTCTCTCCTTTGCTTCTCTGCTCCGGCTTTTCAGGGCGCCTCTAAATTCCTGGATCTTCCTGAGGTCAGGCCTTTGCACGCCCTGTTCTCCCTGCCCGGAATGTTCTTTACCCGCTGACTCTTCCCGATCTTCACTGCACTGTTGCTGGGAGGTACCAGGGTTCCTGCGCAGCTCTCTGCATACTCACAGCTGTTTTCTTAATAGCGCGAGTGTGAGGTATTCAGAGCTGGCATTGTGTGTGGTGTCTGTGTGTGAGGGGTGCATGTTTGTACTGTTGGAGATTAGATATGGATGCATAAGCTATGTTGCATTAGATATGTTGCCTGGACATGAGAAGCCTGCGGAGCCCGAAGGAGACAGAGGAGAGGTAGGAGGAACTGAAGAGGCAGGAGGAGAGGAGACTGGCTCGCCAGGACCGATAGGTAGGTTCTGCAGGGGGAGGTCGCAGTCTTGCAGAGGATGAAATAGCTCCCAAATGTGGCATTTTCAAGAAGCATCAGTAACTCAGTTTCAATAGCAAGGGCATTTTTAAAAGTTACAAAACAAATGCAGTATATGTGTGTGTACACATATGCATATACACTCATTGCATTTTATAAATATCCCTGCTATTAAAATACAAACACACACATATATACATACACATGTTTGTATCCATCTGACTAATCTAATGCGTCTGTGGTTTCAGGAAGGACGAGTCATTCTGAAGTCGTTTCCCCCCACAACTTCCAAGTTGTAAAACTAGCATAATGACTACTCAGATTCTCTTCACTTAAATACACACATTGTGCAGATTTTGCTCTGTTTGCTTTCTGTCTGTCTCATACACACACTACGTTATACTTAGGACTTTCAGCAGCACAGCACACTGGCATTTGGGGGAGTCCAGGTTGTTCTACAGGGAGCCCCTTAATCGGGGTCAGGTTGTTTCCTTGTGATTGGATTCGCCGTTTACCGTTGTGTCCGTATCAGTGCATCCCGTCAGGGCCGTGCCGCCTGGCGCTGTGGGCTGGCGCGTCTGCCCCGGCGAAGGCTGCCTGCCCGCTGTCACCGCGCAGGCACGTGCCCCACTGACCGTGCTGCCTGAGGGTGGCATTGCCGCGGACGCGGTGGTTTTCTTTTTCCTCATCCCTCCCACCCTCATCAGCTGGCATTCTCTAACGAAGAGGCTCGCCTTTCCCCTGCTCTTCCTTAAACCACATTGTAAGTGTCAGTGTGGGCTTTGGGGCCTTGGTTTTATCCAGTGTGTTCTAACCCACTCCCGTGACTCCTCTTGGTGCCCACACTGGGCCCCTGGGAGCCATTGGAGCGCGCCCCTGCCAGAGGGTTCCCGCCGTTTCCATCGCTTCCTCAGTCTCTGGCACAGAAGCTGTTTTCGGGGGGTGGGGGGGCGGGGGGGGGCAGCCTGCGCCTCTCAGTGGAGAGGGTGTTCAGAGGCGGCGGTCGCTGCGCTCACTCCTCGGGAGCAGCTGTAACCCGAGTCGGACGCTGGCCCGCGGTGGAATGCCATGTAGTCAGTGGGTAGGGGTGACAGGGTTAAGCAGAGCATCATTTGACAACGATCACACTAAGAACTGGCTTAGGCAGGAACGGGCAGTAGGTGTTGTGAAAAGTAAGATATTTACTGAGTCTCACCGTATCTACCACGAGATCTCTACTCATTACAAAGGGGAAGCTGGTTCCGGGGGAGAACCCGCAGACACCATGATAACCAGGTGATCGGTTAGCATCCCCGTCGTGGCACATGGGTGTCTTCCTCCAGCGGCTGTGCCTGGGGAGGCCGATGCTTTCGCCGAAGCATGTGCTTCAGCCCCAGCCATGGGAGGTCCCTTTCCTCCTCTGGTCTGGTGTCAGGCAGTGGCCCTCCCTCTCACGGCTCTTATTCCACAGGAAGGAGGTCGGAGTCTGGAGCCAGCAGCCTTGGGCCGTCCCTGAGTCCCTCCCGATATATGAGACCAAAACATGGGACTCACCAAAAAACCACCTCAAAGGGAAACTCGGGGAGACCTTGTCCTGGCCACCTCAGTCCCAGGGGGCTGCGTCACTATCAGAGCGCTCTAGACCAGCGGTCTCCAGCCTTTCGGACCCCGCGGACCACCGGTTGGCGACCGCTGCCTAGACTGCTGCCTGTTGGCAGGGAGCTGGAGGGGGTGCCGCCTGCACTCCTCACCCATTGCTCTTGGGTGACTGTGAGCGACAAATGGCATCTCTTCCAGCCACCTTTCCATGTGGCAGTGGGCTCAGCCCAGGCCCAACGGGGTCTACCCCGCACTCACACGTTGGAGCGTGTTGGAGCAGGTGAGGCCCTCTCAGGAGCCGAGTGGCTGCGGGTCCTGCCTCCTCGAGTGACAGCCTGGGACCCCGGGGGGCTGTCTGGTGGGTAGGCGGGCACTGTCCTTCCCTCATAGTGACAGCCTGGGACCCCGGGGGCTGTCTGGTGGGTAGGCAGGTGCTGTCCTTCCTCGGAGTGACAGCCTGGGACCCCGGGGGCTGTCTGGTGGGTAGGCAGGTGCTGTCCTTCCCTCATAGTGACAGCCTGGGACCCCGGGGGCTGTCTGGTGGGTAGGCAGGTGCTGTCCTTCCTCGGAGTGACAGCCTGGGACCCCGGGGGCTGTCTGGTGGGTAGGCGGGCACTGTCCTTCCCTCATAGTGACAGCCTGGGACCCCGGGGGCTGTCTGGTGGGTAGGCAGGTGCTGTCCTTCCCTCATAGTGACAGCCTGGGACCCCGGGGGCTGTCTGGTGGGTAGGCAGGTGCTGTCCTTCCCTCATAGTGACAGCCTGGGACCCCGGGGGCTGTCTGGTGGGTAGGCAGGTGCTGTCCTTCCCTCATAGTGACAGCCTGGGACCCCGGGGGCTGTCTGGTGGGTAGGCAGGTGCTGTCCTTCCCTCAGGCTGCCCCGAGCTGTGGCCTCTCAGTTACTGCAAATAGTAAATGAGAGACCTTCCCACTCCCAGACCCAAACAGGATCCACACTTTGTGCACGAATGGTTTTATTTGTTCCTTACATGTTTGATAGGATTCATTAGTGAAGTCACGTGAGCCTGAAGTTTTCTGTGGGGGAAGGTTCTTGGTTGTGAATTCTGTTACTTTACTCGATACGGTGCTGTTCAAATTTTCTGTTGCTTCTTCTGTCCATGACAACTTTTAAGAAACCCTGTCTGGTTCCAAAGAAACTTGAAAAATGGGAAGCAACTACTCAATAGAAAAACTTCCCTCTTACACAGACTCCTCGTCTGAACTAGAAGCTGAAGCACAAGACACGCACACGCACGCACACATGCACACACGCCTCGTTTTGTTCAGAGCCACCAAGCGGGTGTTAAACACGCACATGTGGCCGAGAAGCCCGAGTTCTGTTCCCTCCTCAGAAATCCGGGCTTGTCTCTCGCCAGGCGCAGTGTGTGTGTTGGGGTGCAGCGGTGGTTGCCTAACAGATCAGGCCTGGCATCAGCGTGCAGGTCCGGGGAAGGAGTGGGGGAGTGCAGGCTCGTGGGAGGTGTGCGGGGAACCTGTGCGGGGAACCGGGCGCCGTGCAGGACGGGCGTGTCAGGACCGGCTGGCCGGCTTCTGCGGGTCTGTAAGCGACGCCGTGTGTGTGTGACAGACACACTGCGGACACTGCTGAGGTTCATCTGAGGTTCTGCCCCGGCAGAAAGAGCTGGAACGGTGGGAGGGGCTTTACAGTCTTCAGCAGGAAGGGACGGCTGAGCGGCAGGAGCCTCTGGGCACTCCGGACCCAGGAGGCGAAGACATTGCTCTCCCTGGGCCTCGCTCCTCAGGACAGGCCACACTGCCCGCTGTGCCCAGCGTACTGACGGGCCCCTGGCTCAGAATTCCTCTCATCTGCTTGCCGTGGCACCTGTCAGCCTGGTGCTAATTGCAGTTTTGCCGTTAGACTTTGTGGGGACACACTCCCCGTGGCAGCCCGCCCCTGGCCCCGCCGCCTGCCGCCTGGATGGTCCGAGGTATTTTATTAGTGCTCGAGTCACAAAATTTGGTAGGATTTGCGTGGTCTGTCCTAACCCCACTTTCACACAAGTCCTGCTATTCGTGTGCGATTTTAGAGAAGATGAGGTTTCCTAGGAATACACATTGCTTTAAGCAGAAGTGTTTGTGGTGCAGAGCAATGCCGCGTGTGAGCTCGACAGACCACGAAGGCCCCGGATAAACGACCGTATGAGGCCGACAGAACTCCACGTGCACTTACCAGGGTGTCATCCATGGAGTGCCGTGTGCACACGTACCTGCACTCAGAGCCCCACAGCAGGGAGGCGGGTCCTCCAGCCATGACTCCCCATTTGCTGATGCCAGAGCACATACACTGTCAGCCTGTGGGCTGGCCAGGTTCAGCGGCACCGCCCAGGGGACCCCGTGAGCTGGGAACTCGGACTTCTAGGCTGAGAAGGTGGCTGGTCTCTGCCGGGACTGCAGAGCCAGGAAGACCCTGCCCCAGAAATAGCCAGCGATTGTTAGGCAGGACCTGGCGGGCCCCTCCACTTACGTAACCTTGGTGTCCACACTGTCCCTTCTGTTGAGTCCCTCCACATGACTGCTGTTCTGTCTCCTTAGCTAATGAGCCTCCAGGGAGACGGGGTGGGTCACCGTGCAGCTGTGCCCAGCAGTGGGCTCAGCCACTTACCAGAACGTGGGCTTTCACAGAACGCCCTTCGGTGGGGCCAGAACTGGCGTAATAAGGCTGCCCATGCTTCCTGTATTCACTTCCACACGGCCTTTAATGTGCTGCCTACACCTGGGACCATGTCTGCTTCCCGCCAGCACTGCTGGGCTCACTGCCCCCACAAAAGGGCGCTGACTGGCACGGGGCACCCACCTTTCAGGAATGCTTTGGCCACACACGCACAGATGTTCTGAGAACCACAGGGGCACCGGGAGCAAGGGGTGGGGCCGGGGAGGGAGGTGGGCCTTCGGGGAAAGCACAGGGGCACAGCGTGAAGTGGGAGATGAGAGGAATGGCAGGCGGTCACAGAGCCTGCATACGATGCAAGAGACTGAGGGCCACCCTTCCAGCGTCCTGCCCAGGACAGGGACCCTACCTGCTCCCCACAGCAGGCTGACCGTGTCCGCGCTGTCCCAGGCAGGGTCTCAGGGCACCGTTCTGCCATGATGGAGCTGGCCCTCTGGTGCTAAAGTACTTATTTTTCGAGCCCACACCACTCCTCTGGGTCTAGGTGTCCTCCAACAGAATAGTCTCTTTGTTGCCTTAAAAAATTATTTTTTAAAGTTGATTTCAGAGAGGAAGGGAGAGGGAGAGAGATAGAGACATCAATGATGAGTCATTGATCAGCTGCCTCCTGCACATCCCCCACTGGGGATCGAGCCCACAACCCAGGCATGTGCCCCAACTGTGTCGAACCGTGACTTTCTGGTTCAAAGGTTGACACCCAATCACTGAGCCATGACTGGAATTAAACCTGGGACCCTCCAGTCCAAGGTCCAACACTCTAACCACGGAGCAAACTGGCTAGGGCCAATTTGTACTTCTTAATCCCTTCATCTTTTTCACTCATCCCTCCCAGTCCCCTCCAATCTGGTAACTGTCAAAATGTTCTCCATATCTATGTGTCTGTTTCTGTTCTGCTTGTTCATTTATTTTTAGATTCCACATAGAAGTGAAATCATATGGCATTTATCTTTTTCTGTCTGACTTACTTCACTCAGCACAGTACCTCCCAGGTCCATCCATGTTGATGCAGATGGCAAGATTTCATTATTTTTATTTTTTAAATAAATCTTTATTGCTCAGATTACAGTTGTTCCTCTTTTTCTGCCCCATAGCTCCCCTCCACTTGGTTCCCACCCCACCCCATGCCCTCACTCCCCCCACATTGTCCTCGTCCATCTTCCCACACTCCCCACACCCCTTTCCCCCCGAGAATTGTCAGTCCACTCCCTTTCTATGCCCCTGATTCTATAATATTCTATTATTCTGTTCATCAGATTTTTTTATTCACTTGATTTTTAGATTAATTTGTTGATAGATATGTATTTGTTGTCATTTTGTTGTTCATAATTTTTATCTTTACATTTTTCTTCTTTCTCTTCTTAAAGAATATCCTTCAGCATTTCATATAATCCTGGTTTGGCGCTGATGAACTCGTTTAGCTTTTTCTTATCTGTGAAGCTCTTTATTTGATCTTCAATTCTAAATGATAGCTTTGCTGGGTAGAGTAATCTTGGTTGTAGGTTCTTGCTATTCATCACTTTGAATATTTCTTGCCACTCCCTTCTGGCCTGCATAGTTTCTGTTGAGAAATCAGCTGACAGTCGTATGGGTACTCCCTTGTAGGTAACTGTCTTTCTCTTGCTGCTTTTAAGATTCTTTCTTTGTCTTTTGCTCTTGGCATTTTAATTATGATGTGTCTTGGTGTGGTCCTCTTTGGATTCCTTTTGTTTGGGGTTCTATGGGCTTCCTGGACTTGTAAGTCTATTTCTTTCACCAGGTAGGGGGAAGTTTTCTGTCATTATTTCTTCAAAGAGGTTTTCAATATCTTGCTCTCTCTCTTCTTCTGGCACCCCTATAATTCGGATGTTGGTACGCTTGAAGCTGTCTCAGAGGCTCCTTACACTATCTTCATATTTTTGGGTGCTTTTATCTTTTTGCTTTTCCGGTTGGGTGTTTTTTGCTTCTTTGTATTTCAAATCTTTGACTTGATTCTTGGGATCCTGTAGTCTTTTGTTGGATCTCTGCATATCATTCTTCATTTCAGTCAGTGTATGCTTAATTTCTAATTGGTCCTTTTTCATATCCTTGAGGGTCTCACTAAATTTCTCAGAGGTTTCTAGAAGATTCTTGAGTAACCTTATAACCAAGGTTTTGAACTCTATATCCAGTAGTTTGCTTTCCTCCATTTCTTTCATTTGTGACTTCTCTTCGCATTTTGGCTACTTCCCTGTGTTGATAGAGTGGCTTTGTGTACTAGGTGTCCTATAGGGCCCAGTGGCTCAGCCTCCCTAATTACCTGAGGTGGATACTGTTGGTGCACCCCTTTGTGGGCTGTGTGCACAGTCTTGTAGTTAAGCCTTGATTGCTGTTGGTGTCACTGGGAGGAATTGATCTCCAGGCCAACTGGCTGTGAGGACCACCTGTGTCTACAATGGGAGAACTTCTGTGCTGGAGACACCCTTATGGGGCAGGACTTGCTTCAGTGGGGCTTTGGTGCCCACTGAGTCTGCCCCCTGAGTGTGTCTCTTATGGATCTGAAGAGTTGTAATCTGGTATGGTCTCACCCTGATCACTGGGTAGGGTACACTGGCTCTTGGATCTACAAGGAGGTGCAAAGTCAGCCACTTCTTGAGGCCACCCAGCAGGAGCTACAGAGAGATCTGCAGATTCCTCCTCTTTGCTTGAGGTTTGGACGTGCCCAGATGAGGCCCAGCTGTGAAGCAATGCAGGCTTTCTTTTGGAAGCTCTGGGGCTTTTTGACCCAGCTGCAGTTTGTTAGGTTTTAGATTGCAAAAGGCCAGGCCATTCATATGTAAAAGCTTCTGCTCACAGCTTGGGTGGGGTTGTAAATTGGGTGGGGCGGGGTCTCAGGGAATCACCAGGGAAAACAGCAATGGCTGCCCATCAGTCCTGCCCTGAAGAGGTTCCTGGGTCTCTGTGTCCTGCGGCCTGGTGCAGGAACAATGATCGCTGCGAGCACCTCTGAGAGAAAGCCACCCTCGTGTTCTGGCCAATGCCAGATAGTCCAGTTTCTCCCCGTATGAGTCTGGGTCCCCAGAGTCTCGCCTGTAACTGGAGTTCAGAACAGAGCAGTTGGGAGCTTGTATCTCCCTCCCGATTTAAAAAGACCACAGTGTACCCAGTTGCCAGCCCGTTTCACGCGCCTCCGTACCTCCGCTCTTCCGGACCTCTGCACCTCCTACTAGTCTTAATGCACTTTTCTCTTTCCTTCTAGTTGTCAAACTTCCACTCAGCCAGCCTTCCCATGGTTCTGGATGATATCCGTTTTGTCTTTTAGTTGTAGTTTTGATGTGGTTGTGCGAGGCAGCAAGTTCAGGTGTTTACCTATGCCGCCATCTTGGTCCCCCTCAAGATTTCATTCTTTTTTTATGGCTAAGTCATTCCATTGTATATATGCACCACTTCTACTTTATCCATTCATGTATTTATGGACAATTAGATTACTTCCATATGTCGACTATTGTAAATAATGCTG
The DNA here is from genome assembly GCF_028538775.1 of Myotis yumanensis. NCBI lineage: Eukaryota > Metazoa > Chordata > Mammalia > Chiroptera > Vespertilionidae > Myotis > Myotis yumanensis. The sequence continues at coordinate 3,387,065 of NW_027223767.1, forward strand.
CAATAGGAATATAGATGCATATGTATTTTTGAGTTAGTGTTTTAGATTTCATTGGATAAACACCCAGAAATGGAATTGCTGGGTCCTCCTTTGTCTACTGTTATAGCCTTTATTTTAAAGTTTGTCTTGTATAAGAATTGTTACCCCAGCTTTCTTTTTTGTATTTGCATGAGGTATCTTTTTCCATCTCTTTACGTTTAGGCTGTGTGTGTTTTTTGTGAGATGGGTCTTTAATAGACAGTCCCTTTAATATTCCTTCTAATACTGGTTTGATGGTGATGAACTCCTTTAGCTTTTTCTTGTCTGGGAAGCTTTTTATTTCTCCTTCAGTTTTTTTTTTTTAAAAAATGTTTTTTTATTGATTTCAAAGAGGAAGGAGGGAGAGACAGAAACATCAATGATGAGAATCATTGATCAGCTGCCTCCTGCATGCCCCCTACTGGGGATTGAGCCCGCTACCTGGGCATGTGCCCCAATCAGGAATTGAACCATGACCTCCTGGTTCATAGGTTAACATTCAACCACTGAGCCACACTGGCTGGGCATCTCCTTCAGTTTTAAGTGAGAACCTTGCTAGGTAGTCTTGGTTGTAGGTCCTTGTTTTTCATCATTTTGAATATTTCTGGCCAATAAAGTTTCTGTTGAGAAATCAGTTGACAGCCTATGGGAGCTCACTTGTAGGTAACTAACTGCTTTTCTCTTGCTGCTTTTAAGATTCTTTGTCTCTAACCTTTGGTATTTTAATTGTCTTTTTAAAAATATATTTTTATTTATTTCAGAGAGGAAGGGAAAGGGGGAGATAGAAACATCAAGGATGACAGAGAATCATTGATCGGCTGCCTCCTGCATGCCCCCCAATGAGGACAGAGCCTGCACTCTGGGTATATGCCCTCGACTGGAATTGAACCCAGGACCCTTCAGTCCACAGGACAATGCTCCATCCACTGAGCCAAACTAGCCAGGACTTTGATGTGTCTTGGTGTGGGCCTCTTTGGAACTCTGTCCTTCCTGGACTTGTATGTCTATTTCCTTCACCAGATTAGGGAACTAGCTTTCCATAATTTTTTAAAAATATATATATATTTTATTGATTTTTTTTTTACAGAGAGGAAGGGAGAGAGAGAGTTAGAAACATAGATGAGAAACATCGATCAGCTGCCTCCTGCACACCTCCTACTGGGGATGTGCCTGCAATCAAGGTACATGCCCTTGACCGGAATTGAGCCTGGGACCTTTCAGTCCACAGGCCGATGCTCTATCCACTGAGCCAAACCAGTTACAGCTTCATCATTTTTTTGAGAAAGGTTTGCTTTCTTTCTTCTTTCCAGCACACTCACAATGTGAATGTTGGTATGCTTGATGTGGTTTCAAGCGTCCCTTATACTACCCGCCCCCCCTTTTTTTCTGCTTGTTTTTCAGATTGGGTATTTACTGCTTCCTTATTTTTCAAATCACTGATTTCTCAGCTTCATCTACTCTACTATTGATTCCTTGTAATGTATTCTTCATTTCAGTTACTGTATTTTTCACTTCTGACTGGTTCTTTTTTGTTTTCTATCTCCACTTTTATATTTCTTAACTCTCTTTTTAAAAAAATATTGATTTTTTTATAGAGAGGGAGAGGGATAGTTAGAAACATTGATGAGAGAGAAACATCAATCAGCTGCCTATTGGGAATGTGCCCACAACCAAGGTATATGCCCCTCCCTGACCAGAATTGAACCCGGGACCCCAGTCTGCAGGCCGACGCTCTATCCACTGAGCCAAACTGGCTAGGGCTATATTTCTTAACTCTAGTTGAAGTTCTCACTAAGTTCAACTACTCTTCCCCTAAGTCCATTGAGCATCCTTATAAAGTGTTTGAACTCTGCATTTAGTAGATTGCTTGTTCTACTCTTTCATTCTTGGTTTCCTCATTTTGGTTGCCTCCCTGTGTTTGTTTCTATGTATTAGGTAGAGCTGCTATATCTCCCAGTCTTAGTAGAGTAGCCTTATGTAGCAGCACAGTGGCAGTCTCCTATCACACGAGCTGGTGCTCCAGGTGCCACCCCTCCGCCCCCGCCCAGGCCCATTGGTTGTGAAGACTGTCCGTAGCTGCTGTGCAGAGGCCAACCCTATGGAGCAGGACTGGCTTCAGTGGGGCTCTGGTGCAGGAGGCAGTCAGTCGGTGATTCTCTGTCATCATTGATGTTTCTATCTCCCCCTTTCCCCGAAATCAATAGAAACATATTTTTTAAAAATCCAGATTCCTTCCTATGCTATGAGATGGCCCTAGCCTCATCTTAGGTTCATTCACATTTTGTTTAAGAAAGTAAAATCCTTTCCTGTCTGAGCATTACACATTATGTTCTGCCTGGAATAATTTTCTCTCCATCTTTCAAATGTTTTACTCCTCAACTTTTAGCTCTGCTTAAGAGATCTTCCCAGATATCTCATGTTTAAGGTCTTCTTGTCTTTCTCTTATCTGCATCCTATTCATTTTGGTTTGGCCAAATTCATTCTGATTTGTAATTACGTATTTGTGTGTTTACTTGTTTATTTTCTGTCTTTTCTATTAGCTTTACAACCCCTGAGGGCTGTAATTATGTTTATTGTGCCTAAGAGAGCATAATACAAAGGAAGAACTCTGAATAAAATAGTGAACAAGAGGGAAGAAAGGCTGTGACTGGGAGTCACTGAAAGCTGACTAGACGCTTCCCTGATGGAATCAGCTGCTTTTTTAAAAATTTAAGACAATTAGCATAAAATTATCGTTTTTCACATGTGTAGGATCCAATAGTTTTAAAAATATTATATTTTTTTATTGATTTCAATGAGGGGAAGAGATAGAAACATCAATGAGAAAACATTGATTGGCTGCCTCCTGCACACCCCCTATAGGGGATTGAACCTGCAACCCAGGCATGTGCCGTGACGAGGAGTCGGACTGTGATCTCCTGGTTCATAGGCGTATGTTCAACCACTGAGCCACACCGGCTGGGCAGGATCCAGCAGTTTTGACAAGTTCAGATGTGGTTGGATTCCAGTTGTTTTGAACTGTAGTGGGAAACCACCCCATGATCCCTATGTGTAGAGTACTCTGTGCCTAATATTGCTTTAAAAAAAGTCAAGTAAAATAAGCAGCATAACGTGGTCCAAGGAACACAGGCCTGAGAGTCCTGGCTTAGCTTTGGTCTTTGGTTCTTACATTGCCGTTGTATCCATATAAGGGAGGTTGCACTAAAGAGATAAAAGTCCCTTCCAGTTTGTAGAACTCTTTAGCTCCAGGTAGGTAGCAGCAGTTTAAGCAATCAAGACATTTACTTCTCTCTCGAACTAGATCATGGAGTCATGATGGCTCTAGGGCTGGTGCAGTGGTTCAAAGATGTCATCAAGGACCTGGGCTCTTTCCTTCCCTCTGCTTTGCCATTTGCTTTGTCTTCACACTGTCCCTCTTGGTCACAAATTGAATGCTGCAGCTTTAAGCATCACAGCCTCTCACGAGAGTATCAAGTGCAGAAAGGTAGGGGCATGAGAGGAACTCTCCTCCTGAAATCTCTCCTTTTATCACGGAGTACAATCTGCCCTGGCAGGTGTGCTCAGTGTTGGGCATTGTCCAGTGCACTGAAAGGTCGCTGGTTCAATTCCCAGTCAGGGCACATGCCCGGGCTGCAGGCTCAATCCCTCATAGAGGCGTGCAGGAGGCAGCTGATTGCTATCTCGCTCTCACATCAGTGTGTTTCTCTCTCTCTCCCCTCCCCCTCCCTTCCTCTCTCTAAAATTCAATTTTTAAAAATCTTTTTTAAAAAAGTAAAATATTTCCTGGGAGCATCCTAGCAGACTTTCTTTTGTTTAACTGCCAGAATTATCTACGGCCAACCATTACAGAACAAAGGATTTGCATACTCCAAATAGAATTCATTCCCCAGGCCTGGCCTGTATTCAGTTGTACACAATTCAACACAGGTGAGTCCTGTCAACAACCAAGGAGTGAAGCAGGGCTGTCCAGTAGGTTGCCTCATGGATCTGAAGTTCTATGACTCTAAGTAAGTGGTTCTCAACCTTGGCTGCACATTAGAATCACCTGGGAATCTTTTTAAAATCCTGATTTCTGGGCCTCATCCTCCGGAAATTCTGTTCCTTTGTTACTAATGTTGTGGCCCCACCCCATCACAAAGAAACAATTTCCGGAGGATGAGGCCCAGAAATCAGGATTTTAAAAAGATTCCCAGGTGATTCTAATGTGCAGCCAAGGTTGAGAACCACTGCTCTAAGTGCTTGGACGTTAGAGGCTCCCTTGTTATCCTGCGGGGACTAATTGCATTCTTCATATCTTAGGTGAGGCAATGGCCAAGAATGACATTTTTTTTTTAAGGAATGGCTTCCATTCCTGAATGAGGGAGGAAGCAGAAAGGGTGGATTTATTGGCCAAGAAAAATTCAGTGAGCCACTAAGCCCAGGTCTTCTGTAAAGGTTCCACAACTGAACTGCCCACTGCTGCTCTAATAGGGAGCAGAGAGATTAAAGATCACTCCCACTTCCAATTATGAGGTAAGATCTCAGGTAACTTCTTCAGCAAACTGTATTAGTTCTGCTTGTCCAGGCCACAGAACCAAGTATTCTCAATAAGTAGAACCTTGTTTTAAAGCTGTTTGATAACAGCCTGACCTGCGTGGCTCAGGAGTTGAGTGTCAAACTACGAACCAGGAGGTCAGGGTTTGATTCCCATTCAGGGCACATGCCCGGGTTTTGGGCTCAATCCCCAGTAGGGGGCGTGCAGAAGGCAGCCAATCAATGATTCTCTCTCATCATTGATGTTTCTATCTCCCTCTCCCACTCTCTCTGAAATCAAGAAAAATAGATTAAAAAATAAAGCTATTTGATAATAAATCAGGTAACAAATAAGGACTGTATTCATAAGGACTGTATTCATAATGGTTATGTTATTAAGAATACTATACTATGTGCCAAGCACTGTGTTAGGTGGAGGACAGATGTAACAGATAAAACAAATTTTATAACCAGTGTATGAGGCAGAGTGGGACTGGCCACCACTACCTGAGAAGTGATCAGAAAAGGAGGTGACCCTGGAAACAAGAAGACGTGTTTTATCTGATATTGAGAGCAGCCTGAGCCAGATGAGCCATTGATTAGGAATGGCAGGCACTGGGTATGTGGGTTGAGGCCTGGAGGGCTCTGTGGGTCATGCTGAAAAGTATGGGCTTTATCCTGCAGACAAAGAAAATTGGACATTTTCCATAGACAAGTCTTCAGGTAATGTGTATCTAATTATTTCCAAATTCCCCTCCCAGAAGGAAAGATTTTATTTCACTTACTCAATAATTACATTGAATACCTATTATGGAGCAGTTATTAATGGCTAAATTTATTGCTTTGCTATAAGCCACATATGGACTACTTTATAGCAAAATGTCTATAATGTATATTCTGATTTCTAGTGATTTTTAAATACAATTTAATGGTTTAAACTTACTTAAAAGTTAATATTTGCTAAGGTATTTCCCAATTCCTATCAACTTTGCTGCTAGCAGAGATGAGGACTTTGCCAGACTCGTGTTCTCCAGTAGAAGTATTCAGGGATGATTCTTCCCAGAGTCCAAGGCAAACCTCTTGTGTATTTGTGGGACCAGAAGGATTCTTGACCAGAGCCACCACGTAGTGCTGACGCCAAGGGCCAACTTTCACTCCTTCAGGTGTCACCTTGTCACCCAAGTGTCCCTTAACAGACCTCTTTCACTACTGTCCCTGGCAGTTGATTTTGCTTAAGCTGCTTAAAAAAAAAAAAATTACACGTATATCCTTCTACCATACCCCATAATTTACTAACTCATGTTTGTTGTTTTTTATCCGTTTCCCCTACTAGAATGTAAGTCCCTTTAAAAGTAGGGATCTTTGTGTGTGCTGTTCACTGGTGTATCTCAACCACCTAGAACAGTGCCTTATACAAGACTTAGATTCAAGGGTCAGTATCTGGGTAAGTAGAAAATAACCTTGAAGACTTCTACACTTGTTTTCATTGACCATAATTTGCCACTAAACAGAGGTGAGTTAGTAAGTCAATGAAACTCTTATTGAACTTGTAGAGCAAAGCTGTTTATACCTGTTTGTGTGTCTTTAGTGTTGAGAGTAAAGGCCATGGTACCCTTTGACGGTGAATCTTAGCAGCTGTTAGGAGTAAAGGTCATGGAACAATAGCAGAGGTGGGATTCTGGACTTGGCTGCAGAGAACTATAAAATGACAATAACAGATGATGTTCTTTTCAACAGATACAAGAGTTTGGTCACTGGGACCCGAGCGAGAAGAGTCATTGCTGTCCTCTGGGTGCTTGCCTTTGGCATTGGACTGACCCCTTTCCTGGGCTGGAACAGTAAAGACAGTGCCACCAACTGCACAGAGCCCTGGGGTGGAACCATGAATGAAAGCTGCTGCCTTGTGAAATGTCTTTTTGAGAATGTGGTCCCCATGAGCTACATGGTGTATTTCAACTTCTTTGGGTGTGTCCTGCCCCCACTGCTCATAATGCTAGTGATCTACATCAAGATCTTCATGGTGGCCTGCAGGCAGCTTCAGCGCACCGAGCTGATGGACCACTCAAGGACCATCCTCCAGCGAGAGATCCACGCTGCTAAGTCCCTGGCCATGATCGTGGGGATTTTTGCTGTGTGCTGGCTACCAGTGCATGCCATCAACTGTGTCACCCTTTTTCATCCAGTTCAGGCTAAGGAGAAGCCCAAGTGGGCAATGAATATGGCTATTCTCCTGTCACATGCCAACTCAGTTGTCAATCCCATCGTTTATGCCTACAGGAACCGAGACTTCCGCTATACTTTTCACAAACTCATCTCCAGGTATGTTCTCTGCCAGACAGATGTCTTCAAGAGTGGGAATGGGCAGGCGGGGGCACAGCCTGCTCTTGACATGGGCCTATGACCTGGATGGACTCTGTCCTCTTCAAAAGGCACAAATCCATAATAAACAGAGGGACAGGACATGATTGGATGATCCTCACGTGAAAGACAGTCATGCCTCACAAGCATATGGGTTGCCTCTTTTGAGCATCTCCCTGGAGTTACCACATATCTAACTAATATGTACATGATATTAGTAGGTTCCAAGGGTTGACAAATACATATGGTCCTGTCTGGATGCTCTCACTGTGGATGATGCTGACAACTTGAATGGATTGTAAAATAATGTTTTGTTTTTTTTAAAGTCTGCCTTTTTTATGGTAGAAAATGAATAAAACTATTTTTCTGTGAAACACTGTGAATTATTATAATACAAATATTTTTTAAACTTAGAGGCAATGGAAAAATAAAAGTTGGACATACTAAAAGTGTATACTCATTTCTAGGAAGGAGACCAGGAAAATTAAAAGTATAATTCTTTGATCAAGAAACTACTATATTAATTTAGGGTAATGACACTCCTGTAAGTTCTTAAGTAGAACATCATCAGATAACATTTTGATAGCATTCTTTTCCATATATAGCAAACAACCCTAGAGAAAGAAACTAGAGAAGGGATCCTTCTATCAGATTCCCTTTCCCACTCCTAGAACTAGTAGTGAATTTTACTCCCCTACCAACTTCAAGCTTTGCCAACTTGCTGGATCTCAAAGTGTGAAATTTTTACTAAGTAAAATTATACAATTGTGTATTATATTGGGTGAAATAAAAATAAAACTTAAAGAAATCAAGCTTAGGGTGCTGCACTGGCTTGTCATACAGAGCTGCATGTCCCTTCTACTCTTTATCCTAAAGTCTGCTTAAAAATATAAGCTTATACCCACTTGAAGTTTCCCAAGTAGCAGAAAAATCTTCACAGTTTATTTGCCACACCTCATCGTAACAAAAGGCTCTGCCCACCACAGAACACTGCAACATCGTGGCCTTCTCACACAGCACTCACTCACTAGCACCTCACGCTTTGGGGGCACAGGGTTGAGGTTTCCTAGGCTGTAAGATCTTTTTCATCTGTTTGTTCACTGCGTCAGCTGCTTCTGCAATATCCCTGTAAAGACAATGCAGGTTTATAAGCCCTCACACAGCACATTCCTGTCCTCGGATCCCATTCTGGCGGGACAGACAGCTGTGCCTGTAAAGTGCTGCATCTGTCTCGTTTCCACCATCATAACTCGTCTGCACTCTCCTGGGGGTCCAAACAGCCCCATTTCCTCCCTCCTAGCACTCTTCTTGGTCTCTCTTTTGCCTTTTCTTCTTCAGACTAGAAATCCATAGTAGTTTCTTCTGCTTCCTTCAGCACATGAATTTTAGTCCCTTCCTTCATCTGGCTTGTTATAAAGCTCAGAAATGCATGTAGCACAAAACCAGTACTTCCGTTGGTCTAGATACTACCATTCTAACAATACAGTCTACTGGAGCTATTTTGGCACCAGCACCACAGGTATCTGAAGCTCCTGAAACCAGAACCCCAGTAAATCTATTTATACTTGGCTGCTGTTTGGCCACATCTCTGCTCTGATCTTTCATTGCTGCAGAATAATTTTCTGAACCCAAGGTAAAGAATTAACACTTACTCATCTACATTTCATCCTACTCAGTTTTGTCTTGCATTTCAACCTCTTAAAATTACTAGTACCTCAGTTAATAATCTAATTGTGGACAAGACATGGTATTAGGCTTTATTTAAGTCCAAAATGCTTGATTCCATCTAGGAAATTTTTTAGCCATGGGGCTTAGAAACTGGTTCAGATTTTCATGAGGAGACTTGTACAGGGCTTCAAACCATACACACATCCTGGGTTCCAACCACAGTGCCTCCTATAGTCCATAAGAAAAAAGGGACAGTAACAACTTTCTGGATCTATTTCACCTCTCTTCCCTATGAGCCATAGGTTAAATGGACTTTTGTTGCTACTTCTATTTCGAAAGATAATGATAGTCTGTACCTTTTATGCTTCTTGATTCTTCTTCATCAATAATATGTCCGTCAATTGCTTATCCGAAACACTTAGCTGCTGACAGGTCCCCATAATCTGACTAAGATAAACTGCTAAGAGATGCTTGCACTGGAATATAAAACACACAGACGGTTAGAAACTGCGACAGCCAGGCTAACCAAGGCCTCTCACTACCATTACAGTAGCCGGAAAGGAGTGGGGCACAGACTATGGGCCTTTAACGCATTGCTTAGAAACTGCAGACACAGCTGCGGCAGATGTATTCTTTCTAGAAGTCAGAGGGCACAAAGGAAGCTTTACTTAGCCTGCTGTGTGGGAAACAGGCTGGCACAGGTATTTAACCACAGCAGGCTCCTCATCTGAGTCCTAAGTCATATTTCTTTCTTCCTTACCTTCAGAAAGCTGCTAATAGCAATGAATAGCCTTCCTAAAGCAGTGTTATTAGGTGCTTCACATGATCTCATTTACATCTGACAGCTCCTTCTGAGAACAGCTCTTGTCCCCATTTTAACCATGTGCTCAGAATCTAGTCTGCTTCTTTAACCTGTTACACTTCTAGGGGATGAGGGGGGGTGGAGGGGTAAAGGTGGGCTGGCAGAACCCTCACATACACCAGCCTGTACACAGCTCTGGAGAGATGATCTATGTTGGACCTTGTATCACTGAACCCACAACGCAGCTTTAGATATTGAAGGGGCCTGGTGTAATCATGTCACGTAACAGTGAAATAAGCTTATGGCACATCAGCTATGAATGTAGCCACTCGTACAATGGGATACCCAATCTGCTACCGAGTTCCCAAGATGTTTAATGAAGTTAAGAGTGTAAAACAAAGGGTAAGAATGGGATGGATGCTATAATTTTCTTCTTTGGCAAGACTTAAAAAATAGCTACCTACTCTCAGGTGAGTGGTGCTTTCTCCTTGGAGTAAAGAGTTGTATGTCTTTTCCTTGCTCGAGGCTCTGGACTCCTGTGAAGTAGGCAAAGGCACCACTGTGCTCTCCTGCCTCAGGTGGAAGTGCCAGGCTGTCTTATGGGCAGTGGGAAGAAACACCTCATGGCTGGAGCTGGGGACCTGGAAGGTTGCCAACCTGGTTCCAGTTTGGTTCATACTTTACTGGGTTACCTCATCCCCCAGTGCCAACTTTTCAGTGCCAACCCACTCAGGACGATCTTGTCCTCCCAAACGCTTCGTAGTCCATGACCCTTTCAGTAATAAACTGGGGTTGATGTATTTCTAAAAATGACACAGCATTTTGGGAGGTTAAACCCAAGAGAGATTACTAACTGAAGTCAAAGATAATAAACAAGTTGTTTCAACATGTAGTAAAATTCCCACGTTGTACAACTTTTAAGCCATGAAGTAAGGGCTACCAATTTCTTCCCTAATTCAATGGCAGTGGGAAGAGACTGCGCCATCCTCACCAGCAGGCTGTCACTCTTCCGGAGCACGGAGAAGGCAAACGCAGGACATGAACAGTAATGACAAGAAGCCAAACATGTGTATGTTTTACCAGAACTTCCAAGCACCTAGAAAGAAAAGGACAGATGGGACCAAACTTCAAAAGCTGTGCTGAAAAATTGCTTTCTTCCCTTGACTTTATTTGATGACTCAGAGTTACTCTGCAAATTGCACTGGGAAGAACTGCAGTTACGTTTTGCAAAAAAAAAGTGTAATCTCAATTCCCCTGTGTGCAGACTCTTCCCTCCTCAGAGCTCTCCCCTTGATGACTTTATGCAATGAAACTGAACACTTGGAGTGTGGGTGAATTTCCCGCCAAAATATAAGATGGCTCTGTCTTTTGGTTTTGTTCCATCCACCAAAAGGGTGGATTACAAACAAATATTTGGTAATACGCAGTTACAATCGGCCCGAGTTTACACGTTTCCCGCACTCCACCGCAAATCTATATGAACCGAGTTAAAGACGGCTCCCGCGGAGTACGCGCAATTCACGCGAGCCGACTTAACTCGTTTCCCGCACTCCAAGTGTGAAGAGTTGTAGGCTAGGTGAACCATCTACACAAACCACTTTGTTCCTCTATGTAGTGATTCAGAGGGCCAACTCCAGGGGATGACTATAAAGGGGGGGGGGGGGCGCTCCTTCATCTACCTTTTATTGTGGTGTTTCTTATTTAACCTATGGTATTTCACAGCATGTTTGCGAATTTCTAAAGTTTCTACCACAACCTTAAGAGAGTATGATAAGCCCTGGCTGTTGTGGCTTTGTGGATAGAGCATCGACCTGCAGACTGAAGGGTCCCGGGTTCGATTCCAGTTAAGGGCAATGCCCGGGTTGCGGGCTCAATCCCCAGTAGGGGGCGTGCAGGAGGCAGCTGATCCATGATTCTCACTCACCTGATGTTTCTCTCTCTCTCCCTCTCCCTTCCTCTTTGAAATCAATAAAAATATATTTTTTTTAAAAAGAGAGTATGATAATTATTGGGTCTCCAAAGTATTACCAATGAATAAGACATTAGATCTCTTTAGCCTTAGTTATCACCTGTTACCTCTTCTCTCTAGATATAAAGTTCAGCAGAAGCCCCTGGAATCCCACATTGACTGGACTGGTTCACTATCAGAATACTCTGGATTATGCTGAATCAAAGTAGTGAGGCAAAAAGATTTCAGAAAGAAGCGGGAAAAGGTTTTTGAAAAGCATTGGAGAGCAGAGAAAATAAAGAACTTTGCAAGAGGGATGACTAGGTTGCTCAGGATGGAGGTCTCTGAAAGAGGCAAGCCCGGACCGTCCGGCAGGATGGAAGGGAAGCAGAGAATGTGAAGGGTGGGGAGAGGCCCTGTCCAAAACAAACAGCCTTGTGGCAATCAAGAGACAAAAAAGGAGACGCACAGGGAAATATGATGCATCTGTGACCAACTCCTGAAGAAGCCACTTGTGTAATTAAGTCCATCACAAACAGCCCAAACAAAAATGTGGAGCGCTGCGTCCCTGCAGTGACTTTCCAAACTGGAAATGTAAAATCAGTATCCCAGGGAAGTAGAAACATCCTGAGGGTTATTTCACCAGGAACTGCCACAGGGCTTTAAAATTAGGCTGAGGCTCTAGATAGCAATCTAAATGAAAAGGCCAGGACGTTTTTATTTTGAAAAAGAATGCCAGTCCTCCTAGGATTCTTTCCTCTTTTCTCCCCCACAAAAAATAACACAACAGGTAAGGCTTCAGCCAAAGAACAGCAGTGTTCAGGGGCTGTGCTCTGTCTGATGCCCACTGACTCAGTGAGGCCATGTCACTGCAGGTTTCTGAGCAAAGCAGCACAATTCCTTAGGGACTGCGAGATTGGCCAGAACTGCCAAGGACTGGATAAGATACCCACTATATCCATTAAAGAGTTCAGCCTCAGTGACAAATCAGGTCCTTTCCCGTGAGGCACTGAGACGTTTTTAACGTATCACCTACATCACTGAGTATCAGTGGAGGAATTTCCCTAGTGTGTCTTGGAAAACTTAATATATTCATTTATTTCAGAGAGGAAGGTAGAGGGAGATAGAAACATCAATGATGAGAATCATTGATCGGCTGCCTCCTGCACGCCCCCCACTGAGGATCGAGCCCACGACCTGGGCATGTGTCCTTGACTGGAATCAAACCCAGGACCCTTCTGTCCCCAGGCCGATGCTCTATCCACTGAGCCACACCACCTGGGGCTGTCTTGGAAAACTTAAGGGAGAGCATTAAAGTAGACTCTTTTCCCTAAAGAAAACCCACCAACACCCAGCAGCGACATGATAATTCTTGGGTCTCCAAAGTATTATCAATGACTAAAACATTAGATCTCTTCAGCCTTAGTTATCGCCCGTTACCTCTTCTCTCTGGATATAAAGTTCAGCAGAAGCCCCTGGAATCCCACATTGGTACTGGCCCACTATCAGAATACTCTGGATTATGCTGAATAAATTAATGCCTGGTGATTTACAGAGGGGGAGAAATTCTAGTTTCCCCTGCCTGATCCTTTCAAAGACTGGCTCAGACTAAAAATACAGTGTTTAACCACCTGAGGCAGTAAATACCATAAAGAGACAGCAAATTATGAATCTGCTTCTTCCTTATCCAGCAGTGAACAACTAGTGAACCCAATATTCAGGCAAAAATCTGAGAAATGTTTGGAAATGGAGATTGACCTTAGGGATCACCTACTTCCTTTACCTTCAATAGAAGCATGACCTCTTATGGGAACTGCTCCCAGCTCCCATACATAGCCTGGAATTGACCCTGAGAAGGAGAGAGCTTTTAAAAAAAGAAACATTCAGAAGAGGACACTCAGACCCATGGCCGGACGTGCAGGAACGGCCCTTGGAGGAAGTCTGCTGTGGCTTCAGTGAGGTTCTCAGGAGGGTGAGCCACCGTAGAGGGCCATCACTCACAGGCACAGCTTTATGACGGCTCCAAGCCTCTTAGGAGCCACCCCAGCGGGAAACTGTGTGCTTATTGTTCTCCGTGTTTGGTGCCTCTCTCTGAAAGAGGATTACACATTCCTGCCCTATTAAGTACAGCCTGGCTATGTGACCTGCTTTAGCCAGTAAACTGAGTAATCAAGCAGAAACATAAAAAGTGATGCATCCCATGTCCTCCTTTCTCTGTGGTGAGATCCACGGGTCTACATAGGGAGGGCTTCTCCACCAACTGGAACCCTTGAGGAAAATATTTTAGAGCAGAACTGCACTGACTTTTAATGGATCTGCAGCATGAATGACATATAAAACTGTAAGCCCTTGAAATTTTGGGGTCATTGTTACCACAGCATAACTTAGCCTTTCCTGACATGCATCCCTCTTCCTAGATGAACCAAGAACGTTTATAAAAAAAACAACTCAAGTGACCAAAACTTAACGTCGACTTTAGCACAATTACCATTATACCTGGAGGACAGGAAGAATATTAGAAAGTTGAACTATGGGAAAACAACTAGCAGGTATCAAGGCAATGCCTGATTCAACTTTTATCATTTCAGAACCGTTGAATTAAGCCAAATTCTTACTATATTACAATGCAATGAAACCATTAAGGTTAACTTGAGGGTTTATATAAGATTCAAAGTCCAAGCTGACAACCATATTCTAGGAAGTTACCATTTTTATGACAAATAAAGCAAGGTAATATAATACAGGATGTAAATGATGAAAATTAAACAAGTCATGGTAATTTTAGGAGGAACAAAAAGTCAACAATAACTGAAATATTTCAAACAAAATCTTTAAGATTTTAGACTGGACAGTGTGGCTCAAAGGTTGAGTCACCAGTTTGATTCCAGGTCAGGGCACATGTCTAGGTTGCGGGCTTGATCAATCCCCAGTAGGGGGCAGTGTAGGAGGTAGCTAATCGATGTTTCTCTCTCATCGATGTTTCGCTCTATTCCTCTCCCTTCCTCTCTCTCTAAAATCAATAAAAACATTAAAAAAATATTTTAACTAATAACTAGATTGAAGAACTAGAGGACACTCAGAAGTCCAATTGGGCAAGTTAAGTGTACGCTGATACCGGAACTGACACAAAAACAATCCGAAACTAAAAGACATGGGAAACATTCAAAGATCCTTCTTGCTTAAATCACTTTGGCTATAAAAAAAACAAAGCCAGTGCCCTGACGGGGAACGGAACCCAAAACCATCTGGCGTATGGGATGACACTCCAACCAACTTAAGTCACCCAGCCATGGTGAGAACAAAGGTATATTTTGTTTTCCTTTTTCATAGTCAGAGGTATTAGAACAATCGGGATATGAATGATAAGGGTTAAGATTAAAAAATTTTTTTGAACATTGTTGTTGTGGCTATGTCCGCTCTGGTGAAAGACTGTGATGTACTGTTTGCTGGTATTCTGTGGAACTGTCAATAATCTGAGATACACTGATAAAGAAAATTCCGGATCTAATATCCATTAGCTGCTTCTTTGGGTGGAAGGTGAGGCTTTTGAGACACAAGTTTGTAGTTTTGACATCTTTTACCAAGGAATCACTGATTCCCATCTAGTCAGTAGACAAAAATAAATGGTGAACTTGTATAGATCATATTTTAGAATTAGCTTTATACTTACAGTTTTTAAATTGGAAATCAATGGAGATTTCCAAAGGTGGGGTGGGGTTGTTGTTTTTTAAAGAGTTTTTGTCACACACAAAAAAAACAACATATCAATTTTGAGTAGCTATCTAGACGACAGTAAAAATGAAACAAAACAGAAACTTCTGCTGAAGAACTTTGGACATCATCAAAATGACTTTGCCTTCTTTGCTAAGATTGATCGCTTTAGAGGTCCCGGTTCTTCTTGGTCCTTCCTTGTATCCGCAACCTGTGCCCTGAAACCTTCCAGTGCCCTTCCACCCGGTGCCCTTCCACCCGGTGCCCTTCCACCCCTCCACGCGGTGCCCTTCCACTCGGTGCCCTCCCACCCCTCCACCCGGTGCCCTTCCACCCGGTGCCCTTCCACCTGGTGCCCTTCCACCCCTCCACCCGGTGCCCTTCCACTCAGTGCTCTTCCACTCGGTGCCCTTCCACTCAGTGCCCTTCAACCCGGTGCCCTTCCACCCCTCCACCCGGTACCCTTCCACTCAGTGCCCTTCCACCCGGTGCCCTTCCACCTGGTGCCCTTCCACCCCTCCACCCGGTGCCCTTCCACGTGGTGCCCTCCCACTCGGTGCCCTTCCACCTGGTGCCCTTCCACCCGGTGCCCTTCCACTCGGTGCCCTTCCACCCGGTGCCCTTCCACTCAGTGCCCTTCCACTCGGTGCCCTTCCACCCCTCCACCCGGTGCCCTTCCACTCAGTGCCCTTCCACGCGGTGCCCTTCCACCCCTCCACCCGGTGCCCTTCCACTCAGTGCCCTTCCACTTGGTGCCCTTCCACCCGGTGCCCTTCTACCTGGTGCCCTTCCACTCGGTGCCCTTCCACCCCTCCACCCGGTGCCCTTCCACTCAGTGCCCTTCCACCTGGTGCCCTTCCACGCGGTGCCCTTCCACTCGGTGCCCTTCCACCCGGTGCCCTTCCACTCAGTGCCCTTCCACCCGGTGCCCTTCCACCTGGTGCCCTTCCACGCGGTGCCCTTCCACTCGGTGCCCTTCCACTCGGTGCCCTTCCACCCGGTGCCCTTCCACTCAGTGCCCTTCCACTCGGTGCCCTTCCACTCTGGGAAGGGCACTCTGTCTCACCTCCTGACTCAGATCCATCATTGAACTTGCTTTGGTCAATGGGATGTTAGCAAATGTGACTGACAGGCGAGGCTTGTAGAAGCACTTGTACATTTCTGTTCACACTTTTGCCCTTTTCTGTCACCATGAGAACAAGCCTGGGCTAGTCTGATGGAGGACGAGACTTACGGAGCAGAGCTGAATTACTCCCGTCGTCCCAGCCAGGGCCATTCTACATCAGCCCAAATTGGCCAGCCAACCACAAGACATGTTGATGGGCTCAGCTAAAACCAGAAGAAATGCCCAGCTGACCTGCAAATAAATGCTTATTGTTTTAAGCCACTGAGTTTTGGGGTGGTGGAACCTGCAGCGCTCTTGTATCCATAGATAATTAAACAACCTCTAATTACCCCTTAGAAAAAAAACATTCAACTGGGCAAATGTCACAGAGGATCCTGAGTGATTTCTTGTTGTTCTACTAACAATTTATATTTTGCATTGACTTCAAGAAAATCCTAGAGCCAGCCACTCAGTGCTACTTGTGTGAGACTTGATTTAAAATGGAACATGTTTTTTTGTGTGGGTTGATTTCAGAAACTCTGGCAATACTTCCCACTTAGTATATGTAGCATTACTAGGCACACAATAGTTCAGTCCATAAAGAGGGATAAGGCAGAAAATGCAAGTAATTGAGTTAAATTCATATGGTAATAAACACAAATGCCAATATAGCCTTTGTCAAGAGCAAATGTTGACGAGGGAGGAGTGGAGGTGAGTGGAATCAGCAAAATGGGAAAAATGAGGCTGGGAAAAGGAAAACTGGATTCACTTTGTTCCATTTAAAGACAATGAGGTGTGGAAATGAATGTTGTGAACAAAGACCAGGCTTTCAAATCTTAACCCCATTATACTCTGCAAGTCCAACTTATTAATAAAAGGTTGAGTGAAGAGGCAAAGAGGTAGTTTTGTTTGGGGGCATGGTTCTTGTGCGTTGAAATCAAATGAGTGTTGTCTTTTCTACTTCCTGACTCTTTATATAGCATTGCTATTTCATTCACTTTCTTTTGTGGTAGAAAGAAGTTGGCTTTTTAGTAAATATGTAAGAAGTAGCAGGCTGAGAATCAGTGCCCCCTACACTGAACACATCTTAGCAGTTATTCATCTGGAGCTGTGCTCGGAGAAGGAGTGCTGGCTGGGGGACCTGTACTTGGTTAATTCATCATATTACTTGGAAAGGTCCTTATTATTTTTCACAGCAGTGTGGTCACCTAGCAGTAGGTCATTAGCATTTTAGTCTTCTTTTCCTCACAACAACAACAACAAAAACAAAAAAAAATAAAAACAAGAAAAAAAAATATCTTCTCAGTTACAAACATTATTTAATAGTTCTGATTATTAATCTATAAATTCACCAGGAGAAAATTCTAATGGGCAGCCTCTTTTAAGTAAACACAATCCAAAAGTTTTAACCACAACATTCAACACTAATTACCCCATTTTCCTTAGGGAAGAAATGTATGAAGATTTTGCCAGGTTGGCTATGTTATACTACTGTGTGGAATGGCAAGTTAATTCACTAAGCAAAGGCACCTATTGGCCCAGCAGGCTTTGCTCAGGTCATTCACTCACTCAGAATTATCTGACATAGTCTCAGCTCTGAGAAGTTCATTGCAAATTAACCAGAATCCAAACACTGATATATTCCCCCATTCCTGGTCTTCAGCAGGGCCTGAAATCCTATATAATAAAACCCTAATATGCAAATTGACCGACCAGTGGCGCTATGATGTCCCCTGGGAGAGAGGCAACCAGTAGCGGCGATTGGGGGGCGGAGCCACCAAACAGGGGCTGCGTCAGTATGCCAGCCAAGGCGGGTGCCAGCTGGGGTCCCCCCTGGTTGCCCCGCTTGCCAGTCGCCCCACAGATTGGCCCTGATCGCTGGTCAGGCTTAGGGACCCTACCCTATATACTGGGAACAGTCTCTTAGATTTAAAAATTAAAACCTGGCAAGGCTACTCTAACAATGAAAAAACAGGATGATGCAGCGATGACATGTATGGACTCTGGCTTGCACATTTTGTGGTCAGCCCTGATTCTGACACTTCTAACTGTGTGACAAAGCCAATTACTTAACTTCTCTCTGCTTCAGTTTTTCCACCCATAAGATGGGGAAAATGGTACTATTGCCTCAGAAGGATCATGTTATGTACTACTTTTTCTAATCAGGGCAAAAAAATGTAGCACACCGTACAACAGCAAGATGCCTTTCACCTGTATGAAAAGTATGGTCATTGGTGCATGCAGTGTCCTGGGTTGAGAGAGGGATGTCCGACTGCTGGTTTAGGCCTAAACCAGCAGTTGGACATCCTCTGAGGGTGCAGGCCGGGCTGAGGGGACCCCCCCTTACCCCTCTGTGCACAAATTTCATGCACCAGGCCTCTAGTTCATTCATAAGAACTGACAGCTTCTTTTATCGCCTTCCAAGCCAGACACAAAATTTTAGAGATCACTGCCAATATTTTTATTTCACTCAATATTCCCTTCCCTCAATACCAGCTGCACTTACCATTGTCTCATACAGCTAACCTGGAAGGTTGGGGGTTGGTTGGAGTCTGGCTCACTCTTTATATGAAAACAGGCAGTGTGGGATAGCAGTTACAAATCCCAGCTGCCAGCAGTGACCATTAGTTTTATTTTCTGCATCTCAGTTTCCTGAAGAAATACATTGCTGGGTTTTTGATGAGAATTATCAACATGTGAAAGTAACTCAGAGCCTGAAAAGAGGCTGTTACTTTAGAAATCTGCCTGTGTTAAACTCTAGAGGCAAAACTCAAGTCCAAGTAGATTGTCTGCATTTAGCACAGTTTGACCCTTAATAACATTTCCTGACAACCCTTTTAAAAGATCATTTCTGATGAATTTGAACATGTGGAAGGACCTTAAAATGCATTTTGGATTTTGTTTATAAGCAAGAGATTATGAACAAGGTGAAGATGTCAATACATTTGGGGGGAAAAGCAAAAGTCAAGTACACTCCATTAGATCTGAGCAGAGCCCTCCACAGCACTGTTGGCTCTATACATTGCTGTTACGTAGGGTTAATAGGTCATATTTATCTTACTTAATGACTAAAACACTAATTTTCTGTACTAAGTTTGGTCAAATGCTTTTCAACAGTGTAGGAAATACTTAAAGCTGGTCACCAGCTTCCACAGAGATTCCTGAAAACATTTTGTCCTAAGGGGTTTCTGTTGAGATAATCCCACCTCTAGATTTCTACCTGGTAAACATGCCTCCCACTGGGCGACGAGATTAAAGTGATGGACTGTCGATCAACTAGGTCCAAGGCCTGGAGGGCTGATGAGCCAAAGACAAACTTCAGCCTGAGAAATAGAAAGGTTTCAGGTTAGACTGTGACTCTAAAACTCACCTCAGTAATTTGACCCAAAGCATCACGCGCAGCATTCAAAAAAATTTAATTCATTTTAGCTTGGAAAAAAAGATAATATAGCAAAATCCATGTAATCAATCCCCCAGAATAAATGTTAACATGTTATTTATAAATGAAGAAGCCCTCTTTATGCCTCATAGTGCTTCCTATTCTTCTTCCCAACTTCCCTTCATTCTTGAGACAACCATAAGCTTTTGTTGGTTTCTTTCCTATTAATGTTTTTATATTTTATTATATACAGTATGTGTGTATGTATTTTTATACACACATATATACAAACAAACATGGTATATGTGGTACCGTTTTAAAAGTTAAAACAAAAGGTACATTGTAGGCTTTTTGGTAACTTTTTTTCTACTCAACATGCTTTTGAAAATGATGCAAGCTGCCCTGGCCAGTGTTGCTCAGTGGTTAGAAGGTTGGCCCACGCACCGAAAGGTCTCGGGTCCGATTCCTGGTCAATGGCATGTACCTGGGTTTCAGGTTCAATCCCTGGCTCTGGGTTTCGGCACGTGCCAGAGGCAACCAATCGATGTATATCTCTTTCACATCGATGTTTTTTTTCCTTTGTCCCCTTCCCCTCTCGCTTACACTCTATCTCAAAATCAGTGGAAAAAATATCTTCGGGTGAGGATTAACAAAACAAAACAAAAAGAAGAAAAATTTTAAATTTTAATTACCTTTTGAATAATATTCCATTATACATATATATAAAAGTACTTCTATTTTATAAGCATCCTATCAATGGGCACTCTGATAACTTCCACTTTACACTATTATAAATAATATTCAATTTTCCCTGTGCCTGTCCCTTAGTGCACATAAACGAGAACTTATCCTGAGTATATAAGTAAAAGCAAATTGCTGGGTTTTAGGATATATGCATTTTTCAATTTTAATAGGTATTCCCAATAGCTTTCCACAGTGGAAATAGCACCCCCACCAGTCCTTGTATGAGAATTCTATTTTCTCCACATCCTCACCAACCCCCTATTATAATTTTTCATGTTTGACCATCAGATAGGTGTTAAATTTGTACTTTTTCATTAATAATAAAAGCCATTCAGCTGTTAATGACATATCAGAAAAACTTATGTGGGAAAATTATTATATTAGGTGAGAAAGGTTAGACACAAAATTATATATTTAGAAACTCTCAATTATGTTAATTTTTCTTTAAAAAACTACAATTATCTCAAAATAAACCTTTTTTTTTTTTTAAACCAGAAGGCAATAAACCAAAATGTAATAGTGATTATCACTGGGTGGTATGATTGTTGTTGCTTTTTATGTTTTATTTTCCAAGAACATTTTTTTTTTAATGAGTATGGATTATTTTTATGAACTGGAAAATAAAATGGTTGGGTTGAACTAAAACTGAAAAATTAATGTTTTATTTATTTATTTAAAAAATGTATATATTTTTTCTTATTGATTTCAGAGAGGAAAGGAGAGGGAGAGAGAGAAATCTCACTGATGAGCTCCAGCTGGTTTTGCCCAGTGGTAGAGCATCAGCCTGCGGACTGAAGGGTCCCAGGTTCAATTCTGGTCAAGGGCACATGCCCGGGTTGTGGGCTTGATCTCCTCGGGGGCGGGGGGGTGGGGGTGGGGAGGCATGCAGGAGGCAGCTGATCAATAATTCTCTCTCATCATTGATATTTCTATCTCTTTCTCCCTCTCCCTTCCTCTCTGAAATCAATAAAATTATATTTTAAAAAATATCAATGGTGCCGTAACCGGTTTGGCTCACTGGATAGAGCGTCGGCCTGCGGACTGAAGGGTCTCAGGTTCGATAACGGTCAAGGGCATGTACTTTGATTGTAGGCACTTCCCCAGTGGGGAGTGTGCAGGAGGCAGCTGGTCGATGTTTCTGACTCTCTATCCCTCTCCCTTCCTCTCTGTAAAAAAATCAATAAAATATATTAAAAAAAAAATCAATGATGAGAAAGACTCATTAATTGGCTGCCTCCTGCACATCCCATCCTGGGGACCAAGTCTGCAACCCGGACATGTGCCCTGACTGGGAATCGAACCGTGACCTTCTGGTTCATAGGTTGACACTCAACCAACTGAGCCACGCTGGCCGGGCTAAAAAGTTAATATTTTAAAGAATTCAGAGGAGAAACCAAGATGGTGGCATAGGTAAACACCGGAGTTTGCTGCCTCACACAACCACTTCAAAAATACAACTAAAAGACGGAACGGACATCACCCAGAACCACAGGAAGGCTGGCTGAGGAGAAATTCTTCAACTAGAAGGAAAGAGAACAGCGTACTGAGACTCAGAGGAGGCGCAGTGCGGAAAATACAAAGGTGCGGAGGTGCACGCAGAGCGGGCTGGTGGCTGAGGGCGCAGTTGTCGTTTTCAATCGGGAGGGAGTCTCAGATTCTGAGCTCCAGTTCTGGGCGAGTCTCTAGTGACCCAGACTCAAACGGGAGAAGCGGGACTGTCTGGCATCGATCAGAATGCGAGGGCAGCTTTCTCTCCGAGGTTTGCAGCTGTTGCTGGGACTCTGAGAGGCAGAGCCTCTGGGGACGGGACTGAGAGCAGCCATAACTGCTCCCTCCGCCCGCCCTGTTGATCCCCTGCGACCCGACCCGCCCAAGCCCTGCGCAGAGCCATTTGCTGGATCGCCTCAGGCAAAGGCTAGATTAGCACCTCCCCAGAGGACAGAAGTTTTCCCACTGCAGACACAGCTGATTCTCACAGCCAGTTGGCCTGGAGGCCAAATCCCCCTAGTATTAACTACAACAATCAAGGCTTAACTATAACAAGACTGCGCACAAAGACCACTAGGGGGTGCACCAAGAAAGCGTAAAAAATGCGGAGACAAAGAAACAGGACAAAATTGTCAATGGAGGATACTGAGTTCAGAACCACACTTTTAAGGTCCCTCAAGAACTGTCTAGAAGCCGCCGATAAACTGATTGAGATCTACAAGAAATCTAATGAGACCCTCGATGTTGTGATAAAGAACCAACTAGAAATTAAGCATACACGGACTGAAATAAAGAATATTATACAGACTCCCAACAGCAGACCAGAGGAGCGCAAGAATCAAGTCAAAGATTTGAGATGCGAAGAAGCAAAAAACACCCAACTGGAAAAGCAAAATGAAAAAAGAATCCGAAAACACGAAGATAGTGTAAGGAGCCTCTGGGACAGCTTCAAGCGTACCAACATCAGAATTATAGGGGTGCCAGAAGATGAGAGACAGCAAGATATTGAAAACCTATCTGAAGAAATAATGACAGAAAACTTCCCCCACCTGGTGAAAGAAATAGACTTACAAGTCCAGGAAGCGCAGAGAACCCCAAACAAAAGGAATCCAAAGAGGACCACACCAAGACACATCATAATTAAAATGCCAAGAGCAAAAGACAAAGAGAGAATCTTAAAAGCAGCAAGAGAAAGAAACTCAGTTACCTAAAAGGGAGTACCCATACGACTGTCAGCTGATTTCTCAACAGAAACTTTGCAGGCCAGAAGGGAGTGGCAAGAAATATTCAAAGTGATGAATACCAAGAACCTACAACCAAGATTACTTTATCTAGCAAAGCTATCATTCAGAATTGAAGGTCAGATAAAGAGCTTCACAGATAAGGAAAAGCTAAAGGAGTTCATCACCACCAAACCAGTATTATATGAAATGCTGAAAGGTATCCTGCAAGAAGAGGAAGAAGAAGAAAAAGGTAAAGATACAAATTATGAACAACAAATATGCATCTATCAACAAGTGAATCTAAGAATCAAGTGAATAAATAATCTGATGAACAGAATAAACTGGTGATTATAATAGAATCAGGGGCATAGAAAGGGAGTGGACTGACTATTCTTGGGGGAGAAAAGGGTGTGGGAGATGCAGGAAGAGACTGGACAAAAATCATGCACCTATGGATGAGGACAGTGGGTGGGGAGTGAGGGCGGAGGGTGGGGTGGGAACTGGAAGGAAGGGAGTTATGGGGGGAAAAAAAGAAGAACAAATGTAATAATCTGAACAATAAAGATTTAATAAAAAAAAAAGTTTAAAATAAATAAATAAATAAATAGATAAAAAGAATTCATATGTGTTGACACATAAGAAGAAGACAGAACTACTAAGACTTTAAAATTAAAATGTTTAACTTCTTCATTTTCCAACAAACTAGTCTCTTTATTAAAAAAACTACTGGAATGGGAATAGTTTTTCAAATTCCTACATTAAACATATAGAGATTATCTATGAACAAAGGAAAAAATTTGGTAATAACTTTATCAGAGGTAATCACAGTTAACTTTAAAAATGGATCTAATAAAAAATTTTAACCTGCCTTGTCCACCTTGTAACATTGTGAACATCTCTCTTTTTAAAATATATTATTGATTTCAGAGAGGAAGGGAGAGGAAGAGAAACATCAATGATGAGAGAGAATCATTGATCGGCTGCCTCCTGCACA
This sequence comes from Myotis yumanensis, assembly GCF_028538775.1. Lineage (NCBI taxonomy): Eukaryota > Metazoa > Chordata > Mammalia > Chiroptera > Vespertilionidae > Myotis > Myotis yumanensis. The sequence goes on from NW_027223767.1 coordinate 3,411,015, forward strand.
TCTCTCACTGGGGATCGAGCCCGAAACCCAGGCATGTGCCCCCGACCGGAATCGAACCCGGGACCCCTCAGTCCGAAAGCTGACACTCTATCCACTGAGCCAAACCAGCTAGGGCTTATGAATATCTCTTGAAAGCAATATTTTTCTTTATCACTTTTAACAGTTACAAAGAATTTCTCTGTAAAGATGAATTATTTTTCCCAGACTGTATTTATGGATAATTAGTTTATTAAATCTAATCTGAATTAGATTATTTCCAGGTTTGTGTGGTGGGCTTTTTTTGCGCCTTTTTTTTTGCTACCATAAACAATATGGAGGAATATGTTCACTGCAAAATCTTTATGAACATCCATGATTACTTCCTTGGGTACATTCTTATAAGTGGAATTCTGGATCAAAGAATGTGTATGTTTTAAAGCTCCTATTGCCTGTTGCCAGATTACCTTCTAATTTGCACTCCTATTGGGAGGGCATTAATAATCTTTTTCTCCATGTTCTTGCCAACATCTGGAATATTCTTACCAACCTTTTTTCTGTGGTAGTCAGTTTTATAGATGGAAAGTTATCTCATTATTTTAGTTTATATTTTTATGACCACTAGTAAGATTTACCTTTTTTCTCCCAAAGTTTTTTGGTAAATTGCATTCTTTTGGTATTTGCCTATTTTCTTTGTTTTAAAAGTAGTAATTTTTCCTAAAAATGTATTAGAAAAAACATATGGAGATTTTCTATGGATAATTCTGTGTCAAATCATGAGTTCTTTAACATATAATCTTTATACAAACAATTTAAGAAACAAACAAGTTTAAAACCCTTCTCCAAATTCTAATTCTTTCATTCCCCCTAAGATAATTACCAGTATATTGTCGACTTTCAGTTTAAAGATTTTTTTTTTTTCTTCAGAGAGAGAGGTAGGGAGAAACAGAGGGGGAGGGAGAGGGAAGAGAGACAGAAAGATATCAATGAGAGGGAAACATTGACCGGCTGCCTCCTGCATGCCCCCTACTGGATGTCAAGCAGGGAACCCAGGCATGTGCCCTGACCAGGAATCAAATCAGCTACCTTTCTGTGCATGGGACAATGCTCAATCAACTAAGCCACACTGGCCAGGGCTCTTGTGGACTTTTAAGTGTAAGTGCACATATGCAATTAAATATTATTTATTTTTAGGGAGCTTTCACTTTTTTGTTGCTATTGAGAGTCTATATTTTTGAACTTAACTTTATTTTCTTGGTTTTAAAAAAGTAGTTCTATCATCTATAAATAAAGATATTTCTTTGCTTGCATTTAGGTATTCTAATTTCTTGTAACAGCTACACTTCTAAACAACCATAAACAAAATGGTATTCAAGACAATGTGGGAATGCCTTGTACAATCAAATATGGTTTTGGCTATTCACTTGAAATGGGTTTTTAATAATCATGTCAAGAAAATATTGTTTCTAGTTTGTTTTTTAGATTTTTAAAAAAGAGAAAGGATTTGGCTTTTAAAACACATTAAAGATTAAAAGCCCCCACACATAATAAGACATATACTTACAATAACAGATGCTCATCAGGAACTGTAAAAACAGGGATGGAAAGAAAGTTAATCATATTAAACCAGTGACCACAAACATAAAAATGAGCTTATGGATCTAATTTTACTCCTTCCCAATACTCCACTAAACAATAATAAGACTTTTCTAAAAGCATAAACTAAAAAAATAAAATGCATAAACTCTCTAGGATAATGACAGGAAGAAACAATATCTAAGAAAGGAAAAGAACTTTTTCAGACATGTAAAACCTCAAAAAGTACATTTCATGTACCTTTCCTTCAAGAAGTTGCTAGTCAGTATCTATACTAATAAAAGGGTAATATGGTAATTAGACTGGACAAAGCCACAGTGGTGGGGCCGAGGCAGAGGTGGTTAGGGGCGATCAGGCCAGCAAGGGAGAGCAATTAGGGGCAATCAGGCAGGCAGGGAGGCGAGTGGTTAGGGGAGATCAGGCAGATAGGCAGGCGAGTGGTTAGGAGCCAGTGGTCCTGGATTGCGAGAGGGATGTCCGACTGCCTGTTTAGGCCCAGCAGTAGGACATCCCCTGAGGGTTCTGGATTGGAAAGGGTGCAGGCTGGGCTGAGGGACTCCCCCCAACCCCTGCACAAATTTAGTGCACTAGACATCTAGTGGGTTCTATAAAATGAAGCAGCAGACTAAGAAAACAAAAATTGTAGGAACTTAAGGTTCACTATCAGTAATGGGTATCCCGAGATAAGAATGGTGGAGGGAGCTCTGGAGAGAGCCTGGAGAGCAGCCGGTCCACAGGAAAATGAAGCTGATAAAACATCTTGGTCGTTTCAACACCTAGCGGACAGGTTTAGAGCCCTGATAATGAGCTTGAGGTTGAGTGAGGGATAAACATACAGAAAACTAAAGAAGCCAATGTACACACAACAGCTGCAACTCCAGGAAAAAAAGAAGTTACACAGGAAAGGAAAAGTAATCCTAGCTTCCTACATGGCTCGGCGGTGCCTAGTTTCACATCATACAAATGCTCTGAGAAGTATTACCACGGAAAGGGAGTGGTCAGGGAGAGTATGACTGTCTAGCGCAGCTTTTTAAACAGCAGACAGTTCTGCTGAAAATGATCAGGCCTCCATGGCGGCGGCCGCCTGGCCGAGGAGGGTCCGGGGCGGCCTGCAAACCGGCCTCAGCGCAGCGCCAAGGCCCTGGGACAGGGCGCACTCCCGGCGACCACCGAGTTGACACCAGGCTGACTTTCTACCTACCCTTTTTGGGACTGGAAGGCGTTTTAATTCCTGGCTGGCCTAATTTTTTAAGATATATATTGCATTAGTTTTAACTGAAATGAGAAAAAAGACTGGCTTTGCTCTTCTCAATTCTTAAAAAAAGCAGTAACTCCAGATAAGCCCTTTAAAAGTGCAGTCCTTTTAACAGAAGTGCCAGCCAAGTGAGTAAGCAGCGGCAGTTCTGAGGCCTCATCTGCTACTTCCTCAATGGCCATGTGTGCACTGGCGGAGTGGCTCCCCCCAGTCGGTGCGTTTGTTCAGAGCGGAAACCGAGCGTGGTCAGAGCGCCCTCTGCTGGCCTGCGGGGAAAAGGTGCCTGCACAATATTCAGGTTTCTCCAGTCACTGCCTGAGCATTTGGGTTTTGTGGCCCTAAAATACTTATTTGCTGAATAAAGTATGTGAAAGGATTAAAGTTAACAGATTTTGAGAAAAAAGAGTGTCGGCACGTTTAATAAGTTAAGCTTTTACCTTCCTCTAGGCCTGCGGGCTCCGGAGCCCGTCCGCCCGGCCTCCCATGCTCCCGCCCCGCACACGCCCGCCCGCCGGCGCCCGCGCCCTCGGCCCGCACCGCGCGCGCTCTCCCGCACCGCCGCGGCCATCTCGCTCAGAAGCTCCTCCACCACGGCCGGCAGCGTGACCGCCCGCGAGGCCGCAGCCATCGGCCTGCGGGCGCGGCCTCCTCCGAAGGCCCGCGGAGCTCCGCGCGGGCGTGTCTGCGGAGGGAGCCCAGCACCGGCCGCGGGCGGGGCGCCGCGCGGCGCAGTGACGTCCACTTACGTCATCGCGCATGCGGACAGCCCGGCTGACGCCTCGCTACGTCACGGCCCTGCTCTTTGAGTGCGCTGGGCGCTGCGGGCGGGGCCGGCCGGGCTTGCCGGGCGCAGAGGACGCGGCGCGGGCATGTTCCGGCTCCTGGGCGCCGGCCTGGGCAGAGCCCTCCTGCGGGCCGCGGGGCGGCGGGGCCGGCGCTGCTGGGCGCACCTGTCCCCGGGGCCGGCAGGCGGCCGGGCGCCAGCGGTGGGGGTGCCGCCGCCCCGAGTCGCTCCGCAGGGCGGGGGCCCGGGCCTGCTGCCGCTGCTGGCAGGTGAGGGTCGCGGGCCCGGGCGCGCGGGGCCGGGAGCGCGGGGGCGTGGGCGGCGCTGACGCGGCGTCCCTTCCCGCAGCGCTCGCGTGGTTCTCGAGGCCCGCGGCGGCGGAGGAGCCGGGAGCGGGCGGGGCCGCCCCGGACGCCGAGGAGGACGACGCCGAGGCCGAGATCATCCGGTTGCTGAAGCGAGCCAAGGTGAGGGCCCTGCCGCGGCGCGCCCGACCCCGGGGCCGAAGACGGGATGGCGGCTCCGAGGTCAAGCGCCCGGAGTTGGACGGGGCGGGGCGAAGGCGGCGCTGGAGTCCGGCCCGGCTGTCGGTCTCCAAGGCTTTCCCGAGCCGCCGTCTCCGGCGCAGGTGCAGGTGCAAGGGGCACCGGGCGTCGCTCTTGGGGCAGGAATGAGCGGAAACGTCTTGTGGTTTTTGTCCGCGAACCAGCCCAGGTGGCCGGACGGGCAGAGAGTTTCTCACACGCAGTAACGGCCTGGGAGTGACGTTCAGTGGTGCCTCTGAGCGGGCCGGTCCTCTTTTCTACATTCGTCCTTCGCCGCTTTCCTTTCTATTTCCTGTCCCCCCAGGTTGCCTGCTCTTCTGTTGGGTCACCTGCCCCCCGATGCCCGCAGTGTCCAGGGTGGCATTTCCACGCCGCAGGGCGCCACCGACGCGCCCTCTGCACGGGGAGGCGCAGCCTGCCTCTCCGATGAACTGGCCGCAAACCAACCTGAATTTAAATTCCTCCCAACACATTTCCTTCACCGCCTTCTCTTTACTACCGTCAGTGCAGTTCTTTAGCCTGAAAACCTCAGTGATTCTGAAAACTTGAGGCGTCTTATCACCACCTCCCAATACACTTACAGTCCAGCTACAGTTCCTGTTGCCAACAGATAAAAAAATCAGCCCCTCTCCTTTGTCGCCTCTGCTATCACTGAGCCACATGGTGGCGCCGCCCTATCGCCCCTGCAGTCCATTCTCCAAGCAGCCAGAGTGACCTTAAGAAAGTAAGTCAGATCGTATCATCTTCTTGCCTAAAAACTTTGAATGACTTCCCACTGCATTTTTTTTTTTAAATCCTCACCTGAGGATATGTTTTCTTACAGATTTTAGAGAGAGGAAGAGAGAGAGAGAGTTGCCTCCCGTTCTCGACCCAACAGGGGTTTGAGCCCGCAACCTTTTTGGCGTACAGGACGACACTCCAACCAACTGAGCCACCTGGCTGGGGCTTTTCACTGCCTTTATGATTAAATTCAAATTTCTTGCCATGGCCTGCAAGACCCTACAAGATTGACACCACCTTAACCTTGCCCACCCACTTACAGTAATCCTCTGGTTCACCATCTTTCTTTCATATCTCTTTTCATTTCTTGAATGGTTCTTAAAGAACTGCTCTCTTTTGTCTGCAGGGCCTTTGCTCATTCCTTACTCTCTGTTTGGGTCATTTCCCCCCACAATTTCTTATTTGGGTGACTCTCTCATCCTTCTTCAGTTTAACCATCACTTACTTGGAAAGCTCTGGCCCCCATTTAGAGGACACCCTTATTGTTCTCTCCATTATTTTCTTTATAGGTCTTATCATTAGTTGTAATTAAGTTGTCCCACCCAATTTACAACCCCACCCAAGCTGTGAGCAGAAGCTTTTACATATGAATGGCCTGGCCTTTTGCAATCTAAAACCTAACAAACTGCAGCTGGGTCAAAAAGCCCCAGAGCTTCCAAAAGAAAGCCTGCATTGCTTCACAGCTGGGCCTCATCTGGGCACGTCCAAACCTCAAGCAAAGAGGAGGAATCTGCAGATCTCTCTGTAGCTCCTGCTGGGTGGCCTCAGGAAGTGGCTGACTTTGCACCTCCTTGTAGATCCAAGAGCCAGTGTACCCTACCCAGTGGTCAGGGTGAGACCATACCAGATTACAACTCTTCAGATCCATAATATTTGTTATACAGGTGTAGGGCAAGGAGCTTTCTTTTAAATCATGATGCAAACATTGCTCACATTCCTGCTGTCTGCATCTGTTGGCCAAGACTTGGTCATATGGCCATCCATTGTAGACATAATGCCTGGTGCGTTCAGTGAATATTTGATGAATGAATGGCTTCCTTCTATGTGTTGGGATGTACAGCCATATCCTCTTCTGTCTGGTAACACATCATCTGCTTTCTTTACATTTCATTTTCATGTTTTTCTCTTTTCAGTTGAGCATCATGAAAGATGAGCCAGAAGAGGCTGAGCTAATTTTGCATGAGGCACTTCGTCTTGCCATTCAGAGTGATAACAAGAAGGCCATCATTTACACTTATGATTTGGTAACTCATGTAACTAATCTCAGCCACTGATGAAGGGTGGATGCAAGAGAAGGGATGTTAGCACTACTGATTTATATTCCAGACCCTCTTGGTTTTTGTTTTACTAAGTTTTATTTTTTTTCTCTAATTTTTATTATCCTTGGGGTGTCACTTATAAGAAGTTTCGATCCCAGACTCAAAAGAAACAAATATCATTAACATTTGTTTTTTTTGAGGATAAGTGAATTTAGATTTGGATTGACATCCACAAAGCATATGCAACTATTTATTCTCATACCATTGCTGTGCTTTGCTTCTGATAGATTAGTGACGTATTTTTTTTCTCTGAACAATTTTTTAATTAGAGGATGAAAGCAAAAAGGAGTCATTAGCTTAAAAGTTTTAAAGTAAGAACACGGTGTTCTAAACTGAAAAACAATTTATAATTTATTTTCAGATGGCCAACTTAGCATTTATACGGGGTCAGCTTGAAAATGTAAGTAAGTAAATCACTTTGTAATATCTTGAATTTGTGAAGGATTGGCTTCAAGGGAACACTGTTAGTAAGGGTACAGGCTAAGCCACTGTAACAAAGAGACCCCAAAATAGAGTGATTCAAACAAGACGGAGGTGTATTTCTCTCTAGTGCATTAGTCCAGAGGTTGTTAATCACCAAAGGGGGCTTTGTACCTTTGTTCCATGAAGTGGTCTAGAAGCCCAGGTTTCTTCTTAGATAGGTCCCCATCTGCATAGATCAGCTGGCTCATCTCCAGTTTGCAGGAACGAAGGAGGAGAGGATGGAGGGCACGCAGCTTACTTAAAAAATATGAGTTAAAAATTGTTCACATTCCTTCTGCCTGTATCTTTTGACCAAAACTTTATCATATGATCATACCTAATTGCAAAGGAGGCTGACTTATGCAAAATTAAGGAGATTCTATAACTGAAAAGATGGAGAGGAGAGTGAATAGTAGGGAATAGTTTGCAGTCTCTGCCACAGTGGCTTGGGATTAGAAGTTAACTTCTAAAGTTTTCACTCATCACAGAATAGTTTTTAAGGTGCCCAGAGCATATGGGGTCCAGATTTTTAGTCTGTTTTCCCATCACAAGGATACTTTTCTCTGTATGTGAATGTGTGTGCATATTGTGTTTTATGAGGAATGATGCATCAGACTAGTACTTAGAATCCAGGGTCATCTAGATAGTGGCCCCAAATAAAACAAAAATCTTTTCCTTATGCTTTTAGGCAGAAAAACTTTTTAAAGCAACAATGAGTTACCTGCTTGGAGGGGGCATGCAACAGGTAAGAATATTGCCTAGGATTGGGCCCTAGCTGAAGTTGGTTTCAAAATAGTCTTGCTTCCTGAAAACACCCAGCTCCCAACATGTGCTTTGTGGGGCGGGGCGGGGAGGGGGTAGGTCCCTCCCTCTTCCCGGACTTGTGTGAAAACTGCCACTCTTTCACTCATGCAAAAGCATGGTAGCTGAGGAATTCACAGGTGCCTAATTCCTCCAGAAGGATAAAGACTGACGTTCAGGCCCAAGTCAATCTAGAGGTTGATCTGAAATAGTCCATGAGGAAGTTTTACTTGTCATGTATTTTCTTTTTCCCAATAGGAAGACAATGCAATAATTGAAATCTCTCTAAAGTTGGCCAGTATCTATGCTGCTCAGAATCGGTAAGTGTAGCCAGCCTCTAGGACTGTGGACAGAAAACTGTGATCCCGGGATGGTGTATAGTTTTCATTTACCTACTGGGTCTCCAGATCATCTGGGTCTTCACAAAATTGGGTGTCACATTCAGAGTGTTCCCTTCTTCATCATTGAAATCCTCAGCCTTTCCCAGTGTTGCCCCTGCTGTTTCAGTGACCCTGCTGAGTGAGGAATATAGCCCTCAGCCCTGGCTGCACAGAGACAAAGCTAATCAAGGGAAGCAACTTGAGTTGAGCTCTTTCTAGAAGAGAAGGAAGCAGTGCAAAAGCTGCTAGGGGTAATAAACTTTGAAGAAACCATTTTGCTGATATAAGTATTACCCAACCAGGAAGTTAGGTATAAGTTAAATGAGAGTTGCTATGGAGTGTCTTAGTGGCTGGTTTGGTTGGCAGTATTTTTAAAGCATCCAGAGATGGTCAGGTAGCTAGATTTTAGGAAGGGGAAATACCTAGGAGTAGAGAGACTTCTGGGTAAGTGGGACAGGAAGTTGATGCTCATTTAAAAGTATTAGATGAGTCTCGATCCTTAGAAAGAAGGAAATCTGCCAGCTACACAGAAAAGGCTTTAGAAAACCATTTGGGTGTGTCAGGAGCTGATGAGTGAGGGCCGGAGCCTTTCGTTCTCTCCAGATGGAGTTCAAAGAAGAAACACTTAGGGTGGAAGCAAAGAACTCCTCTAGAGCAGTGGTTCTCAACCTTCCTAATGACTCGACCCTTTAATGCAGTTCCTCATGTTGTGGTGACCCCCAACCATAAAATTATTTTCGTTGCTACTTCATAACTAATTTTGCTACTGTTATGAATCGTAATGTAAATATCTGATATGCAGGATGTAGTTTCATTGTTACAAATTGAACATAATTAAAGCATAGTGATTAATCACAAAAACAATATGTAATTATATATATGTTTTCTGATGGTCTTAGGTGACCCCTGTGAAAGGGTCATTATACCCCCAAAGGGGTCACGACCCACAGGTTGAGAACCGCTGCTCTAGAGAGTTATATTCTGGGAAGACCTAAGACAAGCTTTTCCTTAGATTTTAGTTGCTGCAGAAGTTGGGTACTAGAGATTTGGAATAACATCAAGTCTGGTGCTCATGGAGGCGAGGGGCCCTGCCACTGGTCCCTACTGACCCTTGTCACCAGGAACGGCTAGACGGGCAAGCACTTCTGAGGGTCTTTGACTCCCAGTCTTTTGTAAAGCTTGAAAGTGGTCGGTTCTGGGCAGCATTGCAGCTGGGTCAGTCTGCCTTGGAGGAGTAACAGGACTAGGAGTTGATGGGTGTGAACTCCTAGGGTAAGAAGCTCAGAGCTAATCACACTGGAAAGTAAGACAAATTCATGGTCTTATAGAGGTGAAACCTTGTGTAGGAGCCACTAATAATTAGTTTATAAATTACTCTGTACTCTCCGCAAAAGTGTTTTTTTGTTTTGTTTTATTAAGAAAAGTATGAGACCAGAAAATACAGTTAGATCCTGAGGCTTAGAGAGACTGACATTAGGAGGGAAGTCATTTTTGGACATTTTGCTCTGACTAGGAGCATCTTGTGGCCAGCCGCCCCTGCTCCATGTCCTGGCTGGATCCAAACCATGTCTGCCAGGGTTTGGGTCTGGGGAAGCTTCTGAACTGTGGGATCACCTGTTCTTCCTAGAGGAGAAGGGCTGAGCTTTCTAGTGCCACTTCCGGTAAGAAACTAGAGCCAGGACTGAGCTTCAGGATGGAGGAGTTTCTGTCATGTTTCTGTGCATCTCTTTACAGAAACCAGCAGTTGACCCTTGTTTACTCAGTCTGCTGCTGGGAGGACACCAGGGCTGGAGTGAGGCTAACTGCTTCCCAGTGCCACAGCTAGGGGTTCCATTTTGTGAAAGAAACTTTCATCAAAGACCTACAGGTGGGAAGACGTATAAAGTTATTCCAAAAATTGTAGGAGGTCATTAGTTAGACTCCTAGTACAGGGTGGCTTTTGCCTCCATTCATATTAGTATTACTTTGAGCAAAAAAGTGACTCAACTGTTCACACGAGATGATGAAAACTGCTGTTTATGTCAGTTATTAAAACCATGGCTGCATTCCTAGCTTTTTATGTCTTAAGTTACATTAAATGGGTGACTAGAAAAAAATATGTAACTTGAGAAATGGCTGATTGACATCCCTCAGAGATTTAAACAAAATTTCCCTTCCCATCTTCACACTTCCTTTATTGATAAAATTCAAACCCCAGCTGGGAAAATGAGGATAAAAGAGTTTGTGAAAAGGTGAATAGCCGATGCTGATCTTTGCTTTACAGACAGGAATTTGCTCTTGCTGGCTATGAATTCTGCATTTCAACTCTAGAGGAAAAAATTGAAAGAGAAAAGGAATTAGCAGAAGACATTTTGTCAGGTAGGGGAATCTGCCTTGTCTGGACATTGCGCAGAGGGCTTCATTCCTCATCTGTGGTAAAGGGCATCAGGGGAGGGAGTCATTCATTTGGGAAATTAAGTGGCTGTTTTTAAGATCTTGGCAGAGGATTTGGAATACAATATTTTGGTTCAATGACTTGACCACTGGTGTTTTTCTAACCCCTTGGTGACATGTTCATAATTTATTGGTTGTTTTTTATTATATATTAGAGATCTGGTGCCCTCTCACAATCCAGGACCCCCCCAGGGATATTGGAGAGCTGGTTTTGGCTCGAACCCTGTAGACCAGGCTGAGGGACCCCACCGGTACACAAATGCGTGCACTGGGCCTCTAGTATACATATAAGATCTTTGGTTAATCTCTTCCCACCCTCCCCTCCCCCTTCCCTCTGAGATTCATCAGTCTGTTCCATGTTTCCATGCCTGGGTTTCCGCTCCTGCGTTGAGCGTCTGTCCCCTGGTGGTCAGTGCGCGTCATAGCTACCGGCCAGTCGGCTGGTTGGCTGGTCACTTAGGCTTTTATATATATACTAGAGGCCCGGTGCACAAAAATTTGTGCACTCGGTGGTGGGGGGGAGTCCCTCAGCCCGGCCTGTGCCCTCTTGTAGTCTGGGACCCCACGGGGGATGACCACCTACTGGCTTAGGCCTGCTCCCTGAGGGATTGGGCCTAAGATGGCAATCAGACATCCCTCTGGCAGCCTGGCAGCCCTCGGGGGATGTCCACTTGCTAGCGGGGAGCAGACCTAAGCTGCAGTCAGACATCCTTAGTGCTGCTGAGGAGGCAGGAGAGGCTCCCACCACCACCGCTGTACTGGCACCATCAGCCTGGCTTGTGGCTGAGCAGAGCTCCTCCCATGTGGGAGTGCACTGACCACCAGAGTGCAGCTCCTGCATTGAGCATCTGCCCCCTGGTGGTCAGTGTGTGTCATAGTGACCAGTCATTCTCAGTCTTTCTGCTGTTAGGGTCAGTTTGCATATTACCTTTTTACTATATAGGATAGAGGCCTGGTGCACGGGTGGGGGCTGGCTGGTTTGCCCTGAAGGGTGTTCCGGATCAGGGTGGGGGCCCCTCAGGGGTGCCTGGCCAGCCTGGGTGAGGGGCTGAGGGCCGTTTTCAGTCTGGCCACACCCTCTTCAGGGTGGGGGTCCCCACTGGGGTGCCTGGCCAGCCTGGGTGAGGGGCTGAGGGCCGTTTTCAGGCTGGCCGGCGACTGAAGCTCTCAGCCTCTCCTTTTTTCTTTTTATTCTGGGATTTATTTACCTTCTATAATTGAAACTTCATTGCTGTCACTGGAGCTGAGAGCTGGGTCCAGCTCTGAGGCTGTGGCTGGCTGAAAGCAGGTATCTGGGGTTTGTTTAGCTTCTATAATTGAAACATTGTTGCCATCCTGCTCACTCCAGCTCTGAGGCTGCAGCCAGCTGAAAGCAGGTATCTGGGGTTTGTTTAGCTTCTATAATTGAAACTTTGTTGCTTTTGGAGCTTAGAGCCGGGCCGCTTAGAGCCGGGCTGCAACAGGCGGGGAACCTTGGCTTCCTCCATCACTGGAGCAAGCAAGCCTCCTGCTTGCTTTAGCTGTGTGGCTGCCGGCCGCCATCTTGGTTGGCGGTTAATTTGCATATCACCCTGATTAGCCAATGGGAAGTGTAGCGAAGGTATGGTCAATTACCCTTTTTGTCTTTTATTAGATAGGATATACATAACCTCTGGAAAATTGAAGAGCAGAAAGGGAAGGCTCAGCTTCTAGTCACAATGCAATTAATTACCTTTTGGTCCCAGATACACACCAACTTATGAAAGATAAAGAGCAGCTCATGATTTTGCAGTTCATCCTCAGTATGGAGGGAAGAGCAAGTTAAGCTAGCAATAGAACAGGGTGGGAAGGAAGCTCTGTGGCTTTGAACGATTCGGGTTGAAGCATTAGCAAGATGTTTGAGATACAGCCTAAGTATCCCTTGTCTCTAAAGCCCAAGTGTGCCTGGAAGAGTTGTCTGCTCAGTTGTCTTCCAGTTCTCTCCTCGACGTAACTACTGAGGCACTCATTCCTTGTCTTACCCCCTGTACTTGCTAGTAGTTCTAACCTGGTGATCACTGTCTCCTATTGCAAACACTTTATTCTCTTGGCTTCTGGGACACCTCCCTAGTCACTTGCCTTTCCATTTGCCACTGCTAAAGTTAGCAGCCCTCAGGGCTATCTTTGACCCTCACACCCTAGGAGATAACATTTAAGTCCTATCATGTTAATGTCATCTTCAGCCCCAACTTGCACATGAACTACCTACTCATGGGTAAGGTTGTGTATCTGACATCTTGAATGATGGTCATCTCACATTTAACATGTCTGAAATGGGCCTCTCTTTTTAAAAAATTTAAATTGTGTGTTCACCACCCCCCAAGTCAAGTCTCCTTCCATTACAATTTATCCCTCTATACCAAGCATGTCAATCTCGTGGCCCACAGGCTGCATGCAGCCCACAATGAATATTTTTGTGTCCCAGCCAATATAACAGTATGTAAGAAACGTTTTAATAAAAATTTCGTAACTTAATTTTTACAATATTCTGTTATACATAATTATTAATAACTAGCTGTACCCGGCCATGCGTTGCTGTGGCTCAGTCTGGTTAAATGGAAAAGAAAGAAAAGAGAAAGCGCACGTTTCTAATATGTTTAATTTCACAATGCTTGTGGGTATACAATATTTTTTGTTGTTCCATTGTCTGTGCAGATACAGAGATTGTCTGGTTTGCCGACTCTGGAACATGCAACATATAATTGTCCATGTGAAAAGCAATCCGTGTCTAGATGTAAACTGCACAATTCTAAAGTTGCCCCTGAGCTTTGTTGATGGTGATTGCAAACGCCAATCGAATTGGGAATTGCAATCTCTTAAATTGAAATGGCATATCCGTTGGAATCATAGGAATGTGAGGAATGAGGACATCTTCACCTTTGAAAGGTCCTGTCAAGATTGTTGCTTCTATGACGTTGCTCATTAATTTTTTTACTGCAAGCAAGCTGCGTGCCGTTGCAAAGCTTTGGCTGGTTGATATTTCGCAACATGATAATTGGCACGCCGATTTTCAATTGCAGTACGTGCGGTGGCATCTCTTGCAGATCGAGTGAATTCAAAAATTCTGTTGGATCATTAACCGCTTCATCTGCTTCCACAACAGTGTCGATGGACTTGTACGTGACTGCCTCGCTTTGAATGTTAGACTGAATGATATTGTTAAGTTCGTAGACGTCTTTGTTCTTGGCCGCAAGAATAGCTCGTTCACTCGGCCAATCGTGATTCTTATAATTGGTTTGAATATCGGGAAATACTTTTTCAACCAATTCTTCTTTTGACGACACTAAATTGCAGAAGTTATGAGGCAGTGAAATTCGTCCTGAGGTCAGATCAACCGGCACCTTTCCGTTACGAATTTCCATGCAATTGATGTGAGAATATCTCAGCTGATCAGTCGTTTTGCAGCTGGACACGCATATTTGTAGTTAATTTTATCTACAATTTATAATTGTAAACAGAAACATTGAAATGGCATCGTAAAATATTTAGTATAGCGTGTGTTGCTTTTAGGTCCAACAGATGGCGCTGTTTTTCAAAAACATGTTTTTTACCTGTCACAGGTGTGACATCTATATAATAGTAGGTATATAGGTATATAAAAACGCGCGTATTTGAATGCAACGTTGTGTCAAGATTTCAAAGCAATCGGTGAAGAACTTTCAGAGATTTAAGATTTTGAACAAACGAACATTTACATTTTTATTTATATAGATGAACTACAACGTTCGCTAATGACTGATTACGATAATCAGGTTGCATTCATTTCCCTTAACACGCCTTATGCACAGGCGCATCATTTCTCTCCACTAATGCTAGCAGCGAATATTTTAGCAGCCGATTACCCTGTCATTAGTCTTGGACTGGCTTGTTTGGTGTGTGCAACAGGAACTATTTCACTTTTGGAGAATAAGAAAAATAGATTTATTTGTGTTACACTTAATAATTTGTGCAGTTATTCAACGTCTGGTAAGTTAATGTTCAAGAAAAAATGTTTAGTTTTTATTAAAATGTTCTATTATTTTATGTTAACGATTACTCATTTATTTCAGCCCTTTGTATTCAGCATGTCTCTATTGAAATAAACCTACATTTCTATGAAAATTGAAGGTTTTTTTTGCAGCCCACATAAACTTAAACCTTGTTTATTTGGCCTGTGTTAGCTTTTGAGTTTGACATGCTTGCTCTATACCCTCTTTTACCTCCCTCCCTCCCTCCCTCTCTCCCCTCAGGAAATCACCATGCTGTTGTCTATGAGTTTTTTGTTTCTTTTTTTAAATTTATCCCTTCATCTTCTCACCCATCCCTGCACCACCCCATCCCCTCCGACAGCTGTCAGTCTATTCTCTGTCTATGAGTCTATCTCTATATTGTTTGCTACTTTGTGCATTAGATTCCACAAATGAGTGAAATCATAAGGTGCTTGTCCTTCTGACTAGAGGCCCAGTGCATGAAATTTGTGCACGGATAGGGTCCCTAGCAGCTGCCAGCTACCTGCTGGGGCCTCTCTCCCCCAACTGCGGGCTGCCGGCTGGGGCCTTCCTTTGTTCCGCACCGCCCCCTGGTGGTCAGCACATGTCATAGCGAGCGATCAAACTCCCGAGGGGACACTTTGCATATTAGGCTTTTATATATATAGATATATAGATAGATTGATTTTGAGAGAGAGAGAGAGAGACAGAGAGAGAGAGAACTATCAATGTGAGAAACATTAGTTACCTCCCATATGTGCCCTGGCCAAGAATCAGACCCAGAACCCTCTAGTATACAGGACAATGTTCCAACCAGCTGAATCACCCAGCCAGGAAACATTATTCTTTTTTTTTTTTTTAGTTTTATTCATTTCAAATGGGCCGGATTCGGCCCGCAGGCTGTAGTTTGCCCACGGCTGTTCTAGGGGCTGCCTGCATTCTCTGGCACGTGGCCCCTTCCTCCACATTTATTTTTTTTTATTTTTTATTTTTTATTTTATTTTTTTTAATAGTTTAATAATTTTTATTTCTTAAAGTATTACAAAGAGTATTACATATGTCTCCTTTTTTCCCCCCCTTGACATTCCCCCGGCCCCTACCCCCCGCCCCCCCCCCCCCCCGCCCCGTGTCTTGTGTCCATTGGTTAATCTTATATGCATGCATATAAGTCCTTCAGTTGGTCTCTTAATCCCCCCCCCCCCAACCCTCCCCAGGCTTCCCACTGTAGTTTAACATTCTGTTCAATGTTGCTCTGCCTCTGTATCTACCCCTGTTCATCAGTCTATACTGGTCCCCTTTATTTGTCCCAACCTCACTGGAGTAGTCTCAACCTCACCAGGGCCGTCTGAGCCTCACCAGGGCCGTTTCAACCTCACCGGGGCCGTCCCTACCTCACCGGGGCCGTTTCAACCTGACCGGGGTTGTCCCTACCACACCGGGGCCGTTTCAACCTGACCGGGGTTGTCCCTACCACACCGGGGCCGTTTTGACCTGACTGGGGTCGTCCCTACCTCACGGGGGCCGTTTCAACCTCACCGGGGTCGTCCCTACCACACCGGGGCCGTTTCAACCTGACCGGGGTTGTCCCTACCTCAGGGGGCCGTTTCAACCTCACCGGGGTCGTCCCTACCTCACGGGGGCCGTTTCAACCTCACCGGGGCCGTCCCTACCTCACGGGGGCTGTTTCAACCTCACCGGGGCCGTCCCTACCTCACAGGGGCCGAGGAAACTATTCTTAATCTTATTTTTTTCTAAAGGAATATATCCCCACTCAGTTTTGAACAAAGCAAATCCACTATCAAATTTATATGCTTTTTATTGGCGTGACTAACTCTATCAAGAATAGATAACTTCAGATCATATAAAAATTTGGTCTAGAACTGTGTTTAATAGTTTTACCTCAAATCGGAAAACAAAATGAAGTGCTTTGGTTAGTTAATAAAATGGTTTTACCCAAGCAAAACAAAACAAAACAAAAACACAACTTGGTCTAGGATACTCATTTTGTTCCTCATAATGTATCTATGTAATTAATGAAGGATCATAAAAAATTAAGTGAAAACAGTAGATTATGAAACATTATAGTTAGGAGGAGCATCATTTTCTAATATAGGTAGATTAAATATAGGTGTAAAGTAAGGGCTGAATGATACCCTTATTCTATAATAATGACAGTGATTATTCCTGGTTTGGTAGAATTATAGGAGATTTTTATATTTCTAAAAAACAAAATTATTTCTTGATTTATTTTAAGAATCTGTTGACTTACAGAGAAGTGGTAATTTAGTGCAAACTTTTTTAACAGGTTTTAAAATTTATTTTAAATACATTTTTTATTGATTTCAGAGAGGAAGAAAGATAGAAACATCAGTGATGAGAGAGAATCATTGATTGGCCCCCTTCTGGACACCCCCTACTGGGGGTGGATCCTGCAAACCGGGCTCTATGAATGGAACTGTGACCTTTTGTTCATAGGTCAGTGCTCAACCACTGAGCTATGCCGGCCAGGCTTAGTGCAGTATTTTTTATTATTTAGAACACATAAATACTGCTAGTTGCTGGTCCAACTAACATGATTACATCATTACATTTTCTTTTTTCTACAAGTGGTTGTTTCCTCTGAAGTCGGTAGCTAACTGGATTTTTTTTGTTGGTTGTTTTTTATGCACGTGACAGATTCTCTTTAGCGTAGTACTTGGTCTCTTTCACTCCTCAGCTTCTCTGGGGGCCTAGGGCCTTGGTCGGCAAACTGCAGCTCGCGAGCCACATGCGGCTTTTTGGCCCCTTGAGTGTGGCTCTTCCTAAGCCTTAGGAGTACCCTAATTAAGTTAACAGTGTACCTACCTATACAGTTTAACTTTAAAAAATTTGGCTCTCAAAAGAAATTTCAATCGTTGTACTGTTGATATTTGACTCTGTTGACTAATGAGTTTGCCGACCACTGGCTAGGCCACAGTGGATTGCTGGGTCACTGGCTCCTTTTTTTTAAAAAAATATATTTTATTGATTTCAGAGAGGAAGGGAGAGGGAGAAAGATATAGAAACATCAATGATGAGAGAGAATCATTGATTGGCTGCCTCCTGCACACCCCCTACTGGGGATTGAGCCTGCAACCCGGGCTTGTGCCCTTGACCAGAATCGAATCTGGAACCCTTCGATCCAAAGGCTGACTCTCTATCCACTGAACCAAACTGGCTAGGGCGTGGCTCCTTTCTTCCCCTGTTGGTGTGTATAGAGTTAGGAGTTGTTGGGTTTTTTGTTTTAATGAAAAGAAATGTGAATACTTACCTGGCAGGGGAGATACCATGATCAGGAAGGTGGTTTTCCCAGGGCGAGGCTTATCCATTGCACTCCGGATGTGCTGACCCCTGTGATTTCCTCAAATGTGGGAAACTCGACTGCTTAATTTGTGGTAGTGGGGGACTGCGTTCGTGCTCTCCCCACACACAAAAAAAAATAAAATAAAAAAGTGAAACTATTATTTGTGTAATTTAAAGAATAATGATGCAGCATTAACAGTACCTGTGAAGACCTGTGTGTGCCTGGCCCCAATCCGAGATCCTGCTCTCCTGAATCTTTACCATTCATTCCCGTTTCTTTAGTTTTACTTCTGTACAGAAGATAACTGAGGTGTTTATTTTGAAAATTTACATAATTGAATTACACAGTATGACTTATAACAGTCTTTAATCTTTTGGGGATTAGACCTGAATTCATTTATGTTTATTTTCCTTGCTTTTGTTAATTTTTAATAAAGATTGAGTAGTTGTTCTATGCCAGTTATTGTTTCAGGGTTTGCATAGAGGCAAGTGAGAAAAAAGTCCCTGCTTTTTTAGAGCTTAATGCTTAGAAAGATATTTTTCAGCTTTGAAATCAGATACTCACCCATCTTTCCTTCTGATTTTTTTCTTCATTTCTAAACAGTTTTAACATTTAATTTTTTAATATATGTGCAATTTATTTTGGTGTGAAGTTGTTAACTACTTCCTTAGAGATAATCTATCATCATTATGTACTTATGTATTAATAAGTATATGCTTGGCTTTCTTTTGGGGTTTTCCATTCAGGTTTATTCATCTGATGAAACTTATAACAGTATATAGTGTTTGAAATATAGTGATATGGTAATTCAGATCTCAAAAATGCTACTTTTGCAAAATTTCCCCCCATTTTATTTTCAGTTTTTACATAAATTTTAGATATTTTCACATGAATTTGAGATCATTTTGTCAAGACCCCAAAGTGCTTTGAGACTGAATTATTAGATTTCTATTATATTTATAAGTTGGGGGAGTTTGCCTTCTGAATAAATAAATTACCGTTTGACTGCGAATAGCAGAAAATTTCAACTTAATTAAGTTAAAACAGTAAGGACACATACCTTATGTATCTGGCAGTTCAGCAGAAGGGGCAGGCTGTTGGTTAGTTTATAAATGTATGGCTCTCTAACAGCCTGCAGGATAAGGTTCCTTGCGTCCCTCCTCACGGCCCTTCTCAGCCCGCTGGCCCTCTCTTCATTCGTGCTCCCCTTGTGGTTGGAAAGTGACTGACTATACCAGGTCTCAGGAATCTCATCCAGAAAAGGCAACGTCCAGAGGAAAGGAGACTTCTTTGTTTCTCTTAGAATGAGGTAATTTTTTCTAAAAGTCTACACATAGATTTATCCTTACTTCTCATTGGCTGGGAGTGGGTTACAGGGCATTTCTAACCCATGCTGTGGCAAGAGAAAGGAATTACCACATGGGCAAAAGCTGACCAGGATCCCTTCCGAACAGATGGGAGTCCCCTCTGCTCGAAAGGAGACACACTGCAGCGGTGCTGGGAGGACTCTCCTACACTCTGCAAAACCCAGGCCTCCCGTTGAGGCAGTCTCCCGTTGAGGAATGTGATGTCTCTTGCTTACAGATTTACTCACGTAGATGTGATAGTTATTTTATGACATTTGATTCCAAGTGGATACTTGACCAAACTTTTTGTTTTCAGTTAATAGTCACCCTATTTCCAGATATGTAATTATACATTTGGGAAATCATGATAACTGTTTCCTTTTAGATATACTTCTGTGTACCACCCCCTCCCTCACCCCCATTAAGTTCAGTCATCGGCTGCAGCTGCAGGACCACATTGAATAATAGTGGTGATGGACAACTTTGTCTAATTTGGTGCCAACTGTATGAACAGATTTATTATTATACTAAGGCCCAGTGCACGGATTTGTGCACTGGTGGGGGAGCGTGGCCTGTAGGAATCAGCCCGCTGTGGGAGTGCCGTCAGCTGAGCAGCTGTGGACCCACCCTCTGAGAGGCTGCTCCTGCTATGTGAGCACCGCTCATCCCAGTCAGCTGAGCAAGGCTTCCACTGTGGGAGCGCACTGACCACCAGGGGGCAGCTCCTGCATTGAGCGTCTGCCCCCTGGTGGTCAGTGTGCGTTATAGCTACAGGTCAACTGGTCATTCTGGTTGTTCTGCCGCTTGGTTGCTGTCGTTTTTTATATATAGACTAGAGGCCCGGTGCACAAAAATTTGTGCACTCGGGGGGAGGGGAGGGGGCATCCCTCAGCCCGGCCTGTGCCCTCTCGCAGTCTGGGACCCCTCGGGAGATAACGACCTGCTGGCTTAGGCCTGCTCCTGGGTGGCAGAGGGCAGGCCCAATCCCTAGGTGCAGCCCCTGGTCGGGCTCAGAGCAGGGCTGATTGGGGAGTTGGGGCGCCGCCCCCTGTCATGCACAGAGCAGGGTGGATTGGGAGGTTGCGATGCCACCCTCAGTCACACTCAGGGTAGGGCTGATTGGGGGTTGGGGCACCGCCCCCTATCACACTCAAGGCAGGGTCGATGGGGAGGTTGCGGCGCCACCCCCTGTGACGCACAGAGCAGGGCCCATCAGGGGGTTGGGGCTCCGTACCCTGCAGGGCCAATCAGGGGGTTGGGGCACTGCCCCCTGTCACTCACAGAGCAGGGCCCATCAGGGGGGTTGGGGTTCCGTACCCTGTCACGCACAGAGCAGGGCCAATCAGGGGGTTGGGGAGCTCCCCCCTGTCATGCACAGAGCAGGGCCGATCAGGGGGTTGAGGAGCTCCCCCCTGTCACTCACAGAGTAGGGCCGATAGGGGAGATGGGGCACCGCCCCCTGTCACACACACAGCAGGGCGGATCAGGGGGTTGGGGCGCCGCCACTCTCACACTCAGGGCAGGGCCGATGGAGAGGTTATGGCTCTACCCTGTCACACACAGAGCAGGACCTGTGGGGGAGGGGGGGGTTGGGGCGCCGCACCCTGTCACACACAGAGCTGTAGGGCGATCAGGGGGTTTGGGCACTGCCCCCTGTCACGCTGATCCTGGTGCTGGGAGGCATATTACCCTTTTACTATATAGGATAGAGGCCTGGGGGCCGGCTGGTTTGCCCTGAAGGGTGTCCTGGATCAGGGTGGGGGTCCCCACTAGGGTGCCTGGCCAGCCTGGATGAGGGGATGATGGCTGTTTGCAGCTGGTCTCACACCCTTCAGGGTGGGGGGTCCCCACTGAGGTGCCAGTCTGGGTGAGGGGCTGAGGGCTGCTTTCAGGCAGGCAGTTGACTGAAGCTCCCAACCGCTCCTTTTTTTTTTTTTTTTTTATTCTGGGCCAACTTTAGCTCTGGCTCTAGCTCTGAGGCCTTGGCTGCTGAAAGCAGGTATCTGGTTTGTTTGCCGTTCTATAATCGAAACAATGTATAACTCCAGCTCTGAGATCCCGGCTGGCTGAAAGCTGGTTTCTGGGTTTTGTTTAGCTTCTATATTTGTTACAATGTTTCTTAGAGTTGCAGCTCAGAGGCCGGCAAGTCAGGCGGGGAACGTTGAAGTCTGCAGTCACTGGAGCAAGCAAGCCTCATGTTCGCTTCCAGCTGCCTGGCTGCCGGCCGCCATCTTGGCTGACAGTTAATTTGCATAAGGATATGCTGATTAGCCAATGGGAAGGGTAGCAGTCGTACGCTAATTACCATGTTTCTCTTTTATTAGTGTAGATATCTAGAGCAAACCAGGCTTTCTAGTAATTGGTTAATTGTTCGGTATACTGCTGGATATTTTTCCTAGAAGAAACTTCCTTATGAAATTATATTTTGAAAGCATAATTTATCATATTCTCTATGTACCTGGAACCTATTCCTTTCCCAGTTCTTATTTTTATGGAGTTATTTCTTTTTAAGAGATATTTTTCCATTGATTCCTTCCTCTTCCTTTTCTTGGGCTGAAAGTTTCATTCATTTTTTAAATAATCAAACATTTCTGGAAAGTGGCATATTTACTTTTATGAGTGCTTGAAGTCTGAAACTTGAGTTTGAAATCTGGCTCTGCTACTTATTTGACTATAGACAAGTTATTTAACTTTTCCTTTTCAATGAAGTAAGAATAATAGTAGAACCTACCTTTTGGAGTTGTTACAGGAATTATATGCTCTAGGACTGTGACTAGTATTCATTAAATACTATGTAAGAGTTGCTGGAATGTTGTGTTAATATAATTTATTAAATGGTTTTCCTTCTCTATATTATGTTTACCAGTCTCAGTTTATGCAGCAGCATCCTGATTACTTTTTTCTGTTTCTCCTTGTCAATTTTGTTGATCTTTGCAAAAAGAGCCAGCTTGTGTTTTCATTTTCTCTGTTGTTTCTCTATTTCATTACTTTCCACTCTAATCTTTATTATGTCTCCTGCTTGCTTTCATTTTATTTTGCTCTTTTTCTAGTTTATTAGGTGGAAGATTAGGTTATTGGTTTAAGATCTTTCTAATATAGACATGTGCAGCTATAAATTTCCCTCTGTTGCTTTAGATGCATCACATAGATTTTGGTATGTTGTGTTTTCGTTTTCATTTCTCAAAATATTTTCTTACTTTTCTTGTGATTTTTCTTTTCTTTGATTCCCAGGATATTTTGGAGTATGTTGATTAATTTCCATATATTTGTGAAGTCCTCAAATTTTCTTCTGTTGTTGATTTCTAAGTTCATTCTGTTGTGGTCAGAGAACATGCTTTGTAAGATTTCAGTCCTTTTATTGAGACTTATAGCCTAATAGTTTTTTCCTGAAGAATGTTGCATGTGCATTTGGGAGGAAAGTGTATTCCCTTGTTGTTGGATGGGGTGTGCTATATATCTGTTAAGTCTAGTTAGTTTATAGTTTGTCCAAATCTTCTTGCTGATTTTGTTTAGTTCTACACAAAATTTTTGTTCTTGTGATTTTTTTTCTTTATCCATATATCTTTGTTGTTTAAGCAGCCCTAGATACTAGTATATCTTCACTGAAGATATACGCTGAGTGGCCAGATTATTATGACCATCTGACGTTTGTAGGCAAATTAGCTATAATTTCCTGCTGAAGTTGCTAGAGGGCCAGATCATTATAAACGTCTGAATAGCACAACATACCTAAGTATCGTTGCTGATCAACTTCATCCTATCATGTTGATGGTGTATGCCAATGGAGATGGCTTCTTCCAACAAGACAAAGTGCCATGCCACGGTGCTCATATTGTGCAGGAGTGGTTTCAAGAACATGAGGGAGACTTTACCTTGCTTAGGTGGCCCCCACAATCACCAGATCTCAATCCCATTGAGCATTTGTGGGACGAAGTTAAAACAGCCATCAGGCAGCTAGTTCCACAACCATCAAATCTCACAGAACTGGACAGTGCTATTCATCAGGCATGGTGTCAGATTCCTCGCATCACCTTTCAACATCTCGAGTCAATGCCAAGAAGAATCGCCGCAGTATTGAAGGCAAAAGGTGGCCCAAGGAAGTACTGATGGGTTGGTCATAATAATCTGGCCACTCAGTGTATATCTTCATTATCCCTTCATCAGAAAAAATGATTTTTTGTCCCATTTGTCACAAATTTTCATTTTACATTGTTGACTATATTTTACTCTTTTAACTTTTTCTGAGTCATTTGTTATGTCTTTTATAGAAGGTTATGTTTAGACTTTTTAAAAACCTAATCTGAGTATTGTCTTGTGATAATCTTAAAACTTACTTAAATTAATATTAAAAGTGATATTTGGTCTGATTTTTGTAGTTAAAAATATTTTCCCTCTTTTTTTTGTTTTGTCTGTTAATCCTCACCCGAGGATAGTTTTCCATTGATTTTTAGAGAGAGAGAGAAACATCGATGTGGGAGACACATTTATTGGTTGCCTCTCACAAATGCCCCAACCGCGCTGGGGATTGAGCCTGCAACTGAGCCTGCAACCGAGACACACACCCTTGACCTGAATCGAATCTGGGATCCTTCCGTCTGCGGGCCAGCCCTCTGTCCACTGAGCCAAACCGGCGAGGCAAATGCTTTTCATTTTTATTTCTTTTGTTTTCAGGTTGCTACTATAGGGACTTTTTCCTCACTAAACTCCATTTATATTTTGAAAAGAAGGTATATACATGGTTTTTCAGTTCTCTTAGAGGTAACCTAAAAATTTCAAGACATATTTGACTCTGAAAAAACAATTTGTTTACAGTTTCTTTTCTAAGGTGAGTACAATTTAACATTCTTCTACTTTTCCCTTTGCCCACGTATTTTTTCTCTAACCTAGAATTTTAGACTAGGATTTATTACAGAGAATCCTGAAGCCAACTTACTTGCCTCCTTCTGTAGACAACCTGTTTTCTCCTGCCTGGTTGCTTTGTAGGAGTCAGAAGTTTTATTAGCATACTAGAGGCCCAATGCATTAAAATTCGTGCAAGAGTAGGCCTTCCTTCCGCTGGCTGCCGGCACCGGCTTCCCTCTGGCACCCTGGACCCGGCCTTCCCACTTCCGGCTGCCAGCAGGCAACCAGGACCCGGGGTGTTTCCCTCCTCCAGCTGCCGGCTGGAACCTGGGACCTGGGCTGGCTTCCCTCCAGCCCCGGCTTCATCAGGAAGGTTGTCCGGAAGACGTCCGGTCTAATTAGCATATTACCCTTTTATTATTATAGATTATAGAAGGTTAGGGGGTTCATTTTCTTTTTTAATGAATTTTTCCTGGTCTGTGGGGAACCTCCATTTTTAAGATCCAGTTCTCTCGAGCTTCTGTAATATATTTTTTATTATTGCACAGTTCTACTTTCTGAGTCTTTTATTCAGGAATGTCATTTACTTGTATATTGGCCTCTCTTCTCTGTCCTTTTATATCTACCCTCGACTGTCTCAGTTTTGTCTGTGTTTTGGGAATTTCTCTAGTTGTTCTATGTTACTAACATATTCAGAAAAGTTGGTTCTGTGCTTTCCTTCTTCCAGTGTATTTTTTTTTTTTAAAGATTTCAAGCAAAAATAATGTGTAGAGACTTTAACCAATGCTTGTACACATTTACCTTCAGCTTTGTTGCGTCTAGTAGAGTAAGTACAGTATTTTACTATATGTGCTTCAGAACTTTACGTTGGTAAGTTTAAATCCCTGTGTACTCCTGTTCAACATAACTCCTACCCTGATTTTGGTTTTGGTCTTTATCATTCTTATGCCTGTTTATTGCACTGTAGATATCATGTAAATAATGGGGCTAATGTGTCTTTAAATTTTATAGGAATGGAATACTGTACAGTTTCTTTTTTCACTCATCATTATGTTGTTGAGAGTTATCCATGTTGATACTTAGAGCAGCAGAGTGGTGACTTCTAAGTAAGCCCACTGGCATGGGTAGTGAGGGATGAGGTGAGCCTTTCTTTCCATTCTTGCAGTGACACAGGCTAGAGGCGGCCCTAATCGGTTCATGCACTGCAACTGTGGCATAGGACTCCATCATGTGAATATACTCCAGTTCTCCTGTTGATGGATATGTAGGTTCTACATGTTTTGCGGTGGAAAATAATATCTCTTTAAACATTCTTGAACCTTTGTCTCTGGGCACATGTGCAAGATATTCCCCTGGGGTATGGACCTGGGAGTAGAATTGCTGGGGTACATTACTAGTTATTACCAAATTGCTTATTGTTATGGTTTTACCTGTTTACATTTTCATTAGCAATGTGCTAGCATTCTTGTAAATTCTATATTTTTATTGTTGGACTTAACATTTTTTTTTATCTGGTGGGTATGATAGGGAATGTTACTGTGGCTTCAATGTGTTTCTCTGATTACTAATGAGATACAGAATATCTTTTCTTTTCAAGGATTTTTTTGAACATTCAAATTCCTGTGATAATTGTCTCCGTATCCTTTGCTTATTTTTTAAAAGCGTTGTCTTTTTTGTTACTTTATCCTCACCCGAGGGTATGTTTATTGATTTTAGAGGAAGGAAGGGACAGAAACATCAATATGAGAGAGAAACATCAATTGGCTGCCTCCTTTGCACTCACTGTTTGGGAATCAAACCCACAGTCATTTGGTATGCGGAATGATGCTTCAGTCGAGCCACCCGCCTGGACGGGTTGTATTTTTCTTAATGATTGAGCATTTTTTATGTATGTGATCATCTTATATCTGTAGGTTGCATAGCTCTTTGTGGCCTTGTCTTTTCACATATGACATTTGACAGAGCGATTAACATTTGTTTTTAAAAATTGATTTGAGAGAGATTAAGAAATGAATTTGCAGTTCCCCTTATTCAAGCATTCTTTGGTTGATTCTTATATATGCCCTGACTGGGGATGGAACCTGCAACCTTGGCATGTCAGACAACATTCTAACCAACTGAGCTAACAGCCAGGGCCCATAATAGAATCTTTTGATATTTTCCTTTATAGTTTGTGCTTTTTGTATCTTTAGTAAAAAATCCTTCACTCTTCTAAGGTCAGAAAGATTGTCTCTTCTAAATATTTGGCTTCCCATTTAGTCTTTAATTTACCTGGAGTTTGTTTCTTAATGTGGTATGAGGGGCAGTATAATTTTTTCCCCCTCATGGACAGGTTTTGGCTCAGGACTGCTTTATTAGTCAGTCCATCCTTTTCTTACGGAGTTGTAATGACAGCTCTATATTGAGTTATCATAGATCAATGGAGTGACAGTGTTGTTTAATTCTGTAATTAACATTAATTTTGTGTTATTATATCCTTTCCATATGTAGTTCAGTACCTTTATTATTTTTAATGCTTTCTTTTTATTTGTCCATTCATTCAACCAGTCAGTCAAGAAATAGTTAACTGAATACCTGCTACATGCTGGACACATTATTAGGCACTGAGATACAGCCATTAAAACAGTCACTGCCTCCTACAGCTAAATTTCTAGTGGAGGAAAAACACATAATCAACACTATCCAGTAAATTGATAACATATCCAAAGATGAAGTGCTACGTAGATGTCATTTGAAGGAATGTGTATAGTGAGTATACTGTTTTATAGAGGGGTCAGGAAAGGCCTAATTGGTAAGAAATCTGAAGAATGAGAGGGAATAAGTCAGCTGGCAGTCTCTAGGGAAGAGAATTCCAGGCAAAGGAGGGACAGGTGCAGGGCTCGGAGGTGGCGCACACTCGACATACAAGTAGTTTAAACCGACTGAGTTTATAGTCTGGGATTAAGTATGTAAAATCTTAAGGGTGAGGCCTCTGTTTTATTGTCTGCTGATTCTCATTTTTGATCAGACAGAACTGTCCTCTGGATTTGTGTTCTCCAGTCCTATGTGGCACTTGGTGTTTAAGATTTTCCAGACATCATGTAGTCAGTTCTGTAATGTATCAACAGGTGCTGTATCATCGCAGCCTTTATTGTTATTCTTCAAAAAATGGATCTTTAAATTTGGTCTCTGAGTTTCCATCTCATGAGTCTGATGTTCTCTGGTTTCTTACTTAATACATTGCTTTCTTTGCAGCTTAAAACTCTTTCATTGGCCCTAGACTTTCTTTGTTGTTAACTCATTCTACTTTGAGTTTTATCTTCACATGTATCTGCTAAATATTAGTTTCAAACACTTAATCAGTGTGTGGACTCAAACTTATTTAAAAAGTGGGAAAAAGTTTGTCATTTAATTGGACATTGCGAGGTTGTGATTTATAGGAAATACATATATGGTCATTCGGATGACCAAATATATATTTCTCACATATACTTATGTGGTTTGTACAGTTCCTGGCTCTCAGCTCCCAAACCCTCAGAATTTCCTAAGTGTTGAGAGGGAAAAAAAAAAAGAAACAAAGAAAAAGAAGAGTGAGCAAAGTGTCTTTTGTTATGTTAATGAGGCATTTTTGGAAGTCCCTGAGAATGGGGGCTGGTTGCCAGTGGGAGCCAATCATATGGTTAGAGGGTTGGAACTTTCACTCTCACCTCCTGACCTCCAGGAAGGGAAAAGAGGCCAGTGGTCAATGATTTAATGCAGTGATTCCCAAAGTGGGTGCTACCGCCCCCTGGTGGGCGCTGCAGCGATCCAGGGGGGCGGTGATGGCCACAGGTGCATTTGTTTTAACTTTTTTTGTATTACCTTTCTATTCTGAGTTCAATAAATAGTTTCATAATTTCAAACTTCAATGTTTATAATTTACACCTTTCTTTACTATGTTTTACGAAAAAGGTAGAAACATTAATACATATATCTTTGTTTAATTGCTATTAAAATTTAAAAAGAATTAATTTCCAGGGGGCGCTGAGTAATATTTTTTCTGGAAAGGGGGCGGTAGGCCAAATAAGTTTGGGAACCACTGATTTAATGTCATACCTATGGAATGAAGCCTACATAAACCCGAAAGGATGGAGTTTGGAGCGCTTCTGGTTTGAACTTGTGGAGGTGCTGGTTTGAACTTGTGGAGGTGCTGGGACAGTGGTGTACCTAGGGAGGGCGTGGAAGCTTCACACCCCTTTCTATGTGCCTTGCCCAATGCTGCTTCGTCTGGCTGTGCCTGAATTATATCCTTTTATAATAACCAGTAATCTAGTGAGTAAGATGTTTCTCTGAGTTCTGTGAGCTGCTCTAGCAAATTAATTAAACCCAAGGAGGGGGTCCCGGGGCCCTCTGACTTATAGCCAGTCAGAGGTACAGACAACCACCCGGACTTGCAATTGGCATCCTGAGTTGGAAGGGTAGTTAGATAATTCCAGTTTGTAGGTACTCTGTCAGAGGCCCAGGTTACAACCAAGCCCAGGTGACACATTGTCTCTCTCTCTCTGAAATTGGGTCCAGGAAACAATGTACATGTTAATCTACCAGAATTGTCAGGCCAGGAGTACTTCAGTGTCATGAAACACTCAGTGGGTTCTGGACTGTTAAATATTTTGGCTCCTGGAAAAAAGAAAAATGAGGGGTAGGTTGGCCAGTTCTCTGACTCGCTTTCTGTATTGCACTTGTTATATCCCAGCAACGCTCTTATTTCCTTCTCAGTGGAAGAGAAAGCCAACACCCGCCTCCTCCTCGGCATGTGCTTAGATGCTTATGCTCGCTACCTTCTGTCCTCCAAGCAGCCATCGCAGGCACAGAGGATGTATGAAAAAGCTTTGCATATTTCTGAAGAAATACTAGGAGAAAGACACCCACAGGTAAGAGAGGAAAACAGGTTTCAGAATTTCTGGGTGTGGAATGCCTCATTATTGGGGATGTAATCAGCAGGTGGTCCTTGGGATGCCCTCCTCCTCATGCCCCAGTCCATTCATCTCCTGCCACTCCCCCGCCCCCACCTGCTTGTTGAGGAAGGATTTGGGACTGCTGGTCACTGGCTGGGTCTCCCAGAACCTTTTGAGGGAGGATTGGTTCCCACAGCAGAGCAGCCTCTCTAAAAGCAGGTCTGGCCAGGCTCCCAGGTGCTTCTGGGCTTCATAGTACACAGCACAGTATTTCAGAATATTGAATCTGACGTGGAACAGTTTAACTCCTGAGGATCCTCGCCTCCCTTGCCTCACAGGTGAATGACAGGAAACGGCGGGGGAGAGGGAGGAGCACATTAAAAAAAATTTTTAAGACTACTGACAGAATTTAAGCAAAGCATGCTAAGCTTTCGGTTAGAACACTAAACACATGGAATTGAGTTGAAATCACCTCTGGGTCTCTCCTCTATCAGACAACGTTTGTAGAGGTAACAAGTGGATCACTTTGTGAACGCTTGGTATTGCCAACACAATTTTAACTGGACTGGACATGTCTCAAGGTTGGGGTAGATGAGCAGGGCAAGTTATTGGGCTATGAATTACCTTCAGGAAAGGGATTTAGGGCTTAATTATAGAGTCCCCTTAATGGAGAAGAGGAGGACTTGCCTCTCTTAGTACCAACATTAAAAATTTTTTAATGGGAATCTTCCTAAAGTGGATGATATATTTTTTCTATTTTTAAGAAAATATATTTTTATTGATTTCAGAGAGGAAGGGAGAGGGATATAGAAACATCTATGAGAGAAAGTCATCAGTTGGCTTCCTCCTGCACGCCCCCTACTGAGGACTGAGCCCACAACCCGGGCATGTGCCCTAACCAGGAATCCAACCTTGACCTTCTGGTTCATAGGTTGATGCTCAGCCACTGAGCCACACTGG
This sequence comes from Myotis yumanensis, assembly GCF_028538775.1. Lineage (NCBI taxonomy): Eukaryota > Metazoa > Chordata > Mammalia > Chiroptera > Vespertilionidae > Myotis > Myotis yumanensis. The sequence goes on from NW_027223767.1 coordinate 3,440,715, forward strand.
CTGGGCTATCCCTATTTCTTCTTGATGAGTCTCGGTCACCAGTAGGAATGATATTCTACAATGCAGTGGCTGGCTTCTTAAGATTGCTGAACTGCCCTGGGCCCAGTAGCTCTGTTGGTTAGAGCCTCATCCCAGTATGCCAAAGTTTTGGGTTCGATCCCTAGTGACAGCACATAAAATACCAACCAATGAATGTATAAATAACTGGAATAAATAGATGTGTCTCTCTCTCTCTCTCAAATCCATTTTAAAAAAGATTGCTGAACCTTAATGGGATATTATAGCTTCTTTTTGCTATTATTTTTCATTTGTTTCTAATATTAGTTATATTAGTAAATTATATTTATCTTGTTCCTAGTTTCTAGATTTGTGTCATTTTCCAGAGGGTCGAACTAAAGCTGCCCATTATACAGTGTGAATGATAAAGGCACCTGTTTGTTAGTGGCTAATGCTCCTCCCCTTTTGTGGAATGCTAGGACAGATGAAATCTTGAGTATATATTGGAAGGTTATCAGACTCCAAATTAACGTTAAATCTCTGTGGGTGTTTTTTTAATAGAGAAGCTGCCTGTTTGTCTTTCTTGTATAGACCATTGTGCTAATGAGTGACCTGGCTACCACCCTGGATGCACAAGGCCACTTTGATGAGGCCTGTGCCTACGTGCAGAGGGCGTCAGATCTGGCAAGACAAGTAGGACATCCTGAGCTGCACATGGTGCTGAGTAACCTGGCTGCAGTTCTGATGCACAGAGGTAGGGAGCTGTGTGATCTTGACCACTTGATTTCGTTAGGGAGGGAGTTACTGGATTTATAAATCTGTGAAATGGTGTTAAGCAGTGGCAAGGGCAGTGAGGAAGCTCCACAATTAAAAGCTAGTTGAAAAATACAAAAAAGGGTGTATGTTTGGCAGAAATACCATTGTGCTCAATTGACATAACTTCTGTAGTCCTGCACTAGCTTGCTGAACCACATCAATGCAGAGAGAACTTTGCAATGATAGTACCTCAGTTCTGTAGTGCTTTACAGATTTCTAAATGTGTTCACATGTACAACTTAATTTGTTCTTCACTGTGTACTTGTGAAGCTGGTAAGATGGAGTGTCAGTGTCTGTTAGACAGATTGTGGCATAGTACTCAGGGCCTCACCTATAAATTCCCAGAAGCCTGGATGACAGGTCCTTTCTCCCCATGAGTGAAGCCCTGGGTCAGTGGAGTAAGGGCCCCAGGGCTGTACTGGGCGGTAGGAGAACCACAGCATGCACTGGGCTAGAGTTCTCTACCTGTGCCCCCTTACAACTTCTCTGAGCCAGCACCGACCTGCATCATCACTAGTGCTTTCTCTTCAGAATCACTTTAAAAGCATACATTTTTTTCTTATTCTCCCTTCTCTCTGGGTTATTTTAGAACGATATGCACAAGCAAAAGAGATCTACCAGGAAGCACTGAAGCAAGCAAAGCTCAAAAGAGATGAGGTTTCAATACAGCACATCAGGAAAGAATTGGCCGAGCTGTCCAGAAAAAGTAGACCTTTGACTTAATCAAGCTCTGAATCCCCTTTTGTTGTAGGAAATTTCCCAGTATCAGTGGCACCCAAATCAATGGCTTAAATGAGCGATTTTCAACCTGTTTGTTGCGAGAATTTTTAAAACATGCAGTACCCAACTAGTCAGGGGCACTGACCTCTTTTCCCTTAGGTTGTTAAATAAAAAAAATTACAACAGCCAACACAACAGTAGCCATCCAGTGTGAATGAATCAAAATTATACCTATTACTTTGTCAGATTGGCAAAAAATATATTTTTTTGGTGTGCTGCAGAATTTTCATATTTAGTTTATGTGCCACAAGATGGAGTTGAAAATCACTGGCTTAAACCCTTTGTCCTTGATCCCCAAGTGTCCTCAGCTTGGCCTCTGTGCAGGACAGGTTAAACACTGCACCGCCGCTTGTTTTTTACAGGAAAAGCAACTTTCACACCTGACTTTGACTTCTAAAGATGTCAAGTAATTTTTCAGTGTAGCATACTTAGGTGCTCCATGTAGGTCTAATTGTAGATTAAGATTAAGATGGGTCAGTTTCCCCTGGGTGGGTGTATAATTCACACAGGCATCTCTGCCATAAGAACAAATCACGGAGCAGCCACCTGCACCCAGAACCTCACCACAGGGTAGGCCCTACCGCATTCCTGGGGTGCTGACGTGCACCATAGGCCCAGCAGGAGTCGCTGGCCTGGACCCAAGTCCTGGCTTTGGAATGGGGTCTCGGTACCCTCATTTGTAAAGTAAAGGACAAAAGAGATTCTTTCTTGGCCACGGGAGAAGGTATTTGGTCAAATGATCTAAATGAATAGATTGCTGTGTTGAAAGAACTCTATCATTTTTCCTCAGACTAGAAAGTGTATACAGATACTCTTCAACTCATCATGGGGTTATGTCCTGATAAACCCGTCATAAATTGAAAATACCCTAAGTCAAAAACACATTTAATATGCACCAGCCGGGTGGCTCAGTTGGCTGGAGTGTTGTCTCACGTACCCAAGTGTGCGGATTCCATTCCAGGTCAGGGCACATACCTGGGCTGCAGGTTCCATCCCCAGTTGGGGAGCTTTCAGGAGGCAACCAATCGAAGTTTCTCTTTCTGTCTCCCTTCCTCTCTAAAATCAATAAACATATCCTCGGGTGAAGGTTTAAAAACAAGTATTAAATACACCTAACCTAGTAAATAGTTTACCCCGCCAGTTTCTACTGAGTACCTATCACTTTTGCACCTTCGTAAAATTGAAAAATTGTTAAGTCAAACCACTGAAAGTCGGACTGTCTAAATACAAGATGCATAGATGGGTGTTTTACCTTGCAAAGACCTGGTGGCCTCGGGGAAGGCAGTTTTTCTTCGCACCGTGAAGGAACACTTGTTACTGGTATGCCTTTGGGGTTGGGTTATGAGTGGGAATGATAAACTATATTTTTGGTTCCTATGTACATACTGGAAAAACCCTTTCATAATAAATTACTCTACAACAATATTGTACATATGCCGTAATTTTTGAGTTGCTCATAAAAAGTAACTTACTGGAGTTAATAAAAATAAAATACTAAGGTTCAAACCATTAGAGATTTGGCTAAAGCTAGAATTTTGTATTTTGCAGATGTAAGCTTCTTCTCACTTTAAGCTCATCTATTCTTGACCAGCCAGCTAATTCCTTTAGTTAAGTCTTAACTCAGAGATAAAGTGTAGTAAAGCAGACTAGGTTTCAGTGTAGCCCATTCTTATTGATGATTTAAAAAAATTAGTCAACTACTCACCTTCTGCATTGGGAATATTTTTACCTTTTCACAATTGCAGGAGTTACTGGAAGTTAGGTTTTTCACTTCAGGTTTTATTAAGAATTTTTGATCCTCCACAATGATTCAACTCATGGACCTGGTGCTGGAAAAACTAGTTTTCAGAAAGATGGTCGCTTCCTGTGGGTATTCTCATTCTAGAGTGTTCAGGGCATGCTTTTATTTTTTAATGTTTTTTATTGACTTCAGAGAGGAAGAGAGAGGGAGAGAGAAACATCAATGATGAGAGAGAATCACTGATCGGCTGCCTTCTGCATGCCCCCTACTGGGGATCAAGCCTGCAACCTGGGCATGTGCCCTTGAATGGAATCAAACCTGGACCCTTCAGGCTGATGCTCTACCCACTGAGCCAAACCAGCTAGGGCGTGTGTTTAAAATAGGATCACTCAGCATACCAAAATGAAAGCTTATGAAACCTCCCGTTACAAACATGCTCTGGAAGTTGGGCTGTCAGAATACTTCCATGGAGGGTATTAGGAAAATCTGGTGCTGAAAAATCATGCGACATCCGAAAAAGTAGACCTTTGACTTAATCAAGCTCTGAATCCCTTTTTGTTGTAGGAAATTTCCCAGTATCAGTGGCACCCAAATCAATGGCTTTTTCAGCCTGTTTGTTGCGAGAATTTTTAAAACATGTGGTACCCGACTAGTCAGGGGCACTGACCTCTTTTCCCTTAGGTTGTTAAATAAAAAAAGTTACAACAGCCAACACAACAGTAGCCGTCCAGTGTGAATGAATCAAAATTATACCTATTACTTTGTCAGATTGGCAAAAAATACTTCAGAACACTGAGATCTCAGCCTGCAGGGAGCGTCACACCTGGTTTACAGCCAACTTCAAGTCACCGGTCACTCAGTGCTGTGCTGGCCACCTCCAGTCATGCTGAGGCGGACTTCTAGCCTCCAGACTTGCTCCTTAGGTAAGGCATGTGAGAATTCGGAAATCTCTTCTCTGGGTGAAGGCAGATGAAGGAAACACATGCACTGTGACAAGGATGGGGTGAGGGATAGTAGCTGCTCACTGCGGGGGTTAGGTGGGGCTGCAAAATGACAAGTTAGGCTCTGATGTATTCTCAGAAACTATTCTGACTTGGAATAGCTTAAGACCTTCAAGGTCATAGGGAAATACCATCATAATCTCATTTGGGTCAGTTGACAATGTAAATTATTAATGACAGTACCTAAAAAACCAAAAAAACAGAACACTGTTACGTAGAACATTCAGTTATTTTCTCATTCACATTAAATTGTGTAGGATATATTTATAATAAAGTGAAACCAACTTTCCACATAGTAGAAATCTGATCACTAAACCTGACCTAAGGTTTATTTTGAGGACCTCAGGTATACAAGAGTGGAATAGCAACAGGAGTGAAGGCTTTCACTTCAGACAAACAGGAGTTCATGGCCTGTCTTTGTTGCCTATTTAACTATACGGGCAAGGTAGGAACATGTGTCCTTATCTATAAATAGGGTTGGACAGCAGTGCTAAGGGTGATGTGAAGGTCTTAAGGTCTTGATCACACATGAAACGCTTCATTACAAAGAAGGTCGTCAGTGGTTATCAGATCTGCTTTCCTCAGAGGCTTCAGTACTTTTGTAAAAAGTTGAGGTCTACTGAAAAGTCTGTGAAGTGCAGATTTCTACCATCCTGAGACTACTCCCCTTTGTAATAGTGGCATCTCCCCAAGCTGCTCAGCATCTAAATGCGGCAGAAGGATGATGCAATAACTATGCCTAAGTTGTATGAAAAAATCTTAAAAATTCAAAAAGCAATTATTAGGGAAAAACTGACCCTTCAGTACCATAATCAGTTTAAAATTCAGTCTTACGTTATTTGCTCCTTGAGATTCAGAGACGTGAGAACATTCAACGACAAACCCTTGCCCACAGGGAGTCAAGTGGGAGGAAGCACTAGCGCAGAGAGAAGGGAAGGACCGTGTGTTCACCGCTAAGGTCAGTACATGCAGCACAAAGCAATCTAGAAGCCCAAGGTGCTACACAAATCCTGTCTTCTAACTCAGCCGGTAATATACATCGAACTCAGTACAATTATAAGTGTTTCCTTTGAGTCCTGAGAGAGCAAGAGCCTTAAATCACAACCTACTGTGCCTATGGACAGGGCAGTCAAATTTATTTCGGAAGGAAAGCTCTGGTGCTGCATCCAATGCAGCAGAAAAGAACACTCAGGGCAGTTAGATCCCCGGTGCGCACAACAGCGAGGCGCGCCACAAAAAAGCCTTTGAAATGTTAAAAACAACTAGAACACACCCATGCAGTAATATTGCTTCAGTGCTCCTAATTAAAAAAATTTCTAAGCCTGCCTGGAAATTTACAGTATGGCAGAATTTTGTTTCTTCTATCTTGACCTTAACACATTAATATACAGATTTCACAACAGGGTCTGTGTTAAAAATCTAAACATTTCCACAAGATTTTAAATATCACCTGGGAACCTGAATTTAGAGGAAACAATAGGGTAAAAGTACAATGCCCGTGACAGCCAACATTACACGCTGGGCTGTGTGAGGTTGTTTAGAAGGCCGGGGTTAAAAAGATAGACAAGAAGGTTTTAAAAAGTCACCCCCGAAGTTGATGCTCTGATTTCAACACAAGTCCACCAGGTACTACAGTAAAGGGCAACACTGCAAAAAGATCATCTATTTACAGAAGAGTGATTTAAAGACATTATGGTTTTCTTTACAGATGTAAGAATAAGAGTTGTCCACTTTAAAAAAATTCTACATTCCAACCTTCCACTATTATTATAATCCACCGAACTGCTCGTATCAAAGGCAGTTCTCCCCCATTTGACTCTGCAGTTCCATCATTTCTTCCTCATCCGTGGTCCAGGCTCTCCTGAAAAGTCTCTGGGCATAAGTCATGGGAAGGCAGGTTTTTATCTGCAGTTAAAAATAAAACCACCAAAAACTAGAGATCCCTCCTCCACGCATGGTCCCACCCAGATCCCTCTTCTGTGCAGCTCAGTCATCACTGTCCGACAGCGTCTCATACTGCGCTGAGAGCAGCGGGGCCGGCTCTCGCTCCCAGATCCTATTCTGCTGGTGAGGAGTTGCTTGGTTCACAGAGGCGGCGGCGCATGCGATCGGGGTTGGTGGCGTGCTGCTGAGCATCCGCATAGTCAGAGGGTTATAAGGAAACTGAGTTGAGCCTGGCAAAAGAAAAATTAGGTGTTCACTGTCATGAGCATAGTCGCTGTTTTCACAGGATGGAGGCGGCCAGGATTATACTAAAATGATCTTGTAAAACTAAGCAAAAGGAAACCACACAGAGGGCCAAGCTTCCCCACTGGACTATAGCCAGTGATAATGCAGCAGTCTAGAAAGGTCAAAAATGAATACACACGTGAGGTGAGGGTTGCTGAGTCCAGAAATGAAAGCTCAGGCCTGGATTTTAAGTCTAGAACTAGGTGTTTCCAGAGAATATAACAGAACTTCTGGATATGAAACGAAGCTCTAACCAAAGGAGTCTGGTTACTCCCAGAACTTCCTGACTCTCACAGTCAGGGACACAGTTCCCACGGGAGGAGGGGAGAAGTACCCAGGAATTGGCTAGGTCACGGGCAGCAGGATGAGTGTCATCTGCTGGATCACACTGGGCAGCTTTATGAATGTACAAGATGTAGAAGAGGGATACACAAATCTAATGATAGCACTGCTACCTTTTGTCAGTTTCTAAATTATCTTATTGTCCCCAGAAAGTCTCCTACAGATTAAGAACATCTAACAGAAAGCATACCATTTTATTAAGTAATTTCATGAATGGTTTAATAATTCCTTCCCTAAGAGAGATTTGAGGACAATCACTGATCTAGGCAAGTCTTCAAACTAGTACATAAGGACTTCACATCTGGTGTGAGAATTTTAGGAATCAGAGTCTTCAATTATGCTGACAACACCCGTGTGAAATGTACATGTCCTCAGGGGAGGGCACCTTTCAGAGTTTCCCACTGACATCTGTACATTAACACCTAAGGAAAGGGTGGCTTATAATTCTCTGAAACTTAACCCATAGCAAACATCCCAGTTTTGTTTTTAAAAAAGGGTAAGTCTGTTTTCTAAAAGACACCATTATTAAGTCTTTTTAAAAAAGCAGCTTTCAAACGGGCACAAATGCTAGAGAACTATTTTCATCTGTCTGTAGGGACACAGTGCACCTAAAGGAGGGCGAGTGGCTTTTTATTTTTATTTTTTAAATATATATTTTTATTGATTTTTTTTTTTTACAGAGAAGAAGGGAGAGGGATAGAGAGTTAGAAACATCGATGAGAGAGAAACATCGATCAGCTGCCTCCTGCACACTCCCCACCGGGGACGTGCCTGCAACCAAGGTACATGCCCTTGACTAGAATTGAACCTGGGACCCTTCAGTCTGCAGGCCGACGCTCTATCCACTGAGCCAAACCGGTTAGGGCGGGCGAGTGTCTTTTTAAACTGCTCTTTCCATCTCTGACTTGGATACCCTAGTGTTCCCTGTTCCCTAAGAACCCTGGAGGGATGTCGGGGAAAGGCTGCAGGTGAGGCTGCCGGGGGAGTGGCACTTCACATTTAGATAGAGTTAATTCATGCACAACTGAAACCAGACACACTTGCTTTGCAAATGCCAACATAACATAGAAGGGCGGATGGATGAGAAATTTCCGCATAGCTCTTCCTCTGTTCATGGTAATCAGACCCTGTGTTATTGACATTTTTAAGGCTACATGTATTCAATTTCTATTCTGGAAAGAGAGCCTATTGATGACACAGTAATGGAAATATAGTTTTACAAGCAAAGTTTCTTATTTTAGAAATCCTAACCAAGGCATTACTATAAGGACTTTAAGACTCATCTTCTAGCAGGCAGCCCCTCACCTGTAGAAGAGGGCCTGTCCTCCCAGGCCCACCCTGGTGTCTGCCGGTGGTACTCCCCCTCTGAATGCACCGAGGAGACTGAAGAGGGCCGCTCAGCTCCTAAGTAGCTTTGCCCAGGGACAGGAGATTTGGACTTCCTGCTGTTTGACTTGCTGATCAGCTTTGGTTTGCAAACTCCTCCTAAGGGTGAAATAAATTAATTGGTGATTATAGTAATTATGTTCTCAACTTCAAACCTACCAAGCCCTGGCCGTGTGCTTGGCTGGCTGGAGAGGTGTCCTGTGCACCAAAGGTCACAGGTTCGATGTCTGATGGGGGCATGCCCATGTTTTGGGGTCGATCCCTGACCAGAGTGCATGTCAGAGGCAAGCGATCCATGCCCTCCTCCTGCAATCTCCCTTCCTCTCTCTGAAAATTCAATAAAAACATATCCCCGGGGAAGGATTAAATGCTAAAAACAACAACAAAAAACCAAACTAATCCTGCCAAAATGCTGATGGCTATATAATGCTAAGTGAAAAGTTGAGTGGTAGCATGAAGATCCCAGATTGTAGTATCCAATGGTAAAAATATTCAAAAGAAAGCCAGAATATACTTATGGCAACTAAAACAAAAAAGAGGTATGTCCTTATGCCATAAACTTAAAAACATGTAACGAAGAACTAAAACTTGTGGAACATCATTTCTTTCCTGGCCTGGAGCACAGAAACGGCTTAGGAAATCAAAGCAGGTTGACACAACTCTTAAATCCTCACTACCCCTCCCCCACCAACTCAGAAGCATGCAGAAGAGCTATTACACCACCCAAGGAGACGTGTCAAAGGGACAAAAAACGTAGAATGGAACCCCTCCAGGGCACCACTGGACCTCAGCAGAAATTCCCAGGAGTGGGAAGCCCCAGCTGGGCTCCAACATAAAACATTAAAAGAGCTCATAAGAGATCAGAGCCTAGGACTAGGTTGTCAGCATCTTCCTCGCCCATCAGAACCACTTCATCCTGCCCCATGCCCTTCAGGGTACAGAAAAAAAGTGGGTACAAAGCAACTCCTATGCCTCCAACTATCTGGAAAGAAATGCAAGTCCTTGATGATAAGAGAATACATAATAGAACAAGGGGGAGAAGGTGCTTCGTACACTGAAGATAAACTTCAAAATACACGAAGCCAGTTTACAAAAGAAGCTCAGAGAAGAGATAATCCAAGAATGAGGTGAAAAGGCAGGAAACAAAATACCCAAGATGATAAGAGACATAACAAAAAGGGAATTATTAGCACAAAGGAAAAATTTTTCAGAGATACAGGAAAAGCAACAGCAAGAGATCAAGATGATTAAAGTAATTAGAAGGTAACAGATATGGAAGACAAGACTATCTAGCAAGAAGATCATCATGTTTCTGGAATGGAAAGCCTAACAGAGAGAAAATAACTCAGCGGACCACTTATATGAACATTCCTCTGAGTATAAAAATCTACCTGAAAATGCAACGCCCCTCCTGTGGTCAGGAAAATCTAATACAAAATGATGAATACTAACACATGCTGATAGTTAATTGAAATTGAGGAAAAAAAGGACTCTTCAGGCAGAAAAATTGTCACCTGCTAAAGAGGGCCAAGGTTGGGGGGCACATCTGGCCTTATTTCTTATATAACAATGAATGTCAGAAAAAAATAAGTCTATAGGATGTTTGGAGAAAAGTATGTGTTGAGAATATTATAACCTGCCCTAACCGGTTTGGCTCAGTGGATAGAGCGTCGGCCTGCGGACTCAAGGGTCCCGGGTTCGATTCTGGTCAAGGGCATGTACCTTGGTTGCGGGCACAACCCCAGTAGGGAGTGTGCAAGAGGCAGCTGATCGATGTTTCTAACTCTCTATCCCTCTCCCTTCCTCTCTGTAAAAAAATCAATAAAATATATATATTTTTAAAAAGAGTATTATAACCTGCCAAGCTGTCATTTCACAGATAAAGGCAACAAAGAGATATTCTCTAGCATGGAATTTCTTGGATGATAGCATCCTCTTTGAGAAAATGGAGTGTGAAAACCTCACCTAAAGAAATGCCGTTAAAAATGGATGATACAACCAGGGTAATTATAATTGTGTAATAGTCACCAATGTTATAACCTTAAAATACACACTGAATGAATGAAAATCAAAGGTAAGAGCAGGAAGGGGAAGACAAAGCTCATCTTTCAGAGCAGGAAGTGAACCCCCATTGTCCTAAAATTAATATACTTAGGTAAAAACAATAAAAACCTCTAATCTCTAATCTTTTTCTTAACCTTAGTAAGATCTTTTCCTTGACAATAACAGAAAAATAAACCTGAACTAAACCTGAAATAATGCTGACCTTCAGGTAATTTTTTAAGAATAAGAGAAATTCTCAAAAGATTAAGAAAAAAAGTTACGGCTCAGTCGGTGTGGCTCAGTGGTTGACTGTTGACCTATGAACCAGGAGATCATGGTTTAATTCCCGGTCAGGGCGCATGCCCAGAGGCAGCCGGTCAATGATTCTCTCTCATCATTGATGTTTCTCTCTCTCCCTCTCCCTTCCTCTCTAAAATAAAAATATATTTTAAAAAAGGTACAAACAAACATTAAAAGCTGAGTGTCACTCGTTTGTGTGTGCTTGCTTTAATAGGATGTACACGATGATTTCATTTTTTCCCTTTTATGTGTGTCCATCCAGTGACATGTCCGCAATGATGCTCATTCCTCAAAGAACACTAGCTTTCTGGGTAATGTAATCTCTAAAGGTTGTTTTTTTTTCCTTCTTACTTTTTTCTATGGTATAAAATTCTTTTATGATAAACTATCATTTTTATTACAATAGTAAGTCACTTTTGTTCAAAAGCAGAATATGAAATTGCACTTGTGTTATAACTATAATGTATGTACACAGATAAGGACTAGATGCAAACAAAAGTAAAAACAGCTATGCTGGAGGGTGACATTCTGGGAAAAATTTTGTCTTTATTTTTGTTCATGTGACTAAAATGTCTGAGCAGGATAAAAAATTATTTTAAGTAACTAAAACCCTCAGAGGTTATTCTGCACATGTAAATGAAATCTCTTAGTGATGCATTAGAACTTGGGGGGAATAAATTGGCTTTTCCTTGGGAAAGAAAGAGAAGGGCACTAAAATGCAAACCTTACCTGAATGAGGCGATGGGTCCCCTTCTTCTCTCCGCATCTCCCCACTGGTCACAACTGAGGTGCTGGCACCACCGGGCACCACTCCCACAGGCTGGGACATGACAACACCATGGTCCTCAACCTTGTCATCAAAGCTTCCCATGAGAGCCTTCCTGATAATATCTTCTAGACCAAGATTACTGGCAGGATCAGCGAAAGAATGACCCCTAGAGCTAATTGAGCCTGAAAGAGACACACACAACATTCTACTTATTTCTGAGATCCATCGGGAAACAGAAATGAACAGACTACACACAGTCCTTCAGTTCACTGAGTACACCACTAAGAGCCCACACAAAGACCATCTAAATCCACCAATAACTCAAGGAAATGTGTTTTTCTTGGCTAAATGACTGTCACCCACTTGTGCTTAAGTTACTAAGACAGTTTTCTTCTCTTTTGTTTCCTAGATTCTGTGCTGTTCTTTAATCGTTTTCTCTTTGTTCACTTATCTTTTCAACATGTATTTATTGAATCTCAATTCACTGTTTATTGCTATCTCCTTGATTAAATTACGAGCGGTTAATCATTTTTGTTAGTGAAGTAGTCCCCTAGGATGCAGTCCGTACTCCATACATATTTGTTGGATTGACTGCTATCATACCAATTTCATTGCAAATAATCTTACCTGAGGTAGTGACTGCTGGCAGGTTAAAGATCTCAGTTCCTGGCTGAGCAGCTGCTGTATTTAAATAAACATTCAAGTTAATTGAAATATGATAATCATGTACATCAAAAAATGATAGTCTCAAAAAAAATCCCACAATAAAATTGACTGTTTTCTTTTCCATGATCTCAACTTTATTTTTCACCCATTAATATAAAGTGAAAGAAATAATCTTTTTAAAGAAAGGAAATCAGGAAAATTTGGGGTGAGGTAGGAAAATCAAACAGGACCAATACAACACAGCAGAAGGAAAGAGACTGCACTGCTAGAGAAACACCAGCAGGAGAGGCGCTATCAGAATCGGAGTCCAGGCTTGCTGGAGAAGGAAGTGTGGCTTAGACGACTCTTGCAGATGGATGTCAACAAGCTTGAGGCAGCCTGAGATGAGATCCAGGCAAAGGCAGCTTAATGAGTAGTATGAAAAGGACGCTGTGTTTCCCTACCATGGTTAACTGGAAACTTTGTCAATTACCAGGATCAGACACACATTCTGCCTGGTGATTCTTTTCATTCCTGCTAACTACAATCTCTAATTTGTATAGTTTGAATGACAACAGCTGGGACAACCTGGGAACTACCTATAAAAAGCACTGTGCCAGAAACAAGGAATTTGGTAACATAAATGGTGTTTTTCATCATGTCCCCCAACTTCATGTAAACAACTGCAAAAAGAAAGGAGAATGTAAGAAGTGGGTGGCTAAACAAATGGTGTCCCGGAGAAGATTCTGGATGAGACCTTAGGAGGATGGATTCTTTCCAAGAGATGAAACCTATCTGTGAAGATGGGGGCAGGAAGGGTGCATGTGCCTAGAAATAAACTCGTCATCAGAGAGCTTTAAACTGGCAAGAGGGGAGACCTATCTTCAGAAAGAACTATAAGACAATAACTGAGGACAGTCAATTTACTAATGAGCCAGGTAAACACTCAACCTGAAATAACAAAGTGATAATAAATACGCCTTTGTAGTTTTCACAAAAGTTTGTGAAACAGGACTCATTCATTCATTTTACAAGCATTTACTGAGCAATTATTTGATTGAATCATTAAAAAATCACCTTATTGATCAAAAATGGTCAGGTGAAAACAATTTCATGTCCTGTAGCCAGTGGCAATACTGTAGGATACTGGACATAAAAGGCACTTCTTTTACCTACTGAGCTTCCAGTTCAGTGAGAATCACGTGGGTAGCTTAGTAAAAGCACCAATTTCCTTCCTAGGCTTCTGTTATTCACATAGTGAAGGAGCAACCAGGAAGTTGTGATGGATACAATATGAAAGTTTGGACCTCCGACTTAAAACTGCTGATCTTTCTCAGTGATACTTCTTGGTCAGAACTGAATGTGCCTTGGAGTCCCATGAGGCTCCTGGCTCCTCAGTACCAGCGATTTTCAACTGGTGTGCCACTGCGGGACTTTCTAAAACATGCAACACCTGACTATTAGGGCACTGACTTCTTTTCCCTTACATTGTCAAATAAAAAATGACGACAGCCAACACAACAATAGCTGTTTGGTAGGAATGAATCAAAATCATACCTATTTTTTTTTTTTTTGTCAGATTGGCAAAAAGTATTTTTTGGTGTGCCATAGAATTTTAATTAGTTTATGTGTGTCATGAGATCAAAAAAGCTGAAAATCGCTGCTTAATATAATTCCTTAATTGTCCCGTTCCACAATCAAACTGAGTTCTTGCAATAAAACAAAAATAACAATCCATACTTAAGCAATTTTGTTAGTTCTGTGGCCTTAACACATTAATACGTTTTATCTTCCATACTTGTTTCATTATACATTTTCAGAAAGTGGAGACCATCTGTCATTTCAAAAGCACTCAACGTAGTAGCTCAATAAGTAGTTAAATTAATGAATGAGAGAGCTACTCCTAAGGACAGTGGAAAACTTAAGGGAAGAAAACTATAAAGTGGACTTCTTTAATTCATATGGGGCATTTTCCTGTCGAGCACTCCTTTCCCACTGAAACACACACAAAGCCTGGAGAGGATGAGTGCAAACCATACACACATGAAACAATGCTTGGCTACGCTAAGCCCGTATGTCTCCACGCTCCGACAGACTCATGGCTGGGTTCTGAGAGTCAGAAAACAAGGGCACTATATTTTTGCTGGTGACATTTGAGGAGCTGAAAATAACAGATGAAATGACTAAAGCTTGAAGACAGATTAATGTAATTATACTATTTTTTAAAAAGGAAAAAAGATACCTGTAAGCTGGTAGCAATCCTGGTCAACATTCTAAAAACATTGATCTTTTAGATGATTTTTTGCCACTTAAGATAATCTGCTAATTAAGAGCCAGGGTAAGTTCACAAATAATAAGTGGCAATGAGCTCATCCTTTTCCCCTTGGACATTCAGCCTTTACTAGTCACCAACTGTCACAGATGCAAACACACATCCACCTGGCAGTTTACTGTTCATACCCACAATTTCTTTTAAGAGTCAGGAGACTAGATCCTAGATCAGAGAAAAAAAGGAGACTGTGGTATACACAGAGTTCTGCAAGACATTCGACAAAGTTTCTATGTCACTGGATATACTTGAGGGAAAGTGGATAAGTAAGACTGAGTGATAGTATAAGGGAGTGTGCCAAACAACACAGTGTGAGGACGGTCCTGACTAATGATGCTTATCGACCCAGAGGAAAGGTTTGGGTGCCAGAGCTGTATCCTAGTGGATGTTTGCCAACGATCTCGGTAATCCTATATAATAATCCTATATAATAAAAGGGTAATTTGCAAAGTGACCCTAACGGCAGAACGACCACTCGACCAGTCACTATGAGGCACACTGACCACCTCTCAGTCCCTTTCCCCGGCCGTCAGGCTCCGATCACCCGATGGCAAATGGGGAACCAGCGGTGGGTGGCGGGGGATGTGGGCGGTGCCAGGCCAAGGCCCCCACCCTGCTGGTCGCACCTCACACAGAGGGTGACTTGGGGCAGGGGCGGGGCCAGCGAGCAGGTGGGAACAGCCAACCTCTCGGTCCCTCCCCTGGCCAGCAGGCTCTGATTGCCTGATGGTGAACAGGAAACCAGGGGTGGGTGGCGGGGGGCGGGGCATAGGGGGGGGGTGCTGGCTGCTGGCAGCTGGGGAAGATGGCCCTGATCACAGGCCAGGCCTAGGGACTGTACCCGTGTACAAATTTCATGTGCTGGGCCTCTAGTGATGCTATAAGTACAGAACTAAGTGGGACCCACAGCCCCATTCCTTCCTTACTGATTATGTAACTTGCACCAGTTAATAAACCTCTGAGTCCCAGTTTTCTCAACTACAAAGTGGAGATAATATGTAGTAGCATGTAAGGTTGTTGAGAGGATTAAGTTAGTATGTATACATACATACAACATACACAGGTACATACATGCTTAGCGCAGTGTCAAGAGCATCTACCATTATTATTGATGTGATTGTATTCCTAGCTGGTGAGTTTATCAGATCTGCAGATGGATGCCGAATGACTGGATTGAGGTCCAGAAAAAGCCAGAATGAAGAAAGCACAGATTGCATCACCCTGTACTTGGAGCCAGTTAACTGCACAAGGACAGCAAGGGGCAGGTGTGAACCAAGAGCAGCACATCAAGGGACCTTGATATTTATATCGATACTAAGTGCGCTATAACTTCACAGTACACAGGTTGCTAAAAACCCTAATACAATCTTAGACTCTCTTAATAATGAGGACTCTCCGAGAACCTACTGAAAGGCTAAGCGAGAGAAAAGGTCTCAGTGGAGAGCCACTGAGATGGGATGAATACTCAGCACAGGCCGTGTGAGGAACCACTGTGGATATTGACAGCGATGAGAATACTCAAAGGACATGACCTGTCTTCAAGTAGCTGAAGAGAGGTCAGGTAGAGACCAGTGGGCAAGAAACTATGGAATGCTAACCCAGCCCCAAATCAGAAAAAAGTTTCCTAGAATCAGCACTTATTAAAAGAGAAAATGGGTAGCTTCAGGATGCAGTAAGTTCTTGCTCCCTAATAGAAAAATCTTCATTCACTGGCAGACATTTGAGAAGGAACTTTAGATACATGCCTATAAGAGCCTAAACACAAGAATTACACAAGAGGCAACATTGGAGATATCATTATCAATGCATGCTTTATTGGGGGTTTATGAAAGAAATCCCACTTACCCATATCAGAGTCACCTCCACCAGAGGAGTTCAACTTACGAAAAATCTCCTGCTTCTTTGATTTAACCATGGGTGACGTGTTTTCAAGCTTGGTGAAGAATGAAGGCAAATAGCTTATACTCCCGGGTGAGCGGGAATCATTCCTGTTGGGAACACAGTTGTCTATTATTATCATGAACTCCTAACCTGGGGGACTTTCCTATCAATGATAACAACAGCGTATTTGGGAGAACTACTACCTCCCTGTCTGGTGTGTGGTTGGTTACAACCCTAACGAGCAACATGTGACCACAAGCCAGTTAGTACATCAGATTTGAGGACACAAAGATGAAATCATAAAATGAGGACTGGAATGGAGATCATCCAAAACAAGGATTCTTAACAAAGAATGAATAAGCAGCAAACATTAACAGAAAAACGAAGAACCAGTTCACGACGCTGTATGCATAACAGCACAAACACTGACAAGTTTAGGTACCACATGAACTGTAAACTATTTTACTAGCAGAATTACTCTAAAGTACAATAAAATGATAATAAGTAGCACACTTGCCTATAAAATAGTAAGAGTTCAGACCTGAGCAATCAACATTGGACCTGAACAGAGTAACTACCTGTAGAAATTGCTGCGACTATTTCAGAGCTTCCTACCGAATGGGCTGCTGCCTGTAAAGGGTTTCATATTTCACTGGAAGCTTCCTACACAAACATTTAAAGACAAGTGTCTTCTAACAGCTCAAGATACCAGGATCTAACTGGAGCCAGAGCTGGAGATAATAGTCTGGTCATGGGGTTCTTTCATCATCCAAACATGAGAACATGTCTGAAGCTACTATTTGCCAAGAAAGATGAATGAAGTGATAGAAAAATGGAATGTCCTGAAAAAAATACATAAACTTAGGAGAAAACATACATAATTTCATCTAAAATCATTCCCTCTTCAAAAATGAATTTTCTTCCTCTCATTGAAAAGTACCAACATCTGTTTGTTTGCCTATGAATATCCTATATAATGAAACCCTAATATGCAAATTGACCAAATGGCGGAATGACCAGTTGCTATGACGTGCACTGACCACCAGGTGGCAAATGCTCAATGCAGGAGCTGCCCACTAGTGGTCAGTGCGCTTGCCAGCTGTGAGCCCAGCTTCTGGGGGAGGGGTCCTGGACTGCGAGAGGGTGCAGGCCAGGCTGAGGAACACCCCGCCCCCCCATTCATGCACTGGGCCTCTAGTGTATTGTAAGTAAATAACTTACAACACACTGAAAGAAATGCACTAACAGTCTGGAGTGAGAAGACCTTGGTTTAAACCAGGCTCCCCCTCTTCCTTGATTTGACAGTGGGCAGATCATGTATTCACCCTCTAAGGGCCCCAGTGGAAGGTGTCACGGGGTGACGTGGCAGGAAATGAGATGAGTAGTAAAAGCCTGACCATAAAGGAACCCAAAGGCCATGCTAATGAATTAGTGCTTGCCTCCGAGTTTTATTTTTTAAAAACATATTTTTATTGATTTCAGAGAGGAAGGGAGAGTGAGAGAGAGAAACATCAACGATGAGAGAGAATCATTGAGTGGCTGCCTCCTACCGCCCCTCCCCTTCCCGCCCCCCCGCACCAGGGATCGAACTAGCAACCAGGAATCGAACCATGACCTTCTGGTTCATAGGTCAACACTCAACCACTGAGTGGGCTGCCTCTGTGAGTTTTAGACAAATCACTCTGCAGAAGTGGACTGGAGAGGCACCAAATCAAAGATGTCTAATCCCAATGAGAGTTCCAGTAATCCACAGGGCTGAGTTACGGTCAGAAGTAGGTAAGAAAAAATAATGGAAAGCAGTCTGGCACAGGTGCTCATCCTTAACTTCCCTCCATATGCAGTCTGCAAGGCTTGTACATGGTAAGCACTCAAATGGTGGTTAAATTCAGTAGGTGACCACACAGACATCACGGTTTAAAAGAAAGATCCAAAAGGACTTAATTTTAAGAAGAATAATGAACAATTTTTTTTCTATAACTTATGTAAGTATAACAATTCTTTCATTAAAATCTATTAGTATTAGAGAAGGCACTGACTTTAAGGAAGATGGAAAGGCACTGAACACCCACAGACACATTCATGAATGAGCGCTGCCAGTGAGGAAGTGCCTGCTGCTCACCTCTGCTCTGCGGGCTCCGCTCCTCGCTGAGACAGTAGCAGCATGCTGTCCTGCTTCTCATGCACAACTGGAACCTGGGGCGGGGAGATGGGTTCGTAGGGCTCTGAAGAGACATGACTCCTCTCTGGGGATTTTCCAGGCCTAATAGTGTAACATATAAAATATTAGATTGTGCTCCCAGGGCTCACCTACAGTTCACCTACAGCTTACTCTCAACAAAAACCAGTCAACTCATTACTTCATTCAGCAGAAAAGGAACAAAAGTTGCCAATTTATACCAGAAAAAAGAGTTTCCTTAGGTATTCACTATATACACGGTTATAAAAAAAAGTCTTTTACTGCTGGATTATCCATGCATGCCGGCCGGACTTGGGAATCGCATCACAAACAGCACAAGGGACAGCCAGCAGCCGAGGCTCTGGCAGGAGGTCCGTCCGTGCTTCGGCATCAGTCCCACATCCACCCAGAGCCAGCTCCTGGTGGCCCTCAGGGGTTTACTGCTGACTTTGAGTCATGTCCTCCCAGGTCTTTCCCCATTCAGTGAACAGATAAAGGACTTGAGCACTACACCGAAACCTAAGGAGTTTGTCCGAGTCAAGACAGGCTCCAGTCACAGCAGCTCAGAGACAAGCGGTCCTCCGAGACTTAATGTTCTTGCTTTGGATACCATGTTGGTGGGATAATGTGAGATAAATACACCAAAACAAGTTTTTGGCTTGGTGGTTATTCATATTAAGACATACCCAGGACCTTTAACATCTGCTTTTATTACTATTATAGTGAAGTTTAAATAAATAAATATATAACTTATATATATATTACTTGTGATTTCCTTTCCCAATCAACCCTACCCAATTCTTATAGGTAGCCATTTTTTACCATTTTTCTTTTCTTTGATGGTTATGTCTAAAACTAAATAATCATACCTTTCTTGATTTATAAAACTTGAAACAGTATCTACCTACTGCCTTCCATGAAAGATAAAGAACTTACTACCTTTTCTATTTTGCTGCCATTTTATTTTAAACTGTAAAACCAAGTATTTGACTAAAACCAATGAGAGGAGTGTAATAATTTTCATTCAAATGCACAGTTGTAGTAATGTAGGAATTACAAGTGAAAAAGTAAAATGAATTTTCTTTTCATAAATGTCACCAACTGCTCAAAGCCTGCTACACGATACTTTTCATCGAGAACGAGCCATGGCTAGGCTCTGCGAGCTTTACATTTTCCTTGGATAACTGAATTTCTTTTCTTTTGGTTTCATCTTATCTTTAACATCATCCAGCTTCTTGACATGATTATGTCCAAGACTTGCTTCAAAACAATCTAGTTTGAGGACGGGCAAGTGGGGATAAAATAAAGCTGGCCCTACACTGGTGATTACTGAAGCTGGACAATGGGTACATGCATGCATATCACACTATTCTCTCTACTTTTGTATATGTTTGAAAAAATACCACAATAAGGGTGTGTTTTTTTTAAATGAAGACCATTCAGCTTAAATTATTTGTACTTCTTTCTTAATATATATATTTTTATTGATTTCAGAGAGGAGGGGAGAAGGAGAGATAGAAACATCAATAGTGAGAGAGAATAATTGATCAGCTGCCTCCTGCATGCCCCCTACTGGGGATCGAGCCCGCAACCTGGGAATGTGCCCTGACCTGCAATCGAAAGGTGACCTCCTGGTTCATAGGTCAACACTCAACTACTGAGCCATGCCAGCCAGGCTGTTCGTATTTATGGTCTTTGCTAACTTGAGGGTTTGGCAGGCAGGTTGGAGAAGCACCTCTGCTACAAGTTGGGGAAAGACTCAGAACTTGGACAGAGGGAAAGAAAGGGTGGGAGTAAGGGCAGCAGAGAAGAAATGGCCTGTGAGGAGACCCTAAAAGCAACATGGCACAATCTGGTTGCCATAGACATTTCGAAATAAAAGACGGATCATTGGCCTAATGTAGCACTAGCAGGATGGAAAGCTTTAAAACCAAAACAAGTTCCACCTGATACCCTCGGCTCTCCCAGTGGACACATCAACAGATTCAGGGAAGCCCTCTGGAATTTCATCCTATGCTGGGTGCTGTCCCCACCTCACACAGGATGAAGGCCAAGATCATCCTCAGGTGAGGGTCATAGGGGCAATCAAAGGCCTCATGTGGAACTCACCATCCACTGGTCCTCCAGAAATAAAGAGGGTAATTGCTTCAGTGGACACACTGAATGTGCCCTAATATAGCAGTCGCCAACCTTTCAGACCTCACGGACCACAGTGGTCTGCGGACCACCGGTTGGCGACTGCTGCCCTAATATATGGTTATCTTCAGAAACTGTCTGGCTCCCCAGTGCTAGAGGCAGCTATGGAGGCCAGACTGTAATGGTCAGCAAGTCCCCCTTGTTCTGCAAATTGGGTGCTCCCACCACCAGGAGTATGAGGTCTTCATCTCCCCAATCCCAAAAACATACTGGGCATTAACATCTTGCAAAGCCAGACTTTACAAACCTCTGTCAGGGAATTCGCCTTTAAGTACAAGTAAATCAGTACCAAGAGGCAATGCCAACTGGGAGCCGGTTAGTTGACTGGTCCCTTTAACAGACCAGTGTGGCCAGTAAAAAGCCTGATGGCTCTTAAAGAATGGACAGATTATGGAGAGCTAAATAAGGTAGTGTCCCCTATTCATGTGGCTGTGCCTAATATTGCCACTATATTACATAATTTGGCTAGGGTTCTAGAAACACAGGCTATACTAGACCTCACCAATGTCTCTTTTTTGTTTTGTTCTCAATCCTTGCCCGAGGATATTTTCCCATTGATTTTTAGGGAGAGTGGAAGAGAGAGGGAAGGACAGAGAGAAATATCGATGTGAGAGAAACACATCGATTGGTTGCCTCCTGCACGAGCCCCGACCAGGGCCCAGGCTGGGGAGGAGCCTGCAACCAAGGTAAGTGCCCTTGACCAGAATCGAATCTGGGACCCTTTGGTCTGCATGCCAAAGAGCCAAACCGGCGAGGGCTGGCCAATGTCTTTTTTAGCATGCCCCTGGCTGCTGGGTCCCAAGATCAATTTGCCTTTCCTGGGAGGGTCAACATGGACTATCCCAGTGCTTCCTCCAGGCTCTCTACATAGCTCCACCATATTCAATGGATTGGTGACCATGGTTTGTCACTGCTTTCTTTCCCAACCCCAGTGAAATGGGCCCGTGACATTGATGACATAAATGTTAATCTGTTAAGATTTGCCGATGCTGCAGAAAATCCTGTGTGCTTTACTGGACCACCTGCAACGAGATGATGGGCAGTGAATCCGCAGAAAATTCAAAGTCCAGGCACTGCTCTAGAGTTCTTGGGAGTTGTATGGTTGGGTAAGATCCACACCGTCCCTGAGGCCGTCATAGATAAAGTACAAGCCTACCCCACACCAAAAACCGTGAGAGGTACTGGGATACTGGTGAACATTCATACCCCACTTACAATGCCTTTGCCCAGACTCCTGCACTGAGTAAATGGCGTGACGACCCACAGCAGAGTCCACTGTCCAATGGCTCCCTGTCTTTAGAGATGCAACCACTATTAGGCCCATTGAATACACAGACCTGCCAAAGGCCCTGCTCCCATTTCCATGTTGGCCCTGTAACCTGTCAAACAGGAACAGGGGACATCTGAGCTGGAGCCTGGTACACCAAATGCTCGAGCCAAGGTAATCTACCCACTTGGAGGGCAGTTGTTATCCAACCATCCACTGACACTATCTGGATAGGAACAGGAACGAACCACAGTAGCCAAGTGGGCTAAAGAGCTGTCTGGTTAGTGATCACACATGAGCCCTGGCCACTAATCCTATGCACTGACAGTTAAGCTGTTTTAAAATGACTGAATCTATGGCTCTGACAATGAGAAAAGGAGAGGTGGATGATTATAAATAAACCTTTATGGGGGCCAAGAGATGTGGAAAAACATTTGGGCTCTCCTACAAGAGCCCGAGGCAGACCTCATTGTACTGGTATTCCATGTCCCTGCCCATAGGGTATCTCCACCCCCAGGTAACCAGGAAGCACAAGTCTTGGCAAAAATATGCACTTTAGCAACTGACCTGTCAGCTGACATGGCGGACTGGTTACACCAGAGGAGTGGGCACTACAGTGACTCAATAGCATGGCACATATTTAAGGAGGCCAAGGCTGCCTTTAAAATATAGTATCTGGCCCTGGCTGGTGTTGCTCAGTGTTCAGAGCATCAGTCCACACACTGAAAGGTCTCGGGTTCAATTTTTGGTCAAGGGCATGTACCTGGCTTGCAGGTTCGCTCCCCACCTCCGACTGGGATGCATGCGAGAGGCAAACCAGTCGATGCGTCGATGTTTCTCCCTCTTTCACTCTCTCCCTCGCTCTCTTTAACCCTCCCCTTCCCTTCTACTCTCTCTGAAAAGCAATGGAAAAAATACCCACAGGTGGGGATTAACAAGAAAATACAGTGATCTGGTTGATGCAGTTGTGTCCTACCCTGTTGTCCAACAACACCCTGGACAACAACCACAAGAATCTAGGGCCGTCCACTAAAGCCCTCAGTGGATAAGGGACTGGCACACTGACTACACAGGCCCTCTCCCCTTGAGTGAGGGCTCCAAATATGCTCTGGTGTGTGTCCACCCTGACTGGTTTAACTCAGGCCCTCTCATGTGAGCGAGCTAATCAAGTTGCCACTGTAAAGGGACTAGAAAAGTTAAGCACTATGTATGGGCACTCCCATCGAATACATAGGGTCAAATTTCAAAGGCCATGATGTACAGGAATGGGTACAAGAACAAAATATTAAATGGAAAGTACACCTCCCATAAAATCAGAGGCAGCCAGGCAGGTGGAATGAAACAAATGGTGTTCTTAAACAACAGATAAAGTTAGTGATTACAAAACCTACTTTGGCTTGGTGGGCAAAGATAAGGACCTTCCCAGGCGTTAACACATTTAAATGCTCAACCCGTGGGGCCTATTGCCCCATATGCCAGATTAGGAACTCAGGCTGAAACACCTAATACAGTAAACGCATGAAAAACAAAGGATGTAGCAATAGTCCCGATGCTTGAAATGGATCAACAGCTATGATACTAAGGACACTGAGCCCTATTGTCCCTGGGAAGGGGACCACTTACTGGAATTTGTAGTGGGACGTCCCACCCAGATAGATCAGTTCCTTCACACCCAATGGTGGGGAGAAACCCCTTAACCTCGGGCGGGATCCTGTTATTCTAATGCAATCAGAACCTGTGGAGACACACTAGATATGGACTGAGGCATGCACCATTAAAACGGGAGAAAATAGGGGCCCTGGTCTGGTATATCCCCCCCTATTCACCTCTTTACATCAGAGAGCACCTCCCCATGACAGATAGCACCACCTCCCCTGGCCAACATGTAGAGTTTACAGAGCCTGGCCAAATTCCCAAGGCTGGGGCACATTAACATCTAAGTTCAGGCTAGAAGTATAATGCTTATAGAAGACAACCTCCCAACTCAAGTCCCAACTAAGTATTTGTCTTTCTGACCTTACACTTCTGCTATTCCTGTGGAAGGAGTTACAGCATTTTATGTTTAATACCAGATGAGTCTGCCAAATTCTCCTCTTTCCTAGTACCCACATAAAAAACCAAGTGAACACTTTGAGTGACCTACCCACAAGCTGAGGAGACTATTAACACATTGGCTTGGATCTTGGGGGGCATGGTAGAAAAAACTGTTACTAACACTTGGAGTATTTCTTTTAATTTGCCTTTTTTCTTGTATGTGGCTGTATTGTGGCTGTAGGCTATGTCTCCAATGTGTCCAAATTGGCAACCAAGCAAGCTACTTCCATATTAAAACCTCTGTTGACCACTTAGGGTACATCATGGAAGAGGGGTGCATGAGATTATAAGAGCCAGCTTCGAGGAGTGGAGTGTGAAGGAGAGGCTGTCCTAAGGCATGGGGACAGGCCTGCTGCCTGACCTGTGAGCTGGAACCAAGATGAGGGGAGTTGGGGGGTGGGGAGGAGAGATTGCTTCTCTCAAACCTCCATTGGAAACTGTCTGCTCATAATCAATGTTTGCTCTGATATAAACCAGTACCCCTCCTTGCCTCCTACAACATGCTGGGACCTGGAACAAGCCATTGTCCTGACCTGGTTGAGCATGTGCTGTCCCATAGCACTCACATGACTACCCCCACTTCACCCTGTGTAATTCTCTGGCACTTGCCAAGCAGTACAAGAATCCACTTCATCTTGCAGACACCCAACACATGCTTTGTACGCAAGTTTCCCTTAATAAACTCTACTAATTACCAAACTGGAATGGTCAGCCTCTTTCTTTGGTCTTTTCCTGCCCTCTGCTTACAGAGGTAGATTTTCAGTCCCAGGACCTTCCTCTGGGTCTGCTTGTACTAACAACACTGGGTAAGAAAAAGTGCTCTTTATGAGATGGCCCTGCCATATCAAATGTGTTAGCTCTCATGGCCTCATTTTCAGTATTTAATGCCAGCTTCCTAAACATCTGTTGCTGCTAACTCAATAGAAACCACTGAGAGAGAAAAATGATCCCAAGTATCCCTACATTACTACCAAACTACACATTCTTCATAACTACCTTTGCAAACCCACAAACAGAATGTAGCAATCAACTTCTGAATACACATTAAAAATATATAGTATCAATTGCCCAATCAGTGGACATTCCAAGAGTAAAAGAGAAAAAACCCTCATTTCTAAGAAATGAAGGTAAATAAACATCAGGTGTAAGAAATGAATGCCCTAGCTTATAGATATATTAAAGTAGTCTTACTGTTGGGAAATTTCCATATGTTGTGAAATAAAGACCATACCTTCCCCTGGATTTGTCCACAAGATTTTCTGGAGAGACCCTTGAACCTGGTCTTTGGTGGTGGACAGACTGAGACTGGGATTCTGGGCTGTAATGATTTGATGTTTTAGTCCTCACAGGTGTAGACACCAAAGCAGATGGTGAATTTTGGAATGTTGAAGTGGAAGGCTGCTGGGGAGGCTGGGAGGAAACTTGATTTCTAGCAAAATCTTGTGTGATAATTTGCTGTGAATAAGAAAAAAATTAATTAAATTCACTGAGTACTTGGGAAAAAAATGTAGCATTGAAAAACCTAGACATCATTACTGTGATTCTATGTGAAATGTGCCTTCTTTATGATAAAAATAAGGAAAATTAATAATAATAAAAAACTTACACAGATGTGATCAGCAAGTGTGATGAGTCTGTGGGTCCTGGGCACTTGCCCCTCAGCCTGTGAAGTGGGGGGCAGCTGCTGCTGCGGAGACGGTGACTCCTGCTGGGGTCGATAGTGATGTAATGGTCCTTCGTACTGTCTGGCGTCAGCTGATAGAGGAAAGACAGATGTCTTACACCTTATCAAAGATCAAACAAAACTCAGAGGAACACTTAAAGGGATATAGTACATATCTCTAAACAAAATTCATATCTTAATTTTGAAGAAAAATATTTATTTACTGAATAAATAATCTAAAGGATTAATATAAAATAAAAATTGAAATCGTAAGTGAGCAAAACAAAATTAATACCAACTATTTACTATATTAAAATATAATAAGCAAATGAATTATCAAATAATAGCTTAAAATAGTTTTTCATTAATGTAGATTACTCTAAAACAAAACCAATAAAACAAATTTTTTCTTATCATGCTCTGGACAGACAACTAGAAGCAAATGATAAATGCAAATATGAAAACATATAAACTGGTGGCTAAAAAAGACATACTTTCTGCTTGATTTGCCTTCACAACCTCTGGCTGATAGGCCTGTGGTTTCTCTGGAGGTGGTGCGGGGGAGCTGGCAGGGCTTATCACCTCAATAGCATCGCCAGGTGTTTCATACCGGTGAGAAGATACTTCAAGAGAAAAAAAGAATCTTATTTTAAAACTAACCCTATGAAAAGTTTCAGAAGTCCAAGTTCTTCAAATCTATTTGCATATTTTCATTTTTCATTCTCAGAAATGTTCACCCAGATTAATGATAAAAAAATAATGAGCTCAATGGACCATAATTGCTTCCTCGGTGTTCCTAATCTTGGTAGGAATTTTGGGCTCTAAGACCATTAGGTGAGGCAGAATAAAGAACAGATTTGTGACATTCTCCTAGGAGCTGGAAAAGAAAATCGCCAGGAAACAAACACTCATTAGAACAAATTTAACAAATGAGAGAGTAGATCTCAACAGTTCACTGTTTCCAATAACTTGAATTCTATGGGGCAGTCAGCTCAGCTTGTAGAAAAACTTTGAGGCTACAAAGCTGCTTCATTACCATGATTTTAAAGCTACAGATTAAGTAACATGATATACTTATTTTCTCAAATCACTGTAGTATTGTTGACAAAAATTACTCCAATTTTTTTGCACCATGTCACATTGTGAAGATGAACAGAAATGGTAGGGAATGTGTGAAGGGAGGCCAATCACTCCCTTGGCAGAGAGGGAGCATGTCCGCACCAGAGAAGGGCCCCTGAGATGTGGCTCCTCATCTATGCAGTAGGGGTCCAGACAGCTTGTCGAGTCCTGCCATGGCCTCAGAGCTGAGAATGGGGGAGAGGCAGATGTGACCTCCTTCTCGGGAACCTTCTGACTTCTGAGTGCTCTTGGCATCTGCATACTGTACTAAGGAACCTGAGAAAACTGCCAGAGGCCCAAAGGATGTATGATCTTGGAATGATCAGCAAGTGTGACCAGTCAATGGGCCCTGGACACTGTACACAGATGGGAATGAATGCTCCTCCCAGGACCCTGCCTGCTCCTCCAGTGCTCATCTGCAGCACAGCCTTTTCCTCCGACCCTTGCCAGGCCGTGGGAGTTACAGCTGCCTAAGTGCCAGGATACTCAGGAGAACAGGAACCTGGTAATTGGGATGAAAATTATCTTTGGGGAACAAAAATAAATCACTATACTTGCGACTTTTTATACACACTGGTACATATCACACGGTTTATGAGCCCACATCCTAACTCTGCTTACCACATCAAGCTAGTCAACAGAAACCTAATGCAACTGTGTCCACTTTGCTCTGAAAGCCTGAAGGGTGGGTGAAGGTTGTGCTTCACCTGAAGAGGGGAGGCTCTGACAGAAAAACTGAAAGCCACACTGAATAACAATAGCTAGTGGGCTTCATGAAAGTAATTTCCCTAATTAGAAAAAAACAAAACAAAGCAAAGCAAAAAACACCACACTCAGAAACACCAACTCTCAGAAAAGAAGCCAGACTTTCTATTTTCAGGCCTTTTGAAAGTCAAACTCCCGGAGCGAGGTTTGGTTTGTGCGTAAACTGAAAAGAAGTTCCCGGTGATTAGAGAACTGTGTGTGATGGCATTCAAAAAGCCACAGGTGGTCACCACGTGTGCGGGGACTTCCCTCCAAAGGGCCTATTCGTGGAACTGCAGAGCTTCCTCAGCACGTACAATACTACTGTGTGAATTTCCCTAATCCCAGGCCAAAGGAAGTCTCTGTCTACACAACTACCAAACTGCCCCCATCTCTCCAAAAACTGCAGGAATGGAGGAGATATTAACCCAAACAAATCAAAATCAGGCATGGAGGTAAAAATAATTGCACGCTGCATACTGATGCACCAGAAATCCTATTTTTCCCATTACCTCCAAATCTACTCAATTTCATTAATGAAAACAACAGAGAGATGGCTATATATGGTTAAATTACTTCAAATATTTGCAGATGTTTGTGTAAAAACCTGTTTGTTCCTTCAGGAATTTTATAAAGAATTTAGGCAATAGTTAAAAATAAATTTAAAGTAACTTATCCAGCATTTTACTGTAGATTTGTGAATTCTTACAGACCTACAAAGTAGACATCAAAGTGACCAGACTTCATCAAAATCCACTTGCAGCCTACCAAAGACCAACACTAAGGCGGCCTCCCTTGTAAGAGGCTTTGGGGTATCAGCCTAAATACTGAGCCATATCCCAGAAAGCACTGCTTGAGGAATTAGGCCTCAGCAGCACAGAGCTGAATGACACATCTATCACCGTTCAGATGTCTGAAAATGTCAATAAGCTCTGCCCTCGGCCTACCTACTTTCCAACCTTAATAAAGAGCATAATTTTCTCATGCAAGATAACTTGAAAGGTATCCGTAAGAAATGCTGACATTTAAGTAACCATAAAAACAGAAGAGACATTATTGCACTACTAACCCACAAAACCTTTCTATTACATTTACTATCAAGATCAGGATTTTCTTTATGCCATATTGTTCTGCGTTGCCTAAGGAATAAAGTAATCTTTACTCAGATATCACATTGCAAAACTCAGATGGAGATACATACAGCTACTAGAAGAGTCTGAGCTTTGAGAGCCACGTTCCCTCGCATCCTTGTCCGAGGCAATTTGCCGGGTGATGATCACGTCTATGAAGTTAGCTGCAGTAATGGTAGTCTTCCCTCGGGTCCTTAGCTCTTCCTCATATCTGGATTTTGGAGGAGGCCCTTTATCTTTCCCAGCCTCAGAATAAACTACTGAAGAGTGAGGCTGGGGCTTGCCACTTGGAAAGGCTGAAGAAGTGTACAGACACTGAACAGGTCTCTTCTCCACCTCCAGGGTTTTCTGCTCTAGCTGCTGCTGTTCACTAACTGCTGCTGACCTGCTTCTCAAATTTTCTTCTAACCTGGCAGCTTCATGCTTACTCTCTTTTGTTTTGGAAACATCCATCTGGGGGGCAGAAGCTGCAGCATCCACAAGAGCAGCCAGGGCATCTGCAGCAGTGTTGTAGCGGGAGGTGGGCAGGCCTTGGCTTAGCGAAGGGCCCCCCGCAGGCAGTGGCCTGTAAATAAAACCAAACACAGCTGTGAAGGGTGGCTCTGTACTGGGGGTCGGGGGGTGCAGTGGGGAGATGGAAGGACAAACTGCAACAACAAATGTTTAGTGGGTAGTAAATCAGTACTAAAATTACTGCAATCACATACTAAAAAGTGTGTATGCAAGAAAGTGGTGTTTTTTGTTTTTTTTTTATTAAAAAAACCCAAAAAACAAAACTTACATGATTCGTAGCTGAGCACTTGGATCCAAAGGTGTAATTACACTGGTTCCATTGGTTCCCTGGAAAACACTGGGTCTCTGCTGCAATATGGTCTCCTGAGCTCTTACTGAAGGGGACGGGGAGCGAACATATCCATGACTGCCGGGTCGGCCAGGCTGTTCTGCGCCTTCAGGGGGCAGGAAAAAAAACCCCAAAAAAGGCAAGTCATAAGGAAGAAGCTAGAGACAGCAACATTTAGGGACTGTTCATTTCATAACATTCCTAAATAGGTAAAAGGAACATGAGATAAGAAATTGATATCCCACCTTCTGGCCTTTGTAGAAATTTGTTCTATAAGAGTTTCTTAATAAAGATGCAAGAAAACCACACTAGTATAATGAAACAAAAGCACCAGCTATCATTTATTGTCCTTGCCATTTGGGACAAGTTTCTATCTTGATTCCAGAGAGAAACAAAAATAACACTGATAATGAAGTACAAATCAGATACATTCGTTTTTCAGCTTTTTCCTCAAACTCTGGTGTGTTTATCATTTCCAACATCAAATTCGGTACAGCTTTCTAAGGATCATAATGAAAGTAATATACTGCTGCTCCCCGGGTTTCAGGCAGTTTCATTCACCCAGTTCTTCCTGCCCCACTCCTTTCCTGCCCTCCACAAGTACCTGTTTCTCTCAGCAAACCCTCTTTTTATTTTTTAATCCTCACCTGAGGATATGTTTTTACTGCTTTTTTAAAGAGAGAGGGGGGGAGAGAGAGACACACATCAATGTGAGAAACATCGATCAGTTGTCTTCTCGTACATGCCCCGACTGGGGATCAAACCCACAACCTTTTCGTGTAAAGGGCGATGTTCCAACAAAATGAGCCACTGGACAGAGCAGCAAGCCCTCTTTTGACATGAAATCATCTACACTGACCTTCCCAAAAGCGCAGCTCCACAAACTACACTTCTTCAATATTTGAGACTTTTTTTGTTCACCTAACCTTAGCTCTTGACTGGTCAAAACTATTTTACTCAGAAGCCCTCAAATTCCTGCTCTAATCACTTTCTTTTCTTCCACCTCTTGTTCTAAGCCCTCACTCTGACTTTCTTACTCTTTGTCCTCAGAAGAGCTAGCAGTCTCAGTATACACCCGTTCTCATAGCAGGTAGCACCTAGGGCAGCTTTTTTGGCAATTTTATCCCTTCTGACCACACATCAGCTCATGTGATTGTTTCTATAGGTTATATTCCCAGGAGTGGAATTGCTATTTAAATTTTTATATCTCTGAAAAGGCTCTCCCCATCTCACTGCCACTTATAATGTATGAGAACCAGTGTTTCTTCAGACAATGCAACACAGGACATTATCAACCTATGAACTATGGAGAACAAAAATGGTATTTTATTGTGTTAAATCTGCATGTTATCCATCAGTGGGACCACAGATACTTTAAAAATATAGTTCCTGCTGAGGTTATATATCACTTGTACTTGGCTTCCTACACATATGTCTTCATATCTATGAACCTTTTACTTGGGCTGCTTCCAGCTCCAAGGAGCTCCCCAGCCAGTATCTTCAGGACCAACTGTAGCCACCAGGAGCCAAATCAAAACACCTTCATCATGAAAACTTCATTTTCCCGTTTAAAATTTATCTCGGCACCATTTCAACTTCTATAGCATTTTTAACTGTACACTTCCCGTAAGGTATGTAATTACTTTCTCTCTTGTAATTCTTGTTTGTCAGAACCTTAGCATCCCCACAATGTCAGACACAATGCCCCTGTCGCAGTAGATTACAAACGAGTGTCCACAGAATGACAGAGCCACCCCACTCACTGGGCCGAAGGTAGAGGTCCGAGGAAGCTGCGGCGATCCGTTCCCGCTCCTTCTCCCGCTCCCTTTCACGCTCTCTTTCAGCACTTGCAGCGGCTGCAAGGTGTGTCGAGTGTCCTGTAAAACACATAAATCTGCAACTTAAAGACAAAAATATTAACCTATCAGGTACAATTCAATTTCAAAATTCTTAGCTGAAATTTTTTCAAAATGTTTCATATTTAAAATGTAGGGAAGGTCATTTTATTATTCTTAGATGATAAATGGAGCCTAACATAAGTTACTTTAGGATATTTCTAGAGTACCTAGTGACAGGCAGGTAGCAATAGCAACTACTACTAAATATTAAAAGAAAAAACACAGACCATATGGGGGAAAAGTGCCCCAAATACCTCCAAAGGCTATGCTGTTAATCCTGGAGCGCATGGTCATATCAGAGAGGTATGTGAGTGTGTGGACTCTTACCTGGAGACATAGAAGCAGAGTTGTATGGCCGGGGAGGGAACGTAATCTGTGTACCAGGAATATAAGTGATTCTGTCCATGGGAGGAGTACTTGTTCCCCCTGGGTGAGGCACTAAAATTGCTGGAGGCATATTGGTCAGATCAATGATTCCTGCTCAAAAGACAAATACAATAAAATTATTTTAAATATTATTCTAAAGATACAGAACTACACATGGCTTTGTTGTTGTTGTTTATCTCTATAACCCAATGATACACTGTGTTCAGTACAAATAAAGATGTTTAAGAACTTCATCACTTTGTAAGACTTTCTTTGAATCTAGAGAAGGATATGAAATACTCTGCCCCACATGGACTTATGAGACAGAAAACTAGTAAAACAATGACTTCAATATCTAGCACAATGACTTGGTTTACTTATTTTAGTGTTCACCAAAATACCCTGTCTCAATACATTGCCTTCAAGGGCTAAAGGCTATAGGAAAAAGTAATGCCTTCTTTTCTTTTCTTTTTTTTTTGCATAGTTTATTCAACAAATTTTTTATTGAGTACCTAGGACACCATGGGTACACACAGTAAGTTCTATGAAATCTGAACTGCGAAGACACAGACCCCTTGTTGCTGGGTACGGGAGTCCCAGCTGCTGCTCTCGTGGGGAGAGTCCTCTGGCCACATCTGGGCGCAAGTTCACTTGCATCTGCTGTGAGGTGATGTAGTCATTTAGGATTGTCTGTCTTGTGTTCTCCATTGCATAAAGCTGGTACTGACTTGGGTAACCTGGCGTGGGTGAAAGCTGTCTCTGAAACAGGTAAGCAGCAGCAGCTGATTGAGAGAATGAGAGAAAGGCATTTCATTTAGTCTAAACATCATTCACAAAAAAGAGTAAGGAAACAACAGTCTATGGCGCTAATGCACACATGCATCTTTTATTTAGCATGGGACGGTGCTGAAGAGAGGAAGATGGATTCATTTTAGACCTTGATATATATCAGCAATATTTAATATACACATTCTAATGTCAGATGTAATGGAAAAGGGGAAAGAGAAACTAGACAAAATATGATTATTAACCTTTTACCAGTAGAAAAGGTGCTAAAAAAATTCCCAAGTAGTTTCAATCTTTGCCATGTACCTTTATTATATTTTCACCTGAAGTCTCTACTAGCTGTTTGAAAATTAAATTATTTTTAAAGTACTGATTGTCCAATATGACCAAATAGAGATACGTGTGAAAACACTTTGTGACAAACAGTAACTTTACTTCTATGGGGGTGAAAATGATTAGTCCATTAACATTTAATTAGTCCATGTGTTTAGAGGAGAGATTAGCAAACTTTTCCTATAAAGGGCAGATGTCAAAAATCTTATGGTCTCTGCCATTGAAGCCACAAACAGAAACAAATGCATGTGGCTATGTGCTAATAAAGCTTTATTTATACCAACAGGCAGGATCAGAATTTTGTCCCCAGGCCACAGTTTGACAACTCTAGGCTAGAGAATGACACAAGATATTAGGAAGGGGTAGGTATGGTAAAAAAAAAAAAAAAAAAAAAAAAAAAAGGTAACACCTCTATCCTCAAAACATTTGTAATCCAGCAAAAACTAAAAAATGACAAGCAGCCCTGGCCGGTTTGGCTCAGTGGATAAAGCGTCGGCTTGGGGACTGGGAGGTCCTGGGTTCAATTCCAGTCAAGGGCATGTACGTTGGTTGCGGGCACATCCCCAGTGGGGGATGTGCAGGAGGCAGCTGATCAATGTTTCTCTCTCATCGATGTTTCTAACTCTCTATCCCTCCCCCTTCCTCTCTGTGGAAAATCAATAAAATATATTTTTAAAATAAAAAAAAATGATAAGCAAATCAAAGTGCAATAAAATAAAGGACTGTAACAAACACTAAATAAAAGTATAAACATTCAACTTTTTCTGAAAGCTTGAGTAAACTAATATATATATATATTTATATATATATATTTTTTATTTTTTTCTAATGAATATATATATATTCATTCTACCTAGAACAACATATGACAGGTTTTCTGGAATGTTTGCTTCCCATTCATCTAGAACTCCATAGCCAGGTAAGTCTGTCCACGGACTCCATGGGAACTTCTGTCTCAGTTCTGGACAGTCCCTAAGGAACTAGGAGTGGACTCCTCTGAAATGTTCTCAGTGAACACTTTGATGGCAGTAATACAGCTTTCCGATAAAATATTTTCTACACATACTCTTAGAAAGCTTGGCACACTGGTAATGAAGATTGCTTTCTTAAAGACCAAGGTAAAACACAAATGTTCTGTGTCCCAATTTCAACTTGAATGATGTAACAAGCAAGAAGAGGTATGAGCAGAAAAAACATTAGAGTTGAGTCTGAGCAGGCAAGAGGAGGGGGAGTGGGGCCTGGGAGGACAGGGTGGAGCCCACACAGCAGGTGGGTCAGGACAGACGGCCCGCAGAGACTTTCCACCAACCTGCTGACTGTGCCCATGGGACTCCTTCCCTTTGCAGAGCGGCTGCCCCGCTCCTGGCGCAGCATCACCGTGCCAGTGCAGACTGCCCTAGAAAACCGAGACACTTGTGCACCTACCAAATTTATATTCACCCACAGTCAGTCTGATCTTTTCAAAAGTTCCTTCTAGCTATACTTGCTACTATAATTATGTAACTGAATGAAATAATCTATAAATGAGAGAAAAATGAAAAGAGTGGTTTCCCTGGAAACTAACTATTTTGGGAAGAATCAATACAGAAGGTGAATCAAGTATGGACTAGACAATTTTAAAAGACCAGGGGAAAAAACTAGAAGCGTTCTGTATTTAGATTGATTTGAATGACTAAATTCTAACCTCACTTGAAAAACCAAACCTGGTGCCGAAACCGGTTTGGCTCAGTGGATAGAGCGTCGGCCTGCGGACTGAAAGGTCCCAGGTTCGATTCCGGTCAAGGGCATGTACCTGGGTTGCGGGCACATCCCCAGTAGGAGATGTGCAGGAGGCAGCTGATCGATGTTTCTCTCTCATCGATGTTTCTAACTCTCTATCTCTCTCCCTTCCTCTCTGTAAAAAATCAATAAAATATATTTAAAAAAAAAAAAAAAAAGAAAGAAAAACCAAACCTGGAAATGTAAGTGTTTACATAAGAAAGACAATGGTAAGGTTTCATTAGTAGACCTGGCCTCCGATTAGAACACTGGTAAATGAATGTCTATGTTGTAAATTAAAATGTTTAAGCTATGCCTGTGCCATTTACAAATAATTAGTCATACACATTAAGCCACTTTTTCAATCAGCTTAAACAAATGCCATCAGATAAAAGGACTTTTGATATACCTATTACTTTTAGTTCTTTAAGGGGTACTGTAATATTTTGTTTCCTGACTTAGATGCTGATAACATGGGGTGGTACAGCTTGTGAAAATTCACTGAGCTGTAAGCTAATGATATGTGCAACTGTCTGCATACTGTACTTTAATAAACAGAAAGTTTAAAAAGTCACACAGGTATATTATTTCTTTCCATAAATTAGCACTACCACTGTGCTTACCAGGATCCAGAGCCCTGTGAAATGGCATGGCTGGATCCAGGTGTGTGGGAAGATGGCTTCTATACACCTCTCCTGTGGTGCTGCCTCGATGATGGGGATCAAAAGGACTGTGGCTCACTACGGGGTCCACCCCAGGCACTGGAGACTTCGCTGGTATGCTTTCCCTCTGGGTAGGGGTCAGTGTCGATTTTCTTTCATGGTTGATAGATTTGCTAGAAGAAAGCGTAACTGGAAAAAAGAGTCAACATCACAAATTCTTAAGAAAACTTGCTGAGTATGATATTTAACACTTTCTCAACCAATCAAATACAGACTACAGTCATATAATTTTGATCTTCCCTGTCCACTAAACATGCAACATTCAATCTCGCAAAATATGTAAATGTGAAGAACTATCAGAAGATTTTGAGGTTTGCAGTTCACAAAATACCATGTGGGGGTGCGCATGTACAGTGTGATTGAAACTTCGTGGCCCATGCACAGAAGTCGGTATTTTGTGGAAGAGCCGGTATTTTGTGGAACAGCCACACTCAAGGGGCCAAAGAGCCGCATGTGGCTCGCGAGCCACAGTTTGCTGAGCCGCAGTTTGCTGACCACTGGTCTAGGGAAAACCTCTATATACAGTACAGAGGTACTAGCCTTGGTTTCAGGCATCCACTGGGGTTTTGGAACATATTCCTTGCAGGTAAGGGGGAACCACTGTACTATTTTTCTTTGCTCTGTACTTGCAAAAGACTTTCTCATTACCACACCAACCTCCATCACCCCCCTACTCTAGCCTCTTGTAGAAATGTTATTCAGAGAGGTTAGAGGATCCCATCAATGCTTATTATATGCAAACACTTATTGGCCATCACCCTCAATTGTTTTAATAACATAGCAAAACACTGTGATAGGTGATTTATAAGAAATATATATGTGGTCTTCATACATAGTTCCTAATTCATAGCTCCCAAACCCTTCGAATTTCCTAAGTATTAGAGGGACAAAGGTGTCTTGTTATGTTATGAGGTGGTGACGTCAAAGCACCCAGGAGAAGGGGATGACTGGCAGGAGAACCAATCAGGTGATTGGAGAGTTGAAACTTTCAGCCCTACTCCCTGACCTCCAGGGAGGCTGAAGGGTAAATCCAATTGTCAATGGCCAGTGATTTAATCAATCGTGCCTAAAGAATAAAGCGTTCATAAAAAAGCTAAAGGACCGTCTTCAGAAAGCTTCCAGGTTGGTGGGCAATGGAGGTGCTGGGAGAGGCATGGAAGCGCCACACTCCACATACTTTGCCTATGCATCTCTTCCATTTGGTGGTCTGGTGCCTAAAATGTTTCTCTGACTTCTGTGAGTTTTAGAAATTAACTGAACCCAAGAAGGGGGCTGTGGGAACCTCTGATTTATTGCCAGTCAGTCAAAAGTACAGGTAACAATCTGGACTAGCGATTGGCATCCTGCGTTGGAGGGTATCCTTGGAACCTCCAGTCTGCAGCCAGTTGATCAGAAGCAGAAGTGGGTGGGAAAGGAGGAAGGAGGGAAGGGGTCTTGTAGGCTGAACCCTTAGCCTGTGGAATCTGATGCTATCTCTGGGTACACAGTGTTGGAACGGAGTTGAATTCTTGGATACCCTGCTGATGTCTGAGAGTTGCTTGTTGGTGTGGAGACCCCCTCCACACACACACACCATGTTGGAAACTGGGTCTCAGAATACCCAAAAAACACACACAGAAAATAAATTTTATCATTTTAGCCATTTTAAAGGGGCAGTTCAGTGGCATTAATATACTCACAACGTTATGCAACCATCGGCACCATCTAATTATTACTTTGATAATATCAACTTGACCATGATCAAACAAATCTGGTCAGAACCAAGAAACATACCCTGATTCATTACATTCCCTTCCAAGCCTCAACTTGCTCAAATATAAAGTGCATTTTCCCTCCTCAAGGCAATTCTTCTTCAAAACTACAGCCTAAAGGTTTTGGACTCACCACCCCACTCAAGCAGGCACTTCCCTCTCTCCTCCCTCCATGCTACTACCACACCTCTCCCAACGCCTAAAACACCCTTCTTCACAACTCCCGCAGTGTCCAGCCCAGGACCTTCAGCCCTCACATGAGCCCTCAATTAATATGCACTTCAATACAATTTAAAATAAGTGGAAACACTTTTAAGAAGGTGTCAGATTGTTTTAGGGAGCACCTGACAAAAATCAATGTCTCTCTTACCTTACTGATGTACCCACCAGTAACGAGAACAATAGTTCACATTTACTGAGTCCTTCAAACATGCCCAGCACTATTCTTTTAAAATTCTTTAAACATACGATCTAATTTTATCTACAAAACAATCCAGTGAGGCAGATCTTAATACTATGTTACCATTGTATGGATGAGGAAACACAGGCACAGAAAAAGTAACTTGTCCAAGTTCATGCAGTAAGAACAACCTTAGTTCAAGCCTGAACAGTCTTGCTTCCCAGCCTGAACTTTCACCTACCATACTGATTGCTGCTGAAGAAACAACTGTCAAAACTGACTTCCAGAAAAACTAGGATTAGCTGGAGGGGGTGGAGAGGACACTCTTAAGACTATCCTTATTCTACAGCATTTTTGGACTCCATCACACTCTGCACTTGATTAAAATATTGGGTATCTTACCCACAATTATGTCTACTTTTAATCTGGTAGCCCTCCATAGCCCTAGCATCAAGCACAATCTAAAGATCCTGTGACAACGTAAAGCTAACAATTTCACATTTACTACTAGCCAGATGTGAAAAAGCGCAATAAAAATGATCAGACAAGGACACAAGAATAGCATACCATCAGAAGTTCTATTCATCATGGGTGAGCCTCTGGACATGGTGTTCTGATAACTCACAGGTGTCCGCCGTGCACTGGAGTCGTCATAAATCCCCGGACTCATCTGTGCTTTGGGAGCTTCATGAAGTGTTGACCTAAGAACTGAGGTGCCAGAGCTTACCACGGATGTATGCCGGGAACGCACTTGCTCGCCCGCTTTCACATCCTCGTATTTTCCCCGTTCTATCACTTTTATGTTCTCTGGCACAATTTCCAGTGGAGCCATTCCACGAGTTAGTTTGCTAGGTCCTGTGATTAAGGATTTGACATTGTGTTTGATGGCAGATTGACCCGAGTTGTTGTCAAACTTTATTGGTGTACCCTAAAAGGAAAGAAACAAACATTACAGGTAGCCCAAAGCACCTGAATATTTTCCCATCTAAGGTTTATGTTTGGCTCATGGAAATTATAGTTTGCTATAGTAGTCTTTTTTCTTTTCAATTGCAGTTTACATTCAATATTATTTTGTATTAGTTTCAGGTGTACAGCATAGTGATTAGACAACCACATACGGTGGGGCCTTGACTTACGAGTGTCCCAACTAACGAGTTTTTCGAGATACGAGCCGTCTCTCTCAGCCGATTTTTTGCTTTGAGTTGCGAGCTAAAATTCCGGTTACGAGCCAGTTTCAGATACCCCACCGCTAGTTGGCGCAGCGAACGTCACAGTGAACGCCACAACATCAGTCTCACTCGTTCACTTTAAGATTTGAATATACGAGTAATTTGAGTTACGAGCTCCGTCACGGAACGAATTAAACTCGTAACTCAAGGCCCCACTGTATTTTACAAAGTGGTCCCCTGATATTTCAAGTACTCACCTGGCACCATACATAATTATTATACTATTGCTGACTATATTCCATATGCTATGCTTTACACCCCTGTGACTGTTTTGTAACTACCAATTTGTACTTTTAAATCCCTTCACTTTTCACCCAGTCCCCCAACTCCCCTCCCCAGCTATTAACCCTGTTTCTTCTCTGTATCTTTAAGTTTGTTCTGTTTTGTTTGTTCCTTTATTTTATTTTTTAGATTCCACATATAAGTAAAATCATATGGTACTGGTCTGATTTATTTCACTTAACATAATACCCTCTAGGTCCATCCATGCTGTTGCAAATGATAAGATTTCATTTTTTTAATGGTTAAGTAATATTCCATTGTATATATGTACGACTTTTCTTTTTAATTCTCATCCAAGGATATGTTTTTATTGATTTTTAGAGAGGAAGGAAGCGAAAGAGAAAGAGAAAGAGAAAGAGAAAGATCAATGTGAAAGAAAAACATACCAAAACCTAGGTATGTGCCCTGATCAGGAATCAACCAACAACCTTTTGGAAAATGGGATGTTCCAAGTAACTGAGCCACCATCTATTAAAGGGCACTTGGGTTGCTTCATCTTGGCTATTGTATATAATAGTTCAATGAATATAGGAGTGCACATATTCTTTCAAATTCGTGTTTAGGATGTAGTAATCTTTATTGTCTGTGTGTATGTCTCGATCAAAAGCCCATGGATCCTGAGTTACGTACTTTCCCACATTATACACAGCACACTATGAACACAATAAAAACTAATGATAAAGCATACATAAAACTTTCACGCTTACTTCCAAGAGATCTGACCTCAAAAGGACTACTTATTAAGTTGAACTTTTTAAAATGCTTCATAAATATTACAGTCTAAAGTGGAATGACTGGCAAAAAGAACCACAATCCAGTTACCTGGGAGATGGAACCCTCAATTATTGGCCTTGTGCTTTGGACCACTTCTGGAGTTTTCCGGCTTTCCTGAGTTAAAATATCTTGTCGTGGGATCTCGTGAATGGAACGCCCCATTTCTTTGATGGTGGTAATGCCATCATATGGTTTTCCTTTGGTAATGGCACCTTCAAATGCTCGTATGGGAGGACTCTCCCTTTTAATTTGTTTGGGATATTTAAGACCATCTTCAAAGCTTTCAGTTGTTGCTCTTGGTGTGCCTTCAAATAAGAATTCAAGAAACATACTTATTAAAACAATGCCCATGCCACTGAACTGTACACTTAATTGTTTAAATGGTAAATATTGTTACAATTTTACAATTAAAAAATATTAATGCCTTGTCATCTTGCAGTTTCTAATCAATTTTCTGTTTATAGCAGATCTTTAAATAATCATCAGTCATTTTTTAGGGTTGCAAAATTTCATACATCATTCATCACAATACAGACCAGAATGGTTATTACATAACAAAGATATCTCTACATTAAAAAAAAAGATTAAATATCTAATATTTCAAAGGGGAAAATATCCTGAAAAACATGTTTCACATACTGCAAATTAATGTCAAACTAGTATGCCAGTGAGGGAGTCACAACAAACAAGCAAAATGTTTACCCTGCATTATGGAACCAGAGAGCACAGTCCTTTCTTTGAGGTCAGAATGAGGGCTCCCCCTGGGCAATGCTCGGCATATCAGTCCTTCAAAACAAGAAAGCAATTCAAGTATTAAACACAATGTGTATGTCAATCCACATGTACTTATACTGTCCTTAGAGTATATGTTTTTGATAAAAGCTCTATGGAGAAAGGGGTATCACTGTAAACTATGTATGGTGCCAGGTGGGCACTAGACTTATCTGGGGGATAACTTTGTAGATTATATAAATGTCTAAGCATTATGCTGCACATCTGAAACTAATATGACACTGAATATCAACTATATTGGAAAAAAAAGGGGGGATATTTTAAATCTGTGAGCTATTCAGAAGCATGTCATGGAATAAAAGTTGGAAGTACCACTATTCCTTTTTAAATCTTTTCCTAATAGAAAATGGGCACAAAAGACATCTATTAGAGGTCAAAAAGGAAAGAAAGACACTTTCAAAGCTAAATCTAAAATCCCAATGCTTCTTTATCAAGGTGAGAAAAAATACAAAGGGACTGAAAATCATTGTTAACTCTGAAATACATCTGTGAGAAAGAGAAAACATGAAAAATAGATAACTCGAAAGTATATAAAACATTAAATGAAACATGCAAATCAAAATTAAAGCGTTATAAATAAGCTCTTAATAAGCTTCATGTTATATGTATACAGGGTGGGGCAAAAGTAGGTTTACAGTTGTTCATATGGAAAATAATTCAATAATTAATAAATAATACAAGAATAAATTCTATTTCACATACAAC
This sequence comes from Myotis yumanensis, assembly GCF_028538775.1. Lineage (NCBI taxonomy): Eukaryota > Metazoa > Chordata > Mammalia > Chiroptera > Vespertilionidae > Myotis > Myotis yumanensis. The sequence continues at coordinate 3,482,000 of NW_027223767.1, forward strand.
TTTGTCCCACCTTGTATTGCTGATAAGTTGAGGGGTCCTTACCCTGTTTTTAGTATTTCATCCCGAGTAAAATTAAACAGTTGGGGCAGGTTAAGAATTCAAGAAAGTGAGTCATTAAGGAAAAAACCCAGCCCGGCCGTGGTTGCTCAGTGGTTGAGCATCAACCTATGAATCAGGAGGTCATGGTTTGATTCCTGGTCAGGGCACATGCCCCGGTTGCGGGCTCCATCCCCAGTGTGGACCATGCAGGAGGCAGCCGATCAATGATTCTTTCCCATCACTTATGTTTGTTTCTCTCTCTCCCTCTCCCTTCCTCTCTGAATTCAATAAAAATATATTTAAAACCAAACCAAACCATACTATCATTTACTGAATGCATATCATAAGATCAGCACAGGATGGATGCCTGTCTCTAACAATGGTAGGTACAATCCCCTAATTGACAGAAGAGAAAAGAGGTTCAGAGAAATTCGCCAAGAAAGGGAAAGCTAGGATTCAAATACATGTCTTTGCTCTATCCATTACACCACTTTATCTGCCTCACAATACAAAGTTCTAATGAATTTTACATTTTTAAACTCATTTATCTCAAACAGAAAAAAATCTACAAATTATATGAGAATTTTAATAGTCACCTACAATGTGATCAATTATGTTTAATTTTTACTTCCCTCCACTGTCATGTAGCACCTGATTTGTATGTCAATATGAATAGGAAGTTAATTTCATATTAATACAGCATCTATTTTATACAGTATACATATTAATAATATACAACCTAACCCAACAATGCAAATTTACTAGACCAAATTAAACGTATCTAAATGCTGTTCTGGAAACAAGATTTTACCCTCTAATGGTGCTGACACGGGAGACTCCCTCATTGACAACCCTTGCTTTATATTTCCTTCCACTGATTCATAGCTTCTTTTCAAACTGATTTCATGAGCTGTTCTTGGACTCCTTGTCCCTTCTCGGGCGTTCTTAATATCTGCAAAATATAGGAAAAAGAATTGCTCAGACAGAGCTCAAGGTCCATTGTACAGTAAGAAAGTTATTATAATTTCATAGTCTATCTTATAAAAATAATAATATAAAAACTAGTCTTAACCAACAATATACATCTGTGCAAATGATATTTATAAAAATGTTTTTGGTCATTCAAATATATTATTGAGTTCAGGCTTACAGATAAGGTTAACAAATTAAGTCCCTTTGTCCATGAAACTTACCTAATAAAACAAAATAAAATCATTGGGAAAAATATCCTTGGGTGAGGATTAACAACAACAAAAGAGGTGGCACAGGCCAAGGGAATAATGAACACAAAATCCCGAGGGCAAGACAGAGTATGATAATTAAAAGAACTTAAATTCAGCCCTGGCTGGGTAGCTCAGTTGGTTAGAGCATCATCCAGATACACCAAGGTTGGGGGTTCGATTTCCAATCAGGGCACATACAAGAAGCAACCAATGAATGCATAAATAAGTAGAACAACAAATCAATGTCTCTGTCTCTTCCCACTCCCTTCCTCTCTCTCTTTCTCTTAAAAAAAAAGGGGGGGGGGAGGGACTTAAACTCAGTTAATGGCCAATGTATAGAGTGAAGCTGGGAAGAAGAGTGCAGGGGGAGTAACTGCAAAGGGCCTAAGGGGAAAAGTGAGAAGGGAACAATCTGAAGAGATAAGCTGGAAGCAGATCATGGAAGGGTGATTAAGCCAAGGTAAGGGATTTATGATGACCTTAAAGGCAATGGAGAGTCCAGCAGGAAGTGACATGATGTACAGTACTGACTATGGGTTAAAACTGAAGGCAGGGAGATCAGTTAGGCAGCTACTTAGCCATCCAGATGACAGATGACGGTAACAGTGGGGAATAAAATGAAATGGACAGATTCCAGAGACTTTAGGGAAGAGAAGAGAAACAACTTTGTGACTGGTTGATTGGATGTGGAAAGCTTCAAACGGAGGAGTCAAAGATCACGTTCAGATTTCTCTTAGACAAGGTACATTAATTTTCTTGCCCCAGAAACAAAATGTAAACTAACATATGCCAGAATGTTAAAGCAACAAAGGAGGAAGGAAATAAGAAAGTTACCATATACCTTGTGTCAGGCACTGTGTGCTCACATACTTTATTTCTTTATATTTGAAGAGAAAGGTAAAGCATGACTAGTGACCACTCAGATCACAAAAACAATTGCAAATGAGAACTCAAATCTAGCTCATCACCTGGCTTTTATAAAAAGAACTGAGTCATTCTTATAAAATCATAACTCTGGGAAAATACAACTTAAGAATACATCTAAAGAATTATTTTCTTATAGACATTAAAATAGTTATATTTAAGGAGAATTTAAATTCAATATTCTTCCAGGACCATCAGACTATCATCTACTCCCTAATGCTTAACTCATAAAATAGGAATCTCTTTAAAATAAATGTGATTCTATTAAAGATAACAAAGAACCTTTTCCTAGGCTAAATCAACAAATTAGAGTTGATGTTAGCTACACTTATGTGACACTTACTATGAGGTTTGCACTGTTCATCACTTTTCATTGACTGTCTCAGTTAATTTTTCAGAAACATTTCATGAGAAGGCACTATTATCAACCGCTTTTACACAGAGGAAACTTGTGCTCAGGGAAGGGAAACTGACTTCCCTAAAGCAAGTATGTGGAGCATCAGAGGCCATGTTTTTAGTCACATGTTGTAGTATTGGCTTCATTGTATAGACATAATACTTACTATCATAAGATAAGATGTGTCCACTTTTGCCTTCATAAATAACATGGCCTTTGGATGCAGCTTCCTCTCTGCCTTTCTCAGGACTGCTCTCTTCAGATATTCTAGAAATGGGCCCCTTCACCAAAGCCTCAGTTGGTATGCCAGCCTGGGACAGAGCTGGGGTACCCTGCCATCAAATCAAACACAAGTACCAGAAAAGTCACTCAAGTTTAGTGGAAATGCAAGATACCTAAAATTTAATCTATCACACTGAGAGTCAAACCAACCCATATTTCCAAAGAAGAAAAAACGAGCACATGAGAGAAAATCAGACATTAAGTTTTTATAAACATAAAAAAATACTATATATCTTTATCCTTGAACACTGACACAAAAAAACCTCTTAAAATGTTGATAAATATGAGTTGAACCAGCTTTCTTCGACAGTGTGAAGTTAAACCTTTATAAAGGCACTTAACTGGAGAAAGAAAATGCTGTGTTAAGGCCTTAAATCATGCAAAATTTATTAAGTTTCTTCAAAATTTCTAATAAAAATAAGATAAAAATAATAAAATAAAATAAAAATAAGATGATAAATTAAGTTATAACTTTCAGAATACCACAACTTTCTCTTATAATGTGGTAAGAGGAATAAAGAACTTTCAATTCCCAAACTTCTGCTGGGTTAGACCCCTAGTCATCAGTAAGAGAAAAGGAAGAAAAATTCAGATGTCTCCATTTTGTGATATGGATTCGATTTAGGTCCTATCATCTGAATTTTCACCATCATTAGTCCTCTTTTGGGTTGCCTATGACCATGGCTCTTTTTACCTTTCCTTTGAACAATAAAACCTTCCTTCTAGGAAAATCATTCATGAAATCTAATATGTAAAGTACTTGGCACAAGTGAACTACTTGGGATGAAATGGAAGTGGAAGGGCCAGGCCTAGCTCACTCACACATTTTTGAGTTCTCAAAATTCTAGACAGCACAATTTGAAATGACATGCTTACAGCAGGAAGAATAATGAGACCAATACATTTCCTCATTTAGCCAATAAGTGAGCTCAGTAGCAAACATCTGGAAGTTCTTCATACCTACTTTGAAAGTGCCCATGTCAGACTGATTTAAAAATAAACAGATAAAGCCCAGCCTCATTTGATATAGTTCATTCTGTCTTCCTACCCACAGTTTGGATACTAGAGTGAAAATGAAGAAGAAAAAAATAATATGCATAGGCCATTTACTTTTCTTCTGTTTATATTAAAGTATTTGCTTATTCTACAAACTAATTTCAGGGGAACATATATTTTGGTCAAATGTGGAAGGAGAGATCTGAATTGTATGTAACTTTCTAGATTACTATATGCTATCTCCTATAAATCAGCGGTTGCCAACCTTTCGGACCTCACGGACCACCAGTGGTCCAGAGACCACTGGTTGGCGACCACCGCTATAAACCATGTCTTAAGGAGGAATCACTGGGAGATCTTATTAAATGGAGTATCTGATTCAATAGGTCTAAAGTGGGGACTGAAACTTCTGCATAATTTAACAAGCTCCCAGGTGATGCTGATGCTCTGGGGCACAAACCACACTTGGTCATCAAGGTCCTAGAGCATGGGTCTCAAGTGGGCATGCAGCAGAATCACCGGAAGGCTGAAAACCCAGTTTGCTGGGTCTCCTCCCCACGGGTGAGATTTCAGTACATGTGGGGTGGGGCCTCATTTATATGTCCAACAATTTCTCAGGAGACACTGATGCTGCTGATCTAGGGACCACACTTTAACAACCACTGTCCTAGGAAACAGGAACGAAGGACAAGGAGGAGGAATAGAACAGAAAACCTGTGATAGGTACAATGTGCAAAATACAGAACTCTGTTTATAATAATTTCCCAACATAGAATTTTCCATTCCCAGATTTATATTAATAAAGAAGCTAAGGAGTAAAAAAAAAAAAAATTTTTTTAAAATAAAGAGGCTAAGGAGTGTTTTACATTTCAAACTAAAATTAACATTTAAGTGAGGAAAATACCTTTTATTACTCAAAATTGGCAATTTATTTAGCCTAAAATTGGAAGAAGATACTTGATTTTTGGTGCTTTTGTCAATGCCATCCATATTTCCTAGTTTAGCATTAGATTCTAGCAAGGCAGCTTACATAGTAAGATTACAGACCTTTCAAATGAACCACAGCTAATAGTCAAAATAATCACATTAATGACTTTATGCAGACAGTTTATGGATCTGGGATTTATCATCACTGAAACCCAGTTCCAATACCCAGAACAATGAACAACTTAATCACAAAGCTATATAGCTGGACAGCCAAAGCTCTTGAGACTTTTCCTCCAGTGTTCTTAGCATTTCAGGAATGATTGTAACTAACCTGAGTGATAGAGCCCCGTAGTGATGGGATGCTTTCCACGGAAATTTTGCTTGTTGGAGTACCCCGGGTGATACTTCCTTCTTGAGTGGCTCCTGTGGTACCTGAATAAAAACAAAATCATTGGCAAATTATATCCTCTACAGCAAAGAAAACACACAAACATCACCCCATACTTGGGAGAGGGATAAGAGAAGGAAATAATAGCACACAAAAAAATTTTTTGTTTTCTTGAAATGTACTTTTAAAGTAATATTGCACTTATTACAAACGACTGCTGAAATATGGAATTTCAAAGTTCTTAAGTCATTTTTATATGGAAAGAAAACTTAAAGTTAGAATTTAAAGGCTCTAACTTAAAAACCCACCATTAAAACATATCAATTACTTACTTTAATAAATTAATTGGGGACAAAAGTTTAATATTTCTGCCGAACAGCATATTTTTACCTCTGACCACTCCTTCATGTTGTGCCCTGACCAATAAACCCTCAGGTTGTGAGTTTTGGCTTCGGGGAGAAAATTCTTCCTGCTTGATATAGGGCACAGTAGCTATGGACCAAAGCAAAAGAAAAATGTAGAGATCAACTGCTGAGTTACTGACTATGATGCTATAAAGGCAGAAACATGATGAACAGTTAATCACTGACCTGCTTTGGCAGATTCCTGTTGCCGTGGTAGTCCAAGAGAGATAGAGCCCACTGAGGGCTTAGTTGTTTCTTGAGGGTAGGAAGCCTGATTATGAGAAGTCAAATAAGTGCCAGGTGTTCCCTAAAAATAATTTTAAAAGTCCAAAATAACAGTGTCTTTTCGCAAGGTCAACTACAAAGTTAATGTTCACATTTCTGTTTATAAAAATTTATACCCCAATGCCCAAATATTAAAATAGATATTTATAAAGCAAGAAAATCCTTACATGGCCAAGTAATCTATGCTTATATGGTCAATTAATTAAATGTTAACTAATACAAAATTAACAAAATGGTCAAATTTTAAAATATCTACACTCACATGGTAAATTCATTTATGCTTACATGGTCAATTAAGCTGTGATGAAGGAGGCAGGAATATACAATGGGGAAAAGAGTTTCTTTGTAAACTGAGCATATACATGCAAAGAAAAAAAAGAAGCTGACTACTTTCTTACATCACATACAATAATAAACTCAAAATAAATTAGTCCTTTGTATGCCATAAGTGCCTATAGACGCAAGCGGCAGACCTTCCCCACACACCACGCGTGTCTATCGCCGCAAACCTCGCATATCAACTCTGGTCACCCAATTTTAAAATCAGATTTGTTAGTGATATCTCTGGGTTTGTAGAGAAAATTACGGTAACTTAAATTCATAAATATTCCAGCACATATGGAAGAAATGGGCATGGTTTCTGTTTTGGACACGTGGCAGTTAACTGGTTAAAGACTTAAATATAAGACTGAAACCATAAAACTCCTAGAAGAAACCATAGGCAGTAAATTCCTTTATTTTATTCTTAGCAATATATTTTTGAATATGTCTCCTCAGGCAAGGGCAACAAAAGCAAAAATAAACAACTGGGACTACATCAAACTAAAAAGCTTTTACAGAACAAGGGAAATCAACAAAACATCAAAAAGGCAACCTAGCTAACAGAGAATTGTTGTCCATTCTAGAACTTCTATAACCTAGTAACAAAAAGACCAAATAAAACTTGTTAAGACTTAAACAGTCACATCACAATCAGATGTGCAAAGAGCCAATAAGTACATCAAAAAGTGCTCAACCTCATTTGTTGCCAGAGAAATGCAAAATAAAACTACAAAAACATTACACACCCCCTAGATTACATATACCCAGCAATTCCACTGTCAGAATTATACAAAATAAATGAAAACATATGCCTACAAAAAGCCCAGAAAAAAAATGTTCCTATCTGTTGTATTCATAGTAGCCATAAACTAGAACAGTTCAGGTTTCCATCAGCAAGGAAATGGATAACAAACTGGTATGCTCATACAATGGAGTATTCAGTAATAAAAAGAAAGAAAATACTGATTACACAAAAACCTGGATAAATTCCTAAAACCACTATGCTAAGTTAAAGACAGACACAGTACGCACTGTGTAATTCCATTTATATGAAGTTCTGGAAAAGGCAAAACTAATCTATGACAATAGAAAGCAGAACAGTGGTTGCTTCAGGCATTGGAAAAGGAGACTGCTCAGAAAAGGGCAAGAGAAAATATTCTGAAGTGACAAAAATGCTCTATAACCTTAGCATACGTAAACAGAATCTTTAAAAGTAACATTTTACTGTCGCTGGCTGTGCACAACAGTAAAAACTGAGTGAGCCATTAAGATCAGACCATGTTAAAAAAAAAAGACATATATTGGCCAAAGTCAGAATAAACTAAGGCTTGCCAATCATCTAAGATTTAACATGTAGAGCCTTTACAATAGTCAAAAGATATTCTAGTTACTTGACAACACTCCATTTTCACTTCCATTACACTAGGCTTCAGAGCACATATGCCTTTTGTAAGTTAAACCAGACAGTGTGCCAGAGCCCACTATCTGGGCATGTAACTCACACAAACTTCCTGGGCATGGCATGGAGTACAGTGATTGCTGCATTTTCTGGTCATATATAAACAGATTATTTATTTATTAGGATTTTGACAGATCAGTATGAGGAGGGAAAATTTTTACCAAAGCCATATTCACCAGGAAAAGCTACTGGAAGAAAAGCCATTTTACCTGTGAGATGGAGCCACCCAGTATAAAAGATGGTTTTTCTGAAGCCACTGTGGATTTGGATGACGGGATGAGAGGAGGAGGTGGCCTAGTGGGTCGAGTTGTTGGAAGCCGAACCCCTTCAGGGAGATTAGTTATCACGTGATGTGGAGTAGGCTGGAGGACTTTTAAAAGGAAGAAAAAAATGATTTAAAATAGTCAATTTGCCAGTCTGCAACATTTTACCTATCACAGTCATTTCTAAATTTTTGAATCAAAAGTTAGAATATAAGTGCAAGATGAAGCTGAGGATGAACATTTCTATTTTAAACCTCCCTGTTACTTTAATTAAACTTGTATACACATTCAGGTCACTAATGGTATTTGTGAGGTTGAAATATTCAACTCCCCATCAAACCAGAGCTTTCAATTAAATGTTCATTTCAAACTATTTCTGTGTAGCATATGTAGACAGAATCTTTAATAATTTTTGTTCTCACTCTTTGGACCTCACAATGGAGGTGAGATAAAGGAGTGCTTCTTAGGGATAGTTGATATTACAACTTTGGAGAAGATACTGACATGACTGACAACTAATTATATAATCTCTATGCACCTCTCGTAAGTTGAGAAACATTTACTGATTCTAGCTCTCTCAGACTCTTGAATTTCTGCGATAGGTGGGGGAGAATGGAGATCTCAAGTTTTTTACAAAGTACATGTACTCTTAAGAGAAAAGCCAGTCAAATGTCACAGTATACATGTGCCAACATAAATTTCCCAGTGGCCCAGTGAATCTCAACTGAATATAACTAACTAGAGGCCTGGTGCACGGATTTGTGCACACTGAAAGGTAATTATTTTGAAGGTGTCTGGTGGGGTGGGCCTGGGCGAGAGGGGCTGGACACGCCCTGGAGCCAACCTCTGGTGGTCCCTCCCAGGCTGGCCACACCTGGGGTGGTGTCTCTGGAGTGAGCAGGGTCCCTCCAGCAGGTGAGTTCCCTCAACCTGGCCTGAAGGGATAGGGCAGAAATCGGCAGTCTGACATTCCCTGAGGGGTCCCGGATTGCGAGAGGGCACTCTGCAAATTTGCTGTCGCTCTGCAGCTCCTGCATTGAGCATCTGACCCCTGGTGGTCAGTGCACGTCATAGCTACTGGTGGGTCAGCCGGTTGGCCGGTCGCTTAGCCTTTTATATATTAGAGGCCCAGTGCACGAAATTTGTGCACTGGGGCGGGGGAGAGGAACCCTCAGCCCAGCCTGCACCCTCTCCAATCTGGGATCCCTCTCACAATCCAAGACTGCTGGCTCCCAACTGCTCGCCTGCCTATCTGCCTGCCTGATTGCCCCTAACCACTTCTGCCTGCCAGCCTGATCACCCCCTAACCACTCCCCTACTAGCCTGATCGACACCGAACTACTCCCCTGCTGGCCAGATCGCCCCCAACTGCCCTCCCCTGCTGGCCCTGTCATCCCCAACTGCCCTCTCCTGCTGGCCTGACTACCCACAACTGCCCTCCCCTGCAGGCCATCTTGTGGCCACATGGAGGTGGCCATCTTGTGTTGGAGTGATGGTCAATTTGCATACTGGTCATGACTAATTAGCATATCTGGGCTAATTAACATATCCCTCTCTTATTATATAGGAATAGATGATGGAATGCAGAAAAACAAAGTAATTTTGAAAAGGCAAGGACATAACCTGGAACAGCACTTCATTGGCAAGATTAAACCACCCATGTCTAACATCAATAGGTAGATGGCCAGTACCCACTGTACTGAGGAACGATATTTGTTTACCTGGTGGGACACTTACAGGGAGCTGCCCTCCTACTGGGCTGTGGAGCGGCTTTACTGAACTCTCGTGGAGAGAGCCTACGGGGTGGTGCTGACCATGCTCCAGTATTGTACACACATGCTTCCTGCTCTAGAGCACGTCTGACCTCAGCATAAGGCATAGAGGCAACTGATTTTCCTATGAAAGTTAAAGTTATCCAAATAAGGGAAGAACCCCAAATTGAAATAGTAAGTGTGAAAGAACCAAGCCGACCCATCCAGGGGCAGATCCAACCGTATGCTAATGTCAAGGTCTAAATAAAATTCCTCCAGAGAGGTTAAGAAACCCTATAAATCTAAATCTTCTGTGTGCATAAACCATCACTATGACCTAATAAAATCCTCAAAAATTCAATTACATTTTTACCTGTAAAAGGAAAAAAACCTCCTCTTTACTCTGATTGGGAAAATCAAATGTTTTCCTATGCAATAAAGATTACAACAGGCTAACATCAGATTATCTAGCCATTCTGTAAATTCAAGTCTGGCCTGAATTAGAGGTCAGATATCTGAGGATTCCAAATCTTATAATTAGCCCGTTTAAGCCCACTGCTTAATATGCAGAGCAATAAATGTCATAGGAAATGAAAGAAGCTTTTCAAAAGGTGCAGTCAAACTAACCCAAGAAACAGGCTTATAAGATTATAAATATTACTGCAATAATGCTAATGAAAATTACTCTACATAATTTATTTCCACATAAAGTATAAAAAAAACTTTAAGCATTTTAAGGATAGCCCTTGCCGGGTAGTTCAGTTGGTTACAGCATCACCCTGATCCACTAAGGCTGTGGGTTCAATTTCCAGTCAGTGCACATATATCAAGCAATGAATGCATAAATTAAGTGGAACAGCAAATCGATGTTTCTCGCTCTCTCTCTTACCCCTTCCTCTCTAAAATCAATAAATTTGAAATTTTAAAAAAGGTAATGCCAGTTAAAAAAAATAAAGTTCATATCAGATATGAGTTATATTAAGACTTAAAATATATATGTATATATTATATACAAATTTTATTAAGATAAAATGAACACACTGTAATTTTGGAAAATCAGAAAAGCACAAAGAAGAAAGTGAAATCACTCATAACCCAAATCAGTTAGATTGTGGCATTTTAATGTCTGCCAGAATAAATTCCTTTTCATTCATTATTCTTTTGCTTACCTAGTCTTAGTCATTTATTTTTCCAGATAAGCCTAAATTTAAAGTCATTCTGAGTAGTTCCTCCCCAGAGTATCACTGGAATTTTCACTGGACTTGCATTAAATTTATGAATATAGAAGACTTGACATTTTACAATGAGTTTTCAAATTAAGAAACCTATATATTTTCATATAGTTCTTAAATATCCTTTGATAAAAATTACTTATAGAGATTTTATATTTTGTTGCTAGGAAAACCATCTTTTTCATATATGAATTATATAGATAGTAGAGGCCCGGTGCACAAAATTCATGCACGGGGAGGGGGGGGGGGGTCCCTCAGCCCAGTCTGCACCTTCTTGCAATCTGGGACCCCTCGGGGAATGTCCAACTACCGTATTGTATGCAGGGATTGGGTCTAAACTGGCAGCCGAACATCCCCCTCGCAATCTGGGACCGCTGGCTCCTAACCGCTCGCCTGCCAGCCTGAATGCCCCTAACCACTCTGTTTGCCTGCCTGATCACCCCTAACCACTCTGCCTGCCTGCCTGATGCCCCTAACTGCTTGCCTGCCTGCCTGATCGCCCCTAACCGCCTCTGCTTCGGCCCTCGCACCCGGGACCCAGGCTTCCCTCCTCCGGTCGGCTGCAGGCTTTGCCCGGGCCAGCCGCAGGCACCCAGGACTCAAGCCGGCTTCATCTGGGCAGGCACCAGGATCGCGGGTGGCTTCCCGGCCTCCGGGGCAGGTTCCCCTGGACCAGGCCCTGGCTTTATCCAGGACGTCGGACGTCCGGAAGACGTCTGGTCAATCCGATCTAATTAGAATGTTACCCCTTTATTAGTATAGATAACTGATTACTGCCGACATACAGGAAAGAAGGATGAGGATTTCTGCATATTTATTTTTTCTTAGAAACTTGAATGTTCCCTTTAGCTCTAATAACTTTTCAGTTGATTCTTTTTTTTAAAAAACATTCTAAGACTGTTTTTTTAAAAAATATATTTTTATTGATTTCAGAGAGGGAGAGGGAGAAATAGATAGAAACATCAATGATGAGAATCATTGATCGGCTGCCTCCTGCATGTTCCCTACGGGGGATTGAGCCCATAACCCAGGCATGTGCTCTGACCAGAACTGAACCTGGGACCCTTCAGTCCACAGGCTAACACTCTATCCACTGAGCCAAACCAGCTAGGGCTTCAGTTGGTAGTCTTATCCTGTGAATAATAATTTGTCTTCTCCCTTCAAATAGCTAAAGCTCTTCTTTGATCCTTTTGTCCTTACTACACTATACTAAGTAATGGTGGGCATCCTGGTAGTTCCCTTCCAATGGGAAGGTCTCTGGCATTTCACTATTAATGGAAGGTTTATAATTAGTTTCAAATAGAGACTCATTAGCAAAAGGCATAAAAAGTTCTTTGGTTTACAAAGATATTTTTAAAAACCAGAAATAATTATAGTAACATTAGCTAATATTCAGTATGTACTATGTGCAGAGCACCATGCGTCACATGAATTATATCATTAGACCTCATGACCAGTGATATTATTAACACCATTTTACAGATGAGGAAACTGAGGCTCAAAGAATCACATCTAACTGTCCAAGGAAGGTCATAGGACCAGGAATTTTTCAAAAGCAAACTAAGTCCTGCCCTAACCTCTAGAGCACAGTGCACTGGTGCCTCTCTGAAGCACTCCGTGTTGACTTTCAGATGCCTCTGGGGCATCCATTAGGATAGCTGTACTCTCCCTTCTTTGACATCCTATATAATAAAAGCGTAATATGCAAATTGATCGAACAGAGGAACGACCAGTCAGCGGGGGGCGGGGCCAGTGAACAGAGGGAGGGAATGGCGATGGGGGGAGGGGGCGGTGACCAGCGGCGGCGGAGGAACAATCGGGGGGGGGAGGGGGTGGCACCATCCCTTGATCAGCCCGTCAGGTTGCCTCCCACAGAGGGAGGCTAGCTGGCAACGGTGGGGTGATGGGGGCGGCGCTGTCCCCTGATGCCCTGTCCTCGCCTCCCGCAGAGGGAGGCCATGCAGCAGCAAAGGCAGGGTGATGGGGGCAGCGCCGTCCCATGATCGCCCATCCAGTCACCTCCCACAGAGGGAGGCCGGGTGGCAGCGGCGGGTGATGGGGCTGTCAGTAGGACATCCCCTGAGGACTCCTGGACTGTGAGAGGGCACAGGCCGGGCTGAGGGACCCCCCCCCCCCCCCCCCCCTCCAGTGCACGAATCTTCATGCACCGGGCCTCCAGTAAATAATCAGATTAGTAAGTATTCTAACACTGTGAAAAGTTAAGAAATAAACCAACTTCCAAAGAAAATCACTTCTTCCTTTCTGGAGAATTTAACATGATAGTGTATGATAAATCTTGTGTCTATTTTGCAATTTCCAGTATGTTTATAATTATACTAGAGGCCTGATGCACGAAATTTGTACAAGGGGCTCAGCCCTCGCAGCCCCTCACCACCCCAGCAGGCCCTCGCAGCCTCTTCTGGGCCTCACAGTCCTGGCTTCATCCAGAGGGTCATCCCAACGGTCGTTCTGCTGTTCAGTCTAATTAGCACATTAGCTCTTTATTATATAGGACTAGAGGCCCAGTGTACTAATTCGTGCACGGGTGGGGTCCCCTGGCCTGGCCAGTGATCAGGTCCATCTCACCCAGTCCTGATTGGGGCCAGCCGGCTGGGGGGATGGACTGCGGGAGCTTGGCCGGCCATGGGAGGTTGGTTATGGGAGTGCACTGACCACCAGGGGGCAGCTCCTACATTGAGTGTCTGCCCCTGGTGGTCAGTGCACGTAATAGCTACTGGCTGGTCATCCAGTCATAATGGTGGCTTAGGCTTTTATATATATAGATGGAAAAATCCACTCTATTGCAGTAGTTCTTAAAGAAAAAGACAAAAATCAAAATTTATATGGTTCTAAATACAGCTATTTAAATCATTATGTATTCTGCCCTGACCGGTTTGGCTCAGTGGATAGAGCGTCGGCCTGCGGACTCAAGGGTCCCAGGTTCGATTCCGGTCAAGGGCATGTACCTTGGTTGCGGGCACGTCCCCAGTGGGGAGTGTGCAGGAGGCAGCTGATCGATGTTTCTCTCTCATCGATGTTTCTAACTCTCTATCCCTCTCCCTTCCTCTCTGTAAAAAATCAATAAAATATATTTTTTAAAAATAAAATAAAATAAATCATTATGTATTCAGAGCCGAAAAATAAATAACAAAAACAAACTACATTCAGCTGCATAAGAGTATTAACTCTTATTTCAATTAGCTTTTGTTAACCAGCATTAGAAGTTCAATTCTAACTCTGTCTCTACATATGTAAATTTCAGTTCCTTCACTGCATGAAAAAGGTTGCAAACTAAAGCAAGGGTCAACTTGTGTAAATGTTACTGAAAAATTAAAGCAATTGTTCCCTAAATATTTTTTTCAAGCTTTCTATAGATGGAAAGGCTTTTATGCCATTTAAAAAGGGCACATCTAAAATAATTATTTGTACCACTGACTTTAAGAGAAAATGAATGTAAACAGCTGGACAACAGGTGCTGCCTGTTACTTTCTATATTAGACCATGAAAGGAAAATCAAAACCATGGTCCTAATTCAGGTGGACTGTACCAGCCTGTTTTATATAACCAGTGATGGTTTATATATACATCACATTCTCACTGTATTTAACATTCTATAAACTACTTTATGATGTTGCATTAAAAAGATTTGTGTCACACATTCCAGAAACATGCAATTTAATTGTAAATATATAAATGTTATTTGGAAGATTATCCTTTACACTGAAATGAAGGATAGCTATAAATGCAGGAGAGACTTCAGGCACTTGTTAAATAAATTACTGAATGAACATATCAGGTAGATTAGTAAAAACAAAACTTAACCTTGGGATAAAATGTAATCAACCATCCCAGTTTGTAGAGCATCACCTTGAACCAAATTTGTGTCATATTAATGAACATCTTGGTGTCATATTAATCAAGAATATAAGACCACTGCATTCTGATTAAAAATTAGGATATCATTCGAGTCTAAACCCCATGGATTAAAAGGTATACTGATCACAGAGAAATGCAGTTCACAGTTTGGAATCTCAGAATTTGGGGCTCTATAAGCTGGTTCAGTCTTTCAGCTCCTAATATAACCCATTTTGTAAAGTAGATCAAGAAAAAATACTGAGGTCCTAAATTACATATATATATTAGAATGATTCAGATATTATTAACTGAGTAACGTTAAACTTTAGCAAGAATTCAGTAAATACCATTTGAATGTCATTATTTTCTAGGTTTTAATTCTTCCTCACAAAACTTATTCTAAATCATTTATGGAAGAAGTAGATCAACAAACTTTTAAATTATTCTATGCTAGAGGCCCGGTGCATGAAAATTTATGCACTGGAGGGGGGGGGGGGGGTTCCTCAGCCGGGCCTGCCCCCTCTCACAGTCCGGGAGCCCTCAGCGGAGGGAGGCAACCCAGCGACTAGGGGAAGGCAACGCCCCCATCACACCTTTGCTGCTGCCACTGCCGGCAGTGCAAGCCTCGGCCAGCCCTGGTTACCTGAGCCTTGGGCAGCCCTGGGCAGCCGCCATCTGAGGCTTGCCTGTGCCTTGGACCGGCCCTAGGTGGCTGGGGGGCTGGGGGGACAGGGGGACTCCGGAGGCAGGCGTGCGGAGCGGTGGCGGGCCCGGCCTTGCTGCACGCCTGCCGCCCCAGTGGGGCTGAGGGGACTGGATGCCGCCATCTTGTGGCTGAGGGCGCCACCATCTTTGAGGGCATGGTGGTCAATTAGCATATTATCTCCTTACTAGAGGCCCGGTGCACAAAAATTTGTGCACTGGGGGGGGGGGGGGGTCTCCCAGCCTGGCCTGTGCCCTCTCGCAGTCTGGGACCCCTCGGGAGATAACGATCTGCTGGCTTAGGCCTGCTCCTGGGTGGCTGAGGGCAGGCCCAATCCCTAAGTGCAGCCCCTGGTCAGGCTCAGAGCAGGGCTGATTGGGGAGTTGGGGCGCCGCCCCATCATGCACAGAGCAGGGTGGATTGGGAGGTTGCGATGCCACCCTCAGTCACGCTCAGGGTAGGGCCGATTGGGGGGTTGGGGTACCGCCCCCTGTCACACTCAAGGCAGGGTCGATGGGGAGGTTGTGGCGCCACCCCTTGTCACGCACAGAGCAGGGCCAATCACGGGGTTGGGGCGCTGCCCCGTCACTCACAGAGCAGGGCCCATCAGGGAGGTTGGGGTTCCGTACCATGTCACACACAGAGCAGGGCCGATCAGGGGGTTGGGGAGCTCCCCTCTGTCACACACAGAGCAGGGCCGATCAGGGGGTTGAAGAGCTCCCCCCTGTCACTCACAGAGTAGGGCCGATAGAGGAGTTGGGGCACTGCCCCATGTCACACAGAGAGCTGGGCGGATCAAGGGGTTGGGGCATTGCACCCTGTCACACTCAGGGCAGGGCCAATGGGGAGGTTATGGCTCTACCTTGTCACACACAGAGCAAGGCCCGTGGAGGGGGGTTGGGGTGCCACCCTCTATCACCCACAGAGCAGGGCCGATCAGGGGGTTGGGGCGCCCCCACTGTCACACTCAGGGCAGGGCCAATGGGGAGGTTATGGCTCTACCCTGTCACACACAGAGCAGGGCCTGTGGGGGGGGGGGGGCGGGGGTTGGGGCCCTGCACCCTGTCACACACAGAGCAGGGCCGATTAGGGGGTTGGTGCGCTGCACCCTGTCAAACACAGAGCCACAGGGCAATCGGGATTGGGGAGCTCCCCCCTATCAGGCACAGAGCAGGGCTGATCAGGGGGTTGGGGCGCCTTCCCCTGTCAGGAACAGAGCAAGGCAGATAGGGAGGTTGTGGCCCCGCCCCCTGTCACACACAGAGCCGCAGGGCGATCAGGGGATTGGGGAGCTCCCCCCTATCAGGCACAGAGCAGGGCTGATCAGGGGGTTGGGGCGCCTTCCCCTGTCACACACAGAGCTGCAGGGCGATCAGGGGGTTTGGGCGCTGCCCCGTCACGCTGATCCCGGTGCCGGGAGGCATATTGCCCTTTTACTATATAGCATAGAGGCCTGGTGTATGGGTGGGGGCCGGCTGGTTTGCCCTGAAGGGTGTCCTGGATCAGGGTGGGGGTCCCCACTGGGGTGCCTGGCCAGTCTGGCTGAGGGGCTGAGCGCTGTTTTCCAGCTGGCAGGTGACTAAAAGCTCCCAACCGCTCCTTTTTTTCTTTTTTTTCTTTTTATTCTGGGCCAGCTTTAGCTCTGAGGCCTCGCTGCTGAAAACAGCGATACAATGTTGCGGTCCGGGGCTGACTGAAAGCCAGTTTCTGGGGTCTTTTTTAGCTTCTTATTTGCAACATAGTACATAGTTGCTTGGAGTTGTAGCTCAGAATCCGGCAAGTTAGGCGGGGAACGTTGGAGTCTGCAGTCCCTGGAGCAAGCAAGCCTCATGTTCGCTTCCAGCTGCCTGGCTGCCGGCCGCCATCTTGGCTGACAGTTAATTTGCATAAGGATATGCTGATTAGCCAATGGGAAGGGTAGCGGTCGTACGCTAATTAGCATGTTTCTCTTTATTAGTGTAGATTGGCTGTGGGCACCGCCATCTTTGAGGACAGGGCAGTCAATTAGCATATTCCCTCCTTATTGGCTGTGGGTACCACCATCTTTGCTACGGAGTGAGAGTCAATTAGCATATTCCCTCTTTATTAGATAGGACTAGAGGCCCGGTGCACAAAAATTTGTGCACTCGGGGGGGAGAGGGGGTCCCTCAGCCCATCCTGTGCCCTCTCGCAGTCTGGGACCCCTCAGGAGATAATGACCTGCTGGCTTAGGCCTGCTCCTGGGTGGCAGAGGGCAGGCCCAATCCCTAGGTGCAGCCCCTGGTCAGGCTCAGAGCAGGGCCGATTGGGGAGTTGGGGCGCCGCCCCCTGTCATGCACAGAGCAGGGCGGATGGGGAGGTTGTGATGCCACCCTCAGTCATGCTCAGGGTAGGGCCGATTGGGGGGTTGGGGCACCGCCCTCTGTCACACTCAAGGCAGGGTCGATAGGGAAGTTGCGGCGCCACCCCCTGCCACGCACAGAGCAGGGCCGATCAGGGGGTTGGGGCGCTTCCCCCTGTCACACACAGAGCAGGGACCATTGGGGCTTGGGGCTCCGTACTCTGTCACACACAGAGCAGGGCCCATCAGGGGGTTGAGGAGCTCCCCCCTGTCACGCACAGAGTAGGGCCAATAGGGGAGCTGGGGCACCGCCCCCTGTCACATACAGAGCAGGGTCCATGGGGGGGGGTTAGTTGAGGCACCACACCCTGTCACACTCAGGGCAGGGCCGATGGAGAGGTATGGCTCTACCCCGTCTCACATAGAGCAGGGCCCGTGGGGGGGTTGGGGCACCGCCACTGTCACACACAGAGCCGCAGGGCAATTGGGGTTGGGGCGCCGCCCTCTATCACCCACAGAGCCGCAGGGCAATCAGGGCGTTTGGGCGTTGCCCCTTGTCTCGCTGATCCCGCTGCCGGGAAGCCTCGCGGCTCTGCTGATCCCGCCCGGCAGGGTCACAGATCCGGGTCCCAGACCGCAGACAGCCTTGCCTGCTGCCGCCTGCCTTCAGTATGCAAATTAGCCGCCATCTTGTTGCTTCAGGGTGGGGGCCGGCTGGTTTGCCCTGAAGGGTGTCCTGGATCAGGGTGGGGGCCCCCACTGGGGTGCCTGGCCAGTCTGGGTGAGGGGCTGAGGGCCGTTTTCAGGCTGGCGGGCGACTGAAGCTCCAAACCTCTCCTTTTTTTCTTTTTCTTTTTTATTCTTGCATTTATTTACCTTCTATGGCTGTCACTGGAGCTGAGAGCCGGCTTTCTCTCTGAGGCTCGGCTGAAAGCAGGTTTCTGGCCTTTGTTTTCTGTATTCGAAACAATGTTGCGACTCCAGCTCTGAGATCCCGGCTGACTGACAGGAGGTTTCTGGAGTTTTGTTTATCTTCTGTAAATGTTACTATGTTTCCAACTGAAGCTCAGAGGCCGGCGGGGAACGTTGGAGTCCACAGCAAGCAAGCCTCCTGTTAGCTTCCAGCTGCCTGGCTGCCGGCCGCCATCTTGGCTGACAGTTAATTTGCATAAGGATATGCTGATTAGCCAATGGGAAGGGTAGCGGTCGTACGCCAATTACCATGTTTCTCTTTTATTAGTGTAGATAATTTATCATTATCATGACAGATTGTCTCATAGTTGAAATGCTCTTAGGCTCTTCTCAACCCATTTATACTTTGTGGTTCATTTAATTAATTCCTTCAATATAATTACTGAGTAATTATTGACACATTATGTCAATTACTGAATTAGAGTTTAAGAATTTTCTAGATACAATATAGTAAAAGCCCAAAGTTATCAATGTTTTTACCTTCATTCAAGAAATATTTGTTTAGCATCTATTACATACCCAGTGTTGGTGGGTATAATACTCTGGCTCACATTTTTACTTGCATAAGGTTTACGTTTAAACACTAACAATCTCCTATTTAAAACAAACCCCTAGAGTGACGGGGAGCGCAATCGCACTCCTCCTGTCTTTCGCCAAAAGTGCCGGGAGCGCTATCGTGCTCCTCCTGCAATGTCACTATTAGATGCTAGTAGTTCACTCTTTATTGACAGATGGCACCTAAGGAAAATCAGCAAAAATGCCTTGGCAATTTTAGCATAGCTCCTATGATATTGGTTGGCACTCAAAGGGTTAATATAAGCAGTTCAACATGTCATATAACTAATAACTCATTATTAGTGTGACTGGGGTAGGAGTCAGCAGGATCAGTTAAGTATCACAGTTCCTGTTTTACATTAAACGGCCCTTGAAATGCATGGCATCCTACAGCTAATAGCTCTTACCTATAAAAGGTACTTGCAAAGAGTCTTCTGAATCACTGTAAAAAAACTAAACCATAATCACAGAAGACTTTACTATCGTAGCACACAGCCCATAAATTATCACCAGAATACATGTGCCATCTAATAACCAACCATACCAGAACTTACTAAATTTTAGAAATCGCTGCCTTTCTTCTTTTAGAAGAAACAAGTGTATCATGTACCAACTAAAAAAGCTTGCACATCTCAAATCTGTCACTTGAAATAAGTGATGTAACAATGATAATGGTAACTCTGTGGTATTTATTTATACTATTATTACATAACTAGTGGCCTGGTGCACGAATTCGTGCACATTGAAAGGAAATTAATTAGAAGAAATATTTTAATATTGCTATTCGCCCTTTCTTTATAATAGAAGTGTCAACCAAATTCACGATCGACAATGACAGATGGAAACACGTGTGCAATTGGCACCAGCGAGAGCTTTATATGTATTGTGCATGCACAAGTCAACTTAGCCTTTTTAGATGTAGAATATACTTACTTAATTAGAGCTGCTTTCTGATTTAGCTAAACTTTTTCCAGCCCAATGAAGCACCCCAACTTCTCTTTCAGGTAATTGTCAGCAACAAGCAGTAAATATCAACACAAAGCAGATTATTATTGTAGATCACGCAGAAAGAACAAAGGGTAAAATATTTAACTGCAGCAGTGTTTGACTATATTCTGCACAGTGAGAAAACCTGAAGTCATTTTCAAGGTCTACCATTTCTTACTTCTTTTCAGTCGGGTCAAGTTTCTAAGCTTTCTAAATCTCCGTTTTCTGGCTAATGAAAAGAAAATAGGATTCCACCGAGTCTCCTATCTACCTACTCCAGGACTTCTGTGAGGATCAAATGAGATGAGGCATGGGAAAATGCTACACAGACATTTGGTTACAGTGTGAGATGTTTCCACCTGGCTATAAAACAAGTCGTGTTCCTGGGCTGAAGAAACTCCAAGGAGGCTAGTCGCTAGGGAGAGGAAGACAGGCATTGATATGTGATGTCATTACCCAGCGCCCACAGCCACTGTTTCTGGGCTGGGCAGGGCTGTGGGCTGTATTTTACACTATGGGGTCTCAGCAACATCGGTTGCAATTTGGTGGGCTGTCGCTTCAGGGTGGTGGCAGGGCCTGTGTCCCACTTGGGGGAAGTCAAGTGTTGCTTTGCGGATGCCAGGTCTGCGGTGCTGTTTCTCTGTAAATGGCCAGTGCACATCACAGCAGCTCCTGTGTTGAGTGTCTGTCCCCTGGTAGTCAGTGCATGTCATAGCTACCAGTTGGACGGTTAGACACTCCGCATATTAGCCTTTTATATATATACATAATATATTAATTACTATGCATTATATTACATTACATTATATGTTATATATAAAATAAAGCTGAGCATGTGTTATAAAACCATACTGAACATTCTTTTTTTAAAATATATTTTTATTGATTTCAGAGAAGAAGGGAGAGGGAGAGAGAGAAAAACATCAGTGATGAGAGAGAATCATTGATGGGCTGCCTCCTGCACACTGCACAGTAGGAATCGAGCACACAACCCAGGTATGTGCACTGACTGGGAATCGAACCATGACCTCCTGGTTCATAGGTTGATGTTCAACACTGAGCCATGTGGGTTGGGCTTAATGTTCATTCTTTCTTACAGGTTATAATTCCATCAAGGTAGATAGAAAATTTGTACTTCACAAAGAAGAAAACCAAAGCTCAAAAAGGTTAAGGGATTTGGCCATGGCCACACAACTGGTAATGCTGGGGTGAGGGTTAAGTCAGGGTCTGACTGGCTCTATACATTACACAAAGTTTCAGAGAATTAGAGTATTACCCTGTCAACTGTGATTGGTTTGGAGGACAAGATAACAATTCATTCTTTGAAATCTCAGATGAAGAGCATAAAGCATGGCTTTTATACATATAGATAAATATCAGAAAATTCAATAATACTAACATTACTTAATAATTTCACTAAAGCCCTGACCGGTTTGGCTCAGTGGATAGAGCGTCAGCCTGAGGACTGAAAGGTCCCAGGTTTGATTCCAGTCAAGGGCATGTAACTTGTTTGCGGGCACATCCCCAGTAGGAGGTGTGTAGGAGGTGGCTGAACGATGTTTCTCTCTCATCGATGTTTCTAACTCTCTATTCCTCTCCCTTCCTCTCTGTAAAAAATCAATACAAATATATTAAAAAAAATAATAATTTCACTAAAGTCAATTCACCTGCTCAGAAAAAGTATAATGTATCAATTAATACGCTAGTAAATTACAAAGCACAAAGGCCACTACCTTTGTGTATGGCTTTGTTTCCTTTCAGGCAAGTTTTGTGATGAAAGCTCTACCTACCTTCCCACTCTCTTTTTGGACTCTTGGAGGTGCCACAGGGACTTGTGGAACTTCTACATTCCAAATCAATCTGTTCCTGCCTCTGCCGCTGCTCTTCCAGGAGTGCTGACTCATGCATCGCTTTAATGTGTCGCTGGTAGAGGGCATAGCCACTCACTTGGGTTCCAATTGGCATATTACATGGGGTGCAGGACACCTACAGGAAGAAAAAAAAGTAAATATGCCATGACCAACATAATAATTACCATCTGTTGCAACTAATGCTTATTTCTGTGATGTTACTGGTCAAAGTGATTTTACCATGTTTTAATCGAAATAATCTTCAAATATAATGACTGAAATGCTAAACAGTTACTTTCAGAAATGAACACAATATAAATCACAAAAGCTGTAATAAGATAAATCAAATTAGAAATTAAAACACTCTGTCTGCTTCTAACTTATGATGGTCAAATCCTTGGTAGCTCTACCCTGTGTCCTTACCCCTCCTCTCAATGTCCTTTTTTTACCACAGTCAGTTGGAGTACAGGGGAGTCTCCCCAGTTGGCCAAGACGGCAACAGGAGGAAGTTCTTACACTGACGGGCCAAACACTAGAAAGATGGAAAGGCAGGGCCCCAGCAGACCATAAAGATAGATATATGAATGGAAAGGCCCCAATGTGCCAAAAGCTAGGAAGATGAATGGAGAGAGAAAAAAAGCCCTCCCCACCCTATTCTTATAACAACAGCAGGCTTGAGCAGGAAGAAAGAGAGATGGTTTTAGAGACAGGGAGTCCACTGTTCTTCCAGGTTGTATGGCACCTAAATAAAACACCTTTTTTTTTTTATCCTCACCTGAGGATATGTTTTTATTGATTTTGAGAGAGGAAGGGAGAGAGGGAAACATTGATTTGAGACAGAAATATCCATCAGCTGCCTCCTGTATGTGCCATGCCCCAACTGGGGATTGAACCCAAAACCTAGCTATGTGCCCTAACCAGGAATCAAACCCACAATCTTTATGATATACTAGAGGCCCAGTGCACGGAATTCGTGCACGGGGGGAGGGGAGGGGTGTCCCCTCAGCCCAGCCTGCACCCTCTCTAATCCGGGACCCCTTGGAGGTTGTCCAAATACTGGTTTAGGCCTGATCCAATTCCCGCCCCTGCCCCCTGCCATCCTGGTCACACACAACTGCCCCCCCCTGCAAGCCTGGTCACCCCCAACTGTCCCCGCTTCGGCCTGGTCACCCCTCACTGTCCCACTCTGCCAGCCTGGTCGCCCCCAACTGCCCCCCTGTCGGCGTGGTCGCCCCACGCAGCCTGCTGTTTGGTCGTTTGGTTTCCGCCTCCGCCCCCCTCCCCCGCCCCCGCTGGCCTGGTCACCCCACACAGCCCTCTGTTCAGTCGCTTGGTCGTCCCTCACTAAACCCCTGCTGGCCTGTTCGCCCCACACAGCCCGCTGCTCAGTCATTTGGTCATCCCTGACTAACCCCCCTTTCGACCTGGTCACCCCACACAGCCTGTTCGGTCATCTGTTCAGTTGTTTTGGTTGCGAGAGTCACTTAGGCTTTTATATATATAGACTAGAGGCCCAGTGCACAAAAATTTGTGCACTCGGGGGGGGGGGGGGAGGGGTCCCTCAGCCCGGCCTGTGCCCTCTCGCAGTCTGGGACCCCTCGGGAGATAACGACCTGCTGGCTTAGGCCTGCTCCCGGGTGGCAGAGGGCAGGCCCAATCCCTAGGTGCAGCCCCTGGTTGGGCTCAGAGCAGGACTGATTGGGGAGTTGGGGCGCCGACCCCTGTCATGCACAGAGCAGGGCGGATCGGGAGGTTGCGATGCCACCCTCAGTCATGCTCAGGGTAGGGCCGATTGGGGGGTTGGGGCACCGCCTTCGTCACACTCAAGGCAGGGTCGATGGGGAGGTTTCGATGCCACCCCCTGTCACGCACAAAGCAGGGCCAATCAGGGGGTTGGGGCACTGCCCCCTGTCACTCACAGAGCAGGGCCCATCAGGGGGGTTGGGGCTCCATACCCTGTCACGCACAGAGCAGGGCCCATCAGGGGGGTTGGGGCTCCGTACCCTGTCACACACAGAGCAAGGCCCATCAGGGGGTTGGGGAGCTCCCCCCTGTCACGCACAGAGCAGGGCCCATCAGGGGGTTGGGGAGCTCCCCCCTGTCACTCACAGAATAGGGCCGATAGGGGAGTTGGGGCACCGCCCCCTGTCACACACAGAGCCTGGCGGATCAGGGGGTTGGGGCGCCACACCCTGTCACACTCAGGGCAGGGCCGATGGGGAGGTTATGGCTTTACCCCGTCACACACAGAGCAGGGCCTGTGGTGAGGGGGGGGCAGTTTGGGGCACCGCCCTCTATCACCCACAGAGCAGAGCCGATCAGGGGGTTGGGGCGCTGCCACTGTCACACTCAGGGCAGGGCCGATGGGGAAGTTATGGCTCTACCCCGTCACACACAGATCAGGGCCTGTGGGGGGAGGGGAGGTTGGGGCGCCGCACCCTGTCACACACAGAGCAGGGCCGATCAGGGGGTTGGGGCGTTGCCTCCTGTCACGCTGATCCCGGTGCCGGGAGGCCTCGCGGTTCCGCTGATCCCGGTACTGGGAGGCATATTACCCTTTTACTATATAGGATAGAGCCCTGGTGCATGGGTGGGGGCCGGCTCGTTTGCCCTGAAGGGTGTCCTGGATCAGGGTGGGGGTCCCCACTGGGGTGCCTGGCCAGTCTTGGTGAGGGGCTGAGGGCTGTTTTCAGGCTGGCGGGTGACTGAAGCTCCCAACTACTCCTTTTTTTCTTTTTTTCTTTTTTTAATTCTGGACCAGCTTTAGCTCTGAGGCTTGGCTCCAGCTCTGAGGCCTCGGCTGCTGAAAGCAGGTATCTGGTTTGTTTGGGTTCTATAATCGAAACACTGTTTCAACTCCAGCTCTGAGATCCTGGCTGGCTGAAAGCAGGTTTCTGGGGTTTTGTTTAGCTTCTTTATTTGTAACGATGTTTCAAACTGCAAGCTCAGAGGCCGGCAGCAGCTGGCGGGGAACGGTGGAGTTCTCCATCACTGAAGCAAGCAAGCCTCATGTTCACTTCAAGTTGCCTGGCTGCCGGCCGCCATCTTGGCAGGCAGTTAATTTGCATATCGCCCTGATTAGCCAATGGGAAGGGTAGTGGAGTGACACCAATTTGCATGTTTCTCTTTTATTAGTGTAGATAGGACTCCACTCAACCAACTAAGCAACCCCGCCGGGTAAAACCTCTTTTTCCTTTTGCTCCAGCACCTGCCTCACAAGTTTGGCTTTCATTGCAGTAGGCAGCCAAACCTCCGTTTTTGTTTTTGTTAAGTTAGTTTTTGAGGACTCCGCTGGAATAGCATGGACCTCAGCAAGTTCTGGAGGACTCGGGTGGGGTCCCAGCAGCCTGTGGCAGGCTGGCCCAGGGACAGTGGGACCGTGGGGACTTCCCAGTAGCTGCCAAGAGCTTGTCCCGGGGAATTTGCCTGCACTCCTTCTCTAGGTGTCAGCCACCTGAAATGCTTGGCTGGTGAAAGGAAACGGGTTTTTGGTGAGAAGAACCCCAAGACTGCACACCAGGGATCCTCTACCCCTGCTGCTCAGGCTTCATGCTGCTTGGGCTCGGTGTCACTTGGGTCCTGTTAAAATCATTTGCAGTACCGGTTGGCAGGCTACCCCTGTCGCTTGGGCTTCATGCCACTTGGGTCCTGCTAGCACTGCTGTGGTACTGGCTGGCAGGAGATAAGACATTAAGAGGTGCTTGCGAGTACTCATTTGGAAAAATGGAATTATGGATCCAATTTTTGTTCATATGTTCCCACTTTGTCTGGGGTCTTGCTATGGTTATGGTTTTGGGTTTGTACTTTTGTGCCACTGGGGTGTTCTGTTTTGACTCCTGAAGGGAGCCCACTGGCCCGAATTTTAGAAGATTGGTCCTTGTACAGCTATGGTCTAATGACTGAGAAGGAATTGGTTTTCTACTGTAACACTACTTGGCCTATGTATTAGGTGTACCGATTAATAATGTGGATTTTGTAATCAAAGAAAACACGATAATTTCAAGAGAAACATCAAAAGTGCTTCATTACTCAAAGTGATGTCCATCGCTAGCTACACATTTCCCCATCTTTCAGGTAATTGGTGGATACCATCCCAATAGAACTTGTCTTGTTTTGAGGCAAACCATTCAGAGATCCAAGTTTCCACTTCTTCGTATGTTTTGAAGTGCTGCTCAGAAAGTGTGTGTGCCATCGATCGGAACAAGTGGTAATCTGAAGGAGCAAGGTCTGGTGAATATGGTGGGTGCATTAATACTTCCCAGGCAAGATCTTTTCACATGTCTTTACTGGTTTTGAAGTGTGTGATGGTGCGTCATCATGAAGCAAAATTACTTTGCCATGTAATTCTGGCACATTCTGGTCGTTTCATGATCAAAGCGTGGTTCAAATTGATTATTTGTTGTTGGTAGTGATCAGTATTAACAGTTTCACCTGGTTTTAGAAGCTCATAATATACCACACCTTCCTGATCCCACCAAACGCAGAGCATTGTCTTCTTTCCAAAGCGATTTGGCCTTGCAGTCGATGTTGATGGGTGACCTGGATCAACCCATGATTTTGTGCATTTGGGATTCTCAAAATAAATCCACTTTTCATCGCCAGTCACAATTCGATGCAAAAAAGACTTTCGTGCCGTAGAAGCAATATTTTACTGATGACTTTTCGGTTTTCCATTTTTCGTTCAGTTGATGTGGCACCCATTTTCCTTCCTTTAAAGTCTTTCCCATTGCTTGTAAACGATTGGAAATTGTTTGCTGAGCAATGTTTAATCTTTGTGCAAGTTGTTTTTGAGTTTGACACGCATCTTCATCCAATAATGCTTGTAATTGTTGGTCTTCAAACTTTTTCAGTTGACCTGGACTGTCTTTGTCTTTCACGTCGAAATCATCACTTTTAAGGCAGCTTTCACAAATATCTTGAGATGGAGCATGTTCACCATAAGCTTCCCCAAGTATTTCAGCAGCACTTTTCTTCAAAATAATGAATTAAAACTTCCTGCAAATGGTCTTTTTTTGACACAAAATTCGACATTTTTAAGCGTAAAAATATCTATGATGTCAACACCTTCAGAAAATTTGACATATGAAGTTTTAAAGCTTGTTGTCAATACAACAAAATAGTATATATATCAAATCCCATATATATCAACATATGTGTAACTCCATCTATTGAAACAAATCTGCATTATTAACCGCTACACCTAGTATACTTTATACTACAGGGGAAAAATAGGTTCCCTAAATTACTACTCCATCATACAGTTGGAATTATTTTGACAATGGTTAGGGAAATGAAATGAAATCCCTTATGTCCAGGTGTCCATGTTTTTATAGGATACGGATTCGGCAAAGAAAGGGAACAACTTAATGATCCAGAGAAGGGAACTGGCTCTAAAACCTCCTCCAATAGAAAGACACAAGAAGAAAAGGAGAATGAGGAAATGAGTCTCTCTAACGCCCAGCCACCGAGGAACCCAGGGTTAGCAGCAGGAGGATTTCCCCCACCATCACCCCCGCTGCTGATGCCCCTGAGATAGGGCCAGGAGGGGGGGGGCAGCCCCACCCCGTATGATGAAGGAATGGTCTACCCTCAATAACCTGGCAGGGCACCCAATTTGGCAAGGGAGCATCCCTACCTGGAGCAGGACAATTCCCTTTGAGGCAACACCGTATAAGCAGAATAAACCAGAAAGGCCCATCTGCTGGCTTCCTTTAGGCCCACACTCCATTTCTACTTCGGATTTAATGAACTGGAAGAATTCCAATACCTCATACAGGGAGGATCCTCAGAAAATGGTAGATCTTATCACCTCCACTTTTGCCATTCACCACCCAAATGTCCGGATGATAAATGTGACTTTTATTGGGCAAAGTGCCTGCAGATCAGAAGGAAGCTCAAACATTTAGACAGGGTGTTAGGAATGAAACCCTCCCAGCTGGTGGACAGAGCCTTTCAATCTTACCATGCCCAGGAAACAAGGACACTGAAGCAGGCCACTGTTTTCTTAGAAACAGTGCGGGAAACCAGAAGGAGAGGCGGGATCCGAAAGGAAAAGGAAAGACCCACAAGGTGCCAATCAATGTGCCTATTGCAAAGAGGAAGGCCATTGGAGAAAGGACTGCCTTGGAACCCCAAAAGAAAAACAAAAAGGATGGAAAACCTTGCCAAGAAATGTTAGAAAGGAATGACGAATCTGGAGGACCAGGGGCACCCCTAGACACCTCCTGACCTATTTCCCCACAGGAGCCTCAGGGAACAAGCTAATTGACTTCCTTGTAGATACGGGAAATTAACCAAGAAAAATTCAGCTGTGGAGTTGGTTACTGAAGTGACCGGACATTACAAAAAACAGGCGTTCTTTCAACCTCCAGAATGCCAGCTTGGGGATTAAAAGCTTACGCACAGTTTTCTCTACATGCCAGACTGCCCCGTTTGGTTGTAGGGCTGAGATTTACTTTGTAAATTGCATGCATAAATAACTTTTCACCTGAGAAGTAGCAATTATGTATGGGAGTCCCATCAGAACATGCTCTCCAGCTCCAGGTAATACTGGAAGGAGATGGAGGTGACTCTTCCCACCCGAGATCCACAAGCAGGTTGACTGAGCCTTTGGGCCGACAGAACCCCAAGTAGGGCAGTTAATATCCAACCTGTAAAATTAACCTAAAAGGAGCATGGATTCCATGGAAGAAAGACTATCACCTTAAAAAGGAAGCTATATAGGGAATTCAAGCATTATTGCAGAAATTCTTTTTTTTTTTTTCCAGAGAGGAATGGAGAGAAAGAGAGGGATAGAAACATCAATGATGAGAGAGAATCATTGATCGGCTGCCTCCTGCATGCCCCCTACTGGAGACCAAGCCCACAACCTGGGCATGCGCCCCTGACTGGAATCGAACCTGGGATCCTTCAGTCCGCAGACCGACGCTCTATCCACTGACCCAAATCAGCCAGGGCTGCAGAAATTCTTAAAATCATAATTAATTCAGCCATGCTAGTCTCCCTATAACACTCCCATTTTTCCAGTCAAAAAGTCTTCCTCTGTACAAAGTAAGGATCTCAGGGCCATAAATGATATTGTCCAGGACACTCATCTTATGGTGCCCAGCCCTTATACTTTGTTGACCTCAGTGCCTGGGGACAGCAAGTAGTTTTCAGTCCTAGACTTGAAGAATGTTTTTTTCTGCATCTCAATAGATGAACAGGCTCAACTATTATTTGCCTTTGAATGGCAGGACCCACAAACTAAAGCCATGCTCCAATACTGTTGGACTGTGTTGCTGTAAGGATTTAAGGATTCCCTGACCATACTGGGGAAATATTAGCATGGTATTTAAGGGATATTCAATTGAAATTGGGAGTTCTTCAACAATATGTAAACGACTTACTATTAGCTAGCAATACTTACAAAGACTGTTGCTCAATACCATCAAGTCCTGAATCATTTGGCAAAAAGAGGACATGGAGTATCACTTTACAAGGCCCAGATCTGCACACAGGAGGTGGATCCCAGGATTCCAAGTGGAACAGGGCACTGGGAGTTTGATGGCAAATTGAAAACAAGCCACTGCTACAATAAAAACTCCACAGAAATGGAGGCAGCTTCGTGGATTCTTAGGGATTACAGTTTTGCTTAATTTTTATTCTGAACTTTGGCCCTATGGCGAAATAACTGTATAGCGAAAGAATTGTAGAATAGACTCAGAACCTCTTAAATGAACAAGAGACTCTCAGGTAGTATTTGACACTTTAAAGGAAAAATTAGTTTCAGCTCCTGCATTAGGACTGCCCAATTTACAAAACCTTTCAAATGATACATTCATGAAAGGCAAGAAATTGGACTTGGGGTACTAACCCAGACCTGGGGAAATAGCCCTCAACCCATGGCCTATGTATCAAAGAAACTAGATCACATGACAACAGGATGGTTGCCATGCCTCTGGGCACTAGTAGCAACCTCTGACATCCTACAGAATGGGTAGAGGAATACCACACTAGAACTGAGAAGGCAAATGAGGTAGCAAAACTTCTACTCAAAGAAATAATCCCTAGGTTTCAACTTCCTTACAGCATTCAAAGTGGCACTGAACCATTGTTTACTTCAGAAATCTCCCAGGAGATAGGACAGGCACTGCAGACTCAATGGAAACTACATGCATCTTGGAGATGCCATCTACGGGGAAGACTAAGAAAATAAGCCACTCAAGCCCCGGCCGGGTAGCTCAGCTGGTTAGAGCATCATCCTGATATGCCATAGTTGTGGGTTCGATCCCTGATCAGGGTACCTACAAGAATTAACCAATGATTACATAAATAAGTGGAACAACAAATTGATGTTTCCCTATCTCTAAATCAATCAATAAATAAAAACTTCAAAAAAAAAAAAGAAAGAAAATGAACCATACAATAAAGAAGATCCTGATGAAATATGCCAGGAAACACATTTGAAATGGGACTAGATACTCCCTATTGCCTTGCTCCAGATTAGATTAGCACTCTGAAGTGGGGCTTAAATTAAGCCCTTTTGAAACAGTTTATGGGAGACCCTTCCAAATTTCTGTTTTAGGAGCACCTCCTTTAGACTTAGAACAGCAATCAATCATTAAATAATATGTACAACATTTAGGGCAAACACTAACAATTTTGCACAAGTTTGCTCATTGCTGGATTACCCATCTGGCGAGCCCTTACACCCATTCCAGCTGGGAGTCTTACTAAAAACCTGAAAGACTCATCCTGAACAGCAGTTAGCCAAGCAATGGGCCAGTCCCTGTGATAATCCTGCTGACAACACACTCTTCCCTAAAGCTCCCGGGAATCAAGCCTTGGATCCACCCCTCACGGGTAAAGCAGGTGCTGCCTGGAGAGGACTCAGATCTGGCTGCTGCTGTTGATACTGCAAGGGAAAGCTGGACCTGCAATCGTGAAAGAGATTTAAAATTCCGCTTTCGGGAAGGAACGGCGCCTCCCAAAGCTAAGTGACAATATTACTTTTCCTTTTACTATTTTTTTTTTTTTACAATTGCTCTACTCTATGCCCAGGCTTAGACTGATAACACCTTTGCATTTCCCAGAAAGTGGCTTCCTTGGCAAACTTATCCTGCTGTTGGGTGTGCCACCCAAAGCCCCACTCAGGATTAGATCATGCCCACCCCTTAGTCTCTCCAGTCTCGATTTCTCGACAATTCCCCTGCACGACTAGGCATACCCCTCACTGAGCACTTGATCGTTTGTCTGCCCAATAGGTCTCACTTTGGAAGCCCATCGGCAACACTGGCTCTTGAAACAAGAATATCAGCTTTGCTTGTTCACAGTGCCATCCTCTACACCGCATATGACGTCTTCAGACAGCAATCCTTTTCCCTCATATAAAGCTTCCCTCCATTACTGACCCCCCTCTTCTTTTAGTAGATAGTAAGAATCTCTGGATCCACAGATAGGTAAGACTATTCAGGAAGAAACTACAGAAGATGAGACCTTCATCTATTTACCCTTGTAAGAGTACAAGGGTCCAGAGTTTTGAAGGGGAAGGTGTTACCACAGACAGTCAGTTGGAGCATCAGGGAGTCTCTACCATTGGCCAAGATGGCAGCAGAGGAGGTTCTTACATTGAGCGTACTCCACAAGCTAGAAAGATGAATAGATAGGGCACCAAGTGCACCTAAGGCTAGCAAGATAACTGAATGGGGAAAAAAATAAAGAACTCCCCTCTCCCTATCCCTATAATAATGGTGGACTTGAACAGGAAGAGAGATTGTCTTTGAGACGGGAGTTCACCATTCTCCCAGGTCTCTTAGGTCAAATGAGACCTGAATGAAACCTCTTTCCTTTTGCACCAGCACCTGCCTCACAAGTTTGGCTTTGGTGGTGGCAGGCAGCTGAACCTGTGTTTTTTCAGTTACACTCTCACCAGGTAATGGTATCCTCTTTTGTGAATCTAAAAGTCATCTATATGTTAACAACTCATAAATTTCTATTTCTAAGACATTTTTCTCCAAAGTCTATACTTAGAAAAATTGCCTAACAACTCCACTTGGATATCTCAAAGCACCTCAAAACCTATATGCAAAACTGAACTTTTCATTTTCTAAACTCAATGCTTCTCCTACAGTGATCTCCATTTTAGAAAATTGAACCTCAGCAGCTTCAGCCAGACACTGGTAGTCATCCTTAATGAATCAATCTCTTCAACTCCCACAACTAATTCATTAACATATCAATTCTCCCTAACTATTCAATAATATACAGGGTGGGGCAAAATCAGATTTGCATTTGTGAGTAAACGAAACAGTTTATTCTCATATTATTATCTACTAGAGGTCTGGTGCACAAAAATTTGTGCACTGGCGGGGGAGGGTGGGTAGGTGGGAGGTGTCCCTCAGCCTCACTTGTGCCCTCTCACAGTCTGGGACCCCTCGGGAGATAACCACCTTCTGGCTTAGGCCGGCTCCCTGGGTGGCAGATGGCAGGCCTGATCCCTCGGTGCCTGCCCCTCCTCCCCGGGTCGCGCACACGGCAGGGCCGATCCGGGAGTTGGGGCGCCGCCCTGGGTCGGGTCTCACACAGGACGCCTGGGCGGGCCGGCCAATCGCTGCTGCCCCACCCAGCCGCTCGGGGTCGGGTTGCACACGGATGCCCGCCGCCCCGGGTCGCAGATAGCAGGACCGGATGGCGGCAGGGCAGGCGGGATGGCGCTATCCCGCCCTGCCTGCAGTATGCAAATTAGCCGCCATCTTTGTTGGCGGTTAATTTGCATATTGTGCTGATTAGCCAATGGGAGGCATAGCAAAGGTACGGTCAATTACCATGTTTGTCTATTATTAGATAGGATTATTATACTAGAGGCCCGGTGCACGAAATTCGCACACGGGGAGGGGAGTCCCTCAGCCTGGCCTACACTCTCTCCAATCCGGGACCTCTTGGGGGATGTCCGACTGCCTCTCACAATCCGGGACCACTGGCTCCTAACCCTTCGCCTGCCTGCCTGCCTAATTGCCCCTAACTCCTCTCCCTACCTGCCTAATCGCCCCTAACCACCTCTGCCTGCCTGCCTGATCACCCCTAACTGCTCCCCTGCTGGTCTGATCGCCCCTAACCGCCTCTGCCTAGCCCTACACTCGGGACCCAGGATTCCCTCCTCCGGCCAGTTGCAGGCACCCGGGACCCAGGCTACCCTCCCTCTGGCTTGCCGCAGGCACCCAGGAAGTAGGCCGGCTTTGCCTGCGGCCAGCCGCAGGGGACCATGGCAGGCAGCTTCGCCTGGGTTGAAGCCGCTGGCGCCCAGGACCGCGGGGCAGGCGACTTGTCCCTCTCCCGGGCCGCAGGCACAGGCACTGGCACCTGGGACTGCGGGGTGGGTGGCTTGTCCCTCCTGGTCCACAGGCACAGGCGCTGGCACCCAGGACTGCAGGGCATGTGGCTTGTTCCTCTCCCGGGTTGGGGCGCAGGCGCATGGGACCACAGGGCGTGTGGCTTGTCCCTCTCCCGGGCCGCAGCCCTAGCCGCTGTTGCCTGGGACCGCGGGGCGGGTGGCTTGTCCCTCTCGCGGGCCGCAGGTACAGGCGCAGCCGCTAGCACCCAGGGCCGCAGGGTGGGTGGCTTGTCCCTCTTCCAGGCCACAGCCTGTCTGGTCCCCATTCCTCTCTCACGAACTCATTTGTGCCTGGCTGGTCCCCATTCCTCTCTCACAAGCTCATTTGTGTCTGGCTGGTCCCCATTCCCCTCTCCCCAGTGTTGAGTGTCTGAGCCCTTACGGAGTGAGGGCGTGATGACCATTTGCATATTAGCTCTTTATTATATAGGATTGCTTTCCATACGAACAACTACTTTAGCCCCTAACACAATACATCATTTCATGAATACAAAATAATCCTGGGGAAGTAGACACCTAAACTTTTTTAGAACTTGTTATCTAAAGACTTCCATAGTATTTTCTGCTACTATAAGTAAAAAATATCACTGAATGTTAACACACACATAATTTTCTTACTTTTGTGCTTTGGCTTATATGTAAACATGGCCTTTCCTATTTTGCTACAAAAAGTCAAATGAAGTGTTCTGGTCTAACCAAAGTATTATTTCCTAAGTGGAATCTTATTCACATGTCTCAATAAGAAGGAAGCTCTCATTTTAAATTAAAAAATTAAAAAAAAATTTTTTTCCTCTCATTTTAATTTTTATTGATTTCAGAGAGGAAGGGAGAGATAGAAATATCAATGGTAAAAGAGAATCCTTGACTGGCTGCCTCCTGCATGTCCCCCGCCTGGGGATTGAGCCTGCAACCCAGGCATGTGCCTTGACCAGGAATCCAACGGTGACTTCCTGGTCAACGGTGACTTCCTCAACCACTGAGCCATGCTTGTTGGGTTCATTTTAATTTTTATTATGATTTTTTTTCTATGTCTTATGATCACAACCAATCTCTAAGTTTTTTTGAAGTCAGAAATTATAACATGTGTATATTCCATACAGCATTAACTGCTGTCTTGAACTGGGTAGATATTTAATAAATATCCATTTGAAGAAACTGATGAATAACAAATGTTTAATGATTTTTTTTGTGAGCCTATCACAAGTGCACACTTAACTTTTCCCGATTATCATATGAGACAGTTAACAAATTTTTTGTTTTTGTTTGTTTGTTAATCCTCACCCGAGGATATTTTTCCTGTGATTTTTAGAGAGAGTATAAGGGAGAGGGAGAGACAAAGAGAGAGAAATCATCGATGTGAGAGACATATCGATTGGTTGACTCCTGCACGCGCCCCTGATGGGCAGGGGATTGAGCCTGCAACCGAGATACATACCCTTGACCAGAATTGAACCAGCACCCTTCAGTCCGAGGACCAACACTCTATCCACTGAGCCAAAATGGCTAGGGTACAATAAATAAAGCAGGAGATAGAACATAACTAAGTAAAAGAACAATACCCAAGATTGGAATTCACTTTCAAAAGGGAATCAAACTTGTAGAGATGAAGTAAAATGTAAATAAAACTAGATTTGGAATTATATACTGAAGTTAGCCATACTCTATACTTCATTCTAAATATTCAAAACCTAGTTACCTATTTATTCTACTACTGTCATAGAGCAAAACAAACAAATCAAAAGTTATTAATATTTATGGCTAAGGAATTATATTTCGTTTGTTTTTTTCTTAGAAATGACCATCTCAATCAATCATCACAATGAATCTAATACGAATATCCAACAGATAAGTAAACAAAATGGATATTATAAATCTTAAAAAGGAAGACACGTGTTACAACATGATTAATCTTGAGGACATTATGCTGAGTGAAATAAGCAAGTCATAAAAAGACAAATACTTATATTCCACTTATATGAAGTACCTACAGTAGTCAAAATCATAAAACAGAAAGTAGAACAGTGGTTACCAGGAGCTGGGAGAGAGGGAAAAGGAGAGTTATGGTTTAATGGGAACAGAATTTCAGTTTTACAAGATGAAAATATTCTGGGGATCTGTTTCACAACAATTTGAATATACTTAACACTACTGAACTGTACACTTAAAAATAGCTGATGATAAATTTTATGCTATGTGTTTTTTACCCCAATATTTTTAAATCCTCAATTGAGGACATGTGTGTGTGTTTTTTTAACTAAATTTTTAGAGAGAGGAGACAAGAGAGGAAAGAGAAACATCACCGTGAGAAACATCAATCAATTGCCTTCCGTACACACCTCCAACCAGGGATCGAACAATGCTCCCACCAACTGAGCTCCCTGGCCAGGGTTTATACCACAGTTTCTTTAAAAAAAATCAAGTACTGATTAAAGGAGAGAAGAAATGTATATACAGGTCTTTGTTTTGCAACTTTAAGCACTTACCATTGGTGGGATAACAGCAGCTCGATGCTGAAGCTGTGGCAGGTCCAGTGGATTTGGTTTCATTGGGGATGAGACTAGTATAGATCCAGTGGGGTTTAACAGTGAAGGCTTTGAGTCCATAGGAAACATTCTGCAATTGGCAATTATAAAAAGAGAAGTTAACATATTCTTTTTTCTTTTAAATAGATTTTATTTTTTTACAGAGAGGAAGGGAGAGAGATAGAGAGTTAGAAACATCGATGAGAGAGACACATCGATCAGCTGCCTCCTGCACATCTTCCACTGGGGATGTGCCCGCAACCCAAGTACATGCCCTTGACCGGAATCGAACCTGGGACCTTTCAGTCCACAGGCCGACGCTCTATCCACTGAGCCAAACCGGTTTCGGCAACATATTCTTATTTAAGACTTTAAATACAGAGTGGGGCAAAAGCAGGTTTACAGTTGTGAGCATGTGAAACAGAGTATATTCTTGTATTATTTTCCATACAAACAACTATAAGCCTACTTTGCCAGACCCTGTATATAATCACCATAATTCCTTCTAAGTCAATACATACACACACACACACACACACACACACACACACATCACATCACATTAACCTTACAAGATACTAGAGGCCCGGTGCATGAAATTTGTGCACGGGGGTGGGTGGGGGGGTGGTGTCCCTCAGCCCAGCCTGTACCCTCTCCCATCTGGGACCCCTTAGGGGATGTCCGACTGCCGGTTTAGGCCCGACCTCTCACAATCCGGGACTTGTGCTGACCACCAGGGGGCGGCACGGAATGAAGGCAGGCCCTGGCTGGCAGCCGGGAGGCCCCAATCGGCTCTGATTGCTGGCCAAGTCTAGGGACCCTATCGGTGCACGAATTTTGTGTACTGGGCCTCTAGTATTACATAAAGTAGTATCTATTTCTATAAAATATACATTTTTATACTTAAATATTTTATAAAAACCATAAAGATGATACATTCTTATATTAATTTAACTAGAGGCCCAGTGCACAAAATTCATACATGGGTAGAGTCCCTAGGCCTGGCTGGCAATCAGGGCTGATCTGTGGGGGCCGACGGGGCAATTGGGGGAGGGCCTCCACTGGCACCCGCCTTGGCTGGCCTGGGGCCTGTGGGCTGGGAGTAGCTCCTGCATTGAGCGTCTGCCTCCTTGTGGTCAGTGCTCGTCACAGCGACCAGTCATTCTGCCGTTCCATTGATTTGCATATTAGGCTTTTATTATATAGGATGAATAAAAGTATTTATAAGTTAATTTGTATTATACCTGATATTTTAAATTACAAATAAAGCATCTAAAATTTTAACTGATAAAAAAGTTAATTACCATTAACTTATATTTAAATTGTGCTTTCTAAAATGTTTTTAGAAAACTTAACATGTTTCGCCTATCACAGTGGTTCTAAACCTTGGCTGCACATTAGAATCACCTGGGAATATTTTTAAAATCCTGATTTCTGGGCCTCATCCTCCGGAAATTCTTTGTTACTAATGTTGTGGCCCCACCCCATAACAAAGAAACAGAATTTCTGGAGGATGAGGCCCAGAAATCAGGATTTTAAAAAAGATTCCCAGGTGATTCTAATGTGCAGCCAAGGTTGAGAACCACTGGCCTATCAGTATTTTCTTACATCTAATACTATGGGTACAGTATGCATTGCTGTGAGGCCATAGGGTCTTAGAGCAAGAATAGCTGGAGCAAATACCTCTTGCTTCCACCTTCATCTCACATCCTACTACTATCACCAGTAATGGCAGTCATCTGTGGTTTAGTTCACAACTTTGTCAGATGAAATCCCCTTTTTTGCTATCATACGGAACACATGCAACAACTAATGTAAAAAACATATAGTCTTTTTCATTAAAAAATAATGATCACACAATTGTTCTTGGTTTAAAAAAAGTTTAAAGCATACACACTACCTTTAATTTGCTGATGTTTATACAGGAGTACTCCCTATAGCCAACAGCATTCCTATGATTTAGTCAGTGACCAACAGAGTAAAGATAGAATAGTTAATGAATGAGTCTCACCTCTGTCTCTCTGGCTCTCCATCCACATCTTCATCAGCACTGCAGGTGGCACTGGAATCATTGTCTGATGGGGGTTCAGGCCTTTGGACATTTATCTGCTGAGCCACCACCAAATCGTCATCTCCAGGCTCTGTCTTCTCACTGGCTTTCTCCAGGTCCCTTTCTTTGGTATCACCTTCAACTTGAGATGGGTTGTTTTCAGGTACCCCCATTTCAACATCTACAGACTCTGCTTTGGTAGTCGTGGGAAGATCAAGAACAGAAGTCACGTCAGCACTGTGCTCCTGATGTTCGATATCCATTGGCTCTGCTACCTCAACAGTGACTTTGTTATTCGCCTGGGTCCCCACACTTTCATTTTCAGCTGGTTTTGTACTTGGAGCTGATGAGGGAGATGCACTGGGAGCAGTTTCAGTGGTACACTCATGCTCAGCTGCAGGTTCAGTGTTTCCTCGAGAAGTCAAATTTTCAGTGCTATCTTCGCTGGGCTTCACAGCTTCAACTGGTGAAGGAGAAGGAGCACTTTCTGTATCAGAACTATTTTCAGCACCTTAAAGATAATGATATAGCATAAAAATCTGATAATGAGCACATTTCACGTGGTGATAGAAGCCAGGCTTGAGAGCAGTTGTTTAGGACAGATTTCACTCCTTCAATGACCTCCCTGAAGTGTTACCACCATTGGAAAAGCTAGTTTTCTAT
Organism: Myotis yumanensis; assembly: GCF_028538775.1. Classification (NCBI taxonomy): domain Eukaryota; kingdom Metazoa; phylum Chordata; class Mammalia; order Chiroptera; family Vespertilionidae; genus Myotis; species Myotis yumanensis. The sequence continues at coordinate 3,520,739 of NW_027223767.1, forward strand.
AGAGCATGAAAAGGGAAAGACCAAATTGTCTTGACCTTCTGAAACTGAAAGTGTAAAAGCTTTTAATGTCTAAAAATAATTTATATAAAATCTGAAAAACAAAGAAAGAAGGAAAAACAAAACCAAACAAAAACCATTCCCATAAATGGTAACATTCTGGACTGTTTCTACCAGCTTATATCTGTGCTTTTCTTTTTACCAGCAGCTTGCGACAGAAATGTAACATGAGTAACATCTGTAATTTTAAGTTTAATGTGGTAGCCACATTAAAAAAGTGAACAGATTGCTAAAATTAACTTTAACAATATATTTTATTTAACCCAATTGTCCAAAATATCATTTAAACATGTAATCAATATAGAAAACTACTAAGATATTTTACCTCTTTTGGTATTAAGTCTTCAAAACCTGATTATATTTTACATTTTTAATACATCTCAATTTGCACTAGCCATATTTCAGGAGCTCAACAGCTACCACACTAGACAGCAAAGCTCTGTAATAATAGTACAGATTTCTAATGTAAAACACTGTAGCACTGCTCTTTCCCTACATCATTTGTATCGTCTTATAAGTATACTAGAGGCCCAGTACACGAAATTTGTGAACGGGAGCGGGGGGGTCCCCTCAGTCCAGCCTGTGCCCTCTTACAATCTGGGAACTGGCAATTGGACATCCCTCTCACAATCTGGGATGCTGCATGCACCAGTGACCATACTTTTCATACAGGTGAAAGGCATCTTGCTGTTGTATGGTCTGCTACATTTTTTTGCCCTGATTAGAAAAAGTAGTACATAACATGATCCTTCTGAGGCAGTAGTACCATTTTCTCCATCTTATGGGTGGAAAAACAGAAGCAGAGAGAAGTTAAATAATTGGCTTTGTCACATAGTTATAAGTGTCAGAATCAGGGCAAACCACAAAATGTGCAAGCCAGAGTCCATACATGTCATCGCTGCATCATCCTGTTTTTTTAGTGTTAGAGTAGCGATGCTGCGTTTAATTTTTAAATCTAAGGGACTATTCTCAATATATAGGGTAGGGTGCCTAGGCCTGGCCGGCGATCAGGGGCTATCTGTGGGGCGATGGGCAGGGCGATCGGGGGGCCCCCGCTGGCACTCACCTTGGCTGGCGGCCTGGCGCTGCCCATTGGCCAGCCCCACCCCCTGCAGCCAGTCACCTGCCTCTGCAGGGTGACTGGCAGGTGGGGCAATCGGGGGGCCCCTCCTGGCACCCACCATCTGCTCGCCGGCCCTGACCGGGAGCAGCTCCTGTGTTGATCGTCTGCCCACTGGTGGTCAGTATGCATCATAGCAACCGGTTGTTCCACTTTTCGGTTGATTTGCATATTAGAGTTTTATATATTACTAGAGGCCGGGTGCACAAAAATTTGTGCACTTGTGGAGTCCCTCAGCCCGGCCTATACCCTCTTGCAGTGTGGGATCCCTCGGAGGATGTCCACCCCAGTGGAGACCCTCACCCCATGGAGGTTTGGCCAGCCTGGGTGAGGGGCTGATGGCTGTTTTCAGGCTGGCCACACCCCCTTTAGGGTGGGGGGGTCCCCACTGGGGTGCCTGGCCAGTCTGGGTGAGGGGCTGAGGGCCGTTTTCAGGCTGGCCAAGCACCCTGCCGAAATAAGCTCCCAGCCTCTCCTTTTTTCTTTAATTCTGGGATTTATTTACCTTCTATAATTGAAACTTTGTAGCTTTTAGCTGAGGCCTGCGGAAAGCTTGGCTTCCTCCATCGCCAGGGGCAACCCACTCCTGCTCACTCCAGCTCCGTGGCCAAGGCTGGCTGAAAGCAGGTATCTGGGGTTTGTTTACCTTCTATAATTGAAACTTTGTTGTTTTCAGTGGAGCTCAGAGCCGGGCCGCGGCAGGCGGGGAACCTTGGCTTCCTCTATCACTGGAGCAAGCAAGCCTCCTGCATGCTCCAGCTCGGTGGCTGCGGGCTGCCATCTTGGTTGGGTTCATTTGCATATAGTCGCTCTGATTGGCTGGTGGGCGTGGCTTAAGGTGTAGTGAAAGTACGGTCAATTTGCATGTTTGTCCTTTATTAGTATAGGATACTAGAGGCCCGGTACACGAAATTTGTGCACGGCGGGGGAGGGAGGTTGTCCCTCACAATCCGGGACTGCTGGCTTTTTGTTCCTCCTAAAATTACCATGACTTGTTTAATTTTTATCATTTACATCCTGTATTATATTACACTAGAGGCCCAGTGCACAAAATTTGTGCACAGGGGGCAGGGAGGTGTCCTTCAGCCTGGCCTGCACCCTCTCCAATCCGGGACCCCTTGGGGGATGTCTGACTGCTGGTATAGTCCCGATCCCTCTCACAATCCGGGACTGCTGATTCCTAACCTGCCTCCCTGCCTAATCGCCCCTAACCACTTCTGCCTGCAAGCCTGATCGCCCCCTAACGGCTGCCCTGCCCGCATGATTGACGCCTAACTGCTCCCCTGCCGGCCTGATTGCCCCGAACTGCCCTCCCCTGCCGGCTTGATTGCCCACAACTGCCCTCCCCTGCCACGACCCGCCTCCTTCGCCGGGACCCGCCTCCTCCATTTGAAACGGCGGAGACGCCCGGACCAGCCTCCTCCATGCTGCATGGAGCCACGGGACCCCCAGGCCTCACCATGCAGGGAGGCTGCCGGGCCCCACCTCCGCTGTGTGCGTGGCCATCTTGTGGAAGCCTTATTTGTGGTGGCCATCTTGTGACAACAACACGCGCGAACCACCTAGGCTTTTATTAGTATAGATAGGATTTTTAAAAGATATATATTTTATTTATTTTTTTTACAGAGAAGGGAGAGAGATAGAGAGCCAGAAACATCGATGAGAGAGAAACATCGATCAGCTGCCTCCTGCACACCTCCTACTGGGGATGTGCCCGCAACCAAGGTACATGCCCTTGACCGGAATCGAACCTGGGACCTTTCAAGTCTGCAGGCCAACACTCTATCCATTGAGCCAAACCGGTTAGGGCATAGATGGGATTTTTAATGTCTTGACATCTTTACCTAAATATGTCAAAGAAATCACAAATTTAATGTTTTACACTGGACTTGCACTCACTTCTAAATCAGGTTCTTTTCTAGTGTTTACTATTCCATTAAACAAACCAGAAAACTTTTAAATGCTAATGACACTTATTCTCATATTCTGTATGAACAAATCTCACAGATTTTCTCTCTAAAAATATTCTTGAATTCATTCATTTCTGTTCAACTGCACTACTGCCATTCTATTCCAAATATGACTTTTCTTCTCACCTTCCACCTCACACCATTCTCTACAATAATGCTTTATAAAAGCCAAATCTTACCAAAATTCACCCACACTCTCTTCCTCTCCTTTCCTCACTCTTCTTTCCTACCACTTAAAACATTTCCATGAAACTTCATTACTCTTAGGATAAAGTTCCAAAATTCTGAGGATGGTCTTGCTACAAGGTCCAGGGTGGTGGACCCACCCACCCACCTTTCTAGTTCCATCTCGCATGTTATATTCGCTCTGTATTCTGTTATCACTGGGCCTCCTTTCAGTTTCAGGGAATGCCCATGTGTCTTCCACCTCAGACTTATACATGCCATTTATTCTTGTGTGTGTGTTTTTTTAAATATATTTTTATTTATTTCATGGAGGAGGAAGAGATAGAAACATCAATGATGAGAAAGAATCATCGATTGGCTGTCTCCCACATACCCACACTGGGGATGGAGCCTGCAACCCAGGCATGTGGCCTGAACGGGAATTGAACCATGACTTCCTGATTCATAGGTTGAAGTTCAACCATTGAGCAACACCAGCTGGGCCCATGCCATTTATTCTTACTGAAAAGGCTCTTTCACCTAATTTTCCTTTAAATATTACATCAAATATCGCATGCTTTAAAAAAAAGCCTTCTATTATCTATAGGAAATTAATAATAATTGAGGAATATGCAAATTGTCCTGGACTCTGTCACAGTAATGACCGAACAGCAGGCTGCATGGAGTGACCAGGCTGGCAGGGGGATTAGTGAGGGATGACCAAACGACTGAACAGCAGGCTGCATGGGCAACCAGGCCAGCAGGGGGGCAGTTAGGGGCAATCAGGGCAGCAGGCAGAGATGGTTAGGGGTGATCAGGCTGGCGGGGAGGGGGGGGGGGCCAGTTGGGGCAATCAGGCAGGTGAGCCATTAGGAGCCAGCGGTCCCAGATTGTGAGAGGGATCCTGGATTGGAGGGGGTGCAGGCTGGGCAGAAGGGACCCACCCCGCTCCATGCACAAATTTCGTGCACCAGGTCTCTAGTTTCCTTATAATTCCTTAAATTTTACTACTCTGGCTCATTACAGTTACATGTATAATTTACTACACATGTACTCATTATAGTTACAATTTTATATTTATTCACAATGATTTGATTCCTGGCTGCTGCTTCCACTAGGCTATAAACACCATACGAGCAGAGTCATGTATTTTGCTTATCGTTTAAATCCTAGACACAAGTACTGTGCCTGCTACACAATACACTCAAACATTCGCTGAAGTATAAAATGAATAAATGGTTGTAAATATGTCTTAAATTTACTTTACCTTCCCTTGGATCCAATTTGCCACTATTATAAAAAGTATATAGAGATGTTCACTACAGCATTAAGTTTTTAGATTATTTTCTTAAAATTGACTACAATACAACATAAAAATTTGTATCACCCTAAAATTAAAATATATATGTCCAATGAGAATCCCAATGGTTTAAGATACATTTCTTAAACTAGGTAAACAATTTATAGTTCGGCCTGCAGCTCACCCCCAAGCATTTATCCTGACCATGACCTTCTGCTTTATAGGTCGACACTCAACCACTGGCTAAAAAATGATTTATTTAATAAACTAGCTCTCTCAGAACTATTTGTCTGGAAGAAAAACATGGACCCTATCTTACACTATACAGAAAAATAATTACAAATGGAATAGATTTTTTAAAAAACGTTTAGAAGATAATCCTATATAATAAAAGCCTAATATGTTAAGTTTCTGACTGTTTGTTTGACCAGTCGCTATGATGAACACTGACCAACAGGGGGCAGACGCTCCAACTGGTAGGTTAGCTTGCTGCTGGGGTCCAGCCGATCAGGACTGGGAGAGAGGGGCTGGACATGCCCTGGAGCCCTTTTGTGGTCCCTCCCTGGCCCCGATTGTGCACCAGTGGGGTCCCTTGGCCCGGCCTTCACCCTCTCACAATCCAGGACCCCTTGGGGGATGTCAGAGAGCCAGTTTTGGCCCGATCCCCGCAGGCCAAGCTGAGGGACCCCACCAGTGCACGAATCCGTGCACCAGGCCTCTAGTTTAGGATAAATGAGGATAATTTAGCTGTTTGAAGTACTGGTGACAGAAATAATCAAAGTACATTTCAATGCAGCTGACATCCTATCTAATAATAGACAAACATGGTAATTGACAGTACCTTCGCTACGCCAACGAAAATGGCGGCTAATTTGCATACTGCAGGCAGGGCGGGACAGCGCCATCCTGCCTGCCCCACTGCCATCTGGGCCTGCTATTTGCGACCCAGGGCGGTGGGGCGGGACAGCGCCATCCCGCTTGCCCTGCTGCCATCCGGGCCTGCTATCTGCAACCCGGGGCGGCGGGCGTCCGTGTGCGACCCGACCCAGGGCGGCCAGGCGGGGCAGCAGCAATCCACCGGCCCGCCCAGGTGTCCCGTGTGTGACCCGACCCGGGGCGGCGCCCCAACCCCCGGATCGGCCCTGCCGTGCGCGCGACCCGGGGAGGCGGGGCAGGCACCGAGGGATCGGGCCTGCCATCTGCCACCCGAGGAGCGGGCCTAAGCCAGCAGGTGGTTATCTCCCGAGGGGTCCCAGACTGTGAGACGGCACAAGTGGGGCTGAGGGACACCCTCCCCCACCCCCCCTCCCCTGCCAGTGCACAAATTTTTGTGCACCGGGCCTCTAGTCCTAAATAAGAGAGGAATATGCTAATTAGCCATCACGCCTTGAGGCATAACAACCAAGTGCATCACAACCAGATCACAGATACAGCATGAGGGTGGGCCAGTGAGGTACAAGCAGGCTGCGGAGAGCTACAGGAGGGGGCAGGGCAGCAAGCAATGGGGGTGGGAAGGGGAGTGGGGGAGCTATAGGAGGACAGGGACAACAGGCGGAGAGCTACAGGAGGGCAGCAGCAACCTACTGGCTACAAGCGGGAGGCATAGAGCTACAGGAGAGGGCAGGGCAACAAGCTATGGGGGGGCAGGGGAGCTACAGGAGGGCGGGGCAGTGGGCGGAGAGCTACAGGAGGGCAGCAGCGACCTACTGGCGCATGGATTCATGCACAGGGCTACTAGTTCTAGTATAAAACAGACATTAAACAATACATAGAAGATATATCAGGCAGTAATAAGTGCAGTGAATAAATAACAAAACTTAGGAACCAGTGGATAAAGAGATATTATAGAGGTAGGGTTACATATCAATAGAGGCCTGAAGAAATGGGAGAATGAGCCAACAGGCACATTTTTGAGAAGAGCATCCCAGGTAGAGGGGTTAGCACATGTAAAATCCCTGAAGTGAGGGTTGCTCTGCTCAGGAACAGAAGAAAGAACAGTGGTTAGAACAGAGTGAGCAAGCACCTCACACCTGTTAGAATGGCTGTTATTAAAAAAAAAAAAAAAAGACAAGAAATATTAAGTGTCTGAAGCATGACTGGCATTTTCAAGATGTTCTGTTTGTAGCACTTGGACCATCTCAGGTGCTACATAAATATTTGTTAGTTGAATGAACACATTATGTTCAAGTTTAATGTCTCTATGCCTTGAAAACACAAATGTCCTATTTCCTTAATGAAGCAATTCCTAAACAGTCAAATCACTAAGCTACAAACTACGTATTTGGGCTAGCAGGAGGTACAACTAAATTTAACATTTTGAAATACCTTCACTATCTTCTGGATTTTCTTCTTCATTAGAGGCTTCAATATCTTCATCTTCCTGAGCAGAAACGGTGGAAGCTACACTTTCACATTGAGACACATCTCGTTCTTCACGAGGTTTTCGTGAAGTCTAGAGTAACAAAATATTAATTATGATTTAAATAACTAAATGGAAAGAAACAAGCCTTTTCCTATCTGAAATCACGGAGTTCACAAATACATACACACATACTAAACAAGAAGGCTGTATATGTGACAGCTGCTCTGGTTAGAGTACAGTTATCTCCAGATAACCATTAACTAGTCTTTTGTGTAGGTAAATCGCTTTCAACAAATTGATCAAAAGTAATATAAAAACAAATTTTTTTAAATTACTCACCACTATACATGTATAAAATAGCCCCAAATCACAAAACTCCTGCTCTTCTTTCTTTCCAAATAATGTATTTTCTAATAAAAATAACATATTTTTTTCTTATAACAATAAGGTGGAATGTGGAATCTTCACATGCAATAATGTACTATATCCCCAAGCATTTTCTTCACTATATAATATTCATTAATTCTTTTTCTTTAATTCTCACCCAAGGATATGTTTTCATTAATTTTAGAGGAGGGGTGAGAGAGAAACATCGATGTGAGAGAAACATCAAAAAGTTGTCTCCTGAGCACACCCAGATATGGGACTGAACCTGCAACCTAGGTATGTGCCTTGAGTGGGAATCGAACCCACAACCTTTTGGTGTATGGGACAATGCTCCAACCAACTGAGCCACTTGGTCAGGGCCAACAGAATTTATTAAATGTCAATGTAACAATTCAAGTACACAAAAATATAAATCCTATATATCTTCCACTGTGTTTTAACAGATAACATTCTGTCATGTTTTCCTGGGATCTCTTTTAAAAAGATAAAACACTCTAGACCAGCGGTCGCCAACCCTTTGGACCTCACAGACCACCAGTGGTCTGTGGCCCACCAGTTGGCGACCGCTGCTCTAGACTAACAATTGAAGCCTGCTGTTCCTATTCTTACAGCTGTAATTAAAATGATCAGAACAAGAAGTTTTAAAGACATCTGTGATGATAATTTTATGTTAACTTGGCTGGATTGCAATACCCAGATATGTGGTCAAACATTATTCTGGATGTGTTCATGCATGCGTTTTTTTTTTCCTTTGGACCAGATTAATATTTAAATCTATAGGCTTCTGAGTTGAGCAGATTACATTCCATAATATGGGGACGGCCTCATTCAATCAATTAAAAGCCTTAATAGAATTAGATTGATGGCTACCTGCACTACCTACCCCCAACACACACACACTACAAGGAAATTTGTTATCAGACTGTAGCTCTTCTGAGTACCCAGCCTATCACCCTATCGTATTGGATTTTGTGCCCACATAGCCTCCAAAATCATGAGCCAATTTCTTAAAGTAAATCAATCTCGCCCTGGCCTGGTATGACACAGGTGGAGCGTCATCCAGTACACTGCAAGGCTGGGGGTTCGATACCCAGTGGGGGTACATACCCAGGTTGTGGGTTCCATCCCGTCAGGGTGCATACAGGAGGCATCTATCAATGCTTCTCTCTCACATGGATGTGTCTCTCTCTTTCTCTCACTCTCCCTTCCTCTCTCTAAAATCAATAAACAAATCCTCGAGCAAAGATTTTAAAAAAAATAAAAAATAATTAAATCAATTTCACTCCCACTCCCGCTCCCTCGTGAAACACACACACACACACACACACACACAATGGTTCTGTTTCTCTGAAGAGCCCTGTCCAATAAAACAATGTTTATCTTTTAGAAACATGTCTGATTTATTCTTTTATTTTTCTCCCAGAACATTTCAATGGTTTTGAAGTCAACTCTCTCAGCAGATTTTTTGTTATTTTCATTCCTTTATATTTTAGTTGCTATAGCATATTTTTAGCTCTTGCATTCACATTTTTAACCTAAAAGTTCCTTTGTGTATAACTCTTAAAATTAGCCAACATTATAATTCAAATGTGAATCAGTTTAAACATATGCACTTTTATTACACATTAGATCATTCTTTTTTTTTTTTCTTTTTAGTTTTTATTTTGGAAATTTTGAAACACATACAGAAGTTGAGACAAATCTTGTTTCATCTATACCCAACCTACTTTCCCTGATCCCCATTCTGTACTGATTTATTGTGAAGCAAATCTCAGATATATCACATGAATATGTTAATAATGTAAAATATATCTTGCAATGATGGCTCATCTCAAGTAGTAGTTGTATTTCTAAAGAAATACTGACAAAGGGTACAAATATATTGACAAATAGTCTTAGAAAATACTTTAGAATGTCAAATCAAACAGACCATAAGAACGTGGTTAAGTAATTTGTATTTCTCAAATATGTTTACGATTAAATTGTTAAAGTAACAATTGGTAAGAATGCTATTAAACGACATATTTTATAGCTCCTTCTTACTCAGATTTACTACTTTTTTTCTTCATTCATCTTGTGCTTCATTAAAAAAGAAATTTCAGCCCTAGCCGGTTTTGCTCAGTGGATAGAGTGTTGGCCTGCGGACTGAAGGGTCGTGAGTTCGATTCTGCTCAAGGGCACATGCCTGGGTTGTGGGCTCGATCCCGTGTGGGGTGTGCAGGAGGCAGCTATCAATGATTATCTCTCATCATTGATGTTTCTATCTCTCCCTTCCTCTCTGAAATCAATTCAAAAATATATTTTAAAAAAAGGAAGCCTGCCAAATAGTCAACTAAAAATGACAGTCCATGAAAAAAGAGAGCCTTGGAACTCAATTTCAAAAGTGCTTTTCCTTGAGAGAGCCATCAATCATACTTTGATAGTGAGCAGGAGAACTTTATGCATGCTTCCCACTTATCATGCAGACAAGTACTCAACAGTTAGGATTTAATAAAGTTAAATTTTGTTGCTTCATCAAGGAAATTCTTAAGTGACACTGGCTTTAAAACAAAAACAAAATGCTTCAAATACCTGGAGTTAAGAATACATTAGAGTACTTGGCACAGTGGTGTGCTGCCAGGATTCATGCTAAGTCACCAGCACTCTCACTCACAACTGCTTTAACACCATCAATGCAAATGTAAATAGAGTAGAAAAAAATAAATAACATCTTAAGATTTTATGTAAAGACAATGAAACCTCAGCTCTTGAACTTAACTGATCTGGAAGGCCATTCGAGAAGAGTTTTTTCAAAAATTGACTTATTTTTCCCATTAGAAATAATGTAAATTGAATTAATTCGTTCCATACTCCCAAATGATTTCCCATTTTAATCTTTCTTCTATACATTACCATCTAATGTACTATCTATAATAATAAAAGTGTAATGTGCTAATTAGACCTGATGAAGCCGTGGTGGTCGAGGCAGAGGCGGCCATCGCTGTGTTTGGGGCTGAGCCCCTGGCACGAATTTCATACATCAGGCCTCTAGTCTATACTAATAAAAGGGTAATATGCTAATTAGACCAGACAGACTGGACGTCTTCCAGACACGGCTCCTCGCCCACCTGTGGCCCCTCGCCCAGGATGGCCCTGCCCCCAGTGGGGACCCCCACCCCAACCGGATGCGTGCCTGGTCTGCAAACCGCCTGCAACCCCTCGCCCACCCAGCCCTGCCCCCAGTGGGGACCCCTACCCTGACCAGGGGGCATGGCTGGCCTGCAAACTGCCCACAGCCCCTCGCCCAGGCCGGCCCCACCCCCCAGCGGGGACTCCCCACCTCAATCCAGAGCCCCCTTCAGGGCAGGCCAGCTGGCCTCCACCCGTGCACCAGGCCTCTATCCTATATAATAAAAGGGTAATATACAAATTGACCCTAACGGCAGAAAAACCAGAACGACCACTGGACCAGTCACTAAGAAACGCACTGACGACCTCTTGGTCTCTTTCCCTGGCCGGCAGGCTCCGATTGCCTGATGGCCACCTCCAGTGGGGGTGGGGCCGGTGAGCGGGTGGGAACAGCCGACCTCTTGGTCCTGTTCCCCAGCTGTCAAGCACAGATTACCTGATAAAGAACGGGAAACCAAGGGTATGTGGTGGCAGGGGGCCGGGCCAGCTGTGGGCAGCTGAGGAAGATGGCCCTGACAGCAGGCCAGGCCTAGGGACCAGACCCACGCACAAATCTCATGCACCAGGCCTCTAGTCCTATATAATAAAGAGCTAATATGCTAATTATACCAGACGGTGGAACGACTTTCCAGAACAACCTTCCGGAATGACCAGTGGGCGGGGGGCAGGTTTGCAGAGCTGTGAGGCAGCTGGGGCTGTGAGGGCCGAGGCAGCCAGAGCTATGAAGGCCTACCCTTGCACGAATTTCGTGCATCGGGCCTCTAGTTTAATATATCAACAAATACCTCTTTTCTTAAATTTATCAAATTTTAGCCTTAAATGAATCACTTTCAGCACTCATTCCACTGGTGCAGCATCTTTGCTTTTTAACATATCACTGCTTCCAGAATGCTGTCACTAGCCAAATCAATAACAGTTATTCTACCTTTAATTGCCTGTGATCAGTGACTTTAATACCATTAGCAACATTAGCACTCTTAAGGACCTCTTTATATTTTAAAATTGTGCTAATTGTCCATTTTGCTAGCAAAAAAAGCTAAATAAATAAATATACACAAAAATATTCACAGCAAAATTTCAGGAGATGTTAACAATGTGAGGGTTAGTGTAAGATGACTAGCATTCTCTCCTTTGTCTGTGGCTTGAGGGACCACTTTTGCCGTGCTGATGTATCAGCATGAAAGAGCTGTCAGGTTGAGAACTGAAGTTTTGTTCAACAACTGAGACATTTTTTTCCATGAACCACTTGGCAAATGGTTCGAGATGGGAGATATTCGAAAACCCAGGTTTGACTGTAGTCTTGAGCTCATGGAACCCTCAAAGAGCATTATAGACTTTGAGAACATTGAAACTTCCTTGTTAAGGAATTTTCATTACTCTTATATACTTTCTGTTTTTTTTTAACCCTTTGCACTTGGAACCATTCTGGACATTGGCTACCAGCTACTCGATGCTACTTTGCGGAGGAAACGTGCATTTACAGACCCTCGTATTATTTAGTATAATTTTGGAACCAAGTAATGTATTATAATGATATTGGACTTATATGAATTGGGTGACATCGAGGAATGTATATTTGCAAAAAAAACCAATATTTTATTGTTTATAATTTTGTACAGTATGATAAGTTTTGTAACACTCCCCAATATGCATTGCAGGCTGATTAGTGCATGTTTGACAGTAGTAAGTGGTTTGACGCCTGCCAACAGGTGTTTTCCTGTTAGAACACACAATGCAGTCCCGTTTTCTTTGTCCCACATCGGGAATATGTAGTTTATTGTTTAATCTATTGTCCGCAGAAGATGTGGATGGACGCGTTCTCGATACACGAAAATCGCCCTTTAATTGGTCAACGAGTGTCTTGACAAACTTGTGGTGTGTCATTGGCGTTTCATTACTTGTTTGTTTTTCGATGCGATACATTATGTATGAGTTTATCACACACATTTCCAACCCCCCAAAAAATAACTTCCTCCACCATTTGAACAATTTACGGAGGAAACAATACGTCGAAGCGTATTGATCCGCACGATCCACACCACCCATATTTGCCGTACATTCTAACACCATTTCAGGCTTACTGACTGTTAAGATATGTCCACCGAGTAATGTTCTCTGGGTAGATTGTAGGTTTGTGTTATAATAATTGGTGAGCATGGTAATAATTCTTTTATCTTTCCACGCAAGAAGCGTAGTATTATTTTTTCTGTATGCAACTGTTTCTTTCCAATTTCTTCTTTGGCATAATTGTTTGTCTCTTTTATTATGCTGTCTACTAATTCTTCAGTAAAATATAATGTGAAATAGTCTATGGGCTCGTTTATGTTACTCGGAACTTGTGGTCCGGCTATTTCTTCGTGTAAATCAAAATTTATCGTGGCTGGAGGAACGTCCGATTCGGTAACATCTTCCCACTCTTCACTTGATGAACGTTGTCATGTTGCCGTGTGTTTTCTTCCGTACTACTATTATCGCTTTCGCTATCTATGCGAACAATTCGTCACCTTCTAGGTTGACCGATATCACTATCACTGCTGTCGTTTTGTTCTACAGTTAGTCTTTCTAATGTGTCTGTATAGAGGTCTATCTGGAGCTCATCTTCACTACTACTTGTGTCATGAGACTCATTCGTGGTTGGACGCTTTGCCATTGTTCTAATAAAAAATATGAATAAATGCATGGGTTGAAAATTTCTAATTGTTATTACTAACTGACAAGATGATATTTACCAAAATAGCTTTCACCAAACAATTTATTCACTAAGAAAAGAATCACTTTTCCGATTTTCTCCTCGTTAGATCTATGTGCACTGCTCGAAGCTTCAAACCAAAATGAGCTCAGCTTTGAAAATCTTTTCCTCCAGATGTAGACTTGTTTATTTGTAATTATATATCTCACTATACAGTGCGCACTATGTTCGAAAACCGACCTTTCTTCTATAAACTCCCCTTATCGCTCTTTTCAAGTGGCGTCGTGAAGTGCTCGGACCATCGTGAGCACGCATCTCACGTTCTCGTCCGACACAAAACCCGCTGACATTTCTTGTATATATCTTAGTAATTTTACGATATTTTGATTTAATTTCTTGTGCCATTTCAAGATAAAACTTCAGGGAAACATGCATGTCTCAAAAAGTTGCGTTGAAATAACTCAATTCCCCGTAATCACTAATAAACTGCAATGTCCCCTGAGAGGGGACATCTGAGTGATATGCTAGAATTCCGATGTCCCCTGAGAGGGGACAGAGGAGTGCAAAGGGTTAAACATAAATCTTTATTGTTCAGATTATTACAGTTGTCCTTTTTTCCCCCAATAGCTATCTTCCACCCAGTTCCCACCCCACCCTCTGCCCTTACCGGCCCCACTGTCCTCATCCATAGGTGTATGATTTTTGTCCAGTCTCTTCCCTCACCCCCACACCCCTTTCCCCACCGAGAATTGTCAGTCCACTCCCTTTCTATGCCCCTGATTCTATTATATTCATCAGTTTATTCTGTTCATCAGATTTTTTATTCACTTGATTTTTAGATTCACTTGTTGATAAGATATGTATTTGTTGTCCATAATTTTTATCTTTACCTTTTTCTTCTTCTTCCTCTTCTTAAAGAATACCTTTCAGCATTTCATATAATACTGGTTTGGTGGTAATGAACTCCTTTAGCTTTTTCTTATCTGTGAAGCTCTTTATCTGACATTCAATTCTGAATGATAGCTTTGCTGGGTAAAGTAATCTTGATTGTAGGTTCTTGCTATTCATCACTTTGAATATTTCTTGCCACTCCCTTCTGGCCTGCATAGTTTCTGTTGAGAAATTAGCTGACAATCGTATGGGTACGCCCTTGTAGGTAACTAACTGTTTTTCTCTTGCTGCTTTTAAGATTCTCTCTTTGTCTTTTGCCCTTGGCATTTTAATGATGATGTGTCTTGGTGTGGTCCTCTTTGGATTCCTTTTGTTTAAGGTTCTCTGCGCATCCTGGACTTGTAAGTCTATTTCTTTCACCAGGTAGGGGAAGTTTTCTGGCATTATTTTTCAAAGAGGTTTTCAATATCTTGCTCTCTCTCTTCTTCTGGCACCCCCATAATTCGGATGTTGGTACGTTTGAAGCTGTCCCCGAGGCTCCTTACACTATCTTCATATTTTTGGATTCTTTTTTCTTTTTGTTTTTCCGGTTGGGTGTTTTTTGCTTCTTCATGTTTCAAATCTTTGACTTGATTCTTGCTATCCTGTAGTCTGCTGTTGGATCTCTGGATATTGTTCTTTATTTCAGTCAGTGTATGCTTAATTTCTAGTTGGTCCTCTTTCATATCTTTGAGGGTCTCACTAGATTTATCGGCTGTTTCTAGAAAATTCTTGAAAAACCTTATAACCGTGGTTTTGAACTCTATATCCAGTAGTTTGCTTTCCTCCATTTCTGTCATTTGTGAACTGTTTCTTTGTCTCTGCATTTTGGCTGTTTCCCTGTATTGATAGAGAGGCTTTGTGTGCTAGGTGTCCTATTGGGCCCAGTGGCTCAGCCTCCCCAATTACTTGAGGTGGACACTCTTGGTGCACCCCTTTGTGGGCTTTGTGCACAGTCTTGTTGTAGTTAAACCTTGATTGTTGCTGGTATCACTGGGAGGAATTGACCTCCAGGCCAATTGACTGTGAGAATCAGCTGTGTCTGCGGTGGGAGAACTTCTGTGCTGGAGATACCCTTATGGGGCAAGAGTTGCATCAGTGGGGCTTTGGTGCTCACTGAGTCTGCCCCCTGAGTGTGTCCCTTATGGGTCTGAGGAGTTGTAATCTGGATCTTCCCACTATGACCACTGGGTACACTGGCTCTTGGATCTCTAAGAAGGTGCTAATTTAGCCTCTGCCTGAGGCTACCCAGCAGGAGCTACAGAGAGATCTGCAGATTCCTCTTCTTTGTTTGGGGTTTGGAGGTGCCCAGATGAGGCCCAGCTGTGAAGCAATGTAAGCTGCTGTGGGACCTTGGGCCTTCTTTTGGAAGATCTGGGTCTCTCTGACCCAGATGCAGTTAGTTAGGTAATTTTAGATTGCAAAGGGCCAGGGCATTCATATGCAAAAGCCTCTGCTAGCAGCTTGGGTGGGGCGGGGTCTCAGGGAATCAACAGGGTGGAGCAAACAGCTATGGCTGATTTTCAGCCTTGCCTTAAGAGGCCCCAGGTCTCAGTGTCCCGGGGTAATTGGTAATCACTGCAAGCACCTCTGAGAGAAGGCCGCCCTCAAGTTCCACCCGATGCCAGACAGTCCAGTTTCTCCCCGTATGTGTCTGGGTCCCCAGAGACTCGCCCGGAACTGGAGTTCAGAGCAGTTGGGAGCTTGTGTCTCCTCCCGGATTGAAAAAGACACCCGCATCCTCAGTTGCCAGCGCTTTATGAGAGTGCCTCCATACTTCTGCACTTCTGCACCTCCTCTGAGTCTCAGTGTGCTTTTCTCTTTCCTTTTGTTGTAGAATTTCCACTCAGCCAGCCTGCCTGTGGTTCTGGATGATGTCCATTTTGTCTTTTACTTATAGTTTTGAAGTGGTTGTACGAGGCAGTAATTTCAGGTGTTTACCTATGCCGCCATCTTGGTTTTTCCTACTTTCTGGTTTTTAACATTTACCCCATATAATATTTCTCTGAGAAAATGCTTTGTAATATGCCAAATCAAATCATGTCAAGAGCACTCCAACTAATTTTAAATTCAAACTCCCAAATGCTTCCATTTTTAAATCCAGTTTACAGTAATTCAAATGTACTGAATTCTCATTACTACTGACAGAAGTTTTATTCTTTGGGCAGTAAATAAATAGTCAACTTGTGCCAAGAAAGTAGCATATCTTTTACAGGTAAATGCAATAAATAAAAATATGAGCTACAAAAGTTTTTCTCAAAACCTATCTTGAAGTTCAAAAAACAAGAAACTGAGAGTAAAAATCAGTAAGTAAGAGATTCACCATGCCTGACATACTCACTTTCTGCTTATGCTGCTGCAAAAGGTTGTCAAGATTGTGTCGCCTTTTATAGTTAAAATAGAAGTTTTTACATTGAGCTTCACTTTTAGTTCCCACCATTTTGGCAATTGCTGCCCAGTTACGACCATGTTCTACTAGACCTGTATTTTAAAAACAGAACAAATGTTAAAGAACAGTAACCTGATAAAGCAAACAAGAGCAATAATAAGACAAACTTAAGCATTGTATTCACAATCATTAACACTAAAAGTGTTTTCAATTCTCATTGATATACTTCAATACTTACTGAAATATGTATTGACACAAAACTCACTGAACAGCTCTATTTAAAACATGCTCATGAAAGCCCTGGCCAGGGAGCTCAGTTGGTTTGAGCATTGTCCAAGATTGCAGGTTTGATCCCCCATCAGGGCACATACAAGAATCAACCAATGAATGCATAAGTGGAACAACAACAACAATAAAAACAAACAAACAAAAGCATGATCATTAACGTTGGACACATAGTAATAATTCAAATACTTGTAAACTGACTGAGAAGGTACTTCTAAATCTTTGGAAAGAGTGTATCAATATAAAATTAATAATATAATCAAATATAAATGATTAACATAACGATATATTTACAGAGTGAGGCAAAAGTAGGTTTATACTTGTTCATATGGAAAATAATAAAATCCTATATAATAAAAGCCTAATATGCTAAGTGTCTGGTCATCTGGTCAGCCATTCAACCAATCAAATCGTAATATGCTAATGATATGCTAAGGTCACTAAACCGCTTGCTATGACGTGCACTGACCACCAGGGAGCAGACGCTCTGACTGGTAGGTTAGCTTGCTGCTGGGGTCCGGCTGATCAGGACTGAGCGAGACAGGACGGACATGCCCTGCAGCCCTCCCGTGGTCCCTCTCTGGCTGTCCAACTTCCTGCATCCCTTCCCGGCCCTGGTAGTGCACCGGTGGGATCCCTAGGCCTGGCCTGGTCCCTCTCACATTCCGGGACCTCTTAGGGGATGTCAGAGAGCTGGTTTCGGCCCGATCCCACAGGCCAGGACAAGGGACCCCACTAGTGCACAAATTCATGCACCGGGCCTCTAGTAATTAATAATACAAGAATAAACTCTGTTTCATGTATTCACAGCTAAAAACCTACTTTTGCCCCATCCTGTATGTATGTATGTATATGTATGTATACACACATACAAGACTCCATGAATCATCAGCATGTCTTCAGTCCATTCACAATCAAGAAATGTCCTAAGAAAAATTAACCATTTGAAAAAAATCTGTTGTAACCCAAAGCATCACAGAAATCTATGCCATCTGACACTTTTTTAATCAAATAATATATATATATATGCACACATACACATGTCAAAGGAATATGGGTATGAAAATGCATATATACATAGGAGTTATCCAGCCAGAGATATACTTTAAATACAGGTGTACCCAAGCAAAATTTTCCAGTATAAATTTAAGAATTTATAGAAAAACATCAGTTTTTCAAGGTTAATTCCAGTAGCTTCCTTAATAATTACTGGAAGATCACTTCTAAATCTTATCCGATATATGAATAAGAGATGAAAAGAGTGGTGACTAGCCCTAACCGGTTTGGCTCAGTGGATAGAGCGTCGGCCTGCGGACTGAAAGGTCCCAGGTTTGATTCCGGCCAAGGGCATGTACCTTGGTTGTGGGCACATCCCCAGTAGGAGGTGTGCAGGAGGCAGCTGGTCGATGTTTCTCTCTCATCAATGTTTCTAACTCTCTATCCCTCTCCCTTCCTCTCTGTAAAAAATCAATAAAATACATTAAAAAAAAAAAAAAAGAAAGAAGAGTGGTGACTAAAGTCATATGTTAGTGTATCTACCTGAAAAAGATTATGATATAGCTAATATCTACTTACTTCACTATGAAATTTTGATGATCAGAGAATAAATGTGAATCTTTTAAAAAGTTAAACATGTAATCATGACAAATCACAAATTTTCTAATCATGGCAAACTTCAAATAAAAGACAGAACACTAACTTCTGTATTTTTGGTAAAGTTGGTTTATATGATATTTAAATGTATCACTCATTACCTGGTAAATAGAAAGTAAGTCTGAAATGTATCACTAAAAGTCAAGCTGTTTACAATATCCTCTCTCTAGAATTACAAGGTAAATACTAAACTCCCCCAAAAGGCGGTTAATCTCTCAAAAATTATTATATTTGAAAACAATTTATTTATAAACCAATTATTTATCCTATTAGAAATCTTAAATTTTATATTACACTAGAGGCCTGGTGCCAGCTCTTCCACATCCCCTCAGGGGTCCTGGATTGCAAGAGGGCGCAGGCCAGGCCAAGGGACCCAACCGGTGCACGATTGGGGCCGGGGAGGGATGCAGGGGGATGACCAGCTGGGGAGGAACTGTGGGAGGGCTCCAGGGCATGTCCGGCCCATCTTGCTCAGTCCCGATCGGCCGGACCTCAGCAGTAGGCTAACCCAGCAATCAGAACATGTGCCCCCTGGTGGTCAATGCATGTCATAGCAAGCGGTTGAGCGGCCTTAGCATATCATTAGCATATTACACTTTGATTGGTTGAGTGGACAACCGGACACTTAGCATATTAGGCTTTTATTAATAAGCAACAGTGGAAAAATACAAGACCCAAAAATTGCCAGAATAAGATCAAGGACAGGATCCAAACTTTTGTGTCTGGCTTCAATGTTCATACTCTTCTCTGAATCACAGTGTAATTTCTTAGTAGTTTTTAATCAAATGCCTTACCAAATAAGCACTAAGAAGTTATTTATCATTCTATTCAATGCAACTTTTAAATAACACAAATACAAACTTTTTATATGAAAATACCTTCTAAAACAACTTTAAAAGCATTAATCGCAACTATTCTGAAAAAGTGAAAATAGCCTACTTGCTCTTTAAATAAAATGAGAACCTTAAGTCCCTTAAAAGTGGCTCTTCAACAAGGCACAATTGGGGTATCTTATAAGGTACCAACCACACAGTAAAAAAAAACCCACAACTTGTAAGTTTACTTCTAAATTCTATTTATCATTGTGGAAGAACTTTTTTCTTAGATTAAAAAAATTAGCTCTATCTCACTCATCAATAATAAAAGCATAATATGCAAATCGACCAAACGACCAAATAGCAGAACGACCGCCAGAAGACCACGCTATGATACGCACTGGCGCCAGTTTCAGCCAAGGTGGGTGTGATGCGATCAGTCGGGGGGCCCTGCCATCGCCCCATGATTGCCCCCACAGAAGAAGGCCCAGGCCACCCTCTGTGGAGCGATCGATCAGGGGGTGGGGGGACTCCACGATTGATCGCCCCAAAGAGGAAGGCCTAGGCTACCAAGCTGGTGGCGCTGTGGTGGGTGGGCAGGGCCTCCCTCTGCATGGCGATTGATCATGGAGCCCCAGCAAGGCAGCCTGGGCCTCCCTCTTTGAGGCAATCGATATTTTCATATACATTTTACTAATTTTCTTTCATCTCTGACACTTCTATTATAAAGAAAGGGCAAACAGCAATATTAAAATATTTCCTCTAATTCCCTTTCGATGTGCATGAATTCGTGCACCAGGCCACTAGTTATTAATAATCTTACAAACAAAAACAAAAAAACTTGAAGAATCTGAACTATCATTTACCTTTTTTAGCAACTTCCATTTCTTCTTCTGTCCATCGAGAGGTTTCTACAGGCTCTGAAGAAACTAAAATAAAGAGAGAAAATCCAATAAGGTAGAGAAAAATTAACCCAAATCCTTCATTCACAGATTATATGGCACAGACTGCATAATTTGTAACCTATTTCTCTGACATTTAGTGAAAGAAACTAAAGAAATAGGATGGCATCAGCCTCTTCCCCCACCAAACTAAAGGGGAAAATGCAACACCTCTGTGATCTTTCTTAATGTTTTTTAAAGTTCCGTCCACATCTACGTTTGAATACCATTAATTTATTTTCTAAGAAGTCCCACTTCACCCAGTGCCTTCCCAATTATTAGAGCTCCATCCTTTCCTAATGAAGAGTCAGAGGAAGAAACAGCACTCCACCTGCTGGTCCAGGCACAGTCCTCTCCCATTCTCTGAGTCCCCTGTCTCTTCCTCTCTTGGAGGCTCTTATGCTCATCCTCCATGCCTGACATCTAGTAAACATGGATGGATCATGAACTGAACACTTTCTCTTTTACTTTAGAAAGAAAATTGAGACTATCAGGCCTGAAATGAGCGCCTGCTGTATTCCCCTTCTCAATAGTATATACTACCATCCACCCAGTCACTCAAATTAGTGACAGGATCCTCAGACTAGTCATTTTGAATCCTTCCTCCCATTTACCACTCACATTCAATGATGTGTGTCAATTCTAATACCCTGAATCCACCTCTCCTTGCCTGGGCCACTGCATGCATAATGATGCCCTTCTAGCTGGTCCCTCTTCCTCCAGCCCTCCTTCTCTCTAATCTGAGCTCCACAACTGTCACTAGAGATATCTGAACTCCAATCTAATCAAAGCACTCCTCTATTTAAAACCTTTATAAGCAACGAAGCATATAGTTCAAACAAGGCCCTTTGTGATCTGCCCGCATCCGCTTGTCTACATATTTCTCTCACATTATTCTTGCCATTCCTAGAACTTTCATACTTAATCTTACAGTGAAATTGGTACCACTGAACCACCAATGGTGGTACTCGACATTAACATAATCCTTTATAAACTAATGAGACAATACTTAGCAACAAAGACAAATGCTTTGAACTCTTGGACTCAATATTCAGAATTTATTCCTATAGAAAATAATTTAACAGAAAGAAAATGCTATATGAATTTTTTTTTAATTACAGTGTTACATTGGCTTAAAAGGAGGGTAGAGGATAATAACAGGGTATGGGTCAGGAAACTGTGCCTCTGGGCACAATGCCAATATTTGGCAGTCATCAGTGTAAAATTGAAGATGGCTTAGAAACTAGAAAATATTCATGATATATGCCATGTTCAAATATCAGAAAACAAAGTAGCATGTACATTAGGATTATAAGTAAGTAAAAAGAAAAAGAGCTCTATTAGGGTAGCAAAATAGGGGCTGTTGTTCTTTTACAAAGAAGTTTGAAAAATGTGAAAGCCAGACTTGCAGAGTATTTCTAGGTTGTCAATATCAGAGGTCCCTGCTGCCCCAGCTTAGCACTGAAACAGAACCCCAAACAAAAGTGTGGCCGGTTCACTCAATCTGCACACTCACTGGGTTCTGGCGGCGGTGGCAGAGGTGGAGGGGGCTCCTCGGTGGTGGCTGCAGCTGCAGCACTAGCAGCAGCGGCTTCATTTGTCATGGACCTGGTAATCCGGCCCTTTCGGCGGCCCTGACTATTGGCAGTCTTTCGTCCCCGGGGTGTGGCCTGCTCTCTCTCCTCAGTTTCTTCTGCTATTCCTTCTGTTTTGTCCTTTTCCTTAGTATTTTCTCTAGAAACAAAAGTGAATGAAAAGTTTGTGTGATTTAAGGTATACATATGTCAAAGAAGGCAGCTTTGAAAAATCTTTAAATAGAAACTGAATAAAACTAACCAATCCCTTCGTTACTAAAACAAAATTTATAAAATATTGTCATGCCCCAATTTTGAGAAGTTTTGACTGATCAAATTAAAATATTTCACAAAGGCTTGTTTTGTTTGTTAATGGACTTAAAAATGTAAACACATTTCAAATCCCCTAACTTAGATACAAGAACACTCTCTCTGAGGAAGTAATGAAGCACAGAAACACCCTCTGGACCTGCAACCGAGAGGCAGGGGACACCGAGAGGTAGGAGTCCTGGATTCCTGGCCTTTGCTGTGACACAAGTTTCCTCCTTTGTGAAATGAAGAAGCTTCAGGACACTCTCCATGACAGATGCTCTTTCTGTAATAACAGTCTACAATATTGTTTTATTAAAGCAGGCTCCATATTCTTCACCACCTCAAGGACAGTTATGTACAAACAGGGCAGCATGGCCTAATAGTTAGGAAAATGGCCTCTAGACCCAGGCTGCCTGGGTTCATACAGAGCTCTATGTGATGACTAGCCCTGTGATGACCTTGGACAAGCAACCTTACCTCTATGGAGCTCAGTTTTTCTCATCTGTAATATGAGGATAATAATAGTATATTTCATAGGGCTGTGGTGAGAATTACAGAAATTAATTTCTGTAAAATGCTTAGAACAGTGTCTGGAACATAGTAAACTTCGTAGGTGTTTCCTACTATTGAAGTTAAACTTCCTTCAGGCTATAAAGGGCTTATCATAGTCTCAGGCACTTAGGAAAAACACATTAAGCGGTCATTACTATAGCAATAGTACTACATGTAATACTGGAAAACCATTCTCTGTCTTTCTTATCTCCCAGGGTTGTTATAGTTAAAAGCAAGGTGCTTAGATTTATCAGGGATATCACTTTATAGATTATGTAAATGTCTAATCACTGAGTTGTACACCTGAAATATATTATACATCAACTATAATTGAAAAGTAAAATTTTTTTAAGGTGCTTAATGTAAATTTTTACAAATGAACAAAAAGATGGCACTATTCAAGCACTCAACTATTCTTGCTTAACCAGTTAACTGCCACAATATTTTGAATTTAATTTAAAAAGGTCCGCCGCTTGCGTCTATAGACACTTATGGTGTACAAATGGTTAATGGAAGGTGCGTTTTTTGTTGTTGTTTGTTTTAATTTTACCTACTTCAAATAAAGACCTACTGTGGCTTAGCAAGTAAGTCACTGCCCTGCCCCCAAATGTTTCAAGAATAATTCTTTCCCCTTCAGTTCTAAATTACCCTTGAAATTACCATGTAGCTCTCTCCCCCTTCACTTCTGTATTCCCTTACCAATCTGCTTTATACCATAGCCTCTGATTAAAGAGGTTTTGTCAAAAGTCGCCAATGAATTAAAAACTGCAAAATCAAATAACCTTTATTACTTCTCGTCACATTACTCTTTCCGTTGCAACTGATACAGTGGACAAATCTTTTTATATCCTTCTCAACTTTGCTTTTAGGATTTCACACTTTTCTAATATCCCTATTGCTATTCTGGGACTCTTTCTGGCCTGCCTTTTCCCGATCATCTGTTAATGTAGGGATTTTCCAAGGCTCTCTCTGGCCTTAAAGTTCTGTGAGATTACCTATTTACATCAATTCTAATGAACTCATACCCCATCTCCTAAATCTCCTAAGATCCAGACTTATTTTTCCCAATTACTGCACCACCTGAATTTCCCATCAATATGCAAAAACATGCTCATCTCACCACCTTGCTTTTGATCCACCTCACTCTCTAATCATTTTTTGTTAACAATACCACCATGTTCATAATCACTCAGGTATAGATTTGACATCATCTTTAGCTCTTTCCCTTTTTCTTTACTTCCTGTATGTAATCTGATGACAAATTTTGGGTATTTTATCTCATTAATATTTCTCCCATTAATTCACCATTTCTGTTTCTACTACCACTGTACTTATTCAGTATCTTGGTACCCCAATGACAGTCTTTTATAACAGCTTCCCTGACTCTTATATATCTCTAGTCCATTCATTCTATATTGCTAATATAACATTATTCTAGCAGAATAATTTTGGTAATAAATCATTCCATCCATTCTAAGCCTTGTCTATTTCCACAGTCTCCTGAATGAAATCTACAGTTTCTTTCATTAAGGCTTTACGTAATCTAACACCAATCTGTTCTCTACTTTTCTTTTTCAGGCACACTATGTTCTTTTCTAATGAAACCATCATCTGTCATTTCTCAGAGAGGCATTATCTATTAACATTGTTCCCTTTATTCTACCCCAACTTAACCAGTTCTTCCTACATAAAAGCCTCCAAATTATCCAGACAGTATAGTCAAACCTTGGTTCTGGAATGTCTCCCCTCTCCCATAATTCACTTCTCAATCATGTTGTTCAAGGAAAAAATGTCTGTTCTTGAACAAAACTTCAGTTTTGACCAGACAACCTTCATGCTGATACATCTGCATGATAAAAAGCCTCTCTAGCCCTAACCGGTTTGGCTCAGCGGATAGAGCATTGGCCTGCGGACTGAAGGGTCCCAGGTTCGATTCCGGTCAAGGACATGTACCTTGGTTGCGGGCACATCCCCAGTGTGGAGTGTGCAGGAGGCAGCTGATCGATGTTTCTCTCTCATCGATGTTTCTAACTCTCTATCCCTCTCCCTTCCTCTCTGCAAAAAATCAATAAAATATATTTTTTAAAAAAAAGCCTCTCTAGGCCACAAACAAAGGATAGAATGCACCAGTATGAGTCAATTTACAGCTAAACCTCTCCTTGTTAACATCTCAGGAAATTGTGCTGTTAATATTTTTGTGTTTTTTTTTGTTGTTGCTGCTGCTGGCCCAAGGGATGCTTAGCACAATTTTAAAACCTAAAGAGGCCATCGAGAATGCTAATATTGCTAAGGGTGTGAAGAAACAATGATCACAGGCAATTGAAGAGGTAGAAAAACTGTTGTTGATTTGGATAAAGGAAAAGCAGTTAGTCAGTGACAGCATTTCAGAGGCAGTGATATGTGAGAAAGTGAAGATGGCACTGCTGACTCCCTGAAAGACACCCCTGGAACGAGTGCTGAAAGTGATTGCTTTAAGGCTAATAGGGGGTGGTTCGATAAATTTGAGAAAAGAAGTGTTTGTTTATAGATTAAACAGTACATTAGACTTGTACTGTATATAAGAAAGGTTAAAACGGGGAATCTTTTGGGGTTCTGGAACGAATTAATTCAATTTACATTATTTCTAATAGGAAAAATGATTCAGTTTTCGAATAAATCACTTCTTGAACAGTTGTCCGGAATGAATTAAATTTAAGAACAAAGGTTCCAGTGTACTAGTAAACCTCAACCTCTTCTCAATCTTTCAACATAAATTTATTGGGTTTGTTCATTTCTTCCAGGCTTTTCTTTCTTTTTTAAAAAAATAGTACTTGTAGCTGGGCCAGCATAGTTGAGTGGTTCAGTCTTGACCTATGAACCAGGAGGTCATGGTTCCATTCAGGTAATGGCACATGCCCCGGTTGTGGGCTCAATCCCCAGTAGAGGGTGTGCAGGAGGCAGCCAATCAATGATTCTCGTCACTGATGTTTCTATCTCTCTCCCTCTCTGAAATTAATAAAAATATTTAAAAACGAAATAAATAAATTTTAAAAATAGTACTTGTATCTTGCCTAATTTTCTCCTACTAACTAATTCATAAACTACCTGGGAGTAGCAAATATCTTATGTATTTTTTTATCCTCCATAACATCCTAGTCACATCAGTAATAAATGAATGTTTGTTAAACAAATTAGAGATTTTAAGGAAAAAAAAAGTAAAATCAAGATACGGTAGTTCCATATGAGCAGAACCAATGATCACATGGGAATATAAATGTTATACGTGAACAACGAAAAAATATACATATTTTTAATTTATTTTTAAAAATATATTTTATTGATTTTTTACAGAGAGGAAGGGAGAGGGATAGAGAGTTAGAAACATCCATGAGAGAGAAACATCCATCAGCTGCCTCCTGCACACCCCCTACTGGGGATGTGCCCGCAACCAAGGTACATGCCCTTGACCAGAATCGAACTTGGGACTCTTCAGTCCACAGGCCGACGCTCTAGCCACTGAGCCAAACTGGTCAGGGCAAAAAATATACATAATTTTTAAATGGGTATCTTCCTAGAATATTAGAATGGCATGAGTATCCAACCTTTAAAAGCCATGTCAAATGATTAAGTCTGCTTTAGTTGACACAACTAGATAAATCTTCAATATTTCCAAGAGGATTATAAAAATAACACAGAAAACATTAAAAAGGAACAAACTACTGATACATGCATTATGTATGACCTCAAAAGCATTATGCTAAGTAAAAGAAGTCACACATGGATTCTATACTGCATAATCCAGTTTATATAAAATTGTAGAAAAAGCAAAATAGATTAGCAATTGCCAGATGCCAGAAAAGGGGGGAGAGAAACTCTGCAAAGGAGCATATGGGACCTTTGTGGGGTTATGAAAATGTTCTATCTAATATGCAAATAATAAATATAACAAAACTGACTCGCAAAAAAAATAAAGAAAACATTCTATCTACATCACGGTTGTGGCAATGGTCACTCCAATGCACACACTTGTCAAAATGTATAACATTTACACCTAAAATTGGTGAATTTTACTCTATGTAAATAATGCTTTAATAACACTGACCCCTGGGGGAGACACAACTAACCCAGCCGCTAAGCCCTCCACACCACCCTGACACAATATGTACACAAAGGAATCAAGAATCTCTGAGTGGAAGAATCACAGATTGATTTTCTTTATATTTTGCTCTCTTTTCCTAATTTTCTATAATGAGCAAGAATTACTTTTATAACCTCAAAAACAGCAACAACCACAAACAAACCAGGAACTCTATTTTATA
This sequence comes from Myotis yumanensis, assembly GCF_028538775.1. Classification (NCBI taxonomy): domain Eukaryota; kingdom Metazoa; phylum Chordata; class Mammalia; order Chiroptera; family Vespertilionidae; genus Myotis; species Myotis yumanensis. Next base: position 3,547,706 of record NW_027223767.1, read on the forward strand.
TGATAATACAAATGAGGTACATAAAAAGATCATGAGGTATCTTTGAAATCAAAGATTAGATTAAATTTGATATATCTCAGTGATAAGTATATATTATTATAGCCTATTCCTTCTGAAGTAATATATATACCATGTCTGGCAAATAAGCCAAAAGTTATATTTACTGAAATACTCCACTCCTTATTTATATCAAGTAACTATTCAATAGTTAAAGCACACATCACATTAATTCTTTTATCTGAAGTTTTATACCTTCAAAAGACACAATTTCATTATTTAAAAATAAGTATAAAATTTAACTAATTATTTAATTCTAATTATTTAACTTACTTAGAGTCCTCCTTTTCATCTTTTTCTTCTTCATCTTTTTTTTCCTCTTCTTTTTTTTCTGTTTTTTCTGCTTTATCTTCTTCTTTTTCTTCTACTTTTTCTTCTTGTGATGGTCGGGCAATTTGCTGCTAGAATAAACCATCATTTATAAAATTCAAAGGAAAAAGAACTAGCTCCTCAAATTCTGATGATGAATTTTAATAAATATCTATGCAAAAAGAATAATTAACTTATTAATCTTTTACAATGTAATTAGGAATCATGTATTTACAAAAAGTCTAATGCTCTTTAATATATTCTATATATATTGTTTAAAAGGTTAGATATACATACACACACACACACACACACACACACACACACACACACACACACACATGCCCATAGGGTTTGAACCCATCAAAGAATCAAAAATGTTAAGACTCCACTAGAAATCTGCGGTTGGTGCTCTCTTTTTGTAACTCCTATATCTAATCTGTCACTTAAGCATTTCAACTTTAATTTAAAATTTGATAACCTATCAAACCATCCCCCTAGTATTTGATGTTTACTATATTCTCAATTTTTTCATCATTATAGATAATACTATATAAGAGATCGTTATGCTTTTACTCTATTGGGGGACATTCATTTAATGGAATTAGTAGACAGCTATGGTCATTTATCAAGACTAAAGTAATTTGGAAAAATATTAAGGATATAATAAAGTGAAAAGAAGCACAAATACTTCTAAGCTGAAATTACAACCATCTCTATATATAAAAGGCAAATATGATAAATGTCCATTCGAATGGTCGCTATGACGCACACTGACTACCAGGGGGCAGACGCTCAATGCAGGAGCTGCTGTGAAGCGCCAGGCCAAGGAGGGTGCGAACAGGGGCCCAACTGACTTGCCGATCGCCCCACAGATGGCAACCAGGGGCAGCGTCGGCTGGGGGTGGGGCCGCCATCGAGCTCCCAGGATGTGGTGGAGCCAGGCGGGAGGCCCCGTGCCAATCGATCAACCCGCAGTCGGGATGGTGGAGGTGAGGGAGCGGTGCCAGACAGGGTGCAAGGATGTGAGGCTGGGGGCACAAGCTGGGGCTACAAGCCTGGGGGCATGAGCTGGGGCCCGATCCCCAAAGGCCACCTCGAGGGACCCCACCCGTGCATGAGTTCATGCACCGGGCCTCTAGTAATCTCATAAAGGATGAATGAGGCAGGATAATAAAAAGCTAGAAAAAATAGGTCCAGAGACATGAAGGCGTAGAACAGACTGACAAATCTCGGAGGGGTGGGGGTTGGGGGGTGAGGGATGGGAGTGGGATACAGGAAGAGATAAACCAAAGAACTTACATGCATATATGCATAGCCCATGGACACAGATAATAGTGTGGTGAAGCCCTGGGGTGGGGTAGAGGCTGGGTGGAGAGGGGCAAAGGGGGAGAAAATGGGGAACATATGTACTGTTTTCAACAATAAAACGTATATGTATATGTGTATACACACACACACACACACACACACACACACACACACACATATACACTAGAGGTCTGGTGCATGAAATTCATGCACTTGGGGCGGGGTCCCTCAGCCCATCCTGTGCCCTCTCGCAGTCTGGGAGCCCTCAGGGGATGTCCAATGGACAGCTGTCAGTAAGACATCCTTAGTGCTGCAGTGGAGGCAGGAGAGGCTCCCGTCACTGCTGCGGCACTCGCCGGCTATAAGCCTGGCTTCTGGCTGAGCAGCGCTCTCCCTGTGGGAGCACAGAGACCACAAGAGGGCAGCTCTTGCGTTGAGCATCTGCCCCCTGGTGGTCAGTGTATGTCATAGTGACTAGTAGTTCCACCGTAGGGCCAAAAACTGCTCTCCAACATCCCTGAGAAGTTCCGGATTGTGAGAGTGCGCAGGCCAAGCCAAGGGACCCCATCGATGCACGACTGGGGCTGGGGAGGGATGTGGGAGGTTGGCCAAATGGGGAGGGACCACAGGAGGGTTCCAAAGCATGTCCAGCCCATCTGGCTCAGTCCTGATCAGCCAGACTCCAGCAGCAACCTAACCTACCAGTAGGACCATCTGCCCCCCTGGTGGTCAGTGCACATCACAGCAAGTTGAGTGGCCTTAGCATATCATTACCATATTACATTTTGATTGGTTGAACGGCCGACTGGACAATTTGAATATTGGGCTTTTATTATATAGGATGTATTTTTTTAAAAAGTAGGAAAATTTTTTGGCATGTGGAATGAGGGAACTTAGATAAGAAAATAAAACAAGACCAAACAATTTACAGCCAGCTAATGAATTGCAAGACCTTATCTTCCCTAACCAAGGACAGTTGAGAGAAAATGGTTTATGCCTCTCATCCCTAACCAGAGAATAAATAGCTTAAATCACCCTAGTCAGGGAGATAGGTAATAGAGACCCAATTAGTGCTGCTGGTACCAGTAAACCTAAGGATGCATGAAGTCTGGGGAATATATATATATACTAGAGGCCTGATGCATGAAGATTCGTGCAAGAATAGACCTTCCTTCCCCTGGCTACCGGCACCACCTTCGCTCCGGCCCAGAGCCATCTTTCTACCTTCGTGCGCTGCCCAGAGGCCCGGAGCAGCTGGGGCGGGTAGAACACTGGCATCTTTGTCGTGTCGATTTGCATATTCCCTTCTTATTGGCTGTGGGCGCTGCAATCTTTGTTGCAAAGTGATGGTCAATTTGCATATCCCGTCTTTATTGGAGAGAGGATATATATCCTATCTAATAATAGACAAACATGGTAATTGACCATACCTTCGCCACGCCTCCCATTGGCTAATCAGTGCAATATGCAAGTTAAGCACCAACAAAGATGGCGGCTAATTTATATACTGCAGGCAGGGCGGGACGGCACCATCCTGCCTGCCCCACCGCCATCCGGGACTGCTATTTGCCACCCGGGGCAACTGGGAGGGGCAGCAGCGATCGGCCAGCCCACCCGGGTGTCCCATGTGCAACCCGACCCAGGGCGGCGGGGCGGGACAGCGTGGCTCCTCTGTCACCCCAGCCTCCTCAACACAGCTCCCTTGGAGGCCTAAGCCTTTAGTCGGACATCCCCCATGGGCATCCTGGCTGCCAGAAGGATGTCTGACTGCAAGCTTAGGCCTGATCCCCTGGGGAAGTGGGCTTAAGTCAACAGGTGGACCTCCCCCAAGGGGTCTGGACTGCAAAAGGATGCAGGCCAGGCTGAGGGACCCGCCCCGCCCCCCCGAGTGTACAAATTTTTGTGCACTGGGCCTCTAGTCTACACTAATAAAAGAGAAACATGGTAATTAGCGTACGACCGCTACCCTTTTCATTGGCTAATCAGTGAGTATATGCAAATTAACTGTCAGCCAAGATGGCGGCCGGCAGCCAGGCAGCTGGAAGCGAACATGAGGCTTGCTTGCTGCAGTGAAGGAGGACTCCAACGTTCCCCGCCTGCGCTGCCGGCCTCTGAGCTGCAACTCTAAGAAACTTTGTAACAAATATAGAAGCTAAACAAAACCCCGGGATCTCAGAGCTGGAGTTATACATTGTTTCGATTATAGAACGCAAACAAACCAGCGGAAGCCTCAGAGCTAGAGCCAGAGCTAAAGCTGGCCCAGAATAAAATTTAAAAAAAGAGAAAAAAAAAGGAGCAGTAGGGAGCTTCAGTCAACAACCACCAGCCTGAAAGCAGCCCTCAGCCCCTCACCCAGACTGGCCAGGCACCCCAGTGGGGACCCCCACCCTGATCCAGGACACCCTTCAGGGAAAACCAGCTAGCCCCCACCCATGCACCAGGCCTCTATCCTATATAGTAAAAGGGTAATATGCCTCCCAGCACGGGGATCAGTGGAGCCTCAAGGCCTCCTGGCACCGGATCAGCGTGACAGGGGCAGCGCCCAAACCCCCTGATTGCCCTGCGACTCTGTGTGTGACAGGGTGCGGAGTCCCAACCCCCTGATCGGCCCTGCTCTGTGACAGGGTGTGGCGCCCCAAACCCGCCCCCCCCCCCCCCACACACACACACAGGCCCTGCTCTGTGTGTGACAGGGTAGAGCCATAACCTCCCCATCGGCCCTGCCCTGAGTGTGACAGTGGCGGCGCCCCAACCCCCTGATCGGCCCTGCTCTGTGGGTGATAGAGGGCAGCGCCCCAACCCCCCGCCCCCAACGGGCCCTGCTCTGTGTGTGATGGGGTAGAGCCATAACCTCCCCATTGGCCCTGCCCTGAGTGTGACAGTGGTGGCGCCCCAACCCCCTGATCAGCCCTGCTCTGTGGGTGATAGAGGACAGTGTCCCAACCCCCTGATCTGCCCTGCTCTGTGTGTGACAGGGGGTGGTGCCCTAACTCCCCTATCGGCCCTGCTCTGTGCGTGACAGGGGGGAGCTCCCCAACACCCTGATGGGCCCTGCTCTGTGCATGACAGGGGGAGCTCCCCAACCCCCCTGATGGGCCCTGCTCTGTGAGTGACAGGGGGCAGCGCCCCAACCCCCTGATTGGCCCTGCTCTGTGCGTGATGGGGTGGCACCGCAACCTCCCCATCGACCCTGCCTTGAGTGTGACAGGGGGTGGTGCCCCAACCCCCCAATCGGCCCTACCCTGAGCGTGACTGAGGGTGGCATCGCAACCTCCCAATCAGCCCTGCTCTGTGAATGACAGGGGGCGGCGCCCCAACTCCCCAATCAGCCCTGCTCTGAACTCGACCAGGGGCTGCACCTAGGGTTTGGGCCTGCCCTCTGCCACCCAGGAGCAGGCCTAAGCCAGCAGGTCATTATCTCCCAAGGGGTCCCAGACTGCGAGAGGGCACAGGCCGGGCTGAGGGACACCCCCCTTCCCCCCCGAGTGCACAAATTTTTGTGCACCGGGCCTCTAGTACATATATAAAAGGCTAAGCGACCATCCAACCAGCCAGTAGGTATAACACTCACTGACCACCAGGGGGCAGATGCTCAATGTAGGACCTGCCGAGCTGCCGTGACTTGGCAGTGGCGGTTCTCAGGTGACACACCCCAGAACCAGAGAGGATGGAGCCCGATTCCGGGATGCGTCACCTGAGAACTGCCCTTTTGCAATCCGGGACCCCTCAGGGGATGTCAGAGAGCCAGTTTTGGCCGGATCCCCGCAGGCCAGACTGAGGGACCCCACATGCGGGAGGGACCCCGCTCACTCTGCAGACACCCTTCAAGCTGCAGTGCTGCCCCAGGTGCAGCAGGCCAGAGAGACCATGGGAGGTTGGCTCCAGGGCGTGTCTGGCCTGTCTTGCCAGTCCCGCCCCGCTGGCCACCTTCTAATTTCCTTTCAATGTGCACGAATCCATGCACCAGGTCACTAGTACATAATAAAACCCCCCAAAAACCTATTAGAGCCTGAAAGACAAAATATAGAAGTAAACCAGTGAAAATGACCAGAGAATGATCCCAAACTCCCCATACACTCATTTTGATGCATGAGCATATTAAAAAATGCACCTGGGAAGCTGATGAATATGCTGCTGACACCCTCCCAAGAGCTCCCCTAAGATTCCCACCAGCAAAAACAGAGAAAAATGCTCGAGACAAAAGATGCCAGTATGTGCCCTCCTTAGAACACTCCCACTCACAGTGTACTTTTGCTTTCTTTTCTTCTAAACTCTAAGGGTCCCCATGAGACTTGCAACTAGGGCAGCAGTGGGCTGTGGCAACTTTCCCAGGCTTATCCCCTGAACCTGTCTCCAAGACCCCCTTTTCGCAGGTGTGGAGCAAAGACTGAAGACAGCTAGAAGGAAGCCAAGCACTGCAGAAGGGAGCAAAGCGGCGGAGAAGGGAGGGATCTGAGGCTGCGGAGACGCGAGTGGAGCCGAGGCACCAGACACAGGAGCGGAGCCAGGCAGTGGAGAAGGGAGTGCAGGAAGCCCTATTCTTGTAGGAATAGGCCCCAGGAAGCCCTATTCTTGCAGGAATCTTCCTGCAATGGGCCTCTAGTATAACTCACAAAAATTCTCTACAGGTTTGAATGTTTCAAATGTTGACAGTGCTCTACAGCAAAATCTAAAAATAGTTTACGCTGAGACTTATTACTGTTACATCTAATTGAATATCTAACACTAACAAATCCTATATATCCTTATATAATAAAAGGCTAATATGCAAATTGTCCCCTCAACTGGGAGTTCAACCAGGAGTTCAACTGAGAGTTTGACCAGGGGGCCGGGCCGGCCGGCCAAAGGCCCACGGCCCCTCCTCCCAGCCGGCCCCAACCCTGATTGGCTCCCCCACCCCAATCACGGGTAGGGCCAACTGGCCAACTGCCTGCGGCCCCTCACCCCAGCTGCCCTCCCATTGGCTGGCCTGATTGGCCCCAATCAGGGTGAGCTGGCCAGACCCCACCCATGCACAATTCATGTACCGGGCCTCTAGTGAGTGTGTGTGTGTGTGTGTGTGTGTGTGTGTATTTAATTATTTATTTTTTTAAATATATTTTCTTGATTTTTCACAGAAAGGAAGGGAGAGGGATAGAGAGTCAGAAACATCAATTAGAAACATCGATCAGCTGCCTCCTGCACACGCCCTACTGGGGATGTGCCCACAACCAAGGTACGTGCTCTTGACCAGAATCGAACCTGGGACCCTTCAGTCTGCAGGCCGATGCTCTATCCACTGAGACAAATCAGTTAGGGCTAGTATATTTATATTTGTTAAAATGCTCAAGTCTTTAGAAAATTGATAAAGAAATTCCCACTTCTCAGACAATGAAGCTGTCAAAAAAAGAAACAACTACATTTAAGATCAAGCAGCTATAGTTAACTAAAAGTATACAAGAAGCAGAAAGCAGAAATTACTACCTCAGCCACTGAATTTTTCCTTAAAAATACTTCAGGAAATAAATAGAAAATATCTTATGTCCATCTTATCAAAACATATTAATAACTAATGCCTGTAAACCAAATGAATTTGATATTATTTTCCTGAAGACTGAAAGGTGTCAATCACCAAAAAACACCATCATGAAGGCAATGAAGGTAATAGCAATTATCCCAGATTAACATAGATATAAAAATCCTCAAAAAATATAAGCGAACAGAATTCAGCAATATGTTAAACACCATGATCAAGGCCACTGGGGAAAAGGTTGATTCAACATCTGCAAATCAATTAATGTGATGTACCACAAAAACAAAATGAGGGCTAAAAATCACATGATCATATCAGATATGGAAAAGCATTTGACAAAATCCAGCACCCATTTATGATAAAAAAAACTTGCAGCAAAGTGGAAATAGAGGAAACATATCTCAACATAATAAAGGCCATATATGACAAACCCCACAGGTAACATACTCAACAGGGAAAAGCTAAAAGTGTTTTCCTTAAAATCAGGAATAAGACAAGAATGTCCATTTTTACTACTTTTGTTCAACATAGTATTGAAAGTCCTAGCCACAGCAATCAGACAAAAAGAAAAAAAAGACATCCAAATTACAAAGGAAGAAATAAAAACTGTCATTATTTGTAGATGACATGACACAGTACATAGAGAACCCCAAATATACCACCCAAAACACTACTAGAACTGAAAAATGAATTCACTAACTTAGCAGGATACAAAATTAATATTCAGAAATCAGCTGCATTTTTATAAATCAACTAGAGGCCCAGTGCACGAAATTCGTGCACGGGGAGGAGGTCCCCTCAGCCGAGCCTGCACCCTCTCCAATCTGGGACCCCTTGGGGGATGTCCAACTGCTGGTTAAGGCACGATTCAGGGGATCGGGCCTAAACTGGCAATTGGACATCCCTCCCACAATCCGGGACCACTGGCTCCTAACTGCTCACCTGCCTGCCTACCTAATCGCCCCCTACTGCCCCCGTCTCCCAGTCTGGTCACCCCTAACTGTCCCCCCCGCCGCCAGCCTGGTGGCCCCTTACTGCCCACCCCTGCCGGCCTGGACACTCCCAACTGCCCCTCCTGCTGGCCTGGTCGCCCCACGCAGCCTGCTGTTTGGTCGTCCATCCGGTTGTTTCATTCGTGATAGCCCCTGACTTTTTATATATTAGGATTACAAACTATCAGAGAGAAAAATTAAGACCCAAATAGCCCTAGCTGGTTTGGCTCAGTGGATAGAGCAATGGCCTGCGGACTGAAGGGTCCCAGGTTTGAATCCAATCAAGGGCACATGCCTGGGTTGCGGGCTCGATCCCCAGTTGGGGGTGTGCAGGAGGCAGCCAATTAATGATTCTTTCTCATCAATGCTGTTTCTCTCTCTCTCTCCCTCTCCATTCCTCCCTATAATCAATGAAAATATTTTTTTTAAAAAGACACAAATAAATGGAAACATATATCATGCTCATGAATAGGAAGAATTAACATCATTAAGATGTCCACATTACCCAAAGCAACCAACATACCAATGACATTTTTCCCAGAACTAGAACAAATAACCCTAAAATTTATGTGGAACCACAAAAGTCCCCCAAATACGCCAAGTGAACTTGAAAAAGAATGAAGCTGGAGCTATCATGCTACGTCATAACTATACTACAGGTGTGTGTGGTTGGGTAAGGGACTTGACTTTGGGTCTCTCAGCACGAGCGGGACTTGACGCTGCATCCCTACGGGCGCCGGCCCAGACTCTGACTGGAGGGAGAAGAGAGCCGGATACCCACACCCAGGACTTAACTCTGGGTCTCACCGCGCCTGCAGGACTTGACACCGGGTCCCCGTGGGTGCCGGTGGGGACTTGACGGTACGTCCCCACGGGAGATAAATGTATATATTATTTTCATATACATTTTACTAATTTTCTTTCATATCTGACACTTTTATTATAAAGGTCAAATAGCAATATTAAAATATTTCCTCTAGTTAATTCCCTTTTAATGGGCATGAATTTTGTGCACCAGGCCACTAGTAACTACCATATGATCTAACAATCCTACTTCTGGGTATTGAACCAAAGATATCCAAAACACTAATTTAAAAAGATATATGTACCCTTATGTTCACTGCAGCATTATTTATAATAGCCAAATTATGGAAACAAACTAAGTGTCCATTAATAGAGGACTGGATAAAGAATATGTGGTATATATGGAATATTACTTGGCCAAAAAAAAGACCTCTTACCATTTGCAACAAGACAGACGGAGGGAGAGGGTTTTATGAAAAGTGAAGTAAGTCAGACAGAGAAAGACAAATGCCATATAATTTCATTTATATGTGTAATCTAATATACAAAATAAACGAACAAATAAAAGAGAAAAAACTCATAGATATAGAGAACAAACTGACGATTGCCAGATTGGAGGGGATTTGGGGGTTGGTGAAAAAAGGTGAAGGGATTAAGAAGTACAGACTGGCAGTAGCAAAATAATCACAGAGATGTAAAGTACACCATAGGGAATATAGTCAATAATACTGTAATAACTATATGGTGCCAAGTGGGTAATAGACTTATCAGGAAGATCATTTTGTAAGTTATATCAATATCTAACCATTATGCTGTACAACTGAAACTAATATAACATTGAATATCAACTGTAATTGAAATTTTTAAAAATATTTTAAATAAATAAATAAGTAAATAAGGCCAAGAAAACACATGCTGACATAAAAGGGAATATGTTGTCAACATAATGGAAGAGTACAAGTTCTTGCAAAAAGTATTCAAGTACTGGAAATGAAGAATGTGGTCCCTAAACAATGACTTGCTTTTGCATAGGTCACTAGCAGGTACCATAATAATCTTATCCACACAGTAACAGACTTATTAAATAAAGAGTTTAGACTGGAAAGAAAAAATACTTTCTTCTAACAAAACTAGAGGCCTGATGCACGAAATTCATGCAAGGAGCTCAGCCCTAGCTGACATGGTGGCTTGCCTCAGCCCTCGCAGCCCTGGCTTCGTCTGGAAGATCGTCAGAAGTTTGTTTGGCTTTCTAGTCTAATTAGCATATTACGCTTTTATTATTATAGACTAGAGGCCTGGTGCACAAAAATTTGTGCACTGGGTGGGGGGGGGGGGTCCCTCAGCCCGGCCTGTGCCCTCTCGCAGTCTGGGACCCCTCGGGAGATAACGACCTGCTGGCTTAGGCCTGCTCCCAGGTGGCAGAGGGGAGGCCCAATCCCTAGGTGCAGCCCCTGGTTGGGCTCAGAGCAGGGCTGATTGGGGAGTTGGGGCGCCGCCCCAGGTCATGCACAGAGCAGGGCGGATCGGGAGGTTGTGATGCCACCCTCAGTCACGCTCAGGGTAGGGCCGATTGGGGGGTTGGGGCACCACCCCCTGTCACACTCAAGGCAGGGTCGATGGGGAGGTTGCGGCGCCACCCCATCACGCACAGAGCAGGGCCAATCAGGGGGTTGGGGCGCTGCCCCCTGTCACTCACAGAGCAGGGCCCATCAGGAGGGTTGGGGCTCCGTACCCTGTCACGCACAGAGCAGGGTCGATCAGGGGGTTGGGGAGCTCCCCTCTGTCACGCACAGAGCAGGGCCCATCAGGGGGTTGGGGCACCGCCACTGTCACACTCAGGGCAGGGCCGATGGGGAGGTTATGGCTCTACCCCGTCACAAACAGAGCAGGGCTCGTGGGGGGGTGGGGTTGGGGTGCCGCACCCTGTCACACACAGAGCAGGGCCGATGAGGGGGTTGGGGCGCCGCACCCTGTCACATACAGAGCCGCAGGGCGATAAGGGGGTTGGGGAACTCCCCCCTATCAGGCACAGAGCAGGTCTGATCAGGGGATTGGGGCGCCTTCCCCTGTCACGAACAGAGCAGGGCAGATAGGGAGGTTGTGGCCCTGCCCCCTGTCACACACAGAGCCACAGGGCGATCAGGGGGTTTGGGCGCTGCCCTCTGTCACGCTCATCCTGGTGCCAGGAGACCTCACAGCTCCGCTGATCCCGGTGCTGGGAGGCATATTACCCTTTTACTATATAGGATAGAGGCCTGGTGCACGGGTGGGGGCCGGCTCGTTTGCCCTAAAGGGTGTCCTGGATCAGGGTGGGGGTGCCACTGGGGTGCCTGGCCAGCCTGGATGAGGGGCTGAGGGCTGTTTTCAGGCTGGCAGGAGACTGAATCTCCCAACCGCTCCTTTTTTTCTTTTTTCTTTTTTTTTTTAATTCTGGGCCAGCTTTAGCTCTGAGGTTTGGCTCCAGCTCTGAGGCCTCGGCTGCTGAAAGCAGGTATCTGGTTTGTTTGGGTTCTATAATCGAAACACTGTTTCAACTCCAGCTCTGAGATCCTGGCTGGCTGAAAGCAGGTTTCTGGGGTTTTGTTTAGCTTCTTTATTTGTAACAATGTTTCAAACTGCAAGCTCAGAGGCCGGCAAGGCAGGCGGGGAACGTTGGCTTCCTTTGTCACTGAAGCAAGCAAGCCTCATGTTCGCTTCAAGCTGCCTGGCTGCCGGCCGCCATCTTGGCTGCCAGTTAATTTGCATATTGCCCTGATTAGCCAATGGGAAGAGTAACGGTGTGACACCAATTTGCATGTTTCTCTTATTAGTGTAGATGTTATACATAGAATTAAATTACTGGGCATCTACACTAATAAAAGTGAAACATCCAAATTTTTGTCACTCCACCACGCCCACCAGCCAATCAGGATGAGTATGCAAATTAACCCAACAAATATGGCGGGTTAATTTGCATGCGCAGGCGAGGAGCAAAGACTGAAGGCTTGGGCCCCAGCGAAGACTGAAGACGACTGAAGACTAAAGACTGAAGACTGAAGAGGCTTGCGTCTTCGCTGTGGCCGGAGAGGAGACACCAAGCCTCGCTGCGGCCGGAGCGGAGAAGCAAGCCTCACTGCGGCTGGAGCGGAGAAGCCTAGCCTCGAGGCTTGGCTTCTCTGCTGCGGCTGGACCAAAGGCCTGGGTCCCGGGTGCCGAGGAAAACCGGTGCCGGCAGCCAGGAGAAGGAAGGCCTATTGCGCGAATCTTCATGCAATGGGCCTCTAGTATCATTTATAATTTTAGATCTCAAATAATAGCATTTAAGAGTAGGCTTCTGGTTTCCAATTTTTAATAGGTAATCACGGCTTCAACTAAAATTTATAATAAACCACTCATTCTGATCATGGGATGCTAATAAGTTGAACTGTAAAAGTGGATTGGGCAGTATCTAACAGCAATTTGAGAGAAGAGTGTAATCTTTTGCCAATAATGATTTCTGAACACAATTTTTCACAAAAATATGATTACCTGTCTAATTTCCTTATGATTCTGAGATTAAAAACTCACTTTCAGAATCCTACATAATAAAAGGCTAATATGCAAATCAACCAAACGGTGGAACGACCGGTCGCTATGATGCGCACTGACCACCAGGGGGCAGACACTCAACACAGGAGCTGCCCCCTAGTGGTCAGTGCACTCCACAGGGATAGCGCCACTTAGCCAGAAGCCAGGCTCACGGCTGGAGAGTGCAGCGGCGGTGCCAGGGCTAAGGATGTCTGATTGCTGGCTTAGGCCCGCTCCCCAGCAGTCGGACATCCCCCAAGGGCTCCCGGATTGCAAGAGGGCGCAGACCAGGCAGATGGACCCCCACCCCCCCCAGCCCCGAGTTCACGAGTTTTGTGCACCGGGCCTCTAGTAAATAATAAGCAAGTTACTTTATGGCAATAATAGGTTAAAAATCTAAGCTCACAAACTTGGAATCTTTCCGTCAATAGTTTACTATGGGTAAGAGGAGTGGGGGAAGGGAGAGGCAGACAAAAACTGAAAGAATGGAACGTGCTTCAGTGGAGTTCTACAGAGTCTTAAAATAAATGTGCCCTAATCACTCTGCGATTACCTAGTGATTCAAACTTGATTGGATAATAAACCAGTAAAGAGACTTTTCAAATTAGTTGGATCTCTATGATATATCGACCAGAGTAAGATAAAGAAGGTAAAATCAAGACACATGAATTTAAAAATTCTTAACTTATAATTGATATTTTTAAAAGTGTTTTCTATATAGTACAGTCTATTCTTTCCAAACCAAATCTTTTCCCCAAACTCCAAGGTTATATAGCTAAATGTGTACATTAGATCTGCGCTTGGATGTCCAGCAGGTATTTGAATTTTATCATGTCCTGAAATCTGCTCCTCCTACAAAACCTGTTCCTCCTTCAGCCAATCCTTTCACAGTAAATGGCACCTCCATAAACCAAAACCTGAATTATCTTTGATAACTGTTTTTCTCACATTCCCCCACAATCAAACCATCAGCAAAACCCTTTGGCGTTACCTTTAAATATATATCAGAAACTGATCAGTTCTCTTCACCACCCAACTATAGCCAAGTCCAAGCCACTGGGATTATGAAAATAATCTCTTAACTGTTCTCCCCACTCTTCCCTTGCCTCACAAATCTAACCTCAATAGAACAGTCAGAACAGTCTGTCACAACTAAAATCTGATATTATGCTTCTGCTTAAAAGTCCAATGGATTCTTCTCTTATTTGGTATCAGTTCTAATGTCATTCAGTTATCTTTATAGTTTTGTTTTGTTAATCCTCACCCGAGGATATTTTACCCACTGATTTTTTTTTTAGAGAGAGTAGAAGGAAAGGGGAGAGACAAAGAAACACACTGACACAACGATTGACTGCCTCCCACCTGGGTCCCGACCAGGATGGGGATCAAGCCTACAAACTGGTGTACGCCTTACCCTTGACCAGAATCAAACCCATGATCCTTCAGTCCATGAGCCAAACCACTAATCACTCAACCAAACGGCTAGGGCTCATTCCATACTATATTAAACTAATACCAACTAATTTCTGAAAAGTTGTCCATCTATTTTCACACAAACGAAATGAAGTAGTAGTACACAAACAATTAAGAAACAGAGATAAGATTCTTTTGGTCTGAGATGGTGGTATAAGTCCATTATTAACCCCCTCCTTTCACAAATTTCCAGTGAAACAACCAAAAAACTATAAAACTAGAAGGAAAATCTTCAAGGTAACCTAAAAGTGATTGTGAGCAGGACTAGAATTGTTGGAAGGCTGACCAAACCCAAACTGAACCTACTTGGGGGCAAGCCTCCTAAGGGTCAGGTCAAGATGAGGATACATATGGAAAATCTCAGTTCTGCAAATGCACTTGGGGATATGCTAAGGGTGCTATCACATAGAACAAGAATGTGCAGAGGAAAACACTAATATGGCTAAAACCTAACAAGGCAAGTGTGCCACAGAAGAGTGAAGTGGTACCCCAAATAACTTTAGAAGACAAATGTTTCAGAGTTAACAGAGACACTCCCTGTCACTAGAGCTTTCCCCTTTATCACAAGCAAGACACTGTTAATCCAGCATTGATAAGGTATAATAAACATCAAATTATCCCTTTACATTTCCTGGGATTAAAAAAATTTAAACAGTAACATACAAAATTTCTAAATATAAAATTAAAGTTACAAAGACTAGTTAGTAATTAGAAATACTAGTAAAGCTATTTTAAAAAATTTGTAGCTGAAACTTGTTGAAAACGTAGATAGGCTCAAGCAACTCTTGCAAAAAGACCTTGGTTCCACTTTGCAGGTGGGAAGCAGGGGGAAAGCCCTGGCTCCTTTAGTGGAACAGTGTTTCCTATCTCACTACCAACATTCAATTTGCTGCTATTCAGTTCATAAATCTTTACAGGGCTCTACAAGCATCTATCTCTTTGTCTCTACACTATCAGTCCCACTGATGTACAAGAATACTCTTTTCCTCCCTTCTTATCCCCATCAGGCCTGCCACCCATTTCTGTTTTATTTTATGAGCAAATCTTACAAACAAGGCTACACTAATACTATTGCCACTTCCACACCTTCTATATCCCCTTCAGTTCACTATAATCTTATTTCTGACTCCCTCACCAATCCACTGAAAATGCCTATCAAGGTCACCTCAGCTGACAACCTAAAGCAGCATTTCACACCGTTGACTCAGGAAACACTCCCTATACTTTTTTTGACCAAGAAATAAGTTTCGAAGAACATGTAATTACATCTTATGAGGTAGTGTTCTGTAAGAAATGATGACCCAGAAAACACAAAAGTTATGACTATAAACAATGAAAAAACTGTGTCAACCTGTATCTGGTGACCAAAGAGACAAAGGAAGACAGGGTAGCTGTGTACAGAAACCATTAAGAAATTTAGGAATGCTAATAAACAGTCAGCAGCTGTCCAAGTTCATGCATACAATTCAATGTTTCGACTTGTATCCGGGTGTGGAGGGTAACAGGTGATTGCATTATCCCAACAGTCTCACTGGTAAAGCATACATGAGCTGTGACAGCTGCTGAGTATTTTGGAAGAAGTAACTGAGTTGCAACTGTGAAAACATATACTACATTGTATTAAAAACTATCTTTTTAGGTGAAGTACTTTTTTTGAGGTATTTAATTTATTTATTTTAAGATTTTTTTTTTAATTTATTTTCAAGACAGAGGAAGAAGGAGAGGGAGAAAAACATCAGCCAGCTGCCTCCTACACGCCCTCTACCAGGGGACCCAGGCACATGGGAATCAAACCGGCAATGTTTCGGTGCACAGGACAAAACCCAACCAACTGAGGCACACCAGCCAGGCCTCAAGTGCTTTAAAGATTTAAACTATCTAAACTATCTAAACTCCCAAAATGAATTAAAATCCGCCACTCTGGTTACCATGCTGTATTTCTCTCTCTTACCTACCTGTCCCTTCCTCAAACAAAGGACTTGTAAAGATGATATAGTAAATAAGGTATTAAGGGTCTCAAATTTAATTACATTATTATTGTTAACACTGACATGCATGATTTAGATTACATGGAAGTATAAAACTTTTCTCATTAATTAATAAGTTTCTCATACTAGAAACTTAAAATACATTCAAAATAAAAAATATAACACTTAAAAATATATAGCTTAACTTCAAAACAATCAAAACATGTTCATAATACCATAATTAATAGAAACGCCAATCCCTAAAGTACACGTTATTAAGTACAAAGCTCCTATTATAACAATTTCATCTTCCTGTTTACACCAACCCTGAAACATCTTCCATACAGTATTGAAACACACCTGGTTTCGTCCTCTGCGTTTTCCATAATTTCTTCTAACTAGGGCTTTATAATTCTCATTTTTCTTGGTTAAGTAGTAATATAAAACACAATCAGGAACACTCTATAAGTAAAAAAGAAGTATTTTTGAGAATCCAATGAAATAAAATTTTTAAAAAATTAACACTTTCTAGGAAAATCTCTGGTTTTCTCAAGGTATAAATTGAGATGAAACACACATAACATAGCTGGACTCTAAAAATGTACATTTTATGTCTACTACTTTAATGGGCAATACAAATTACATAAAAAATACTAGGAACTATCAGAAACATTCAACAACTTTCTTATTAATCAGTAACTAAATTCCTATTCTTAATGCATATATCTAAACATTCAAATTGTTTCTTTAAATATTTTCCCCCAAAACACTACATTCAACCCACTGTGAAAAAATTCAGGAAAAATCAGGACCATAATATTATAATTAGAAATTTAATGAGGTTAAAAAAGCATTGTAATCTATGTGTTTTTAGAAAAATACAATATCAGGTTATTTTCATTAACCATGAATATTATTAGTCTGTGTTCTGTGCTAAGGATTCGTGAGCATATAATTGTAAATATCACTATATTAATCACATGAAAATCTTTTCTGTAGCAAGCCCTTTGCAAAAATCAGATGCCATTAACTATTTTTGGGTATTAGAGCATAAAATTTCCAAGTAGCAACCATCAAAAAACTATAAACATTTTCAATGCCAACCATTTCTCACCTTTCTTTCCAAGTAGGATGCAATTAGTCCGAAGTTTTTTGGATGCTGGATAAACCTGCATAAAAAAAAAACACACAACAACACAAACACACAGACAAACATTTTAACAACTCAAAAGCGGAGCGGTGTGTGTGTGTGTGCAAACCTCGAGAATAGAAATATGTACCAACTAAATCCCAGTGGTTCCTAGCTGCCTACCTGAGGAACAACTGTAAAATCACTGGAATCTTTTAAAGGGCACAGATTCCTGTGCACCATCCACCAGGAAATGACTGGACTGGTCTATGATAGAGCACAGAAATCTGTACTTTTAAAAAGCACCCCCAGATGATTCAGATACCACCCCTATTTGGGTACCTCTCTTAACTTGACTTCATAACCCCAGTTCTTATCTGTTACCTATATTTCCACTTATAAACTTATGGGAAGATAACCTCAAATCTATATTCTCTACTTTGCAGTATCAATTCAAATGCCAAAACGAGGGGCTAAGTGTTTTTTACTAACTATGTAAGCTTCAAGTAGATAATAATTTAAAATTTAAATTACTTGTCCTTAAAGATCTCCTTCTCATGGTCAGTCCAAACATTCATAAATTGCCTATCTTTATAAATCTTCATGGGGTCCTCCATAAGCCCATTCATGTTAATGAACTTGACCCGTCTTTGTTCTGCATCAAACATCATAGGTGGAATCACAGAGAGCTGCCGCATTTGTTTCTCATTATTCTGGAAAAAAAAATGCAGTTTACATAAAATAAAATCTAAAGAGGGTCACAGACTGTCTTAATATATACTAAAAAAACAAAAACCCACATACATATGTAGTTCAATGACAATAGTAGTATACACCATAACATCTAGAATGTAGTAATTACTCAAATATCTAATAAGTATCCATTCAATGAATAAGAGTCAGAGTACACATATCCTATATAATAAAAGCCTAATATGCTAAGTGTCTGACCATTTGACCAGTTGCTATGATGTGCACTGACCACCAAGGGGCAGACATTCGACCAGTAGGCTAGCTTGCTGCTGGGGCCCAGCCAAATGGGACTGGATGAGAAGGCTGGACATGCCCTGGAGCCCTCCCACTGTCCCTCCCTGGCCCCGATTGTGTACCAGTGGGGTCCCTCGACCTGGCCTGTCCCGTCTCGCAAACCAGGACCCCTCAGGGGATGTCAGAGAGCCTGATCCCACAGGCCAAGGCAAGGGACCCCACCGGTGCACAAATCTGTGCACCAGGCCTCTAGTATTTGTTATAATCTACTACTACAAATTGAGAAGAGGGTTTATTTTTTTTTTTTTAAGTTATTTATTGGGGTGACATTGGTTAATAGGATTATACATGTTTCAAGGTAAATTTCTATGACACATCATCTGTATATTGCATTGTGTGCCCACCACCCAAGGTCAAATCATCTTTCATCACTATATATTTGGCCTCCCTTACCCTTTACTACCTCCCTACTCCCTTCCTTATGGTAACCACCATACTGTTCTATGTGTGTATAAATTTCAGTTTTATATCCCACATAAGTGAAATCATACCGTTCTTAGCTTTCCTAACTGGCTTATTTCGCTTAGCATAATATTCTCAAGATACATCCATGTTGTCACAAATGGCAATATTTCATCTTTTCTTATGGCTGACTACCAACACTTATTACTTGTCTTGTTAATAATAACCATTCTAACAGGTGTGAGGTGGTACTGTCGTTTTGATTTATATTTCCCTAATAGCTAG
This sequence comes from Myotis yumanensis, assembly GCF_028538775.1. NCBI lineage: Eukaryota > Metazoa > Chordata > Mammalia > Chiroptera > Vespertilionidae > Myotis > Myotis yumanensis. The sequence goes on from NW_027223767.1 coordinate 3,566,540, forward strand.
TTAAGTTGAACATCTTTTCATATATCTGTTGGCCTTTTGTATGTCTTCTTGGGAGAGGTATCTGTTCAGGTCCTCTGCCTATTTTTTAATTGGATTATTTTTTGTTTGGTGTTGAATTGTATAAGTTCTTTGTAGATTTTGAATTTTAACCCCTTATCTCCTATTCACCTGGTTGCCTTTTTGTTTGTTGGCAGGTTCTTTTGCTGTGCAAAAGCTTTTTAGTTTGATATAGTCCCAGTCATTTATTTTTCCCTTTACTTCCCTTGCCTTTGGGGTTAAATTCATAAAACATTCTCTATGACCAAGATCCGTAAGTTTAGTACCTATGTTTTCTTCTATGTCATTTATTGCTTTAGATCTTATATTTAGATTTTTGACCCATTTTGAATTAATTTTTTAGATGGGGAAAAACTGTAATCTAGTTTTATACTTCTGCATGTGGCTTTCCAATTTTCCCAGCACCATTTATTGAAGAGACTTTCTTTTCTCCATTGTGTGTTTAGGCTCCTTTGTCAAAAATTATTTGCCTATATACATGTGGTTTTATTTCTGGGCTCTCATTCTGTTCCACTGGTCTGCGTGTCTGTTTTTCTGTGAACACCATGCTATTTTGATTATCGTAGCTATATAGTATAATTTGAAGTCAGGTAGTGTGATACCTCCGGCTTTGTTAATTTTTCTCAGAATTGTTTTGGCTATTCAGGATCTTTTGGAATTCCATACAAATCTGATAAATAATTTTTTTAAATTTATTTTTAAGATGACTTTAGAATTTTGATGAAGATTGTACTAAATATTTTTTTAATTAAATCTTTATTGTTCAGATTATTACAGTTGTTCTTTTTTCCCCCCATAGCTCCCCTCCACCCAGTTCCCACCCCACCTTCTGCCCTTACCCCTACCACTGTCCTCATTCATAGGTGCATGATTTTAGTCCAGTCTTTTCCCGCACCCGCCACACCCCTTCCCCCTGAGATTTGTCAGTCCACTCCCTTTCTATGACCCTGATTCTATTATATTCACCAGTTTATTCTGTTCATCAAATTATTTATCTTCTTAAAGGATACCTTTCAGCATTTCATATAATACTGGTTTGGTGGTGATGAACTCCTTTCGCTTTTCCTTATCTGTGAAGCTCTTTATCTGACATTCAATTCTGAATGACAGCTTTGCTGGATAAAGTAATCTTGGTTGTAGGTTCTTGGCATTCATCACTTTGAATATTTCTTGCCATTCCCTTCTGGCCTGCAAAGTTTCTGTTGAGAAATCAGCTGACAGTCGTATGGGTACTCCCTTGTAGGTAACTGTTTTTCTCTTGCTGCTTTTAAGATTTTCTCTTTCTCTTTTGCCCTTGGCATTTTAATGATGATGTGTCTTGGTGTGGTCCTCTTTGGATTCCTTTTGTTTAAGGTTCTCTGCGCATCCTGGACTTGTAAGTTTATTTCTTTCACCAGGTAGGGGAAGTTTTCTGTCATTATTTCTTCAAAGAGGTTTTCAATATCTTGCTCTCTCTCTTCTTCTGGCACCCCTATAATTCGGATGTTGGTACGTTTGAAGGTGTTCCAGAGGCTCCTTACACTATCTTCATATTTTTGGATTCTTTTTTCTTTTTGTTTTTCAGGTTGGGTGTTTTTTGCTTCTTCGTATTTCAAATCTTTGCCTTGATTCTTGGGATCCTCTAGTCTGCTATTGGGTCTCTGTATAATATTCTTTATTTCAGTCAGTGTATGCTAAATTTCTAGTTGTTCCTTTTTCATATCCTCGAGGGGCTCACTAAATTTATTGGCGGTTTCTAGAAAATTCTTGAAAAACCTTATAAGTGTGGTTTTGAACTCTATATCCAGTAGTTTGCTTTCCTCCATTTCTGTCATTTGTGAACTGTTTCTTTGTCTCCGCATTTTGGCTGCTTCCCTGTGTTGATAGAGTGGCTTTGTGTACTAGGTGTCCTATAGGGACCAGTGGCTCAGCCTCCCCAATTACCTGAGGTGGACACTCTTGGTGCATCCCTTTGTGGGCTTTGTGCACAGTCTTGTTGTAGTTGAGCCTTGAATGCTGTAGGTATCACTGGGAGGAATTGACCTCCAGGCCAATTGGCTGTGATAATCGGCTGTGGTTATGGTGGGAGCACTTCTGTGCTGGAGACACCCCTCCGGGGCAAGACTTCCTTCAGTGGGGCTTTGGTGCTCACTGAGTCTTCCCCCTGAGTGTGTCCCTTATGGGTCTGAGGAGTTGTAATCTGGATCTTCCCACTATGACCACTGGGTACACTGGCTCTTGGATCTCTAAGAAGGTGCTAATTTAGCCTCTGCCTGAGGCTACCCAGCAGGAGCTACAGAGAGATCTGCAGATTCCTCCTCTTTGTTTGGGGTTTGGAGGTGCCCAGATGAGGCCCAGCTGTGAAGCAATGCAAGCTGCTGTGGGGCCTTGGGCCTTCTTTTTGGATGTTCTGGGTCTCTCTGACCCAGATGCAGTTAGTTAGGTAATTTTAGATTGCAAAGGGCCAGGGCATTCATATGCAAAAGCCTCTGCGCACAGCTTGGGTGGGGTGGGGTCTCAGGGAATTGACAGGGTGGAGCAAACAGCTATGGCTGATCCTCAGCCCTGCCCTAAGAGGACCTGTGTCTTACTGTTCCGCGGTAATCGCTGCAAGCGCCTCTGAGAGAAAGCCGCCCTCAAGTTCTGCCCGATGCCAGACAGTCTAGTTTCTCCCCGTATGAGTCTGGGTCCCCAGAGACTTCCCGGAACTGGAGTTCAGAGCAGTTGGGAGCTTGAGTCTCTCTCCCGATTAAAAAAGACAGCAGCGTCCTCAGTTGCCAGTCCTTTCCACGTGCACTTCCGTACCTCTGCACTTTACTTCCACCCGGCACCTCCTCTGAGTCTTAGTGTGCTTTTCTCTTTCCTTCTAGTTGTAGAATTTCCACTCAGCCAGACTTCCTATGGTTCTGGATGATGTCCATTTGGTCTTTTAGTTGTCTTTTTTTTTTTTCAAGTGGTTGTACAAGGCAGTAATTTCAGGTGTTTACCTATGCTGCCATCTTGGTTTTCTCTATATTAAATCTTTATATTGCTTTAAGCAATATGGCCATCTTAGCTATGTTGAACTTTTCATTCCAATAGTAGTGCATTCCATAACATCTAACATGTAGTAATTATTTATATATCTAATAAATATCCATTCAGTGAATTAAAGAGTCAGTATACATATTATTTTTTTATAAGCCACATTTTGAAAAGAGTTCTTTACTTAAAAGCTGACATTTCAGATAAAATTTTAGATATAGAAAATACAGTTATGTCAAGTTCATTGATATAATAGTGACCTTATGAGCCACATTAATTCTATTTAGTCTCATTTTTTAAAGTCTTAACACCATTTTAGACTACAAATCTTGACATCATTTTAGAGAACAATAAACAGAAAATTAAACAAACAGGCACCAAATCTTAGGATCACTGATTTTAAAGTAACTAACTTCATTTAGGAATTAAATGCTTCTTACTAATCTTACATAATCTTTCCATTAAAATTTTAAGACTATTACTCTTAGCAATTTGAAACTTTTTAGGTCTATAAATTTCTTTTCCCAAGGTTTAATTTAAGTTTATAAGCACAAACTTCCATGAAAAAACTTTTAGCAAAGTTATAAGTATTAATCTCAGTAACAAGGCTAGGTCTTCTCCTAATAATTTTCCTCAGAGAAGTAGATATTACCTTACAAGTCCTTAGAAAGTCTATAATTTTATGAGGTACTCTCAATCAGTTTGAACACCAAAGTACTGTTTGCAGCAGACATTAGTTTGAAATCACCTCAACTGATACTAATTATAGATGCTTATATGGTTTCAGTCAAAAAGCAAGCTAAGAAATTTAACACAGGTTTAGTTATTCTAGGTATTATGGCCACAAATCTTGAAATATACAGCAACATAATAATTATCTTTGATCATTACTTAAGAGGCTACCACATTCAAATAATCAAGACCACCAGAATGTAGAGATGAGGTTTTAAAAAGCCATGTTATAAAATCAAAACTAGCAAAACTCAATAGGTAGATGGCTTTGAAACAACCTTAAGACATAGTTTGAACACAGTTACAAAGACTCAGTGTTCTTGACTGAAATTTATTCTTGTTCAGCAATGATTTAATAATGTCACCTCTTATGTCTCTTTCAGGCTAGAGAGCACTCTTTGGAAACCACAACAAGTGAATACACAAACATCTGCAAAATACATGCTCTTTTGCTGTTTTATGAGATGGCACAACATGCTGTCCTCTAACCTAGAAACCAGGGAGTCACTTTCCATTTCTCTTCTTTCTCACCCCCACACTTAATCTATCCATCTTGTCCTGTCCATTCTACCTTCTATAACCTCTCCTTTCAGTCCCCTCCTATTATCTAACACTGTTATTCTGACTCAGGTCCTTATTTTTATAAAAGTCTCCTCCTCTCTTTCCCCACCTCCATGTGGCCAAAGCCATATTTGTAAAACACCAATATGATCATGTGACTGCCTTCTTTAAAATTTCCAATGATTGACCACAGTCTTTGGAGTATTCCCTCACTTATGTATAAATAAACCCTTAGTTCCTGGAGTATGAGGCTAAAATTCCTAAATAATGAATTAACTTAAATTAGATCAATTTATTTTCTTACCTCCTGCTCAGAGAGTCCATCAATAATCTCAGAAATCTCATGTTCACTTCTAGCAATAGTGGCTGAAAGACCAGCTCCCCTCTGCCCAACTCTAAGTATGAGAGAGAAATTATATATATATTTAAAGGCCTTTTATAAGGAAGACATATAAATTAAATTACTTTTGTATAGATTACTTTTCTGAAGAAGACTTTTTTAATCAACTAGATGTCAGAGAAGAAACCTAAATTAATTTGCTTGAGTCATCTATAAAATTAGTAATAATTTAAATGCCGAGATTAAGGTTTAAAGGTTGCATGTCCAAGTTCAAAAGACAGAACTATTTATTTATGGGAAACTTCTGGAAAACTAGTTATTGGTGACATTTCCATTTCAAATACCAGTTTTTTGCATGCCTTCCAGAAACTGGAATAGCAGGCTTAGAAAAATGCATCAAAGATTTTTTAAAAGAGGGAAGAAAAACACAACCATCATCCCTCACAAAAAAAAACCTTAATCATAATTAAAAGAGCTTACATGACTGTTACATGAGACAGTGAAGAGCAGAACACTGTTTTTACCTTTACAAAATACTTGTTCTCCAAAAGTAAAAACAAATCAGAAAATATCTTAGCAATACCAAAGAATTTTATAATTAGCAACCAATTTAATCCTGTTTGACTATGTTGGTGTAGGTATGAAGGACAACGAGATACTCAGGTCTATTCTTATTAACTATCATTTCCAAAGAAATGGATATTTTCAAAAATTGAATAATCAATTTAAAAATATTCACTTAAGCCCAGCCAGTGTGGCTCAATGGCTGAGCGTCGACCAGGAGGTCATGGTTCGATTCCCAGTCAGAGTACATGCCGGGTTTCGGGCTCAATTCCCAATGGGAAGCAGTAGGAGGCAGTCAATCAATGACTTTCTCTCATCATTGATGTTTCTATCCTTCTCTCCCTTTCCCTTCTCTCTAAAATCAATAAAAACATATTTCTTTAAAAAATTAACTTAAATTTAGATTCAACATCATGAATATAAAAAATTAATATTAAATTCACCAAGACATATTAAAAACAAAAGTTCTTTATAATCTTTCTTAATGATTATCAAGTAACAATAAGTATTGTGAAAGATCAAAAGTGTGATTCCAAGAATATAGCACAGCCATTAAACACCAAACTGCTTACCGTTGAAATCTTTCTTGCTGTTCTCTTTGTTTTCGAATTTCTGGAAACTGCTTTTCATAGTACTCCCTTGTTTTGCTTTCTTTAGCTTTCCTCCGAGGATTATTTTCTATTCTGTCCACTTTTTTCTCCCATGCTTCCATGAGTTGATCGTAACGTTGGCAGATTTTTTGTTCCTATTAAATACCCGTAGCAAATTAAAAATTAAACAAAATTCTGTGATTCTGACAAACCTAATACATTAAAGTACATGTCAGTTCTTAAGATAAAGTCAGAAGTACATTTGGCCTATAACTCAATTGTGAATGAGAAGCTGTTCTCAATCTGAAAGAGGAGAGAGAAAGGGAGCTCCATTGCCTATGAAAAATCTGACATATAGAGCATATTTTGGTCAGATTTTGTTTAGTTAACAGGAGGACTATATAAATTGATCAACGAACTGATGAGCTACTACTACTAAATGACCAGCTACTTTGATTGTTTTTTTTCCTGATAACAATATGTCTTCATGTAAAAAATAATGTAAAATTAAAAACAAAAACATAAATAGTTCGTAATCCCAGTCACCCAAAGGCAACCATATTAACATTTTGTTGTTAGCCTTCCAATGTGTCAGAGAAAACACACTTTAATCATTCCTCTATTGTTGGTGATTTTGGTTACTCGCATATTTTTGTTACTATAAATTATGCTATGTCATAAACATTTTTGACAGTCTGCAAAAGACAGAAATTGGTTGTAATTTATGATTACAGAAAGAAAACTCAGCAAATGACATGAAATCAAGAATACTTTTATAAAAATGAGTAATGTATGATCTTCTTTTATAAATATCAAAAACAGAAAGAAGAACGCTCCTGCACAGAACTGTGTATGTGTCTGACGACACACAAATTTAAAAAAGTGTGGGGGGACTCATGAAAAATTGTTAACACTGGTCATCTCAAAAAGTGGCATCAGAGAAGATAAAATTATCTTCCTCATACTCCATATCCCACCCCAACATCTTCCTAATCATTCTTTTCCACTCCTATATGTCTGTTTTACTCCATCTGTACCGCCACCTCCTCAGTACAGGCTAACATCAATCCTCATCTAGATTAAAGAGCCTCCTAATGTCTCCCATGTACTCTTTTTTACAATAAAATTTGTTATTTTATTACAATTTATATCCACTATTATTTTGTTATTAGTTTCAGGTGTACAGCATAGTGGTTAGACAATCATATACTTTACAAAGTGGTCCCTCCCTCTGGTATTTCAGGTACCCACCTGGCACATTCTTAATAGTGTAGCCAGATGCAAATTCTTAAAATCCAAACCTAAACATTTCACTCCCTCAGTTCAAACACTAAAAAGATACTCTCAAGATCTAATCCAAAGACTCCTAGGTGACCTCCAGGGCTGTATAGGACTTGGCCCTGGCTTTCCCCACCAGCCTCATTTCTCACCACACTCCCAGCTCTGTCTAAGCCCCAGCCATCTCTAAACCTGGGACACTCCACTCTACCTCCCCGATCTTCATCACACAATCCACTCTACCTCCCAAATCTTCATTTAAGCTGTTCCCTCTGCTTATTCAAGTTATTAGCATACAAGTTTTCCTGTGAAACTTCCGTTTTCATGATTCATCTCTGCACTAACTATCCCTCTTACATGCTCACAGTCATCTGTATATGATCACAGTACTACAATTGCCTGCTGACTTATCTATCCTCAGTTACACCTTGGCTAAAACCATATGGCTGTCTTGCTCACCACTGTAGAATGATATGTGGAACAGAGTAAGCAGCCAATGAACATTAAACAAATCAGTGAACACAGACACGTTATAACTACTCTATTGAAGCATAAAAAGAAAATCTGAGCTTCTGTGTTTGCAGATAGCAAATTTAGAAATTACCATAATTGCAACAAAATTACTGAATAGAAAAAAATACTTTAGCTAATTTCTTCTTTACTACTAGAGGCCTGGTGCACAAATTCATGCACAGGTAGGGTCCCTCAGCCTGGCCAGCGATCGGGGCCAGCCAGCCAGGGGGGAGGGACCATGGGAGGTTGGCCGGCTGTGGGAGGTTGGCTGTAGGAATGCACTGACCATCAGAGGACAGCTCCTGCATTGAGCATCTGCCCCGATGGTCAGTGCGCGTCATAGCAACCAGTCATTCAGTCAACCGGTCATAATGGTCACTTAGGCATATATATATATATATATATATATATATATACATATTCATATATATATGTGTATATATATATATATTTCTATGTTCTTGGCACATCCACACATAAAATTCAAGACCGAAGGGCGCGATTGGCAATTAGAATATAAGAAGTCACACTCCAAACAAAAGCTGCTGACTCTAGAGTGTTGCAATCATTAACTGTCAGGTCATTAAATATAAGGTACAACATTCACTTCCAATGTGAGTTAATAAAGAACAACACTTATTTACTAAACAACTGAATTTAAATAAATCAATAGTTTATCAAAAATCAGTAGACATGTTACGAAAATAAGAATACTGGCATTATATTTTCTGTAATTTAATTTCCATGAAGACTATACTTACAAAACTTTTGGACTGCAAGTCATATAATAAATATGAAAAATTAACTCTCTAAAATTTGAAAAAGCTAACCTTTAGCTGACCCAGCTCCTAATGAGAGAACAGTAATATGTAATTAGCATGACTGTAACTTACCCACATTTGTTTGAGGGTTAAGAGAATAAATGTAGATCATCCTGTTTATCACATTTTTTTAACTACTCACCATTTTCTTTATTTGGCTAGATAAAAATTTTATACATAGATGACCAAAGATATTAATTTAATAATGACATTAAACATGAATTATGATATCAAAAGGTTGTTAGAAGTTAATTTATAGTTAAGTCACATCTATTTTTAATTTCTAAATCAGCAACCTTCTCTCAAATATAATCAAGAACCATTCTCATTAATAATGGAAAAGCAAATGCCTACATGGGCATGAATGGAAAAGCTGTACAAATTTCAGTTAACAAGGATAGGACCTCACCCTTTGTTTTCTTGCATGATTTCTTCTTTTAAAAAATAAAATGAGTTTTTTCCTCATCACCTGGTTTCTAGAAAAGAAAAATATGGTTGTATGACATTAAGAAAATGCACAATTTAAAAATGTATTCACTTATTTTTCACAGACACTGAAAAACAAGCAAAGATCACTTAAGAACATATGATGTAATAAAAATTAATCTTAATTTTTCACCCTGCAAAATAAGACTTTTGCAATAATTAGAGCTGACTAAAATTCCTCCCATTCTACAACAAAATTTTATATAAATAGTTCATTTTCAATTATTATATCCAATTATAAGGTAAATATTATTTTCAATTTACAATTACACAGTTCTTAAGAACCCTGGCGATAATAAACATCTTTGTACTCTCTGGAGGAGGGGAGGTCGAAGAGAAGGAAAAGCCTTTAAGTTACCTCCCTACCTCAGGATTGGTGCTGACCTCCCTGCTATGAGAATGTATACCAACATAGAGAGGTGACTTCTGCTTTAAAAAGAAGATTTTCTTCAGTCACAGAAATGACACAACTCACTCTAAGAAGTAATGGAGGGCAATGTGACAAGACAGAAAAACTTCTCTTATACCTTAACATAATTTCACTTTTTAAATTTGAAGCATTGTGACCTTCAAAAACAATGACATGCAGGTTCAAATATAAATATTTATACCCCACCTACTTCCAGAAAGGATTTCAAGCTGATTATTCAAATATAAATACAAGGCCAAGGCAAGTAGAAGTAATTTTTTGGATTATCTGCCACTCAGGACTAACAGTGACACTGGCTCCACTCAAATAAGCATGGGCAATCAGGAGCTGGCTATATGGAAAAGTAGCCAAGAGATTAAAAGAATTATTAAAATGTACATTTGCTATTTTATACAAAGCAAATGGCAATGATGAAAAATAGCTACTCAATGATTCATAATGGGTGCATGCAGCTGAGTAAATGATATTTCACAAGGAATTTCACACGTACAGTAGAAGCATCACCATCTATTCAGTTTGCTCTAATTGTAATTATGTGCTACTCAATAGCAAATAACAATCAATAAGTATAATTTAAAATGTCTCCTAAGAATTTAAATAAAGAAGTCAGCTAGTCAGTAACCAGCTCAGGACAGTGTAGATAACATGAAATAAGTCAGACAGACTTATGCTCTCTAGCTAATATTGGGAGGAAAAGACAGAACACAAACATTAACTGAAGCTTTGTTGGGGGGGAAAAATCAGTAAAAGTAGCCAACTATATTTTATTCAATATTCTTTTTAAAAATGTTAAAATAGCTAAACAACTCCAAAACAAGGCATATTTTATATGAATTCTGCCTAACCTAAGGGTTGTCAAGACCACAGTAGCATCTCACAGAAAAATTCTAAGTACAAGACTTTTATTATGAACCACTTTCTTAACAAAAGTTAAAATTATTCACTTTCAATATTTTTCATGCATACCATGCAAATTATATCTGCCACCAGTTCTGCAAAGTAGTCAACTATTGCACATACTCTCAGTAAGAAATTTTTTAAAAAGAAAAAATATATGTGTATATATATACATATATAGCAATGTGCTCATTATTAACTGTACTAAAAACTGTAATTTCTCATTATACTTAATAAAACATATAAAGTAGAAATATCACATTTTTGTTACAAACAAGAATAATTACCTAAAATTCTCTTAAAGTATGATAATTTTTTTTAAAAAGATACCTATCTAGCCTCCTCTTTTCTTCAATCAGATCAAGAAATTAGGTTTTCTTTTTTACTTATTTTCTTATTCCAAAATCCGCATCCATAAAGGCCTGGTATCTAGGATGAGCAAGGCTAAACAAACTACACTTTGGAGCTTTCCTCACCCAGGTGAGGTGACTGAGCGCTTCCAAGGCACCAGGACATTAAATGGCAGAAGGGTCTACAAATACCGTCATTAGCAAGAGTCATGGAAGGGATTTCCCTAGAATAGGATTTTGAATAATGATAAAATGATCCGTGGCACTTCTACTTTGCAATGGCAGATGTGGCTTGGTGGGGGACGGTGTCATCACTAGTCTTAAATGAAAAAGCTTCATTATCTTACTTCATCATGCGCCTTGCAGGTACTCCACTGAAAAAAAGACAAAACAGGAGGCAAAAAATTCAAGCCTCAAGGTAAGCCATTTCAATGTTAAGTATCCACCTTTTTTACTAGCAGATTATAAAACCAGCTAGTTTTATGCAATAATTTATTTCATTTTTTGGCCTCGGAAACTCAAAGCTGTTACCCCAACCCCCAAGAAGCCAGAGGAAGATAACATATAGTAAAATGACAGCAAATTACACAAATCTAAAATATACCAACACTATATTACAATAATATGTCAGAAGATAACATAAAAACAATCTCTTTATAGAATATATGGTCTTTAACTGAAGAACTCTAGAGACAATAAATACTTACGTTTTGATGTTCTCGTGGTACACCTTGGTATCTGATGGCTGGTTATAGAGTGGCTATAAAATAGAATCAAATATTTACACATAAAATGTTGTACATATGTCTATAAAGAACAAGGAAACAAATTATATTTTACTGTAAGGCTAAATAAAGTACTAATGGGTCTACACAATATGTGCCCTACCAAAACCTCCAGACTTTTAGGTTCCCTGAATATCTAATAATGCCATTCCTAGAAAGTTTATAAATCCATTGTATCCCATAATAAAATCATTAATTCAGAGATTTTTCATTTTAAAGGCAAAGAAAAATTAAGCACTATCATCATCCTAACGGAATGATTCAAAGAGCTTTCTATTTCTGTTCTTACTTCTTTCTCCTTCTATATGGATGATTTAATGGCTGCCCAGGATAATGCTTCTTTTCAAAGATAACCAAGTTCCTGCACCATTATTATTATTATTTTAATCCTTACCCGAGGATATGTTTTTTAAATTGATTTTTAGAGAGAGAAGAAGGGAGAAAGAGAGAGAGACATCAATGTGAGAAAGAGACATCAACTGGCTGCCTCCTATACGTGTCCAACTGGGATCGAACCCACAACCTAATGCAGATGCCCTGACTGGGAATCAAACCTGCAACCTTTTGGTCATGCACCATTATTTTGATCACAAATTACTGCCCAGCTATATTGCTCTCACCTCAAAGTAAGTAGATTGTATTCCATCTTATCCCAAGAAAAACTAATACAAAAGAGCACTAGAAATAAAAAAAGTAATTTCTTACTTACCAGTTCAACTTTTGGGCCAAGACCTTCAAATATTTTATGAGCTTCTTCTGCTTTTTTCTACAAAGACATTATTATACTGTATAACTAAAAATTATATTACCTAAGTGCAAAATCATTACCAATAAAATAATATTTATCTAAAGACCAATCTATACTTAAGCTTATCCTTATTTCTAAACATTCTCCTTATGATAGGCTAAAATACTATTTCTATTGTCATAATTTCCTCACCAAATTCAGTCAAAGCTTAACATTTGTATTGAAAGCACTGCCTAAAGAATTGGTAAATTCTTAAAAGCAAATATATATTCATTCTAGGGAGAGGGAACAGCAATCCACAATTAGAAATGAATCCTTCAAACATGTAAATACTTCAACTAAAAATGTCTTTAATGAAAATTAAATAATTAAAACACCATAAAGTTGTCAATCTTTGCTGTGGTAAGCCAAATTAATCTCTCTGAAGAACAGTTTAGAATAAGCTTACTTTCTAGTTACAAGAAAACTTTAGCAATAACCCCCAAACTAGAGGAAACAACTAGTCTGAATTACTCAAGTGTTCAGTAGTAAATAAATGGTGACTAACATATATTTTTATGTTATTTTCAAAAGTAAATAAGTGCTAACAGAAATCATCTATAAAAAACAAATAAAATATAACAAAATTCAAAACTGAATATATTTAAACTAGAATTATATAACTAGCAAATGTCTCAGTGGTTCTCAAATCTCCTCTCTCTCCCAGCAGTCTCATTAGTAACAATGGCTCATGGCCTGCTGCAGACTCCACCTTACTGCATCTGGCTAAGAAACTCTCCAGGGCTTCTTCTGATGGGACATACAAACAGGAATGGGTATCAATCAGTATTTCCCAAGTATAAAGAAAGATGTTCCCTTAAAATAAATATTCCTCTTTTTCATCTCATTTATCAATCAAATATTTATTTAGTACATATTATGTGAAAAAAAATGTTTAACTGGCTTAGGAAGGACAAAATAGTATAATGAACTATCCAAACTCCAATAAACTTAAAAGGTAATTCAGATGAGAAATAAACATATCAAAAATGTCAAATACTAAACTATAAATATACCCATTAAATTTGCATAGCAAATTCTATTTCTATAGATTTTCAAAAGTATTTTTTTTATTGATTTCAGAGAAGAAGGGAGAGGGAAAGAGAGATAGAATCATCAATGATGAGAATCACTGATCAGCTACCTCCTGCACAACCCACACTGGGAATCGAGCCCACAGCCCAGGCATGTGCCCTGACCAGGAATTGAACCAAGACTTCCTGGTTCATAGGTCGCTGCTCAACCACTGAGCCAAGCCAGCCAAGCTGTAGATGGTTTTAAAGGCAGGATTTGTTAAACTTTGTACTATAAACATTTTGGGACAGCTTTTTTCTTATTTGGGGGGCTGTCCTATGCATTGTAGAAATTTGGCAATATCCCTGGCCTCTACCCTCTAGATGCCAGTAGCCTCCACCCCTCTGCCAAGGTATGACAATAAAAATAGTCTCTGGTAACTATTAATGTCAAGAGCCAAAATGTAGCCCAGTCAGCATGGCTCAGTAGTTGAGTGCCAACCTATGAACCAGGAGGTCATGGCTGGATTCCTGGTCAGGGCACATGCCTGGGTTGCAGGCTTGATTCCCAGTAGGGGGCCTGCAGGAAGCAGCCAATCAATAATTTTTTCTTATCATTGATGTTTCCATCTTTCTCTTCCTCTCCCTTGCTCTCTGAAAGCAATAACAAAATACGTTTTCTAAAAAGAGAAAGTTTTTTTAAAAAGAAGTCAAAATGTAATTTTAACAAAACTCAAATTTACTAGTTTTTGGAATATGTTAAATAACATACAAATATAATTACAAATGATGAATTTTGAAATATCTAGCACCTGCAAATTACTCCCTCTAGACCCAATATTCACTAGTTTTTAAATTTGCTTTCTCAAGGCACTCTATATTAAGAGTTGATACCAAGAACAGGCAAAGTGGAATTGTACACAAATAATACTGAGAGACAAGGGAGCAAAATCATCTTATGGCAAATATTTACCAGTATCCTATTATGTAAAGGCACTTACCTTTTCAGGGCTAATTATAAAGGCTGATTTTTAAGATGTTGCTGACCCCAAGATTTAAGTTTTGCAAAATTTTATTAAATATTTGACTTCATGTTGACTTAATTGCTAAGAACAGATTAACCTATAAATAGTTTGGCAGAAAAACTTTAATTTAAAACCCTCACATTACCATATTATAATTTTTATTATATGTCTATAGACAGAAGTAATTAATTCTTCAAACATATGTTGGGTATAATCTGGACACTAGCTAGACCCTAAGAAAACAATCAATAAAATTGCCCTTCCTGAAATAGGAAGAGAAGGGGTCTTGAAAGGCTTCATAGAGAAAATGATACTTAAGCTGGGTCTTAAAGTACAAGTGCAATGGATAGAAAGAGACAGAAAAAAGACAAGACACGGGAACACCTGGAGGCAGAGGTAAAGACAGTAATTTCAAGGGCACATTCTGGCAGGATATCACTGAGGAAGGAGTATCAGGCCAAGGGCCAGGGAGATACGCATGCAAGCACTGATACAAAGTTTGGGCTAGCTAGTCAGTAGAAAGTTGGATAGCATTAAAAGGATTTATCTGGATAATCACATCATGGGACAAATATGAAGGACAGATTAAAAAGAAAAACAGACTAAAAGAAGGAAACTTACTATCTACTGGCATGTTAGAGATAAGGGCTCAAATTAAGCTACTGCCAAAAAAGAAAGAGAGGAGCAATTGATCAGACTAAATTTTAAGAGGTAGGACTGATGCTCTTCATTGATTAGCTAAATCTACCGTGGCAGAGACAAAATAAGTAATTCCTAGGACAGGGGTGGGCAACCCCTGGCATGCGTGCCAAACATGGCACGCCAAGAACTTTTGCTGGTACACGAAACCCTCTCTTATAATCTTCCATTTACAATTTTTTTCTTAATATCGACTTTTTTATTTTTCAGATAAATTCAGTGTAGGTGCATCTTAGATAAATAAATAATTTTACATAACAAGTTATCTTAACCCTTTGCACTCCGAACCATTCTGGACATTGGCTACCAGCTACTCGACGCTACTTTGCGGAGGAAACGTGCATTTACAGACCCTCGTATTATTTAGTATAATTTTGGAACCAAGTAACGTATTATAATGATATTGGACTTATATGAATTGGGTGACATCGAGGAATGTATATTTGCAAAAAAAAATATTTTATTGTTTATAATTTTGTACAGTATAATAAGTTTTGTAACACTCCCCAATATGCATTGCAGGCTGATTAGTGCATGTTTGACAGTAGTAAGTGGTTTGACGCCTGCCACCAGGTGTTTTCCTGTTAGAACACACAATGCAGTCCCGTTTTCTTTGTCCCACATCGGGAATATGTAGTTTATTGTTTAATCCGACACAAAACCCGCTGACATTTCTTGTATATATCTTAGTAACTTTACGATATTTTGATTTAATTTCTTGTGCCATTTCAAGATAAAACTTCAGGGAACATGCATATCTCAAAAAGTTGCGTTGAAATAACTCAATTCCCCGTAATCACTAATAAACTGCAATGTCCCCTGAGAGGGGACATCCGAGTGATATGCTAGAATTCCAATGTCCCCTGAGAGGGGACAGCGGAGTGCAAAGGGTTAAAGACCATAGACATGGCTGACTTTGAAATGCAGTTGATTGAATTTCAGAGTAGCTCAATTTGGAAGAAGAAATTTGTTGACCTTAGAGTTGACTTGGAAAACATTGAAAAAAAGCGATTAGAGACAAGAGTACCAGAGAGAAGTGTCGAAAACGAACTACTGAGGACTTGGAATGCCATTCCAGAAAATTTTTTCTGTTTAAAAAACTTTGCAACAGCGTTACTCGCCATGTTTTCATCCACATACGCTTGTGAATCTTTGTTCTCAGTGATGAATTTTGTTAAGTCTCGTAATAGGAGTAGCCTGACGGATGAAAGTAATAGCTCGTGCATATCTCTGAAGGTCACGAAATATAAACCTGATGTAAAATCTCTGTCATCAGTGATGCAGCAGCAAAAGTCCCGCTGATAATATCAAACGGAGTCAAAAGTTTTCTGTCGGACTATCAGTGTACATGTATACATTTAAAAATAAATGTATTTTTCATCATCATATACTGTGTTTTTATCGCTCAAATGAATTTTATTATTTCTTTAAGGTTCTTCACATACGTACACCTTAAGAGATATCAAGTAGGTGTAACATGTTCTCAAAAAATTAGGGTTGGCATGCAGAAGAATTTTGAGTCAGAGATTTTGCTGGTTTTGGCACGGCTCACAAAAAGGTTGCCCACCCCTGTCCTAGGACATTGGCCAAGGTGACTAGAAGCAGTTGACACTAAGCATGCTCTCTACTGTCCATCCCTTTCTTTCTCCTAGTGTCACATTAACTTGCACATCATTCAGTCAAAATATAAACAAGATTTTGAAAACTACAGTCCATACCTCCCCCGGTCTTCTATATGTATTATAATTCTGAAATTAGAACATTTATAAATATTTTTGGAAGACAAATTGAACTACTGAAAATAGTCCAGAAGAGTCTAGTTAGAGACTAAATAAATCTTAGTCTGAGGTTTAAATATGATGCAAGGCTATTTTTCTCTCAGGAAGCCAATTTTGAAATTAACAGTAATTTTTAGGGAGTTTTCTTCCTCCCACTAACTTTCTAAACAAAATAAAGATGCCTTAAACAAGATATTAGCCCCTATCTCTGAAGCCACATCTGGCTTAATTCCCAACCAGTGTAGACTGCTGCAAACAAGGAACAAGAGGTGGATGTACACTCTCTCCTTGCCTATAGAATCAAAACAGATAAAGTCATTCATTATACAAAGCTCGAGAATCAGTGTAGACCTCACACAAAGCAGCATGGCAAGAAGTTAGTGTGAGAAAGCCTATGACCAGCTGTGCTCTCATCACTTCCCCTCCAGGAACCTCTGCTACAATTCTATGACTGCACAAGTACAACCACAGCAGATGACTAGGAGCAGGGTATACAAAAATAATATAAAAAAGGTGATTCCTACAGTACTGTAAGTTGAAAATAATCTTTACTGTAATTCTAATACACAGATTTCAAGTTTGGTTGTTCAATACTTTACAGACTACACAACAAATATGCAAATTCTAAAATGGAAAGAGAGGTCTGCAAGCTTTCAGTTTTGTTGATGGGCATCAAGAAACATATATTATCCTAATTAATGAAAAGACATACAAATATCAAACACAAATTAAATTATCTATCAGTCCTCACATCCTAGTCAGGCAATTACAGAATTCACTAATGTTGGAACTGTTTATTAGGTTTGTGAGACAAAGGTAATTAAGAAATTCAATCAATTAATAAATATTGAATTCCATTTATTTGACAATTAATTCATACTGAGAAATTCAACATTTTATTTTAAAAGATTCTTTTCCATTGCTATCAGCTCTAACCCCTCTTTACTTTATCCCTGACATCATAAAGTGGCCATAAAGCCCATTAGCCCACAAAGGCACTTTTATTGTTCTACAGAGTTGGGGTTGTTTTAAAGCAGGAAATTTCACCTATATTTCCATGTTCATGGCTTCTCTTAAAGAATGAAGTACGAGCCAACCCGGGCCACATCCCTGCATGACCACCGAGCACTGTCCCTCTGGATATGCCACAAGGCGGTCCCACTGCCCCTCACTTGATAGATCCTCATGTACATAGCTCTGTCCATTCAATAAAATGGACTAATTTTGAACTCAGCCAAGAAAATAATATTAATTGTCCATATTACCTGCCGTGACACTTCTAATTACTTTAAGTATTACATATCTGCTGACTTCAGTTATCCATATAGACACGTACTAGTACATATGAATCCAAGATCATTCCTACAAATTTTTATTTAATGACTAATTCACAGCTGCTTTTCTTAAGGCCAATTTCCTTTAGGATCTGGAATATTATAAAGTTATTGGCTGCCTATAAGATGTACTGCTCTACTCACTATAAAGAAGCAAATTGAAACAACAATCCCAACTTCTACCTTATGAACAACATTAGCTAACAAGCCTATTCTCTCCCACAGTACTTAAAGTATATTATTCATTTTTGAAATGAGGACTCTGGAAGCCCACTGTCACATTTTATTCATTTCTGGACTGAGGACTTCTGGAAGCCCACTGTCAAACAGCTCTGTTGGAAAGTTGTTGATATTAAGATGAAATCAGTTTCCTTTTAACTGCTCATTCCTGGGCTGGATCCTGGCCAAAAACTAACTGTGACATCACAAAATAATTCACAGAATTGAGGCCTGGTTTTCCTAAATTCATATATTTTTATTAGTATAAAAATTATTTTAATAAACATAAAAAAGCAAAGTCTACCTAAAGGTCAATGACCTCACACTTTATAACTAAGATTCAAATCATAGCCCAGCTATTAATTGTGAAGGTGATAATGTAAGTAATTTCCACATCCAATGACCTATCTCTACTGGAATGGTACCAGAATCTGGCATTAAATGTCCCTTATAAAGTGAAAAACTATAGAATGACTATTTTTGTATTATTTGGTACAAAACAAAATTTGTTTGCCAGTATTTATATAATAGGAGAGAGACTCAGCTGATAAAACTATACCCTCATTAAATAATATTTATATAACATGTAAATGAAATATTAAATAATTTAAGATATAGCTGTCAACTTTTCTTCATAAGGTAAAAGCACCAAGCTTCAGTCAATCAAAGTTTAAGAACATTCAAAATTATAACAGAAACCAGGTTTTAATACATTAACATCACTACAGAACTCACTGATAACTAAGAAAAGGCACAAATGGTTTCAAAGGCTTGTGCCACTAAAAATGGCATGAGCTTACCCGATTCTCATCATAAATAATTTGAACAATACTGCGGTGTTTCTGTTCCACAGGAGGAGGGGACACAGGCTTCTCAGGCTCAGGAGGTTTAGCTGCTTCTTCTTCTAGCTGTTGCTAAGAGATCCAGAAAGGAAGAGTCAGGCATCTGCTGCATGTCACCCCCACCAATAATTAATCACCAGAGATAACACATGCTACTGAGTAATGTTGTGCTGATTCTATAGGGAAATCATGTAATCTACTAGGGCTCTAACAAATTCTATTAGATTTGTTTTTATTAATAAACAAACAACATAAATCATCATTAGATAAATCATTTAATATTTTAATTCTTATAAATAAAACAAAATAATAAGAGAAACAAAACATATAAAGATCCCCATACCAGGGGTGGGCAAACTTTTTGACTCGAGGGCCACAATGGGTTCTTAAACTGGACCGGAGGGCCGGAACAAAAGCATGGATGGAGTGTTTGTGTGAACTAATATAAATTCAAAGTAAACATCATTACATAAAAGGGTACGGTCTTTTTTTTTTAGTTTTATTCATTTCAAACGGGCCGGATCCGGCCCGCGGGCGGTAGTTTGCCCACGGCTGCCATAGCCCAAACACCGTGGCTCAGTGATTGAGTTGTTGACCTATAAACCAGGAGGTCACGGTTGGATTCCTGATCAGGGCACATGCCTGGGTTCCAGGCTCGATCCCCACTGGGGGGAGTGCAAGAGGCAGCCAATCAAAGATTCTCTTTCAACCCTGATGTTTCTCTCTCTCTCCCTCTCCCTTCCTCTCTGAAATCAATAAAAATACATTTAAAAAATTAGAACTAAAAAATAATAAAAATAAAAGTAAAAAAGATACCCCATAAACTTCTATCACAATGATCTTTTGTGGCACTGGGAAACACTTTTATGTTATAGATATACGGTTTATGTTAATGTCTGGTGGGGATAGAGCATGGGAGAACTGCGTTAAAGAATTAATCCTTAACTTAGTAATAGCACCATACCCCATCCCCACCCCACAACAAACTTTATGTTTCATAGTCAAAAGGCACTGGCAAAACCACAACAATATGGACTGCTGGTGTGCAATTACAAAGCAGAAAGCTATCTGTATTACTCTGTCTGGGTTTGAGCTTTAGGGTCACCTTCTATAAGTGGTGTGATCCTAGGATCCTTTCTAAGTCCTTCCTTCAATATTCAGCAAGAATATAAACTACTCATATATGAAGTAGGGATATTTATTTTATTTTAATATATTTTATTGATTTTTTACAGAGAGGAAGGGAGAGGGATAGAGAGTTAGAAACATCGATGAGAGAGAAACATTGATCAGCTGCCTCCTGCACACTCCCTACTGGGGATGTGCCCGCAACCAAGGTACATGCCCTTGACCGGAATCAAACCTGGGACCCTTGAGTTCGCAGGCTGATGCTCTATCCACTGAGCCAAACCGGTTAAGGATGAAGTAGGGATATTAATCCTACTTATCACATAGCTTTTTGAGAGGACTAAATGACTCAAAAACATCTGAAAACTAAAAATGTTCATTTAATATAATGTTATTACCTATAATTATTACTGAAGTAAGCAGGGGCTTGGTCTGCTGGGTTCACTGCTTTTTTCCCCACAACACCTAAACCAGTAATACCTAGTAAATTCTCAACAAATAGCCACATCAATATAAGTTCGCTGCCTAAGATGAAAAAAGACGTTCATTAGGTAAAAATGTTAAGTCTACTAAAAGCCCAGAAGAACTCATCTGTGCTAGAACTCAGACCACACCCAAATGAAAGGATAAACATCCTCCAAGTGAGAAGTTTGGACCATTTCCACTTTAAAGTTAAAATTACTCTTGCAGTCTGCTATCTATATAAGCAAAAGACAGATCTTTGGAGTTGTGAAATCACCTTAATGAGAATAAGTTCTTTAACAATGCCCTTTCTTTCCTTTACCAAGAGGGCATTCTTTTAGGATCCCTGTTAAGTGGATTTAGAGAAAGAAACAAACAAGCTTCAGAAAATCATATTTTGTTTTTTATACCCAAGTAGCCCTAGGACAAAATCATTTTAACAGAAAGGTTAGAAACAGATAAACAAAAACAAAACATACAAATTTTCCTCACCTATTTGCCCTTTCACATTAACTTTACAATTTTGCAAAAGTTTAAAACTAAATTTGGTTGGAATTTTTATTGAAAATGTATAAACATATGAATATGACCACACATTAACATTGTTTCTATTCACCTATGGTATATTTCTTTATTTACAAGTTATCTTTGACATATCTCAACATAATTATAGCTATATAATCTCCTGATGATCACACAATATATTTCATTAATTCTAATTATTATGTTGTTAAATGTTATTGAGCATTTATATGTGCCACATATTATTCAATATATTCATCATCTCAACTCATAAACAAATCACATGATTTAACTGGTATTACTAGTATTGTCTGGCCAGTGTAGGTCAGTGGTTGAGTGTCGACCTATGAACCAAGCAATCACAGTTTGATTCTGGGTCAGGGCACATGCCCAGGTTTTGGGCTTGATTCCCAGCGGGGGGCATAGAGGAGGCAGCCAATCAATGATTCTCTCTCATCACTGATGTTTCTCTCTCTCTCTCCCTCTTTCCTCTTCTCTGAAATCAATAATAAAAAAAAGTAATAGTATTACCACTTTACAAGTGAAGAAACAAAAGACAAGACCAACTCAGCAGAACCAGACCCATAAAACTTAAAATAATTGTTATATTATTTTATTATAAATTTAATCTGATTCAATAAATAAAGGAGGGCTCAACATATTTTCAAAAATCAAGAAAAAAACTTTTAAATATATTTTTATTGATTTCAGAGAGGAAGGGAGAGGGAGAGAAACATCGATGATGAGAGAGAATCATTGATTGGCTGCCTTCTGCACGCCCCCTACTGGGGATCGAACCCACAACCTGGGCAAGTGCCCTTGATTGGAATCGAACCCGGGACCCTTCAGTCTGCAGGCCGATGGTCTATCCACTGAGCCAACCCGGCTAGGGAAAGGAAATATTTTTTAATAATCAAGCAGATTTTAAAATGAGCCAAATAAAAATTCTAGCAATAAAAACATAATTATTGAAACTGAAAGTATATTTGATAGATTAAATATAACTGGAGAGAGTAATGTATCCTGAAACACAGAAATTTTAAAACTTTTCAAAATGAAGCCCAAAGAAGTAACAAAATGGGAAATAAAAGCAATTAAGACACATAGAAGACAAGAGTGCTATTACATCTAACAGGAATTTCAGAAGATGACAAAGAAACTGCAGGAAAGAGTTTGGTAAAAAAACATAATGGTTTAGAACTGATGAAAAACTCATAGAGGAAGCCCAATGAATCCCAAGCTGGATTTAAAAAAATAATAATCCACTTCTAAATACATGCTCGTAAAAACAACACCACCCAAAGAAAAAGATATTGAAAGGAGTAAGAGAAAAAATTCAGACTATCTACAAAAGAATACAAATTAGGGTAAAGGCTGGTGTTTTAACAATGGAAGCCAGAAGACAGTATACCGAGAGAAAATAACCACATACCAAATAAAGAAATCTTTCAATAAACAGGCATAAATAAAAGATGACATTTAAGTAATAAAAAAAAAAACCAAATACTGAATTTACTAACAAATCCTCACTAATGGAAATTCTGATGCTCTTCAAGCACAAGTTTGTATCCCAAATTGAAGATCTGCACTGCATGAAGGAATAATGAATGAATAAGATGACAAA
This sequence comes from Myotis yumanensis, assembly GCF_028538775.1. Lineage (NCBI taxonomy): Eukaryota > Metazoa > Chordata > Mammalia > Chiroptera > Vespertilionidae > Myotis > Myotis yumanensis. The sequence continues at coordinate 3,589,380 of NW_027223767.1, forward strand.
TGTGTTGATGAACCTAACTTAACATCTAATCTAATAAAAGAGAAACATGCAAATTGAAAGCACCTCCGCTACGCCCAAGCCACGCCCACCAGCCAATCAGAGCGACTATATGCAAATTAACCCAACCAAGATGGCGGCCAGCAGCCACGGAGCTGGAGCAAGCAGGAGGCTTGGTTGCCCCAGCGATGGAGGAAGCCAAGCTTCCCGCCTGCCCTGGCTGGCTGTGGCCTCCGCTCAAGGCAACAAAGTTTCAATTATAGAAGATGAATAAATCCCAGATACCTGCTTCCAGCCAGCCTCCAAACAGCCATCAGCCCCTCACCCAGGCTGGCCAGGCACCCCAGCGGGGACCCCCACCCTGAAGGGGCTGTGGCCAGCCTGCAAACAGCCATCAGCCACTCACCCAGGCTGGCCAGGCACCCCAGTAGGACCCCCCTCCCTGAAGGGGGTGTGGCCAGCCTGAAAACGGCCCTCAGCCCCTCACCCAGGCTGGCCAGGCACTCCAGCGGGGACCCCAACACTGAAGGGAGTGTGGCCAGTCTGAAAACGGCCCTCAGCACTCACCCAGGCTGGCCAGGCACCCCAGCGGGACCCCCACCCTGATCCGGGACACCCTTCAGGGCAAACTAGCCAGCCCCCACCCATGCACCAGGCCTCTATCCTATATAATAAAAGGGTAATATAATAAAAGGGTAATATGCAAATTGACCCTAACAGCAGAACGACTGGGAATGACTGGTCACTATTACACACTGACCACCAGGGGGAAGACGCTCAATGCAGGAGCTGCCCCCTGGTGGTCAGTGCGCTCCCACAGGGGGAGCTCTGCTTAGCCACAAGCCAGGCTGATGGCTGCCAGTACAGTGGTGGTGGTGGGAGCCTCTCCCGCCTCCTCAGCAGCACTAAGTATGTCCGACTGCAACTAAGGCCTGCTCCCCGCTGGCAAGTGGACATCCCCGAGGGCTGCTGGGCTGCCAGAGGGATGTCTGACTGCCAGCTTAGGCCCAATCCCCTGGGGAGCGGGCCTAAGCCAGCGAGAGGGCACAGGCCGGGCTGAGGGATCCCTCCTCCAGCCGAGTGCACAAATTTTTGTGCACCGGGCCTCTAGTCTACACTAATAAAAGAGAAACATGCAAATTGACCGTCCCTCCGCTATACCCACCAGCCAATCAGAGCGATATGCAAATTAACCCAACAAAGATGGCAGTTAATTTGCATACACAGGCGCGGAGCAAAGACTGAAGACAGCGTAGAAGGAAGCCAAGCGCTGCAGAAGGGAGCAAGGCAGCAGAGACGGGAGGGAGCGAAGCGGCTGACAAGGCAGCAGAGACGGGAGGGAGCGAAGCGGCTGATAAGGGAGGGAGCGAGGCAGCAAAGAAGGGAGGGAGCGAAGCGGCGGACACGGGAGGAAGCGAGGCAGCGGAGACAGGAGGGAGCAAAGCAGCATAGAAGGGAGGAAGCTGAGGCGGCAGAGACGGGAGGGAGCCGAGGCGGCGGAGACAGGAGGGAGCGAGGCAGAGGAGACGGGAGGGAGCAAGGCTCCAGCCTCAGGAAGCCCTATTCTTGCAGGAATCTTCCTGCAACGGGCCTCTAGTGATTATATAAAACTAGAGGCTCAGAGCATGAAATCGTGCACAGATAGGGTCCCTAGGTCTAGCCTACGATCAGGCCCATCTTCCACATGCTCGCCAGTACCTGGTCTTGCCCCGCCACCCCCACCAGCCAGCCGGTTCCTCTCGCCGGCTCCAGGTCCCGCTCTACTGCTGCCACCAGCCACCCGGTTCTCCTCACTGCCCTGGGTCCCGCCCCACCGCCATTGCCAACCACCCTGTCCCCCTTGCCGGCCCCCACCTCATAGCAACTGGTTGAGCGGTCATTCCAGTCATTACACTTATGGTCGCTGGCCTTTTATTTATAGAATACTGTCTTAGGTAGTTTTAAAAAAGAACTAAAATATATGATATCAAAAGCATAAACATTGGGAAGATAGAAAGAACTAAAGTTCTATACCTTCATACTATTCAAGAACATGGCTAAGATACTTATTAGTTTTGGGATTTGACTTAAACAGGCTGTTAAAATTTTCTGGGGATAAAAAATAAAAAATTAAAAAAAATTTCTGTGGAATAACTAACTATAAGCAAAGAAATACAATCCAACTAGTGGGACAGGAGAAAATGAAATAAGACCAAAAAAATCAATCCAGAATAAGGATTTAAAAAAGAAAATACCAACATCAGCATAAAAAAAAAATAGGACAAATAGCATACATAAAGTAGTTAAAAATCCTTGATATATTACTAATCATCATTATCAGTTTAAAAAAAACTAAATTATGCTGTGGAAAGACAGGTTGCCAGACTGTATACAAAACCTTTGTAAGAGATACACCTTAAATATAAGAGCACAGAAAGTAAAGGGAAGGGAAAAGATAGGCTAACACCCCCTAGCTGGTTTGGCTCAGTGGATAGAGAATCGGCCTGGGGACTGAAAGATTCCAGGTTCGATTCCGGTCAAGGGGACATGCCCAGGTTGTGGGCTCGATCCCCAGTAGGGGGCGTGTAGGAGGAAGCCCATCAACGATTCTCTCTCATCATTGATGTTTCTCTCTCTTTCTCCCTCTCTGAAATCAATAAAAAATATTAAATTTTAAAAAAAGATAGGCTAACTAGCATCAACCAAAAGAGCTGATCTAATTATAATTACATCACTATTAGGCAAAAAAGACTTTATGGTAGAAATCATTCAAAAAGATAGAATGTCATTACCTTACAATAAACGATTTCACTGACCAGGAAAATTATAAATATGTACAAACCTACAATAAGAGCCTCAAAATGTATAGAATAAAAATTGAGAACTGAAAGAAGATGTATGCAAATCATATATCTGTTAATGGGTTAATATCCAAAATATATAAAGAACTCACAGAACTCAAAAGAAGAAAAAAATCCAATTAAAAAATTGGTAGACAATCTAAATAGCCATTTTTCCAAAGAGGACATACAGATGACCCACAGGTACATAAAAAGATGCTCAACAACATTAATTTAATCAAGAGGGAAATGAAAATCAAAACCACAATGAGATATCAACGTACACCTGTTAAAGTAGTTATTATAAAAACATAAGAAATAAATGTGGGTGAGGATGTGAAGAAAAGTGAATCCTTGTCGGTCGGAATGTAAATTAGTACAATCACTATGAAAAACATCATGGAGATTCCTCAAAAATTTCAAAATACAACTATCATATGATGAAGCAATTCCATTTCTGGGTATTTCTGAAAACAAAAACACGAATTCAACAAGCTATACGCACCCCCATGGTAACTGTAGCATTATATACAATAGTCAAGATATGGAAACAATCTGTCCCTGACAGATAAATAAATAAAGGAAATGTGATATATATAAAGGCATATTATTCAGCCATAAAAAAAGAAGGATATCTTACTGTTTGTGACACATAGATGGACCTTGTGGGCATTACGCTAAGTGAAATAAGTGAGACAAAGAAAGACAAATACCATATGATATCAGATATATGTGAAATCTTGAATACAAAGTCAACAATAAAACCCAGCACGCAGACATAGAGATCAGATTGGTGGTTGCCAAAGTTGGATGGGTAGGCAAATGGGTGAAAGAGTCAAAAGATACAAACTTGCAATTCTAAAATAAATAAGTAATGGAGATGTGATGTGCAGCATGGAGACTACAGTTAATAATACTAAATTGCATATTTGAAAGTTGTTAAGAGAGTAGATCTTAAAAGTTCTCATCACAAGGGGGAAAAATCTATAATTATGTATGGTGATGTATGTTAAAAAGACCTATTGTATTGTGGCAATCATTTTGCAACATAAACAAATACTGAATGATTATATTGTACCCCTAAAACTAATGTTTTATGTCAATTACACCCCAATTTAAAAAAGAGACCTATTAGGAAAATGGACAAATCCAAAACCATAATGGCAACTGATAAGTTGCAAATAAAAATGAGACAAGATATACATTCTTCTCAAGTATGTCCACAATATTTTTATGAAAACTGACCATCATACTAGGCTAAAATTCAAGAACACAAACATTTCTAATTTTACTGTGACCAGAGACTGGTGTGTTACAGACTACAGTCTCAGGTCACAATAAAGTGAAAATCAAATAACTAAAAATAGCCAAGAAAAAATTAATTAATAGAGAGATCAAAAAAGAAACCATAACAGATAATAAAAAGTATATATTATACCTTGTGGAATGAAGTTAAAGTAGTGCAGAGAGAGAGAGAAGAAAAAGCTAAAAAAGTAATGTGTTAACAAGTTATAAAGAGCAGAAAACCAAAGAAAGAAAATAAGAAGCAGAAACTTATGGTATAGAAGATAAAATTATATTCCAAAATATAAGAGGAAAAATTATCTCCAGAAGAAACAGAACTGAATTTTTATTAAAAAATTGAATAGCTAAGAGATAAAACCAAGATGGCAGCATAGGTTAATGCAGCACTAGCCATCTCCCACAACCGTATCAAAATTACAATTAAAATACAGAACCACCATCATTGAGAACCACCTGAAATCTGGCTGAATGGAACTTCTACAACAAGAAAAGTAAAGAAAAAGGCACACTGAGACTGGTAGGAGGGATGGAGGCACTGAACAGGGTTGCTGGTCTGACACCCATATGTGGCATGTTTTTAATTAGGAGTGAAATCTTGGCTGTAGAGGCTTCCGTAAGGAGCAAGGGGTCCCAGTCCCACACCAGACCCCTCAGCCCAGGAGGGTTCCAGAGCTGGGAAGAGAAGTCCCTGAAACTTTGGGCAATAAAAACCAGCGGGGATTGTGGATGAGTGACATGGAGGCTGCTTGAGACCCAGACAGTTCCTCTTAAAGGGCTGGCACACAGACTTGAGTGGACTTGCTCCCTCTGAGCTCCAGCACTGGGGCAGTGGCTTGAGTACATCCAGTGACATAGACGGAGGAACTAAATTGGCATCAGACAAGAATTTGAGGCAGCTTTCTCCCAGACAAAAGTGCTGACAGGGGTCACTGTTCCTATACTGAGACCTCCCCCATCCCAGAGCTGACTGGAAGGAGCCATATCTGTGTCTCCATCAACCTGACTCACCCTGTTCACTCTGCCTTGGTGATTCCCTGAGACCCCACCCCACCCCACCCAATTTGTACCCCACCCAAGCAGTTTGCAGTGGCTTTCCCATATGAATGGCCTGTCCAGGCTCAGGCTTCAGACTTTACTAAAATCTCTCAAACTAGCAGCAGCTGGTGTCAGCATGCCACATACCCCTCAATAAGAGGCCCCAAGCCTGGCACTAGCAGCAGCCAACTTACTTCACAGCTTGGCCTCTCCTGGGCACTTCCAACCCTAACACAAGAAGCAGCCATCTGCAGATTGTTCTATAGCTCCTGATGGGTAGGCAATGGCTAACTTTGCACCTCCAGGGAGGCACCAGAGTCAGTGCACCCAGTGGACAGCTTCAGACCACACCAGATTACAACTCTACACATCCACGAGTGACACCCTCAAGGGGCAGACTCAGTGAGCACCAAAGCCCTACTATAGAAAGTCCTGCCCCATAAGGCTATCTCCAGCACAGCAGCTCTTCTGCTATAGGCATAGCTCAGTGGTCGGCAAACTCATTAGTCAACAGAGCCAAATATCAACAGTACAACGACTGAAATTTCTTTTTGAGAGCCAAGTTTTTTAAATTTAAACTATATAGGTAGGTACATTGTTATTAACTTAATTAGGGTACTCCTAAGGCTTAGGAAGAGCCACACTCAAGGGGCCAAAGAGCTGCATGTGGCTCGCGTGTCGCACTTTGCCAACCATGGGCATAGCTGATCCTCACAGCAAATTGGCCTGGGGGTCAATTCCTCTCAGTGATGCCAACAACAATCAAGGCTCAACTACAATAAGACAGTGCACACAGCCCACACAGGGGTGCACCTAGAATACCCAGCTCAGGTGACTGGGGAGGCTGAGCCACTGGGCTCCACAGGACATCTACTATACAAGGCCACTCTACCAATTCGAGGAGGAGAAGGAAGATAAAAAATATGAACAATAAAATGGCAATAAATACATATCTATCAACAACTGAACCTAAAAATCAAAATAAATGAACAAAGAATAGAACCACAGGCATGGAAAAAAGGAAAAGACTGACAAATCTCAGAGGGAGGAGATTATCCAAAGAACTTATATGCATATATGCATTACCTATGGACACAAACAACAGGGTGGTGAAAGCCTGGGATGGGGTGAGACTGGGTGGAGTTGGGCAATGTGGGGAAAAGGGGACATATCTATTAAAGATTTTTTAAAAATAAATAAAAATGCCCTATCCAGTTTGGCTCAGTAGATAGAGCATTGGCCTGTGGACCAAAGGGTCCCAGGTCGACCCCAGTCAAGGGCATGTACCTCAGTCATAGGCTCCTCCCCAGCCCAGGGGGCCCTGGTCAGGGCTCATGCAGGAGGCAATCAATGTGTTTCTCTCACATCGATGTTTCTCTCTGTCTTTCCCTCTCTTCCACTCTCTCTCAAAATCAATGGAAAAATATCCTCGGGTGAGGGTAATAAATAAATAAACGTATAGGTAAGAATATGGGAAAAGAAAAGTTAAATAGCTATTTTTAAAAATCTTCACACATGCACAAAGATATAACCAGACCAAGCTGATTTTATTAAGTGCTACCAAACACTCACAGAACAAACAATCACAATCTTACTAAAATTATTTCAGAGGTTAAAAATGTGCTGACATGCCAAAACCGGTTTGGCTCGGTGGATAGAGCGTCAGCCTGCGGACTGAAGGGTCCCAGGTTCGATTCCGGTCAAGGGCATGTACCTGGGTTGCAGGCACATCCCCAGTGGGGTGTGTGCAGGAGGCAGCTGATCAATGTTTCTCTCTCATCGATGTTTCTAGCTCTCTGTCTCTCTCCCTTCCTCTCTGTGAAAAATCAATAAAATATATTAAAAAAAAAATGTGCTGACAATAGAGCGAGAAGGTATTATGCAAAGTGAAATAAGTCAGTTAGAGAAAGACAAAGAGCACATGATTTCACTTATATATAGAATCTAAAGAACAATATAAAGGAACAAACAAAACCAGAGTCTTAGATACAGAGAATAGACTGATGTTTGTCAGAGGGGAGAGGATGAAAAAGGTGAAGGGATTGATAAGTACAGATTGGCAATTATAAAACAGTCATGGAGATGTAACGTACAGCATAGGAAATACAGTCAGTAATCCTATCTAATAAAGAGAGAATATGCAAATTGACCATCACTTTGTCACAGCAGAGGCAGGGTTTCTGTAACACAAGATGGCTGCACTCACAGCAGAGTCCAAGTTCCCGTAACAAGTCTTAATGAGCAATCAGCAGGGACCTGAGGCTGTGTGGCGCTGGGCCGGGGCAGGGGACCTGAGGCTGCACCCCCCCCACCCAGTGGGGCTTGACAGGGGACCTCAGACCGCACCACCCACCCAGCAGGGCTTGACAGGGGACCTCAGGCAGCGCCCCCCACCCAGTGGGGCTTGACAGGGGACCTCAGGCAGCGCCCCCCACCCAGTGGGGCGTGACAGGGGACCTCAGACCGCACCACCCACCCAAAAGGGCTTGATGGGGGACCTCAGGCCATGCCCCCTGCCTGGTGAAGCTTGACGGTGGAACTCAGGCTGCGCCCCCCACCCGGCGGGGTTGACAGGGGACCTGAGGCTGCACCCCCCCACCCGGCTTCGGGCCAGGGGACCTGAGGCTGCGCCCCCCCACCCAGGGGGCTTGACAGGGGTGGGGCCAGCCAGGTCTGGATCTCGCCCAATAGAGGTGGGACTGGCCAGGTCTGGGTCTCGCATGATTTCAAGGCACACACGGGTGGGCCGGGACTTGGCTCTGGGTCCTGCGGCGCGCCCCAGACTCTGACAGGAGGAAGATTTTCATATACATTTTACTAATTTTCTTTCATCTCTGACAATTCTATTATGGATAAAGGGCAAACAGCAATATTAAAATATTTCCTCTAATTAATTCCCTTTTAATGTGCACAAATTTCATGCACCAGGCCACTAGTACTGGAATAAGTATATATGACACCAGTTGCATACTGGTAATAACAGGGAGAATACTTTATATACTTTATAAAGTATATGATTATCTAACCACTATGCTCCTGAAACTAATCTATAATAATAAAAGCATAATATACTAATTAGACCGGACAGCCGAATGACCTTCCGGACGACCTTCCAGACAAAGCTGGGGATGAGAGGGGCAAGGCAAGCCGCCGTGGCTGCGAGAGCCGAGCATCTTGCACGAATTTTGTGCATTGGACCTCTAGTACAAAATATTAAATGTGAACTGTAATTGAATAAAAGTAAAGAAAATGTAATGACAAAAATAAGAACCTTATAAGAGAGGTAGCCTGACAATCCCTCATGCAGTGGCAGCTGGTGGGGAGCAGTGGTGTGGTGACTGAGCTGTGAGCCTGGCGGGCATGGGCCGAGCCCCAGCCTGGCCTCTGTGTGCCCCCCTGGCTCTGCACCCCTGATGCTGCACAGGTACTGATCCCACCCCGGCCAGGACAATGGTGAAGTATTTCCTGGGCCAGAGTGTGCTCCAGAGTTCCTGGGACCAAGTGTTTGCTGCCTTCTGGCAGCGGTATCCAGACCCCTTTAGCAAACATGTCTTGAAGGAAGACACAGTGCACCAGGAGGTGACCCCTGACTAGAAGCTCCTGTCCCAGAGACTACTAACCAAGCTGCAAGGTGAGGTTCCGTCCAAAAGCCTTGCTGAGACAGCCAAGGAAGCCAAAGAGGATCCAAAGGAGATAGCACTGGCAGTACATACAAGGCAAAGGACCTTGTCAGCAAGGAAGCCACCAAGAAGCAGAAGCAGCAGTTTGTGTAGCTAGCCCAGACCCTGGTGCAGCAGCACACCAGACCACTCAGGTGCACTTCCTCTGCCCTCTCCCCTTGTACTTTATTATTAAAAATCAACTTCCAGCCTGACCTATTTTCTGCGTAGTGAGTTGGAGGTGGTATCTGTTTGGCATCTACAGTGCATCACACACATTACCCAAGTCTGGACCGAGCCTGCTTCTTCCCGCATTGGATAGCTGAGAAGAGATTCGCCCAGGATCACAGATAGTGTGTAGGCAAAGTGGTCATAAGCACTTAACTGTAAGTAAGCCCCATAAGAGCAGGGACCTTTGTTTTGTTCTCTGCTGTGTCCCAAGTACCTGGAACAACCTTATCGATCATATAATAGACACTCAATAAATATTTACTGAATTCAATCAGCCCCCCTCCTCCAAAAAAAAAAATTACAGGAAAGAAATATTACAGGCTGATCTTGCTCTCACATATCAGATACAAAAATTCTAAGATAAATATTGTGCAAGAAAATCCAGCAATCTACACTAATAAAAGACAAAGATGTTAATTGACCATACCTTCACTACGCCCATCAGCCAATCAGAAGAGTATGCAAATTAACCCAACAAAGATGGCCGTTAAATTTGCATACTGCAGGCGGGGAGGCACAGCGCAATCCGCCCGCCCCACCGCCAGCCACGGCATGTGCACCACCCGGTGGGCGGCGGGGCGGGGCACAGCAGATGGCGATCCACCCGCCCCGCGCCCCACGCCCCACTCTGCCCCGCCGCCAGCCGGGCCTGCCGTCCATCTGCGTGGCCCGGTGGCCAGCGGGGCAGGACGCAGTGGATCACGATCTGCCCGCCCCGCCCCACCACCCGCCAGGCCTGCCCTGTGCGGCAGGCAGCGGGGCGGCAGAGGGCCTGCCATCTGTGACCCAGCACGGGATCCAGGCCTGCCATCTGCCACCAGGGGAGCGTGCCTAAGCCAGCAGGTGGTTATCTCCCGAGGAGTCCCAGACTGTGAGAGGGCACAGGTCGGGCTGAGGGACACCCCCCGACAAATTTTTGTGCACCGGGCCTCTAGTCTATATATAAAAGGCTAATATGCTAAGTGTCCGATAAGTCACTATCAATAATCGGGGAGGGGGGGCTCCACAATTGCCCCAAAGAGGGAGGCCTAGGCCACCAACCAGCGGGCTGCAGTGGGTGGGCAGGGCCTCCCGCTGCGGGGTGCGATCCATTGTGGAGCCCCGGCCGGAGGGGCAGGGCCTACCTCTTTGGAGCGATCCATCAAGGAGCCCTGGCTGGGTGAGTGGGGCCTACCTCTTTGGGGCAACCGACTGCGGGGCTCTTGGACTGTGAGAGGGCACAGGCCGGGCTGAGGGAACTGCACCCCCCCTCGAGTGCAGAAATTTCGTGCACTGGGCCTCTAGTTAATTATAATAGAGCTAAAACTGTAGAACAGTGGGCAAAGAATGAAATTTTCAATTAATTATCCATACAGGAATAAAAATGAATGTTGACTCCTGCCTTAAGGCAGTCACAAAACATCAATTTCTGGTAGCTTAAGAATAATGTGAGGGGTGATGTCAGTAGCATGGTGGCATGAGAGGAGCCCTATGACTGTTCCTTGTAAGTAACAAGTAGGATAGCTATAATTCAACAAAAGATTCCCTGCTCAACACACAAACATATCTGAAAGTTCCACACACTGACACATCTGAACGTGGGCACATCCAGATGAACAGGGGAGACTGGACAAGGAAAGGACAAGACTGCAGAGGAAATCCAGCCCTAGTGGTGGCCCAGGCCACCACTGTGATAGCAGTGATAGCAGTGAAAGGTCAGGGTACGACCCCAACAGAGACAGCAATCAATTGGGCCTGGCACACACAGAGGCTGAGCCCAAGATAAGGGGCAGAGAAGAGGCTCATTCCACACACCACCATCACCAAAGAAATCTACAGATGTAGGAATCTTCCCATCCTCTATGGCCCCCCCAGCACTAAAATTCTCACTAAGCAGATTGAGAAGAGGCAAAAAAAAACAACACAAAAAAACACCAACTTTCCAACCTGCGTGGTCTGTACTCATTGCAGCTAAAGCAACTACAAAGAACAGCACAGATGCTCCCACCCCATGCCCTGTCACTGCAGAGCCTAGTAAAAGCAGCTGGTTCAATTCAGACAGAGTGGCTCTGCTGGCACCTCTCACCACAGGAAGGCAGCACCAGGAAAACAAAGGCCAAGAGACCCATAGACCATAACTTTCCTCCATGTAGATGCTGTCCCAAGAGAAAGGGGTCCAAGTACCTGGTTGTAAAGAGGACACCCAGCTCCTTGGCCAATATGGAGAAGGGAATGGGGAGAATTTCCATGGCAGAGGCAACACCGCCCCATAGAGATAATCCCAGAAGCATCAATTCTCTTCGTACAGGTAAGAAAAGAAAAACCCTTTCGCTTCAGCACCACTTACAAGAAAAAAAAAAGCAAGTCCTCTACTTATCAAGTTAAGAGTCAAATACTTTTAAAAATGTTTTAAAGAAAGAAAAAAGAGATTTCATTTCCACAAATGGCAGGAAGAGAAATAACCCATCAAATACAATGAATAACCAAGGTAACAAGGGAGTTCAGAAAGAAAATTTAAAAATCTCCAGAAAATAAACTTGAAGATAAGGAAGACTATGATTTAAATGACAAGAAAATTCAAGATTACAGTTCTGGAAAAAAAAAACTCAACAAGATACAAGAAAAGTAATTCAACAAACTCAGAAATGAAATAAATGGCAAAGAGTATTTCACCAAAGATATTGAAACTTAAACATAGACATAGACACACACACACACGCACACACACACACAAATTCTGGAGCTAAAGCACTCAATACATCAGGCAAAGAATAAGGAAACCTTTGGAGTAGCAGTCGCCAACCGGTGGTCCACAGACCACTGGTGGTCCAAGAGGTCCGAAAGGTTGTCGACCACTGAATTAGACAGCCTAAGAAATAGAGGAGACCAGACAGAGGAAAGAATTACTGATACTGAAGCTAGAAGTCTAGAAATGACTCAGATGGAAGAGAGAGAATGGAGAGTATGAAGAAAACTCAAAGATCAGTATGAGAACTATCTGACTCCATTAGAAAAAGCAACGTAACAATAATGGGTCCACCAGAAGAAGAAGAAAGGAAGAAAGGAACATAGAAACTATTCAAACAAATAATCAATGAGAACTTCTCAAACCTATGGAAAAAACCGGACCCTTGAATCCAATAAGCTAACACCTAATTATCTCAACCCAAAAAGGCCTTCTCCAGGGCATATTACATTAAAGCTCTCAAAAATTAATGGCAAAGAAAGAATTCTCAATGAAGCCAGAGAAAAGATGGTAACCTCGTGGGACTTATCACAGAAACCCTAAAAGCTGGGAAAGATTGAAATGAAATATTCAAATTATTGCCCGGCCGGTGTGGCTCAGTGGTTGAACCAGGAGGTTATGGTTCAATTCCCATTCAGGCCACATGCCCAGATTGCAGGCTCAATCACCAGTAGGGGGCATGCAGGGGGCTGCCAATCAAGATTCTCTTTCATCATTGATGTGTCTATCTCTCTCTCCCTCTCCCTTCCTCTCTGATATCAATAAAAAGATACTAAAAGATATATATATATATATATATACACATATTCAAATTATTGAAAGAGAGAAATCACCAGCTATGAATAGTATATTTAGCACAGTTAACCTTTAGATATAATAAAGAAATAAAGGCTTTTCCAGCCGTATATAAGCTGAGGGAATTTACCACCATAAGATCTGCAATAAAAGACAGGCTGAGCCCTAGCCTGGCTCAGTGGATGGAGTATCACCCCGAAGAGTGAAGGGTCACAGGTTCGATTCCAGTCAAGGGCATGTACCTCGATTGCAGGCTCAATCCCCAGCCCCAGTCGGGGCGCACGTGGGAGGCAACCAATTGATGTATTTCTCTCACATCGATATTTCTCTCTCCCCCCTCCCTTCCACTCTCTCTTTAAAAAAAAAAAAATCAATGGAGAAAACATCCTCTTGTGAGGATTAACAACAACAACAACAAAAAGACAAGCTGAAAGGTGCTCTTCTACATGAAATAAAAAAAACAAAAGAATACAAAACTGTAACAGGACTAACAGACACAGAACAAGGAAATTGCAACTCTTGTTCAGAATACAGCATTAAACACTTAAAACATATCATAAAGGTCAAAGGAGATAAAAGCATTAAATAAAAAAGAAAAAAAACAATAGCTATTGCAATTTGGAAATGCATGAACAGCATAAAAAAGTGATTTGTGAAAACAAAAATATGAAGGGGGAGGAGAATAGGACTGAACTTGCACAGGTGAATGAACATAAGATGCAATCAGAAGAATAAAGACTATTGTAAATATGAAATGTTTTTCCCCATATACTTAATGGTAACCACAAAACAAAAATCTAAAACTAAGACACACAGCCCTGACCAGTTTGGCTCAGGGGATAGAGTGTCGGCTTGCGGACGGAAGGGTCCCAGGTTCGATTCCGGTCAAGGCCATGTACCTTGGTTGCGGGCACATCCCCAGTGGGAGGTGTGCAGGAGGCAGCTGATCGATGTTTCTCTCTCATTGGTGCTTCTGACTCTCTATCCCTCTCCCTTTCTCTCTGTAAAAAATCAATAAAATATATTAAAAAAATAAAAATAAAAAAATAAAACTAAGACACATACAACAACAACAACAACAAAAGAGGAAATGGATAAATCAAATCAAAGAATACCACCAAACTAGAATAACAGACAGAAAGACAAGGGTAAAGAAACAATGCACAGCTACCAGAAACAATGCACAGCTACCAGAAATCAAAAGATAAAATGGCTATAGGAAATCCTCATACGTCAAAAAATCACAATAAATGTACATGGACTGAACTCATCAATTAAAATGCACCAAGTAGTGTGATGGGTTAAGAAACAAAACCTAACAGCCCTGGGCAGTGTGGCTCAGTAGTTAATAACAGAGTGTCAGTCCACACACCAAAGGATCGCAGGTTCAATTCCCAGTCAAGGGCACATACTTGTTTTGCAAGTTCGATCTCCCACCCTGGTCTGGGCGAATGCAAGAGGCAACCAATAGATGTTTCTCTCTCACATTAATGTTTTCCTGTTTCTCTTTCTCTCTCTCTCTCTCTCTCTCTCTCTCTCTCTCTTACTTTCGCTCTCTCTCCCTCTCTAAAAATCAATAAAAAAAACATATCCACAGGTGAGGATTAAAAGAATAAAATGAATATACATAGAAATGGCCCTAGCCAGTTTGGCTCAGTGGATAAGCATTGGCCCTCAGCCTGAAGAGTCCGGGTTCAATTCCCTCAGTTGCAGGCTCAATCCCTAGCCCCAGTCGGGGTGTGTGATGGAGGCAACAAATCGATGTGTGTTTCTCACATCACTGTTTCTCTCTTTCTCTCTCTCTCTGTCTCTTCTCACCCCTTCCACGCTCTTAAAAAAAAAAATGTCGCCCTGACCGGTTTGGCTCAGTGGCTAGAGCGTCGGCCTTCGGACCGAAGGGTCCCAGGTTCGATTCTGGTCAAGGGCATGTGCCTTGGTTGCAGGCACATCCCCAGTAGGGGGTGTGCAGGAGGCGGCTGATTGATGTTTCTCTCTCATCTATGTTTCTGGCTCTCTATTCCTCTCCCTTCCTCTCTGTAAAAAAAATCAATAAAAAATATATATTAAAAAAAATATGTCAATGGAAAAAATATCCTGGGGAGAGGATTAACCAAAAAAATGATACAGAGAAATGAATGAGAATCCCAACAGACATATCAAAATGTGGGGGAGTTATAGCATTACTCTACAGCCTACCTCAAGAAACAAAAATTGCAACTAAAAAACCTAATATTTCACCTTTAAGAATTAGAAAAAGAATAAATGAAGCCCAAAGTCAGTAGAAAGAAAAAAATAATTAAATTTAGAACAGAATTAAATAAAGAACAAAAGACAATAAAAAATTTAATCAAACAAGAGCTGGTTCTTTGAAAAAAATTAATAAAATTGACAAACTCCTGGCTAGACTCACTAAGAAATAAAGAGAAAAGACTCACACAAACAAAGTCAGAAATGAAAAAGAAGTTAAAACGGACTCCACAGATATACAACGGACTATATAACAATACTATGAAAGTATATACACCACCAAATTCAATACCTTAGAAGAAATGGACAAGTTCTTAGAAATAAATAAGTTTCCTAGATTGAATCATGAAGAATTGGAAAACCTAAATAGACCAGTTAACAGTAAGGAAATTGGAAGAGTAAGCAAAAAACTTCCAAAATGTATGGCCAGGTGGCTCAGTTGGAACACAGTCCCATGCAACAAAAGGTTGGGGATTCGATTCCCGGTCAGAGCACATACCTAGGTTTCAGGTTCAATCCCCAGTCAGGGTGCGTACAGGAGGCAACCAATTGATATTTGCTTTCTCATCTCTCTCTCTTTCCCCCTCCCTCCCTCTAAACATATCCAAGGGTGAGAATTTTAAAAAATATATAGAGATAGATAGATAGATAGATACAAAGGGAGACTTGACTGTGGATGGTGAGTAATACAGATGATGTATTATAAAGCTGTACATTTAAATTTGTATGTTATTAACCAATATCACTCCTATAAATTTAAGAAAAAGAATGTGAAAAGCATTAACTATAAAACTTTTCAAAAGACTATAATATAGTAAACTATTTTAATCATGCCAAGGTGGCTTGGGAGGGGCAGGTGTGGGATAGAGGAGGTCAATGGGGGAAAAAATACAAAGGGGACATCTGTAATACTTTCAACAATAAAGATAAATTTAAAAATAAAATGATGCCAGGGTAGTCGCATATAAAATCTAAAGAAACTCTGTTCACCAAAAAACACTATTAAGCTCTAAGACCTAAATTAAGTGCTAAAACTATAAAACTCGCAAAAGAAAACATAGGTACAGGCAAGGAGTGGTTGAAGATGGCAACAATGATCCTAAACTCACCACCTCCCAAAGACACACTGAATCTACAGCTATATATGGAACAATTTCCTCTGAAAAAGACCTGAAAACTAACTAAGCTACTCCTTCACAACAGGCAAATGAGGAAAATGCCCCGTCAAAGCAGACAGCTCCAGAATGACAAATAGGAAGGAATGGGGTGCTCACAGAGGAACAGGGAGAGACATTACGGTGGTAAAACAGAACAAGTTATTGGGTGCTTTGTTCAAATGCCTATGGATCATGAGAAACCAAGAAGCTAAACACACACAAAACAAACGGGTCGAACAACTGGAGGCATAAGGAGGGGAAAAAAGGAGAAAAAGAACAGGATAAATAGAAGAGAATTGTAGACATGAAAATGTTAATAACACATGGAAAAAAGAAAGCTTGTGCCTAGGAAAAAAGAAAGCAAAGGTATAAGTCTTTGTAACCTTGGATCATGCAACGGTTTCTTAGATAGGACACCAAAAGCAAAAGTAGTAAAAGATAAAATAAATTCAACTTCATCACAATTAAAAACTTTTGGCCCTGGTGTGACTACCACCCAGCTATTATCTGGAACAGTAGTCATTTATCTCCATCCTTATTCTCTCCCACCAAGAGGATGACATCATCACCATTAACCCATTAAATTGATTAACTAAATACATTAAATTCCCAATCGGTTTCTGTCCATTTCTGACTTTTCTGGCAGATTCCTTCTGTTTTCCATACACTGGAATCATACTGTTTTATTTACTGAGGCTTAACATCATTTTGTAAAATCTTGCAGAGCCTGACCTGTAAGCACTAGCGACTTTTCAAATAATTTTAAGTTTTTCTATTGTTTAACCTTATTTGGGGGGCAGAGGGGTACGCTAAAGTGACGTTTCTGGCTCCAAAATAAAAATATGAGAGCTACCCTGGGTGGGTGGCTCAGCTGGTTAGAGCGTTGTCCCATACACCAAAAGGTTGTGGGTTCAATTCCCAGTCAGGGTGCATACCAAGGTTGCAGGTTCGATCCCCAGTTGGGGCACATATGGGAAGCAATGGATCAATGTTTCTCTCTTTTTCTCTCCCTTCCTCTCTCTAAAAATCAATAAACATGTCCTCAGGGTGAGGATTTTTTTTTTAATGTGAGAGCCATTTATATATGGAAGATTCAGTGGACATGAGCCCACTAAGGTCCCAGAACTATCTTTTCAGTTGGGGAACTAAAGACTAACAAAGATTATCACTTTAAAGTGGATAATGATGAAAATGGGCACCAGTTATCTTTAAGAATGGTTTAGTGCTGGTGCAAAGGATGAACTGAGCATTGTTGAAAAAAAGGCAATGAATTATGAAGACAGTCCAATTTAAGTAATACTGGCAACTGAAACCATCTGTACAACCAATGTTTCCCTTAGTGGCTTTGAAATAACACCACCTGTGGTCTACACGTGCTTCAGGGCCTGTGCATATTAGCGGACAGCAATCAGCAGCTGTGGAGGAAGATGCAGAATCAGAAGATCTTTGAAGAAGAGGAGGCTGTCAAACTCGCACATAATCTGGAAAGTGATCTACCCCTAGAAATGGTAGCAAGGTTCCACAGATAAAAGTAAAACGTAATGATGAAGATATTGAATATAATGAGGAGGAGGAAACTGAAGAAAGAGTTCCAGTAAAGAAACCTATACATATCAAACTAGAATGAAAAAGACTAAAAAATAAAACGGGAAAAACTCCTAAAATACAAAAGGACCTAGCTTTGTAGATGACATTAAATCAAAAATTCAGGCAAATCGAGAAAAACCATATTGAACAGTCCTGGTATTGTGAGCCCAAAAATGAAGAGAGAGATAAAGGAGAGACAAATAAAGTTCATACTGAGCATCATCAACAATCCACACTGAAATCTTTTAAATATCAATCCCCTTTTCAGAATGGAAGCAATCTTACTCTTAACACTCAAAAAAGCAAAAAAAAACTTGTACATGAATGTTATAGAAACATTATTCATAACAGCTAAAAGTGAACACAACCCAAATGTCCATCAACTAATGAATGAATAAACGAAACAGTATATACGTGCAAAATTTTATTCAGCCATACCAAGAAATGAATTGCTGATACAAGATACAGCATGGATAAATAGTGGAAACATACTAAATGAAAGAAACACACTAAATGAAATGTCACATATTATATGATTCTATTTATCTGAAATGTGCAGAATATGTAAATCCATACAGACCAAAAGAGATTATTGGTTGCCAGGAGCAGGGACAAGGGGGACATAGAGAGTAATTGCTAATAGGTATGTGGTTGTTTTTCAAAGTAATAAAAATGTTCTGGAATTATATTGTGGTGATAATTGCACAACTTTATGACTACATTAAAAGCCACTGGATTATACACTTTAAAAGAGTCACTATTATGGTATGTGAATTTTTTATCTCAATAAAAAAATCCCTACACACACATACCACAAATAAAGAAAAATGACGAGCCACAATACAGAAGTTATCTGCTATACACATCAATGACAAGACTTGAGGAAATACTAGAAATAATAAAATGACCAATTGAAAGAAAAAAAATCCCCATATGGAACACAAATATACCATAAACAATAGAAAATAAGCTCTATCACATTCCTGATGAGGCAAAATGCAAATTAAAACCACAGTGAGAACTATTTCACATCCAACTGAAAAAAGTTATCAAATGAAGGCAAGGCTATACACAAAATGGAACTTGTACATGCTACCATTGAGAATGTAAAATGGTACTGACATTTTAGCAAATTTAGTATAATCTAGTATACGCAAAGATATGCATACTCTCTGGCCAAGCAATACCTTTCCTGGGCACATGTCCTAGAAAATCTGTTTCCACGTGAACCAAAAAATATAGCACTAGTATATGAAATAGCAACAAAATTAAAAACAATCCATCCAATAGGATCAAAAATAAAATGAATAAATAAGGTTGCTATGAGCATACAATAAAATAATACAACTGAGGAAATTAATGAATGAAACTAAGAAAACAACAAAAAAAGTCAGAATCACAGAATAAATTTGAAATGTATAGAAAAATCAACATCATCTTCTTTAAAGAGACATTCATTCTTAGAATACATTAAGCAGTAAAATCAAAAACTTACTTGCTTCTTTTTCAGTTTAAAGATCTGCTGCTCCACTTTAGCAATTTCTCGATCTACACGATCCATACTCTGTATTAACTCTTCCTTTGAAAGTTTTGAAGGTGAAGCATTTTGATCATCTCCACATGGTTGCCCAGAGATTGGAGAGGATGGAGCTTCATGTTTGCCTCCAAATGCTGGATCCTTTAGAGAAGAAAATCAAGAACAATTTATTTATTTTTTAATATATACTTTTTAATTAATTTCAGAGAGGAAGAGAGAGGGAGAGATATAAACATCAATGAGAGAGAATTATTGATCAGCTGCCTCCTGCACGACGCACTAGGGATCTAGCCCACAACCTCCTGGTTCATAGGTCAACACTCAACCACTGAGTCACTCCAGCTTGGCAGAGAACAACAACTTGTTCCTCACTAAGAGCCAATGGTAGTGTCATGATTCTCTTAACTGAAAAAGTCAATTTTAAAATGTCAAACGATGGTCACTGGCTTCAATTCAACACGAACAGGAATCCCCAATCTGGGGTGCAGTTAAGAAGGAAATTTTATTTAGTGCAAACAGCTCAATAGTGCTACAGTGTGACTTTTAAAACAGCAAGGCTATGAAGCTGCCCTTGGCCCAGGTCCAGGTCCCTCTTCACTTAGGCAGCTCTGCTCTGCTCCACTGTGCTCTGCTCCAGGATGGTTCAGTGTCTCAACTCTAGCAGTAGAAACAGTCTCAGTGGAAAGTGCACTCTCCAAGCCAGAAGGATGCGGACTTATATAGAAAGAAGTCCCTGCCACTGGTACCTTATTGGTCTGTTCTCAAATGAGGACTCAGAATCCTACCAGTTTGATTGGCTCAAAGGCACTATACAGAATGGTAAGAATAGAGCTGCTCTGATTGGTTGGAGCTGCACAGCTCTGACTGAATGGGGAAAATCTCAGTCCTATTGGTTGAAATAATAGAAACTCGTTCAGAAGGACTGGCTCAGATGGCAGAAACACAGTGCAAGCAGGCAGTTCAGTGTGGATACAGGCAGTTTAGAGAAGGCGCTCCTTTGTAAAGTAGTTTGCATGAGATGCCCCTGTGAGGAAATGGCTGCTAGGGCCTGTTTTGTTTTGTTGTTTGTTTTAGCCCAGTTAGCCACAAGGAGCCCTTCATAGTAGATGTATTTTTTCCTTTCTGAGTTCACAAAAACAGCAGAGCCATGTGTACTATATCTCTATATGGAAGTCCTACAATAGTAATTTTTATACATACAACCTCCACTGATGTTTATATCACTTTTATAATTCAAACATATCGTTCACTATTTTGAAGATTCTAACAGCTATACAGAATGAGGTGGCAGGTTGACTAACCAACCTTCGGTATAACAATACAGGGACTATATAGAATTTCTGGGGAAATAATAATGCAATCAAGACAAAGGAAGATACCAATTTCTCAGCCATTTTCTTGCAATGGTTCTTCAAAAGATATGAACATGTAGGTTGGAATATGGTATAAACTACAGATGAAAATCTGTGTGCCTACTCAACTTAACAACTACGATATGATCAAGAGTTACCATCATAAAGTTTTCAGGCTTTCCAAGAAACAATAATAAGGCACAGAAGTTAAGAAAATTACCTAGGAACTTCTGTTGCTACTATCACCTAGGCCTATCCTTATAAAGAGCAACTAACCCTGCCTACACTACAGTGCATATAACATCTCTTTAGCCAAATATAATATACCATTTCACCTCAAAATCAGCAGGAAACTGTAGAATAAAAGCCCCTCTACCTCCCCCCACCCCGTGTAGGTACATACGTATACACACACACATCCTATTAATTACCAGGCAAAGGTAAAGATATAAGCAATACTGAAAAGCAAATAAATTTCAGATTAAGATATTAGTTTTCTTCAGGCTATAAGAAATCTAGAATAAGCATAGTTCATAGGACTATAGTTATTCTAATTCTGTCAAGAATGCCATTGGTATTTTAACAGGGATTGTATTAAATCTGTATATTGCTTTAGGTAGTAATGACATTTTAACAACAGTCATTCTTCCAATCCATGAGCAAGGTACAGTCAAACTTCAGTTCTCAGATTTCTCCCATCTTGAACATTTCAGTTCTCCACCAAGTTGCTCACAGAAAAAAATGTCTCAGTTATTAATGTTCTGGACCTGACAACCCTTTCAGGTCACAAACAAAGGAGAGAATGCTGTGAATATTTTTGTAAAATTTTTTTTTTTGCTTTTTTTGATGGTGAAATGAATGATCAGCACAATTTTAAAACATAAAGAGGACGGAAATCAAGATGGCGGCATAGGTAAGCACCTGAAATTGCTGCCTCGCACAACCACTTCAAAACTACAATAAAAGACAAAACGGACATCATCCAGAACCACAGGAAGGCTGGCTGAGTGGAAATTCTACAACTAGAAGGAAAGAGAAAAGTACACTGAGACTCAGAGGAGGTGCGGAAGTAAAGTGCAGAGGTACAGAGGCGCGAGAGGAGAGGGCTGGCAACTGAGGACGCGGTTGTCTTTTTCAATCGGAAGGGAGACTCAAGCTCCCGACTGCTCTGAACTCCAGTTCCAGGCGGGCGAGTCTCTGGGGACCCAGACTCATACAGGGAGGAAATGAACTGTCTGGCATCTGGTAGAACTCGAGGGCGGCTTTCTCTCAGAGGTGCTTGCAGCGATTACCAATTACTGAGGGACACTGAGACCCAGGGCCTCTTAGGGCAGGGCTGAGGATCAGCCATAGCTGTTTGCTCAGCCCTGTTGATTCCCTGAGACCCCACCCCACCCAAGCTGTGCGCAGAGGCTTTTGCATATGAATGGCATGGCCCTTTACAATGTAAAATTACCTAACAAACTGCAGCTGGGTCAGAGATACCCAGATCTTCCAAAAGAAGTCCCAAAGCCCCACAGCAGCTTGCATTGCTTCACAGCTGGGCCTCATCTGGGCACCTCCAAACTCCAAACAAAGAAGAAGAATCTGCAGACCTCTTCGTAGCTCCTGCTGGGTAGCCTCAGGCAGAGGCTAAATTAGCACCTCCTTAGAGATCCAAGAGCCAGTGTACCCAGTGGTCATAGTGGGAAGATCCAGATTACAACTCCTCAGATCCATAAGGGACACACTCAGGGGGCAGACTCAGTGAGCACCAAAGCCTCACTGAAGCAAGTCTTGCCCCATAAGATTGTCTCCAGCACAGAAGTTCTCCCACCGCAGACACAGTTGATTCTCACAGCCAATGGGCCTGGAGGTCAATTCTTCCCAGTGATACCTACAACAATCAAGGCTCAACTACAACAAGACTGTGCACAAAGCCCACAAAGGGATGCACCAAGAGGGTCCACCTCAGGTAACTGGGGAGGCTGAGCCACTGGGCCATATAGGACACCTAGCACACAAAGCCACTCTATCAACACAGGAAAGCAGCCAAAATGCAGAGACAAAGAAACAGGTCACAAATGACAGAAATGGAGGAAAGCAAACTACTGGATATAGAGTTCAAAACCACACTTATAAGGTTTTTCAAGAATTTTCTAGAAACCGCCGATAAATTTAGTGAGATCCTCGATAAATCTAGTGAGACCCTCGAGGATATGAAAAAGGACCAACCAGAAACTAAGCATACACTGACTGAAATAAAGAATATTATACAGAGATCCAACAGCAGACTAGAGGACCGCAAGAATCAAGTCAAAGATTTGAAATACGAAGAAGCAAAAAACACCCAACCGGAAAAACAAAAGGAAAAAAGAATCCAAAAATATGAAGATAGTGTAAGGAGCCTCTGGAACACCTTCAAACGTACCAACATCCGAATTATAGGGGTGCCAGAAGAAGAGAGAGAGCAAGATATTGAAAACCTCTTTGAAGAAATAATGACAGAAAACTTCCCCTACCTGGTGAAAGAAATAGACTTACAAGTCCAGGATGCGCAGAGAACCCCAAACAAAAGGAATCCAAAGAGGACCACACCAAGACACATCATCATTAAAATGCCAAGAGCAAAAGACAAAGAGAAAATCTTAAAAGCAGCAAGAGAAAAACAGTTAGTTACCTACAAGGGAGTACCCATAGGAATGTCAGCTGATTTCTCAACAGAAACTTTGCAGGCCAGAAGGGAGTGGCAAGAAATATTCAAAGTGATGAATAGCAAGAACCTAAAACCAAGATTACTTTACCTAGCAAAGCTATCATTCAGAATTGAAGGTCAGATAAAGAGCTTCACAGATAAGAAAAAGCTAAAGGAGTTCATCACCACCAAACCAGTATTATATGAAATGCTGAAAGGTATCCTTTAAGAAGAGGAAGAAGAAGAAAAAGGTAAAGATAAAAATTATGAATAACAAATACATATCTATCAACAAGTGAATCTAAAAATCAAGTGAATAAATAATCTGATGAACAGAATAAACTGATGAATATAATAGAATCAGGGGCATAGAAAGGGAGTGGACTGACAATTCTCGGTGGGGAAAGGGTGTGGGGGGTGCAGGAAGAGACTGGAAAAAAAATCGTACACCTATAGATGAGGACAGTGTGGGGGGAGGGTAAGGGCAGAGAGTGGGGTGGGAACCGAGTGGAGGATAGCTATGGGGGGAAAAAGAGGAACAACTGTAATAATCCGAACAATAAAGATTTAATAAAAAAAATAAATAAATAAATAAAACATAAAGAGGCCATCAAGAGTGCTGATGTTGCTAAGGGTGTGAAAGAAACAATGAGCACAGGCAATTAAGAGTTAGAAAAACTTGTTGATTTGGATAAGTGAAATGCAGTTAGCCAGTGATAGCAGTGATGTGAAAAAGCAAAGATGCTGCACCCCTGGAAAGAGTGCTGAAAGTGCTTTATTTAAGGCTAGTAAGTGATGGTTCTATAAATTAAACACGTTAAGCGCCCAGCCTGTTTTCTCTTCTCGACAGAAAGTATAGTGTCAGTCACCGGTGACTGACTGGGCACTTAACACGTTAAGAAAAGAAGTGTTTGTTTACAGATTAAACAGTACATTATACATATACTGTATATAAGAAAGGATAAAAGAGAAATCATTTGGGGGTCTGGAACGAGTTAATTCAATGTACATGATTTCTAATGGGGAAAAAAATCAGTTTTTGAACAAACTGCTTATCAAAGTCTTCCAGAACAAATTAAGTTCAAGAACCGAGGTTTCACTATATACTCTTCCATTTATTTGTTAATTCTTCAATTTCTTCAATATCTTATAGTTTCCAGAGTACAGGTATTTCATCTTTTTGGATAAATTTGTTACTAGGTAATTTATCCTTTTTGATGGAATTGTAAATAGGACTGCTTTATTTTCTCCATATTACTCACTAGTAGTGTACAAAAACACAATAGATTTCTGTATGTTGACTCTATATCCTGTAACTTTACTGAAATCATTCATTAGTTCTAACAGTTTTTTGGTGGAGTCTTTAGCGTTTTCTATATATAGTATGTCATCTGCAAATAATGACAGTTTTACTTCTTCCTTTTAAATTTGGATACCTTTTATTTCCTGTTTTGTCTGATTTCTGTGGCTTCCAATGCTATGCTGAATAGAAGTGGTGATAGTGAGACTTTTTTTTCTGTGAGCAACTTGGTGGAGAACTGAAATGTTCAAGATGGGAGAAATCTGAGAACTGAAGTTTGACTGTACCTTGCTCATGGATTAGAAGAATGACTGTTGTTAAAATGTCATTACTACCTAAAGCAATATACAGATTTAATACAATCCCTGTTAAAATACCAATGGCATTCTTGACAGAATTAAGAATTAAGAATCCTGACCTTAGAAGTTTTCATATTAAGCATATTAGCTGTGGGTTTGTCATACATATCCTTTATTATGTTGAATTATGTTCCTTCTATACCAACTTTGTTGAAAGTTTTTACCACAAAAGGATACTGAATTTTGTCAAATGCTTTCGCTGCATCTTTTGAGATGATTATGCGGTTTTTATCCTTGATTTTGTTAATATGATATATCATATTGACTGATTTACAAATGTTTAACCATCTTTATATCCCTATGAATAAGCTTTTAAGATCCCTTTCTGCTAAAAGTTCCATAACTAGATATTACATTTGTGATAATTTATTCAGTCATGGAAGAAGACCTAGTATATATTTTTAAATGCTGCAAAATACTTGTTTTATACCCATAAACTATAATAGAGATATTTAGTATGATGAGGAGGGTATCAAAACTCCCCCAAGTTTAGCTCATTTATAGCTTATGACAAAGAGCTTTTCCCCACCCAACTTATTTTGTAAATTTTCACATTTACATAACAGTTGAAAGTTGAGTATAATAGATATTTATCTTTCATCTAGATTCACTAGTTAACATTTTACTTTATTTGTTTTCTCTCTACACATACATACACACTTACCCTTTTTTACCTTGGCTCAACTATATGAAAATAAATTGCAGACAATCACTATGTCTTAAATCACTTTTTACTGCATAAAAACCCAAAGAAAATATGTGGGTATTTATTTACCTAATATCAGGGTGGGAAGAGCCGTTATTTGTAAAGGTAAATAAGTTATAAGGAAGAGATTTGCTAATAAAAAGAGGGAGAGAGTAAGAGATATTAATGTATGATAGTAAAGGGGCTGATATCTTTTTAAGAGTTTTAAAGAATTAGTTTATTCTCTCTAAAATAAATATTTATTCATTTCCTACTAAGTACCAGCTTTAATGATAAGTAAAATGCACAATTTTAAAAAAGATAAACCTTCACCATTTTCTCCCTGCCCTGAAACTCGCCTCCCCTCTGACAACTGTCAGTCTGTTCTCTATGTATGGGTCTGTTTCTGTTTGTTAGTTTATGTTGTTCATTGGATTTCAACACATGAGTGAAATCATTTGGTACTTGTCTTTCCCTGACGGGCTTACTTCACTTAGCATAATACCCTCTAGATCCATCCATGCTGTCGCCAAGTGGTAAAAAAAAAAACAACAAAAAAAACAGCCCTAGTTGGCTGCTCAGTGGTTAGAGCAGTGATGGCAAACCTTTTGAGCTCGGCGTGTCAGCATTTTGAAGAACCCTAACTTAACTCTGGTGCCGTGTCACATATAGAAATTTTTTGATATTTGCAACCATAGTAAAACAAAGACATATTTTTGATATTTATTTTATATATTTAAATGCCATTTAACAAAGAAAAATCAACCAAAAAAATGAGTTTGTGTGTCACCTCTGACACGCGTGTCATAGGTTCACCATCACTGGGTTAGAGCATCAGCCCATAGACTGAAGGGTCACAGGTTCGCTTCTAGTCAAGGGCACATACTGTGGTTTCAGATTCAATCCCTGGCCCCAGTTGGATGCGTGCGGGAGGCAACCAAACAATGTGTCTCTATCACATTGATGTTCGTCTCTCTCTGTATCTCCCACTCACTTCCACTCTCTTTAAAAATCAATGGAAAAAAATATCCTCGGGTGAGGATTAATAAAAATAAAAAATAAAAAGCCTCATAGACACAGACAATAGCATGGTGATTACCAAAAGGAAAAGGGGGGGTGGGGGGCGGCAGTGATAGTAGAGGGCATAAGAGGAATAAATGGTGATGGAAGTAGAATTGAGTTGGGGTGGTGAATACACAATACAATATACAGATGATGTATTATAAAACTGTACACCTGAAACCTATAATTTTATTAACCAATGTCACCCCAATACATTCAACTAAAAAAAAGATAAACACAGCAACAAAATAAAGGCATAATAAACAAACATACATTTCATTAAAGAAAGGCAAATAATAATAAACACAACGAAAAAGAGGTTTGATCTTAGTAGAGCCTTCTGATAAATACACATTATTTGAAATGTCACAAAATATAGCTGCATATTAAAAATAGTTATCTCCAAGATACAGAATTACAGGTAACTTTTTACTTGTACTAGTATTTGCAAGTCTCCTAAAGAATATACATTTTTTATATTAGAAAAAAAATGTTTTTTCTTTATAAATACACTTAATCCACACATAAATAGTATCTTGTCCCATGTTGCAAGTTAAAAAATTTCAGAAGATTATTTAAGATTTAATTTAAATTTAGGAAAATGGTGGTAGTCTTGAGTACCTCTGACCACATTTTACAGTCCAGCAAGCCAGTACAAAATGCTTGAGAGTTATTCGATAGCAATTTTTCTTTATAACAGTCCTCAGATTGTTTTCATTTACTAAAAAATCTAAAGTACTGACTTCAAAAGTCTGGAACAATAAGTCTGTGTTTTTTCGTTTTATTTAACAAAATTCTTACTTTCCCATAGCACTAACCTTTAGAGACTGTAACTGGACTTTCTTTTAGGCGAGGTGCCTGAATTCAACTAAATAAATATTAGAGACTGACAGTTCCACAGAGTAAGGGAGCAAATATTTACCTTCTTCGCATCTGCAGAAGACCTCAACCCTTCTGGTAGCATGTGCACTAAAGGTAAGACCGTGGCACTGACACGCTGGAAATGGGAATCAGAAACCTGCTCCAAACGTGGTCTCTTGGATTCCAGTGAATCATGATCCACTGGGGACGGGCCTGGGTGAAACTGTTCATATCCAGGTCTCCTTTCTTGAGGCCTAGTACATACAAAGAAAATAAACACTTAAAAAAGTTTAAGTGATGTACAACTTCCTACTAATATCCCTGGTTGGACTTTGAAATAAGTGAAAAAATTAGCTTACTTCCAGAATGAATCCCTGTCCCCTTCTCCCGCACCCCAGAAGAATATATACCTCACTATAAAATATTATAATTTTCTATTGAATTCCAATAGAAAAATATTCTGCAACAGATTTGGAAGTGCTAGTGGTAAAGAAATGAAAGATGTAGTAAAAGATTTCAATTTAGCCCGGCCAGTGGCTCAGTGGTTGAGCATCGACCTATGAACCAGAAGGTCACCTTTCGATTCCCAGTCAGGGCACAAGCCCGGGTTATGGGCTTATCCCCAGTAGGGGGCGTGGAGGAGGCAGCCGACCAATGATTCTCTCTCATCATTGATGTTTCTATCTCTCTCTCCCTCTCCTTTTCTCTCTGAAATCAATAAAAAATATTATTAAAAAAATTTTCAATTTACAGAAAATTTAAAGTTGCTGAAGAATATCTATAAAATAATATATTTCAACCTATAATTATTGAATTCAGTATAATCGACACTAGAATAACACCATTCTTAACCAATAAAAAAAAAAAACCACAAGCAAAAAAAAAAACAACCCATAAATTTAGCCCTGGCTGGTGGTACAGTTGATTGAAACATCATCCTGTACACCAATGGGTTGGGGGTGGATATCCAATTAGGGAACATACCTAGGTTACAAGTTCGATCCCCAGTTGGGGTGTGTTCAGGAGGTAACCAATTGATATTTCTCTCTCACACACTGATGCCTCCCCCCTCTCTTTCTCTCTCTCTCTCTCTCTCTCTCTCAACAAATGACTTGAGTTGTGAGGTATTACAGAGACTTAAAGAAAAGTCTCCTAACTGGAAATGCAACACTGTTTTTGAAGATATAATTCCGACCCCCCACACATGTATTCTGTTTAGTTTCCCCAAGTACGTGTCTTGAAGGTCCGAAATCTGACTTTGATTTCTTGAAATAATGTACCATGCAGAGTACTACAGATGAGTATTTTGATCATTTGACTTTTCATTTTCTACCAAGTTATTTATAGAAGTGATATTTTACTTTATGGCCAAGCTTTAAAAAGAACTGTCTCAAAAATAACGTTTTCTAGGAGTACCACAATATGTTTATTTTTTTTATGCTTGTAAGAGAGAAAATACCACAGTGATTATGCCTTCCTCTAAATGTTTCCATAATATTTAGTCTCATCTCTCAGACTGAACAAGGTATAAGAACAATGAGAATGCAAAGCTTTGTCTTATTTCAACTATCCTGGTGACACATATCTGGATGAAGATTACATTTTACAAACATTTTTATCTTCTTGACATTTTATCATCTTTCCATAGGCTCAAAGAAACATTTCATTGAAATGATAATCACTGGATTTCATTTTTTAGGGTAGATGATGAAATAAGCCCTGAATTCCATAAAATTATAGTACTTCAAAAATTTGAAATCTCATGTAAGATATAAAATCTCATTATCTTCTTAAAATTCACAATGACAACATGAAAAATAGTGGAGTAGGAAGCTACTTGTACTTAATATTAGTATTGCGGGTTGTCAAAGCACTAGACAAGAAAAATAAATAAAATGCACCCAAAGTGGAAAGGAAAAAGTATTTCTCTTTGCAAATGGCATGGTCTCATATCTAGAAAACTCCAAAGAACACACAAACAAACAAAAAAATGTTAGAGCTAATAAATGCGTAGAGCAAAATTACAGGATACAAACACACATGGGAAACTCAGTTTTTGTTTTTATAATCCATTTAAAAATATATTTTATTGATTTCAGAGAGGAAGGGAGAGGGAAAGATAGAAACATCAATGATGAAAGAGAACCACTGATCAGTTGCCTCTTGCACGTCCCCTACTGGAGATCAAGCCTGCAACCTGGGCATGTGCCCCAAATGGGAATTTAACTGTGACCTCCTGGTTGTTCAATCACTGAGCCACAACTGGCTAGGCCAAAAATCAGTTTTATTTCTATACATTAGCAATGAATGATCTGAAATGACATTAAAAAAACAATTCAATTTGTAACATCTAAAATAATAAAATAGGAATAAATTTGACCAAGAAGGCTCAAGACCTACAGCTTGAAAAACACAAAACACTGCTGGAAGAAATAAAGGAAAACTTAAATAAACAGTAAGACATCATGTATTGAAAGATTTAAGATTGTTAAGATGACAATACTACACAAAGCTATCTACAGGCTGCATGCAGCCCACAACAAATATTTTTGCGTCCCAGCCTTTATAACGGAATATAAGAAACATTTTGGAGGAGAATTGAAGATGGCGGCATAGGTAAACACCGGAGACTGCTGCAGCAAACAACCACTTCAAAAATACAACTAAAAGACAGAACGGACATCAACCAGAACCACAGGAAGGCTGGCTGAGGAGAGACTCTTCAACTAGAAGGAAAAACAACAGCATTACAAGGCTCAGAGGAGGCGCAGTGTGGAAAATTTAAAGGTACGGTGGTGCGCGCGCAAAGCGGGCTGGTGGCTGAGGGCGCGGTTCTCGTTTTCAATCAGGAGGGAGTCTCAGACTCTGGGCTACAGATCCGGGCGAGTCTCTAGGGACCCAGACTCAAATGGGAGAAGCGGGACTGTCTGGCTACGGTCCCTCCGAGGTTTGCAGCGGTTGCTGGGACAGAGAGGCGGAGCCCCTAAGGACGGACTGAGAGCAGCCATAGCTGCTCCCTCCACCCGCCCTGTTGAACCCGCCCCGCCCAAGCCCTGCGCAGAGCCATTTGCCGGATCGCCTCAGGCAAAGGCTAGATTAGCACCTCCCCAGAGGACTGAAGTTTTCCCACAGCTGATTCTCACAGCCAGTCGGCCTGGTGATCAAATCCCTCTAGTATTAACTACAACAATTAAGGCTTAACTAGAACAAGACTGTGCACAAAGACCACAAGGGGGTGCACCAAGAAAGCATAAAAGATGTGGAGACAAAAAAACATGACAGAAATGGAGGATATGGAGCTAAAAATCGCAATTTTGAGGGCTTGCAATAAACTTGAGCAGAGCCTCACGAAAACTAATGAGACCCTCGATGCTACAATAAAGAAATTAGAAAGTAAGCATACACGGACTGAAATAAAGAATATTATACCCAATAGCAGACCAGAGGAGCACAAGAATCAAACCAAAGATTTGAAAGCAAAAAACACCCAACTGGAAAAGCAAAATGAAAAAAGAATCCGAAAGTGTGAAGATAGTGTAAGGAGCCTCTGGGACAGCTTCAAGCGCACTAATATCAGAATAATAGGAGTGCCAGAAGATGAGAGAGAGCAAGATATTGAAAACCTATTTGAAGAAATAATGGCAGAAAACTTCCCCCACCTGGTGAAAGAAATGGGCTTACAGGTCCAAGAAGCGAAGAGAACCCCAAGCAAAAGGAATCCAAAGAGGACCACACCAAGACACATCATCATTAAAATGCCAAGAGCAAAAAACAAAGAGAGAATCTTAAAAGCAGCAAGAAAAAGACTCAATTACCTACAAGGGAATACCCATACGACTGTCAGCTGATTTCTCAACAGAAACTTTGCAGGCCAGAAGGGAATGGCAAGAAATATTCAAAGTGATGAATACCAAGAACCTACAACCAAGATTACTTTATCCAGCAAAGCTATCATTCAGAATTGAAGGTCAGATAAAGAGCTTCACAGATAAGGAAAAGCTAAAGGAGTTCATCACCACTAAACCAGTATTATACGAAATGCTGAACGGTATCCTTTAAGAAGAGGAAGAAGAAAAAGGTAAAGATACAAATTGTGAACAACAAACATGCATCTATCAACAAGTGAATCTAAGAATCAAGTGAATAAATAATCTGATGTACAGAATGAACTGGTGATTATAATGAATCAGGGACATAGAAAGGGAATGGACTGACTATTGTTGGGGGGGAAAGGGGAATGGGAGATGCGGGAAGAGACTGGACAAAAATCGTGCACCTATGGATGAGGACAGTGGGTGGGGAGTGAGGGCAGAGGGTGGGGCGGGAACTGGAAGGAGGGGAGTTATGGGGGGGGGGGGGGAGGAACAAATGTAATCTGAACAATAAAGATTTAATTTAAAAAAAAAAAGAAACATTTTAATGAAAAATTCGTAACTTAATTTTTACAATATCCTGTTATACATAATTATTAATAACAAACTACAACATGTGCTAATGACTGATTACTATCATTGTGATGCATTCATTTCCTTTATGTGCCTTACGCGCAGGCGCACCATTTCTCTCCACTAATACTAGCAGCAAATATTTTAGCAGCCGACTGCCACGTCATTAGTCTTGGACTGACTTGTTTGGTGTGCACAACAGGAAATACTTCACTTTGGGAGCACAAGAAAAATAGGTTTATTTGCGTTACACTTATTAATTTGTGCAGTTATTCAACATCTGGTAAGTTAATGTTCAAGAAAAAATGTTTATTTTTTATTAAAATGTTCTATTATTTTGTTAACGATTACTCATTTATTTTAGCCCTTTGTATTCAGCATGTCTCTATCGAAACAAACGTATGTTTCTATGAAAATTGAAACTTTTGTTTTTTTGCGGCCCACAGAAACTTAAACCTTGTTTATTTGGCCTGTGTTAGTTAACTTTTGAGTTTGACATGCTTGATCTACAGATTCAATGTAATCTGTAATAAAATCCCAATGGCGTGTTTTGTTTTGTTTTTGGAGAAAGAGAAAAACCCATCATAAAATTCACATAAAATCACAGGGGAATCCAAATAGCCAAAACAATTTGGGAAAAGAAATACAAAGTAATAACTGACACCACAGAAATACATAGGATTATAGGAAAACTAGGGGCCCGGTGCACGAAGATTCGTGCACTGGGGGGTGGAGGGGTGGGGGCGTGGAAGGGGGGTCCCTCAGCCCGACCTGTACCCTCTCCAATCTGGGAGCCCTCTCCAATCTGGAAGTTTCTGTCTGTCTTTGCAATCATATGAGCGAATTGTCTGAGACCCCCAACCCAGTTTGGTTTGTTGCTCACAGAATAAGAGGCATTTTTTTTTCCTTTGCTCCATTGGTGGAGATTTCCTGGAAATTTTAGGATATCTTCCCTTAAATTTTCCCTAGACACTCTGATTTTACTTATGTCTCTCCTCTTTGCTTTCCCTAAATCCCCAACCACAACAGTGCTCCAGGCTCACTTTGCTCTAGTGCAGCCGTGGGCAAACTACGGCCCGCGGGCCGGATTGGGCCAGTTTGAAATGAATAAAACTAAAAAAAAGAAAGACCGTACCCTTTTATGTAATGATGTTTACTTTGAACTTATATTAGTTCACACAAACACTCCATCCATGCTTTTGTTCCGGCCCTCTGGTCCAGTTTAAGAACCCATTGTGGCCCTCGAGTCAAAAAGTTTGCCCACCCCTGCTCTAGTGTCTACAAGAGCCGTCTGCCACCAGAACTACGATTCCCAGCATTCCTGGTGCTCCCCACGCTCTGGGTATTTTCTAACCGAGAGACCCACGTCCCCCCAAGCCTCCCGCTCTCCTGCTCTGCTCTCCGTCTGGTGACCGAGGGAGCCACGTCCCCCCAAAGGAGCGACCGAGGGAGCAACTGAGGGAGCCACGTCCCCCCAAGCTGCCGGTTCTCCCACTCTGCTCTGTGTATGCAAATAACACGCCATCTTTGTTGAGTTAATTTGCATACCCACTCCTCATTTGCTGGTGGGCGTGGCTTGGGCATAGCGGAGGAATGCTAATTTGCATGTTTCTCTTTTATTATATAGGACTAGAGGCCCGGTGCACGAAATTCGTGTGCTGGGGATGGGTGGGGGGGTCCCTTAGCCCGGCCTGTGCCCTCTCAGAGTCCAGGACCCCCTCCCTCCTTACCGCCCACCTGCTTGCTGCTTCCTACCCCTTGGCTTGCTGCTCCTTAGTGCTGCCGCAAAGGCTCCCGCCACCGCCGCTGCACTCGCCAGCTGCCCTGGCCCCTGCTGTGGGTCAGAGCTCCTCTGCTACAGCAAAGGTTTGGGTTCCATTCTGCCAGGGCACCTACTTGGTTTCAGGTTGATCCCAGTCGGGGCTGACTGCTGCTCATGAAGTGACTGAGGACCATGTGCTCTAGTCATTTGGCGGGGAGCTGGGGTTCCATTGCCAACCTGGCCCACTCTGATCCCCACTACCCCCGCTCCTACATCAAGGACAACTTCAATTATGGCAGCTGCGTGGCCTCCGCCAGTGTACACATCCACATGGGTAGGTCGCCCTCTCCGTGGCTCGCCAGGTGTGGCTGCTGCACAGTCGCCCCAGAGGTGGATTTCCGGGTTCCCAGGGAGAGTGCCCTCCATGCCGGACTCCCAGGGAGAGCTGGGTTGGAGGGAAAGCACTTCGCCTGAAGCAGAGCACACGTCCTATGCAGGGCTCGCAGGGTTTGTGTCTCTGATCCTGCCCTCAGCAGCCCCAGCGCCGAGGTGGTGGGCTTTGGGGCTGCTGGGTGCCGGCCCCCCCCTGCGGGTTTGTGTCTCCGATCCTGCCCCCAGCAGCCCCAGCACTGTGGTGGCAGGGCTTGGTACTTCTGGGTTCAGGGCCCCCCTGCAGGTTTGTGCCTCTGATCGGTCCCCAGCAGCGCCAGCACCATGGTGGGAGGGCTTGGGTCTGCTGGGTGCCGGGCCCTCCTGTGTGTTGTGTCTCTCATCCGGGCTCCAGCAGCCCCAGCACCGTGGTGACTGGCCTTGGGTCTGCTGGGTGGTGGGCCTACGGGTTTGTGTCTCTGGTACCCCCAGCAGCCCCAGCACCCTGATGGCGGGGCTTGGGGCTGCTGGGTGCCGGGCCTGCATGTTTGTGTCTCTGATCGGGCCCCCAGCAGCCCCTGCAAGAATAGGGCTTCCTTGGGCCGATCATGCCACCAAGCCCTGCCACCAAGGACCGCACATGGGGGTCCCGCCCACCCAGGGTCGCACATGGGAGTCCCAACCGCCCAAGGCCGCAAACGGGGATCCCGCCGCCCAGGGCCGCACACAGGGGTCCCGGCTGGGGGTGGGGCTTAGGCAGCACACGGGGCCCGGATGGTGGCTCGCGCTGGCCCGCCTTGCCTGCAGTATGCAAATTAGACGCCGTATTTGTTGGCGGTTAATTTGCATATCACGCTGATTAGCCAATGGGAGGCGTAGCGAAGGTATGGTCAATTACCATGTTTGTCTATTATTAGATAGGATAGGATATTACAAACAACTATATGCCAACAAATGGTACAATCTAGAATGGGTAAACTCCTAGAAACGAACTATCATCCAAAACTGTATCGAGAAGAAACAAAAAATTTTAACAACTATTACCAACTATAACCAATAAAATCAAAGCAGTAATCAAACAACTCCCAACAAAAAAAAGTCCTGGACCGAATGGCTTCACAGGTAAATTTTACCAAATATTCAAAGAGAACTAACACCTATCTTTCTCAAACTATTCTAAAAAATTTCAAAAAAAGGGGAGACTCACAAGCTCATTTTACAAGGCCAGTATTATCCTAATTCCAAAACCAGATACAGTAGGTCCTCAGGTTACATGGGAGATCCGTTCCTACAGTGCAACGTAACGCGATTTTCGCCCTTAAGTCAGAACCAACTACATAAGCACCTACATCACTCACATGGAGCAAATACACAGCAGTAATGAAGTGAAACAGTAAAAAACATTTAAAATAAAGATAACAATTCCTGACCTTTACTTGTGGTAAATAAATAATAAAAAACATAAAGCACATATGTACATACGTCAAAAATGATGGAACTTTTTTTTTATCTACACTAATAAAAGAGAAACATGGTAATTAGCGTACGACCGCTACCCTTCCCATTGGCTAATCAGTGAGTATATGCAAATTAACTGTCAGCCAAGATGGCGGCCAGCAGCCAGGCACTGAAGCGAGCAGGGAAGGTTTGCTTGCTTCAGTGACTGCGGACTCCAACGTTCCCCGCCTAACTTGCCGGCCTCTCAGTTGCAACTCTAAGCAACTACGTACTATGTTGCAAATAAGAAGCTAAACAAAACTCCAGAAACCAGCTTTCATTCAGCCGGGATTTTGCAACATTGTATCGATGTTTTCAGCAGCGAGGCCTCAGAGCTAAAGCTGGCCCAGAATAAAAAAAAAAAAAGAAAGAAAACAAGGAGCGGTTGGAAGCTTCAGTCACTCGCTTCAGGAAAACAGCTCTCAGCCCCTCACCTAGACTGGCCCCCATCCTGACCCAGGACACCCTTCAGGGCAAACCAGCCGGCCCCCACCCATGCACCAGGCCTCTATCCTATATAGTAAAAGGGTAATATGCCTCCCAGCACCGGGATCAGCGTGACAGGGGGCAGTGCCCAAACCCCCTGATCGCCCTGCGGCTCTGTGTGTGACAGGGGGTGGGGCCACAACCTCCCTATCTGCCCTGCTCTGTGCCTGATAGGGGGGAGCTCCCCAATCCCAATTGCCCTGCGGCTCTGTGTGTGACAGGGTGCGGCGCCCCAACGCCCCCCCCCCCCCCCCCCCCGCAACCGGCCCTGCTCTGTGTGTGACAGGGTAGAGCCATAACCTCTCCATCAGCCCTGCCCCGAGTGTGACAGTGGCGGCGCCCCAACCCCCTGATAGGCCCTGCTCTGTGGGTGATGGAGGATGGTGCCCCAAGCCCCCTCCACGGGCCTTGCTCTGTGTGTGACAGGGCAGAGCCATAACCTCCCCATTGGCCCTGCCGAGTGTGACAGGGTGCAGCGCCCCAACCCCCGGATCAGCCCTGCATTGTTCATGACAGGGGGTGGCGCCACAACCTCCCCATCGACCCTGCCTTGAGTGTGACGGGGGCGGTGCCCCAACCCCCCAATCGGCCCTACCTGAGCGTGACTGAGGGTGGCATCGCAACCTCCCAATCGGCCCTGCTCTGTGCATGACCTGGGGCGGTGCCCCAACTCCCAAATCGGCCCTGCTCTGAGCCTGACCAGGGGCTGCACCTAGGGATTGGGCCTGCCCTCTGCCACCCGGAAGCAGGCCTAAGCCAGCAGGTCGTTATCTCCCGAGGGGTCCCAGACTGCGAGAGGGCACAGGCCGGGCTGGGGGACCCCCCCCCCCCCCCCGAGTGCACAAATTTGTGTGCACCCGGCCTCTAGTATATAAATAAATGGGACATGGTGATGTAACTACAAAATAACATACGTCAAGTCCAACGTAACCCAAGGACTGTTTGTAAAGACACTCACTACAGAGAAAGAACATTATAGGCCAAAATCCCTGATGAACATAGATGCAAAAATCCTCAACAAAGTATTAGGAAACTGAATTCAGCAATATATTAAAAAGATCATACAGCATGATCAAATGAGATTTAATCCTGGGATAAAAGGTTGGTTCAATATCTATAAATTAATTAATGATTTACATAATGTGATATACATAAACAAAAAAGATTAAAATCATATGATCATATCAATACATGCAGAAAAAGCATTTGACAAAAACCACCACCCCTTTATGATAAAAATTTTTTTTAGCAAAGTGGCAATAGAGAGAGCATACTTAATAAAATAAAGGCCATATACAATAAACCCATACTGAAGGGGGAAAAAACTAAAAGCATTCTTTTAAGATCACGAGCAAGACAGGAATGTCCACTTTCATTAAGCTTATTCAACACTAGAGGATCGCTGCACGAAATTCATGCACAGGGGTGTAGGGGGGCGAGAAACGGGGGAGTCCCTCAGAACAGCCTGCACCCTCTCGCAGTCTGGGGCTCTTACAGTCAGGGACCTCTCATTCCTTACCGCTCGCCTGAAGTGGAGGCGGGAAAGCCCGGAGAGCCCGGCTTCTGGCTGAGCGGCACTCCCTCTGTGGGAGCGCACTGACAACCAGGAGGCAGCTCCTTCATTGAGCATCTGCCCCCTGGTGGTCAATGCATGTCATAGCGACCAGTCATTCTGCAGTTCGGTCAATTTGCATATTAGGGATTTATTATATAGGACAGTACTGGAAGTCCTAGCCACAACCATCAGACAAGAAAAAAAAAGGCATCCAAACTGAAAAGAAAGAAGTAAAATGGTCATTATTTGCATATGACATGATACTGTATATAGAGAATCCTAAAAATTCCACCAAAAATCTACTAGAACTGATAAATGAATTCAGTAAAGTAGCAAGATACAAAATAAATATTCAGAAATCAGCTTCATTTTTATACAACCATAATAAACTATCAGAAAAGGAAACTAAAGAAACAATACCATTTATAATTACATAAAAAACAAAAACAACTCAGGAATAAATTTAACCAAGGAAGTAAAAGACCTGTACTTGAAGAAGATACAAATAAATGGAAGCACGTACCCATGCTCATAGACAGAAAGAATTAACATCATTAAAATGTTCATACTACCCAAAGCAATCAACAGACTGAACACAATACCTATCAAAATCCAAATGGCGTTTTTTAGAGAACTAGTAAAAATAATCCAAAAATTTATATGGAACTACAAAAGACCCCAAAAAGTCACAGCAATCTTGAGAAATAAGAACAAAGTTGAAAGTCTCACGCTACCTGATATCAAGGCTACCGTAATCAAGATTGCATGGTACTGGCATAAAAACAGACACATAGATCAACAGAACAGGATAGAGAGCCCAGAGATAAACCCACGACTATATGGTCAATTAGTCTATGACAACGGAAGCAAAAACATACAATGGAGTAAACACAGTCTATTCTATAAATGGTGCTGCGACAATTGGACAGATACATAAAAAAAAAATTAAACTAGACCACTTTCTTACAACATATACAAGAATAAACTCAAAATAGATTAAAGGCTAAAATGTAAGATTCAAAACCACAAAACTCCTAGAAGAAAACATAGGCAGTAAAATCTCTGACATTTCTCTCTGCAATATTTTTTCTGATATATCTCCTAAGAAAAGAAAAACAAAAGAAAAAACTAAGCAATGGGACTATATAAAGATAAAACATTTTGCAGAGCAAAGGAAACCATCAACAAAACGAAGACAACCAATTAATCAAAGAAGATATTCGCCAATGATAACATTAGATACATCAAGGGTTAATATCCAAAATTTATCAAGAACTCATACAACTCAATACCAAAAGAACAAACAATCCAACTAAAAAATGCACAGAGGACCAGAATATACATGTGAAAATATGCTTAACACCACTAATCCTCAGAGAAAGTGCAAATTAAAACCACAATGAGATATCATTTCATACCTATCAGAATGGCTGTCATCAATAAATCAACAAACAAATGTTGGCAAAAATGTGGAAAATAGTGAACCCTCCTTCACTGTTGATGGGAATGCAGACTGGTGTAGTCACTATGGAAAACAATACAGAGGGTTCCTTAAAAAATTAAATACAGTACTACCATACGACCCAGAAAACCCACTTCTGGGTATTTATCAAAGAAATCCAAAACACTAATTCGAAAAGACATATACAACCCTATGTTTACTGTAGCATATTTTACAGTAGCCAAG
The DNA here is from genome assembly GCF_028538775.1 of Myotis yumanensis. Lineage (NCBI taxonomy): Eukaryota > Metazoa > Chordata > Mammalia > Chiroptera > Vespertilionidae > Myotis > Myotis yumanensis. Next base: position 3,628,568 of record NW_027223767.1, read on the forward strand.
ACATGGAAGCAACCTAAGTGTCCAATAATAGATAAGTAGATAAAATGTTGTAGTAAATATATACAATGGAATTTTACTCGACCATAAAAAAAGAAGGAAATCTAACCTTTTTGACAGCATGGATAAACCTAGCCACAGTGGTTCTTAACCTTCCTAATGCCGCAACCCTTTAATTCAGTTCCTCATGTTGTGGTGACCCCAACCATAAAATTATTTTCATTGCTACTTCATAAATGTAATTTTGTTACTGTTATGAATCGTAATATAAATATCTGATATGCAAGATGTATTTTCATTGTTCGCGACCCACAGGTTGAGAACCGCTGACTAGACGGTATTATGTTAAGCACAAGAGGCCCGGTGCACGAAAATTTGTGCACTGGGGAGGGGGGGTCCCTCAGCCCGGGCTGCCCCCTCTCAAAGTCTGGGAGCCCTCAGGGGATGTCCCAAGATGGCTTAGGGCCCCTCCTCACAGGGAGCAGGACTAAGCCGCAGTATGGCCTTCCTCCATGGGAGGCAATTGGGCCGATCAGGGGAAGGCACCGCCCCCATCATACTGCTGCTGCTGCTGCTGCTGGCACCACAGCTGCCTGCCCTCAGCTCTTGCAGCTGCCGCTGCTTTGTCCAGAAGGACGTTCGGCTGTCTGGTCTAATTAGCATATTATGCTTTTATTATTATAGATAATAAGCTCAACAGAAAAAGACAAGTACCATATGGTTTCACTTATATATGGAATCTAAAGAGCAAAATAAATGAACAAACAAAATATAAACAGGCTCTCAGATACAGAGAACAGACTGATGATTGCCAGAAGGAAGGGGACAGAAGGGGCTGAGTGAAAACAGTGAAGGAATTAACAACTACAAATTGGTAGTTACAAAATAGTCCCAAGATGTACTAGTAAAAGTACAGCATAAGGAATATAGCCAATAATATTGTAATAACTATGTATGGTGCCAGGTATGTACTTGAAATATCAAGGGGACCACTTTATAGAATATCTGATTATCTAAACACTATGCTATATACCTGAAACTGATACAAAATGAAACTGAATATAAACTGTAATAGAAAATAAAATTTTAAATGTTAAAAAATAATTATAACATAATGATTATATTTCAATCTGGAAGGTTTTTTCAAATAGAGCACCTTAAAGATACTTTTATATACTTTGGTGTTGAATAAAAGTGTGATAGGTTGATCAATATAAGACTTTATATAATAAAAACATATCACATTAAAATAAATTTTGTGTAAGGAATGACTAAATGAGTTCTAAGAAAAAAGGGAATAAAAAAGCTCAATTAAAGATAAGTTTGTTCAAATACAGTTTTATTTTAAGTGGATGATGGTATCAAATCACTATGGTATTTAGATTCCATCAGATAGTTTTAAATGCATATTGCAGCAGGGGTTTTTTAATGACAATTTTCAATATGACAAATTATATTCATTTTTCAAACTTACTATGAAGAATTTTATTTATTTTTTTTTAATATATTTTATTGATTTTTTACAGAGAGGAAGGGAGAGAGATAGAGACTCAAAAACATCGATGAGAGAGAAACATCGATCAGCCGCCTCCTGCACATCTCCTACTGGGGATGTGCCCGCAACCCAGGTACATGCCCTTGACCGGAATCGAACCCGGGACCCTTCAGTCCGCAGGCCGACGCTCTATCCACTGAGCCAAACCGGTTTCGGCTATGAAGAATTTTAGATGTCAATTTAAAATTACACGGCAGACTACAGCTTTTCAAAATTCTTTTGAATAACATGTAAGTAACAAGTTTGAAGACCACTGTTTTAAGTTTTCCTTTCACGCTCCTTCAGAGGCTTCTGTCTCTCAGTGTCTTCAGATGTTAGAAATCATACAGGTTCATCTTTAAACTATTGCTCTTCTCAATTTTCATACTTCCTCATTCACTATAACAATCTGTATCTTAAATCTAGACCAGGTACAGGGAACCTATTTCTGCCAAGGCCATTTGGATATTTATAACATCCAACTTAAAAATTAGCCTGCTATATTTGGTCAAACATTTAATTAACTCACCCCTAATACCCTGGCAGGGCCAGACCAAATGTATTTGGGGGACTTATATGGCCCTCGGGCCAGTTGTTCCCCACCCCTGATTTAGACCCTCCCCAAGCATCCTGGATACATCTCCACCTGGATGTTTCATCGGTACCCCAAACTTAATTCATACCAACTCAAGGTGTCTTACATTGTTGCTCTGTCCTTAATCTCTATCACAGTTGCTGGAACCAACAACAACCAACAAATTGGAAACCTAAGGTTTATCCATGTTTACTCCCTCATCTTTGTCAATTGCCAGGTCTTGGAAGTCTTACCTCTTAATTTACTGGTGTGTCTCCTCTCCATTTCAATTATATCGCCCTATCTTACGCACATATTCTCTCTTTCTCTTACAGGTCCTCTACGTGTTCTCTGTTGCACCTAGTCTTTCTAAGTTCACCCTCCACAAAACAGCCAAAATATATCAAAAACAAGCATCCAGCATTAGGTTAAGTGCCAAGCTCCTCAACATAGCACTTAGAACCAGAGCCACTCACTGTTAGCCTGGATGGAGATTTTGTTTGAAATTTCTATAAGTACATGCAACCTTCTGGTGTATAGGACCCAGCTAACTGCCTGAGCTATCTTTCAGCCCTCAGCTGTCCCCTCAAATAGGCAACATTGCTGAGGACACAACCTATAAGAACTAACTTCCAAGTATTACATTTTGCCTGTGAGATTCACCAAAGCCAGAAGGTGAAATATACCCAGTGCTGCAGGGGAGCCCAAGGCATTGCAGGACACCAAACAATTAAGGCAGACAGAGCATGGAAAGTTCTCTTTCCATTAAAAAATCAGATTTTTCCCATTTCAGCTTGCTGTTCCTTTTTAGAAGAACAAAACCACTGACACATTAATAAGTAAATATATAATTTAACATTTAAAATTTCAAAAAATTCAAATGTACTATGAAAATCTTTGTGAAAACAATTACAATTATATACTGGGAATTCTGATGAAGCTAAACATGAAATGTGCATTCTAAATTAACATTTTTGCCTTTTAAAAAATAATACCTATAGAATGTTGCAGCCAATTTGGAAACAATCTGGTAGTTTCTTAAATAGTAAAGAAATCTTAAACGTTCATTTATATCATCGAACAATTCTACTGCAAGTTAAATTACCAAGAGAAAGGAAAATAAATGCCACACAAAAATTTGTGTATGAATGTGCATAGCAGCATTATTCATAATAGTCAAAAAGTAAAAACCAATCAAATTTCAATTGATGAATGGATAAACAAAGTGAGTATCCAAAAGCAGAAACAAAAAACAAGAACACCAGATTTTCATAATAAAAATGCTGTAGACTTTTAAACATAAAAGTTCCTATATTTTACTGACTTTCATTTCTTAATACCATCTTTAAATACCTTTAAGCTCTGGCCAGTGTTCTAAATGATTAGCGCATCAGCCTGTGCACCACAGGGTCTCAAGTTCAATGCTGGGGCAAGGGCACGTACCCCCCGTGTTGCAGGTTCACTCCCCAACCCTGGTTGGGGCCCATGCGTAGGCAACCAATCAATTCTCTCTCTCTGTCTCTCCCTTTCCCTTCTACTATCTCTAAAGAAAAATCAATGGGAAAAAAATATCCTCAGGTGAGGATTAACAAAACAACAAAAGAATCACAAACTGTATTTTTTAAGAATATCTGTTTTATTTTTATACAGATATGAGAAAAAAATATGTAATAAAGCTTAAAATGGAAAGAACTGCTGCTATATACCAGATAAAAGCTTCTTTATCACAAGAAAAGCAGTTCCTAAAAAATTCCTGTTAAAGGGTAAGGAAAACATTATAAAAACCATTAAAAAGGTGAAATTTTAGCCGTGGCCCATGTTTCCCAGTGGTTAGAGCACTGGCCTACGAACCAAAGGGCATGTACCAAAGGGCATATATGTGGGTTGCAGGTTCAGTACTGGCCCCAGCTGGGGTGCACGGAGCAGGCAACCAATCAATATGTTTCTCTCATATCTCTCCCTCCCTCCCTCCCTCTCTACCTCTTGCTCTCGCTCTCCCTCTCCCCACACACATACCCACCCTCCTTTTCACTCTCTCTCTAAAAAAAAAAAAGGTAAAACTATCCTCAGGTGAGGATTAACATAGCACTTAGAACCAGGGCCACTCACTGCTGGCCTGCAAAAAAAAGATGAAATTTTATTTAACATTTCCATTATATAAGTACCAACTCACTCCAACCACACTTTTCAAATTCATACCTTTATACATTCTCCCAATATTTACCGTACCTCTACGTGGGGTAGTTATAGTCTTTTTACTTTGTCAAGAATTATTATTGACATTCTGTTATAATACCATAATTCATCTATATAACTCATATGGACTTTCTACTTAAATTTGAGTTTATGGCATCTATTCTCTGCTTAGCTAGATCCCATCACCTACTAGAAATTGTTTTTTAAAGTTTTAGATGTTCAGTGTTTTCATGTCTAAGGATGTCTATTGCTTTTATTCTTGAATATGTCTGGCATAATATTCTTGGATCTCAATTCCTTTTTCTAAGAATTTTATAGCTATTGTTCTACTATCTTCTGACACTATAGAAATCTGAGGCCAGACTCTTCTCCCCATCAAAGATTTATTTTGCTTACTGGATTCCTGATTATTTTACTTACCCTTGAACTTTAATAAGTTAACAAGGATCTGTCTAGATATTGATCATTCTGTGTAATCTTTTCCTAGAGACAGGTATGGCTATTTCTTATCAACTTTGTTTACTTTACCAGGAAAAAAACGGATTATTTTATTATGAAATTTTTTCCCCTTTACCATGTTCTTCATCTCAGAAACACATGCTCATATGATACATTGGGTGGTTGTAATTTGTCCTTTAGATTAATCAACTTCTTTCAAATTGCTTTCATCTTTGTCCTTTTCTTCTGCATTCACTCTTATTATCTTACAACTTTCTTCCATAACAAAGGTCTGACCTTTACCACACCTATTTTAATTCTGTTTCACCTCATTTTATATGTTAAGTACATAGTGATGAGGTTGGGGGCACTAGGATGTTCAATCTTCCATTTTATCTAATTTGGCTGTTTCGTGTTTGAATACTTCATTATTAATTTTAAACTAGTGGCCCAGTGTATGGATTCATGCACATTGAAAGGAAATTAATTAGAAGAAATATTTTAATATCGCTATTTGCCCTTTCTCTATAATAGAAGTGACAACCAAATTCACGATCGACAATGACAGATCGAAACACACAGGTGCACTTACACCAGTGAGAACTTTATATGTATCACGCATGCGTGAGTCAACTTAGCCTTTTATAGATATAGAATAAACTTACTTAATTAGACCTGCTTTCTGATGTAGCTAAACTTTTTCCAGCCCAGTGAAGCACCCCAACTTCTTTTTCAGGTAACTGTCAGCAACACAGCAATTATCAACACAAAGCACATTATTATTGTAGATCATGCAGGGAGAACAAAAGGTAAAATATTTAACTGCAGCAGTGTTTGACTATATTCTGCACAGTGAGAAAACCTGAAGTCATTTTCAAGGTCCACCATTTCTTACTTCTTTTCAGTCGGGTCAAGTTTCTAAACTTTCTAAATCTCCATTTTCTGACTAATGAAAAGAAAACAGAATTCTACTATCTACCTACTCCAGGACTTCTGTGAGGATCAAATGAGATGAGGCATGGGAAAACGCTTCACAGACATTTGGTTAAAGTGTGAAATGTTTGCACCTTGGTATAAAGCAAGTCATGTTCCTGGGCTGAAGAAACTGCAAGGAGGTTAGTCGTCGCCAGGGAGAGGAAGCCGGGGATTGCTACGTGACATCATTACCCGGCACCCATAGCTATCTTTTCTGGCTGGGCTGGGCTGTGGGCCACATTTTGCACGATGAGGTCTCGGCAGCGTCAGCCGCAATTTGGTGAGCTCCAGGGTGGTGGCGGGGCCTGTGTCCCACTTGGGGGAAGCCAAGTGTTCCTTTGTGGGCGCCAGGTCCGCAGTGCCGTTTCTCTGTACATGGCCAGTGCGCATCAAAGTAGCTCCTGCACTGAGCGTCTGCCCCCTGGTAGTCAGTGCGCATCATAGCGACTGGTCAGACACTTAGCGTATTAGCCTTTTATATATATAGGTTCTTCTATAGTGCATAGCACTCATGTGGTATGTTCTTTGTTTTTGTCTTCTTACATGTAGAGGTCTTTGTTTGGGGCATACAGTACTGCTTATTAATTTTCTTTTCCAGGGATATGTTTGCCCTGTTCATGGCATTCCTTACCCTCCTATTCAGGTACAACATGGGCAGCCCCTCTCGGACTTTCTCTTTGGTGTGAAATAGAGTGAAGGGTTTTCCTTGCTCATCACTACTTTGCCTGTCATGTGTTTGTTTACAGATGATGGACTGGGTATGGCTTTCTAGATTCTTTTCTATAGCCTGAGGGAACAGGAAAAAGAGCAAAGTAAGGGAAACCTTGATTGAAGCTGCCAGAGCCTTTGGTAAGAATCCCGGCCACTTTACCAGACATGTAAGCCAATCCTGATAGTTTGGGCTCACCAATTTTGAAAACCACACATGGTGACAGCTCTTCCTGCAGAATGGCAAACCATCAAGACTTAAATTTTCTCAAATTGAAGATTATGCATGAGAAATCCTAGGACTTTAATGATCCTCTTTCTTTCTTCAACACTGCTCCTTGAGTAAAGAAATAGGGACTAGAAAGCCAAGTGATGCAAGATTCTTCTAATTCCTTCCTTAAATGCCACTCTTCCAAGTTTATGGCAGTGGCTATATGCCTTTCCTTCTTTATAAAGGGGGCATTTTTAGCCCCTTTTTAAAAAGTTATTTTTTTCATATTTGCTAAAAATTGGGGGAAGAGTGATCTGAATTCTCTCTACAACCTTCACCAAGAAATGTATTTTAAAATAACTTTAAACATGACTAAATAATTTCAAGCCTTTTATCACCTCAAAACTGAAACAGTAAATATATTTTTAAAATCGGAAATCAGGTTCTTTATAAAATTGCTAAAACCAGGAAGACAATTTAATAAAGGTACTTACTGTATTTCAAAATATTTTATATCAAGAGTAAGAATGAAGTCAAAGATAGCAGAGATGATAAGGACTCTAGGGAAAATGAGTATCTAACATGTAAAGAGCCAATATTATCTCATCAAATACTTACCATCCTTTGAGGACAAGGACATTAATACCCCCATTTTTACAAGCAAGAAAACTAAGGTTTGAAGAGCCTAAATCAGTGATTTGCAATCCTGGCTACAAATGAGAATGACCTGGGAAATTTTAGAGATAAGGGAATGCCTGGGCCCAATCCCAGATACCGATTTAATTAAGCTGAACCTTGAACAAATATAGCAGTTAGGGCACACAGTAGAAAATCCACTATAACTTAAGTTGGCCCTCGCATATGCAGAGTCCAAACAGCCAGTTGACCCTCAAACAACCGGGATTTGAACTACGCAGGTCAACTGAACTGCAGTCAATTGAACTGTAAGTGTCAACTGAAAAAAATCTGTGTATAAGTAAACCTGTACAGGCCAAACCCTTGTTGTTCAAGGGAACTTGTATTCTGAAATGACACTTGGGCATCAAGTTTTATCTATCTATCTATCTATCTAATATCTTTACTGATTTCAGAGAGGAAGGGAAAGGGAGATACAGAAATATCAATGATGAGAGAGAATCATTGATCAGCTACTTCCTGCATGTCCCACTGGGAATCGAGCCCGCAAGCCGGGCATGTGCCATGACCGGGAATCAAACGGGTACCTCCTGGTTCATAAGTTGACACTCAACCACTGAGCCATGCCAGCTGTAGTGGGCATCAAGTTTTAAAAGCTCCCAGGCAGCCCTAGCCAGTTTGGCTCAGTGGATAGAACATCAGCTTGCAGACCGAAGGGTCCTGGGTTCAATTCCAGTCAAAGGCATGTACCCTGGTTGCAGGCTCCTCCCTGTCCTGGGACCTGGTCTGGGTGCATGCAAGAGGCAACCAATCAATGTGTTTCTCTTACATCGATATTTCTCTCAGTCTTTCCCTCTCTCTTCCACTCTCTCTGAAAATTAATGGAAAAATATCCTCCAGTGAAGATTAAAAACAAAACAAAAAAACATGTAGTGTGACCAAGAATAAACATTTGTTGCAATAAAACCAAAAGAAAAAACCCCAGCTCCTAGGCAGTTCTAATAAGTAGCCTAAATAGAGAACACCAATTTATACAGGCTGGGGCAAAAGTGGGTTTACACAATACATAGAGTTTATTCTTGCATTATTTTTATTATTATTGTGTTATATTCCATATAACAACTGTAAACCTACTTTTGCTCCCACCTTGTATAATGTAATCAAGGCCACACTGCTGACCAGGATTCAAGCGTAGGTCTACCTGACGTCCCGATACACAGCATTAACTTTGAACTATGGGAATAAATTTTAAGGGTTGGTTCACTAATTACAACAACTCCAAAAGATAAACAAATAAAAACAAACAAAACACAAACTATAAATGACCAGTCACAGTTTAGTTAATAAAATTGTAAAATAAAAAAATTAAAGAAATTAACACACCTGTGAAGTAGGCACACTTCACAAGTTCAGTCCTAGAGAGAAATAAAAGAAACCCCATTACCTGTCAGAACCTGGGTGAAATTCTGAAAGCAAGGAAGGTCGTCTGCGAAGCTGCTGTTGCTGCTGCTGTTGCAAAAGCTGTGACGCTTGACTGACTTCAAGATGAGAAGAACGATAATCAGGGACTGCAAATTCCTAGTATTAAAACAATCATATGTTAATTATTAACCAAAAAGTGAAAAGCATCATGAAATCAAAGCAAATATAAATGCACAAAGGTAGTTATGGGCCACTAAGTATGGAAAGAAATAGCACTGGTGATTTCAACCCTTTACTTATCTAATTCTTTCTCCAAAACCTAAAACAATAAACATTTTAACTATATGTCATTCAAAGGAATTCAAATTAAATTTTGTGTTCAATTTTGATTCATTCTTCTAACAATAATTTCAGATCTATATTACTCATGTAGTAAGATCTCAAACTCATGTGTTCAATATGAAATCCTAAAAAGTATGCCAAACTTAAATTCAAAATCAGTAAGCTGAAAGGGTAACAAAAGCCATCCAGTTAAATTCATGTATATTTACAAATGAAGAAACAGAAGTCCAGAGACTCAACCTGCTAGGTTAAGAGTAATAGTTTTTGCATCATTCCTGGATGGGTGGTTTTATGTTTGTTTTCCTATTTCTCTTTTATTGTCTTTTTATTGAACATGAAAAAGCTTTGCCTGGCTGGCATGGCTCAGTGGCTGAGCATCGACCTATGGATCAGGAGGTCGCAATTCGATTTCCAGTCGGGGCAAATGCCTGGGTTGTAGGCCTGATCCTCAGTGTGCAACATGCAGGAGGCAGCTGATCAATGATTTTCTCTCATCACTGATGTTTTTATCTCCCTCTCCCTCTCCTTTCCTCTATGAAATCAATAAAAGTTCACTACTAAAAAAGAAAAGAAAATGCAATTTTCCAGGCATTCCACTCTTAGGTATATACACAGGTAAATAAATAAAAAAAAAATATGTCTACACACAAAAATTTACACACAAATTTTCAAAGCAGCATTATTCACAATAGCGAAAAAGAAGAACAAATCCAAAGGTCCCTTGACTTATGAATGGACAAACAAAATGTGGTATACAGGTATCCCCCACTTCTGAAAAGTTCGAGTTATACTACTTCACTTTTACAAAAGAGCTACATTAGTACCTGTTTTCACTAACCAAAAAAAATCCAAAGAGGATTTTCACTTTTACAAAAAAGCAAAAAGTGAAACAAATGTTCAGTGTTTGTTTTGCAGTGAGCCATTATAGAAGCAGTGCACCCAGAGAGGCAAGACTGGCTTCACCATGCTCCTTCCCAGGGAACTACTACCTTCAGCATCTCAGCATCAAGCCGCCATTGCTTTGAAGTGCATCTGTAAGCACCTGTGCTTTATCTCTATTTTGGGCATCTGTTAGCAAGATGGGTCCTACGGTATCAGAAAAGTGTAAGAACTCATAGGAGTGTTAAGCTTGGCATAAAATTGGACATAAGCATCATGATGGTGGTGAACAAAATAAAGACATTGTGTATGCGCTGAATTTGCCTGTGTCCATAAAGAGAGAAAGAATCTTAAAAGTTGCCAAAGTTACTATTTGTTTTGCTAGTAGTAAAGTGGTCTCTTTTAGTCAGTATCCAGGAATGGATAAAATGGAAAGTCTACTGATTGAGTGGACTGATGGGTGTACAAAGCATGGTGTTTCATTATCTTATACTTTAGGAGAAATCAGTCTTTTTCAATATGTTGAACTACACTGTACATACATTATTTCTACTTTATACAGGCTTGTATTTATCATATCATTCCTGCTTTTACTACTATATGTTCTAGGACCACCTACAAAACAAACAATTCCCAGAGCTCACACAGGACCAGAACTGGTTCAAATTTCATCCAGCCAGAAGGAAGAAACCTCACTGAACATACCAGACATTCAGTAGATACCCCAAAAAGGATAAGTTTAGAAGTGGATAAAGACTACTCTCCCCTGGCGTGACTCAGTTGGTTAGGTCTCGTCCTAGGCACCAAAAGGTTGCCGGTTCGATCCCCAGTCAGGGCACATGCCCAGGTTTCAGGCTCAATCCCAGTAGGGGGTATGCAGGAGACAGCAGATCAAAGTTTCACTCTCCCATTGATGTTTCTCTCTCTCTCCCTCTCCTTTCCTCTCTCTAAAAATCAATTTTTAAAAAAATTTAAAGACTACTGGAGGTAGCTCAGTTGGTAGAAGGAAAGGAGAGTAGACCCTAAAGAGCCCTAAGCAGTCCCATGGTTGCCACTGGCCTAGTTATCATCACACCCCAGGAGGCGCTACAGCTGATGCAGCCGGCCCTAGTCACCATCATCAAAGCAACCATGAGCAGAGAGGTAGAGACCCAGCAATAGCCTGCCCCATGCTCAGTACTGCCAACACCAAGCCCAGCACCAGGGGTAATGCAGAAAGCAGAAACCCAGGACAAGAAGGTCATCGCAACTAAGGTTTGGGGAACAATAAAATGGTCATAAAGAAGAATAAACCCAGAAAGTACCTTCGCAGTGTAGGCAATGGAGTTTGATGTTGTTGGAGAAAAGGATGCAGAGGCAGCAAATATTATAGCCCCTGGTGTTATGGGATGGGGCCACAACATTAGTAATCAATCTTTTTAAAATCCTGATTTCTGGGCCTCATCCTCCAGAAATTCTGTCTCTTTGTTACTAGCAGAATTTCCTGAGGATGAGGCCCAGAAATCAGGATTTTAAAAAGATTCCCAGGTGATTCTAATGTGCAGCTAAGGTTGAGAACCACTGCCCTAAACCAAAAGTGGCAAAGAGACAAAAGCAGCCGATCCACCAACTTCGAATTTGTCTGCTCCCAAGGCTAATTAGAGTAAAACTGAGTAAATGCTGGCTTACCATTGGCTATCTACCATCATCCGAATTAGTCATTCAACAAGAAGAAATGAATATGAAATTTCAGCAGTAAGGACGTACTTGCTTTTTTGCCCATTGACCAAATAACTAGAACTAGCTCCATTACCTATACAGCATGGTTTTTTGGGTGTTTTTTTTTGTTTTTTACCTCAATGTCTCTTTTTGGTAATGACAAACTTGTCTTGTTAAAAAGCCTGGTTTTTCTTAATATACCTTTAAAGGTTTTTAAATTGTTTTATATCTGGTCAAGATTTTTAAGAATATCATTTTTAATTTGTAATAAAAGTTTACTTTTTTTTTTTTTTTCAAAAAAGTCAACAAACTGCAAGCATCCTATATAATAGAAGGCTAATATGCAAATTGACCGAATGGTAGAACAACCGGTCTCTATGACACACAATGACCACCAGGGGGCAGGCACTCAATACAGGAGCTACTCCCTGGTGGTCAGTGGGCTCCCAGAGGGGGAGCATGGCTTAGCCAGAAGCCAGGCTTACAAGGAGCGGGCCTAAGCCATCATTCAGACATCCTCTGAGGGCTCCCAGACTGCGAGAGGGTGAAGGCCGGGCTAAGGGGATCCCCCCGCCCCCTGCAAGTGCACGAATTTCATGCACCAGGCCTCTAGTCTGTTAATAAAGGCCTTTAATAACTGAAAAAAAAAGAAACAACTCTAGACTTGCCCTAGCAGAGTTTAAAAATAAATTTCAAAAGTAATTTAATTGCCTACCAGAAAGAATCCAACTTTCTTTAAATAATTACAACAAAAGCCAGCACTAAAAAGTATAAAATTCAGTGTTTATATTTTAAACAAAAAGAAAATATCCAAAAACTTCATTGGATAAAATTCACAATAAATTGGAAACTAACAAAAGTCATTGAACAGGAAGCCATAGCAAAATGAAGCAAATGGATTTAAAAAAACTTAAAATGAACAGAGGTCCAGTGACTTGTAGGGTAATATGAAATATGAGTAATTGCTACCTCAGAAAGAATCTAGGAAAGGAGAGAGAAAAATATATCTCAAAAAATAATGGCTAAAAAAATTGCCCAAATTTTATGAAAATTATAAATCCCCAGTCTAGAAGGAGGAAGTTCAGTGAATGCCAAAGACAATGACATATACATTTAAAGAAGCACAAAAAAAGATACATCATAATCAAATTGCTGAAAACTGCTGATGAAGAGAAAAATCTTAAAAGTAACAAAAGGGTCCTAGCTGGTTTGGCTCAGTAGATAGAGCATTGGCCTGAGGACTGGAGGGTCAAGGGTTCGATTCTGATCAAGGGCATGTACCTTGGTTACAGGCTCGATCCCCAGCCCTTGTTGGGGCTTGTGTGGGAAGCAACCAAATGATGTGTTTCTCTCACATCAATGTTTCTCTCTTTGTCTCTCCCCCTCCCTTCCACTCTCTCTAAAAATCAATGGAAAAATATCCTTGGGTAAGGATTAATAACAACAACAACAAAAAGTAAAATGAGGAAAAACATATTTACATATGAATAAACAAAGAGAAGAATGACCAAAGACTTTTACTTCTAGTCAGGAACCATCAAGCCAGAATACAAATAATGACATCTTTTCTTAAAGTACTAAAAGAGCCCTAGCCAGTTTGGCTCAGTGGATAGAGCAATGGACTAAAGGGTCCTGGATTCAATTCCAGTCAAGGGCACATAATATATATATTTTTTAATTGATTTCAGAGAGGAAGGGAGAGGGAGAGAGAGATAGAAACATCAATGATGAGAGAATCATTGATCAGCTACCTCCTGCATGCCCCCCACTGGGGATCGAGCCTGAAACCCAGGTACATGCACTTGACCGGAATTGAACCTGGACCCTTCAGTCTGCAGGCCGACGCTCTATCCACTGAGCCAAATCAGCTAGAGCAAAAATATATTTTAAAATAAGATGAAGTACTAAAAGAAAATAATTATCAATTGCCTTGGCTGAGTGTGGCTCAGTTGGTTGGAGCATTGTCCTGTACACCAAAAGATTGTGGGTTCCATTCCCAATCAGGGCACATACCTAGGGGGCAATCCCTAGTTGGGGTGTGTATAGGAAACAACTGATCAATGCTTCTCTCTCACATCAATATTTCTCTCTCCCTCTCTCCCAGCTTTCCTCTCTCCCTCCTACTATTTCTCTCTCTCTCCCTCTTTCTCTCTCTCTAGCGCAATAAAAATATATCCTCAGGGGAGGATGAAAAATAATAACAATAAAAAAATAATAATCAATATAGAATTCTGTATCCAGTGAAAATATTCTTCAAAAAATGAAGTTCAAATGAACTTTTTCAGATAATCAAAAGCTGAGAAAGACCATTATCAAAAGACCTGTACTAAAAAAAAAAGATACCAATCAGAAACCTGAAAATATATATATATATATATATATATGAGTGAAAGGTGTCTTAGAAAAGATATATGTGGGTGAAATTATTGAAGGAAGAAAATAACATGGAGCAGAAATCAGGGTATGAAAAAAAGTAGTGAAAATAGATAAAACCAAATAAAAGAGTCTATTAAGTAAGTAAACTTCTAGCTAGACTAATAAAAAAGGGGGAGAGAGGGGACATTTAATATGAAGAATGACATCACAACAGATCTCAAAGACACTGAATGAGGGAATAGTATAACAACTTATGTAAATAAATTTAACATCTTGAACAACAAAATTTACCAAACTGACTAGAGGAGAAAGATTCTGAATTATAGCTATTAAAGAAATTGTGTTCATAAGTTAAATACATCCCACAAACAAAATTCTAAGCACAGGAGAAGGTTTAACATAGATTGGGGAATATTTTCTCTGAATTACCAGCTGAAGACTGGCTGAAGAGGAGACTTTTAAACAAGGAAGGGCAGAACCCACCTGTAGACAGGTAGGAAAAGCAAGGCTGTGTGTGAGAGGGGCTGGCCCAGTTCCCAGGAATGGCAGGACCAAGGGTGAGGAGGGTTCACCCTGAGAGGAGAGAGGCCTGGACCCCAGGCTCAGCTCCCCAATCCAGACAACCAGAGCTGGCAACAGCTGCCCATGCAGCAACCAGTACCAGGGCTTTTATCTGCCAGGGAAAGTCTGAGGCTCCTGGAGACAAAGCCACTTTTATTAAAGGGCTGGCACAAAGGATTTTCATTCCTGGCCACTCACCCTAGGTTTCTGGGGAGGGAGTGCGGTGCAGAATGGAGTCGCCTAAGGAGACTGGGGTGGAAGGAGTTGGAGAATCAATGCGGGGGCGGCTACCGGCACCTGTGCTGGGTCATCCACCTCCCCCCATATTGCATCAGCCATTTTCCCTGAGAACTGCAAGCCCCTTCCAACAGGAGAAGCCTCAAGAAAGGCAATAGCCTGCCCCAGAGGATACAGCTCACCCCACCCTAAGGAATTCCCTGGGCTCCTGAGGAGGTAGCAGTGTCAGGTAGATCAGTGACTGGCTTTGGGGTAGAGCCATTCCCCCTACATTTCCAGGAACCTGGCTGGCACTTCCCTCTCATGGAGCTGACAAAACTCCTGGCTTCTGACAGACCCCACCAGCCTGCCTGAGAGGCTCAGTCCTGCTAAGGTCAGGGAAATATTCCAGGACAAACTCAGAAGAGTGGTCTGGGAAGGGGAACACACTCACCATCTTCCCTGAAATCTGAACATTTGCTGACCCGCCTCAAGGCCCTGTGCTACCAAAAAACTGGCCTACGAGCTCAGCTTGGCCCCTCCTGTGGGTAGCCAAGCGCTCTGGAAGCAGCCAGAAGCAGTGGATCACTTGAAGCTTTGAACAGGGTGCCGAGAGCCAAACATGGACAGCTTCTAACATTGGCTACCAAAAAAGTACTTCCCAGGAGGACCAAGATCGGCATACAAAACAGCCTTAGACAACATAGAGGAAGGAAGGAAGTAAAATCTGCCTAGACGAACTCCACTTGTTTTGTTCTTCTCCCATTAATTCCTTTATTTTTCCTTTCTATTACTTGGGTATTATTTTGCTTTTCTCTTTTCTCTCATTTCTTTCATACCTCTTATTTGCCTCTTTCTGATTCTTATTCTATTTTTTCCCTTTTCTTTCTTTTGCTTTATCTTTCTCTGCTTTTTACTTTTTCGTAATTGTTTTCTCTCTCTTTTCTTTTTTACCAATTTCTTTTTCCTAGTCCTTATTATTTTTTCTCCCCCTTTTCTTTCATAATATTTTGTATTCACCTTTTCTAGTATTCTTTTTCTTTTCCCTTTACTATTCCTATTCTTGTTCTTTTTTCTAATTCTCTTTTCTATTGTTTTTGCTGTAGTTGTTGGGTTCTTTTGTATGTTTTTGCTTTATATTGTCCTGTCAGCACTGTACAACAGCTCTCACACTGTCATCAGTGTTGACCCTCACAGTCAGCCAGCCTGAAAGGAGATTACACCCAGGAATGGGGACAACAACAATCAAGACCCAATTATGAGAGAGCCCAAATAACCCACAAAAGGGTCACTCCTAGAACAACAGCTCAGGAGTTCAAAAGGCAACCCCACAAACACTGAAGTCACTGCAGTTCTAATACATAGAAGCAAACACAAAGAGACAAGTAAAATGGGGAGATAAAGAAACAACCATCAAATGAAAAAGGAGGAATCTCCAGAAAAAAAAGACCTAAATGAGATGGAGGTAAGCAACTTATCAGACATAGAGTTCAGAGTAATGGTTATAAGTTTGCTCAAGGAACTCAGTGAAAAATACAAGGAATTTAATAGGAATTACATCAGCATAAAAAAAAGACATAGAAACCATAAATAAAAACCAGGCAGAAATGAAGAATACTATACCTGAAATCAAGAATACTATGGAAGGAATTAAAAGCAGTCTGGATAAAGCAGAGGATTGAATTAGCAACTTGAAAGTCATGGTAGAAAAAACACTGAGTTAGAGCAGCTAAAAGAAAAAACCTTTTAAAAACATCTATCTACACTAATAAAAGAGAAACATGGTAATTGGCGTACGACCGCTACCCTTCCCATTGGCTAATCAGCAAATCCTTATGCAAATTAACTGTCAGCCAAGATGGCGGCCGGCAGACAGGCACTGAAGCAAGCAGGGAGGCTTGCTTGCTCCAGGAACTGCAGACTCCAACATTCCCCGCCTCATTTGCTGGACTCTCAACTGCAACTCTAAGCAACTATTACTATGTTGCAAATAAGAAGCTAAACAAAACCAGCTTTCAGTCAGCCCCGGACCGCAACACTGTATCCATGTTTTCAGCAGCAAGACCTCAGAGCTAAAGCTGGCCCAGAATTAAAAAAAAAAAAGAAAACAAGGAGCAGTTGGGAGCTTTTAGTCAACTGCCAGCGGGAAAACAGCCCTCAGCCCCTCAGCCAGCCTGGCCAGGCACCCCAGTGGGGACCCCCACCCTGATCCAGGACACCCTTCAGGGCAAACCAGCCGGTCCTACCCGTGCACCAGGCCTCTATCCTATATAGTAAAAGGGTAATATGCCTCCCGGCACCGGGATCAGCGGAGCAGCGAGGCTCCTGGCACCAGGATCAGCGGAGCAGCGAGGCTCCCGGCACCGGGATCAGCGGAGCAGCAAGGCTCCCGGCACCGGAATCAGCGTGACAGGGGGCAGCGCCCAAACCTCCTGATCGGCCCTGCTCTGTGTGTGACAGGGTGAGGCGCCCCAAACCCCCGCCCCCACAGGCCCTGCTCTGTGTGTGACAGGATAGAACCATAACCTCTCCATCGGCCCTGCCCTGAGTGTGACAGTGGTGGTGCCCCAACCCCCTGATTGGCCCTGTTCTGTGGGTAATAGAGGGTGGCGCCCCAACCTCCCTCCACGGGCCCTGCTCTGTGTGTGACAGGGTAGAGCCATAACCTCCCCATTGGCCCTGCCCTGAGTGTGACAGGGTGCAGCGCCCCAACCCCTTGATCCCCCCTGCTCTGTGTGTGACAGGGAGTGGTGCCCCAACTCCCCTATCCGCCCTGCTCTGTGTGTGACAGGGGGCGGTGTCCCAGCTCCCCTATCGGCCCTACTCTGTGACAGCGGGGAGCTCCTCAACCCCCTGATGGGCCCTGCTCTGTGAGTGACAGGGGGCAGTGCCCCAACCCCCCTGATGGACCCTGCTCTGTTAGTGACAGGGGGCAGAGCCCCAACCCCCTGATTGGCCCTGCTCTGTGAGTGACAGGGGGCAGCGCCCCAATCCCCTGATCGGTCCTGCTCTGTGCGTGACAGGGGATGGCGCTGCAACTTCCCCATTGACCCTGCCTTGAGTGTAACAGGGGGCGGTGCTCCAACCCCCCAATCAGTCTATCCTGAGCGTGACTGAGGGTGGCATTGCAACCTCCCAATCCGCCCTGCTCTGTGCATGATGGGGCGGCACCCCAACTCCCCAATCGGCCCTGCTCTGAGCCTGACCAGGGGCTGCACCTAGGGATTGGGCCTGCCCTCTGCCACCTGGGAGCAGGCCTAAGCCAGCAGGTCGTTATCTCCCAAGGGGTCCCAGACTGTGAGAGGGCACAAGCCGGGCTGGGGGACCCTCCCCACCCCCCGAGTGCACAAATTTTTGTGCACCGGGCCTCTAGTATATATATAAAAGCCTAATATGCAAATTGGCCCTACAGGAGTTCAACCGGGAGACCAGTCGCTTGCTATGACATGTGCTAACCACTAGGGGGTGGCACAGAATGAAGGAAGGCCCTGGCCAGCAGCCGGCAGCTGGGGAAGGGAGGCCTGGCCGGCAGCCGGAAGGCCCCAATCGGCCCTGATTGCTGGCCAGGCCTAGGGACCCTACCTGTGAACAAATTTCATGCATCGGGCCTCTAGTAAGAATATAAGGGAATTATGGACAACATAGAAAGGGACTTTAATACCCCACTAATATCACAAGATAAATGTTCAGACAAAAAATAAATAAGGAAACAGTGACCTTAGATGACACACTCAATCAGATGAATTCAATTGATATTTGGAAATATTTCATCCCAAGCTGCAGGATATACATTCTTCTCAAGTGCACCTATAACATTCTCAAAGATAAACCACATATTAGGACACAAAATAAGTTTTTACAAGTTCAAGAAGATTGAAATCATATCAAGCATCTTCTCAGATCACAATGGTATGAAACTAGAAATCAACTACAATAAAAAAAACCTCAAAAACATTCTAACACATGGAGGCCAAACAGCATGTTATTAAACAATGACTGGATTACCAATGAAATAAAGGAAGAAATTAAAACTTCCTGGAAACAAATGAAAATGAACACACAATAGCCCAAAATCTATGGGACACAGTGAAAGCAGTACTTGAGAGGGAGTTCACAGCATTACAGGCCTACCTTAAGAAACAAGAAAAAGCTCAAATACATGATTAAATACTATAACTAAAAGAATTAAAAAGACATCAACAAGAAAATTCTAGAGGAAGTAGAAGGAAGGAAATGGTAAATATCAAAGGGAAATAAATGGCATAAAGGCTAAAAAGAAACATACAAAGATCAATAAAACCAAGAACTGGTTCTTGGAAAAGATAGATAAGATTGGACCTTTAGCCAGACTGCTCAAAAGAGAGGACCCAAGAAAATAAAATCAGGAATGAAAAAGGTGAAATAACAACTGACACCACAGAAATACAAAGGATTGTAAGAAAATAATATGAATATTTCCATGCCAACAATCCAGACAACCTAGGCAAAACGGACAAATGCCTGGAAATATACAATCCTCCAAAACTCAATGAGAAACCTAAATAGGCCCATAACTAGTAATGAAATTGAAGCAATAATCAAAAAACTCCCAGCAAACAAAAGTCCTGGATTGAATGGATTCACAGTTGAATTTTACAGAACATTCAAAGAACTAATGACTATCCTCCTCAAACTATTCCAAAAAATTCAAGAGGAGGGAAGACTTCCAAATTCTTTTTACATGGCCAGCATTACCCAGATAAAGACACTACAAAGAAAGAAAAGTACAGGCCAATATTCCTGATGAACATAAATGCTAAAAGCCTCAACAAAGTACTAGCAATTTGGATTCAGCAATACATTAAAAAGTTCATCCCAGCCATCATGGCTCAGTGGTTGAGCATCGACCTATGAACCAGGAGGTCACGGTTCCATTCCCGGTCAGGACACATGCCTGGGTTGCAGGCTCAATCCTCAGTGTGGGGCATGCAGAAGGTAGACGATCAATGATTCTCAGCATTGATGTTTCTCTCTCTCTCTCTCTCTCTCTCTCTCTCTGTCTCTCTCCCTCTCTCTCTCTGAAATCAATAAAAATGTATTAATAAAAAAGATTATACACCAGAATCAAGTGGGATTTATTCTGGGAATGCAAAGCTGTTACAATATTCGTAAATCAATAAATGTGATACATCACATAAACAAAATGAAGGATAAAAATCACATGATCATAGCAATAAATGCAGAAAAAGCATTTCACAAAATCCAACAACTATTTTGTTTGTTTGTTTTGTTAATCCTCACCCAAGGATATTTTCTTTCCATTGATATTTAGAGAGAATTGAATGGAAAAGAGGGGAAGAACGAGAGAAACATCGATGAGAGAGAGACAAATCAATTGGTTGCCTCCTTCACCGCCCTCACCCAGGCCGGGGATCGAACCTGCAACATAGGTACATGCCCTTGACCAGGAATTGAACCCACAACCCTTCAATGCATGGGCCACCACTCTATCCATTAAGCCACACCAGCCAGGGCAGCAGTTTTGATAAAAACTCTCAGGGAAGTGTGAATAGACGAAACATACCTCCACATAATAAAGGCCATATATGACAAATGTACAGTCAACATCATATTAAATGAGCAAAAACTAAAACCGTTTTCCTTAAGAACAGGAACAAGAGAGGATTGTCACTTTCACCACTCTTATTCAACACAAGTAGCCCAGTGCATGAATTCGTGCACATTGAAAGGAAATCAATTAGAATTCCTGGGGCGGTGCAGTGGCTTAGAGGGCATCTGCAGAGTGAAGGGGGGCGGGAGGGGGACGGCGCGGGGGAGGGGGAATAAAAAGAAAGAAAACTCATGCTCGGGTCTTCTGGTTCAAGGTGCTGGCTCCGGTGCAAAGACTAATGCAGGTGGTCTCGGGTGGTGGCTGGCGGGCAGGACTGGGCAAGAGGGGCCAGACAAGCCCTGGAACCAACCTCCTGCGGTCCCTCCCTGGCCAGTCACACCAGGGGTGGTGCCATGGATCAAAGGGCATCTGTGATCCCTTCGAGTGAAGGAGGAGTTCCTTGGCCTGGTCTGTGGGGATCGGGTTGAAACTGGCTCTCCGATATCACCCGAGGGGTCCCGCAGTGCAAGAGGGCACTCTGCAAAATTGCTGTCATACAGGGTATAGGATGCAAATGCAAGGGTGCAGTAAACCAGATTCAGGGCCGACAGTGCCCCAGGAACAACATAATCCATGGCCCAAGGTGGAATCGCGCGGCCCCATGAGGATTCAGGCTGCCTCCTCTCTGGTTCAGGGGTGCGTCACCCAAGAACCGCCGCTGCCAAGTCACCGCAGCTCAGCTGTGTTGAGCATCTGCCCTGGGTGGTCAATATGCGTCATAGATACCAGCCGGTTGGATGGTCACTTAGCCTTTTATATATATACTAGAGGCCCGGTGCACACAAATTTGTGCACTCGGGGGGAGGGGGAGGAGTCCCTCAGCCCGGCCTGTGCCCTCTCGCAGTCTGGGACCCCTCGGGAGATAATGACCTGCTGGCTTAGGCCCGCTCCCGGGTGGCAGAGGGCAGGCCCAATCCCTAGGTGCAGCTTCTGGTCAGGCTCAGAGCAGGGCCGATTGGGGAGTTGGGGCGCTGCGCCCTCATGCACAGAGCAGGGCGGATCAGGAGGTTGCGATGCCACCCTCAGTCACGCTCAGGGTAGGGCCGATTGGGGGGTTGGGGCACCGCCCCCTGTCACACTCAAGGCAGGGTCGATGGGGAGGTTGCGGCGCCACCCCCTGTCACGCACAGAGCAGGGCCGATCAGGGGGTTGGGGCGCTGCCCCCTGTCACTCACAGAGCAGGGCCCATCAGGGGGGTTGGGGCTCCGTACCCTGTCACGAACAGAGCAGGGCCCATCAGGGGGTTGAGGAGCTCCCCCCTGTCACTCACAGAGTAGGGCCTATAGGGGAGTTGGGGCACCGCCCCCAGTGACACACAGAGCAGGGCGGATCAGGGGGTTGGGGCGCTGCACCCTGTCACACTCAGGGCAGGACCAATGGAGAGGTTATGGCTCTACCCTGTCACACATAAAGCAAGGCCCGTGGAGGGGGGTTGGGGCGCCACACTCTATCACCCATAGAACAGGGCCGATCAGGGGGTTGGGGCGCCGCCACTGTCACACTCAGGGCAGGGCCGATGGAGAGGTTATGGCTCTACCCTGTCAAACACAGAGCCGCAGGGCGATCAGGGGATTGGGGAGCTCCCCCCTATCAGGCACAGAGCAGGGCTGATCAGGGGGTTGGGGCCCCGCCCCGTCACACACAGAGCCACAGGGTGATCAGGGGGTTGGGGAGCTCCCCCTCGTCACACACAGAGCCGCAGGGCAATCAAGGGATTAGGGAGCTCCCCCCTATCAGGCACAGAGCAGGGCTGATCAGGGGGTTGGGGCGCCTTCCCCTGTCACGAACAGAACAGGGCGGATAGGGAGGTTGTGGCCCCGCCCCCTGTCACTCACAGAGCCGCAGCATAATCAGGGGGTTTGGGCGCTGCCCCCTGTCACGCTGATCCCGGTGCCGGGAGGCCTCACTGCTCCGCTGATCTCGGTGCCGAGAGGCATATTACCCTTTTACTATATAAAATAGAGGCCTGGTGCACGGGTGGGGGCTGGCTGGTTTGCCCTGAAGGGTGTCCTGGATCAGGGTGGGGGTCCCCACTAAGGTGCCTGGCCAGTCTGGCTGAGGGGCTGAGGGCCGTTTTCACGTTGGCGAGTGACTGAAGCTCCCAACCGCTCCTTTTTTTCTTTTTTTTTTTTTTCTATTCTGGGCCAGCTTTAGCTCTGAGGCCTCACTGCTGAAAACATTGATACAATGTTGCGGTCAGGCTGGCTGAAGGCAGGCTGACTGAAAGCTGGTTTCTGGGGTTTTGTTTAGCTTCTATATTTGCAACATAGTACATAGTTGCTTAGAGTTGCAGCTGAGAGGCCGGCAAGTTAGGCGGGGAACGTTGGAGTCCACCATCACTGGAGCTAGCAAGCCTCCCTGTTCGCTCCAGTGCATGGCTGCCAGCCGCCATCTTGGCTGACAGTTAATTTGCATAAGGATTTGCTGATTAGCCAATGGGAAGGGTAGCGATCGTATGCTAATTACCATGTTTCTCTTTTTTTAGTGTAGATAGATAGTACTGGAAATCTTAGCCATAGCAACCAGTCAAGAAAAAAATCAAAGGCATCCAAATTGAAAAGGAGAAAGTAAAACTCATTATTCACAGATGATATGACACTGTACACAGAAAAGCCTAAAGACTCTACCAAAAAACTACTAGATTTAATAAATAAATTTGGCAAAATAGGATACAAAACTTAACATACAGAAATTGATGGCATTCTTGTACACCAATAATAAACTCTCACAAAGAGAAACTAAAAAAAAAAAAAATTCCTATTTATCATTGCAACAGCAACAAAAATAAGATACCTAGGAATAAACTTAACAAAAGAGGTAAAAAAAAACAACAAAAAAAACTGTTTTCAAAAATATATAGGTCATTAAAAAAAGAAATAGAAGAAAATACAAAACACTGGTAGCATATATTGTATTTATGGATTAAAAGAATTAACATCATTAAAATGACCATACTACCCAAAGCAATCTATAGATTCAACGCAATCCCTATTAAAATACCAACAGCGTATTTCACAGATCTAGGACAAACATTCCAAAAATTTATATGGAACAAAAAAAGACCCTGAATAGTCCCAGCAATCTTGAGAAAGAAGAACAAAGTGGGAGGAATCACAATCCTGGATACCAAACTATTTTAAAAAGCCATTCTAATCAAGACAGCCTGTACTGGCACAAAAACAGGCATATAGATCAAGGGAACAGAACAGAGACCCCAGAAATCAATCCACGCCATTATGGTCAATTAGTGTTTGACAAAGGAGGCAAGAGTATACAATGGAATAAAGACAGTCTTGTCAAGGAATGGTGCTGGGAAAACTAGACAGGTCCATGCAAAAGGGAAGGAAGGAAGGAAGGAAGGGACGGAGGGAGGGAGGGAGGGAGGAAGGGAAGAAGGAAGAAAGGAAGGAAGGAAGGAAGGAAGGAAGGAAGGAAGGAAGGAAGGAAGGAAGGAAGGAAGGAAGGAAGGAACTACACCACCAAATGACACCATACACAGGAATAAACTCAAAATGGATTAAGGATCTATATCTGTGGTTCTCAACCATCCTAATGCCGCAACCCTTTAATACAGTTCCTCATGTTGTGGTGACCCCCAACCATAAAATTATTTTCGTTGCTACTTCATAACTGTAATTTTGCTACTGTTATGAATTGTAATGTAAATATCTGATATGCAGGACATATTTTCATTGTTACAAATTGAACATATTTAAAGCATAGTGATTAATCACAAAAACAATATGTAATTATATGTTTTCCAATGGTCTTAGGCGACCCCAAAGGGGTCGCGACCCACAGGTTGGTGACCCACAGGTTGAGAACCACTGATCTATATATATAAAAGCCAGCGACCGGAATGCCGGAATGACAGCAACGCTGGAATGACCAGAACAACTGGTCACTAGGATGCCCACTGCGGCCAGCCAGCCTCCTGCGGCCCCTCCCCCCATCGGTCCCACCCCCAATTACCCCCCCCATTGGCCCACACCCTCCCCCTATTTGGCCCTGCCCCCGATCAGCCCTCCACCCCGATCGGGGACAGGGCCGGCTGTCCAACCTCCGATATCCCCTCTCCGCGCCAGCCTGGCTCAAATCAGCCCCCATCAGGGCAGGCCAGCCGGACCCCACCCATGCATGAATTCATGCACCGGGCCTCTAGTTTAAATATAAGTCGAAACACCATAAAAATCCTAGAAGAAAACATAGGCAGCAAAATCTCAAACTTCTTAACACCTTTCGTACCGCTCACGAGCTTTCTCGTGTTTCGCGCACCATCTGTTAAGGACCGCTCACGAGTTTTCTCGTTTTTCACGCGCCATCTGTTATGGATCTTAGATGTCAACACACTGTCTTGTCCACATCAAATGAAGTGATCTCATTGGTGGAAATCGTACAGGTCAATCTACGAAAAACTATATAATTGCACGAACCCATAGAGCATTGAAGTTACATTGTATTTTGGTCATTCAAATAGCCTTCGTCTTCAAGTTCCTGGCGCTTTTAGAAATGCCCTCTCTCAGAAAAAGGAAGGAAACCAACGAAACTGATACACTTCCTTTCATGTTGTTCCATTCTAAGGAAAATGATGAAATTGTCAAAAAAAGTAGTGCTGTACCTTATAAACTGTGGACTTTACAATTCATTTAGAGTGTACAACGTCCTCAATCCACAAGCAAAAATAAAGTATAAACAGTTTCTGCTATCGGTGGCGAGAGACTGGATAACAGATGACAATAATGAAGGCTCTCCAGAACCAGAGACAAATCTGTCCCGCCCTTCCTTCCCCTGGGGGTGCAAGGAGAGCACCTCGTAAAGATCCACCCAAAAGGTTGTCAGGTGATATGAAGCAGCATGAACCTACGTGTATTCCAGCGAGTGGAAAGAAAAAATTTCCTATGAGAGCCTGCAGAGTTTGTGCCGCCCCTGTAAAAAGGAGCGAATCTAGATACTTATGTAAATTTTGTTTGATCCCTCTTCATAGAGGAAAATGTTTTACACAGTATCATACGTTAAAAAAGTACTAGGAACTTTAATTGTTTAATTGTTTTTGTAAATAAAAATGTTATAATTATTGAAAAACAACACCTAAAGTGCATTATGATCTGTAGTTATGATGATTTAAATAACATGCAGTTTGCCCAAGAACATGCGGTCCCTGGCATATGTCTTAGAGATTTCTATGTGGTACGAAATGTGTTAAGTAGCAGAATTTTCACAGATACATCTCCTAGGGCAAGAGAAACAAAGGAAAAAATAAGCAAATGGAACTACATACATCAAACTAACAAGCTTCTGTACAGCAAAAGAAACAATGAACAAAATGAAAGGGAACCCACTATATGGGAGAACATATTCGCCAGTGATATATCTAGTAAGGGGTTAATTTCTAAAATATGTAAAAAACTCAAATCAACAAAAGACAAACAATCAAAATGAAAAATGGGCAAAGGACCAGACTTAACACTTCTCCAAAGAGGACATACAGATGGCTAAGAGACATATGAAAACAATGCTCAAAGTCACTAATAATTAGAAAGATGCAAATTAAAACTACAATGAGGTTATCTCCCTACACCTGCCAGAAAGGCCACTATCAATCTATGTATATAAAAGCCTAACAACCAGCCGACTGGCCAACTGTTCGACTGGTAACTATGATGCACACTGACCACCAGGGGGCAGACATTCAATGCACAGGCATAGAAACATGGAACAGACTGATGAATCTCAGAGGGAGGGGGGGAAGGGGGGAGGATGGGAAGAGATTAACCAAAGATCTTATATGCCCAGTGCACGTATTCATGCACTGGTGGAGTCCCTCGGCCTGGCCTGTGGGGATCAGGCGGAAACTGGCAGTCTAACATCCCTCGAAGGATCTCGGATTGTGAGAGGGTGCAGGCCTCTCCCATTTGAATCCGTGCACCGGGCCTCTAATAAATCAATAAACAAGTGTTGGCAAGGATGTGGAGAAAAGGGAACCCTAGTGTACTGCTCGTGGGAATGCAGACTGGTGCAGCCACGTGGAAACCGTATGGAGTTTCCTCATAAAATTAAAACTGAAACTAACATTTGACCCAGTGATCCCACTTGTAGGAATATATCCTAAGAATCCCAAAACACCAATCAGAAAGAATATATGCACCCCTATGTTGAAAGCAGTACTATTTACAATAACTAAGATCTAGAATCAGCCCAAGTGCCCATCACTACATGAATGGGTAAAAAGCTGTGGTACATTTACACATGGAACAATATGAAGCAGTGAAAAAGAAGCATCTCTTGCTCTTTGAGACAGCATGGAGGGAGTATTATGCTAAGCGAAATGAGCTAATCAGAGAAAGATAAGTATCACATGATCTCACTCATATGTGAAATATAATGAACAAAATAAACTGATAAACAAAGCAGATCCAGGGACATTGAAACATGCAACCATATGACATATTTCAGAGGGGGGCAGGGGCATTAACCTAAGAACTTATATGCATATTCCATGGACAGACAATAATGTGGGGAAGGCTTGGGGAAGGGTCAACGGAGGGGAAAAAAGGGAGAGACATCTGTAATATTTTCAACAATAAATTCTTTTTAAAAAGCTGTTGTAGCCCAGCCAGTGTGGGTCAGTGGTTGAGCATCGACCTGTGAGTCAGGAGGTCACAATTCGATTCCTGGTCAGGGCACATGTCTGGGTTGCAGGCTCCATCCCTAATGTGGGGCATGCAGGAGGCAGCAGATCAATGACTCACTCTCATCATTGATGTTTCTCTTTTTCTCTTCTCTCCCTTCCTCTCTGAAATCAATAAAAATATATTTATTTTTTAAAAAGCAATTGTACATTTGCACAATGGAATACTATGTGGCTGTAAAAAGGAAGGATTTCTAATCCTTTGCAACAGCATGGATGGACCTGGAGATTACTATGCTAAGTGAATTGAGCCAGTCTGAGAAAGACAAATATTACATGATCTCATTTATATGTGGAATCTAATGAACAAAATGAATGGACAAACAAAACAGACTTACAGACCTCAGGGAGAAGAGAGGTGGGGAGGAAGTGGGTGGAAAGAGATTAACCAAAGAACTTATATGCACATATGCATAGCCCATGGACACAAACAAATGTGTGGTAAAGCCTAAGGTGGGGGTGGGGTCTGGGTGGGAGGGGACAAATGGGGGAAGATAGGAGACATATGTAATACTATCAACAATAAAAATAAATTTTAAAAAAGAAAGAAAATTCTAAGCCCCAATGGCTTCACTGACAAATTCTATCAAACATATAAGAAAGAAAAAAGTATCAATCCTACACAAACTCTTTAAGAAAATACAGGAGGAGTGAATACTTCCCAAATTAACAACACTTTGTTATTGTTATTGTTAATACTTATCCAAGGATATTTTTCTATTGATTTTTAGAGAGTGTAAGGGAGGGGGAGAGACAGAGAGAGAGAGAAACATCGATGTGAGAGACACACATCGATTGGTTGCCTCCTGTATGTGCCCCTCACCGGGGCGAGAGGATTGAGCCTGCAACTGAGGTACCTGCCCTTGACCAGAATCGAACCTGTGACCCTTCAGTCCGAGGGCTGACACTCTATCCACTAAGCCAAACCAGTTAGGGCTTAACAACATTCTTAATGGTGAAAGACTGAATATTTTCCTCTTAAGATCAGAAACAAGGCAAGAATATCCACTCTCCCCCTTCTATTCAACACTGTACTAGATATTCTAACCAGTGCAATAACGCCAAAAGAGAAAAGGCATCCAAGTTGGAAAGGTAAAAGCAAAAATGTCTTTATTCTCAGATTACAAGATCTTCTACATAGAAAATTCCATGAAATCTATAAAAAAACAACTAGAAGTAACAAGTAATTTTCAGAATATAAAATCAATAAATGTCATAGCAACAAACAACTGAAATTTTTTTTAAAAAATACCATTTACAATAGCATAAAAAAATAGGATTTAGAAATAAATTTGATAAAAGATATGTATCTGTATACTGAAAACTATAAAACATTACTGAGGAAAATTAATGAAGACCTAAATAAATGGAGAGATATACCACGTTCATGGAACAGAAGACTCAAAGTTGTTAAAACATCAATTCTCTCTAAAATAAATCTCTAGATTCAATAAAGCTCCAATCAAAATCTCAGAAATATTTTTGTAGAAATTGACAAGCTGATTCTAAAATGTATACAGAAATGCTAAGGATCTAGAATATTAAAAACAACAATTAAGGAAGGAATCACACCATTTAATTTCAACTTATAAAGCTACTAGAGACCCTACCTGCCTGATCACCCCTAACCACTCTGCCTGCCTGCCTGATGCCCCTAATTGCTCACCTGCCTGCCTGATCGCCCCTAACTGCTCACCTGCCTGCCTGATCATCCCTAACCATTTGCCTGCCTGCCTGATCACTCCTAACTGCCTCTGCCTGCCTGCCTGATTGCCCTTAACCACTCACCTGTCTGCCTGATCGCCCCTAACCACTCTGCCTGCCTGCCTGATTGCCCCTAACCACTCTGCCTGCCTGCCTGCCTGATCACCCATAACCGCTCTGCCTGTCTGCCTGATCGCCCCTAACCACTCTACCTGCCTGCCTGATCACCTCTAACCATTCTGCATGGCTGCCCAATTGCCCCCAACCACCTCTGCCTCAGCCCCTGCTGTGGCGACTTAGTCCGGAAGGACATCCGGAATGACGTCCAGAAGGTCATTCGGCTGTCCAGTCTAATAGCATATTACGCTTTTATTATTATAGATAATAATCAAGACCATGTGAAGTACTTTAATAAAGATTAAGTATTTGTGTACCTAGAATAGCACACCCTGTGCAGTAAAGGTAGACAAAATATATCAATGGAACAGTATAAGAAACAGAAATAGACTTAGATATATATATGGTCAAAAACTACCAAAGCAAATCATTGGGGAAAGAATAATGTTTTCAATAAACAGTTTCTAGAACAACTGAATACTCAATATGCAAAACAACCCTTAACTCACACTATAAAATTTTAATTCAATATAGGTCAGACTTAAATGTAAAATCCACATAGAAAATCTTAATGACCTTGAGTTTCTGAAAAACTGCTTAAATATGACACAAAAAGTAAGAAATGTAAAAGACAAAACTAATACATTGGACTTCATTAAAAACACACACACACACACACACACACACACACACATTTTCCAAAGGATAGTATTAATAAGGTAAATTCTTTTTTAAAAATATGTTTTTATTGATTTCAGACAGGAAGGGAGAGGGAAAGAGAGATAGAAACATCAATGATGAGAGAGAATCATCGATTGGCTGTCTCCTGCATCCCCCCTACTGGGGATCAAGCCTGAAACCCAGGCATGTGCCCTTGACAGGAATCGAATCCAGGACCCTTCAGTCCACAGGCCGACGCTCTATCCACTGAACCAAACCAGCTAGGGCTCTTTATATAATCTAAATACAACAAACACACAGATACAAAATAATTTTATTTGTAATAACCAAAAACTGGAATAGGTAACTAGATAAACAATTTGTGATATATCCATACCCAGTCAAGTAATAAAATAAAAAAAGCTAACTATTAAAATATGCCAAAGCATAACTAAATTTCAAAAATATTATGGAAGTTCACATGAAACTTAAGACAAATATAATCTATTATGACAGACAGCAGATCAGTGGTTTCCTGTGAGCTAAGGTTTGTGGGAAGTTGGAAAGGAGCCCTGACCTGGATGGGAAAAAAGGGAACTTTCAGAGGTGACAGAAATGTTCTGTATCTTCACTTTGGTGGCGTTTTATGGGTGTATAAATCTGTCAAAATGTACATATATATTTAAATTTTATTATATATAAACTAAACCTCAAAGATACTTTTTTTAAAAAAGGCAACAATAATCTAGGAAATTAATGATCAGATGACTAACTAACACTGGGGGGAGGGAGGACATGCAACCAAATTTCAACATCCAATCATGATAAGAATTCTCAACCTACAAAGCAACATCTTCGACCAAAAAAAAAAAGCATCTACAAAAATATGCTACTAATATTATACTTAATGGTGGAAGACTGAATGCTTCCCTAAACAGAAACAAGGTAAGAATGTCCTTTCTCACTCTGTAAGTATAACCACACTTCAAAGGAGTTCTCAGTCGTACCCAGTAGTAAATAACTATATTTTGCTGGTAAATTGTTTTCTTTTTCTTTGACCATTTCATTACCTCCCTTCCATTTTTTTCTTCAAACCTCTTAAATCCCTATACCTGGCCTATTCTGAGATAATAATTTCTTTTCACATTTTATTTTTCACAAGGTAAATCAATAATACAAACTCTTTCATCTTCCTACCATCAAATCTCTCAAGAAGGGAGAGGCCCTATCATAGCCATCACTCAAAAGAAGCCATATTATCTGGCCAGCTTAATACTCAACCAAACTTGGAGCACAAACATAGGTCTTAACCTAGAAACTCTAGGTAACTAATAAACTAATATTCTATCAATATATCCTACAATCAATCACAACAAATCCTACAACAAAACCCTACATGGTCACTCTGTCATAAATCTGTCATAAAGTCATAGTAAGAAGCCAAAGATAATTAATCCCCAACTTTTAGTTCTCCATCTTTGAGAATGGTTCTTGCCATTAAAAAAAAGTGTACACACACACACACACACACACACACACGAGTTGGCAAAAGTAGGTCTACAGTTATGAGTACACAAAACAGTTTACTCTTATATTATTATTTACTACTAGAGGCCCGGTGCACGAATTCGTGCACAGGTGGGGTCCCTCAGGGTGGCCTGCGGAGATCAGGCCCCAGCTGGCACCCCCAGCCTCGCAGCCCCGCAGCCCCACCTGGCACCCCACCTTGGCCTGGCGCTGCCTGTTCACCTGCCCCGCCATCCTGCCCCGGTCCCGCTCTTGTCAGGACCCATCAGGGCCGGCAGCACCTTCACTGCCGCCTGCTACCAGCGCCATGTCGCCGACGCCCACCATGTTCCACGCTGACCCCCGGTGGTCGGCACACATCATAGCGAGCAGTTGAACGACCGCCCAAGGAGACAATTTGCATATTAGGCTTTTATTATGTAGGATTATATTATTTATTTGTATTACATCTGTAAGCCTACTTTTGCAAACCCCTGTATATGTATAACAACTACATTTGGTTTCTGACCAACAAATATAGGAAAAGTAAAAGAAAAACACAAAATACATATGCAATTTACACAATATTTGCTCCTTACCTGCTGGTGCCGGGTGCTGGGAAAGGTGTACTGAACAGAGTGGGAAGGATAACGGCTTTGTTCTGTGCTGAATGCTCCTTGGTTGGGAGGATAACCTGAACTTGACATTATCAGTAAAGAAGTCCTCACCAGACTGTGAGATCAAATCCAACAAACAATCATGTTTCTAGGAAACCACCTAAATAGAATGGGAAAAAATAGAACTGATAAGAACTAAAGCACCAGGTGTACTTCTAATAAATTATAACTATAGCTACATAAATAAAACCACAATTACCAGTAAAAGGTTTCTCTTGTGTATTTACTTAATATAATAGAAATTATTGACATTTAAAAATATTAATAAGTCTTTATTTCCCTTTACACTTAAAAAAGGTTACTTAACATACCACAAATAATACCAGCAGCTGTATAAAGTAAAAACATGGGACTGGCACAGAGCAACTGCTCAGTAAATGCCTTTCTTTCTATAAAAGTCTGAGAAACAGACATTATATATTACAACAACAAAAATCCATGATTGTAAACTTTGAGATGGTAAAAAAGTCACCTGTTAAAAAGATTTGAGAGTATTTACAAGATAGGCACTTGTGCAGAGGAAATTTTTTTTTTTTTTTAAATAATTCTGTGTCAAAATGATAAGTTAAGAAGGCACTAATAGGAAAACTTTCAAGAAAGAACAAAGCGAGACTACCATGTCAAAGAAGAAAACTGCCAATATTTGCGAAAATTAGAATTCTGGAAAAACTTGCATCTGCCACCATGAACTTGACAATTTCCCCACATTTGAAGACTTTTCTGACAAGACTGGTGGTGATATTAAGTGTGAGTTTTTTTATATTATATAATAAAATGTTCCAACATTAGAAACATCTACATTAACTGAATGAATCAATATTTTCCAACTAATACTGAATGTTACAAAATTATGCATGAATAGTTATTTAAAGCACAAGATATTTTACCACAATTAAATAAAGTACATGACAAACCAGTAAATGTTTAGTGTGATAGAATATGAAAGACTCACTGATATGGTTTCAGATTCTACACAGCAAATAACCTTTAAAAAATTACCACTTTTCTGGTTTAGGTTGGTATCGAAGAATAGCCACAATTATCTTTAAAAGCTATTAAAATACCCCTCCCTTTTCCAAGTACATATCTGTGTGAGGTTAGCTTTTCTTCATAAACTTCAATCAAAACAACATACATACCACAAGATCGATGTAAAAGCAGATATGAGTATCAAGCTATCTTCTAAGCCAGATATTAAAGAGGTTTGCAAAAATGTAAAATAATGTCACTCTTCTCAACAAATTTTGTTTAATTTTAGAAAATAGTTGTCATAAGCATGTTATATATATTAACATTAAATGTGTTTATATTATTCCTAAATGAATAAATATCTTTAAAGTTTCCCCATTTTAATATCGAATGTGGTAAATATCAACATATATAACCCACATAAACAAAAGCTCCTTAGAGCTCTAAATTTTTAAGAGTGTAAATGAGTCTTGAGACCAACATGTTTGATGACCACTGGCCCGGAGAATTAGATCAATCTTTAGTGTCCTATACAGGTTGTTCACACCCAGGTCCATGTGCACACACTCCTTCTAGAGAACCTGCCCCTAGTTAAGGTGTGGTTTTGACACCATGTTTGTACCAAGTGAACTACCCTATTGGACCGGGGATATACCAATCAGATCCCTCTTCAGAAATTTGGAATTGAGAACATGAGCTACAGGTACCTGAGTTACAAAGTGGCCACAGCAGAGTCAAGATGAGCCACATATTTTGTGCCACCGAAGTTAACAGAGGAAGTAGAGAACACTAACCTAGACAAAGACTAGAGTAGACATGCATAGAGAAGTAGAGCCAAGAGAATTTGCAAGCCCCTAAGACACAGCAGCAGTTGCCTTGGCTCCTGACTCTCAGCTCCAGGGTCCGTCCCCACAGGAGAACACTGTACTTCTTTCCTTGTCCTTGGATTCCTGTTAAACTGAACTAAAGGGTGTCCCAAAATTCAAGCAAGAAGTAATTTTGATAGAAAACACAGGTTTATAATTAAAAATTGTAAATTTTTTATTGATTCATAAAGTATACAGTATAGGGTTATGTATGGAATAGCATATCGGGTAAATGGCCTCCACAGCTTGGCTGGCACATACGCAAATGGATTATGGAACAACAAGTGGATGCTGATTTTTCGAACAAAATCATCTTCAGCGATGAGGCTCATTTTCATCTTGATGGCTTGGTTAATCAACAAAATTGTCCCATTTGGGGTTCAGAAAATCCACGAGTGATTGTTGAGAAACAAATGCATCGACAACGTGTCACTGTTTAGTGCGGATTTTGGGCTGGAGGCATCATCGGACCATTCTTCTTCGAAAATGTGGCTGCTCAGGCAATAACAGTTAATGGTGCTCGCTATCGCGACATGATAATCCAGTTTTTTGTGCCTAAATTGCAAGATATGGATGTGGATGACATGTGATTTCAACAAGACGGTGCCACATGCCATACAGCCCGAGAAACAATTCCATTACTGCGTGAGTCATTTCCTGGTCGTGTAATTTCCCGTTTTGGTGATCAGAATTGGCCACCCAGATCATGCGATTTAACGCCATTGGACTTTTTTCTTTGGGGTTTTTTGAAGTCTAAGGTTTATGCCAACAAGCCCACGGCCACCCACACCTTGAAGAAGGAAATTGAGCGCTGTATCAAGGAAATTCAGCCACATTTATGCAAAACTGTCATGGAAAATTTCAATAAAAGAGTGTGTATGTGCCAGAAAAGCCGTGGAGGCCATTTACCCGATACGCTATTCCATACATAACCCTATACTGTATACTTCATGAATCAATAAAAAATTCACAATTTTTAATTATAAACGTGTGTTTTCTATCAAAATTACTTCTTGTGTGAATTTTGGGACACCCTTTACATGGTCTTACAGTAAGTCCTTCTTTACTAAATATAAGTGAGTAGGTTTTTATTTCTCATAATCCTAAGATCTCAAGTTAAGTCTCAAAATAACTATATAGACCTTGGAAACAACCCAAGTGTCATTTCCATCAACTGATGATGAATAAATAAAATCAGGTATATCCATACAAGGGAATATTATTCTGCCATAAAAATGAATGGCCCTGGCCGACATAGGTCAGTGGTTAGAGTATCAGCCCACACACCGAATAGTCATGAGTTCAATTCCTGGTCAAGGGCTCATACCTGGGTTGCAAGTTCATCCCTGCCCTGGTCTCTGGCACATTTGGGAGGCAACCAGTCAATGTATCTCTCTCACATCAATGTCTCTCTCTGTCTCTGTCTTTCTCTCCCCCCTACCTTCCACTCTCTAAAAAAAAAAAAGAATGAAGTATTGGTACCTGCTATAACTTGGATGAATCCTGAAAACATTATGCTAAGTAAAAATAGCCAATCATAAAAGTATACATTTTGTATGTTTCCTTTCATATGAAAGTCCAAAATAGTCAAAATAGTGATAGAAAGTGGATTAGTGGTTGCTTAATGATGGTGGGATGTGGATGAAGGAATACAAGATGAAAGCTCAAGTGTCTAGGATTTCTATTTTTTTTTTTTCACTGTGGTGAAATACACTTAACATACAATTACCATTTTAGCCATTTTGTTCTATTTTGTTTTTTGTTAATCCTCACCCAAGGATATTTTTCCATTGATTATTAGAGAGAGTGGAAGAGAGAAGGAAAGACAGAAACTTTGATGTGAGAGAAACACATCGATTGGTTGCCTCCTGCACGAGCCCCGACCAGGGCCCGGGCCGGGGAGGAGCCTGCAACCCTTGAAAGGAATCGAACCCAGGGCCCTTTGGTCCATAGGCTGACGCTCTAACCACTGAACCAAACCAGCTAGGGCCATTATAGCCATTTTTAAGTGTACATTTCTGTAGCTTTATGTACATTCATATTACTGTGCAACTATCATTACCATGTATTTCCAGAACTTTTTATCTTCCCCAACTGAAACTCTAAACCCATTAAACACTAACTCCCAATTCCTCCTCCCTCTGGTAACCACCATTCTACTCTCTGCCTCTATGAATTTGGCTATCTATAATAATAAAAGGGTAATATGCTATTAGGGCGGACCTCTTCCAGACGTCTATCCAGACAAAGCCACAGTGGCTGCGAGGCCCGGGGCTCAGGCCTCCCAGCCGCCACAGCTGGCAGTGGCAGCAGCAGCGGGGTAATGGGGGCAGCGCCTTCCCCTGATCAGCCGGGTCGCCTCCCGCAGAGGTTGTCAGTAGGACATACCCTGAGGGCTCCCAGACTGTGAGAGGGGGCAGGCTGGGCTGAGGGACAGCCCCCCTCAGTGCATGAATTTTCATGTACCAGGCCTCTACTTCCTCATATAAGTGGAATCATACAGTATTTGTTATTTTCTGACTGGATCATTTCACTTAGCATATATTCAAGCTGTATCCATATAATAGCATTATATCAAAATTATTCTGCTTTTTAAGGCTAAATAATATTCTCTGTATTGGGATTCCTTTTTGAGGTGGTGAAAATGTTCTAAAATTGACTGTAGCGATGCTTGTACACACCTCTGAATATACTAAAAACTGTTGCATTGTAAAAAAAAATGGATGAATTGTATGGTATACAAATTATATATCAATAAAGCTGTGTTTTAAAAATTATCAAGCCCAAACAAACAAAACTATATAAAGCAACCACAGAATTTTAAAATTATTGTGCTGCAGTCCAAGTTAATATATAACATCTTTCAGGAGTTTTAATATCCCCCGTGTTCATATCTTAAAAACTCTGAAGTCAATGTGCATCCTACAATCAATGGCACATTATGATTTAATTAGCAGCACTTTTTCCTTAATCTTAGAGGCAAATAACATTACCCTATAAGCAAAGAAAATCTTTTTGCTGAAATACAGTCTGAGAGTTATTGCATTCAGTAAATCTTTGGTTTTTGTCCTAAATCTTCCCCAGGAAAGCTCTCAGAACAGAAATTACCATTTGCTTTTCTTCCCTTTGTTCCTTGACCCTTAGGATAAGGCAAGATAATTAAGGACACTAATATTCTCAAAGTGATTTCCAATTGGA
The DNA here is from genome assembly GCF_028538775.1 of Myotis yumanensis. NCBI lineage: Eukaryota > Metazoa > Chordata > Mammalia > Chiroptera > Vespertilionidae > Myotis > Myotis yumanensis. The sequence goes on from NW_027223767.1 coordinate 3,665,366, forward strand.
GGTCCTTAAAAGACCAGGTAACATTTGCAGTACTTTGAAAAAAGCCTAACAGAAATACATATAAACACTGGGAACAGAGAAAGATATCCTAAGCACAAACCAAAGGCACAAATAAGGTTGGTTGATATCTTTAACTTACAAAAAGTATTCTTTTATTTTTCTGTGCAGCAAAGACAACTTTAAATGGCAAACCATAAAACAGAAAAAGTACAATAGCAAAATTTTGATATACCAAATATAATATGCATATACGTGTATATATATTTCTTACAAAGCAATAAAAAAGATGACACTGCAGACATGACAAGAATATGGGATTAACCAAGGAAATAAAGTTAATGAAATCACAGAAAAATAAAATAAAATCACTCCCCAAATTTGCAAAATATTAAAAAACTAGAGACCCGGTGCCAGGGTCCTCTCAGCCTGGCCTGTGCCCTCTCACAGTCTGGGACCCCTAAGGTGATTGAGCCTAAGCCAGCAGTCAGATATCCCTCTCACAGCCTGGGGCTCTTGCAGTCCGGGACCCCTTGCTCCTTACCGCCCGCCTGCAGCGGAGGCGGGAGAGGCTCCCACGACCACCACTGCACTCGTCAGCCATGAGCTCAGCTTCTGGCTGAGCAGCGTTACCCTGTGGGTGCACAATGACCACAAAGGGGCAGCTCCTGTGTTGAACATCTGCCCCCTGGTGGTCTGTGCGGCCGTTCGCAGGTCGTTCCGCCAGTCGTACTGCAGTTCAGTCGAATTGCATATTAGGGTTTTATTATATAGGACTAGAGGCCCGGTGCACACAAATTTGTGCACTCGGGGGGGAGAGGGGGTCCCTCAGCCCGGCCTGTGCCCTCTCGCAGTCTGGGACCCCTCGGGAGATAACGACCTGCTGGCTTAGGCCCGCTCCCAGGTGGCAGAGGGCAGGCCCAATCCCTAGGTGGAGCCCCTGGTCGGGCTCAGAGCAGGGCCGATTGGGGAGTTGGGGCGCCGCCCCAGGTCATGCACAGAGCAGGGCGGATCAGGAGGTTGCGATGCCACCCTCAGTCACGCTCAGGGTAGGGCCGATTGGGGGGTTGGGGCACCGCCCCCTGTCACACTCAAGGCAGGGTCGATGGGGAGGTTGCGGCGCCACCCCCTGTCACGCACAGAGCAGGGCCAATCAGGGGAGTTGGGGCTCCATACCCTGTCACGCACAGAGCAGGGTCGATCAGGGGGTTGGGGAGCTCCCCCCGGTCATGCACAGAGCAGGGCCGATCAGGGGGTTGAGGAGCTCCCCCCTGTCACGCACAAAGCAGGGCCCATCAGGGGGTTGGGGAGCTCCCCCCGTCACGCACAGAGCAGGGCGGAACAGGGGGTTGGGGCACTGCACCCTGTCACACTCAGGGCAGGGCCGATGGGGAGGTTATGGCTCTACCCCGTCACAACCAGAGCAGGGCCCGTGGGGGAGGGGGGGTTGGGGTGCCGCACCCTGTCACACACAGAGCAGGGCTGATCAGGGGGTTGGGGCGCCGCACCCTGTCACACACAGAGCCACAGGGCGATCAGGGGTTGGGGAGCTCCCTTCTATCAGGCACAGAGCAGGGCTGATCAGGGGGTTGGGGCGCCTTCCCCTATCATGATCAGAGCAGGGCGGATAGGGAGGTTGTGGCCCCTCCCCCTGTCACTCACAGAGCCGCAGGGCGATCAGGGGGTTTGGGCGCTGCCCCCTGTCACGCTGATCCTGGTGCCGGGAGGCCTCGCGGCTCCGCTGATCCCGGTGCTGGGAGGCATATTACCCTTTTATTATATAGGATAGAGGCCTGGTGCACGGGTGGGGGCTGGCTGGTTTGCCCTGAAGAGTGTCCTGGATCAGGTTGGGGGTCCCGCTTGGGTGCCTGGTCAGCCTGGATGAGGAGATGATGGCTGTTTGCAGCTGGTCACACACCCTTCAGGGTGGGGGTCCCCAATGGGGTGCCTGGCCAGTCTGGGTGAGGGGCTGAGGGCTGTTTTCAGGCTGGCAGGTGACTGAAGCTCCCAACCGCTCCTTTTTTTCTTTTTTTTTTTTTAATTCTGGGCCAGCTTTAGCTCTGAGGCTTGGCTCCAGCTCTTAGGCCTCGGCTGCTGAAAGCAGGTATCTGGTTTGTTTGGGTTCTATAATCGAAACACTGTTTCAACTCCAGCTCTGAGATCCCGGCTGGCTGAAAGCAGGTATCTGGTTTGTTTGGGTTGTATAATCCAAACACTGTTTCAACTCCAGCTCTGAGGCCTGGCTTGCTGAAAGCAGGTTTCTGGGGTTTTGTTTAGCTTCTATATTTGTAACAATGTTTCAAACTGCAAGCTCAGAGGCCGGCAGCGGCAGGCGGGGAACGTTGGCTTCCTTTGTCACTGAAGCAAGCAAGCCTCATGTTCGCTTCAAGCTGCCTGGCTGCCGGCCGCCATCTTGGCTGGCAGTTAATTTGCATATCGCCCTGATTAGCCAATGGGAAGGGTAGCAAAGGTACGGCTAATTACCATGTTTCTCTTTTATTAGATAGGATAATGCCTAGTGCTGGTGAGAGTTTTGGGAAAAAGGCACTCTTTTACATTGGTATGTCAAATGAGTACAAATTGCATTCTACAGAAGAATGGCAATATATACCATGAGCCTTGAAAATATGCATATTCTCTAGCACAGCAGTTCCCCTTCTAGGAATTCATTTGATTACTTAATACAGAGATACCCAAAGATGAATGCCTGAGACTGTTTCTCAAGGAACTGTCCAAAATACCCAATATGAGCTAAGAAAAGTGTTTTATAAAAAGTTTAGCTAATGGAAACTTTTATTTGGGGGACTGCCACAAAAGTCTGTATAAATGAGAACACTTCTGTTTTACAAATGTATAATTTGTATGTACCATTAGTATTCAATTTTCCATGTGTCTCATACCTTCACAAGATTTTAAGACCAAAGACAGAAATGTCAAATATTCAACAAATACTTAGCGAACAGTACACACTACTATGTACCAACACACTGTCCTAAACATTGGCATAGGATGGTGACCAATATATGTCATCTTATTGTGAGGTGACACAGAAAATAAATAATCATGAAATAATATCATGAAGTGCTATAACTAAAACAGAACAAGATAAGAGACATTTTCGATGGGGTGATCATAGAAAGCCAATCTCAGCTAGGATGACCTGATTTCCTGAAACAAACCCAGTTTACAGCTGTTGTCCCAGTGCACTTATTAATTATGCTCCATTTCCTTCTCAAGACTGTCTCAGTTCTAATATTATTTTAGAGCCAAAGTATGAAAGAGAAGAAAACAGAGTTGGCCTGAAAGAGATTAGAGCATTTCATGGAGGACTACAGAAATCCTAATGTAAAGCAAGGAGGCAGGAGGAGAGTGAAGGAGTAGGGTGGCAGGGGGGAAGGCCTGAGAATGGAGCATGGGGTGGTACTGGGAGGGGTTTGCTGGTTTATATTTAGAAATTGAAATATCTCTCAGTATTCTGAATATTAATCCTTTTCTACTTTTATGTTACAAATATAGCAGATCCTCAATAAGTCATTTCCATTCAACATTGTTATATTATCATGTTGATGAGACGCCATAGGAACATAGATCTTGCTTACTTCAATTAGCATATGGTAAAATTTGTTTCAGTTACATATTGTTTAGCCTAAAGTCACAGAACCTATCTAGGAAGTTAAGTGAGAACCTACTCTATTTTCTTCCAGAATTCATAACTTTCTGAAGACCGTCTCTACCCCAAATTTTAAAAATATTATTCTACATTCTCCTCTTAAACTTTTAAAAGTTTTATTTTTTTAATATTTAGTTCCTTAATCACCTAAATTTTTTTCTAAAAACGGGTTAGATAGAGGTCTACCTATATTTTCTTTAATTGATAGTTATTAAACATGTCTGCCTTTCCACACTGTTCTGAAATGCCATCCTTGTTACAACCCAACAATTTTCATATATACCCTACAAAAACTCACACACTTACTAGTACATAAAAAAGGATATTTATTGCAGCAATGCAAAAGGAAATTTGAAGATAACCTAAATTCCACAATGTAGTATATTCATAAGATAAAATACTATACAGAAGTTACAATGAAAAACTAGAGCCCTAGCCGGTTTGGCTCAGTGGATAGAGTGTTGACCTTCGAACCTAACAGTCTTGGGTTCAATTCCAGTCAAAGGCACATACCTAAGTTGCAGGCTCCTCCCCAGTCTGGGCCCTGGTCAGGGCACGTGCAGAAGGCAACCAATCAATGTGTTTCTCTCACATCAATATTTCTCTCTGTCTTTCCCTCTCTCTTCCACTCTCTCTAAAAATCAATGGGAAAATGTCCTCCGGTGATGATTAAAAAAAAACACACACACAAAACTAGAGCTATATGTGTCAAAACATATAAACCTTAAAAAAATGCAAAGCTGAGTAAAAACAATTTATAGCGCTACTAATATGTTACAAACACAGACAACAATACTATATATTTTATACGTGCACATAATCAAAGCATAAACACAAAATATACATCTACTTTAGGATAATAGTAACAACTAAGAAAGGAAAATGATCTAGGAAAGGGGTACAATCTTTAATAATTTATTTCTTGAAACAAAAACAAGTATGATAAAATATTGTTTTCTTAAAAGCAGATGGTAGGTACACAGACAATTGTTCATAAAGAAAAATATGAACAATTATAAAGTATATTTATAATATGTCCATGATTCCTATGCCAATACCACACATTTTAAGTTACTGTAACACTATAAGGCTTTTATGTCTGGACAAGTTTCCCCTCACTATGCTTAGTTGTTGCTGCTCCTTTCAAAGCCTTCAGAACGCTATTCTAGCACTTTTCTTCTTTCATGTGAATATCAGAGTCAGCTTATCAGGCCCCATAAAAAACTCTGAATGAAACCATATTAATATTGAATTCATACACTGACTAAAGGGAGAACAAAAGCTAACTTTATACTGTTGAGCATTCTCATCCTAAAACATGATTATATATGTTTATGTTTTAGGATGAGAAATAATGTTTGTGTGTGTGTAATTAAGATGGGAATATTTTATGCATATTCTACACATTTTCCCATTATATATGATGAATATCCTATATAATAAAAACCTAATATGCTAAGTGTCCCGTCATCCAGTCGGCCGTTCAACCAATCAAAGTGTAATATGCTAATGATATGCTAAGGCCGCTCAACTGCTCGCTATGACGTGCACTGACCCCCAGGGGGCAGATGCTCCAAGTTGTAGGTGCAGCTTGCTGCTGAGGCCTGGCCAATCAGGACTGAGCGAGATGGGCTGGAGACACCCTGGAGCACTCCCGCAGTCCCTCCCCAGCTGGACAACCTCCCGCATTACCTCCCCGGCCTTGATTGTGCACCAGTGAGGTCCCTTGGCCTGGCCTGCGCCCTCTCAAAATCCAGGACCCCTCAGGGGATGTCAGAGAGATGGTTTCTGCCCGATCCCACAGGCTAGGCCGAGGGATCCCACTGGTGCACGAATTCATGCACCAGGCAATATAGATGTGTGTGTGTGTGTGTGTGTGTGTGTGTATGTATGTATATGTATGTGTATGTGTGTGTGTGTGTGTGTGTGTGTGTATCCTATATGATAAAAGCCTTGGTGGCATCACGTGCGACGTCACCACAAGATGGCCACCCTTCATATCATCACAAGATGGCCACCACAAGATAGCCAGCAGGGGAGGGTAGTTGGGGGCAACCAGGCCTGCAGGGGAGGGCAGTTGGGGGGGATCAGGCCTGCAGGGGAGGGCAGTTGGGGGAGAGATCAGGCCGGCAGGGCAGTTGGGGGCGACCAGGCCTGCAGGGGAGGGCAGTTGGGTGCGACCAGGTCTGCAGGCGAGGGCAGTTAGGGGCGACCAGGCCTGCAGGGGAGCAGTTAGGCATCAATCAGGCCAGCAGGGGAGCAGTTAGGGGTAATCAGGCTGGCAGGCAGAAGCGGTTAGGGGCAATCAGGCAGGCAGGCAAGCGGTTAGGAGCCAGCAGTCCCAGTTTGTGAGAGGGTTGTCCAACTGCCAGTTTAGGCCCAATACCTCTGGGATCGGGCCTAAACCAGCAGTCAGAGATCCCCCCAGGGGTCCCAGACTGGAGAGAGTGCAGGCCAGGCTGAGGGACACCGACCCATGCACGAATTTTGTGCACTGGGCCTCTAGTCATATATAATGGGAAAATGTGTGTATATAAAGTACCATATATATATAAATTCTCATCTTAATTATATTTAAAAAATATGTAAAATTCCCATAAGAAATATTACACACACACACACACACACAAACACAAACAGGTGTGTACATATATACTCATGACAGGAATTATTTATATACCGGGTTTGGCAAAACTAGGTTTACAGTTATGAGTACACGAAACAGTTTATTCTTGTATTATTATTTATTACTAGAGGCCCAGTGAATGACATTCGTGCACTTGGGGGGAGAGGTCCCTCAGCCCAGCCTGTGCCCTTTTGCTGTCCAGGAGCCCGCAGGGGATGTCTGACTGACGTCTTAGGCCCACTCCCCATGGGGAGTCGGATATCCTTAGCGCTGCTGCGGAGGCAGGAGAGGCTCTGCCATTGCTTGCCAGCCATCAGCCCGGCTTCTGGCTGAGCAGCACTTCCCCTGTGGGAGTTCACTGACCACCAGGGGGCAGCTCCTGCATTGAGTGTCTGCTCCCTGGTGGTCAGTGCGCATCATAGCGACCAGTCATTCCGCCGTTCGATCTATTTGCATATTACCCTTTTATTATATAGGATTGTATTATTTTTCCATAAGAACAAATGTAAACTTACTTTTGCCATCACCTTGTATAACTAAAATAAAAATTATATATAAATATATTCATATATGTATGTGTATATATGAAAATCCCCATTCACTTAATAATTTATGTCATTTACTAAAGTATTTTTTGTTTGTTTCTATCATTTTAAGGGATTTGGAAGGAGAGCAATTTTTTTAAAAAATTCAGTGTGCTAACTTGATCCAATTTCTCCATTTTAGTCAAATTCTTTACCAAGCTACATTTAGAAAACAAAATTTTCTAGAGAACTATCATTCAATATAACCTTAATACAAAACTTAGAGAAAGAACTTTTAAAAGTTTCATGGGTCCTATGTAGCATATGAATAGTTTAAATAAACATACCATTCTTACTACTCATTTAATTTTCTGTTGTAGAAGAACATGGCCAAGGGAGGAGTTAGAAGACAGAACCAGCTGTCTCCCCACACTGTTTCCTGCCTGCTCCCTCTCAACACATGGAAGTCAGAAAAACTAAGACTTGGGAGGTTTTTAGATTATCCAACTCACAATGATTTTATAGATTTAGGAACTGAAGCACAGAGAAATTCAATTTCTCCCATTACACGAAGTTGCAGTTTTCTCAGTAAATAGTGAACTACTCTGAGATGTTCAGTGGGACCGCACATTAAAACCAACTGGGCAGCATTCCCCTCGTACATACTTGCACTTGGTAAAAGAGAAAATGCCAGCACATGGAGTTTTTAATGGTGTGATGTTTGTTTCATTTTGGTTTTAGAAGTAGGTATTATATGTATGACTTAAGAGTTTTTAAAAGTACCATATAATACAAAGAAAAATCTCCCCTCTCCCTTCAGCTAACCAGCTGTCCTCCCAGAAGGCAACCAAACTTACTAGTTTCTAGAGTATCCTTTAGAATAAATATTGTCTCTCCCTCTTTCCCCCTACATAAATGGTAGCATAATACCTGGTAGATAAATACTGTTCTATATCCGGCTTTTATTACTTTAGCAATGTATCTTGACAATCATTCTCGTGAGTCAACAAAAACCTTCATTTTCTTTCTATTGCTGTAGAGTATTTCACTTATATGAATGTTCATAAATGTTTTATATATTTTCCAAGTAATTCTGATCTGCACCAGTAAGAAATGCTTGCATAATCTATCTCTGAGCTCTCCACCCAATTCAGACATCCGAAGTAAGTAAAAACTACAAATGGAAAGGAGAAGCAAAGGGAAAGATATTTTTTAAATATTCAGAAATGGTGAGTCCTGAGTTTAACACTTGCATGCAATGTCCCTCAAATATGACTCCAATGGTTTGTCTATGTTTCCCTTTTGTCCGTAATCTTTCATGATGTCCTAGAGCAGTGGTTCTCAACCTTCCTAATGCTGTGACCCTTTAATAGAGTTCCTCATGTTGTGGTGACCCCAACCATAAAATTATTTTCGTTGCTACTTCATAACTGTAATTTTGCTACTGTTATGAATCGTAATGTAAATATCTGATATGCAGGATGTATTTTCATTGTTACAAATTGAACATAATTAAAGCATAGTGATTAATCACAAAATAATATGTAATTTTATGTGTGTTTTCCGATGGTCTTAGGCGACCCCTGTGAAAGGGTCGTTTGACCCCCAAAGGGGTCGCGACCCACAGGTTGAGAATCGCTATCCTAGAGGTTTGTGATTTTAGTGAACTTAACTTGAATACCTCCAAAATAAAATAAAGTCAAGTACTATCAACTCAAAGCAGGTGGCAATAAAACATCAGTGAAATCAGAGATTAGCCCTTAATAGTATATAAATTTATGGGTCAAAGCAGGTACAAAAACTACTGGGGTAGCTGGTCACAAGAACTACAGCTTGGAGACCACTACAACCTCCTTCCTCAAAACATTAAGCATGTAGTAATAGTTCAGACCTTCTTATTTTTAAACTGGACTTTCCCCTCAATCATCTTAGATGGAAGCCAGACGTATAAAATATACAAAGGAGAAATGATTCTGAGAATGGGGAACCTAGACTCTATCTTTTCAATCTCTCTTCCCCAGTCCTGCCTTCCAACCTCACTTCAGTTCTGGTTCACCAAGATATAACCTCCACAGAACACTTTACAGTTTGAAAGCAACTGAAATAAAAGAATCCAGTTTAAAATTAAGGTTGAAGGGGAAGAGAACACCTCAAGTGGCAATTTCAATTTTTAAGTTCAGTCCTTTGCACCAAAACTCAATAACTTGGGGTTAGTCACATTCTTGACTCATGAAATGTAAAAATTCTGTGAAACTTTTAAGACACCTGGTCAAGGTTAGCTCTTTCTTTCACCACATTTTGTTGGAATTTGGACTTTCCTGCCTATTTCTGGGCTATACAGTTCTTTCTGGGCTCCTCTGTAGCAATTTGAGAGTTTTGAGCATCACCTTCCACTGGAACCCTTTGGAGGGATCTAGGAGTTTCAAGCTGTGACCAGACTTCCAACGGGCTCATCAAGTAAGCTCAAGTTGATTTCGGGGTCTTCTAAGATGCTGAGTGAATAAGATTCAGTTGGCCCTGGCTAAGTGGCTCACCCAGTTGGTTGGAGCATCACCTCTCGCACCAAAAGGTTGCAGATTCCATTCCAGGTCAGGGCACGTACCTAGGTTTCTGGTTCAATCCCCAGTCAAGGCGCATGTGGGAGGCAACTGGTCAATATTCCCCTCCCCTCCCCACCCTCTCTCTCTCTTTCCAGTTAAATAAATAAATAAATAAATAAGCAAGCAAGCAAGCCTTGGCCGGTTTTTCTCAGTGGTTAGAGTGTTGGGCCTTGGACCAAAGGGCAGAACAGGAGTCAATCAATTGATGTGTCTCTCTCACATCAATGTATTTCTTTCTCTCTCTCTCTCTCTTTTCCTAGCACCCCTTTCCCCCCTCCCCTCTGCCTTCCATTCTCTCTAAAAATCAATGGGGAAAAAATATCCTCACTCATCTGGTAAGGATTAAAAAAATAAAGTAAATGAAAAACATACCCCCCCAAAAAAATAAATAAATAAAAATAATAAAATAAAAAACATATCCTTGGGGTAGGATTTTTAGAAAAAGAAGATTCAGGGATTCTCAAGTTGTCTCAGAAATACTAGCAAAGAACCTTGGTAACTTGAATCTCAACCCTAGTACCAAATTCCCTTTCCTTCTACCAGGAGGTTCACCGCAACAGCAAGACAGAGTAAAGAATTTCCAGGGGCTTGGCCTGGGGCTGGGTCAGGCATACTCTACGTGAGACATGAAATGTGGACATTGGCAACTGCTTGGAAAGAAAAGCTGCAGAGGATGCTACACGTTATTAAATACTGCACCCTCTCTCTACTTGGAAAACATCACGTGAGAGGAAACTTGAGACTGAATCAAGATTCAGAAGCTTTAGATGTAGCGGTCATTATTGCCTATTTCTTGGAGATCCTTCTGATGATATTAGTATGGAGAATAATTAAGACACTAAGTGGAGTTAGCCATTAGCCTTATTCTTGTACTTTTTTCTTGCTAGTAATTTTAGGATAATTGTGCAGCAGCTTGGGAAATCTACACTGTTAGAACATAATGTATACCAATATTTTGATAACCTCTGATAGAAGTTCTGTGATGTCTTTTTTTTTTTATCTCTTTCTTGAAAGTCTATCTTGAGGCCAATAACTTATAAGGAATCTATATAGTTTGCATTTCATTATACCTCAGTTCCACTTTTTTATTTGACCCGAAGAAACACTAATAGGTCTTGAGTGTTGCTGAAGTCAGTAAGATGAAATGCAGTATCAAAAATTAGAAGTAACTTGTGTGTAAAAAAGAAAGCATTGGGTGGTTTGGCTAGAGCATAACTAGCAAAGGATGTATTAATTAAATTCTCTGGTTTTCAAAAATGTAATTTGTAACAATTTTTTTACATGCTATTTCAATTTTTGTACATGTATAGAGTATCTTATTAAAAGTTGGGGCATATTTGGACACCTTTAAAAAAAAAAAAAAGAAACCTGGTCAAGGTTTTATATAGAACCTCCTCATATCATAAACATTTAGTATAATTATATTTTAGAATGGAAATAATATACTAGAATTAAATGTCACTGTTGTAAGTGACAAGAACACATTTTATCTGGATTTTACAAATAAACTCATAACTAGCCTCCTGTATTTTACAAACAGGCAATAAAATGTAGTAAAATGAAATTGCTCTACTTAAATTCCTTTTTGTATCTTCCCACATTAAAGTACCATAGTCATCCCCCTCCCTTTGACTGTGGTTTCAGCTACTCGTGGTCAACAGCAGTACAAAAATATTAAATGGAAAATTCCAAAAATAATTCATGACTTTTAAATCTCCCATCATCCTACTCCACCCTCCATCCTGCCCAGAGGTGAATCATCCTTATGTCCAGCATACCCATTCTGCATATGTTACCTGCATATTAGTCACTTAGTAGCTGTCTCAATTATCAAATCAACTGTAGCAGTATCACAGTACTTGTGTTCAAGTAACCCTTATTTTACAATGGCCCCAAAGCACAAGAATAGTGATGCTGGCAATTTGGATATGCCAAAGGATATAAACTGGTTCCTTTAAGAGAAAACGTATGTATGTAGTAGAAAATAAACATAGTATATGTAGAGTTCAGTACTATCCATGGTTTCAGGCATTCACTGGGGATCTTGGAACATACTCCTAAGGCAAGTTAGTAAGAACCTAGGAAAATTCCCTTGCAAGTGGAATGAGGAAACCGAGACAAATGGCTGAACAAACAGCTGGACAGGCTGAACAATTAACAGCCAGCTGATAAATCACAAGATTTTATTATGCTCCCTAACCAAAGATACCTCAGAGTGGGTGGTTTAAACCTATCCCCTAACCAAAGATATCTAAGAGCAGGTAGCTTAAATCACCTTTTGATAGATAACAAAACAGACCAAAAAGAAGCCACCTAATTAGAGCCAGACTAATCTATCTATATATAGCCTATCTAATAAAGAGGAAATATGCAAATTGACCATCACACCATCGCAAACTATGGCAGTACCCATAGCCACAAGATGGCGGCACCCAGTCCCCTAAGCCCCGCCGGAGTCCCCCAGTCCTTTCAGCCCCGCCGGGGAGGTGGCAGGCACACAGTGCGGCCGGACCTGCCCTCAATCCCCCAGCCGCCCAGGGCAGGCCCAAGGCACAGGCAAGGCTCGGATGGTGGCTGCCCAGCTGCCCAGGGCCAGCCAAGGCTTGCGCTGCCAGCAGTGGCAGCAGCAGAGGTGTGATGGAGTTGTCACCTTCCCCTGACGGCCGAGTCGCCTCCTGTCCCTGAGGGCTCCCGGACTGTGAGAGGGGGCAGGCCGGGCTGAGGAACCCCCCTCCAGTGCATGAATTTTCATGCACCGGGCCTCTAGTATGTGTGTGTGTGTATGTGGGTACGCGTGTGCGCGCGCGCGCACACACACACACACACACACATATATAAAAGGCTAATATGCTAAGTGTTCGACCCTCCGACCAGTCGCTATGACACACACTGACCACCAGGGGGCAGATGCTTAACGCAGGAGCTGCCATGACGTGCACTGGCCATTTACAGAGGAACGGCATTGCGTACCTGGCATCCACAAGGCAACACTCACCTTCCCCCAAGTGGGACACAGGCCCTGCCACCACCCAGGAGCAACAGCCCACCAAATCACAGCTGCTGCCAAGACCCCATGGCACAAAATGCAACCGAAAGCCCAGTCCAGCCCAGAAATGGTGGCTGTGGACATCAAGTAATGATGTCACGTAGCAACGCCCGGCTTCCTCTCCGTAGTGACAGGCCATTTAACAATAAATGCCACCGCGAACCTGGTGCCCACAAAGCAACACTTGGCTTCTCCCAAGTGGGACACAGGCCCCTGCCACCATCCTGGAGCGACACCCCACCAAATCGCAGCCAACACTGCCAAGACCCCATCCCAGCCCAGCCCAGAAACGGTGGCTGTGGGTGCCGGGTAATGACATCACGTTTTTGTTGACATTCTGAAGCTGACACTGTCAACAGAATATGTCTGAAGACCAACTATTGCCACAACGTACCTCTACAGTTGAAAGAAGCCAGCATCGTGGACAGAATGTATCTGAAGAACAACTATTGGCACAATGTACCTCTAAGGCTGAAAAAAAGTGACATCATCAACAGAGTATGTCTGAAGAACAACTATTGGCACTATGTACATCTGAAGCCAAAAGAAAGCGACGTCATCAACAGAATATGTCTGAAGAACAGTCATCAACAAGTACTACCAATACTGGTAGGAACTGTCTTCATAGCGAAAATGAGGTAAATGAGGATGCAATTATCGAACACAGCTGTGGTGGAATGACTGTTAACATGTATATTTTGCCTATCCCTAAATTTCTCCAATGAAAAAAACCATCTCATGGAAAATGTACTTGATGTTGCAGTAAAGGCAAAGTTTGTCCAAATGATATAAATTTTCCAGAAAACCCAGCATATTTTTAAAAATTAATGATAAATGAAGATTCTGACAGTAAAAATCACATGGAAAATATTCATTGTTATATCATGTTGTTATTGTTTATTTATTAATCAATTTATATATTATTTTCATGTACACTTTACTAATTTTCTTTCATCTCTGACACTTCTATTATAGAAAAAGGGCGAATAGCGATATGTATTAAAATATTTTTTAATTAATTTACTTTCAATGTGCACGTATCCATGCACCAGGCCACTAGTCCAAGATAAAAGTAGAAGTAAGAAGAAAATGACCCCAGAAACCATCAACAAAACAACAAGAAAGCCCACTGCATGGGAGAACATATTTGCCAATAATATTTCCGATAAGGGTTTAATCTCCAAAATTTACAGAGAACTCATACAACTTAATAAAAGGAAGATAAACGATCAAATCAAAAAATGGACAAAGGATTTAAATAGACACTTTTTGAAAGAGGATATAGAGAAGGCCCAGAAACATATGAAAATATGCTCAAAGTCACTAATCATCCAAGAGATGCAAATCAAAACAACAATGAGTTACCATCTCACACCTTTCAGAATGGCTATCATCAACAAATCAACAAACGACAAGTGCTGGCGAGGATGTAGAGAAAAAAGAACCCTCTTGCACTGCTGGTGGGAATGCAGACTGGTGCAGCCACTGTGGAAGACAGTATGGAATTTCCTCAAAAAGTTAAAAATGGAACTCCCATTTGACCCAATAATCCCACTACTAGGACTATATTCCAAGAAACCAGAAACACCAATCAGAAAAGATATATGCACCCCTATGTTCATAGCAGCACAATTTACAATAGCTAAGATTTGGAAACAGCCTAAGTGCCCATCAGCAGATGAGTGGATTAAAAAACTGTGGTACATGTACACAGTGGAATAGTATGCTGCTATAAAAAAGAAGGAACTTTTACCATTTTCAACAGCATGAATGGAACTGGAGAGCATTATGCTAAGTGAAATAAGCCAGTCGGAGAAAGATAAATATTACATGATCTCACTCATGTGGAATATAATGATCAACAAGAATAGATCCAGAGACAAATGGTGCGGGGGGGGGGAGGGGGGGGTGGGGTGGGGGGGGTTAGAGAGCAACCAAAGGACTTGTATGCATGCATATTAGCATAACCAATGGACACAGACACTGGGATGGTGGGGGCTTGCCCGGGGTGGGAATGGCTGGGGGAGGGTGGGGGTCAATTGGGGAAAAAGGAGACACATGTAAAACTTTAGACAATAAAAAAAAAAGAAAGAAAATGACCCCGCCCTAGCTGGTTTGACTCAGTGGATAGAGTGTCCTCCTGCGGACGAAAGGGTCCCATGTTCGATTCTGATCAAGGGCACATGCCCAGGCTGTGGGCTTGATCCCCAGTAGGGGGCATGCAGGAGGCAGTCAATCAATGATTCTCTCTCATCATTGATGTTTCTAACTCTCTCTCCCTCTCCCTTCCTCTCTGAAATCAATAAAAATATATTTAACAAAAAAAGAAAGATAATGACTCCAGCCCCATTATGAGCTCATTTTTATATATCAATGTACTAAATGACATAGCTGGAAATCTAATGAATAGTCTGTTGAGATCCACCCCTGAGACCGCCCCTAAAATTCCCACCTATAAAAAACAGATAAAACCCTCAGGACAAAGGGTGCCAATGTGAGCTCTTCTTTGAGCAAACCTGTGTCCCCCTTTCCTCGGGCGTGTACTTTGCTTCTTCTACCCTAAGCCCTAAGGGTGCCTACAAGATGTGCACCCAGGGGAGCCATGGGCAGTGGCAGCTTGTCCCAGGCTTATCCCCTGGTCCTGTCTCCAGGGGCCCTTCTTTGGCCTCGTGGTCCCAAGCTTTAATAAACTTATTCTCACTTTCACCTGGACTCGTGTGGTGAAACTGTTCCTGCATGAGTCAGGCACCTGCAGGTCGCCTGATTCATGAAAGGTCCTGACTCTACAGAGGCAGGGCTAGCCCCCAGCACAGAAGCAGTTTGGTAACATCCACTGCAGATAAGGAGGAACTACTATAATAAAGACACACACACACACACACACACACACACACACACACAAATTTTACTCAACAGGAAACGTATCTTGCAACAACAAAATTTCAAAAACAGTCATCTAAAAGGAAAAAAATCCAATTCCTTCTCACGGGAACTCCTGGCTTTTGACCAATAATCTCTGTATAACCAAAATGTACTTGGATAGGTTTTCAAGGTGGACTCAGCTGTGTGTGTGTGTGTGTGTGTGTGTGTGTGTATGCGTGTGTATGTATGTGGAGGTCATGGGGGGGATTAAAAATGTATTTCATTGTGGTGAGACTGTAGATGCCTCTTTTGATGAGCAAGAATGAACCCACGGAGGGTCACACTAAGGCAAAGCCCACAGTTCACCAAAGCAGACAAATAATCCTACAAAATACACAATTCAATTTTCTTTTAAATTATCAAATAATAAAACCTTTTGATACAAAAGTATGGAATAGGGGAATGGCCTCTATAACATTGCAGATGCCAAAATATTAGTAAACTGAGGCAAATCAGGTTGCACTAATTCTCACAAAGGAGCCTAGCTCTAGTCCAACTCCAAAAGTACATTAGATAAGGAGAAGCTAAGACCACATGCACCACTATGTTTATTGCAGCATTATTCATCATAGCAAAGGTATGGAAACAACCTAAGTGTCCACTGATAGACAACTGGATGAAAGACATGGCATATATATAAACTTATTCTCACTTTCACCTGGACTCGTGTGGTG
This sequence comes from Myotis yumanensis, assembly GCF_028538775.1. Taxonomy (NCBI): domain Eukaryota; kingdom Metazoa; phylum Chordata; class Mammalia; order Chiroptera; family Vespertilionidae; genus Myotis; species Myotis yumanensis. The sequence goes on from NW_027223767.1 coordinate 3,681,425, forward strand.
AAACTGTTCCTGCATGAGTCAGGCACCTGCATATGTATATATGTATATGTATATGTATATTTATATATATATATATATATATATATATATATATATATATATATATCCCACGTTCAAAGGCTGTTAAATTGCGTTGCTTACCCATATTTTCAGAAAAAAATCACTTCTACTGTCGTGGTAAACAACCTGCTTCCCTATTTATAATGGTCTGGCCCTCTAGCAACTTCAGTGTGAAATTATAGCTAATTTGCCTACCAACATCAGGTGGTCATAATAATCTGGCCTACACACACACACACACACACACACGTGCGCGCGCGCGCACACACACACAAATGGAATATTACTCAGCCACAAAAAAGGAATGAAATCTTGACATTTGCAACACAGATGGACCTAGAGCAAAAGGGGGATACAGGTTTGCTCAAGGTCCATTTATTATGCTAAGTGAAATAAATCAGACAGAGAAAGACAAATATCATATGATTTCAATTATATGTGTAATCAAACACAAAAAAGGGAAACAAACTCATAGATACAGAGGACGTTTTGGTAGTGGCCCAATGGGATGAGTGAAAAGGGGAAGAGATTAAGAAGTACAAATTGCTAGTTTTGTTTTTTTTATATATTTTTATTGATTTCAGAGGGGAAGGGAGAGGGAGAGAGACAGAGAAACATAAATGATGATAAAGAATCATTGGTCGGTTGCTTCCTGCACCCCCCACACTGGGGATCGAGCCCGAAATCCAAGCAAATGGCCTGACCAGAAAGTGAACTGTGACCTCCTGGTTGACAGGTCGACGCTCAACCACTGAGCCACACCAGCCGGCCCGAATTGCCAGTTTTAAAGCAATCATGACCCTGGTTGGTGTGGCTCGGTTGGTTGGTCGTTTCCATTCCTGGTCAGAGCACATGCCTGGGTTGTCGAATCCTAGTACAGGAGGCAACTAATAGGCGTTCCTCTCTCCCTCTCCCTTCCTCTTTCTAAAATCAACAAAATCAAATTTTTGAAAAACAAAACAAAAAACAGTGACGACCCTGGCTGTGATGGCTCAGTTGGAAGTCATCCTGAAAACGTAAAGGTTGCGGGTTCGATTCCCGGACAGGACACATACCTAGAATGCAAGTATGATTGGCAGTGGGGGGCATACAGAAAGGCAGCCAATCTCTTTCTCCTCTCTTTCTCTCTCTCTTCCCTTCTCTCTAAAATCATGTCCTCGAGTGAGGATTAATAAAACAATTTTTTTTTTTTTAACCACAGGCCACTGTCATGAAGAACACAGTAGCTGTATGGACCAGGAGGTTCATAACCAACAGACTACTTTATCGGAAACAAATGATCATTGAGGTCCGTTACCCTGAAAAGGTAACAGTACCTGAGACAAAAATTTGGGAAAAACCAGCCAAAATGTCATCTTTGTATTTGGTGACAAGACAATTGGCTTTGGCATGATTTATGATTCCTTGGATTACCCAAAGAAAAATGAACCCAAACACAGACTTGCAAGACATGGCCTGTATGAGAAAACAATGACCTCAAGAGAGGAACACAAGAAGAAAATGAAGAAAATTAGGAGAAGTTCAAAGGCCATTGTTGGTGCTGCAAAAAGTGAGCTGGAGATGGGACAACAGAAGGAGTTAAGATTCTTCAGTGACTTTATCTGTGGTAATCACAGGTTTTTCATGAGAGGATTAATAAACTAAGAACTTAAGATAATCACGAGGATATAAAGTACAGCATAAGAAATACAGTTAATAATATTGTATAACTGTATGGTGTCAGACGGGTACAAGACTTATCGGGTGATCACTTCATAAATTATGTCTAATCGCTGGGTTGTACACTCGAAACTAATATAATATTGTATGTCAACTGTAATTGAAAACTTAAAAAATTAAAATTTAATTTAATTTAAAAAGAAGAAAAGAAAGCTGACCTCCTGAGCTATCTCAGAGTCCAGCCCTCAGAAGAAGAAAGAGAGAGACAAGAAATCATCTAAGTGAATTCTGTAATTTGTATAAGATCAGAGTGGTGCTAAACTGGAATAAAATTTCTCCTGTAGTATAAACTATTCTTCCCTTAAAAAGTAGGAGGGGACTCCTCTGTGGGAAGGCATTAATAAGGTATTTTATCTGTAGCCTCTTTTTACATTATGACATCTCACTTAGAAGATAGATGAAAGGGCCCAGCCCGTGTGGCTCAGTGGTTGAGCATCAACCTATGAACCAGGAAATCACAGTTTGATTCCCAGTCAGGGCACATGCCTGGGTTTCGGGCTCCAACCTTAGTAGGGGGCTTGTAGGAGGCAGCCGATCAATGATGCTCTCTCATCATTAATCTTTTTCTCTCCTTCTTCCTCTCTGAAGTCAATAAAAATATATATATATTTTAAAAAGAAGTAAATAAATGGGAGCTAAAGAAGAGGCCTTTTAGGTTAAATTATGCTACATTGATAAAGTCTGATATTGAAAGAAACACAAGAATAAGGGCATAATTATTTGATTAATCTAAGGATACAGACATTCAATAAATAATTTTTTAATTTAAAAAAATTCTGCTTTATCCCTACATAAATAAAATAAGAAAGAACAAGTTTTCCAAGAGAGCAGTACATAACACACATCTGAGAACTTGGGGGTATAGTTGTATTATATTGAACTAAGTTAAGCAATAGTCACTCTTTCAACTATAAGAATGAATATATATATATATTTAAAAGCCAAAATGGCCCTAGCCGGTTTGGCTCAGTGGATAGAGCGTTGGTCTGCGGACTGAAGGGTCCTGGGTTTGATTCTGGTTAAGGGCACATGCCCGGATTGCAGGCTCCATCCCCAGTGTGGGGCGTGCAGGAGACAGCCGATCAATAATTCTCTCATCATTGATGTTTCTTTCTTTCTCTTTCTCTCTCTCTCTCTCTCTCTCTCTCTCTCTCTCCTTCCCTTCCTCCCTTAAATCGTATATTTCAAAAAGCCAAAATGGACAACTATCTGCCAATTTTCTCCTCCATTAACACAAAAGAGAACAGTGTATTAAGATTACAAAAACTTGAACTCTAGAAGCTTGTCATAATATATATGACAATACCTAAAGAGAATAATAAAAAGTTATTATTTATTGAGCTTTTGTTATGTACTAGGCAATGCACTTACAGCTTGGCCATACAAAAGCTCACCTAAAACACTAGTTCCATTATTTTCCCTAATTAAGGTTTCAAAAAGGCTAAATAAGTAACTTCTCCAAGGTAATTTTTTTTAACTCAGAGATAGTTATCTTAAAGATCATGTTCTGGTGCCTCCCCTTTGACCCAAAAACAGAGACACACTGCTAAAAGTTATGAAGCAAAATAAAACAAGACTAATGAACAGCCTCTATTTCCAGGTATGTACCAAAATAAAGTAGAAAATCACAATTAACTTAAAATAAAATTTATTGAATTATATCTAAAAATAAAATCACTAGACACCTGTAAGGGTAGGTATGATCTCTGTTTTGCTTATATGGCCTCCCTAGCACCTAACAGTGCTTAACTCTCAAACAACACCCATTCCAACTACAAGTCCTCTTCTTCCTTCCACTCCGGACACTTCCCCCAAGCCTTCCAACTCTTCTCCATCTTAACTCCCCCAACTTCATCTCTTGCTGCAAGAAACTCCTAAATGGACTTTCTACCTCAATACTTTCTCCACAGAAAAATCAAAGCATTCTTTTAAACCAGGAATCAGAACATGTTCTGCTTAAAACTCCCCAGGGTTTACCAGGCAACTTCAAATAAAATCCCAATACTCACTAGGGCCCACAAGTCCCGACCAATCTGGCCTGCTTCTCTCCCAATTGTTCAGTAGGCCCCAGCAACAGAAGCTTCCTTACAGATCTTTCATTCTGCAGGACCCTTTTTTGCCTCGTCTTTGTCCTTTACTCTCTGCCTGGAACATTCTTCCTGACTTATACCCGTGGCTGACTTCTCTCCAGACTTAAGTCTCAGTTCAAATGTCATCTTTTCAGAAAAGCCTTTCCCAACCACATTATAAGGTAGGCTCCCACCAGTTACTCTCAATCACATCACCCTTTTTGTTCTTTACAGGATTAATCATAATCTAATGAATTATTTAGTTTTACTTGATTATATGTATGTACTCTGTCTCCCTCATTGAATATAAACTGTTTGACTTCCTACCGTATTTGTTTAACAAAATAAATAAGAGATGTACAGAACTTAATTGAATTAAAGTTTGAAAATCCACTGAGAATATGGAAATCTGTTAGAGGATAGTAAGTACATAAAGGTGCCAATTTCCCCAAAATTAAACTTTAAATTCAATATTCCCAATCAATAGTCAGTATTCCCGATAAAAATCTCAACAGGATTTCTTTTTGAACTTCACAGAATGATTCTAAAGTTCATCCAAAACAAACAGACAAGAACTGTCAGAGGCTGAAAAAAAACATAATGAACAGGTGACTAACCCTTCCAGTATTACAATTATGAAACAATAATATTTTAAAGGATATGGTAATATACAACAAAAGATCAAGAGAACATAATACAGTGGGGCCTTGAATTACAAGTTTAATTCGTTCCGTGACGGAGCTCGTAACTCAAATTACTTGTATGTCAAATCTTAAAGTGAACGAGTGAGACACGTGATGCTGGGTTGCTGTTGTGGCGTTCACTGTGACGTTCGCTGCGCCAACTAGCGGTGGGGTATCTGAAGCTGGCTTGTAATCCGAATTTTAGCTCGCAACTCAAAGCAAAAAATTGGCCGAGAGACGGCTGGTATCTCGAAAAACTCGTTAGTCAGGACATTCGTAAGTCAAGGCCCCACTGTAGAACGTAACAGTTCCAAACACATTCCGAATAAATTATGAAGGTTGCAAATCTAAAGGTTAGATTATTCACTAAATAGCATTGACATTCTGGCTATTTGGTGGAAAAACCATGCACCCAGAAATAAATTCCAGCTGAATCAAAAAAATTAAAAGTTTAAAAAAAAAGTTTTAGAGTTAGTGAAGCAAACAATAGCTAATTTATAATCGATATGTTTAGTTCTCAGAGGTAACCACTGGCATAACAAAATTTCTTGTAATAGTTTAATTTCATAAAATATCACTAGGTCCAGCCCCATTGGCATGGCTCAGTGGTTGACCGTAGACCTATGAACCAGGAGGTCATAGTTCAATTCCTGGTCAGGGCACATGCCCAAGTTGCAGGCCCTATCCCAAGTAGGGGGTGTGCAGGAGGCAGCCAATGAATGATTCTCTCTCATCACTGATGTTTCTAACTCTCTCTCCCTCTCCCTTCCTCTCTGAAATCAATAAAAATATAGTTTTAAAAAATATATATCACTAGGTCCAGATAATCTCAAAAACATTTTTTTATCGTAACAGATTTGACAATTAAGCAGAGTAGGTAATTCCCAGTGATCATATTGCTGATTTTATTGCAGAAATTTAAAATTAAGAAATACCTTAAATTCAATACCTAAGCTGAATAAATGATCTCTTATTCCCATCCACCCCAACTTTTGTTTTAAGTAACTGTCAATCATCACATTGAATAATCCCATAGATCAGTGATTTTTAACCTTTTTTCTCTCATCTATAATAAAAGTATAATATGCTAGTTAGACCGGACAGCCAAACAGCGGAATAACCATCCAGATGACCTTCCAGACAACCTTCCAGAAGAAGCCAGGGCTGCGAGGGCCGAGCCCCTTGCATGAATTTTGTACATCAGGCCTCTAGTGGCACATATAAACTAATTACTAAAATTCTGTGGCAAGCCAAAAAATATGTTACATTTTTCACTGATCTGACAAAAAAAGGTATAATTTTGATTCATTCACACAGGATGGCTATTGTTGTGTTGGCCACTGTCATGTTTTTATTTGACAATCTAAGGGAAAAGAGGTCAGTGCCCCGACCACTTAGTCAGGTATTGCATGTTTTAAAAACTCTTGTGGCACACTGGTTAAAAATTGCTGCCATAGATGATATGGTGTAATGAAAGGAGCGCTACACTGGATGTCAAAAGACTAGATCCTGCTAGTGCCCCACTACAATTTAGACAGATCACTTCATTTCTGTGGCCCTCAGAAAAACCGTAAAACAAGGTAAGACTACAGATAGCCCCCAATTTACATTTGTTCCACGGATGACCTTTTTCCACTTTACAATGTTGTCAAAGTGATAGGCATTCAATAGAACCCATATTTCGAATTTTGACCTTTTCCTGGGCTAGCGATATGCAGTGCAATACTTTCTTGTGATGGTGGGTAGCAGCAGTGAGCAAGGCTCCCAGTCAAAGATTTGATCAAGCCCTAGTCGGTTTGACTCAGTGGATAGAGCAGGGGTGGGCAAACTTTTTGACTCGAGGGCCACAATGGGTTCTTAAACTGGACCAGAGGGCCGGAACAAAAGCATGGATGGAGTGTTTGTGTGAACTAATATAAATTCAAAGTAAACATCATTACATAAAAGGGTACGGTCTTGCCGAAACCGGTTTGGCTCAGTGGATAGAGCATCGGCCTGCGGACTGAAAGGTCCCGGGTTCGATTCCAGTCAAGGGCATGTGCCTGGGTTGCGGGCACATCCCAGTGGGAGATATGCAGGAGGCAGCTGATCGATGTTTCTCTCTCATCGATGTTTCTAACTCTCTATCTCTCTCCCTTCCTCTCTGTAAAAAATCAATAAAATATATTTAAAAAAAAAAAAAAGGGTACGGTCTTTTCTTTTTTAGTTTTATTCATTTCAAATGGGCCGGATCCGGCCCGCGGGCCGTAGTTTGCCCACGGCTGGGATAGAGCATCAGCCGGTGGACCTAAGGCTTGATTCCAGCAATTCCAGTCAAGGGCACATACCTCAGTTGCAGGCTCTATCCCAGAACAGGGCTATGCGGGAGGCAACCAATCCATGTGTCTTTCTCACATTGATGTTTCTCTCTCTCCATCTCTCCCCCTCCCTTCCACTCTCTCTAAAAATCAATGGAAAAATATCAAATGAGGATTAACAAAAAACAAACAAAACAAAAATGACATGATCAAAAGAATAAATAGCAGATATCCTACAATGTACTGTGTTGCCAGAGTTATTTGGATATTGTGTTTTGTATTTTCCCATCCCATCAGGTCTACAATATGCCATGTCACTTGCTGCTGGTGAGAAAAGGAAAGCAATTACTCTTGAGATGAAATTACATTAGCCCAGCCCTAGCCGGGTAGCTCATGATTAGACCATCATCAGAGGCGCCAAGATTGTGGGTTCGGTCAGGGCACATACAAGAATCAACCAGTGGTGCATGAATGAGTGGAACAACAAACTGGTGTTTTTCTTTCTCTCTCTCTAAAATCAATCAATAAATTTTAAAAAAAAATTTTTAAAGAAATCACATTAGCCCAACTGTAAGCTAATGTAAGTGTTCTCAGCATGTTTAAGGTAGCCTAGGCTAGGATGTTCCTTCAATAAGTTAGGTCTAAGGGACCTACAACTTATAATATATTCAACTTAAGATGGGTTTAGCAGGACATAACCCCATCAAGGAGCATCTGTAGATAACCTATATGACTCTACATTCTATAATTCTATAAATTATTAGCATTTTGTTTTAATCAATTTAAATTTGTTTTTGAGATCATTTTTAAGTAAAAGTAATAACAGCACACATGGAAGAATTAAACTGAAGAACTCCTCTTCAAATGCAAAGAGGATTTGTATGTTATATCTGAAGACTATCCAAGTAATATCATATTTTGACCACACTAGCTCCTAGGGTAGAAAAATTGGTAGTAAAAATGTTCAAGGAAAACTACTACCACAAGAATACCCAAATAAAAATCAGATGTTCTACATAGTTATTGCTACATATCAGAAGCTTTTCATAGCTTTTTAATACTCCTAATAAGTCCTAATAGAAAAAGAAACAAACAAAATGTTTTCTTAACCATCTATCTAAATGTACTTTTTTCATCCTCAAACTTGAAAAGGACAAAATATCAGGCAATCTACAGACTGAATTATTTGTGCACATATTAATCTGCTCAACTTTATAGTATTTAATAATGTGCCCTGAACATAAAAAGCACTTAACACCAGTTATACAAAGCAATGAACTATAAATGAATCTCTAATCAATAAGTCAACACAATTAATTATGATGAACATTGACTACATCTAGTAAAATCCATATGTGAAGTAAAAGAATAGATGGACCCTGGCTGATGTGGCTCATTTGTTGAGTATTGTCCTGTGCACCAAAAGGTTGCCGGTTCGATTCCCAGATAGGGAAAGCGTAGGAAGCAGCCCATCAATGTTTCGCTCTAACATGAATGTTTCTCTTCCTCTCTCTCTCTCTCTCTCTCTCTCTCCCCTACCTCTCCCTCCCTCTCTCTAAAAATCTATTTTAAAAAATCTTGGAAGGAAGGAAGGAAGAAAGGGAGGGAGGGAGGAAGGAAGGAAGGAAGGAAGGAAGGAAGGAAGGAAGGAAGGAAGGAAGGAATAGATGAAACTAACTACATAAGTATGGGAAACCTCTATCATTCCCAGCCATCAATTAAGAGTTTGAAATTGTAACTAAGACGAAATACAATTAAAACTGAACAACAAAATAAACACACACAAAAAACAAGTAATAAATATCCTGACATTTACCTACATCAGCGATTATGAACCAGTGTGCCACAAGAATTTTTAAAACATGCAATATCTGACTATTTCATCAGGGGCACTGACCTCTTTTCCCTTAGATCAATGGTTCTCAACCTTCCTAATGCCGCGACCCTTTAATACAGTTCCTCATGTTGTGGTGACTCCCAATTTCATTGCTACAAATTGAACATAATTAAAGCATAGTGATTAATCACAAAAACAATATGTAATTATATATGTGTTTTCCGATGGTCTTAGGCGACCCCTGTGAAAGGGTCGTTCAACCCCCAAAGGGGTCTCGACCCACAGGTTGATAACCATAGCCTTAGATTGTCAAATTAAAAACTGACAACAGCCAACACAATAGCCATCCAGTGTGAATGAATCAAAATTATACCTATTCTTTTGTCAGTTGGTGCTGCAGAACTTTAGTCATTAGTTTCTGTGTGCCAATGAGAAGAACAAGTTTGAAAATTGCTGACCTACATCAATTCCTGGCCTATTCAAAGCCCGTTGCTTTCCACTGCAGATAACAATGGCAAGAAAATTTCATCCTTCACCAATTTTTTAAAAAGCTTTAAAAAAACCTAACTAATCTAAATCTGCCTAGCCTGGAAACAAATTTTTAATCAATTAAATTCAAAGAAACTATAAGTTAATTTCAAACATTTTGTGCCTTTTTAAAAAAATTATGTGGGCAGGCCAAATACTTAAGTCTTGCTGTATAATTAAATTCAACATGACAGGCAGTTATATATACTAGTATACTAGTGACCTGGTGCACAGATTCGTGCACACTGAAAGGAAATTAATTAGAAGGTGGCTGGCGGGGCAGGACTGGGTGAGACGGGCCAGACACGCCCTGGAGCCAACCTCTCACAGTCCCTCTCCAGTGTCTGCAGAGTGAGAGGGGTCCCTCCAGCAGGTGGGGTCCCTCAGCAGGTGGCGGTCCCTCAGCCTGGCCTGCGGGGATCAGGCCAAAATCAGCTCTCCGGCATCCCCCGAGGGGTCCTGGAGTGCGAGAGGGCACTCTGCAAAGTTGTTGTTGTATAGGGTGTGGAACGCAAACACAAGTGTGCAGTAAACCAGATTCAGGACCAACAGTGCCCCAGCAACAACATGACCCACAGCCAAAGGTGGAATCGCGCAGCTCTGCGAGGAACTGGGCTCTCTCCTCTCTGGTTTTGGGGTGTGTCACCCAAGAACTGCAGCCGCCAAGTCACTGCAGCTTGGCAGCTCCTGCATTGAGCGTCTGCCCCCTGGTGGTCAGTGTGTGTCATAGTGATGGGTCAGACAGTAGGAGGGACACTTAGCGTATCAGCCTTTTATATGCACAGGTAGGGTCCCTAGACCTGGCTGGTGATCAGGGCTGATCGAAGCATTTCAGCTGCCAGCCAGGGCCTTCCTTCCCCGGCTGCTGGCCAGGGCCTTCCTTCCCCAGCTGCCAGCTGGGGCCTTCCTTAGTTCCATGCCATCCCCTGGTGGTCAGCACACATCATAGCGAGTGATCGAACTCTTAGTCTCCCGGTCAAACTCCCGATATATTAGGTTTTTATATAGAGAGAGATATCTCAGAGAATGTTACACCACAGGTAACAAGTGTATTTGGATAAGTTGTAATGTGAATCCATTTTTCTAATTAGAATGCAATGTTTATTCATTTAATAAATATTGCAGTATCAATATTCTACCCAGAAAATAAAATCCTCGAATTTTATCTTTAAATTTGCCATAAACTTAAAGATAAAATCAGAGAAGGGCCTATCCTTCCCTCCAGAGGAGATAAAACAGGTACATAAAAAGCTAAATATAAGGTAGAAAGTGTAAATGCCATGAGATGTGCAAATAAAGCATTTCACAAGGGCAGAGGGAGCTGTTACTACCTCACAGAAATATAGCCCTCTCAACCTATTTAAAGTAATTTCATAACTATTAACTTTCTTAGGCTCACAACAGCCAACCCTGGGAGAGACGCTTTCCTCCTATCATAGGTGAGGAAACTGAAGCACAGAAAGGTTGATCATATTCCAAAATGTCACAATTTCATTAAAGGAAGAATCGGGACTCTTTGTATTATATTTTCTCTGGGGGAGTAGTTCAATATATGGCAAGGCTTTTGCAAAAGAAAATAGTACTTTATTTTAATATTGCAAGTATTCACACCGTTATGTATGTATGTGCATATTATTTACATGTACGTGTTAACCTTGATTTCTAGTAACACGTGTGCTTAAAACAAGGCAAAGCAACTGTGTACTATAAATATTAAAATAAATAAATAAACTTCCACGGGATTTTAACAAAATAAGAAAGTAAAGACTATTTCTTTTTCCAACAATTTGTGGTTATTTCTTCTGTAATTTTTTTTAATATATTTTATTGATTTTTTACAGAGAGGAAGGGAGAGAGATAGAGAGTTAGAAACATCGATGAGAGAGACACATCGATCAGCTGCCTCCTGCACATCCCCCACTGGGGATGTGCCTGCAACCCAGGTACATGCCCTTGACCGGAATCGAACCTGGGACCTTTGAGTCCACAGGCCGACGCTCTATCCACTGAGCCAAACCGGTTTCGGCTCTTCTGTAATTTTTACCTATTTAGACATAAGATTCTAAAATTGGGCTACTCCTGAGCCCCAGCAAATTGATTCCTCCAATAAATAACTTTATGAAAAAGTACACGAAAACATTTTGAAAAAAAACACTGAAAACTAAATCATGCCATCAGCTCTTCAGTTAGCCAATCCCATGTGACCATCAGCAGGCGCTATTGATCAAGATACGATGAACGAATGAATGAATACTTGGTTGGCATTTTTAAATCCTGGGCCTGTTGCTCTTTGCACAGTGTTCCGCCTCCCATCGTTACCTCGCCAGGGTAAACACAAGGAATGTAAATTTCAAAATTGGGACATGACTGAGGAAGCAACCCTGATGCAGGTGAGTACACTCATTCCAAAGAGCAGAATTCCCCACCCGGAACTCCACTCCGAGGCGAGCTGCTGCAGCAGCACGGGGCCCACAACATCAACACAACTCGGGTACCAGCACATCACTGTCCCCCCACCCACACCTTCGGTCCTCGGCGCACCTCGTCCAGCTCATTCGAAGAATTCAAATTCGCTTTCCTCCCCATTAGGACTCATTTCTAAATTACAGTTTCTCAAATCCCTCTGACCCCCAAAAAGAGAATTCCCCGACTTGGCATCATTATTAAAGCCAATATCCAAGGCAGAAGGTACAGAGTTCCGACCTTTGCCATCTCCACCGCGACCCGCCCTTCGCCATTCCTCTCCCGGGCGATCTGCTTAGAAAGGCGAACTAGTTCGCTCCTCAAGCGCTCGTCCCTCGCTGTCACCCTCCCGCACCCTCCTCTCCCGGCCGCCCACCGACTCCGCCTCCGAGGGAGCGCGGCGGCCACCGCGCGGCCCGCCGGGGTCCCGGCCGCTCGGCCCGCCGCCTCTCCCGCCGCACACCTCCGGCCGCTCGGCCCGCCGCCTCTCCCGCCGCACACCTCCGGCCGCCGGCCGGGCCGCAGCCCGCTCTTCCTCCAACTCCACAGCCGCTTCCACTCGCCAAGCCCGCGCGCCCCGCCAAGCCCGCCGCCCCTGGGCGGCCGAGCAGAAAGGGCTGGCGGCTGGGGCGGGCCCCCACCTGCCGGGTCCGCGAAGGCCCTCGCCCCACAGGGAGGCACCCCCGCGGCCGCTGCCCTGAGAGCCCTCGGCAGCCCCCGAGCGAGCGGGGACCGGGGACCGGAGGCCGGGGCCTACTCACCGGGAGCGGGCGCAGCGTGGTGGCCGGCGCGCCCCGGGCCTGAGGGGCGGGACGCGGCCCCGGCGCGGGTCGCTACCTCGGTACCTCGCTCGGCGCGGCGAGCGGACGCTCACTCCAGCCGCCGCTGCTGCTTCGCCACCTTGGCCGCCATCTTGACTCAACCCCGCTCCCTCCCCCAGCCGGGCGGCCGCGCTCAGGCGGCTCTGGCGCCGGCTCCTCCTCCTTCCGGAAGGTCGGAGGACCGACTCCCTCCGCTGGCGGGGCCCGGCTCCCACTTCGGCCGAGCTTCCTAAGTCGCCCGCGCCCGGTCCCCTCGCCTCGCCTCTGCCTGGCGGCGGCGGTCCCCTCCCCTGAGACAGGCCCGGCAGCACCGTGCCCGACCGGGACCGGCGCTGCCATCGCGCACGGCCTGGGGAGCCCACCGCGAGCCGCCGACTCCCCGCACTCGGGCCTCCCCCGGGCGTGAGAACGGGAAGGACGTGAGGCCCCGGCCCTGCGACCCCTCCTCGGCGCGAGCGCGGGCCGCGGGGAGGGAGCGGCCCCCACAGGCTGGGAGCAGGAGGGGTGCACGTCGACCTACCCAGGTGTCTCCCAGGGCTCCGGCTGTAACTCGCGCCAAGACTTCACTGAAAAGCGAACAGGCGATGCCTATTTGTCCTTGATGTCAGTCCTTACTCTATCTAGCCACTCGGAGCTTGTGACCCTGGCGACCACAAAGTGCGCCCTCAGCCTCACTCTGAGGGTGAAACGATCGGACTGTGTCAGGACGAGGGTAGAAACTGACAGGAAGGGGCTCGGTCCCGAGCTCTCGCCGTCCTCGTAAACGCTACGTAAAGTAGAGGGAACTCGGTATGTGCCGGGAGGCGACCGTGCCAGCCCATCCCAGGCACCCGACCTTTCAAGCCTCACGCCGTAGGAGCTGCTTGGCGGGACGGACCGCAACTCGGAACGCAATTTGCGCGGAGCGTGGTTTCCCCCGAGCCGGCTCCGGGGCACCTGTCCCTGTGACGCAGGCGCTGTGCCCCTCAGACGGCATGGAGGCCGTGGGTGTTGTGTGTGTGGCGGTGGCCCTCCTAGCACCGGGCATCTTCTGGGCTTGGCACTTCTTGGAACGAATGAAGAGTCAGGTGCAGGCTGGCCTGTTGGGAAGCGGAAGCCGGGCCCTCCTGGTGATCGCGCACCCCGACGACGAAGCCATGTTCTTTGCTCCCACTTTGCTAGGCTTGGCCCGCCTGAGGCACCCGGTGTTCCTGCTCTGCTTCTCTGCAGGTAGGAGGCTGCCGGCGGGGCGTTGGGACCCGGGGCTGTAAAGGATGTTTAAGTGCTCACCCATCTCAGTCGAGTTTTGCCCAAAGGATTCTCTGTTGTAGAGAGTTAACGAACTATACCCCAAAGTCCCTTCTCTGGGCGCTTCACGGAGAGGCGGTGGCTCCAGCCCCGGGACTGCAGCGGCCGGTTTCCCAGGTTGTTGGGGGGCGTCCTCAGCTTTCGCACTCCGCTAGCAAGATCACGCACAAGGGAACTGCTCACTTCTGATTCCATCCAATACCCACATTTCCTTTGGAGAATGGGACTGTACTCATTATTCTGTGGAGCCTTTGTATTTGCAGAAGGACCAAGAATAGTGATCCTACCATAGTACGCGAAACAGAATCTAGTTATATCATGCCTGCTCAACCCTGAAATTTTTATAGATAATTTTATAGTTCAGGGAAGGGGACTTCCAAAGAATAAGCCCTCCTTTACCAGACAGAAAAGGTGGAATGAGACCATGATCCTGGATGATGGCGCTAATCGCACAATGTACATATACAATGGTGAATTTTTATGGTATGTAAAATTGTATCTCAATAAAGCTGTTCTTAACAAATGCCCACGACCTCTTTTTCCCATTTCATGGTGTGTCATTCCAGTTCTTTTTATAGACAGATTTTTCACAGAAATAACATTTAATATAATTTTTTTTCACTGAACATTTTTCATTCATTTACCAAATCTATAATAATAAAAGCAGAATATGCTAATTAGACCAGACAGCCGAACGACCTTACAGACAAAGCCGCGGAGGTCACCACAGAGGTGGTTAGGGGCAAGCAGGCAGGCAGGCAGGCAGGTGAGCAGTTAGGAGCCAGGATCCCAGATGACGAGAGGGATGTCAGACATCCCCCAAGGGGTCCTGGATTGGGAGAGGGTGCAGGCCAGGCTGAGGGACACCTCCCCCGCATGAATTTCGTGCACCGGGCCTCTAGTATTTAATAAAAATGTATATGTACTACACTTAGAATGGCCAAAATCTGGAACACTGACAACACCAAATGCTAGTGAAGATGTAGAGCAACAGGAACTATCAGTTATTAAGGGTAGGAATGTAAGATGGTTCAGGCACTCTGGAAGGCAGTTAATTTGGCAGTTTCTTAGAAGACTAAACATACTCTTACCAAACCATCAGCAATTACTCTACTTGGTATTTATTTACACAAAGGACTTGAAAGCATATCCATGCAAAACCCTACACACGGGTGTTTATAGCAGCTTATTCATAATTGCCAAAACTTGGAAGCAATTAAGATGTTCTTCAGTAGGTGAAATAAATTAATACATCCAGGCAATGGACTATTAGTGCTAAGAGAAATGAACTATCAAGCCATGAAAAGGCATGGAGTAACCCTAAATGCATATTATTAAGTGAAAGAAAACAACCTGAAAAGGCTACACAGTGTATGATTCCAATGGAATGATATTCTGGAAAAGGCAAAACTATGGGGACAGTAAAAGGATCGTTGTTTTCCAGGGGTTGAGATGGGAGGAAAGATGAATAACTAGATGGAGCACAGAGGATTTTTTTAGGGCAGTGAAAATACTGTATGATATTTTAATGATGGATATATGCCCTTATGCATTGTCCAAACCCATGCAATGTACAATACCAGGAATAAACTCTAATGTAAACTGTGGGCTTTGGGTGGCAATGATAGAGGTTTATCAGCTGTAACAAATGTAACACTCTGATGGGAAATGTTGATAATGGAGAAGGCTATGTATATGTGGAGACAGGGTAAATGGCAAGGAAAATCTCTATACCGTCCCCTTAATTTTGCTGTGAACCTAACAGCTTTATAAAGAATAAAGTTTTAGCCCTAATCGGTTTGGCTCAGTGAATAGAGCGTCAGCCTGCGGACTCAAGGGTCCCAGGTTCAATTCCGGTCAAGGGCATGTGCCTTGATTGCAGGCACATCCCTAGTAGGGAGTGTGCAGGAGGCAGCTGATCGATGTTTCTCTCTCATCGATGTTTCTAACTCTCTATCCCTCTCCCTTCCTCTCTGTAAAAAATCAATAAAATATAAAAAAAAAGAATAAAGTTTTAATTTAAAAAATTGTATGCTAGGCCTTATGCTATTCCCTAGGAATAAATAGTAAAAACAAGCTAGATAAGGACCACGTCCTTGTGAAACTTATAATTTAAACATTTACTCATATTAATAAAAACTAGTATATATCCTTTTAAATAGTCTCATAGAGATAAATCTTAATTTAGTCATCCCTTATTGTATGTCTATTTAGGGTTGTTGTTTTTTCCAGTTTATCTCCATTACAAATAACAGCAAACATCTATATGTATTCCATAGTAATTTATTAGGACTGATTTCTAAAGTTGGTTGTTTTAAAGCTTTTCATGCAAATTATATTCCCAAAAATATACCAACTTATAGTCTCACTGACTAGTAATGTGAATCTGTCTTTTTTTTTTAATGGAATTTATTGGGGTGACACTGGTTAACAAAATTACACAGGTTTCAGGTGCACATATCTATACACTATATTGCATGTTCACCACCCTAAATCAAGTCTCCCTCACCATTTATCCCCCACACACTACTCCACTTTCTCCCAACAACCCCCTCCCTGCCGCAGCCCACAATCACCACACTGTTGTCTATATCCATGAGTGTTTTATCCTTTTTTTTTCTGCTTGATCCCTCCACCACTCCCACCCAGACCCCCAACCGCCAACCTATCCTCAACAGCTGTCAACCTGCTCTCTATGAACCTGTCCCTGTTTTGCTTGTTAGTTCACTTTGTTCATTAGATTCCACATATGAGTGAAATCACATGGTACTAGTCTTTCTCTGAGTGGCTTATTTCATTCAGCATAATACTCTCCATATCCATCCATACTGTTGCAAAAGTAAGATCCTTCTTTTTTATTGCCAAGTAGTATTCCATTGTGTAAATGTACCACAGCTTTTTTACCCAATCATCTACTGATGAACACCTGGGCTGCTTCCAAATCTTGGCCATTATAAATGCTGCAAGTAATATAAGGGTGCATATATTCTTTCGAATTAGTGTTTCAGGTTTTCTCGGATAAATTCCCAGAAGTGTAATCACTGGTTCATAAGGCAGTTCCATTTTTAGTTTTTTAAGGTAATTCCATACTGCTCTCCATAGTGGCTACACCAATCTGTATTCCCACCAATAGTGCACAAGGATTCCCTTTTCTCCACATCCTCTCCAACATTTGTTATTTGTTGGTTTATTGATGATAACCATTCCGACAAGTGTGAGGTGATATCTCATTGTGGTTTTAATCTGCATCTCTCTGATGATTAGTGACATCAAGTATCTTTTCATATTTATTGTCCATTTGTATGTCCTCTTTGGAGAAGTGTCTGTTTAGGTCTTTTGCCCATTTTTTAATTGGATTGTTTGGATTTTTTGGTGTTGAGTTTTATAAGTTCTTTATAAATTTTGGATATTAGCCCCTTATCAGATGTTTCATTGGCAAATATGTTCTCCCACTCAGTGGGTTGTCTTTTCATTTTGTCGATGGTTTCCTTTGCTGTGCAAAAACTTTTTAGTTTGATATAGTCCCATTTGTTTAATTTTTCTTTTGTTGTCCTTGCCCAAGCAGATATATCAGGAAAAAAATATTGCTATGAGAAATGTCCAAAATTTTACTGCCTATGTTTTTTTCTAGGATTTTTATGGTTTTGAGTCTAACATTTAAGTCTTCAATCCATTTTTAGTTTATTCTATGGTGTAAGAAAGTGGTCTAGTTTCATTTTTTGCATGTATCTGTCCAATATTCACAACATCATTTGTTGAATAGATTATTTTTACCTCATTGTATGTTTTTGCCTCCTTTGTCAACTGTTTTTTTAAAATATATTTTATTGATTATTTTTACAGAGAGGAAGGGAGATGGATAGAGTTAGAAACATCAGTGAGAGAGAAACATTGATCAGCTGCTTCTCGTACAGCCCCTACTGGGGATATGCCCGAAACCATGGTACATGCCCTTGACCAGAATCGAACCTGGGACCCTTCAGTCTGCAGGCCAACGCTCTATCCACTGAGCCAAACCGGTTAGGGCTCCTTTGTCAACTATTAATTGACTTTAAAGGCATGGATTTATTTCTGGGCTCTCTGTTCTGTTCCATTGATTTATATGTCTGTTTTTATGCCAGTATCACACTGTTTTGATTACTATGGGCTTGTAGTATGTACACTTTGATATCAGGTAGCATGATTCTTCCAACTTTGTTCTTCTTTCTCAAGATTGCTATAGCTATTCAGGGTCTCTTGTGGTTCCATGTAAATTTTTGGAATATTTGTTCTAGTTCTGTGAAATATGCCATTGCATACTGATAGGAATTGCATTGAATCTATAGATTGTTTGGGGTGGTAGGAACATTTTAATGGTGTTAATTCTTCCTATCCATGAACATGTATATGCTTCCACTTATTTGTATCTTCTTCAGTTTCTTTCTTCAGTGTCTTATGATTTTCCAAGTACAGGTCTTTTACATCCTTGGTTAAATTTATTCCTAGGTATTTTATTTTGTTTTTGAAGCAATTGTTGATGGGATTGTTTTCTTAGTTTCCCTTTCTGATAGTTCAATATTGGTGTATAAAAATGCAACTGAGCCTGGCCGGGTGGTTCAGTGGTTGAGTGTCAACTCATGAACCAGGAGGTCAGGGTTGGATTCCTGGTCAGGTCACATGCCCAGGTTGTGAGCTCAATCCCTGGTGGGAGCTGTGCAGGAGGCAACCGATCAATGATTCTCTCTCATCATTGGTGTTTCTCTCTCTCTCTCTCTCTCTCTCTCTCTCTCTCTCCCTTCCTCTCTCTGAAACCAATATTTGTTTATTTAATATATTTTTTTTTAATGCAACTCTTCCTGGATATTTATTTTATATCTTGCTACTTTACTGAATTCATTTATAAGTTCTAACGGTTTTTTTGCTGGTATCTTTAGGGTTCTCTATATACAGTATCATATCATGAGAATCTCTGTTTTAATACATATAGTACCCTCTCTAGCATTGAATAGTATTTTTAAATAATATTTCTTTATTTGATTAATATTTATTTGCTAAAAGTAAACTATTTTTCATCGTTCTTGAGAATTTGGGTCTAAGCACTTTTCTTCTCAATTTGTGCTGATATGGATATCAATTGCAAATAAATATAGTTAAAGGCCTTTTGTTGGTTTTATTTTTGCTTTTCATTTTATTTATCTTTTATACTACAATGATAACTATAGAAGTCAAATTATAAGCTAATTTGTTTCAAGATCTGGAAAAGAAGTCTGGGTTTTATTAACAAAGTATTATAGGTGCATTGGATTCTTTATTGTTGTTGTTAATCCTCACCCAAAGATATTTTTTCCATTGATTTTTAGAGAGAGTAGAACTGAGGGAAGGAGAGAGAGAAACAATGATGTGAGAGAGATACATACTAGTAGATGGGTTATCTCCTGCACCTGCTCCTACCTGGCTGGGGATCAAACCTACAACCCAGGTGCTTGCCCTTGACTGGGAATCAAACCCAAGACACTTTGTTGCTGGGCTGACACTCTAACCATTGAGAAACCCCAGCCAGGTCAATGTATTGGTTTCTTTTATAAATTTCTCCTTATTTTTCAATAGGTTGGGACCAAAAATCAAAATTGTTTCAAATAAAAAAATGTGTGCCCTTAGCACATATTAAACACTCAGTATCCTTATTGTTGTTTCATTCCTTCCTCTGAATTCAACTTGCTATTTAGATTGTTTTCTCTTTTAATTTTTAAAATTACTTTCAAAATTCCCAATTCATTCAAAAATGGTGTATTAAACATTAAATTGGTATATTAAACTACTGACTTACTCTAACATGAAAAAAAGGAAAGTTAATAATTTGTGATACCGTATAATGAAAACTGTAAGGGTGTGTGATAAAGTACAATGCACACAAAATGAAGGAAAGCATGGATTCTCTTTTCAGGGGGTTGGATTAAAGAAAATTCTCCAAAGAGGTTTTCTTTTGAGCTGGTCTTTAAGAATAGGACAGGGTGGGAAAACCAAGATGGTGGCATAGGTAAACACCTGAAATTGCTGCCTCCCACAACAACTTAAAAATACAACTAAAAGACAAAACAGACATCATCCAGAACCACAGAAAGGCGGGCTGAGTGGAAATTCTACAACTAGAAGGAAAGAGAAAAGCACTGAGACTCAGAGGAGCTGCGGAAGTAAAGTGCAGAGGTACGGAGGCGCACGCGGCAAGGGCTGGCAACAGAGGACGCGGCTGTCTTTTTGAATCGGGAGGGAGTCTCAAGCCCCCGACTGCTCTGAACTCCAGTTCCAGGAAGTCTCTGGGGACCCAGACTCATACGGGAAGAAACTGGACTGTCTGGCAGCGGGCAGAACTCGGAACTCAAGGGCGGCTACCTGTCAGAGGTGCTTGCAGCGATTACCGGGACACAGACGCAGGGCCTCTTAGGGCAGGGCTGAGGATCAGCCATAGCTGTTTGCTCCGCTCTGTTGATTCCCTGAGACCCCGCCCCACCCAAGCTGCGGCAGAGGCTTTTGTATATGAATGCCCTGGCCCTTTGCAATCTGAAAATTACCTAAGAAACTGCAGCTGGGCCAGACAGACCCAGAACTTCCAAGAGAAGGCCCAAGGCCCCACAGCAGCTTGCATTGCTTCACAGCTGGGCCTCATCTGGGCACCTCCAAACCCCAAACAAGGAAGGGGAATCTGCAGATCTCTTCGTAGCTCCTGCTGGGTAGCCTCAGGCAGAGGCTAAATTAGCACCTCCTTAGATCCAAGAGCCAGATTACAACTCCTCAGATCCATAAGGGACACACTCAGGGGGCAGACTCAGTGAGCACCAAAGCCCCACTGAAGCAAGTCTTGCCCCATGAGGGTGTCTTCAGCACAGAAGTTCTCCCACCATAGACATAGCTGATTCTCACAGCCAATGGGCCTGGAGGTCAATTCCTCCCAGTGATACCTACAACAATCAAGGCTTAACTACAACAAGACTGTGCACAAAGCCCACAAGGGGGTGCACCAAGAGTATCCACCTCAGGTAATTGGGGAGGCTGAGCCACTGGGCCCTATATGACACCTAGCACAGAAAGCCACTCTATCAACACAGGGAAGCATAAAAAATGCGAAGACAAAGAAACAGGACACAAATGACAGAAATGGAGGAAAGCAAAATACTGGATATAGAGTTCAAAACCACACTTTTAAGGTTTTTCAAGAACTTTCTAGAAACCACCGATAAATTTAGTAAGATCCTCAAAAAGTCTGGTGAGACCGCCAATAAATGTAGTGAGACCCTCAAGAAATCTAGTGAGACCCTCAAGGTTATGAAAAAGGACCAACTAGAAATTAAGCATACACTGACTGAAATAAAGGATATTATGCAGAGTTCCAACAGCAGACTAGAGGATCGCAAGAATCAAGTCAAAGATTTGAAATACGAAGAAACAAAAAACATCCAACCGGAAAAGCAAAATGAAAAAAGAATCCAAAAATACGAAGATAGTGTTAGGAGCCTCTGGGACAGCTTCAAGCATACCAACATCCAAATTATAGGGGTGCCAGAAGAAGAGAGAGAGCAAGATATTGAAAACCTATTTGAAGAAATAATGACAGAAAACTTCCCCTACCTGGTGAAAGAAATAGACTTACAAGTCCAGGATGCGCAGAGAACCCCAAACAAAAGGAATCCCAAAAAGGACCACACCAAGACACATCATAATTAAAATGTCAAGAGCAAAAGACAAAGAGAGAATCTTAAAAGCAGCAAGAGAAAGAAACTCAGTTACCTACAAGGGAACACCCGTACGACTGTCAGCTGATTTCTCAACAGAAACTTTGCAGGCCAGAAGGGAGTGGCAAGAAATATTCAAAGTGATGAATGCCAAGAACCTACAACCAAGATTACTTTATCCAGCAAAGCTATCATTCAGAATTGAAGGTCAGATAAAGAGCTTCACAGATAAGAAAAAGCTAAAGGAGTTCATCACCACCAAACCAGTATTATATGAAATGCTGAAAGGTATTCTTTAAGAAGAGGAAGAAGAAGAAAAAGGTAAAGATACAAATTATGCACAAAAATACACATCTATCAACAAGTGAATCTAAAAATCAAGTGAATAAATAATCTGATGAACAGAATAAACTGGTGATTATAATAGAATCAGGGGCATAGAAAGGGAGTGGACTGGCTATTCTTGAGGGGTAAAGGGGTGTGGGGGATGCGGGAAGAGACTGGACAAAAATCGTGCACCTATGGATGAGGACAGTGGGGGCTGGGAGGTGAGGGAGGAAGGTGGGGTGGGAACCAGGTGGAGGGGAGCTATGGGGGGAAAAAGAGGAACAACTGTAATAATCTGAACAATAAAGATTTAATTTAAAAAAAAAAAGAATAGGACAGGGTATATAGGAAATGGGGCAAGTCATTATAGGCAATAGTAAAGTCATCAGTAAGTCTTGGACTTGTATGAATAATTCATTCTAACTATATCTCCAGTTTTCAAGGGTAGGGAGAAGCAGGAAAAAATATAATACTTTGTTATTAGCGGGTTATTTAATTTCAGCAATCCTATGACAGGAATTATTATATTAAAAAAATTATACAAGTAAACATACAGAATGTGTTATTCCCATTTTACAGTAAGGGAAATTGAATTATGAAAAAGTTAAAGTAACTTGACCAAAGTGACCAGCGAGAATGTAGAGGAGCCAGGACCCTGTGGCTCTTGTCATAAACTGTTCAGCATAAAAGTAATCCATCTGCCTTTCGCATTGCCTTGTATGCTATGTCAGATAAAATAACTTTTGATTTCCAGTGTATGATTCCAGAAACATTGATTTATCAAGTTACTATTTCTTAAAAAATGGTTTGGCCTGACTAGTTTGGTTAAATTAGCCAGATGTGCTGTCCCCCATTCAGAGGTTCAAATTCCTTGTTAGAATATTAACATCTTTGAGAAATCTTGCTGTAAAAAATCCTATTTAACTTTATTTAGTCTAGCATTTCTCTCAATTTATGTAACCTGTTACTATACAGGTAGGAGAAAGCTATAGTAGATAGTCAGGTGTTATGAATACATTTGGTTGGAGAGTTAAAACAACCAGTTCTGTGTTTTGGGAAGCTCATTCTGGTGGCAATTGGAGAATGGTGTGGAGGCCACGACTGGAGTCAGGGAAACCAATTTAGCTCATCCTTTCCCCTCCAGATGCAGTGCCAACTCTCATATAACAAATTTTCATGTATTTCCAATCTACATACTAATCCTTTAGTCAGTTTGGATTCCCTATGCCAATATCATGCTGTCTTAATTACTGTAGATTTTACGGCAGTATTATCTGGTATAGCCAGCCCTCCGATTTGTTGTTCTTCAGGGTGTATTTGCTGTTTTTTGCCTTTTTTCCTCTGTGTATATTTTAGAGTTAGTTTGGTCACGTTGAAGGAAAAACCTTGTTGGCATTTTCATTGGAATCTCATTGACTATTGATCATTATAGAGAAAATTGACTTTTTCCAATATAAAGTCTTTCCATCTATGATTTTATAGTATGTCCCTTCATTTTTATTGTCTTTCTACAATGTGTCTTTTTTTGTGTCTGTTAATAGTTTTATAATAAAGGTCTTACATATGTAGTATTGAGATGATTC
The DNA here is from genome assembly GCF_028538775.1 of Myotis yumanensis. Classification (NCBI taxonomy): domain Eukaryota; kingdom Metazoa; phylum Chordata; class Mammalia; order Chiroptera; family Vespertilionidae; genus Myotis; species Myotis yumanensis. The sequence goes on from NW_027223767.1 coordinate 3,704,805, forward strand.
ATAATTTTGTTCTTTAATCTATTTCTCATGTCTAGGCGTTCATTTTGCAAATTCTTTAAATATATTAAGCACATATCTGCTCTAATAATTCTAATTTCTGCAATCTGTGTGTCTGATTCTGCTCTTTGAGTAACTCATTCTGAGTGACTTGTTTCCATGTGTATATTGTGATTTTTTTTTATTGTAAATACATATTCCTTGAAAACATACTTGCGATGATATTTTGATGAATTATGTTTGCTTCAGCCAGGCAGCAAAGGACACTACTAAAATTTTTAAATGATGGAGATTTTTTTCAGTCCACAGAGGTAGTGTAAATTCAGGGTCCAAACACAAGCGCATTAGTTGTCTGATGCTGTATAACAAATTATCTCGAAACTAGTGGCTTAAACAGTAATAAACTTTATCTCTCATGGTTTCAGAGTACAGTTGTCTCTGCCTCGGCATGTTTCGTATCCAAAGCTGGAGGATCCAAAGGCTGGGACTAGAATCACCTGACTTAGCTAGAGATATTGGCCAGAACATCTACATAGAGTCCACATATACTAAATCCACGAAGCTTGGGCTTCCTCACAACCCAGTGGCTGTTTCTGGGCTAGTATCCGGAGAGGCAGCCACATCACTTTTATGGCCTAGCCTTGGAAATCACGCCGTATCACTTCACTGAATTGTGCTTGTCGAGGCAGTCACAAGTCACATCCAGGTTCAAGGAGAGAAATAGACTTCAGCTCTTCATAGGGAGCAACAAGGTTCTAGAGGTGCATGTGGGACTAGAAATACTGCTGTAGCTACTTCTGGATAATACAGTGTGCCACACCAAGTAAAGGCGAGTGTACGGTTAACAGTCCTTCGGAGGTGGCATCTCCCTTCCACTAGAACCGAGTCTGAGACAGAGGTGTGGCCTCACATTTCCGTGGAGGTTTATCTGGTTCACCCACTGTGGTATTGCCTTTTGAAGGTTCTGTCTTTGTGTGGAGTTCTCCTTATTTGTGCCCACGCTTTATCTCCTGCCCTGATTTTAGGCCACCGGGCATAGGCAGATACTCCGGCTTCAGCTCCACCCTACTTAATCTGGTTTGTGCTTCCCTATGTTGAAAACCTCAAAGATAGCCCTTGCCTTCCTGCTAATTCAGCTATACTTTCTGTTACAGGTTTGCCTTGTATTTCACATGTTTAGGTGTCCTATACTAAGAGGGTTTCTCCAGGCATCTGATTGATTCATCATATTTCCTAAAACAACTTATCAGGATATTTTTAATAATGATTTTTAATCATAAATAATTCTTCAAAGTTTCCTTATTGAGAAATATTTAGATCTAGCCTCAAAATTATTAGTCTCATCTGTCTCTTTTCTTTCTGACCCCAAATTTTTGAGATTTCTAAACACACACACACACACACACAAAACAACATCTTAACTACTGACTATATTCTATTAAGAATGGAATAAATTACTCCTGGCCGATTTGGCTCAGTGGTTAGAGCATTGGCCTGTGGACCAAATGGTATATTGGGTTTGATTTCCGATCAAGGACAAGTACCTGGGTTGCAGGTTTGATCCTCGGCCCCTGTCAGGGAGCATGTAGGAGGCAACCAGTTGATGTTTCTCTCACATCAATGTTTATCTCTCTCTCATCTCCCCCCCCTCCTCCCGTCCTTCCACTTTCTCTAAAAATCAATGGAAAAAATATCCACGGGTGAGGATTAACCCCCTCCCCAAAAAAGAATGGAATAAATTACTAATATTTAAAAATATAAATTATGTTTAAGGGAGCTATAAAACTTCACAACATGACTCAAAGGTTACATATCTGTGGTCCTATTTTGTAAATATACATATATATAAATACTTAGGCACTTTTCTCTAAGGTTTAGGTTAATAGGATTTCTATATGATAATGCCAACCAAAGAATGCATAGGGATCAATGAAAACAATGCCTATTCATAAATGTTGATGTTGATGGTAGGTTAACTGTTCATAAGAATACTAGAGGCCTGGTTTACGAGATTCAGTACCAGTAGGGTCCCTAAGCCTGGCCGGCGATCAGGGCCAATCGGGGCCTTCTGGTTGCCAGCCGGGGCCTTCCTTCCCCCGCTGCAGGCTGTCGGCTACCAGCTGCCAGCTGGGGCCTTCCTTGGTTCTGCACCGCCCCTTGGTGGTCAGCACACATCATAAAGATCGAATGAACTCCTGGTTGAACTCCTGGGGGGACAATTTGCATATTAGGCTTTTATATAGAGAGATTATATATTTCTAAGTATATATTTACTTAGCTTTCTTATAATTAAGCTTAGGATTTATATGTCAGGTAATCTTATATACATCCCCTATTTTGAACCTAATATAGTGTATGTGTTCCTAAAAATATTTATGTCCTGCTGAGTATTTATTTACTTAATTGAAGAATGTTACACTCTTTCCAAAGTTTTTATTTACTCAATGAGTTAAGACTTTTAAGTGCAAATATAAAGGACTTGCTTAAACTATGAGAAGCCATAAAAGAAATGTTAATGAACAGGGAAGAGATCATGTCAGAGACCAAAGAAAATTCTACAGTGACAAAGGTTGTCTGTGAACAGTGAAAAAGGGAAAGAAACAAGCGTAAAAAAAAAAAAAAATGCAGCCCTGGCCAGTGTGGCTCAAGTGGCTGGGTGCCATGTCCTGTGCATCATGAGGTCACCTGTTCCATTCCCTGTCAGGACACATACCCAGATTGTGGGCTCAATCCCCAGTAGGGGGCGTGCAGGAGGCAGCCGATCGATAGTTCTCTCTCATCAGTGTTTCTTTCCCCCTCTCTCCCGCTCTCTAAAATCAATAAAAACATTTTTTTAAAAGAAAGAAAGCCAGTTTGGCTCAGTAGATAGATTGTCAGCCTGCAGACTGAAGGATTCCTGGTTTGATTCCAGGAAAGGGCACATACCTTGGTTGCAGGCTCCTCCCCAGTTGGGCCATGGTCAGGGCTTGTGCAGGAGGCAACCAATCGATGTGTTTCTCTCACATTGATGTTTCTCTCTGTCTTCCCCTCTCTCTTCTACTCTAAAAAATCAGTGGAAAAATATTCTCGGGTGAGGATTAAAAAAATAATAAAAGAAAGAAAGGGAATGCAATAGGACTAACCTGATAGAAGTATAGAATGGGAATAATCAACAAAATGTAGTGAATTTTGAAGAGCTTAGTATTGGAAATACTTGTTATAACTGCTCATTGCAGTGAGCTGAACACTGTTTTTATGCAGTGCATACATCTCATTCCATCTGGTACAAATATGCTTGTCATATTCAGGAAAAAAAAAATAGTTTCCAATATGGTTGGCCATGTTAATGACTATCCATGGTCATAGATCAGAGTACCTAACGAAAAGTCATATTTCCATCACTAATGGTAAATATTAATGTGCTCCTTTTGGGAACAATGAAAAAACACATACTTACAAGTGTAGGTATATTGGTTGATAATAGCATGTGGCAGTGTTTCTTAATCATGGCTGCATAGATATATGCTCAGTATTTTTTTAATGAGTTTTTAAAAAATTATTTTGCCAATTTTAAAGGCATAACTTTGTTTTACAGTGATAACTCATAATTGAAACATTTTTATTCAATGCAAATCTAATTTTTAAAATATTTTTATTTTGGTAAAATATACATAACAAAATTTACCATCTTAGTCATTTTTAAGTATTCAATTCAATGAGTGGCATTAAGTACATCCACAATATTGTTTAACCATCTCCACTGTCTATTTTCAGAACGTTTTCATCATCCCAAACAGAATTCCACCTATTAATAACTCTCATTCCTTCCTCTCCCTAACCCCTGGCAACCACTATTCTATTTTCTGTATCTATGAAATTGACTATTCTAAATACTTCATATTAGTGGAATCATAGAATAACTAGAGGCCCGGTGCACAAAAATTTGTGCACTGGGAGCGGGGGAGTCCCCCAGCCCGGCCTGTGCCCTCTCGCAGTCTGGGACCACTCGGGAGATAATGACCTGCTGGCTTAGGCCTGCTCCCGGGTGGCAGAGGGCAGGCCCAATCCCTAGGTGCAGCCCCTGGTCAGGCTCAGAGGAGGGTCGATTAGGGGGTTGGGGCACCGCCCCCTGTCACACTCAAGGCAGGGTGGATGGGGAGGTTGCGGCGCCACCCCCGTCACGCACAGAGCAGGGCCCATCAGGGGGTTGGGGCGCTGCCCCGTCACTCACAGAGCAGGGCCCATCAGGGGGGTTGGGGCTCGGTACCCTGTCACACACAGAGCAGGGCCCATCAGGGGTTTGGGGAGCTCCCCCCTGTCACTCACAGAGCAGGGCCGATCAGGGGGTTGGGGCGCTGCCTGTCACACTCAGGGCAGGGCCGATGGGGAGGTTATGGCTCTACCCCGTCTCACATAGAGCAGGGCCCGCCGGGGGGTGGGGGGGGGTGGGGGTTGGGGCGCCGCCCTCTACCACCCACAGAGCAGGGCCGATCAGGGGTTGGGGCACTGCCCCCTGTCACACACAGAGCCCCAGGGCAATCAGGGGGTTTGGGCGCTGCCCCCTGTCACGCTGATCCTGGTGCCGGGAGGCCTCGCGGCTCTGCTGATCCCGCCCGGCAGGGTCACAGATCCGGGTCCCAGACCACAGACAGCCTTGCCTGCTGCTGCCTGCCTTCAGTATGCAAATTAGCCGCCATCTTGTTGCTTCAGGGTGGGGGTCCCCACTGGGGTGCCTGGCCAGTCTGGGTGAGGGGCTGAGGGCCGTTTTCAGGCTGGCGGGCGACTGAAGCTCCAAACCTCTCCTTTTTTACTTTTTTTTTTATTCTGGCATTTATTTACCTTCTATGGCTGTCACTGGAGCTGAGAGCCGGCTTTCTCTCTGAGGCTCGGCTGAAAGCAGGTTTCTGGCCTTTGTTTTCTGTATTCGAAACAATGTTGCGACTCCAGCTCTGAGATCCCGGCTGACTGACAGGAGGTTTCTGGGGTTTTGTTTATCTTCTATAAATGTTACAATGTTTCCAACTGAAGCTCAGAGGCCGGCAAGGCAGGCGGGGAACGTTGGCTTCCTTTGTCACTGAAGCAAGCAAGCCTCCCTGTTCGCATCAGCTGCCTGGCTGCCGGCCACCATATTGGCTGACAGTTAATTTGCATATCTCCCTGATTAGCCAATGGGAAGGGTAGCGGTCGTACGCTAATTACCATGTTTCTCTTTTATTAGTGTAGATTGTCCCCTTATGTCCCACGTATTTTAATTAGCATGTTTTCAAAGTTTGAAGAATATATCAGAACTTTATTCCTTTTTGTTAGTGTTATTAATCCTCACCCAAGGATATTTTTCCCATTGCTTTTCAGAGAGAGTGGAAAGGAAGGAGGTAGGAGGAGAGAGACAGAGGAGAGAGAAACATCAATGTGAGAAAGACACATGGATTGGTTGCCTCCTGCACACACCCTAACCAAGGCCAGGGATCAAACCTGCAACCCAGGTTTGTACCCTTGACCAGGAATTGAACCCACAACCCTTCAGTGCACAGGCCGATGCTCTAACCATTGAGTCACACTGGCCAGGGCAGAATTTTATTCCTTTTTAAGGCTGAATAATACCCCATTGTATGTATATACCACATTTGCTTATCCATTCATCTGCTTATGGACACTTGGATTGTTTCCATTTTTCAGCTGTTGTGAATAATGCTGCTATGAACATGGGTACACAAGATCTGTTTGAATCCCTGTTTACAGTTCTTTTGTCTCTCTACCTAGGAGTAGAATTGCTGATTTGTATGATACTTCTCTTTTAAAATTTTTGAGGAGTCACCGGCTCTTCCACAGCAGTTATACTATTTTATGTTCCCACGAGCAGTGCGTGAGGGTTCTAATTTCTCCACATACACTTATATTTAACATTGGTTTATTTTGTGTGGCTTTTTTTATACTAAACTATTCTAGTGGGATATAAAAAGATATCTCATTGTGGTTCTTGCATTTCCCTGATGACTAATGATATTGAGCATCTTTTCACATGCTTATTGGCCATCTGTTCATCTTTGGAGAAATGTCTATTCAGGTAATTTGCCCCCTTTTTTATTCTAGTTTCGTTTTTAAATCATGATTTCTCCAACTGGGTTCTGTGGGTATATTCTAAAGGAAGAGGGTCTAAGCTCTTTCAGTTTCAGCTCCTTTGGGGAACCCAGGCCTTTGGGCTCCAGTAACACTGCCTCCTTTTCTCTCTCCAACCGAGTGTTGGTAGTCACTTCTTGCTGTTGCTAATCTTTGGGTCACTTCACTGTTCCCTATTTGACCCTCAAATCCTCCATCAGTTATGTATCAAATTCTTTTCATTAAGTTCTTAAACTGATGTAAATATTTGATATAGTTTCTGTTTTCCTGGGCAGACCCTAACTGTATCAGCATCTAAACTCCCTCATTTCAGAGTTGAGAATATGTTGACCTTATTTTCTTCCAAATATATTTTAAAAGTGTCTTGGTCATTATGTTCAAGGAAAAACCTTGCTGGCATTCCTGAAACTGGGAACTTTACAAATTTCTTCAGATTCATGAAATTAGTAGAAGGCCAGGAATTGGGACCATAATGCTTTGATTCTCAATCCTCTTCTCCCTCTAATAAATTAAAACTTGCAAGGTAGGGATCAGGGTAACTAAAGGAGTGTGACAGGGGACTTTACTTTTTTACATTCCTTTTGATTTTTAACCACATAATTCTTTTACCTATTTAGAATAAATTTAAAATATTTAAAGTAAAATAAAATGTCTACCTTTATACATGTGGTATATAAATGTGGGTCTTTACAAAGTGTCTTTTTGTTTTAAATGTCAGCTTGCTTGCTAGTTAGTAGTTTTCACGAAACAGAAGACTTCACTAAGCATGCAATTATTCATAAGCTTACACACATACACACACACACACACAATGTAGTTCTATATACTGGTAAATAAATCTATGTTAATCCCATTCATTTTTGTTTTCTAGAATAATAATCTTCAAACATTTTTTGGTAATATTTTCCAATATGTATCTATACTTCAATTATGTGTAACATATATTTATAATTATAATAAGTACATGGACCACTGAACTTGTGTACATTATAAAACATTAACAAAAGTTGATATTTGGCCCGGCTCATGTGGCTTAGTGTTTGAGCATCAACTCATTAACCAAGAGGTTACCGGTTCCATACCAAGTCAGGGCACTTGCCTAGGATTAGAGATTGATCTCCAATAGGGGGTGTGCAGGAGGCAGCCGATCGATGTTTCTATCTCTTTATCCCTCTCCCTTCCTATCTTTCTAAAATCAATAAAAACATGTTTATTTTTTTAAAGTTGACATTTGTAAAAATAAAAAGTCAACAAGGTAAACAAATTAAGAGAAGAAATTCTAAAGCTTTTTCTCTACCCCAGTAGTTTATCTTGTGCCTCCTGGGATGCAGCCACCCTACTTGAATGCTGTATTAGAGTGTTTCAATTAAGAATTGATGAAGAATCTCAAACATTTAATCTGTTGAAATGCCCACATGTTCACCAAACTTAGTGAAAATATTTAGCGATCTCTAACTTCAACTCACTACCCTTTTTTAAATTTCGTAAACACAAAGCAATAAAACTGACTCCATAAACACATTACTTCATCAGTTTCTCACAACTATAATCAGAGCCTCTGAACGTCAGAATCACATCACTAGTATACATTAGACTCTTTCACAATAGATCAAATAACCTTAAGACAAAATGGGAACCATCAGTGTGGCTCAGTGGTTGAGCATCAACCTGTGAACCAGGAGGTCACGTTCAATTCCCATTAGGGGACATGCAGAATGCAGCCAATCAATGATTCTCTCTCATCATTGCTGTTTCTATTTCTCCATCTCCCTCTCTGAAATCAATAAAAAAAAAATATTTTTTTTAATGGGAGAGGGTATGTGTACAGAGTTGGGAGAAACTTAAAATAGTAATGACCATCACAAAACTGACTAGTTTCTGTCTTTAAAAAATGGTAAGGCAACTGAAAAACAAAATAGAAACAGAGGCATGAATACATTTAAGAAGTGTTAACAGAAAATTGTGACAAGAACCATACAACATTATGCTGTTATCTGGAGACTTTTTACCGTTAGTCCCCTTAGTCGATACAATGTAATGACTGGCTCCTATCTGGGTTTAAGCAGCTGAAAACTAGCACTTGAGTGATCCCTGCCAAAGGCGAAAGGTTTCCATGGAGTTCTCCGAGTTCCCAGGAGCGCGAAGCAGAACCTCTCTGTTCAGTGCCCCACAAGAACCTGCAGTGCGCTGGGCACCAGGGTGATGCAAAGTTGAATGAGACCCTGACTTTTTAGGTCAAGTGACATTTAGGAATTAATAACTCGATCATGGAGAAAAGTTCCTACTTAAGAGCAGAATACTGGAAATAATTATCTGCCGGGGAAAACAGGACTAGGCTTCCTAGAGGGAAGACCATTTGATCTGGACGATGAAGATGAATTGTAGTTCAGGAAGAGGAGGAGTGGGAAGGTAAAGAAGTCAAGGAAAGAGAAATTAATACTGAGCACCCAACTGGGTGAATGTGTATTATCTCGTGTAACCGTCAGGAAAACCTTGAAGTGAGAAACTAATGTGGAGAAACTGGCTCAAGAAGGTTGAGGAACTAGCGCAAATCACACGTGCAGTTCTCTCTGCAGAGATTGATTCAAGGCTGCATAGCTAGGTGAGTGCTGTGTAGTGATACCAACATTTCACTGTATATTATTCATGAGGATACAGAGGAGTTGCACTTACCAGGACTGTTCTTAGGAAGCATAGTATATGTGTTGGGAAAATAAAGAATGCGTAAGCTATTTGGGATGCTGATGTCGTCGGGGTCTCAGAAGGGCATGCTGGCATAGCTGGTTGTTTCAAAGGGGGATATTTTCCTGAATGAGGCTGCATCTTTTCCTGTAATACTCAGGAATCTCTCCTTTAAATAAATGTTTAACAGATATTTAAGGACTATTCATTTAAAAGGGCTCCAACTAATAGTGTGCTCAGGACCCCACTTGTTCTTGAGTGGTTATAGAAGGGTTAATCCTTAATCTGCTTAACTCCAAAGTCATTGCTGTCTGAGATGTACAGTGCTGCCTGTGGCATGAAACTGACGTGCAGACAGACAGGCAGATAGGCAACCAACAGAGATAGATGCAGAGATTGGGGAAGAACTAAATGGTGATTCTAAAGATTGTGCTGCTGGTCTTCTCCCAGGAGTGTCTGATCATAATCTTAATGTTGTATTTTCTTCAGCTTTTTATCATAACCACAAAGTTTTCAGGTAGAGGTAAGAATGAATGAACCCGTAAGTCTCTGTTAAATCTTCCACTGTGTATTTGTCATCCTCAGGGAATTACTACAATCAAGGGGAGATTCGTAAGAAAGAACTTTTGCAGAGCTGTGATGTTTTGGGGATTCCACCCACCAATGTAATGATTATTGACAGCAGGTAATTCATCTGTATTAAAGATTTGATTGACAACACATCTAGTGTTTCACTATATTAGCTGCTGCTTATGAAATATATTCTTTATCATGTTAAACGCTGTTGGGAAGTGATGCTCACTTGCTCACTGTGTTAGATTGAGCGAGGAGGGAGCTCCTGTTCACATCAATGCCCTACAAAGAGATAAGGGAAAAGTTTTTATTTATTCTCAGTTTTACGTGGCTCAGGGTAAACTGTTGGGATCATCATGGGGGAACTTCTTCTCTGTCAATGCCTGTGGATTGTGTAATGCTTTTGAAAGAACAAATCTGGAGCCAGACTGCCGGGACTAAAACCCCAGCTTCATCAGGTTATTAACTGTGCATGTGGGGAAGTTGCTTAGTCTCTGTTCCTAAACTTCTTCCTCAGTAACCCTTGGAAGATACATGGTTTTGAGTCAGTTTGTGAAATAAATCATTGCTCGCTTATTTTCAAAGATGACATACTTCCCTTTTACACTGTGGTTATATGTTGTGATTTATTTTCTCACTGTTAATGATAATATTTATGGGCTTCTCTGCTCAGGCACCCCACTTGCACACAGACTTCTGCCTGTGCGGTTGGCTCAGCAATGCAAGATGTTTTTTGAGGATTAGATCTGAGTTGTGAGAACTGTAGTCAAACCAAAGATCTCAGCTCGGTTATAAAGTTCCTTACTCTTGTCATGTCATCATTTTTTACATGTTTTCTGTATCCTGAAGATCATGCAGCTTCAACAAGTAGCATACTTGTTGAAATGCTACTGGAGAGGTGTAGTAAACTTGTTAAGAATAAATTTGTCAAAAAGCCAGTTTGAAGATGCAAAGAAACCATGTACCTTGGTCTGCTCAGGCGACCATAGGAAAGTACCAGTAGGGTGGCTTCAACAACAGCCATGTGTGATCTCAGAGTTCTGGAAGCTGGAACTCCCAGATCACAGCCCAGATGGGTGGGCTCTGGAGAGGATTTGCTTCTTAGCTTGCAGGCGGCCGTCCTCTCACCGTTTGCTCACATGGAGGGAGAGAGAGGAGAGGAATTTCCCTTTCTCTTCTTAGGCCACCAGTCCTATAGGATTAGGGTTCTACCATTATGACCTCACTTAACCTGAATTACTTCCTAAAGACCCTATCACCAAATACAGTCACATTGGGGGTTAATGCTTCAACAGATGGATTTGGGGAGGATGCAGTCAGTTCCTAGCAACATGCAACCTTTAGTCTTTCAGTCTCTAACTTCATAATCCAGAAAAGGCAGAGCTTTAGAATTTTATTTCAGGTGATTTAAATGAGTCAAAGAGAAGAATAAAGGGTAAGAAGAGAAAGAGACGTTTTATGGAGGGCCTATACTCATAATAATGACAGCAAATATATATTAAATCATCATTGTCAGTACCCAAAACCATGCTAAATACATGATCTTAATGCTTAAAGTAATACAATTACTTGTCTGATGTCATAGGTAAGAAACTGAGGAATAGTGAGAGATTGAGTAATTTGCCCGTTGTCATCCAGCATAGGTGGTATAGAGCTGGCGTTTGAATTGAAGCAGTTTGGCTCCAGAGCCTATGCTTCAACCACTCTATTTTATGCCCACTCCATGCCTGACAAAGGCCATCTCATGTAATTCTTCCACTAATTGTGCAAGAAAGGTTTTATTATCCTTTTTTGTTTCACTCAAAGAAACTAAAGCTCATAGACATTGAGAGAATCCTCTGAGGCCTTGCCAGTGTGGCGCAGTTGGTTGAGCATTGTCCTGTGCACCAAGAGGTCACCTATTCAATTCCTGATCAGGGTAGCAGGCACAATCTCCAATAGGGGGCGTGCAGGAGGCAGCCGATGGATGTTTCTATCGCCATCTCCCTTTCTCTCTCCAAAATCAATAAAAACATCTTTTTTTTAAAAAAAAAAAGAGAATCCTTGCCTGGCCAGCATGGCTCAGTGGTTGAACATTGACCTATGAACCAGGAGGTCAAGGTTTGATTCCCAATCAGGGCACATGCCCGGGTTTCAGGCTCAGTCCCCAGTATGGGGTGTGCAGGAGGTGCCGATCAATGATTTTCTCTCATCATTGATGTTTCTATCTCTCTCTCCCTCTTCCTTCCTCTCTGAAATCAATAAAAATATATTTTTTAAAAAAATTTTTTAAAGAGACCCCTCAGAGGTTTAGTAAATGGCAGTGCTAGAATTCAAAAACAGAAAGGAAGACGGGATTGATTCCTGGCTTTCTGCGGGAAAGTAAGCCACCACTTTGTTACTGCACTTGAAGACCAATGTATTATCTGAATGCATTTAATGACATTGTGCATAGTCAGTTTCCTTCCATTGTTCTGAACTTCATTGCTGGATTTCTAGGAGATATTTAGCAAGAGGAGCCTACCAAGTAAAACCCTTATCTGATTTCTTAAAGTGGGGGAAAATTCAGTTCTCAAGAAAAGAAGGCATGCCGAAACCGGTTTGGCTCAGTGGATAGAGCGTCGGCCTGCGGACTCAAAGGTCCCAGGTTCGATTCCGGTCAAGGGCATGTACCTGGGTTGCGGGCACATCCCCAGTAGGAGATGTGCAGGAGGCAGCTGATCAGTGTTTCTCTCTCATCGATGTTTCTAACTCTCTATCTCTCTCCCTTCCTCTCTGTAAAAAATCAATAAAATATATTTTTTAAAAAAAAAGAAAAAAGAAAAGAAGGCATAATTTCAGTCATTAGACACCTAAATGGATACTTTCAGTAATTCTACCCTTTTCCTTAATATCTATGGGTTCTGTTAACTTAATGAGTCATATGATATTGAAATGCATGTTATTAATAATACATAGTCAATGCCTGGAATGGGCAAGGCACTGTAATAGATGTTGAAGAAAGAGCAGAGCAGTTCAAGATGCAGGAGCTGAATAGTAGGTGCTGGCCTGGCAGTTGCCACTGCTGCGTTTGTGGAAGGCTGTTTCACTGCGATGCTGAAAGCCAGGCTAGGAGGGCAGTTAAAGACGGTCCCTGAAGCATTTGGGAATTGTATGTGATTAGAAAATGCAACCTGTGGATTTAGAACTCATTTGTTGGGTTTGTGCTTCTTAATATAAATCCATAGAATTATTTATATTTCAAAGCAAAAGAAAACGAAAAGCACCCACATATTTTTGTATACATAGATAATTACTAAAAGGATACATACCTTAAAGTAGCTTCTACTTAATTGGGGCTTGAAAGAGGAATACTTTCATTTTATTTAATTTCAGAGATTTCTGTACAGTTTGCTTTTTTTAAGGAAGCCTTTATAACTTTTATATTTATATATATATACATGTATATATATATATATATATATATATATATATATATATATACATGTATATATATATATGCATTTTTTAAGACTACCCCACATCCTATCTAATAAAAGAGAAACATGGTAATTAGCCGTACCTCCGCTACCCTTCCCATTGGCTAATCAGGGCGATATGCAAATTAACTGCCAGCCAAGATGGCGGCCGGCAGCCAGGCAGCTTGAAGCGAACATGAGGTTTGCTTGCTTCAGTGACGGAGAACTCCAACGTTCCCCGCCTGCCGCTGCCGGCCTCTGAGCTTGCAGTTTGAAACATTGTTACAAATATAGAAGCTAAACAAAACCCCAGAAACCATCTTTCAGCCAGCCAGGATCTCAGAGCTGGAGTTGAAACAGTGTATCGATTATAGAACCCAAACAAATGAGATACCTGCTTTCAGCAGCCGAGGCCTAAGAGCTGGAGCCAAGCCTCAGAGCTAAAGCTGGCCCAGAATTAAAAGAAAAAAAAAGAAAAAAAGGAGCGGTTGGGAGCTTCAGTCACCCGCCAGCCTGAAAACGGCCCTCAGCCCCTCACCCAGACTGGCCAGGCACCCCAGTGGGGACCCCCACCCTGAAGGGGGTGTGACCAGCTGCAAACAGCCATCAACCCCTCACCCAGGCTGGCCAGGCACCCAAGTGGGACCCCCACCCTGATCCAGGACACCCTTCAGGGCAAACCAGCCGGCCCCCACCCGTTCACCAGGCCTCTATCCTATATAGTAAAAGGGTAATATGCCTCCCAGCACCGGGATCAGCGGAGCCGGGAGGCCTCCCGGCACCGGGATCAGCGTGACAGGGGCCAGCGCCCAAACCCCCTGATCAGCCCTGCTCTGTGCCTGATAGGGGGGAGCTCCCCAACCCCCTGATCGCCCTGCGGCTCTGTGTGTGACAGGGTGCGGCGCCCCAACCCCCCATCTCCCACGGGCCCTGCTCTGTGTGTGATGGGGTAGAGCTATAACCTCCCCATCGGCCCTGCCCTGAGTGTGACAGGGTGAGGCACCCCAACCCCCTGATCCACCCTGATCTGTGTGTGACAGGGGGCGGTGCCCCAAATCCCCTATCCGCCCTACTCTGTGAGTGACAGGGGGGAGCTCCCCAACCCCCTGATCCACCCTGCTCTGTGCGTGACAGGGTACGGAGCCCCAACCCCCCTGATTGGCCCTGCTCTGTGCGTGACAGGGGGTGGCGCCGCAACCTCCCCATCGACCCTGCCTTGAGTGTGACAGGGGGTGGTGCCCCAACCCCCCAATCGACCCTACCCTGAGAGTGACTGAGGGTGGCATCGCAACCTCCCGATCCGCCCTGCTCTGCATGACAGGGGGCGGCGCCCCAACTCCCCAATCGGCCCTGCTCTGAGCCCGACCAGGGGCTGCACCTAGGGATTGGGCCTGCCCTCTGCCACCTGGGAGCGGGCCTAAGCCAGCAGGTCGTTATCTCCCGAGGGGTCCCAGACTGCGAGAGGGCACAGGCCAGGCTGAGGGGCCCCCCTTCCCCCCCGAGTGCACAAATTTTTGTGCACCGGGCCTCTAGTATCTAATAAAACATTCTCTCTCTATTCAGTTTCTATCCATACAAGTCAATGCTAAGTTAGAATTAAATCTGTGTATATTTTGATACTTGATTTGGTAAATTCAAAACAGAATAGAGTTCCTTGAAAAAATAAATATTGGTCTTAAGCCTTTTTATAGACACTATGGTCTTCTCATGGGCCTCCTTCTGGCAGATGAGTGGGAAAAGGATCAGATATACTGCCCCAAAGTATTCTGACTAGAAATGGTGGGGATTTGAAGAGGCCTGATTGTGACGGAATAAAACAAAACAGATTCCCCTATTATAATCTAGGACCACTAAAGTACTCTGAGCCCAATGACCTATTGTTTGGCAAAACTTGCAAGGTCTTGAAGCTATTTGTGGTCTGATCCCGGTCTCCCTGCTCAACCCTGTAACCCAGCCCTGTTTTACCCACATCACATCCATTCCCATAACAAAAATAGGTAGGACTGCCCAGTACCCCCATCTGCATCTCCTCTGCATCTCTGGCCTCCTATTTAAGCTGGGCCTCAAAGGTACCACGCTTTCTTATGTGTGCACACCTTTGCCTGTGCTGGTCCCTGCCTCTCACATGCTTCCTCACTTCTCCACACCCCTTACCTTGTCTCTAGCCAACTCCTATTCATACTTAAACCTCAGTTCAGAAATTACCTTAGATTCTGGCACCATCCTGACTTCCCAGATTATCTTGGAAACTTGCATTATATTCTCATTGTACTCTTATATCCTAACATGCACATGAAGTTTTACTCTATGCCAGGAGCCCCTCTGTATTTTTTCTTCCTGTATCTCTAACCTCTCTCTAACCCTTGATACGTAGTAGTTTTCTCAGCACATGTTTGTTGAATAAATGAATGGCTCCACTTATACTGTAAACTTTCTTCCTGGGGCCACATGTAAATGTGTGATCTTGAAGAACTTGAATGGATGCCTATGCATCTCAACCTTCTTCCATCACTTTTTCTTCATTCACTCCGAAATGGTGATTAGCAAACCATTTTTTAAGACATATGCAATTGTTTTCAAATTCTTTAATTAAATAAAACAGTCTAGATTCCTGATTCGCATAGTTATTTTTAACTCTTTGGAAAGTTCTAAATTAATATTTCAGTTTGGAAGGATTTTTCTACGTCTCTTTATTTTGCCATTCTATATGTTTGGCGACATTGTCATAAAGTTTCAGCACATTACAAATCTCCTTTTTCCCAGTGCTTGTCTTAACAAGTCTTTTACAGACTAATTTTAGCTGAACAAGAAAATAGATTCCAGTAAACATAAATGAGCCTGGCTTACTAGCAGTTCCTGGAAGTCTTTGTGTTTTCCAATAAAGTCATGCAAATCATATAGTGAAAGAAACCACAAGGCAGTCTGGGGCTGTTGGGGTTACATTGGTAATTAAACCCCCCTCTCCTTTGGGGGCCGAGAAGAGCTTTCCCCATACAGAAAGCAAAAAGACAGTATGCTAGCTGCCAAAGTGGGTCTCTACAGCGTCCTCACTGTAGAGATGAAAATAGAGCCTCCTGCAATTCCCTTCTCCAAATACACGGAGAGTGACTCAGCCAAAGCTCAAGGGCACAGTGCCAGTCCCAGTTGGCAGGAACAAGGCTGGGCTCCCATCCTCCCATGAGGTGCAATGGACAAGAATGTTTCCTAGAAAAGAAACCAGGGAGGAGACTGAATGGGCCCAGCTGATGTGGAGCTATTATGTGGAAACCGAAAGCCGCTTCAAAGGCAGATCCTCCGGGACTGAAGGGAGGCTGGGCCTTTCAGTAGCATGACGGGGAGTCAATGTAAAAGACGCAAAGTGGGGCTGAGAGGGGTGGTCTTGACCGAGCATGCACTTGGGGCTAATACTACTCCTTGAAAATGGTTGCAAATACCACAAAAACAGGTGACTACTGAAATATTCATTACAGTACTATTTATATTAACAAAAAATTGCTAGCAAACTAAATGTAACAGTAGACAATTAATTATATAGCGATGGTTCAGCCCATTAAACCACAATTCATACTGTCCTATGCATGATTAATAATCCAGGAAAGTGTCCATAATATAATATTGAGTTTTAAAAAGCAGTATATACTTTATTCTTTGCACTTTTTTGTCTTCCCATAGTTTTGAGAAAGAGCATTCATTAGTTGTAATACAAATGTTTTATTAGCTTTATTTTTCAATATGTTTCTAAGTGTATATTTTTTAGCATTTAAAAAAATTTAAAGACTAATTTTTTAGAGCAGTTTAAGGATCACAGCAAAATTGAGAGTAAGATACAAAGATTTGCCCTATAAGTCCTACCCCCACACAGGCATAGCCTCCCCCATTATCCACCTCCTCCACCAGAATGGGACATTTGTTACATTATAATCACCCAAAATCTGTAGTTTAAATTAAGGTTTATGCTTTGCGTTGTATATTCCATGGGTTTTAACAAATGTATAATGATATGTATTCATCATTATAATATAGTGTTTTCACTGCCCTTAAAGTTCTCTGTGCTCTGCCTATTCATCCTTTCCTCCCCAGCCCCTGGCAACCACTGATCTTTTTATTGTCTCTATAGTTTTGCCCTTTTCTGAATGTCATATAGTTGGAATCATACAGTATAGCTTTTTCAGATTGGCTTCTTTCACTTAGTAATATGCATTTAAGGTTCCTCTATGTCTCTTTATGGCTTGATAAGTCATTTCTTTTTAGTGCTGAATAATGTACCACAGTTTATTTATTTACCTATGTATCTACCAAAGGACATCTTGGTTGCTTCCCAATTTTGGCAGTTATGAATACAGCTAGTGTAAACATCTGTGGGCAGCCCTAGCTGGTGTGGCTCAGGGAGCATTGGCCCAAGGACTGAAGGATCCCAGGTTCGATTCAGGTCAAGGACATGTACCTGAATTGCAGGCTTGATCCCCGGCCCTGGTCAGGGCTCATGTGGAAGGCAACCAATCAGTGTGTCTCTCTCACATCAATGTTTCTCTCTGTCTCTCCCCCTCCCTTCCACTCTCTCTAAAAATCAATGGAAAAATATGCTCGGGTGAGGATAAAAAATAATAAATAAATAAATAAACATCTGTGGACAGAATCTTGTGTGGATATAAGTTTTTGACTATACATTTTTTTATATATTTCTGTTGACTTTAGAGAGGGAGAGAGAGAAACATCAATGTGAGAGACAAGCATCGATCAACTACTTCCCAGACAGGGGACCAAACCTACAACCTGGTGTGTGTCCCAACTAGGGATCGAACCAGCAACCTTTCATTGCACAGGAGGACATTCCAACCAACTGAGCCACACCAGCCAGGGCTAAGTTTTTTTTAATGAAGAGACATTGAACAAAGGAGCAAGATGGTCAGATTTGTGTACATAAAGTATTTTTAGTAATGCGTGCTTGCAAAAAATAAAAAGAAAGTAAAAATCATCTTGATACTCACACTTGGAAATAACCGTTGTCAATACTCAGTGCTAGCCTTCTTTCTAAGCATATCTGCAGACAGAAAGATAGATGATAATATAATTATAGTTTTAGAAAAATGAAAATAATTGTATAGTTGCTGTGGTTTGAATGAAATTGAATATTACTTGAAAAGAAATGGACTTTAACTTGAAATAAACTTCAGATAAATGTTTTTATCTAATTCAGCTACAATTGATTAATTCCAAAAATATCTGTCCAAAATTAAGAAGAGTGTGAAATATTTGGAGATTGTAGTTACTGAGATTTTGTTTTTTGGTGGTGATGGTAGTAGTGTTTTTAACCCATGTTTCTACTAACGCATAGAGGAAGTACGTATACCTAAACTTTTCCCCAAAACCCTCCTCCCCAAATTCCCATTATATTATTACTTTTTCTTTGTAGAGGTTTATGACAGTCTTTTCAAAAACCATAGTTACCATACTGTTGAATCTTAATCCTGTGTTTAACCGCATGGTCCAATTAGTCTGTTTTACCACAGTCTGTTCAATCCTCAATTCATTTTTTGGATTCACTCCTGACATGACAGGAAGTCATCAACCAGTATGTTTTTGAAAAGCAGCACATTTTGTATTTTCGTACGTTTTAAGAATATATATTATATTTAGAGGACACTTTGGGTGGTTATAAAATTATCAGGTTATACTTCCTTTTCCTCTGTAGATATTTCTTCATTGTGTTGTTGTGGAGATTCTGATATTTTTCCCCTGGTACAAAATATTTTCTACCTGGATTATCCTTGAAAGTTCCAGAACTATATCATGTTAATATTTAGTTAAAATTGATTGTTCCAAATCAATTTTTCCTAGGACATAGTAGGTCTTTCGTTCTGTAGACTCCATTATATCTTTCTAACCATTTGCCTTGTTCTTTTCTTTAGAAACACTAATTGGGTGTATGTTAGATCTTCTTTGTATTCCATAACTATTCTCTTCTATAACCTATATATCAATGTTCTTTTCAATTTTTAGATCTCTTCAACGTTTCCATTATATCTCTCACTTTATTTTGAATAATTGTTTATTTTTTTCCTTGCTTATTTGCCAAGCTACACTAACTTCCATTTCTGTTATGTAAAGACCTCTTCTTGAAACCCTTAAAAATCCCATCTTCTTTTCCTTCTTCTTCTTCTAATTTTTTAAAAGATATCAGGCTGCTGGTAATTCTTTGATACCCTAGGACCGTAGTTGGCAAACCGCGGCTCGCGAGCCACATGCGGCTCTTTGGCCCCTTGAGTGTGGCTCTTCCACAAAATACCACGTGCGGGCACGCACGTACAGTGCGATTGAAACTTCGTGGCCCATGCGCAGAAGTCGGTATTTTGTGGAAGAGCCGGTATTTTGTGGAAGAGCCACACTCAAGGGGCCAAAGAGCCGCATGTGGCTCTTAAGCCACGGTTTGCCAAGCCACAGTTTGCCAACTACTGCCCTAGGAGATAGTTTGAAATTATAATAGGTTCTTCATCTGCATTTTGCTTATGGTTTCTTTTTTTTTTCTAACTTTCTTTCTTTCTTTTTCTTTCTTTTCTTTCTTCTTTTTTTTTTGTATTGTTTTTGAAATTATCATGCATAGGGGATGTCCCCTGTTGGTTCTCTCTAGGTGGTTTCTCATGTTTGAGTAGGCCAGTGACCTTTGTAAAAATGGTTCTGGAGAGGCTGAGGAGGATATAAGGATTTGAGCAGGGCCATCTGAAGCTTTTGCTGAATCTTTGTCTTCAACAGTAAGACAAAGCCTTCTCCTTCCTTTATTGTGTAGGCATCTTTATTTTTTATGTATTTTCGTGTTCATCTCATAGTACTCTTCTCAGGCAACAGGCTTGATGTAAACCCTAGAAATAGCTTATCACCGTGATTCTTCAAAGTATGCTTCTCCATGACCATATTGTCTCTGATTCTCATGATGCTATTCAAAGATCACTGGGTGCCTTTGAGGATGGGGAGGCTTGATTTTGAGGGATTTTCAAATCCTGTTGACAGTTTGAGGTAGAACATATGCTGGCCAGCAGCATGCCCCTCTTTCTGGGGCAGATTTCACAGTATTAGGCAGGTATGTTTCCTGTTTTGTGGTTTTCTGATACAGTGGTGTTTTTGCTTCATCAAAGTTAATGCTACATAACTTTTATTTCTTTTGTTGTTGTTTTCAATAAAGTTTGAGGGAAGAGAGGGAAGTGAAAATGTCACTAGCACTATAACTAGAAGTCCATATTTGCATTTTACTGCTTGTAGTGGAAGGATGAATGTGAAAAAATCAAGACTAGAGAAAAGAAAGTAAGGAAAGCACATGGTGATGGAAAGAGCTATGGTCTGTGAGTCATGAAATGTGTGTTCAGGTTTTAGCTCTGCTACAACCATCTGTGTGTTAGTAGTCGGCAAACTGCGGCTCGGCAAGTAATTTTCCCTCTCTGAGCTTCTCTTTTTTTATATGTAAACTGACTGAATGAGATGGTAGTTTTACCTAAAGCTCCTAGATATAAATGCAGGTTTATGTACTCAATTCAGCAATATAGCTGACATTTTTAAGTGCTTTCCATTTTATTAAGCACTTTTACATTTTATGACATCCACAGTGGAAAGAAACTCAAAGTAGTCCTTTTATTTACCAAAATAAGGTTGGCCAGCTCACTCTTGCCTACTATCATAGTCCGTTCGGATTGCTATAACAAAAGTGCCATAAACTCCGTGGCTTAAAAACAATAGAAATTTATTTCTCACAGTCCTGGAGTTTAAGAAGTCCAAGATCAAGGCACCAGCAGTTTTGATGTCTGGTGAGGGCCTGTGCCTGGTTCATGTCTTCTAGATGTGTCCTCACATGGCAGAAGGAGCAAGGGAGGTTTCTTAAGGTCTCTTAAGAGCACTAGTCCCATTTGTGAGCGCTCTACTCAATTGCCTCCCCAAAGCCCCATCTTCACATACCATCAGATGAGTGGAATAGATTTTAACATAGGACTGTTGAGGGGCACAAATATTCAGTCTACAGCATCTACAAAAATTGTAGGAACCAAAAACTTTGGATAGGAGATAATTAATTCTCTAAAATGCAAGTCTTATAGACAAATAATGTGAGTATCCAGAAGAAAGAGTGCTAGTTGGTCTTTCAGATTATTTCTTCATAAGACCAAGTTCCAAGAAGTAATTCTTAGTCATTTTTAGGATGTTCTATAGAGTCCTTGGGATAAGAAAATTGCAGTGGCCTGTGTGTATTGCAATTTAAGATGATGTAGTACGAGCTCTGCTAGTTGGGTAAAACTGTCATGGTTAGCTAGACCTCGTTCCTCAAGGCTGAGCCACAGTTTAAGTAGCTAGTTTCTGTAGTGAAAGGATTTCTAGGCTCTATTCACTTTTGGATTTTCTTTTTCTTTATTTTTTTTTTTTAATAATACATGCTTACCCTCACATAGTCAGTTGATCTGCAACAATGGTTCCAAGACAATTCAATGGGGGGAAGAAATGCTCTTTTTGACAAATGGTTCTAGGATAACTAGATATCCACATGCAAAAGAACAACAGTTGAACCCTTTCACAGGATACACAAAAATGATCTCAAAAAGGCCTCAATATAAAAGCTAAAAGTATAACCCTGGCCAGTGTGGCTCAGATGGTTGGACGTTGTCCCATGCACCTAAAGGTTACCAATTGGATTGTTGGTAAGGGCCCATGCCCAGGTGGTGAGCTGGGATCCCCGTTGGGGGGCATGCAGGGGCAGCCGTTGGGTGTTTCACTCTTACATCGATGTTTCTCTCTCTCCCTCTCTTTTCCTCTCTCTCCAAAAATCTTTCAAAAATAAAAAAAGAGCTAAAATAAAATTTAGGAGTGAATCTTCATGAGCAGGAAAGGCAAAACATTCTTAGATATAACACCAAAAGCACATAGAAGCAATAAAAGGGAAAATAAACTAATTAGACTTCATCAAAATTTAAAAATTTTATACATCAAAAAGCACTATTAGGTCCTAACCGGTTTGGTTCAGTGGATAGAGCATCGGCCTGCAGACTGAAGGGTCCCAGGTTCGATTCCAGTCAAGGGCATGTACCTTGGTTTCGGGCACATAACCAGTAGGGAGTGTGCAGGAAGCAGCTGAATCGATGTTTCTCTTTCATCGATGTTTCTAATTCTCTATCCCTCTCCCTTCCTTTCTGTAAAAAAATCAATAAAATAGATTTTTTTTAAAAAAGCACTATTAGGAGAGTCAAGCCCAGACCTCTGTGCTCAGTGGTTAGAGCATTGGCCCAGGCACCAAAGGATCATGGGTTTAATTCCTGGTCAAGGGCACATACCTGGGTTGCAGGTTCGATCCCCGGCCCCAGTCGGGGCATGCGCAGGAGGCAACCAGTTGATGTGTGTCTCTTTCTCTCTCCCTCTCCATCCCATCCTTTCACTCTCTCTGAAAAGCAATGGAAAAATATCGTCAGGTGAGGATTAATAAAGGAAAAAAAAGAGAAAGAGTCAAAAGATAACTCACTGAATGAGAGAAAATATTTGCAAATCATATATCTGATAAGGGACTTATATTTATATCCTATATAATAAAAGGGTAATATGCAAACTGACCCTAACAGCAGAACGACAGGGAATGACTGGTCACTATGACACACACTGACCACCAGGGGGCAGACGCTCAATGCAGGAGCTGCCCCCTGGTGGTCAGTGCGCTCCCACAGGGGGAGCTCTGCTCAGCCACAAGCCAGGCTGATGGCTGCCAGTACAGCGGTGATGGTGGGAGCCTCTCCCGCTTCCTCAGCAGCACTAAAGATGTCCGACTGCAGCTTAGGCCTGCTCCCTGCTGGCAAGTGGACATCCCCCGAGGGCTGCCGGGCTGCCAGAGGGATGTCTGATTGCCAGCTTAGGCCCAATACCCTGGGGAGCGGGCCTAAGCCAGCAGGTGGTCATCCCCCAAGGGGTCCCAGACTGCGAGAGGGCACAGGCTGGGCTGAGGGACCCCCCCTCCCGAGTGCACAAATTTTTGTGCACCAAGCCTCTAGTTTATATATATAATATGTTATATACTATATGTTGCATATAGAATAATCCTACCTAATAAAAGAGAAACATGGTAATTAGCCATACCTCCGCTACCCTTCCCATTGGCTAATCAGGGAGATATGCAAATTAACTGCCAGCCAAGATGGCAGCCGGCAGCCAAGCAGCTGATGCGAACAGGGAGGCTTGCTTGCTTCAGTGAAGGAGGCCTCAGAGCTGGAGCCAAGCCTCAGAGCTAAAGCTGCCCCAGAATTTTAAAAAAAAGAAAAAAAGGACAAGTTGGGAGCTTCAGTCACCCGCCAGCCTGAAAACGGCCCTCAGCCCCTCATCCAGGCTGGCCAGGCACCCCAGTGGGGACCCCCACCCTGAAGGGGGTGTGACCAGCTGCAAACAACCATCAGCCCCTCATCCAGGCTGGCCAGGCACCCCAGTGGGGACCCCCACCCTGAACCAGGACACCCTTCAGGGCAAACCAGCCAGCCCCCACCCGTGCACCAGGCCTCTATCCTATATAGTAAAAGGGTAATATGCCTCCCGGCACCGGGATCAGCGTGACAGGGGGCAGTGCCCAAACCCCCTGATCGCTCTGTGGCTCTGTGTGTGACAGGGGGCGGGGCCACAACCTCCCTATCCGCCCTGCTCTGTTCGTGACAGGGGAAGGCACCCCAATCCCCTGATCAGCCCTGCTCTGTGCCTGATAGGGGGGAGCTCCCAAACCCCCTGATTGCCCTGCGGCTCTGTTTGTGACAGGGTGTGGGGCCCCAACTCCCCCCCACGGGCCCTGCTCTGTGTGTGACGGGGTAGAGCCATAACCTCCCCATCGGCCCTGCCCTGAGTGTGACAGTGGCGGTGCCCCAACCCCCTGATCGGCCCTGCTCTGTGTGTGACAGGGTACGGAGCCCCAACCCCCCTGATGGGCCCTGCTCTGTGTATGACAGGGGGCAGCGCCCCAACCCCCTGATCGGCCCTGCTCTGTGTGTGACAGGGTACGGAGCCTTAACCCCCCTGATGGGCCCTGCTCTGTGCATGACAGGGGGCAGCGCCCCAACCCCCTGATCAGCCCTGCTCTGTGCGTGACAGGGGGCAGCGCCCCAACCCCCTGATCGGCCCTGCTCTGTGCGTGACAGGGGGTGGCGCCGCAAATTCCCTATCGACCCTGCCTTGAGTGTGACAGGGGGTGGTGCCCCAACCCCCCAATCGGCTGTACCCTGAGCGTGACTAGAGGTGGCATCACAACCTCCCAATCGGCCCTGCTCTGAGCCCGACCAGGGGCTGTACCTAGGGATTGGGCCTGCCCTCTGCCACCCAGGAGCAGGCCTAAGCCAGCAAGTCATTATCTCCTGAGGGGTCCCAGACTGTGAGAGGGCACAGGCCGGGCTGAGGGACCCCCTCTCCCCCCCGAGGGCACAAACTTTTGTGCACCGGGCCTCTAGTATGTAAATAAAGTAATACATTAAAAAATGATTACACTTAACAACAAAAAGAAAAATCCATTTAAAAATGGGCAAAGGACTTAAGTAGACATTTCTCCAAATAAACACGGAAAAGATGTTCAGCATCATTAATCATTACTAGAATGGAAATCAAAATCACTGTGAAACACCACTTCACACCCACTAGGTTGACCATATTTTTCAAAATAAAGTACAAAGGGAAATACTAAGCATTGGCAAGGATGCAGAGAAATTGCAAACCTCGTACATTGCTGATGGGAATGTAAAATGGTATAATCACTATGGGAAACAGTTTGGTGACTCCTCAAAAAATTAAACATATCCCTAGCCAGGTAGCTCAGTTGGTGAGAGCATCGTCCCAATATGCCAAGGTTGTGGTTTCAGTACCAGTCAGGGCACATACAGGTATTAACCTGTGAATGCATAAATAAGTGGAACAAAAACTGATGTGTTTCTCTTTTCCTCCCTCTTCCTCTCTCTCTAAAATCAATAAGTAAAAAAAAAGTAAACATAAAATCACCATTACCCAGCCATTCTCTGACATAAATGCCTAAAAGAATTGGAAGCAGATATATATATAAAAAAAACTTGTACATGAGTGTTTATAGCAGCACTATTTACAACAGCCAAAAGAAATAGAAAAAAAAAATAGAAAGACCCCATATGTCCATCAGCTGATGAATGGATAAACAAATTGTGGTATATTCATATACTGGAATGTTATTAAAGCATAAAAAGGAATGAAGTGCTAATACCTGGTACAGCATGGCTAAACCTAGAAAACATTCTGCTACGTGAAAGAAACCAGACACTAAAAGTCACATATGTTGATTCCATTTATCTCAGATGTCCCAAACAGGCAAATTCATAGAGAGAAAAGGAGATTAGTGGTTGCCAGGGACTGGTGGGATTGGGAAACGAATGGGGCTTATTTTTTAGGTGATTAAAATGTTCTAAAATTGATTGTGGTGTTAGTTGCAGAACTCTGTGGGTATACTAAAGAAAAAAACGTTTAGTTGTACACTTTAAATGGGTGGTTGGGCCCTGGCCGGGTAGCTCAGTTGGTTAAAACACTGTCCCCATACTCCAAGGTTGAGTGTGACCCCCAGTCAGGGCACATACAAGGATCAACCAATGAATGCATAAATAAGTGGAACAGCAAATAAATGTCTCTCTCTCTCTCTCTCAAATCAATTTAATTTTTTTTAAAAGAAATGAGTGAATCGTATAGTATGTGAATTTTATCTTAATAAAGCTGTTATTAAAATAATAGTGGCGGGGGGGGCGGGGGGGAAGGTAAGAGAGCAACCAAAGCACTTGTATGCGTGCATATAAGCATAACCAATGGACACAGACAGTTGAGGGGTGAGGGCATGTGCTGGGGGATGGGAGCAGCCGGGGAGAGGTCAATGGGGGAAAAGGAGACATATGTAATGCTTTAAACAATAAAGAATTTAAAATTTAAAAATAAAACAATAGTATCCAAAAAGAAATAAAAAATAATAATAGTATCTATGCTCATTGTAAAAACAAACAGTACAGAAATTATCAAGTGAAAAAATGAACGGCACCCTCTATTCTTTCCCCACCCACTTACCTCCTTAGAGAAAACCATTGTTAACTATTTGGTGTGTAAACTTCCATACCTTCAAAACTTTACAAATACATATTTATACACAAACATAAAAACAGTTTTTTTAATATTGCACACTATCCCATAGGACACCTGTATAATAATTTAATTAATACAGTGTTCCCTGGCCTTGCCAGAAGAGCCATTAACCTTCGTGAAATAAAGAATTTTCCACTACTATTCACTCTGGAGTCACACAGAGACTAAGAAGGCCGTTGGTTATATACTAGTGCCTGCAGTGTAGGCTTCTGCTTCCTAGGTTGTTCATTTGGGGGCTCCTGAAACCACTCTTCATTGTTCATTTTTCTGCCCATAGTGTCTTAATACCTGAAGCAGATCAGTTCTGACAAATAACTGCCTTTCTCTTTGAGATGTCTCCCCTAGAAGGAATTGTGTGCATACCACATACTCATTTTAAGTCAAACCAGTCATCCCAAACACACCTTCCAAAAGTATTGAAACTCTAGCCACGTTCACATGACAATGCAAACAGATATACTCAATTTTATATTGTTTGAGGCAGATTTTTATTTAAATTCTCACTCAAGGGTATTTTTTCCATTGATTTTTAGACAGTGGAAGGGGGGAGGAGATTGTAGGAGAGAGAGAGAGAGAAATACATCAATTGGTTGCCTCCTGCTCTAGCCCTGACAGGGCTGAGGATAGAAGCAATGATATATTTCCTAGTACTGGCTGCCAGGACTACACCTACACACCTGTTTTTTACAGCCTCATTGCTGACATTCATCAATAATCCTGACCTATGACACATAATCTGTTATGCCCATAGCATGCTTTAGTGGGAATTTTCTTTTCTTTTCTTTTCTTTTTTACTTTTTTTTTTAAATTGATTTCAGAGAGGAAGGAGAGGGAGAGAAAGATAGAAACATCAATGATGAGAGAATCATTGACTGGCTGCCTCCTGCACACCCCTTTCTGGGGATCAAGCCCGCAACCTGGGCATGTGCCCTTGACCAGAATCTAACCTGGGACCCTTCCGTCCACAGGCTGATGCTCTATCCACTGATCCAAACCAGCCAGAGCTATTGGGAATTTCCATTAACCTCTATTTATTCTTGTTTCATTGCTTTGGGTTCTTGCCGTATGTTTGTCCAAGATTCTCTTATCATTCAAACAAACCAGAAAACCTTCGCTTAACTCTCCTCCAGCCCATTACTGCCCTACTTCTCTCTCTTCTTTTATAATCTTACATTATTTATACTCACCATCTGCACAGCCTCATCTTTTTATTCATTCCTCAGTACAGTAAAATTGGGCTCCCCATCTCTTCTCTTCCTTCTGCCATTGAAATTCCACTTCCTCGGGGTCACTGGTAACTCCCTAATTGTAAAATCAGTCGGATATTTACTGGCCCTCTCAGCAGCGCTGGTTGACCTCTCCCCCCACTTCTGAGAACTACTTTTGGCATCCATAACAGTACTTGGCCCCAACTGTCCTCCTACCTCCTTCTTCCCTGGCCACTTTGTGCCCGTCATTTTCAGCCTCTCTTGTTCAACTGCCTGGTCCTTACATGTCACAGGTTTAATCTGTCCATTTCGCATTTTCTGCACTCGCTCTAAGCCTAGGTGCTCGGTGTTTGATGCTCATTCTGCCCTTGTGAGTGAGGCTGTTTACAAAACACCAGTGCCCCACTGAGCCAGGTTCACCTGGAAGTCAGCAGGAAACAGAACTCATGAGAGGCACCTGGGTTTCCATTTGTCTGCTTATTTGTTAATTTTGAAATTTATTTATTCATTGTCTTCATCTAACCCTCATTTTGGGGGCATATGCTATATTTCAAATATTAGTCCTAAAAATAGAAAATGAAAAGTCAAGCTCTTACCCTCAAAGACCTTACAGTCCAGTAGAGAAGGCCAGCAAACCAACTAACGCTATGAAGGCCGCACAGAAGGGCTATTCCAAAGGCCAGTCACCCGAAGACCAGTCCACAAAGGGTGCCAGGGACCTGAACACAGGAGTCAGGAAAGATGCCACAGCTGGATTACCTGTGGTCTGAGCCTGGAAGGACAAGTAGGAATTAGCCACATCGCTCCATGCACAGTGTGTGCATCCAGAGCGCTGGCGTGCAGCCACCTGCGGGAGGAGAGGTGATGAAGGGGTCCTGAACTAGCCATGCAGATGGCAGACCATGAAGATTGTGTTAGGTACAGGTTAAGGACTTCCGACAATTTTTTAAAACTAAGGAGCTTTGAAATATACTAAGCTGGGCAATGGCTGCATTTGATTTACATTTTAGGAATCTCTTTCTGACAGCATTGTGGAGAGCCGCTTGAAAGAGGGGTCAGACTTGTGCATAACATAACGGTCCCTTGTGCACAAGAGGCCGTTAACATAAGCAAGTGGACAGTACAGCTGACCCTTGAGCAATACAAATTTGGACTTCACGGGTCTACTTATATGCAGATTTTTTTCATTGAATATACAGTTGCCCTCATATTGGAGGGTTTTGCTCCACAGATTCAAACAAATGCAGATGGAAGATAGTATTTTTTTTCTTGTTTTTTTTAAAATATGATTTTAATGATTTCAGAGAAGGGAGAGGGAGACAGAGATAGAAACATTAATGATGAAAGAGAACCATCGATTGGCCGCCTCCTGCATACCCTCTACTGGGGATCGAGCCCATGGGAATCAAACCATGATCTGGTTCATGGGTGGACACTCAACTACTGAGTCACACTGGTTGGGCTGGAAGATAGTATTTTTCAGTTCACAGCTGGGAATCTGCAAATGCAGAGGGCTGACTGTGTGTATTGTTCTACACCATTTTATATAAAGGACATCTATACTAATGATAGAGGAATATGCAAATTGTCCGGGATGCCGTCACAGTAACAGTAACGACCGAACAGCAGGCTGCATGGGGCAACCAGGCCGGCGGGGGGTTAGTGAGGGATGACCAAATGACTGAACAGCAGGCTGCGTGGGGTGACCAGGCCGGCGGGGACAGTTGGGGATGACCAGGCCAGCAGAGGGGGGCAGTTAGGGGCAATCAGGCCAGCAGAGGGGGGCAGTTAGGGGTGATCAGGCTGGTGGGGGGGGGCAGTTAGGGGCAATCAGGCAGGTGAGCAGTTAGGAGCCAGTGGTCCTTGATTGTGAGAGGGATGTCTGACTGCCCGAGGATCGGGCCTAAACCAGAAGTCGGACATTCCCCAAGGGGTCCTGGATTGGAGAGGATGCAGGTTGGGCTGAGGGGACCCCCCCACCCCTGTACACGAATTTTGTGCACCGGGCTTCTAGTTTTATATAAATCTGAGTGTCCACAGATTTTGGTAACTGCAGGGGCCCAGGAACCAATCTCCACAGATACCAAGGAAGGACTTAGTTTGGGGACAGTCAAAACTTATACTCAGATTTTTGCCTGGGTGGGGAGTGAGCACCTCTAACCCCTACTTTTTCAAGGGTCAGCTGTGTAAGAGTCAGAAAAAGCAGTGGCAGAGGAGACCAAGAGGAGAGAAGGTTTCTAAAGCTGTTGGGGGGGTAGTGTTTCTAGGACTTAGTGATGAATTGACTTTCAAAGATAAGGGAGAGAGCAGGTCAAAGGGACTCCCCATGTGTCAATTTAGTGACTGAGTATATATAGTGTGTCCCAAAAAATGTATAAACTTTGGGGGTGGGTAAAGGGGAGAAATCACTGTGCTTTGTTCAACCTGATGTGAAAGGTTGGTTGGTGCTTTTCCTGCAATGTATCTTTTCTTACTGTTTCTTTAATAAATGGGAATTAGCCACATGCGCTCCATGCAGTGTGTGCTTCCAGATAGCTGGAACACAGTCCACACACTTTGAATACTTATAAAGGCAGTGTTTATTAAAATGCATTTCATTGTCACAATTGAGCTATCAGCTGTTACAGTGAGCCTTTTAGTGCAAGTGATATACAGAGAAACTGCTTCGGATGATCTAGTCTCAACATTATCCTTTAACACACTCAGGTATATCTCTAACTTTTAAACTTCCATTTACATTTCTTTTATTTTGCTATACTTCCCAAGAGAGGACTTTCTGTAAGTTTTTACACTTATTGCTGTCAAACCTAAATCCAGCCCGCATTGTATCTCTCTCCCCTCCAGATGGTCGTACAGACAGATATGTCTACTAAAGGTGCAGAAACTTCAACACAGGCCCACGAGTCAGACATCAGATTGTATTTGCTTGATGATGGGGTAAATGCAGGTCTGAACTGGACTCGTGTCTGTTTCCAGGGAGGCCCAATCTAGTGGGTAAGATACTGCAGCAGAGTTTCTAGCTCCAGAGGTGATCAAAGTCAGGCAAGTGGCCCTGTGGTGACCTTGTTTGGAG
The DNA here is from genome assembly GCF_028538775.1 of Myotis yumanensis. NCBI lineage: Eukaryota > Metazoa > Chordata > Mammalia > Chiroptera > Vespertilionidae > Myotis > Myotis yumanensis. The sequence goes on from NW_027223767.1 coordinate 3,735,002, forward strand.
CTAGACCACAGCCAGCATCTAGGACAGGAAACTGGGACAAGTCATTCGGCTTTAACATATGGTCTCACCAGACCTCATGAGGTCCTAACCAAGTGTGCTCTCAGTGGGGAAACAGATGAGCATATCAAGGCAGAGCCCAGCACGTGGGCCAGGAAAACAGGAGTTGTTGAGGGAAAGATGAGCTTGATGCTCACACAGATGCTTAAGATCCACTGCTGGCCCTTTGGATGCTGTCTAAATTATGCCCTCACATTGGTAATTCTAGCTGTTCCTGGGGATGGGTTCCCGCACATGGTGCCTGCCTGGGTTCATGTTAACTCCACACATGGGAGTGGTTAAGGGTCTTACAAGGCTGGGGAAGGAGAGGGTTGATACAGATAGATTCGCTTTTATTGCCTAGAGAACTTGGACTGGTTTTCAACCCAAGTACTGTGGAGCAAGGTTTGTTAACCTTGATAATGTATGGATCTCTTTTTCTGCCCAATATAATTTTCTGTTTATATTTAGCTTACATAAAGTATTGGATCCTGTTTGAAAGAAAAAAATTTCAGGTACTTTGAGAAGACTCATGTGTTCTCAGACATCCTATCTAATAAAAGAGAAACATAGCAATTAGCCGTACCTCCGCTACCCTTCCCATTGGCTAATCAGGGCAATATGCAAATTAACTGCCAGCCAAGATGGCGACCGGCAGCCAGGCAGCTTGAAGCAAACAGGAAGCTTGCTTGCTTCAGTGATGGAGGAAGCCAAAGTTCCCCGCCTGCCTTGCCGGCCTCTGAGCTTGCAGTTTGAAACATTGTTACAAATATAGAAGCTAAACAAAACCCCAGAAACCTGCTTTCAGCCAGCTGGGATCTCAGAGCTGGAGTTGAAACAGTGTTTCGATTATAGAACCCAAACAAACCAGATACCTGCTTTCAGCAGCCAAGGCCACAGAGCTGGAGCCAAGCCTCAGAGCTAAAGCTGGCCCAGAATAAAAAAAAAAAGAAGAAAAAAAGGAGCGGTTGGGAGCTTCAGTCACCCACCAGCCTGAAAACAGCCCTCAGCCTCTCACCCAGACTGGCCAGGCACCCCAGTGGGGACCCCCACCCTGAAGGGGGTGTGACCAGCTGCAAACAGCCATCAGCCCCTCATCCAGGCTGGCCAGGCACCCAAACAGGACACCCACCCTGATCCAGGACACCCTTCAGGGCAAACCAGCCGGCCCCCACCCGTGCACCAGGCCTCTATCCTATATAGTAAAAGGGTAATATGCCTCCCAGCACCGGGATCAGCGGAGCCACGAGGCCTCCTGGCACCGGGATCAGTGTGACAGGGGGCAGCACCCAAACCCCCGATCGCCCTGCAGCTCTGTGTGTGACGGGGCGGGGCCACAACCTCCCTATCCGCCCTGCTCTGTTCGTGGCAGGGGAAGGCGCCCCACCCCCCTGATCAGCCCTGCTCTGTGCCTGATAGGGGGGAGCTCCCCAACCCCCTGATCGCCCTGCAGCTCTGTCTGTGACAGGGTGGGGCGCCCCAACCCCCTGATCGGCCCTGCTCCGTGTGTGACAGGGTGCAGCGCCCCAACCCCCCCCCCCACGAGCCCTACTCTGTGTGTGACGGGGTAGAGCCATAACCTCCCCATCGGCCCTGCCCTGAGTGTGACAGTGGCGGCACCCCAACCCCCTGATCGGCCCTGCTCTGTGGGTGACAGAGGGCGGCGCCCCAACCGCCCCCCACAGGCCCTGCTCTGTGTGTGATGGGGTAGAGCCATAACCTCCCCATTGGCCCTGCCCTGAGTGTGACAGTGACGGCGCCCCAACCCCCTGATCAGCCCTGCTCTGTGGGTGATAGAGGGCGGTGCCCCAACCCCCTGATCTGCCCTGCTCTGTGTGTGACAGGGGGCGGTGCCCCAACTCCCCTATCGGCCCTACTCTGTGAGTGACAGGGGGGAGCTCCCCAACCCCCTGATGGGCCCTGCTCTGTGCGTGACAGGGGGAGCTCCCCAACCCCCTGATCGACCCTGCTCTGTGCGTGACAGGGTACGGAGCCCCAACCCTCCTGATGGGCCCTGCTCTGTGAGTGACAGGGGGCAGCGCCCCAACCCCCTGATTGGCCCTGCTCTGTGCGTGACAGGGCATGGCACTGCAACCTCCCCATTGACCCTGCCTTGAGTGTGACAGGGGGTGGTGCCCCAACTCCCCAATCGGCCCTGCTCTGAGCCTGACCAGGGGTTGCACCTAGGGATTGGGCCTGCCCTCTGCCACCCGGGAGCAGGCCTAAGCCAGCAGGTCGTTATCTCCCGAGGGGTTCCAGACTGCGAAAGGGCACGGCCGGGCTGAGGAACCCCCCTCCTTCCCCCCCCCCCGCCCCGAGTGCACAAATTTTTGTGCACCAGGCCTCTAGTCTATATATATAAAAGCCTAAGCTACCGTTCGACCAGTAGCTGTGATGCACACTGACCACCAGGGAGCAGACACTCAACGCACAGGCATGGAAACATGGAACAGACTGGTGAATCTCAGTGGGGAGGGGGGAAGGAGGAGGGTGGGAAGAGATTAATCAAAGATCTTAAATGCATACTAGAGGCGGTGGGGACCCTCAGCCTGGCCTGCGGGGATCGGGCCAAAACCAGCAGTCTAACATCCCCCAAGGGGTCCCAGATTGCAAGAGGGTGCAGGCCAGGCCAAGGGACCCCACTGGTACACGAATCCGTGCATCAGGCCTCTAGTGTAAATATAAGCAGGAAATCACATGGACATTATCCATTTACTAGTATTGTCAGTGAAATAATCATAAAAATTTTTAGATTGTTATCTAAATAAAAATACCTTTTTCTAAGAACTCATGGACCCCTGTGAATTTAGCCACAGACTATTAGGGACTTGTGGACCTCAGGTGGAAAATATTGCTGCAGAACAATACTATAGTTCATTTTTAACTCATTTTATAAGCTACATTTTGACATCTTTTAGATGCTAATTCTAGCAGCATTGTACCTTGTTTAAGAAAAATCTAAGTATTTTTAATTACTCTGAAAGAACATCAACTGCTTTTGTTTCAGAGAATGGGTATCGGAAGTTATTAATAAATGAATGCCATTCCATCCCCAAGAACATGCATATTGCTATCTACAAAGCTAAGACAGATCATTCATAGGAACTAAGACATTCTCCTAGCCAGCACTGCACATGTACCCTTGTATATATTTTCTTTTTTTAAAAAATATGTTTTATTGATTTTTTTACAGAGAGGAAGGGAGAGAGATAGAGAGTTAGAAACATCGATGAGAGAGAAACATCGATTAGCTGCCTCCTGCACATCTCCCACTGGGGATGTGCCCGAAACCCAGGTACATGCCCTTGACCGGAATCGAACCCGGGACCCTTCAATCCGCAGGCCGACGCTCTATCCACTGAGCCAAACCGGTTTCGGCCCCTTGTATATACTTTCAAGTAACCACACCAAACAGAATCAACCCAATTGGGAATGATCTTGAAATGATTTAAATTATTTCTCAAATATTTTCTTTATAAATCCCTAGCCTGGTAGATGTGTATATTTTCTGCTGCAATATTTAATGTCTAGTTCTTTGTCTATTAAAAAATATTAATTCTAGAAGAATTTGGATACTGATATTGGAGAATGTTTGTAAGACTGGCCAAAGGAGAAGGAGGAAGAAAAGGGGGATCCATGGTAGAATTTTCAATGACAAGGGGAAATAAGGTCCAGAAGAAAGAGCTGGACTTTGGTACAATGGTGGTGGTGCCCATTGTTACATCTTCTGTGTGATAACAAGTGAGCAAGCCACCGGTGAACTAGAGCAATGAAAACCTTTGTTTTATTATTATTTTTTAATCCTCACCCGATCATGTGGTTTTTATTGATTTTAGAGATGAAGGGAGAGTGAGAAACAGCAATTGGTTGCCTCCTGTACTCACCCTGAACAGGAATCAAAACCACAACTTTTTGGTGTACAGGACAATGCTCCAACCAACTGAGCCACCCAGCCAGGGCAAGCACTGAAAATTTTCAGATACTCATCCTCAGAGATTCTGATATGGCCCAGAGAATGAAAGGCGGGAGGAACAGGTATCCATGGGGTTGCTGCTAAGGTGGACCCTAACACAGGAGTTAGGAGGGAGGAACAGGTATCATGGGGGTGCTGCTCAGATGGGGATTACCAGTGGACTAGGACGTAACTTGCCATAGTGGTAGACTGCCCTGATATGGACACCACCTGGTTTTTAAGAAAAATTTGCTTTTCAGAAGCCATCTGACCACCAATAGATAAGGTCTTCCTGGAAAATGTCACATACCCCAAATTTCCTTCAGTCTTGCCTGCCCACAGTCCTCTGAAAACCCTCCCTGGTTCCAGGTGAGGGAAGTGGTTGATGGCCCAATGACTTGGACTTCTCCATCCCCCAATAACCAGGGTCTCAGAGTGCAGGATGGAGACAGAAAGAATCCATATTTTTGTCCTTTACAACTTTCGAAAAGCCCAAGTTTTAGGAACGAGATACCATGATGGAATGCTGAATTAGAGGTCATTGGTTTGGGTTTTATTTCACCAGATGGTTGATACTATTATGGCAAATGTAGCTTTAATACCCATACCTGGACACCTTGAAAACTGAACCACTTTATCTCCCAAAATAGTAAGGCAGCATTGGTTTCAAAAAATAACCCTAGACTGACTCTTCCAAGGCTAACAGGATTACTTAGATGGTTGCTAAATGCTTACATTCTCTATTTAATGCATCAACAGTACCATTTGGCAGGAAGGTGTTCTTCCTCAGACTACCACCCTTATTAAGAACAGTCTCAGGGAATGCAGTGCTCATTAAGGCTGCGGAAGGGTCAGTGCAAAATGCCACTTCTCCAGATACCCTGATGTTTGCGCGTAACAGGAGGATGAGCTCATGTCCAAGCTGGACGTGGGACTCAGCCCATTATAGCCCCAGCAGCAAAGTAATAGTGAATAATGCAAGACTCACTCGTAGAAGAAATGTTCATCTATATGAAGCAAATGAGCAGTGAGAAGATTTTGTAAACATTTTAAATCACCCATTATGCAAAAACTCCTATTGAACGATTACAGAATTAATGATTATTATTAATAGTGAGTTAGAATAGGAATCCACTTCAGTTCTAGCAGAATCCATCGATCAAGCTTAAAGCCTTATCTCATAGTTCACCTCTGCTCTGTCAGGGTTGCCTCTGGAGGTCCCTGCAGGTCGGTCACAGGCTCAGAGTCATTCTTGACCCTTACTTCAGAGAGTGCTCAGCAGCTCACTCGCTCTTGGCCAGCCATTAACTTCACTATAGGCTCTGTTCTGCCCTCCTTCCTCGCAGCTGCTAGAACTCTTCGTAAGGAGGGGAATGCATCCGGTGTGGGCCTCACCACAAACTTGGATGGCCAGCAGGACATTGCTCATGAAAGCTGCTTTGATGAGCTCTCAGTCCCTGTGCACTCATCATGCTCCGTTACCAGCATCTCGCCTCGCTTGTGGCATGCCTGTGGGGTTTGGTGTCTATGTAATACTACCCAGAGCTAGTCAGGCGATCTCCAATTGCTCCTTCTCAGTCCTTGCTGGCCCCTCTCCTTGCTAGCTCTTTCTTCATAAATCTTCAAAGTTCTCTCTTCAGCCCTCTTGTAGGCAATCAGTTCTCACATCTGTGCTGTTGACACCAGCATCCTCCCCAAAGTCACTGTGGTGGGTGCCTCATATCCTCTTGGTGCTGCTTTCTGTCCCCTCACTGACCTCTGTCCTTGTCCTTTAGCGTCTGCCTACCCCACCTCACTGACACCGCTTTCAGAGGCCACTAACGATTTCTCAACAGGCAAAATCAGTAGCCTTTTCTTAGGACTCATCCTCCTCAGCCCTTGACAGCGTTGCTTCTGTTGCCTGCCTGCTCTCTCCCAGTGCTGACCTCTCTCCCAGCTTCCATTTGCCCTTTCTTCCCTGTCCCTACTTGAGATTTCCCAAGCCAGGGTTCTTGTGCCTTTGAGGCAGCGCGGGACAGTTTCTCCGTGGTTACAACTTCTTTATGATCATTTTTAATGTGTCGTTTTAATGTTGATGACCATAAAATGGACCGAAAAAGTTAGCACCGCCAGTTTCAATGTCCATCTGGCACTCTGGATTGTTTTACCAATTGATCATTTCAAAAAATTGACAGCATTTGACTTTAAGGAATGTTACTAAAACTGTCGTCCCTCCTGGTTTAAAACTGGGGTCATCTTTGATGTCATTTTATTCCTTGTTCATACCCTCCAGTTAGCTGCTAAATCTGGTAAAGTCTTCTTTGGTAACAGCTGTTGGCTCTTTGCTCTTTTCCAATCCCATGGCCACTTCCTTTGGACTGGACTATTATGGTTGACTTGCCATCCTCCACTCACCCAGTTTATTCCTCGAACTGTTTCCAGGTTAATTTCCTAAGCATAGCTGATCTGGCCACTCCCATTGAAACCCCTCCGTAGCTGCTAGCTGTGAATCCATCCCTGGGCCCCCCGCACCCTCCCCACATGAACTTCCACTTCTCAGATCACAGCTGTGCACTCACCCTGTACAGCGTGGCTCAGGCTTTCCTCAGTCTGGAACTTGGGACTCCAGCCGGGAGCCCGGGCATCCTAACCCGGCTCAGATGCCTCTGCCTTCACGAGCCAGCTTTGATCCATATGCAAAACCTTGTATTTCCCTCCTCTGAGCCCTCGTAGCAACTTGCCTGACTTTCCTTTGCCTGGCTTCACTTATAGCACTTTTTGTCTTAGATTTTGTTATTTGAACACTTGTCTGATCCTTCTGGCCTCTTGCATTCCTATGTCACCGCGCACAGTGCCTTGCAGTTCAGGGGAACCTAAAGGGTAGCGTTTCCCTAAGCTTTCCCACAGCTCCCAGCGCCTCTCCCAGACTGCAGTGGGTGCTTATAATCAGCAAGGCCTGGCTGGCCTGGGGAGGTTCAAGGCTCCAAGTTTGTGGCTTTGGGCCTTGTCTTGTTTCTTGGTATATGGCAATGTCTCAGATGCTTGCCAAAATCAGGATGAACCTCCTCTCTGAAGTAACCCTAATTTATTTTGGTTCTTAAAAAAAATTTTTTTTTAATTAGGAATCGCCTGACCCTGTCCTTTGCTGGAGAAAGAGCAAGAGCAGGAGAGCCCCAGAGTGCTCCTCTGCCCACCCAGCCTCCCTTCTCCCCCGCCACCACCCTCTCTGCCCACCATCCCCAGGTGAGGGGGGGACTCCAGGAAGTGGAGACCCCGAGGAACCCGGCAGGTCACCATATGCAGCACAACATGGCAGGAGTGGAGGGAAGGATATCCAGTGTTCTTCTCAGGTGAAAGGAGCAGTAGATGAGGTAGCAGAAGCAGATATGATTTCTGCAGTAGAATTTACGCACTCTGGAGAATTAGTAGCAACAGGAGATAAAGACAGTAGAGTCATCATCTTTCAACAGGAGCAGAGGAACAAAATCCAGTCTCCTAGCAGAGGAATATGATGCTTACAGCACCTTCCAGAGCCACGAACCAGAGTTTGACTACTTGAAAAGTTTAGAAATAGAAGATCAACAAAATTGGGTGGTTACTCCAGAAAAATGCTGCTCAGTTTCTCTTGTCTACCAGTGGTTAAACAATAAAATTACAGAAAATCAGTGAAAGGGACAAGAGACCAGAAGGGTGTAACTTAAAAGAGGAAGATTGCATGCCAGTCGTTAGGCCCATGGATCTTTGGCTGAGGCCAGGCCATGAAGAATATTTGCCAATGCTCATACATAGCACATCAACTCAATTTCTGTTAATAGTGATTATGGAACATTTATCTGCAGATGATTTATGGATTAATCTTTGGCATCTGGAAATTACAGATAGGAGTTTTAATATTGTGGATATCAAGCCTGCACCATGGGAGAGGTAACAGAGGTGATTACAGCACAGAATTCCATGTCAGCAGCTGCAGCACATTGGTATACGGCACAGCGAAGGAACTGCTGGGTTCTGTGACATGAGGGCACGTGCCTTTGTGGCGGCATTCTAAACTATTGGAGGAACCTGAAGATCCCAGAAACACATCTTTTTTTTTTATCATCTTCTCTATTTCTGCTGTAAAATTCAGCCATAGTGGTAGATATATGATGACTAGAGACTAAAATTTGGGACTTAAATATGGAGAACAGGCATGTGGAAACATATCAGGTACATGAAAAACCTCGGAAGTAAGCTTGTTCACTGTATGAAAATGACGGAATATTTGACAAGTTTGAATGTTGTTGGAATGGCTCTGATAGTATTGTCATGACTGGATCTTACAATTTTTTCAGAATTTTTGACAGGAACACAAAGTGAGACATAACCCTAGAAGCATCAGGAGAAAACAGTAAACCTTGCATGGTTCTGAAGCCACACAGAGTCTGTGCAAGTGGTGAGAGAAGGCAGCCTACACTTCAACAAGAACGTGCCTCATACAGCTGGCACTCCACAAAGAAGATCATTGCTGTAGCGACTACAAACAATCTGTATATATTTCAAGACAAAGTGAAGTAGGGTTGGCATTCCTGCTTAATTGAGATGGTTGACTCGAGCATTCATACCTAAAAAGAGAGAGGTACATCGTGGTGCCTCCTTCCAGTATTTGACAATGAGCCATTGGACAACACATTTTCTTATAGCGACATGGAGGAAGCTCTGTGGGTTCATCACTGTGGTGTTCTCCATGCCTGCTAGCCATGTAGGTCAGGGTAGGGCACTTTTAATTTAAATGACTTCTTGCACCATCTTGCCTACTGGACCAGATTGGACTGTGTCAAAATTGATTTACTCCACTTTTTGTGTCTTCCGTTGTGATGACATCAAACACAGTGAAAGCCTCAGTCATACTTATAGGATTTAATTGTGTATCCTCACTACTGTATCATGTGTGGAGTATACCCCTACCCCCTTTTTAAATTAAATACAGTTCATTCTTATTGTGGCTTATAGCATTCCTCCTCTTCTGGCCTCCTGGACTCTTCCCCTTCATGTCTCTTCCCCTTGCCCCCTACACCCAGTCTTGGTGGTGGTATATTAAGAAAAGAAAGTATTAAAGCTCACATAATGAGTCAGTTTGGGGTTAGTGGTAAAGGGGGGTTATATATTGTGAACTAAGGGATTTTTGTTTTATTTTTGTGTTGTGTGTGTGTGTGTTAAATATGTTTTTATTGATTTGAGAAAGAGAAGAAGGGAGAGGAAGAGAGAGAGAGAAACATCTATGTGAGATAGAAACATCTATTGGTTGCCTCCCACAGGCGCCCCCAACCCAGGGGTCAAACTCACAACCTTTTGGTGTATGGGACAATTCTCCAACCAACTGAGCCACCAGGCTAGGGCCAAATTGGCAATTTTTACAAAAAGATTCTTCACACAAACTTTGCAAACTGCAGACTTTATTTGTTGCAGTAATATGAAATGGATCTTTCTGGGTAAGTGAGCGCAGGCAGTGTAAATGACTTCACATAACACCTAACAGCCATGGTTTGCAAATCCCTTTCATGTCCTATTGATACATGGAGCTCGGGGTGTGGACTCTTCCTGTGGGTTCTTATCCTACAAAGTTTGAAGAATAAAATTCGTGGCTCAGGATTTTAAATAAAAATGTGGAAGTTTATTGGAAGCATATACAAACTCCCCCTGAGCAGGGATCCCCAAAGGGAACACCCTGGGTAGGGGTCCCAAAATGGGAAAAGCCTGCTTGCTCTCTCTAATGGGAAAAAAATCAATCTTCTGAGTTTCTTTGTCTCTGGGTTTATAAATGCTAGGAGTTCTTTGTCTGAACATGACCCTTTCTAATTGGACTCTTCCTTCATGTATGTCCTATGTTTTCCTAATTGGTCACTTACATAGTATCAGTTTCAAAGTTCAAAGCCCACCTGGTGCCCCCCTTATCTTGCAACACCTCTATCCTCTGTGAGTGTATACCTTCCCCTTCCCCTTACCTTCTGACATTTCTCTTCTCTGTAAAAGTGAGATAAGGCCGAAACCGGTTTGGCTCAGTGGATAGAGTGTCAGCCTGCGGACTGAAAGGTCCCGGGTTCGATTCCAGTCAAGGGCATGTACCTGTGTTGCGGCCACATCCCCAGTGGGGAGTGTGCAGGAGGCAGCTGATCGATGTTTCTCTCTCATCGATGTTTCAAACTCTCTATCTCTCTCCCTTCCTCTCTGTAAAAAATTAATAAAGTATATTTTTTTTAAAAAAAGTAAGATAAGCATTCTGGCTGCCCCAAACCCTCACGTATGCATTCCTCTCCCGTGGACCCCCTCCACTCCCCATACTCCCTAACTGCCTGCCCTGTCTCTAAAATTCCTTTCACTAGGAGAAAGGAAAAACCCATTTTATGGTTAGGGTTGGAAGCTTTAAGCCTTACGTGGACAAGGGTCTCTTAGGACAGCAGTTCTCAACCTGTGGGTCGCAACCCCTTTGGGGGTCAAACGACCCTTTCACAGGGGTCGCCTAAGACCATTGGAAAACACATATATAATTACATATTGTTTTTGTGATTACTCACTATGCTTTAATTATGTTCGATTTGTAACAATGAAAATACATCCTGCATATCAGATATTGACATTACGATTCATAACAGTAGCAACATTACAGTTATGAAGTAGCAACGAAAATAATTTTATGGTTGGGGGTCGCCACAACATGAGGAACTGTATTAAAGGGTCGCAGCATTAGGAAGGTTGAGGACCACTGTCTTAGGACATTTGGTCTTTGGGCTGCTAACTGCATTGCTTTTTATGTGTGCTCCTCTTTTTTCAGTCCTCTAACTTTTCTGTCTTTCCTTTCTCCTTTGCTTATTTCTCCCCCGTTTCTTTTCCCTACTGTTTATCTTAGGCTAGTCACTGGTGATCTTGAGACACCCCCAGAAGCTGCCTGCCTCTGCTTTTTAAAGCACATCTTCAACCTCCCTTCAGCTTAGATCTTCTCAGGGTTTCTACTGGCTTCAGCAGCCTCGCTCCTCAGAGCAGGAGGCCCCGGTGGCCCTGTGGGCAGCAGCGTTAGCAGTCTGAGGCCCTGTGGGACTGCACAGGCCCCAGGTAACCTTTCGTGCTCTCATCTGGCCTGTGTTCAATGAACTCAAGTGACCTTTGCCAGCCTTGGACGACAAAGGAAGTAATCAAGTTTGGAAATGTGCTTGGGGTGGGTGGGGGAGGGGCCGGCTGAGCCTTCCAGCTGGGCCGCACCAGCCACAAGACCAAATAAGGGTGTGCAAGCCGCCCGTCTGTACGAAAGTTCAGAGTGCAGTGTGCAAAAGTGGGACTCGGTTTTCAGAGAGATAAGCTGTTACCCAACCCCGGTGGAGCTGCAGTGGCAGTGCCCGTGCAGCCAGCCCCTCCCCGCAGGGCTGCGGCTGGGAGGGGAGGCCTGGCCCGCGGGGCTTTCCCCAGGGAGAGTGGGGAAGGGGCTTTCCTTGCGGGGCCTTGTGACTTGTGACTGAAGGAACTGACAACCCACAGGTTTTACCCAGCGTTTCCATGGCTGCTGACAGGGTTCCAGGGCGCAGCCAGGGTGAGCCATTAGCGTGTAGAGAAGGTCAGCGTGTGAGGACTCAGCCAGCGGGAAAGCAAACGTTGTGTTTATGAGCCCTCACAGGCCAGCGGTCTGACTTGTTTACTGAACATAAAGGTCTAGGGCAGGGCTAAGTTTGGGGCACTTCCCAGCAGTGTTAACACTATGTTTGCTAAACACACCCCAGGGTGGGGCCTGTGAGGATTGTAGTTATTGGACCAGAAGATTGGCAGAAGTCGGCTTCCCCTGTTGTGTTTGATAGCTCGCAAACACCCACCTCCTTCTCAGAGGCCTTCCAGCCGGACACAGTGCCGCAGTCTCCCTGAGGTGCTTCCTGTGGCACCCACTGACTGAGGGCAGCACCGTGAGCAAGAGATACTGCTACCCCAGGCTGGCTCTCTCCCTCCTACCCAGCCCGCTCCTTCCCTCTGCAAATCGCTCGCATCCTGCAGCCAAGCCGCCATGCAAAGCTCGCTCTACTGGGCCTGCAGCTTCCTGAGGGAAGGGAACAGGGTTTGTGTTCATGTTTGTATCCCTAAACCTTAACCCCAGGCTTGTGTGCCTAGTCCCGAGAGGCTCCAGGGCAGTGCTTCATCCTCTCAGAACCCTGCTTGGGGCGGGGGGGGGGGGGGGGGGGGGGGGGGGGGGGCGGGGGGGGGGCGGGGGGGGCTTCAGATCCCTCCTCCCAGCCTGGGCTGTGTGCTGGGGTCTGGCTGGTGCCACCTGACAGCTGCTCACCGAAGGCCCTGTTCTGCACCCCCTCCTTTCTGCTCTAGGTTTTCTCTGTCATTGCTCAGAGACTCAGGTGCCCAAGCCTGCTCAGCCCTCAAGTGTTGAAGAGTTAATACCCCGTGAAGATAAATAGCTCTTTCTCCTCTGGACAGCTGAGCAGTTCTGAGATGCTTTCATACAACTTCAAACAGTCCCATGAGATCACGCAGCCAATGCTCATGCAGGGGTCAAGTTGATAAAGCGTCCTGTGTGGATTCTCCCTCCCTCTGTCACTCCTGCTTCCAGGGGTCACACACCCCAATAAAATACACATGAACCTTAGGCTCTGCTTTCTGGGAAACCCAGATGAGGATATCTACAGAATCTGACACATCCAGAGCCCTTTCTCTAGTTCTCTCGCAAACTTACTTTGCTTTCAAAATTCAATTCCTCTAAATACATTTCTACTTTCACATGTCTCATTCTTTTAGACTGGGAAGTCAAAACCAAAATTAAACTTGAGTAACTTGTGGATTTTCTTATTTTGTGTTGCATTAAATTCCTTACCTTAGGTGTATCTATATTTCCTTTATTTTTGCTTTGAAAATGCCCCCAAACTCTGTGATCTTGAGCATTTCTCATAAGCCACAACACAGGAAGTTAGAGAAATCGCTCCCTGGTGGCAGGACAGCAGAACTTCGGACCTCCTCCCTTTAATGGCCATGACATTGGCATCTCTGCCTGAGCTGACTTTGACTTTTAGGCTTCTCTACTTATTTCCTTAGAGTAAATTTCTAGAAAGATAAGATCAAAGGCACAAATAATCACATATAACCAAACAGCTCTCTCAGTGTAGCAATTTAAACTCCCACCAGCAGCGCCTTTCCCTGTGCCCTTCTCCACACAGATGTCCTGCTTTAATTTAGCATTTCTGTGATTCTTTCTGAAAATTGGAAGAATATATGTTGGCAGCTTACATTTCTTGTTTTATAAAATACCTGTTTCTTTAAATAATCTTTTTTTTTAAATTTTTTTTATTGATTACAAGGGGAAGGGAGGAGAGAGAGATAGAGACATCAATGATGAGAGAGACTCATTGATCATTTGCCTCCTGCACACCCCACACTGGGGATCAAGCCCGCAACCCGGGCATGTGCCCTGACTGGGAATCGAACCGTAACCTCCTGGTTCATAGGTGGACACTCAACCACTGAGCCATGCTGGCCGGACTCTTTAAACAATCTTTGACAGGCTTTTAGATATTTATAGTTATTGTTGAAAATATTCCAGATGTCCCCTTTTCCCCCCATTGACCCCCTCTACCCCACAGTCCCCTCAGACCTTCATCACCCTATTGTCTGTGTTCATGCATTATGCATATAAATCCTTTGGTTAATGTCTCCCTACCCACACCTCAACCCCTGGCTTCCGTCTGAGATTCCTTAATCCGTTACATGCAATTTATTTTGTTCTTTATTATTATTTTTAATTTAAATTCTTTATTGTTTAAGGTATTACATGAGTCTCCTTTTTCTCCCATTGACCTCTCCCTAGCCACTCTCAGCCCCAGCACAGGCTCTCACCCCACTGCTGTCTGTGTCCATTGGTTATGCTTATATGCATGCATACAAGTCTTATGGTTGATCTGTTACACCCCGCCCCCCTTTCCTCTGAGGTTTGAGAGGTTTGACAGTCTGTTTGATGCTTCTATGTATGTCTCTGGATCTATTTTTGTTCATTAGTTTATGTTGTTCATTATATTCCACATATGAGTGAGATCATGTGACACTTGTCTTTCTCTGACTGGCTTATTTCTTTAATAGACTTTTTTATGGTTTTTAATTTTTTTTAATTTACTGATTTGAGAGAGAGAGAGAGAGAGAGAGAGAGACATCGATTTGTTATTCCACTTATTTGTGCATTCATTGGTTGATTCTTGTATATGCTCTGACCAGGGATCGAACCCACAATCTCGGCACATCGAGACAATGCTCCAACCAACTGAGCTACCCGGCCAGGGCCACCTTTTTAATGTTTTAAACAGTCCTCACACTTCCTTTGTGAAGGACCTTGGAAGTTCTGCCTTTATTCCCAGTTCTCTATTACTGCCTTCTTATCAGGTCGCATCACCTGATTGATTTGAGATATAGAGTGAAGACCTAATAAAAAAAACTCAGGCCTCTAACTTGGAAAGTCTGGGTACAAGGTCACTCGCCAGATATTGCAGAGATCTAGTCTTATTTCTGAGCTGAGAGCGCTCCACAGGCTGGAGTCTCCCGAAAGAGGGGGAGCACATCGAGTAAGGGCCATACCACCCAGCTGCTGCAGCTCCCTGGCTTTCCCGGTCCTCAGAGCCTCTGAGTGGTCATCTCTGTTTTACTTGCCAAACCTGGGTTTCAGCCCATTATATCCCTCTGCCTCCGCTTTACATCTCAGCAAACCTACCAGGCACATCAGCACCTGAGAGATTGCCATACTCTTTCATTAACATTGCAATAAGAACCAGGAAGAACGTTGCTAACAAGTAAAGAAAGTTTCTAGGCTGGGTAACTTTATTACCATTCCCTGTAGCGCTGTAGACCTACACACACCTGGGAAGGTAACGAACTGCTGAATACCTGACTATTGTTGAAGCCAGTCTGCTGCAGGGTTCACATTTCAGGTCAAATAGGAAGGGTGATGCCTGGCTTTAAATCTAAAGCTTGACTGCTCTGAGGCTTGACTACTGCTTTCATACTGGCTTTGGTTTACATACATGTGGTTCCCAGGAGAAAGGTTGGCCTATAAAAACACTCCCTTAATGCTGCACTTCTTGCAGCTAACACACTTTCCATCTGCTCTCCGTAACAGGATTCTGGAGAGATCCACACATGTTCACTTCACCTTGACTCAGAAAGTACATTTTTATCACGTTATCCCCCAAACATAGTGAGAGATGCAGAGAGTTTTGTATAAGGATGCTCATTACAACCTTTTACTTTACTAAAAATTGGAAACTGCCTAAATCAGGGGTCCTCAAACTTTTTAAACAGGGGGCCAGTTCACTGTCCCTCAGACCGTTGGAGGTCCGGACTATGGTTTAAAAAAAAAACTATGAACAAATTCCTATGCACACTGCACATATCTTATTTTGAAGTAAAAAAACAAAACGGGAACAAATACAATATTTGTATTTGCATGTGGCCCGCGGGCCGTAGTTTGAGGACCCCTGGACTAAATAATCAATAAAATGGAGACTTTAGAAATTTACGTCATATGTAAATCAGGATTTGGTAATGCGGCAAATGACAGAAAACCCCAGTAACTGCAACAGGAAAAGGTGTGCTGTCTGAGGCTGTTGTGAAGGTTGCATTCTTTTTTGTCACTGTTGTGTCTGGCCTTCGTTCCCTAATATGACTTCATGGACCAAGATGGCTACTTTAACCCTAGTCCTCAGGCACAAACCCCAGCCAGCACGAGGGACAGCACTGAGAATTATGGGTCAGAGGTCGTTCACCAGCTGTCTCTTGCAACACTTCTGTTTACATTCTGCCAGCATGTTTATCTAAGGCGTAATTGTTAATCCATCAGAAAAGAAAGCAACTTTGCAGAAGTTTTCATTTGAACCCAAGCCTTGAGTTGATTAGGGTTGAACTTGAGGCCAAGGACAAGTCAGGCAGTTGATCTAGAAGGAGTTACTTTTTTTTTTTTTTTTAACGAGGACACTTCTAAGAAAGCTCCTTTCTTTCTTTCTTTCTTTCTTTCTTTCTTTCTTTCTTTCTTTCTTTCTTTCTTTCTTTCTTTCTTTTTAAAATACATTTTATTGATTTTTTTACAGAGAGGAAGGGAGAGGGATAGAGAGTTAGAAACATTGATGAGAGAAACATCGATCAGCTGCCTCCTGCACATCTCCTACTGGGGATGTGCCCGCAACCAAGGTACATGCCCTTGACCGGAATCGAACCTGGGACCTTTCAGTCCGCAGGCCGACACTCTATTCACTGAGCCAAACCGATTAGGGCTGGAATTACTTTTTTTACATTTATCTGTTTGAAGTTTCCCAGTGTCAAATTTTATGTTTTCCTGCCTTGAGGGAAGGTGATCCATTGAGATACCTTGCTGGCCTCTGCACTTTATACAGTGTTTTGCCCCTTATTTGTTTTATCAAGTTGCTAACTTCCAAAGCTCTTACTTGTATGTTTCAACCCTCGGTCTGGTGGGTATAGCAGCCTTTGGCTCCACCAAATATATGCAAAACACTAGTAAAATGTAGAAGTTCAAAACATTTACTAAAAATCACTAAATTGTGCATTTTATTTATTTTTAAACATTTTTTTATTTTAATACATTTTTATTGATTTCAGAGAGGAAGGGAGAGGGAGAGATAGAAACATCAATGATGAGAGAGAATCATTGATTGGCTGCCTCCTGCACGCCCCACACTGGGGATCAAACCCACAATCCTGGGCATGTGCACTGATCAGGAATCAAACCTTGTGGACCTTCTGTTTCATAGGTCGATGCTCAACCACTGAGCCATGCCAGCCGGGCTAAATTGTGCATTTTAAATGGGTGGATTTTATAGTATGTAAATTATACCAATAAAGTAGTCTTTAAATATACAGAAAAAAATAAAATATAGGGTGAGTAGATTAGACCAGTGATCTCCAAATACAGGGTAGAGCCAAAATAGATTTAGAGCTATGAGTACACAAAACACAGTTTAGTCTTGTATTATTATTCATTAATTACTGCATTATTGTCCACAGAACAACAGTAAACCTACTTTTGCCCCACTCTGTATTTTTTATCATAATTCCCTGACAAAAAGAAATGAAATTTGAGTATGCGTTTCCATATTTGTGGGTTATTCGTTTAAATTGTGTACACATTAAACTCTGTTATATGATATAAAATAGCTAAAAAAATAGAAATTTAAACAGATAGAAAAATATAGATATAGAAATTCTAGTGATTTCTTGCTTTCCCTCCACGGATCGTCTTGCACATCTCCTGGACCACTGACCCAGGCAGTCGGCACAGAGCTCTGCAAGGGCCTCCAGAGCAGGAAAGAGAGGGGGGTTCTTTTTTTTTTAAGAAGCTGACATTGGGCTAATGCCTCAGTGATAGCCACTACTTTGACATTTACATACGCCTCGCCAGTCTTTAAATGCTTCCTCTCATGCATCATCTTATTTGCTCTGTAAAGAGAAATGAAGTGAATCAAAATAGGAGACAGATTGGGAAGAATCTCGAGTGCCTTACCAGAGGAGTCTGGACTTGATTGTAAGAGCAGTGCGGCCATATCGATGTGTCTGATCCAAGAGCCCCTCTGATGGGCTTTCCTCTCCCCGGTGAGAGGGCAGAGGCGCCGAGGGAGCGGCCTGGAGTCACACCTGTCCTGTGGCCCTGCTCTGAGTGACGTGCCCTGGATCAGCAGGCCCGAGTCTCCAGATAATGCAGACCGCGGTGGCTCGCCCACTCAGGGACTCATCTTCCAGAACCGGGGATTAGTAGGCTTAGCCTCCACTGCCCACCCTTGTCCTTAGCCTGCTGCTCCATCCACATGACTACTATTGGTTTCCAGAATGATGCCATACATTTCGTGGGCTTCCCCACCAGGAGTGTGCATGCAGCTGTTTTCACACTAAGGTATTTTCCCCTGATTCCTGTCTCTTTTTCCCTCCAGCAGCCAGAGCTCAGCAGCTCATGTTCTACATACCGTAGTTACCTCTATTTCCAGGAAGTAGGGCTAGGCTTGTACTGTCTCTGTTATCTCCCTGTCTGTCCCCACCAGTTGAGCTGTCTGTCCTACTTGCTACAGGCGCAGTATGAGAGCTACGTGGATGCTGTTTGAAAAGCCTAAAGCTTCCTGTCCTCCACAGAAGGCACCGAGGGCTTTGGTAGAGGTAGCAGTGAAGCGGTAGAAATAACTATACTATATATATATATATTTTTTTTTTAATATAAATAGCCATATTATTTAGTGCTGAGGCTCATGCCACTTTCATGCTGAAAAACCTTCAGGGACTCTCCCTTGACCAGAGTCCTAGGAGGGTCAGTGAGTGGCTTTTGTCCACAGAGAGGTTAGAGCAGCCTGCCAGGTGGGGAGCAGTGAGAGCCTGGGCCCCCGGGTCACACCGTGGGTGTTGCCATAGGGCCTGAGCCAAAGAGAGATGATATCTCTTTATAATTTCTTCAAGAAGGGGTTCAAGTTGAGGCCTTGGCCTGTGTCAGGTGATGCCATAGATACATGTACCAGAACGGGACAGGAGGACACAGGTCTGTGGTGTGGACAATGCAGACACAGATCCGGTGCAGAGCCAGCTGCAGACACCACTGGCCGAGGCAGGCCATGCGCTGCCTCATTGCGGATGGCATGTTGCTGGTGCCCTGGTGATAGAGCATCTTGGTTTTGCATCAGAAAACCTGGTTCAGACCCCACTTTAACAACCTTTCAAGCAAGCTACTTAATGTCTCTTAAAAGGATGTCCACGAGGTGGAATGAAGCAACACGCCTTTGAACTCTTTTATTTAAAACACTATTACTGTTACTCTTATAAAGACACATGTCACTCGGTGCCGGGTTGGCTCTTACTTACCATCTGTCTCTCCAACTTGTAGACAAAGTGTTGTCTCATTGATGTCTATTTCTTCCCCTCAGCAACGAGCCCAAAGCTCCCGGCGTGTTCTGTGGGGTTGTCCATCGATTTCTAGTTGTGTGCTGTTTCTAGCGTTTACCTAGATTTTTTCAACAAAAATCTGGATGTTACGGCAGCCCCCCTACAATTCCTGTCACAAGACTGGTGCCCACCCGGGAGCTTAGGGAGAGGTTTGCACCTGGTTAGAAACGGTGCTCAAGTTGTGCTTCTTCCTTCCAGGGATTTCCCAGATGACCCGGGTGTGGAGTGGGACACAGAGCATGTGGCCAGCGTCCTCCTCCAGCACATAGAAGTGAATGACATTAACCTGGTACGGGACGCCCTCCCAGTCACACCTTTCCTGTGGTCACCCTCCCCCCCCCCCCCGACCCCCCCCCCCGCCACCCCTCAGCCCATCTCCAGGGCCACTCCAAAAGAGGCGAACCCTCCACGCTCTCTCTCAAACCTCCTGATGACAACACACCTTTTGGGAGACTAAGTAACCAAACTGCCAGCGCTCCGAGGCAGAGGCCTTTCCGTGGTGTCCTCTGTCCTGCCACCTAAAAGCTCAGGCCCCCAAGGAGCCTGGCCTGCAACTCTCATTTGTACAAAACGTCCCCTTTCACCGAGCATTTTCACATTTAGAGTATTGTTTTAACTTCAGAGGTAAAGGTTATAATCTCATTTTACATCAAGGAAATTGAGTTTCCAGAGGCTGGCAGCTAGCCCAAGTTCAGCAAGTGGCAAAATTAGAACTTTCATCCTCAATTTCAAAAAAACACAAGGATAAATTCACACCCACAGGGAGAACATTTGAGACCACCATAGAGGAAATTCACACTCACCTGCAGGGGTGGGCACGCCTGGGAACCCCATCCGCTCTCTCAGGATCTGCGGGAGCGGCCCCGCCAGTAGTCAAGTTTAAGCCTGCTTACCGTCTACTTCTAAAACAGAAAGTGGTTGCAGAGAAAATACTTAAAGGGCAATAGCTGAAACTTTTCCAGAATGAGAAAGGCCTTAACCTACCATTTCAAGCAGTCCAGTGAGTCCCACAGGAGGAGGGAAACCCATACGCAGGTATATCATAGTGGAACCGCAGCACACCAAAGAGAAAGGACATCTTAAAGGTAGCAACGCAAAAAGCCAAATCACCTACAAAGGAGGAACTTTTTCTCTTGTTGATATTTTCTCTGGTTATTGAAATCTAGAGAAACATTTTTCTAAGCTGAGGATAAACTTGCCAGTGTGGGAGGAACCTAGACCTAGGCTTTGTGTGAGCCTTTGAAAATAACAAAGGTCCCCTACCCCCCACCCCACACCAAAAATGTGAAATGAGGAAGAAACAAAGACATTGGAGAATTTGAAAAGTGCCTGAGGCAAACTCCAGTGGCCCCAAATCCCCACGTGCCTGTGACAACCTGGCCCAGCGGCTAGCTGTCTGCTGTCCCGACCGAGCGCTAGACACTCAAGCCTGTGTTGCTGCGTGGTTCCGCACACTTCCACGTGGCTTTATTTATTTTTTAAATATATTTTTATTGATTTCAGAGAGGGAGGGAGAAGGGGAGAGAGACAGAAACATCAGTGATGAGACTCATCAATTGGCTGCCTCCTGCACACCCCCTATTGGGGATCAGGCCCGCAACCCAGGCATGTGTCCCTGACCAGAATCAAACCCGGGACCCTTCAGTCTGCAGGCCGACGCTCTATCCACTGAGCCAGACAGCTAGGGCCCACGTGGCTTTATTTTATCTTCACCTCAACCCAAGGAGGAAAGGAGGGCAGGTGTTATTTTCCTGATCCCTCAGAGGATGAAACAAGACATTGGAAGTTGGAAGAACTCCCAGTGGTAAAGTTCTGTGACTTGCCCGACGGGCTGGGGCAGTGGTTGGCAAACTCATTAGTCAAGGGAGCCAAATATCAACAGTACGATTGAAATTTCTTTTGAGAGCCAAATTTTTTAAACTATATAGGTAGGTACATTGTTATTAACTTAATTAGGGTACTCCTAAGGCTTAGGAAGAGCCACACTCAAGGGGCCAAAGAGCCGCAGGTGGCTCGCGAGCCGCAGTTTGCCGACCACAGGGCTGGGGTAACTAGTGTCCTGAGTGGAGCAGCTGCAGCCCCTGCACCCACCTTGTTACATGAAGAATGGGATCAGCCCTAGCCAGTTTAGCTCAGTGGATAGAGCATCGGCCTGCAGACTGAAGAGTCCCGGGTTCGATTCCAGCCAAGGGCACATGCCCAGGTTGCAGACTCGATCCCCAATAGGGGGCATGCAGGAGGCAGCCGATCAATAATTCTCTCTCATCATTGATGTTTCTATCCTCTATCCTCCCTTCCTCTCTGAAATCAATAAGGAAATATACTTTAAAAAAATAAAAAGAATGGGATCAGCACTTGAGTTAGATGGTTAACTGGTTTTTTAATAGACTGTATTTAAAATTTTTTCATCTACAGTTGACAACAATATTATTTTAGTTACAGGTGTACAACATAATAGGCTGCTGTTTTCCATCCACAGCAAAACTGAGCAGAAAGTCCATACATAACCCCTGTCCTCTGCAATTTGTTGCAATAGTGAACCTGCACTGACACATCATCATCACCCAAAGTCTATAGTGTACGTGAGGGCTCACTTGGGTGTCGTATATTCCATGGATTTTTAAATATGCATAATGACATATATTCACTATTGTATGATTAGCTTTTTATAAATCTTTAACTCAGATTTTTTTTAACTTTTTTTTTAATGTATTTTATTGATTTTTTACAGAGAGGAAGGGACATGGATAGAGTTAGAAACATCGATGAGAGAGAAACATCAACCAGCTGCCTCCTGCACACTCCCTACTGGGGATGTGCCCGCAACCAAGGTGCATGCCCTTGACGGGAATCGAACCTGGGATCCTTGAGTCCGCAGGCCGACGCTCTATCCACTGAGCTAAACCAGTCAGGGCATTAACTTTTGATTATAGAGAATTTCAAGCATACAAAAGTAGAGGAAATAGTTTAGTGAACCTCTATGTTCCTATTACTCAGCCCACCTCCCCCATCTCCTACATTATTTTGAAACAAATCCTTTTCATCATATTTCCTATTTAAGTATTTTAGTATGTAATTCTAAAAGACATTGAATATTTCATTAACATTAATATCATTATCACCCATAAAATTAATTCATATCAATGTTTTGCATTTCCAATAGTCTCATGCCATAAATGTGTTTTTCTTAAAGAAAACTAATTTGTTTTTCTTTTTATAGCTTGTTTGAATCAGGATCAGTGGATAAGACTACATTTTCTTTCCATCTGTACCCCACCCTCCAGCCTATGCTCAGTAAAAGTTAGCTGCTCACAGTTTCCTGTACATGAAGTAAACACATTTTATGTGGTGTAGTATCGAAAGACCAGTCATGCCCGGCCAGTGTGGCTTGGTGGTTGCACGCCGACCTATGAACCAGGAGGTCACAGTTTTATTCCCAGTCAGGGCACATACATGGGTTTCAGGCTCAATCCCCAGTGGGGGCTGTGCAAAAGGCAGCTAATCAATGATTCTCTCTCATCATTGATGTTTCTATCTCTCTCTCTCTCTCCCTTCCTCTCTGAAATCAACATATATATATATGAAAAGAAAGACTGGTCATGAATTCCTTCCCAGCCTCTTCCAATTCCAGTTTCAGGACCTTTGTCTATGCTATGTGGTCAGCTTCCTCCTCTGGGGACAGCTTCCTTCTTTCCATCACCCCTAACCAACTAGTACTATTCCTTTTTCTGGGTCCTTGATTTCTCTAAAATATTTCTTTTATCCAAGTTATCCTTTTATTATTATTATATTATCATTATTATTATTTAAATTGTTCTTTGGGCTTTTTAAAATCCATCTATGTAGAACTGAAATGTTGGAATCTAAGTTTTTAGTTAATAAAGAGTTCTATATTTGTGGAAATGGAAGCGGAGGCCGTCTATGAATAAACGTATTTCTGCTGTGAACTTAACCCCAGGCCATGGTGGAAATTGTCCCCTAAAGCTTTTGTGCACTTAGTAAGGCACAAGGAAAAGAGACCGATAGCGCAGGCAGCATCATGAACAAAGACCACACGGCAGCCAGCCAGGAAAACTAAATGTGCTAATAACTGGCGAGGCAGATAAAGACAAAGCTACTCTGAGCTTAGTAGCACATCATGGCTGAATTTCACTCTGCTCCGCCGTCAGGAACAAGAACAAACGGCAAAACTCCTGTGGAAAAGGCTCCATACAGTCGGCCACACCCATAGTTACACACCACTGATCTGAGCCAGAGTCAGTTCAGATATGCTCAGAGCGTGAAGAGTTCACGGCCCTGCTCTCTTCTGTCCTGCCCAAGGGAGGGCACAGCTGGCTGGAGTCAGGGCAGGAGTGCAACCCTCTCTTTCTCTGCAGGTGGTGACTTTCGATGCCGGGGGAGTGAGTGGTCACCGCAATCATGTTGCTCTGTATGCGGCTGTGAGGTACGATGCACTGGGTCATGGGGGGAGGCGTTTGTCATTTGCTCGGAGGGATGGTTTCTGAAGCACCGTGAGCCCATGAAACGGCACTGTTAGCAGCGAGCGGTGGTGGCAGTGGTGGTGATGGTGCTCATACATCTCCCTTGTTCTCCCCGTGAGAAATCTCTCACAAGTCCTATTGTTTCATCTCCCAAACAGCTGCGTGTGTGTGTGTGTGTGTGTGTGTGTGTGTGTGTGTGTGTGTGTTTTACACCATGGACACAGCAAAGGGGTAACTGATTTAATTTCTCTCTTTGCTTTGACCACTGAAACCTTTAGGGCCAAATTTGCAACTCTTAGTAGCACATGTACGAGACTTTAAGGATTGAGTTGTGTAAACCAGTGTGCCTCCTGGCTTCATCTTTTTTTTCCTCCCTATTCTCATTCATTTTTGTTGTCATCTGTTTTATATATATGTATATTCTTTACCCAAGGATATGTTTTTATTGATGAGAGAGAGAAACATAGATTGGTTGTCTCCTGTATGCGCCCCAACTGGAGATCGAACCCACAACCTAGGTATATGCCCTGACCTGGAATTGAACCCGAAACCTTTTGGTGCACCGGACAACACTTTAACCAACTGAGCCACCCAGCCAGGCTATTGTATATTTTATACACTATTTCATATCTTTCTTTGCAGGAGGGGGATGTATATATATAACATGAAATCTCATTTGTACTTCACAATCACCCTATTTGACTGATGTGGATTTTACCAGTAACAAATAAAACCTGAACCTCGAAGATATTAGGGACTCACTCAGGGTCATACGAACGTATGTCCTGTTTCCCGTTCTCAGGAGAAGGGCTTCCCATGGGCGCCTTGGCAGCAGCTTGGTAGACCTGGCCCAACTGCCGAGGAAGGAAAGGGGCAACTTGAAGTGAAGGGCTTATCTTCTCACCTTCTCGGCAGGCCCAGCCTTCTCAGCCGGGAGCAGAGAAATGCGTGACGGTGGAATGACCTTACCTGTCCAGTTGGGCCTGCTCGTTTCACCCAGGCAGGGAGGCGGTTTGCCCGGCACTGCCAGGCTGGGGTGGCAGAGGCAGCCCCAGACCCCAGGAACCCAGGGGCTCCATTTAGTGCCTCGTCTATCTGCTGCCTCTGCATTCCCATCCAGTATCAGAGCCTTCCAGCTTCGTCCCTAACGTGTGTGTCGCCCCCTGGAAGAGGCTATAAATCATCACCCACAGTCTTTCTTTTTTTTTAAATTTTGTAGCATAAATCTATGTGCCAACTTATGCAAAAGAAACGACCTAGAAGCTGACCTGGAGGGACCATGGGCATGGCAGGCTTCCCCGGCAGGCCCTTCCTGTTACCTGCAAAGATCATCTTACTCCTCTCTCTCTGTCCTTTCCCTCCCCAGGACCCTCCATTCGGAAGGGAAGTTACCTGAAGGTAAGCCTGTCCCTTGTGCTAGAGGCCGCTGGGTCAGGGAAAGCCATGTCCCCTAGGAAACCTATTAGTGTGAAATGTGTAAACGTGGCTACAGAGAGCTGCCCTAGGCCAAGCGGAGGTGGGTGGGTGGATGGGGAGACTGGCCACCCTCTTCCTGACTTGGCTCAGGGTTCTGTCTATTTGGGTCCCCAGGTCTCAGAACCAGGGTGTATCACTGAGAAGTGCCCGGCCAGGCAGGCAGCCCCCATGCGTTGGGGGGAGGCTGAGGGTGTGGTCAAGGTTCCCCAGAGAACCAGAGCCGATGGAACCAATAGGAGAGTATTTAGTTACCTATTTATTATAAGGAATTGCTCATACAGTTATGGAGGCTGAGAAGGCCCAGGATCTGCCTTCTACAAGCTGGAGGCCCAGGGGAGCAGGTGGTATCATTCTGTCCGAGCCCCAGGGCCCAAGAAGCAGGGAGCCAAGATCCCAGGCCCAATCCAGGGCCTGAGGGCCGATGACCAGCATCCCCTCTCTGTCAGGCAGAAAAGGAGTTCTCCTCTCCTTGGCCTCTTGTTCTCTTCAGCCCCTAAATGGATGCTTACACGGACGTGCTCACACACACACATACACATACACACACACACTCACACTGGAAGGAAATCTACTGACTCAAATGCTAATCCCATCTGGAAACACCCTCACGGACACCCAGAAATCATGTTCAGCCAATCATCTGGGCGCCCTGTGGTGCAGCTGACACGCCAGGCCCTGCCCACTCGCCTTCTAGCTTTCTCACGGGTGGGTGTTTTCCACCTCTGGTGTTCGTAAAACTCTTCCTAACCCAAAGGATGGTGCATGCCACCCCCTGCCATATACTGTGTGATGCCGCTGCTTGACCTGTGAGCTAGTGTCTGGTCTGTCAGAGGGACAAGGCACATTCCTCCCAGGAATGCTGTGGAGATGAAAGATATGAAAACATATGAGCATGTGCCCTTTCTCAGGGGCTTACTGAGGTCACCAAGCTGTGAGGTCTTTGGAACTTGGCTATAGTTTATTTTATTCTTATTTGCTAACTTTGTGAGACAGGCAGGTCCCACACTATCAACACCATTTTACAGATGAGAAAACTGAGGCTCAGAGAGGTTAAGGGACTTTCTTAGTTCTTTAGTGACCAAGCAGGAAGCAGACCTCTGGCCTCCCAATACAGAAATTCCTGTCTCTGTCCTCTTTCCCCTGGCCCTGAGGTAGCCAAATCCCAACCTCTGGCAACCAACCTTTTCTTGCTAGGACTGTAGCAGGGAGAGGCAGCAGGCCAGGTGTCCTGTGGTCCTTTCACTCTTCTCATCGGTGAAAATGATGGACAAAGGGCCACTGCCCCGCCCTGAGCCCCAAGGGGCAGGTAGGGTGCTCGGGAAAATCTGTCTGGAAGCAACAGCTCTTCCCTCCTCCCCCTCCCTCCCCCACCCAGGGTGCACGGTGCTCACGCTTCAGTCTGTGAATGTGCTGCGCAAGTACATCGCCCTTCTGGACCTGCCCTTCTCTCTGCTCCATGCCGGCGACGTCCGCTTCGTGCTGACCAGCAAGGAAGTGACACAGGCCAAGGTGAGGACTGCAACTTCCTTCACACCCCACTCCAGATCTGCCCCAGACTCCGGCTCCTCAAACCCTGGCCTGCAGAGGCCCTAACAGAGACCTCCCCCAGCAGCCAGCCTCTGCCCCTGAGTGTCAGTACTGGTGCTGGACCTGGAGTCATAGATTTTCAAGAACTACCTTTTTTTTTTTTTTTTACTGATTATAAAAATAAATAATACATGCTAAAAAAGTAAATAATAACATATGCTTATTGTAGAAAATCTGGAAATGCATAAAAGCATCAAAAGAAAATTAAAATAATAAAATTTCTTGCAATCCCACCTCTCATATGTAATCCTAGTTAATATGTTGGTTTATATCTTCTATATAAAGAATATTAGATAAATATATGTACATAAGAATATATTTATTCTTATATTTTTAAAAATATATTTTTATTGATTTTGGAGAGGAAGGGAGAGGGAGAGAGAGATAGAAACATCAATGATGAGAGAGAATCATTGATCAGCTGCCTCCTGCACGCCCCTAGTGGGGCGCAAGCCCGCAACCTGGGCATGTGCCCTTGACCAGAATCAAACCAGGGACCTTCACCCGCAGGCCAACACTATCCACTGAGCAACACCAGCTAGAGTGATAGTTCCCTTTATCACTTAAAGCTTGTTGTTGTCACAGGTGCACTCACATCTCTGAAGCCACATATGTCCTGACAAATATAAAACGAGTTATTTAGAGAAAGGTTTATAATGATATTAACTTGGAGAGGAAGATCACTTTGGTACTTAAAGAAAAACAGGCAGAAACCGTTTATATGTTTATATACAGTTAAATCAGTTGCTATTATCCATTCTTTTTAAAAACTGAACTCCCCCAGACCTGTATAACTAGATGATAAACATTTCTTCCACTAGGCAGCAAAGAACCCAGGCCTATGTGCACCATTCTTCCTTCCTCTCTAACAGCACTTGTACTTTCCGGGCTACCGAATTCAGAGGCGTCTGAGCCTAGTATTCTAGCTGCCCCATGAAACACCCTGTGTGTCATGCATGCGAAGTGCTGGGGCAAGGGGATTAACAACGAAGGCTCCAGAGGCAATCGGATGGCTCTGGGTTCAAATGTCAGCCCACTCTGTACTAGCTACTTGAGATGGATATGTTTCCTCATCTATTTTTTAAGAAATAATAATAGTACTTAACTCACTGGGTTGTTACAATTGAAATACTGCGTGGAGACTGAGCGTTACCGCTGCAGCGCATCCTCTGCTGTTACCACAGGGAGCGCTTGGCCATGGGAGAGGGAGGCGGCGTGGCAGCCCGTCCTCGGTTCCGAGGTCACAGGAAGAAACCTGCCAAGGCTCTAGCATCAGTGTGTTGTTGGGAGGAAGATGAAACAAACTAACAGGAAGCGCTCAGTGCCCTTGTTTGCTAACGTGTGCTCTGGTTCTTGCAGAGGGCCATGTCCTGCCACCGCAGCCAGCTCCTGTGGTTCCGCCGGCTCTACGTGCTCTTCTCCCGGTATCTGAAAATCAACTCTCTGCACGCCCTCTGATCCCGGGACAAGGAGAGAAAGGACCAGGAAGCGGCCTGCTCGGGAGCTGGCTATGTCCCTGAGCCGAAGGAGAGCCCGGTGTACCAGGACCCTGCTCCTCAGGGTGGCCAGCCCCTGACGAACAGAGGCCATGCAGGCCGAAGGACTGTCTAAACTTCACTTTCTCCTCTGGGAAAAAACACACAACAACCAAAAACAAGCCCAAGAGTAACCAGAGTTACCCTGCTAGCTTCTTCTATGCTTGTGAGAACTAATATATGTGAAAACCCAGCGTATGGCAGACACCTAGCCCAGCTGCGGCCATGTCAGTGGCCGTGCAAGTGCCGCAGGTCAATGCACAGGTGACGCTGCCGCGCATGTATGCTGTTTCAGAGCCGGCTCACCACACACACACACACACACACACACACACACACAGAGTAGTCTATACTGAGTTAGTTTAACCCGAATTCCTTGATTTATCTTTGTGGCCTATGTATCAGATTTGAATCTAGGGAAAACTTGCTCTTTTTAACATCACATTCAGACGGGGGCAGCCAGGCTCCGATTGCTGTGGTGGGCAGTTTCACACAGAGACGAATATGATGTGGGCCCTACCCTCAGTGAACTTATAATTGAACATTTCAGGTCTTAATATTTTAGGGAAAGCAGGAAATAGGAAGAGAAATCTGGCCTTTTTAAATAAAACACACACACGCTCAATAACCTGATGCCTTAAAATTATACTATAAACAAAAGCATTCTGAGAGGTCAGAATCCAGCTAATGTCCCAGGGAAGCAGCCCGAGGCAGGGAATCTCCGTGGTGGAAAGCACAGGCCCCGCAGACTAGTGAACCTGGGTGGAGGCCAAAATTACCAGCAAGGTAACCACAGAAGAGGTGCCTAACCTCTCTCTGCCTCAATTATCTCATCTGCAAAACAGGTACAGCAATGTACTAGTACCAACCAGAGAGGAGATGCTGCCGGAGGTGCATAGAAAAGGGTCTGGCACACGGTAATGCTCAGGAAAGAGGAGCTGCAAGTATTCTGAGACCTATAGAGAAAACGGGCGTTAAGCAGAGGGACTAGCAGAAATCTGAGGCCTGATACAGAAAAGACCTAGGGCCCAGGCCGGTGGCTCAGTTGGTAGAAGCGTTGTCTCATACACCAAAAGGTTGTGGGTGCAGTTCCCAGTCAGGGCACATAAAAATATGTCCTTGGGTAAAGATTTAAAAGAAAAAAGAAAAGAATCCTGAGTATTCCCTCTGCCTGTCACAGGAAGCCCTGAATTGCTAGCTCCATAGCAGCAGGTTAGAGACCTGTTTCTTGGGTCTCTTCACCCAAACTTGCCTCTCTTTTCGGAGGGTCACCATTGTCTTGAATGCCCCCTGGGGGCCAAATTCGGCTCACAGAGCTATCAGGCCCTGAAGCTGGAATTGAAGTTGCAAAACTGGCCATTACCTGTCTACTAAAAATTTGTCAGCAGCTCCTAATGGCCTTCATGTGAAAGTGACAAAAACAAGCCACTAACACTGGTTGGAGTGGTGGACACTGACCCAGCCTCCCAGACAGGGACCTGAGCTGGTCTGTCCCAGGCTGGCCAATAGTGGGTGGTTCTTGACTTCACGCAGGAAAGATTTCACATTGCCAGTCCAGGTGAATCTGAGAGTATGTGTGTTAAAGCTGGGGACAGTGAAGAAAGGAAGGGCCTAAGATAGAAGCAACAGCAGAAAGTCTAGGTGGGGCTGCTTTGGCTCTAAAAATGTTATAGGAAAGAAATGAGCCAGGCAGGGCTGCTCTGGTTCACTGGAAAGTCAGAGAAAAGGGGGCTTGGAGGTAGTGTCAGAGGGTTATCTTGGGAAGAGTTGCTGCTGCCCATTGCTCCTCTGCTTGCAAGTCTGAGAGGGTAGAAAGACATGGGCGTACTCCTGGGAGGGAGAGTGCACCCTGGTTCCTTCAACTTGAGGGTTTTAAAGGCTGGGCGTTTAGGGGAGGATCTCAATAGAATATTCATCAGTTCATGCTTATGTGCCAAAATGAGGTTTATTTTCTTAATTTCATGTCCTTGGGTGTGGTTGGCACTAATGGGATTTCTGCTGTCTCCCTGAGTAGGATGATTTAAGTTATTTATCCTCTGGTTGGGGAGAAATGTAAACCATTTGCTCCTCAGTGTCCTTGGGTAGTTAGGGAAGATCGGATTTTGTGATTTGCTAGATGGCTGTAAACTGCTTGGCCATTTAATTATCTGTCTCAGTTTCCCTATCCCACTTGTCCTGGCTTACTAGCCTGTCTCATTAAGACCTTTTAAAATGCACATACTCTGTGGCCTAAGAAAATATTTTTTAAATAATTATAAAGGCATTGTTTATTAAAATACATTTCATTTGCAAAATGTAATAGAATCAGCTGTTAACGTGTGTATACATTTTTTAGGACACTCTGTATACACAGACTTCCTGTCAAGATGGCATTGTAGATAAACACAGTACTCACCTCCTCCCACAACCACATCAAGATTATAACTAAACTACAGATCAGCCATCATTCAGAACTGCCTAAAATCTAGCTGAATGGAAGTCCTACATCGAGACTAATAGAAGGAGTGGAGATGAAGAAAGGGCTGGTCCCACATCCACATGTAGTACGTAAAAATCAGGAGAGAGATTTTGGCTGCAGAGATCTCCCTGAGGAGTGAGGGGTCCCAGGCCCCCCAGCCAAGAGTTCCAGTGCCAGGTGAGAAGTCCCCATAACTTGTGGATATTAAAACCAGTGGAGACTGTGGCTGAGGAAGACAGAGGCTGCTGGAGTCCCAGACAGTTCCTCTTAAAGGGCCTGCACGTGGACTCACTTTGACTCACTCCCTCTGAGCTTCAGCACAGAGGCAGCAGCTTGAAAGGCACCAGAGACACACAGGGAGAAACCGAATTGTCCAACATCAGGAGAGAGCTGGAGGTAGTGCTGGCAGAGGCCACTGTTCCTTTTCTGGAACCCTCCCCAACACACACGTATACACAGAGCCAGCAGGCGGTGCTATACCTGAGTCTCCATCATCCTGGCTCACTGTTTGCCCCACCCTGGTGATTCCCTGAGACCCCACCACACCCAACTTTCAGGCTCACCAAAGCTGTTTCCAGTGGCTTTTCCATACAAATGGCCTGTCTTGGATCATGCTTCAGATTTTCCAAACAAGCAGCATTTAGCCTCAGCAAGTCCCATAACTCTGGCTAAGTGGCCCCAGAACTAGCACTAGTATAGCCAGCCTTGGTTCAAAGCATGGCCTCTTTGGGTACCTCCAAGCCCAGCACAAGTAGCAGCCATCTACAGATTGCTTTGTAGTTCATGCTGGATGGTGACAGGCAGGACACAGGCAGCAGCTGACCTTGACCTGCACCTCCTGGGAGGCCCCAGGGCCAGTGCACCCAGTGGACAGCTTCAGACCACGTCAAAGCATCACCACCCAACCACCTCCACAAGCAACACAGTCAAAGGGCAGACTCAGCAGGCACCAGAGCCCTGCTGAAGTCAGTCCTGTTCTCTGGGGTGAGCCCCTACACAGCTGATCCTCTATGGTGGTTAGAGGTTGGTTGTAGGTGATCACACCTTTGATGTGCCAACAGCAATTACGGCTCAACTACAAGAGGAGGGTGTACAAACCCATACGGGTGCACGCTTCAAATGCCTGGCCTGTGTGAACAGGGAGGCTGTGCCACTGGATGCTCCAGAACACCTACTACCTTAGGCCACTCCACCAAGCCTAGGAGAGGTAGGAGCTCCACCTGATACATAAAACGAAACACAGGAGGCTGCCAAAGTGAGGAGACAAAGAAATATGTCCCAAATGAAAGAACGCAACAAAACTCCAGAAAGAGAACTAAACAAAATGGAGACAAGTAATCTACTAGACACAGAATTCAAAGCACTGGTTATAAGGATGCTGACTGAACTTAGGGGAAGAGTAGATGAACTTCAACAGCATAAAAAGTAACATAAAAACCATGAAAAAGAACCATGAAGGACACACTAACTAAAATGAAGACTACTTTACAGGGAATCAACAGTAGAGTAGATGAAACCAAGAATCAAATCAGCTATTTGGAAGATAAGAAAGGAAAAAAAAAACCACTCAATCAGAACAGAAAAAAAAAATGAGGATACTGTAAGGAGCCTTTGGGACAGCTGCAAATGTACCAACATTTGCTTCATGGGAGTGCTGGAAGGAGAAGAGAGGGAGCAAGAAATTGAAAACCTATTTGAAAAATAATGACAGAAAACTTCCCTAACTTGGTGAAGAAAATAGACATATAAGTCCAGGAAGTGCAGAGAGACCCAAACAAGAGGAATCCAAAGAGGCCCACGCCAAGACACATCATCATTAAAATGCCAATAGTTAAAGACAAAGAGAGAATCTTAAAAGCAGCAAGAGAAAAATCAGTTAGTTACCTACAAGGGAGCTCCCATAAAACTGTCAGCTGATTTCTGAACAGAAACTTTGCAGGCCAGAAGGGAGTGGTAATAAATATTCAAAGTGATGAAAAGCAAGGACTTACATCCAAGATTACTGTACCCAACAAAGCTATCATTTAGAATTGAAGGTCAGATAAAGAGCTTCTCAGACAAGAAAAAGCTAAAGAAGTTCATCACCACCAAAAATGAAATGTTAAAGGGTCAAAGAAGAAGAAGAGGAGGAGGAGGAGGAGAAGGAGGAGGAGGAGGAGAAAGAAAAGGAAGGGGAAAGGGAAAGGGAAGGGGAAGGAGGAGAAGGAGAAAGAGAAGAAGGAGAGGAGGAGGATGAAGGAAGAGGAGGGGAAGGGGAAGGGGAAGGAGGAGAATAAATATGAACAATAAAATGGCAATAAATACATACCTGTCAACAATTGAATATAGAAAACAAAATAAATGAATAAGCAGAACAGAAATATATGGTTAGCCACAGAAAACTTTTTGACAGTTGCCAGATGGGACAGGGGTTCAGGAGATGGGTAAAAAAGGTAAATGGATTAAGAAGTACAAATTTATTGTTACAGAATAGTCACGGGGATGTAAAGTACAGCATAGGGAATATAGTCAATAATGTAGTAACTATGTATGGTGTCAGATGGGTGTGAGCTTTATCAGGATGATCATTTAGTAAAGTATGTAATGTCTAATCACTCGGGTATACACCTGAAACTAATATGACATTGTATGTCAACTATAATTGAAAAAATTTTAAATGATTTTATTTTTATATATAATTTTTAAATATATTTTTATTGATTTCAGAGCGAAAGGGAGAGGGAGAGAGAGATAATAGAAACATCAATGAGAGAATCATTGATTGGCTGCCTCCTGCACGCCCCCTACTGGGGACCAAGGCATGTGCTCTTGACTGGAATCAATCCTGGGACCCTTCAGGCCAACACTCTATCATCCACTAAACCAAACCGGAGGGCTTAAATGATTTTAAATAAATAAATAGTAAAAACAATAATGGAAGCTCAAGCCCTGGTCCAGATGCAAAGGGATGTTTCTTATCAGTGGCCAAATTAGTAATCTGCAATATCACGAAGAGGCTACGTCTTAACACAAAGAGGGGGAAAGAGCTGAGAAATGCAAACCATGGTGGAAAATGGACTTGAAAAATACATTGAGGAGACCTAACATGTGAATAGCGGGCATTACAGAATTTACAGATAGGAAAAATAAAGAAACCTGAGTCAGCGCTTCGGAAGGGTGCACCATATCCTAGCTATCGTTAGTGTTTTTGAAAAGATGCACAAGCATGCTGGCAAAATTTCTAAATGTCAAGTGGGGGAGGGAGATAAAAGTATTGCAGAGGTCTCCTCTGGGTTCGAGGCGGGAGCTGGGGAGAAGTATCACGGTGCAGGGCAACGAGTTGCGGACAAACACAGGGCTCCGTCTGGATTGTTAGGACCTGCAGCTCTGGAAAGTGTAGTATACAAATTAACTAAGGGGGCAACAGGAAATGCAGAGAAACGTAAAAGCCTGCAAAAGTAAGGATGAAAAAGAGGAAAAAAAGTATGAAATGTAATATGAGAACATGAGAATGATATGAAAATAATACAATCAGATATCAGTTACTTCAAACTAAAATGAGGGAGCTAATTTCCCTACCAAAACAGACTATCAAATTGAGTTAGAAATCAAAATCTAGCAACATTTGAAAGTGACAAAGGCTAAAATAAGAATGAGCCATTTATCAGACAAAGGCAAGTAAAAAGAAAACGGCAAACGACAAACATCTAGACATAAAAAGCATTAATCTTGCCCAGTGGGAGATATTTTACAGCAGGTTCACTCTGTGAAAGAGCTGCACCAAGTACCACAGCATCCAGACACCTGAAACAACATCTCCCAGAACTACAAGTTCTTTATTTAAAATGAAACAATAATAATGGAAGGCTTTAATATTCTTTCAGAATTTAAAAGAAAATGATAACTCCCTAGGAAAGTTTGGACTACCACAAAACCCTACCACAGTGTAAAATAGGCCCAAACATGTCAATCCCCAAAAATGCAGTCCTGCCTCACTGCAAGATTAAGGAAAACCAGTATTTTTCATCTTTGCATGACTTGGCATCAACTGGTACATCCAAGACCCGAAGGTGATGTTGCCCATCCTTGGGCGGACAGCTGTTCTGCTTTCATGGCAAAACCTAGGAGGGAAGGAGGGAAGCCTGTGCGCCAAGGTGGCTCCGTGGCTAGTCAGGGGTGGCCCTATAGCGAGGCAGGGTGGTCCTATAGTGAGGCAGGGGTGGCCCCATAGCTAGGCAGGGGTGGCCCTATAGCTAGGCAGGGGTGGCCCTATAGCTAGGCAGGGGTGAGATGAGCCAAGCTCTACAGGAATTGGACTCCAGGACAAACTGATGTTGACATGGTGGCTGTCTTCTCCACTGGAAAGCTTCACCCTGCTCCTTTTGTTGAATCTTTGCAAAGTAAAAAATGCTTTCAAACTGAGCAAGTCCTGAGTAGGTGGTCACTTCCAGATCCCTTTCCACCTCATGCCCCAGCACCAGCTTTGGTCCACCCACATTTGGGAATGGGAACTAGGCAGTGTACTGGCACAAAGGGACAACTGGATTCATTCAAAGGTAAGACGTCTTATGAATGGGATTTTATATGACTAAAATTTACTTAAAAAGTAAAAGACAACAGACCAAATAAATCACATCAGAAGACCTTAGAATGGTAGTTAGAAATATTTTTTAAAGTTCCTAATGTAGCCCTAACCGGTTTGGCTCAGTGGATAGAGCGTCGGCCTGCAGACTCAAGGGTCCCAGGTTTGATTCCAGTCAGGGGCATGTGCCTTGGTTGCGGGCACATCCCCAGTAGGAGATGTGCAGGAGGCAGCTGATCGATGTTTCTCTCTCATCGATGTTTCTAACTCTCTATCCCTCTCCCTTCCTCTCTGTAAAAAAAAAATCAATAAAATATATTAAAAAAAAAAAAAGTTCCTAGTGTAGATAGTGTTAAAGCTATCTAAAGCTACTTCTGATGTTACTTGGCATAAAATGGAAAAGTACTCCAATGCATAGACATCATACCAAAACATGCTATATCACAAAAAAGAAAACTGACAATTTTATTGTGAATATAGATGCGAAAATGTAAAAGAAAATATTAGTACACTAGAGGCCCAGTGCACAAAATTCGTGCACGGGGTGGGAGGGGTTCCCCTCAGCCCAGCCTGCACCCTCTCCAATCTGAGACTCCTCAGGGGATGTCCGACTGCTGGTTTAGGCCCGGATCCAGATCTCACAATCTGGGACTACTGGCTCTTAACTGCTCACCTGCCTGCTTGCCTGATCGCCCCTAACTGCTCCCCCTGCTGGCCTAGTCACCCCCAACTGCCCCCCCTGCCAGCCTAGTCGCCCCCAACTGCCCCCCCAACTGGCCTGGTCGCCCCCATCTGCCCCCCTGCGAGCCTGGTCCCCCACGCAGCCTGCTGCTCAGTCGTTTTGTTGCTGCCGGGGTTCTTGTTCCAGCATCAAGAAGGGTTCAGGAAATCTGGAGAAGGCTGTGCGTAGATTAAATAGAAATCCAGAGATGAAAGATAATTTTGAAAGGCATTTGGGGGTCAGAGGAGCCTAGCTGAAAGGAAACTAAGATCTAAGATCGCCTCATCTCAGGACCCCATGCTTTTTATTGATATAAATTGGCCTGAGGCAAGGCAGAGATATACACTTCAAAGGGTCAGGGTTTCGTATACAGAGGCATTGTCAGATTTGGAAGAATTAGCCTACAGCTGTTCAGGTGTTTGGCCAGTAGGAGGCAATAACATGTAGATTAAGATGCCCTGAGCTGTCTGGCAGCAAGCAATCAATTTAATGTATCCTATTCAGGTTTGGGGAAATGCCTTTAGCCATTCCCAACAGGTGACAATATATGTGACTCAGCCCTTGTTGAGTCCCCAAGTTCCATAAACCTTTTGATGAAACTCTTGCAATTATGACCTGCTGGAATTGGCTTCCGGCACCTCACCCCTCACCAACACCCCTGCTGGCCTAGTCGCCCCATGAAGCCTGTTCGGTCGACCATTTGGTTGTGATGGTCACTTAGGCTTTTATATATATAGACTAGAGGCCCGGTGCACAAAAATTTCTGCACTGGCGGGGGGGGGGGTCCCTCAGCCCCACTTGTGCCCTCTCACAGTCTGAGACCCCTCGGGAGATAACGACCTGCTGGCTTAGGCCTGCTCCCACGTGGCAGAGGGCAGGCCCAATCCCTAGGTGCAGCCCCTGGTTGGGCTCAGAGCAGGGCCGATTGGGGAGTTGGGGCATTGCCCCCTGTCATGCACAGAGCAGGGCAGATCGAGAGGTTGCGATGCCACCCCCAGTCATGCTCAGGGTAGGGCCAATTGGGGGGTTGGGGCACCTCCCCCTGTCACACTCAAGGCAGGGTCGATGGGGAGGTTGCAGCGCCACCCCCTGTCACGCACAGAGCAGGGCCGATCAGGGGGTTGGGGCGCTGCCCCCTTTCACGCACAGAGCAGGGCCCATCAGGGGGGTTGGGGCTCCATACCCTGTCACACACAGAGCAGGGCGGATAGGGAGGTTGTGGCCCCACCCCCTGTCACACACAGAGCCACAGGGCGATCAGGGGGTTTGGGCGCTGCCCCCTGTCACGCTGCTCCAGGGGCCAGGAGGCCTCGCGGCTCCGCTGATCCCAGTGCTGGGAGGCCTCGCAGCTCTGCTTGACACCGGGGCAGTGAGGCCTCGCTGCTCCATTGATCCCGGTGCTGGGAGGCCTCACAGCTCCGCTGATCCCAGTGCCGGGAGGCCTCACTGCTCCGCTGATCCCAGTGCTGGGAGGCCTCGCAGCTCCACTGATCCCGGTGTCAGGAGGCCTCGCAGCTCAGCTGATCCCGGGACGTGAGGCCTCGAGGCTCCGCTGATCCCAGTGCTGGGAGGCATATTACCCTTTTACTATATAGGATAGAGGCCTGGTGCACGGGTGAGGACCGGCTGGTTTGCCCTGAAGGGTGTCCTGGATCAGGGTGGGGGTCCCGCTTGGGTGCCTGGCCAGCCTGGATGAGGGGCTGATGGCTGTTTGCAGCTGGTCACACCCCCTTCAGGGTGGGGGTCCCCACTGGGGTGCCTGGCCAGTCTGGGTGAGAGGCTGAGGGCCGTTTACAGGCTGGTGGGTGACTGAAGCTCCCAACCGCTCCTTTTTTTCTTTTTTCTTTTTTATTCTGGGATTTATTTACCTTCTATGGCTGTCACTGGAACTGAGAGCCGGCTTTAGCTCTGAGGCTCAGCTCCAGCTCTGAGACCTCGGCTGCTGAAAGCAGGTATCTGGGTTTGTTTGGGTTCTATAATTGAAACACTGTTGCAACTCCAGCTTGGCCTGCTGGCTGAAAGCATGGGGTTTGTTTAGCTTCTATAATTACAACATAGTTGCTTAGAGTGCAAGCTCAGAGCCCAGCAGCGGCAGGTGGGGAACCTTGGCTTCCTCCTTCACTGGAGCGAGCAAGCCTCCTATTCGCTTTAGCTGCCTAGCTGCCGGCCGCCATCTTGGTTGGCAGTTAATTTGCATATCGCCCTGATTAGCCAATAGGAAGCATGTCAAAGGTATGGTTAATTACCATGTTTGTCTATTATTAGATAGGATTGAATCCAGCAGTGCATCAAAAGAATTACCACTCCATGATCAAGTGGGGTATTATTTCAGAAATGCAAGAATGGCTCTACTTTGGGAAATCCATCAACATAATGTATTACATCAACAAATTAAGAAGAAAAGCCATGTTATTTTATTTACAGGTTTTGAAAGATACAACTCAGTCGCTATTATAACAATGTTTAAGGAAAATGGGAGAAGCCCTGGCCCGTGGCTCAGCCAGTGGGAGCCTCATCCGGTACACCAAAAGGCGGGTTTGATCCCCTGTCTGGGCACCTACAGGAGTCAACTAATCGAAGTTTCTCTCTCTCTCTCTTATGAGGGGCGACCTTTGTCGCCACCGACCCCGATGGCTGTCACCATGGCTCAGGGCCTGCTCAGGGAGCGCGGTCTTCAGCTTCACCGGAGCTGCTCACCTCACCCTTGGACGGGCTGGAGAGCACCCGGCACCAAGAGATGAGAACCTGCTTCTGAGCGACCCAGACTTCAGCCTGAGGACTTGAGCGCCTGTGAGGAGTGCCGCATGGTGAAGATTGGGGCGTTCGGCATCTCAGACCCTGATGAAATCATGGAGCTTAAATCTTTGTGCACCGTGGGCCTGTGCCTTTAGATCTTCACGTGGGCATGTTCCTGCCCACCTGGCTTCACCAGGCGGCTTTGGAGCAGGAGGAGCCTCCTTTCTGCTGCCGGGAACTTGGAGGTCATTGGCACGTGTGCCCAGGCAGAGAGGGCCATGGAACTCGTCTCCGAGGCTTGGAAACCACAGCACCTATGACCCTGAAACCCAGGAGTTATTCTCAGTAGCCCTACTGCGACCTCCATCAAGCGGGGTCTGTGGACTTGGAAAGACTTCAAATATGCCATAGCAGTTGCCCAGCTCTGCATCAAGAGGAACTGCGATGGATTGCATGCCTTCATCGCTCCTATTCGTGAAATCGGGACCCGTCAGCCTTTGCCAGTTACCGCCGTCGGCCACATTTGACTATGATGAGCGGGATAATGCCACCTGAAGATGGACCATTATCGTATTCCCAGAGAAAACACGTTGACCACGTGCGCCCAGGGGAAGCCCGATGGCACCCGTGGGACCTGTGAGTGCCAAGCTGACCTCCGGGACCTCGTGTTCACCAGGCCCTTCCTGTGGGAGAAGCTGCCCGGGGCCTGACGAAGGCCTGCATGTTGCCCTCCATGCAGCGCCGGAGGCACCAGCCGAAATCAGCCGCTCAGCCAGAACCACAGGCTCTGGGTGTTCAAACCAGCAGTACAAACCCTCCACTCCCAGCCGCTGCCTGTGCCTTCCATTCTGCAGGCGCCTCACGCAGACCAGCATGGGATTAATGAAGGCCGGTGAGGGGCCGAGTGAGCTGCCCGAGCCGCATGCCCTGGCTGGCTGAGGGCTCCCCCCAACTCCCCCTGGAAGCTGGCACTGCTGCGGCAGCCACGACCCTCCTCCCTGCAGCCATCTTCCAAGCATTCCCGTCACTCCCACCCGACCTGCACTGTGGAGGGAGGAAACAGTCATGATGCTGCAGAGCCCGGCTCCTGATGAAAAGTGACCGCCAGGTGCGCGGGGAGCGGGCTGCGGTGTGGTGACCTGCGACAGCCCCACAGCCTCGCAGCAGCAGCAGCAGCAGCAGCAGCAGCAGCAGCAGCAGCAGATAAACTTCGTGTGGCCAGATTAGGTGAAATTGCTGTGAAAAAACTTCAAACTGAAGTGAGTTACAGAAAAAGCAAGAAGGAGCATGGAACCTAACTGAGCAACACTGGCCAGGGCTACATTGTTTATTTAGACAATATATACTATAAACATAATTTTTATATGCACTGGGAAACCAAAAATTTTGTATGACTCACTTTATTGTGATTTTCACTTTATTTTGGTGGTCTGGAACCAAACCTGCAAAATCACCAACCACTAAATTCTACAAGTTAAAGGGTGAGTTTTATAATATGTGAACTATATCGCAATTTTAAAAAATAGTGTGAAAATAAGATTACATTACAATGTTCTAGTTTACTATAAGGACATACAATATGATAAACTTGGCATCCTACAACCAAGACTACCCTACCCAGCAAGGCTATCATTTAAAGTTGAAGGAGAAATAAAGAGCTTGCCAGACAAGAAAAAGCTAAAGGAGTTCATCACCAACAAACCAGTACTATAAGAAATGTTAAAGGGACTTCTTTAAGAAGAAAGGGGGAAAAAAGAGAGTCTAGGACTCACCACCCAAGCTGGCATTGTACCCTCCCAGCTCGCCAAGGTGTGGGGAGAGGGCTGGGTAGGGTGCACACACCCAGATGTTAGCTGTGCTTGGCTGATACTTGGCGAGGTGCCTGTCCCATGAGCCATTGGCTAGTCTTCCTCTCCTTCCGGCAGGGCTGTGAATGAAGCTCTGCCCTCTACATAGGGCACTAACTCAATTTGGTGTTCTGGATGCCAGAGCCAACTGAGCATTTGGCCTGCCAGCAGCAGACGGGCTCCACGGCTCTGGACCTGGGCAACAGAGCAAATCGGTTTCCCAGACTGACAAATGAAGTTGTACGTGTACCCCTGTGTAAGCAACCTTGAATAAGTGAAGGAAATCATAAGTGTGGAGCAGAAAAGCCAGGTTGGGGCTTATGAGCATCTGGCAGAAAATAAGACCACATTGCCACGGTCCCATCTACATCCCAAGTCTCCCTACATCCTGTGCCCACCCTGGCTGGCACTCTCCCCACACCTTGGCCGAGCTGGGAAGGGGTGACGCCAGCTCAGGTGGCAGGAAGTAGACTCTATGTTTCTTTCCTTTTCTTTTCTCTTCTTTTCATTTCTCCTTAAAGTCGTCCCTTTAACAATTCTTGTAATACGGGCTTGATGGGGACGAACTGGCTTGGGAGCTCTGGGAAACTCTGAGCCTGTGACCCACCGTGGGAGTGGATAGGATCCACATGGCCACGTGGCAGGGAGCCATGGGTAATAGCGGCTTTCAGCAGGGGTGTCGACAGCTTCCAGAGCAGCTCCAGGGATGCGGACCTGATGGACAGACCAGGGACAGCTATGGGTTTCTCCAGGAGAGATGATGTTCCACCCTTAGATGGAGAAATAGAAAGTATCATTGTTGCTGATGACAACTGTTTTTTAAAAATTATTTTTAATGTACACATAATAAAATCTGATACATAAAAAATAAACAAATATGGATAATAAAATGCCAAAAACGACATATCTACCAATAATCACTTTAAATGCAAATGGATTAAATGCTCCAATCAAAAGACATAGGGTAGCTGAATGGATAAGAAAACAAGATCTATATATATGCTGCCTATAAGAGACCCACATCAAATCGAAAGACACACACAGACTGTAAGTAAAGGGATGGAAAAATAGATTTCATGCAAATGGAAACAAACAAACAAAACAGTTGGGGTAGCAATGCTTTTGTTGTTGTTAATTCTCACTGGAGGATATTTTTTCCATTTATTTTTAGAGAGAGTGGAATGGGGAGGAGGAGTTGGAGGGGGACTCAGAAAGAGAGAGAAAGAGAGAGAGAGAGAAACATCAATGTGAGAGAGACATATTGATTGGTTGCCTCCCACATGAGCCCCGAGCAGGTCTGGGGGTTGAACCTGCAACCCAGATACCTGCCCTTTACCAGGAATCAAACCACCCACCCTTCGGTGTGAAGGCTGATACTCTAACCACTGAACCATGGCAGCCAGGGTAGCAATACTTATATCACACAAAATAGACTTTTTAAAAAATTAGATTTATTGGGAAAATAGACTTTAAAATAAAAACTATAACAAGAGACAAAGAAGGACATACATAATGATAAAGGGATCAATCTAACAAGAGAATATAACTGTTATAAACATTTATGCATTCAACATAGAAGCGCCTAAATATATAAAGCAAATCTTATGGACATGAAGGGAGAGATCGACAGTAGGTAATAAAATCATAGTAGGGGACTTTAACACCCCATTAACATCAATGGTAGATTTTCCAGACAGAAAACCAATAAGCAAATAGTGGACTTAAAAGACACATTAGACCTGATGGATTTAAAATTTGTATTTTTAGAGCATTTCATCCCACCCCAAATTAATAAGTGTGGTATAGCTCTCTGAACCTGGTAGTACTCATCTGACACGTTAGCCCACTAAATACAAAGTAAATATTACAGAGTACAAATATTTGTATTTTAACCCAGTTTTAATTTCAAAAATTAACAATGTGATGCAGGACCTAAAACAAAACCTGAATAAATGGAGAGCTGTACAATATTCCTTGATAAATTTAATATAGAAATCCTTACAAAGTTAATAAATTGACTATCAAATATATATATAAGTTCTAATTTATAGTTATATATTTACATGCTATATATTTTTTAAATATATTTTATTGATTTTTTTACAGAGAGGAAGGGAGAGGAATAGAGAGTTAGAAACATCCATGAGAAAGAAACATCCATCAGCTGCCTCCTGCACACTCCCCACCGGGGATGTGCCTGCAACCAAGGTACATGCCCTTGACTGGAATCGAACCTGGGACTCTTCAGTCCACAGGCTGACGCTCTAGCCACTGAGCCAAACTGGTCAGGGCTACATGCTATATATATTAATTCTGATGCGTACAAAGTTAATATACAGATTTAATGTAATTATAGGCAGAATTTCAATGGAGTATTATCTTTGAACCTAGATAAAATTATTTTTAAAATATATTAGAAAAGGAAATGTCCAAAAATAGCCAAAACAGAAATATTAAAGAGGAGAGATGTGCTCTGGCCAGTGTGGCTCAGTTGGCTGGGCACTGTCCTATGCACTGGGAGGTCACCAGTTTGATTCCTGGTCAGGGTACATGCCTGGGTTGCAGGCTAGATCCCCAGTGGGGAGCATGCAGGAAGCAGCCAATCAGTGTTCCACTCTCACATCGATGTTTCTCTCTCTCTCTCCCCTATCCCTTCCTCTCTCCCTAAAAATCAATGAAAATATTTTTTTAAAAGGACAGAGATGTGAGATCTGCGAGAGCTGCCTTTCTATATATATTAAAACATAAAGCCCTTGCAATCAAAACAGTAAGATAAAGGCATAGAAATAAACAGAAGTTGGACAGAAGAGAAAATCCAGAAACAGATCCAAATTACCTGAGAAGTGTATGGTAACCGTGGCATTTTAATAAATGGTTTCAGAAGGGTTGGTCAGGAAATTGGAAGAAAACAGAGTTTCTACCTTATACCAAATACAAAAATGATTCTAAATGAATTATAGATTTACCTATAAAAACCAAAACAAGTAAAATATTATTGACCCTGGCCAGGTAGCTCAGTTTGTTAGAGAGTTGGCCCGATACGCCAAAGTTGCAGGTTCAATCTCTGGTCAGGGCACATCCAAGAAGCAACCAATTAATGCATCAGCAAGTAATAATAAATCGATGTTTCTCTCTTCTTCTTCTTCTTCTTCTTTCCTCCTCCTCCTCCTCCTCCCCATTACCGTTCGTC
Organism: Myotis yumanensis; assembly: GCF_028538775.1. Taxonomy (NCBI): domain Eukaryota; kingdom Metazoa; phylum Chordata; class Mammalia; order Chiroptera; family Vespertilionidae; genus Myotis; species Myotis yumanensis. The sequence goes on from NW_027223767.1 coordinate 3,778,492, forward strand.
CCCCTCCCCCTTCTCCTCCAAAATCAGTAAGTAGCCCTGGCCAGTGTTTCTAAGTGGTTAGAGCATTGGCCCAAGGACTGAAGGATTGCAGGTTCAATTCCCAGTCAAGGGCATGTACCTGGGTTTCAAGTTTGATCCCAGGCCCATCAGGAGGCAACCAATCAATGTGTCTCTCTCACATTGATGTTTCTCTCTCTTTCTCTCTCTCCCTCCCTCCCTTCAACTCTCTCTAAAAAAATCAATGGGAAAAATATCCTCCAGTGAGAATTAACAAACATGAATAAATAGAATCAATAAACATTTAAAAATATATATCATTAAGAAATCTGGGAAACTAAAAGCATATGTACTTTGGAGTGGGACAGACCTTACCAAGCCAGGCTAGAAACCCATAAGATATAAAGAAAGAGACAAGCCCTAACTGGTTTGGCTCAGTGGATAGAGCATTGGCCTGTGGACTGAAAGGTCCCGGGTTCGATTCCGGTCAAGGGCATGTACCTTGGTTGCGGGCTTATCCCCCGTAGGAGATGTGTAGGAGGCAGCTGATCGATGTTTCTCTCTCATTGATGTTTCTAACTCTCTATCCCTCTCCCTTCCTCTCTGTAAAAAATCAATAAAATATATTAAAAAAAGAAAGAGACAAATATGTCACAAGTTTTCTAAGTGTTGCAACAGATATTATAGATGTAATATCCCTAATACTGTATATAAAATTGATAAGAAAACATCCCCAAAGAAAAATGGATTAAAGATGAAAATTCACAAAAGAGGACATCCAAATGGCCAATAAGTACGAAGAACTATTTAACTTCTGTAGCAACCAGGGCATGCAAATTAAAGCAACAATGAAGGTGGTGACGGACCTAGAGAGGGAGAGGTGTCCTGAGGACTTCGGCGGTGAGGAAACAGAAGACTGCAGAGTTCTCTCCCCTCCCTCACTCTCTTCACAGACACACACACACACACACACGCTCACTCAGTGTGAAAATAAACCACACTGCTAATTAAAGGAACACAAATTAAATGAAAATGCCATTTTCACTCATCTAATTTGCAAAGACTTCTATAAAAATAATTCTTCAGGTGAGGGAATGGACACATATGTGCTATACTAATGGAGGAAACATAAGATGGCGAATCTTCTGGAAATCATTGTGTCAAAAAGAATGAAACGCACATGTCCCTTGACTCTGCAATTCTGCGTGCACGCATTTATCCTCAGTACAAAGGTGCATAGACAGATGTTTGATGGCAGCACCCACCGGGGAAAACAGAATCAAAAAGCCAGAGCAAGAATCTCCTGATTTTGATTTTGCAATAATACATCTGTCCTAAGTGCTCACACACACATTATAAAGCATACACAAAAAATAAAAAGTTAAAGGACAAACAGAAACTCTAACAGTTTCTTCCTATGTATCAGTGGATCATCTTGAGCATCTCCTGGAAGAAGCACATCTGACCTGGGGACACCAGGCGAGCTGGTCAGCGAAGAAAAGCAGCGAGGTTAGCTGGTGCAGAGAGCAGGTGACGTCAGTGAATTCTGTGAACAGTGAAGCAGCCAAACCTTACAGAGACAGGCTGACCAGGATGCAGTGTTTATTTTCTTGGACCACAAGAGTTTGGGGAACGAAAACATAGTTTGGTTGGTGTTAAGTCTTGGTCAAGGCCGATTCTTCTCACTCTTCCTCCCGCCTCTGGGCTCCAGTCCCAGGCTGATATTCTTAAAAGGAAAATCCACATGGAAGTGAAGTCAACAGTAATTAGAAGCTGAAGACACCTGGTCTAATTAGGTGAGCCTTGGGGCAAGGTCTGAGGAGTTTGGAAGAGGCAAGAGGTACGGAAAAGAATCCTAGTATATTTAAAGAGTTAATCAGAGCCTACGAGCTCAGAATTCAGTTTTATTTCTCCTGCTGCTTTGGGAAACCCCAGGAAACAGCCAGCGTGCTCTCCAGGAACCCACACTCAGCCTGAGCTGGAGCGACTGCAGTCCCTGCTGCCCAGGCTGCTCTTCCTGCCCGAGAGGGACAGAGACCAGGAGGCGCAGGGGATGACAGATCCTCCGTGAGCTCGTCATCAGCCACAAAAGCAAGCACTGGTCCTAGTGCCGTGCGCTTTAGAGAAGTGGAGGTGATTTCAGGAAAGGCTCTGAGAGAGTCCCAGGGCGGGATTTCCACTAACGACAGCTAGTGGAATGCGACCTTGGGAAGTTCTTGCAGCTTCAGAATTGTTCCCTTCCTTTATGAAATCAGAAAATAGAAACAAAGTTGTAGCAAGCCCCCTTACATCCCTGGAGAGGGCATGACAGGAACAAGGAGTGAGGCGGGTCCTGGCCAAGGGACCAAAAGGAAGGGAAAGTGCTCTGTGAGGGTGGCCGCCAGCCGAGTGCTCTCCAGCTGAGAGCTCGCTCCAAACGTGCCAGGCTGCTATGGATGGCGTCTGATTCCAAGTCCTCCTGGCTGGTACCAAACCTTGGCTTCCGCTGAAACAAGTGGGAAAATACCAACCTCTAAGGATGGCTAAGGAGCTCAAGCTAGGACAGGTTCCACTCAGGGGCCCAATAGCTGTTCCAACTTCTGCTAGCGGCCTCACTGCCAAGGGACACTTTCAACAGACTCGCTTAGAAAGTCACTGGAAATTCAACAAGTGGCCGGATAAAAGTTTAACACACCAGGCACAACAGAATTCCTCTCCATCAGCAATACCAACTGCAAATTGTAAGAGAAGATTCCATTCATAAAAGCAACAAAGAAAAGCTAGCCAGGAATAAAGCCAACACACAATGCGCCATTTACACTGCTTCTACATGGAAAATGGCATGAAACTTACCTGAAGAGCATAAAAGAACAAATCAAAGTGGTGAGACATGTCGCTTTCCGAGATGATAAAGTTCAGTTTCATAAAAAACCTATTCTCAGCCCTGGGCTCGTAGCTCAGTTGGTTAGAGCGTCGTCCCGAAACATAAGGTTGTGGGTTCAATCCCCAGTCGGGGCACATACAAGAATCAACCGATGAATGCATAAATAAGTAGAACAACAAATCAACATTTCTCTCTCAAATCAATAAATAAGAATAAAGAAGTCTAGCCTTGGCCAGATAGCTCAGTTGGTTGGAAGGTTGTCCCACACACCAAAAGGTTGAAGGCTCAATTCCCGGTTAAGGCACATACCTAGGCTGTGGGTTTGGTGTCCGGTCACCGCACATATGGCAGACAACCGATCCATATTTCTCTCTCACATTGGTGTTTCCCTTTCTCTCTCTCTCTTTCTCTCTCTCAAAAACATATCCTCAGGGGAGTACTGGAAATAAAAAGTCTATTCTTGCCTGGTGTGGCTCAGTGGTTAAGCATCAACCCATGAACCAGGATTGCAAGTTAGATCCCCAGTAGGGGGCGTGCAGGAGGCACCAATCAATGATTCTCTCTCATTGATGTTTTACTAATATTTTTTAACTGGCAGATTCAGATTAAAAACAGCCCCAAAGAAAAATGGGAAAAGGACATGATCAAGCAACTGACAGAACAAGGAAATTAAAATGGCCAAAAAGCATTAAAAAATGCTCAATCTCACAGGTAATCTGGAAAATGGATACTTAAAAAATGAAACATTTTGCCCAACAGACTGGTCACAATTAAAAAGACTAATAGCCCAGGTGGCTGCCGAGGATGGCGGAGGGCAGGGCCTGGTGCTTGATGGCCGAGGCCATCTCCTGGGCCGCCTGGCGGCCATCGTGGCCAAGCAGGTACTGCTGGGCGGCAAGGTGGTGGTTGTGCTCTGTGAGGGCATCACATTTCTGGCAATCTCTACAGAAACAAGTTGAAGTACCTGGCCTTCCTCTGCAAACAGATAAACACCAACCCATCCCGTGGCCCTTAGCACTCCCGAGCCACCAGCCGCATCTTCTGGCGGCCGAGTGAGGCTGCCCCACAAGACCAGCGGCCAGGCCGCCTTGGGCCGCCTCCAGGTGTCTGACAGGATCCCACCGCCCTATGACAAGGAAAAGCAAATGGGGTTCCCGCCGCCCTCAAGGTTGTGCGTCTGCAGCCTGCCCGGGAGTCTGCCTGCCTGGGGCGCCTGGCTACCAGGGTGGCTGGAATACCAGGCCGGCACAGCCCCTCTGGAGGAGAAGAGGAAGGAGAAGGCCAAGGTCCATCACCGCAAGAGAAAGCAGCTCGTGAGGCTACGGAAACAGGCCGAAAAGAACGAGGAGAAGAAAATCAACAAATTCACAGCGGTCCTCAAGACCCATGGACTCCTGGTCTGAGCCCAATAACACTGACTGTTATTCCTCATGCTTGGCCTGCCCTTCCTCCATCGCCCCCTAGGATGGGGGGACGCCCAGGGGCTGTTCCGGGGCCACAGGCACCTTGCCTTGGGCCTTAGAAGGCTGGGGACACGGAAGGGGCCTTAGTCACTGCTGTTTAAAGAAAGGCCTTTTAAAAGCTTTACATGGCCCTGTCAGTTGGGCATGATTTGCCTGTGACCTACTCAGAGTTTTAGGAAATGAGCACCTGGAACAGCTAGTTCCCTTTCAGCATTTACAAGCTGGAAAACTCTTTAAACTTCCCACACGATACTAGACTGCAGCTGTTAGGATGCAGCAACTGCTGGGGGCAGGAGGGACCTGGTATTGCACAGAGGGATTTACAGATGCACAGACAGGACGGCAGCCACAGCGTCTCAGGCATCGCACTTGCACGGTCCTGTACCTTGTGATCGGAAAATGAATAAATTGTTTTTAAAGAAAAAAAAAGACTAATAACATCAGGTGATAGTGAGGGCACTCTGCTATGTGCAGGGCAGATGGATATTTTAGAGGCTAGCATACACTTCAAGGGCAACTTAGCAATATTTTTAATATTTAAAATATGCATATCTTCAATCCAATAATTTCACTTCTATATCCTCAAAGAATACATGTGTAAAGAGGCATGTAAAATAATGTTCATTAACACTCATTGTAAAGCAAAAACTAGAAATCCCAATTTCCATGAAAAAAAAAAGCTTAAATGAATTATACCCATACTATGCAATTCTATGTAACAGCTAATAATGAAGATATATCTACTGAGGTTTCTAAACAAAAATGAAAGTTGTGAGAACAAAAGGTGTAAAGTGATGTAATTTATGTTTTTAAAAGAGACACAAAATTGCCCGGCTGGAGTGGCTCAGTTGGTTGAGCATCGACCCATGAACTAGGAGGTCACAGTTCAATTCCCAGTTAGGGCACATGCCCAGGGCTTCAGGCTTGATCCCCAGTAGGGGGCGGATATTTCTATCTCTCTCTCCCTCTACCTTCCTCTCTCTGAAATCAATCAAAACATTTTTTTAATTTTTAAAGATAAATAAAATTTGTATTTTTACATAATATTGCAATTAACAAGGGAGGTATGATATACCAGAGGGAACATTCACTGTATAATATACTCATGTTTTACCTGTATAACTTATCAACTCCTTTCACCTTAGTCAGAACAAGGTGTCTGTCAACAGGCTGTCAATGACTTGGCAGAGATGGTGACCACACAGAACCCCAGTCCATGTGTACAACTGTCCCCCCTTATCTGCAGGGGAGATGATTAATACCCCAGTGGATGCCTGAAACTGAAGAACACCAAACCTTTTCCTGTACATACACATCTATGATAAAGGTTAATTTACAAATCAGGCACAGTAAGAGATTAACAATAACCAATAATAAAGCAGAAAATTATAACAATACTAGAGGCCTGGTGCACAAATTTGTGCGCAGGTGGGGTCCCTTGGCCTGGCCAGCGATCGGGGACAATCAGGGCCAGCTGGCGGGTAGGGGAGGGACTATGGGAGGTTGGCTGTGAGAGCATCTGCCCCCTGGTGGTCAATGTGTGTCATAGCTACCGGCCAGTCATCCAGTCCTAACAGTCGCTTAGGCTTTTATATATATAGATAGATACAGTAATAAATTTTATGTAAATGTGGTCTTTCTAAAAATACCCTATTGCACTGTACTCTCCCTACTTCTGATAAGATGATACATGCCAACATGATGGGAGGAAGAAAGGTGGAATTTTCCATTTAAGACTTTGGTACTATGGTTAACCGTGAGTAACAAACCACTGAGAGCCAAACCATGGACAGGGGGAACTACTGAATTTCCTCTCGTCTCTTTTCCCCTTATCTAGTCTACCTCGCAATCATTTCAATTGATTTTCCTAGAGCAAAGAGCAAATATTTATTAAGATTTGCCATGATGTATATACTCTATTTGGTGATGAAAGGACTGCTGTAGGAAAGCTAATGACTGTAGCATGCAGGAAGCAATGTGAAGCACCGAGTGAGGCAGGAAACCAGTCAAAAGAGTATTCAACAGGGGGCTGTGGGGCTGGGAGTGGCTGGAAGAGATTAATGTGGGGGAAAGGAGGACCTATGTAATACTTTCAACGATAAAGATTTTAAAATATATATATATATATATATATATAAACACTTAACTTAGAAAAGAAAAAAAAGAGTGCATAACAGGCCAGGCTTTCTTTATCCTGTTCAAAGCTGTTCAGGGATCCCAATACCTGTAAAATGAAGGCCAAATTCCTGAGCCTAATATCTAGGACAGTCCACAGTCTGACTTCAACATACTTTTCTGCTCTCTTCTATTACTTCTTCCATCACAAGTATCCAATTCGCCTGCCATTAGCATGTGACCATACCTGTTCATAGTTACTTCTCCCGTCTATCTTTCTAAATCTTGCTTCCTTTAAAAATGTAGATTCTAACTTGTTGTTTAATGGGTAACTTGCAGAAGTTAAGTTTTGCAAGACAACCAGTTCTGGAAATTGGATGCACAATGTGAATGCACTTAACACTATTGAACTGTACACTTAAAAAACATTAAGATGGGCCCGGCCGGTGTGGCTCAGTGGCTGAGCATTGACCTATGAGCCAGGAGTTTGCAGTTTGTTTCCCAGTCACATGCATGGGTTGAGGGCTTGAGCTCAGTGGAGGTGTGCAGGAAGTAGCCGGTCAATAATTCTCTCTCATCATTGATGTTTTTATCTCTCTCTCCCTCTCCCTTCCTCTCTGAAATTAAAAAAGTATGTATTATTTTTTAATGTCTAAAAAAAAACCAATTAAACTTCCTGGAAACAAATGAAAACGAACACACAACAACCCCAAATCTCTGGGACACAGCAAAAGCAGTCCTGAGAGGGAAGTTCATAGCACTAAAGGCCTACCTCAAAAACACAAGAAAAATTAACAATAAGCTACTTAACCCTACAACTTAAAGAATTACAAAGAGAACAACAAGAAAAGCCCAGAGTAAGTAGAAGAAAGAAAATAATAAAGATTAGAGCAGAAATAAATGACATGGAGACTAAAAAAACAATACAAAACGCAATGAAACCAAGAGCTGGTTCTTTGAAAAGATAAACAAGATGGATGAACCATTAGCCAGGCTCATCAAGAAACAAAGTGAGAGGACCCAAATAAATAAAGTCAGAAACTAAAATGGAGAAGTAACAACTGACACCACAGAAATACAAAAGGTTGTAAGAAAATACTATGAACAAGTATATGCCAACAAGCTGGACAATATGGACGAAATGGACAAATTCCTAGAAAAATACATTCTTCTAAAACTGAATCAGGAGGAATCAGAAAACCTGAATAGGCCAATAAAACTAATGAAATGAAGGCAGTAATCAAAAAAGCCCCAGCAAACAAAAGCCTGCGTCTGGACAGCTTCACAGGGGAGTTTTATCAAACCTTCAAAGAACAACTAACACAATATCCTCCTCAAACAATTCTAAAAAATCCAAGAGGAAAAAACACTTCCAAGTTCCTTTAATGAGGCCAGCATTATCCTCATTCCAAAACCAGATAAAGACACTTCAAAAAAAAGAGAATTACAGGCCAATATCCCTGATGAACATAGATGCTAAAATCCTCAACAAAATATTAGCAAATCAGATCCAGAAATATATTGAAAAGGTCATACACCATGACCAAGTAGGATTCATTCCAGGGATGCAAGGCTGGTACAATATTCACAAATCAATAAACGTGATACATCACATAAACAAACTGAAAGACAAAAATCACATGATCATATCAATAGACGCAGAAAAAGCATTCGACAAAATCCAACACCCATTTTTATAAAAACTCTCAGCAAAGTGGGAATAGAGGGAGCATATCTCAACATGATAAAGGCCATGTATGACAAACCTACACCCAACATCATACTCAATGGGCAAAAACTAAAACTATTTTCCCTAAGAACAGGAACAAGACAAGGATGTCCACTTTCACCGCTCTTATTCAACATAGTACTGGAAGTCGCAGCCACAGCAATCAGACAAGAAGAATTAAAAGTCATCCAAATTGGAAAGGAGGAAGTAACTCTCATTATTCGCAGATGATATGATATTGTACACAGAAAGTCCTAAGGACTCCACCAAAAAACTACTAGATTTAATAAATGAAATTGGCAATGTAGCAGGATACAAAAACAACACCCAAAAATCTATGGTTGTTTTATACACCAATAATGAATTCTCAGAAAAGAAACTAAACAAAAAATCCCACTTACCATTGCAACAAAAAAATTAAGATACTTAGGAATAAACTTAACCAAGGAGGTAAAAGACTTATAATCAGAAGCAAAATCAAAGGACAAAGAAAATTATAAATCACTGTAACTGCTTTAATATTAAAATATTTATTTTTTCTAAAAGATCACACAAAAGTTGGGAAGAGAAAGAGGATGTAACTAGTCTACATCGAAGTCCGGGCTGATGGAGGACAAAGAGCTGCCTAAGGAAATGTAGCTGGAGTCAAGGGCAGAGCTGGAGCTGGTGGCCGGCCTGAGCCCTGGGGCAGCCACGCTCGCCGGCACCACCGAGTGCAGAGGGGGGCAGCCACGCTGCTGGCCCCATCGTTCCTCCTTTCCAGAAAGGGAGAGAGCGGGCGCTCACTCTTTAGACATGTTCTTGATGGTCTTGTGCTCCTTCATGGCCTTCTCCCAATCGCTGCCATTGAATTCCTCGATGACCATACTCCGCACAGTGCCCTCATCCAGACAGTGTGGGGCGATTCCTGGGGGGAGGTGGCACAGAGAAAGAGGTCCCCAGTATGAGTGAGACCAGGTGTGCTACTGGCTCTTGGACAAATCCACACCCGCGAGCATCACTGGGCTGCATGTAAGCCTACAGGGTCCTGCTTACTTTGCTTGTCTCTGAGACGGGGATCAGCCTTCCTCAGCCAGGGAGGCCACGGCTAGCCATCCATCAGGACTGGCTCAGTACAGAGCAGAACGGCTCCGCCTGGACCCATCTCTGACCCACAGTCTGCAGAATTCACAGGCCTTTTCTGGCCGAGCCAGGTGGCTTCTAAGCATTAAATGCCATCCCATCTGTACAGGAGCTGACACTGTCCAAAGCCTTCCTGTGCTTTGCGGTAGGAAAATGGCGCCACCATGTGACACACGGGAACGAGCAGCAGCTGCTCCGAGAAATGCGCAGAAGAGCGAGATGGTGCCATGCCCTCCCCACCGTGAGGCAAGGACACGGCCCAGCTGCCCCCAGTCCTGGAGGCTGCGCCTCCACGGGAACGAGATCCCTCAGGGACGTCCCCACCGCTGCTTCAATTCACATGGCAAGTGGCCTCATTCTGGACAGCCGTCTAAAGGCTGTTTCTGCCTCCAGATCAAGTAGGACCGGAAGAGGGACTTTGGGGGGTTCTCCTGTTTCTGTTTTGAACCAAAAAGTTTGAAGGGCATTATCAATGCCCTTCGATCTTGCTTCCTTATCCCTTTAACCACCATTGCTACCCCCCTTCCCACAGGCCCCCGATCTCTCCCCTGCTCGCTGTCCCTCAGTGCCAGCCCCGTGAGGCAGCTCTGGCAGCACCAGGATGAGGTCGGGACGGGGCTGGCATCTGACTGACCAGAGCCAGGCTTCCGTCCCATCGTCTGTTCCTCTGAAACAGGCCTGCGGGAGGGTCTTGCCACGCAGGGGCAAGCCGAGCACGCAGTGCCCACCTTGCTAACCAGATTTTCCCTGAGCAGCCTGGTGACTGGTGTCCCCCGAGCTGTGCCGTTCCCGTTACTCACCGAAGCCGCCAGGGTTGGAGCGGGGGGTGTAGAAGCTCTGCACCCCACATCTCTTGCAGAAGGTATGCTGCGCCTTGTGAGTGTTGAACGTGTACGTGGTGATGCTCTCCGCTCCCTAAGGGAAAACAGACAGACAGGTGTCCCCTTCTACAAAGAGATGTTATTTCTCACTTAAAAAATCTATCTTCGAAAAGGCTCAACGGGTTAGGGAGCCCCTCTGCAGGGCCCTCGGGATGATGAGGACACGTCCAATCCCCCAGGGAACCACCTGCACAGCCAGGAGACTCGTGAAGATGGGCCTGAGCTGGAGAAAGGACAGTTCATGCCTTCTCGCAGGTCAACTGCACACAGAGCAACTCAGCCTCACAGTGTCCCTGTTCACGGCCAGGCAGCCCTGTCGACATGGGGGGTGGGGTGTGGGGGCGGGAAGACGCCTGCTTTCCAGGCCCGAGTGAGTAGACAGCCCGCGCTAGGGACTGGCTCTCCATGTCCCCAAACAGCGCTGCTGAAGGTCTTGAGAAAACAGTCCACGGCAGTTGCGAAGAACAAACTAAGAAAAGAGTATTTGCCTGACATCAGAGACAAAAGACTAATTTCCCAAATGGTTAATAACAAATGAGAAATTGGACAAAGAACATGAACAAACAGTGACAAGAAAAAACAGGCCTGGCGGGTAGCTCAGTTGGTTAGAGCATTGACCCAAAATGTAAGGTTGAGGGTTTGATACCCAGTCAGGGCACCGGCAAGATCAACCAACAAGCGATAAATAAATGGGACAAGAAGTTGATGTTTCTCCTCCCCCCCTTCTTCTCTCTCTAATCAATAAATAAAAATTAAGAAAAAAATAAACAAATAGGTCTTTAACCTGTGAAATGATGTTTACACTCATGAACTGTGCTGAGATATTTTTCACTGTCAGGTGGGCAAAATATAAAAGCAGCTGAACACAGTCCTGAGGAGATGTGGAGGAGCAGCACTCAACGGACCAGCTGTGAGAATATACACGGATAGGTTCTGACATCAAAATTTTAAATGAACAATCCTTTGACACAGCAACTCCACGTCTAGAAATGTATCCCACAATTAGAATCCCCTGTTTCCAATGACACATGTACATGGATATCACAGCACTGTCTGTACTGTACAGGCCGAAGACTGGACACTGAAAATGTCCACAGAAGACTAGTTAAAGCAACTATGGACACATAAATGGAATCCTCTGCAACTTCCCAAAAGTTACAAATACTAATACGGAATCTTCTCTAAGGTCACAAAGTTAGTGAAAAGGCAAAGCGTATAACAATGTGTGTGCTAGACACTATTTCTATTTTTTAAAAAAGGATATACATACTTGTGCCGCTGTGTGTGTCGGGGGGGAGTGTGGGTGTGGGTTGGGGTGGAGGGTTTGTGTGTGTGTGTGTGTGTCTGTCTGTGGGTTGGGGTGGAGGGTTTCTGTGTGTGTGTGTGTGTCTGTGGGTTGGGGTGGAGGGTTTCTGTGTGTGTGTGTGTGTGTGTGTGTGTCTGTGGGTTGGGGTGGAGGGTTTCTGTGTGTGTGTGTGTGTGTGTGTGTGTCTGTGGGTTGGGGTGGAGGGTTTCTGTGTGTGTGTGTGTGTGTGTGTGTGTGTCTGTGGGTTGGGGTGGAGGGTTTCTGTGTGTGTGTGTGTGTGTGTGTGTGTCTGTGGGTTGGGGTGGAGGGTTTCTGTGTGTGTGTGTGTGTGTGTGTGTCTGTGGGTTGGGGTGGAGGGTTTCTGTGTGTGTGTGCGTGTGTGTGTGTGTGTCTGTGAGTTGGGGTGGAGGGTTTCTGTGTGTGTGTGTGTGTGTGTGTGTGTGTGTGTGTGTGTGTCTGTGGGTTGGGGTGGAGGGTTTCTGTGTGTGTGTGTGTGTGTCTGTGGGTTGGGGTGGAGGGTTTCTGTGTGTGTGTGTGTGTGTCTGTGAGTTGGGGTGGAGGGTTTCTGTGTGTGTGTGTGTGTGTCTGTGGGTTGGGGTGGAGGGTTTCTGTGTGTGTGTGTGTGTGTCTGTGGGTTGGGGTGGAGGGTTTCTGTGTGTGTGTGTGTGTGTCTGTGGGTTGGGGTGGAGGGTTTCTGTGTGTGTGTGTGTGTGTCTGTGGGTTGGGGTGGAGGGTTTCTGTGTGTGTGTGTGTGTGTCTGTGGGTTGGGGTGGAGGGTTTCTGTGTGTGTGTGTGTGTGCACGTGTGTGCGTGTGTCTGTCTGTGGGTTGGGGTGGAGGGTTTCTGTGTGTGTGTGTGTGCGCGCGTGTGTGCGTGTGTCTGTCTGTGGGTTGGGGTGGAGGGTTTCTGTGTGTGTGTGTGTGTGTGTGTGTGTGTGTCTGTGGGTTGGGGTGGAGGGTTTCTGTGTGTGTGTGTGTGTGTGTGTGTCTGTGGGTTGGGGTGGAGGGTTTCTGTGTGTGTGTGTGTGTGTGTGTGTGTCTGTGGGTTGGGGTGGAGGGTTCTGTGTGTGTGTGTGTGTGTGTGTGTCTGTGGGTTGGGGTGGAGGGTTTCTGTGTGTGTGTGTGCGTGTGTGTGTGTGTCTGTGGGTTGGGGTGGAGGGTTTGTGTGTGTGTGTGTGTGTGTGTGTGTGTGTGTGTGTGTGTCTGTCTGTGGGTTGGGGTGGAGGTTTTCTTACGCTTCTTCCCCAGCCGCCAGAACACCCTTGAGCTCTGCGTCTCCTATAAAAACAGTTCCCTCAGGGGCCTCTCCTCACCCTGCGGCCACTTCACCACAGAGAAGCTGCAAAGAGCAACAGCCAAGTGGTCCCAAACCAGCCAGAGTGATCTGATTACAAACTCCGCCCGAGAAATTCCCCAGAGTGGGGAGCTGCCTCACACCCACCTCACCAGTTCATTACCTGAGGTCACCGGTGACCTCCGATCCTCACTCCCTCGCGATCCTGTGCGCCCACCAGCCCGACCACAGCCCTCCTCCCACTGAGCGCACAGCCTGTCATCACTTCTGTCTCAGGCCCAATCACAATCACCAAGGGCAGCATCTTGACTAATCCAATGGGCACTTCTCTTGACCTCTGGATTTTTAACTTGCTCTTCTACTGACCTCTCAGTACCACGCCTTCCATTTAAAGTTTGTGTCTCTGAGGACACCCACTCCTGTTTCTCCCCTCCCTCCTGGCCATCCTTCTCGGGCTCGATAAATGCTGGCGAGCCCAGGCTCTGTCCTCGGCCCTCTCCCTTCTTTGGCTACACCCTCTACCCAGCTGTCCTCACCCGGTCTCATAACTCTAAGCACCGGCAATAAGCCAACCACTGTCAAATCGGCAGCTGCAGCTCTGCTCTCCCCCCACAACCCCACTCACCTCCAGCTGCCCACTTCCTATCTCTGTATGAATGTCCAAAAGATAACTTCAGTCGAACTTTTTCAAAAAAGAACTCTTGCTTCCAGCATCTCACTGGCTTCTCGCCCAGGATTTGGCATCTCTGTTCGCCTCGTTGGTTAAGCCCAACACTGTGGATGTAACTTTGCTCTCTTCCTCCTCTTCACGCCCGATCCTTCACAGAATTCTGTGCACCCTTCTCCACAATAGCGGCTCTCAGAGCGTGGTGCTCACCAAGAGCATCACATGAACATAGAAATGTAAACTCTCACTCCCATCCCATGACCCACGGACCAGAAGTGGGGCTCGGCCACCTGTTACACACGCCCTGTAAGTGACCGCGCACACTGAGGTGCGAGAACCACTGCTCTAAGACACCTGTTCAATTACCTATTCAAAACAATTCTCCAGCCCTGGCCAGTGGTTAGAGCATCATCCCATGCACCAAAGGGTTGTGGGCTCAATTCCCAGTCAGGGCACATATCCAGGTTGTGGGTTCAATTCCCGGTTAAGGGACGCATAGAAGGAGGCAACCAATCGAGGTTTCTCTCTCACATCCATGTTTCTCTCTCTCCCCACTCCTCTCTCTAGAATCAATGAAGAAGGAAAGCACATCTCCAGTTATCTATTTTCTTTCCATCTCCATGACTACCGTCTGAATCCAAGCTCCCATCATCTCTCACCTGACCCGCCTCAACAACCTCTTAGCTACCCCTCTCTGCACCTGCCTCCTTACAAGCCACTCTCCACACAACAGCCAGAGTGAGCTTTTAAAACACTGAAGCAGGTCTTGTCACTGCCCTGCTTGCGCCCCTCCGCGAACTTCACACTACACAGAGAGTAAAAGCTACCCCTTCTGCTGTTGCTCTCGCCAACCCCACCCTAGTCTGCCCTTTCGCCTCCACCTCACTGACCCTCTGCGGTCACAACGGCTGGTTCAGCTCCTCAGGCGTGCCACAGCTGTGCTCGGAAGCCCCCTGCACTATATTCTCTCTTTGCTGGGGAGCTCCTCCACCCACGCACCCACCTTCACCACTGAGAGCTGAGCACCGGAGGGGCCTTTCCTAACCAATCTACTCCAGCCCCCAGCGGTCATCTGTGTGTTGCTCTACTTCCCCTCTTTACACGCACGATCAGACTTCTTCTTACTCATTCCTTCTGTATCCCCTCTATAGACTGTCAACTCCGAGACGGACCTGTCTGTCCTGCCAACGGCTGGGCTTCAGTGGAGCAGTGCCTGCGCGCAGCAGGTGTCCCATAAATACTTGTTGAATGAGTAAGTATTGTACTTACTTTTTAAAAACACACACAATACGTACATATAATGAATCACTACACTGCGTATCTGAACCTAATATAATGTTATGTGTCAATTTAAAATGAATGAATAAGCCCTGGCTGGTGGCTCGGTTGGTCAGAGGTTGTCCAGGTGCACCTGGGATGTGGGCTTGACCCCTGGGTCAGGGCACCTGCGGGAATCAACCCGTGAGTGCACAGATAAGTGGAACAACAAATCGATGTCTCTCTCTCTAAAAACCAATCAATAAAAAATTTTTTTAATTAAAAAGAATAAATACCAAAAATAAGCAGAAACTTACTCCTTCAACAGACTGGAGCCAAAGAAGAGGATGGCGCTCAGGAGCACGAGGAGAACGCCTTGATAGGCAGGCCCCAGAAGAAAAAGTGTGAGTCCAAGACCCAGAGCCCCGGCTGCACCCGCTGGTGTCTTCAAACACCATCCGCCCTGGGTGCCAGGAGCAAAGGCGACCTGGGCCGCAGCCACGGGCCTCTGAGGGGACGGGCAGTCCTCGGGACCTCCGGGAAAGCCAAGAGACAGGTCTGCTGCCCCCGTCCCACTGCCCCCACCACTCGCATGAGGACCGAGGGCTGACAAACAATAGGAGACAAATCAGCCCGAAGTACTGGTAGTAAGTCCCTCACTGCCCAGAAAGGCAGGGACCCATGCACTTGTTCACTAGTCTCTCCCTGGGCTGCAAACGAAGAACAGGACAAGAGCCCAGGGACTGGAGCCGGAGGACGAGAGGGGCAGCGGGGAGGACTGCGCTGTGTACATGCATGTCCCTCCTTTCAGATGCTGCCCCAAGAACAAAAAACTCCCCACAGTAATAAAGTTTAAAAATCTTATATATTTTTCACTGGGAAATGCTAAAGTCGGTTATAAAACAGAAAGGAAGGTAAAATCCTACTTTGATAAAAGACAAAATACATATTTAGATGTATTTTTTGTGTACAAAATCGTGCACAAGGATATACACCAACATATTCACAGTGATTACCTTTAGTTGATAGGATTTGGATGATCTTATTTATTTGAAAATGTTTCCTCAGTAATATCACATAAGCATCCAAAATATAAAAGAAAACATAACAAAACCTTACAAATACACTTGAAGCCTGGGTGACCAGGGAAGGGACCGCCCAGAGGCGCCGTGCTGCGCTCCTGTCCCCTCGAACGCTACGGGGTGCTGCCAGTCAGCGGCGGACTCACCAATGGGCTCTGCATCGTCAGCCCTGCTCTTAGCACTAACCTTCAGGAGCTTGAAGCGAGAAGCAGGAACAATGAAGTGTCTGTTCTGCTTCTTCTTGCAAACACTGCAGCTACAGAAAGAAAGAGCAAGTTCCAGATTTTGAACAGCCCTCCCCACCCTCTGAGTGCCAAGGGGCCCAACGTGATATGATCTGAGAGCTGGCTGACCCCAGGAGTAAGGCCTCTGCCAGCACTCTCCCGGGAAGGGGACGCTCCGGCAGCGAAACTGGCCGCCTGGGTCTCTGCCCGCAGGCCCCACCCTCAGCAGTGGGGACCACGCATCCCGTTGAAGACCCTCACTAAGAGAACCACGTGTCTGTTACCACCCCCACTTCATTACAGGGCAGGTAGCTGTTGGTTCTAGACACAGTGACCCCAGTCATAGCTACAATCTTCTACCTCTGGGAGAGCCACACCAAAATGGACAAGAAAGATGACATGTCCCTCTTGGCTCATTTGCACATCACAGTAAGCCCACCTCCAAGTAAAACAGGCCCTCGGATGACCATCTGTGGAACTAAATCTAAGCCCTCTCTTTTCAGTCCACCTTTTTAAAAAATTCTAATTTAGCCCTAACCAGTTTGGCTCAGTGGATAGAGCGTCGGCCTGCGGACTGAAGGGTCCCAGGTTCGATTCCGGTCAAGGGCATGTACCTTGGTTGCGGGCACATCCCCAATAGGGGGTGTGCAGGAGGCAGCTGATTGATGTTTCTAACTCTCTATCCTTCTCCCTTCCTCTCTATAAAAAATCAATAAAGTATATTTTAAAAAAATTATAATTTAGTACAGAATCCTCAATAAGAAGAGCCTCTAATACTCTGGTATAGAAGCCATGGTGCTTCTTCAATCTGGACTCCACTGTTAGCAGCCTGGTCAGTTCCATGATATTTTTTCTCATATAACTCAGGGACCACCTAAGGACAAAAGGTCCAAAACACCGAGCCTGTCCTTGTTCTGTCACAGTGCCAGGGACGGCGCTAAAAAGCACGCCCTCCACCTGGAAGAACCCAGGGAGAGGGCTCAGCACAGTGGGCACACCCTCCTCTCCCTTCCCCTCCACCTCCCCCAACTCTGAAGACTCTGCCCAAGGCATTCATTCAGTGCCCAGACTGACCTGCTTCCAGCTACCACTCCCCACCCACCAGTCTGGGGGGTGACTCTGCCGGGCACAAGCCCGAGGACCCTGCTCTGTGTCACCAAGTGCTCTCTCTCTCTCTCTCTCTCTCTCACTCACTCATGCACACACACTCACATACAGAGCAGACTCAGTTATTTTTAGCCTTCATCTTTTTTAAAAAAATTATTATTAAAAACTTCTAGCCCTAGCTGGTTTGGCTCAGCGGATAGAACGTTGGCCTGCAGACTGAAGGGTCCTGGGTTTGATTCCAGTCAAGGGAACATACCTAGGTTGCAGGCTCGATCCCTGGCCCTGACCAGGGTGTGTAAGGGAGGCAACCAACCAATGTGCCTCTCTTACATCGATGTTTTCTGTCTCTCCCCCTCCCTTCCACTCTCTCTAAAAATCAATGGAAAAATTTCCTCAAGTGAGGATTAATTAACAACAACAACAAAAAAAAAACAAACGAAACTTCTAGCTCCGGCCAGTGTGGCTTAGTTGGCTGGAGCATTGTCCTGTACACTGAAAGGTCATGGGTTTAATTCCCAGTCAAGGCACATACCTGTGTTGCAGGTTCAATCCCTGGTCAGGGCTCCTATGGGAGGCAGCCGATCTATGTTTCTCTCTCTCTAAAAATCAATTAACTTGTCCTTGGTGAGGGTTAAAAACAGGGTTTTAAATTTATAAAAAACTTCTAGTACACACAACAGGAAAAAGAATAGAAAAATGAACCCTTATATACATATCACCTGACTCCAACAATTATCAACTGTATGTTGTTTCATCTATACCCCAATCCCCCGGGAGAAGCTGAAGCGCTGTGTTTTAACTCGGAAGTCCTCTTAAACCAACTTGGGAAGAGAAAACTCTCACTTGCAGTCGAAGATGTGCAAGTCTGCTGAGGCCCAAACTTCAAAGCGAACTGCTCCACAGTGGCAGCCTCCTGTGTGTTTCACCAGGCCCTGGTATTCGCTACATAAAACAGAAAATCAGAAAGATCAGAATTTCTAAGGCGTAGCAGAGCTACCCAATACAGAGTCACAAACCCAAACAGGCAGCCAAAATGAGGAGACAAAAAAACAACCCACAAATGAAAGAACAAGAGAATTATCCAGAAGAAGAAATAAATGAGGCAGAGATAAGAAATTTATCTGATATAGAGTTCAGAATAATGATGGTAAAGATGATCAACAGCATGAGAAAATATATAGTAACTACGAAAACAGAAATAAAGAATGACACAGCACAAATAAAGAACACATTGGAAGGAATACACAGCAGATTAGGTGAAGCTGAGGATTGAATCAGTGAATTAGATGACAGGGTTGAAAAAAATCACTCAATCAGACAATCATAAAGAAAAAAGCAACTAAAAAACAGGAGGACAGCTTAAGGGAGCTGTGGGACAATGTGAAATGAAACAATATTAGAATAGCAGGTGGGCCAGAAGAGGCAGAAACGGAGAAAGAGATAGAGAACGTGTTTGAAGAAATAATGGCTGAAAACTTCCAATATCTGGTAAAAGAAAAAGTCACACAAGTCCAGGAGGCACAGAGAACCCCAAGTAAGAAGAACCCAAACAGGCCCATGCCCAGACACATCATAATTAAAATGCCAAAATTAAAGACAAAGAGAAAACTCTTAAAGGCAGCAAGAGAAAAGCAAACTGTTACCCTACAAAAGAGCTCCCATAAGGCTGACACCTGATTTCTTATCAGAAACTCTACAGGCATGACGTACTCAAAGTAATGGAAAGCAAGGATCTGAGACCAAGATTACTATATCCAGCAAGGCTATAGTAATTCAAGTGCACATTCAAAATAGACGGTGAAATAAACAGCTTCCTGGACAAAAAAAAGACTAAAGGAGTACATCACCACCAAGCCAGTATTACAAGAAATGCTAACGGGACTGCTGTAATGAGAAGAAGAAATAGAGAGAGAAACCTGGGCATACAGAATTAAAATGGCAATAAATAAGTACCTATCAATAATAACCTTTGCCGAAACCGGTTTGGCTCAGTGGATAGAGTGTTGGCCTGCGGACTGAAAGGTCCCGGGTTCGATTCCGGTCAGGGGCATGTACCTTGGTTGCAGGCACATCCCCAGTAGGAGATGTGCAGGAGGCAGCTGATTGATGTTTCTCTCTCATCGATGTTTCTAACTATCTCTCTCCTTTCCTCTCTGTAAAAAATCAATAAAATATATTTTTTTAAAAAATAATAACTTTAAATGTAAATGGATTAAATGCTCCCATCGAAGATTTAGGGTAGCTAAATGGTTACACAAACATGACCCAACTATATGCTGTCTCCAAGAGACCCACCTCAGAACAAAAGACACACACAGGATAAGAGTGAAGGACTGGGAAAAAATGGAAAAGAAAAAAAGCTGGAGTAGCAATACTCATATCTGACAAAATAGACTTCAAAATGAAGGCCATCACAAGAGACAACAAAGGTCACTGCATAATACTAAAGGGATGGATTCAACAGCAGGATATAACCCTGGTAAACATATATGCACTCAATATAGGAGCACCTAAATATATAACAAAACTTCTAGAGGACTTTAAGGGAGAGATCAACAACACAGTCATAGTAGGGGACTTTAACACCCCTCTGACTTCACTGGACAGATCTTCCAGACAAAAACTTAACAAGGAAACAGAGACTCTAAAGGACACACTTGACCAGATGGATTTAATTGACATTTACAGAACATTTCACCCCCAAGCTGCAGAATATACATTCTTCTCAAGGGCACATGGATCATTCTCAAAGATAGACCACATGTTAGGACACAAAACAAATCTCTATAAGTTCAAGAAGATTGAAATTATATCAAGCATCTTTACAGATCCCAGTGGAATGAAATTAGAAATCAACTACAGTAAAAACTCCCAAAACATTCAAACACATGGAGGCTAAGTAGCATGTTATTAAACAATGATGGGTTACCACTGAGATCAAGAAAGAAATAAAAAACTTCCTGGGAAGAAACAAAAATGAACACACAACAACCCAAAATCTCTGGGATACAGCAAAAGCAGTCCTGAGAGGGAAGCTCATAGCATTACAGGCCTACCTCAAAATACAAGAAAAATTATCAGTAAACTGTTTAACATTACAACTTAAAGAATCAGAAAGAGAACAACAAGAAAAGCCCAAAGTAGAAGAAAGGAAATAATAAAGATGAGAACAGAAATAAATGACATAGAGACAAAAAAAAAATACAAAAAGCAATGAAACCAAGAGCTGGTTCTTTGAAAGGATAAACAAAATTGATGAACCATTAGCCAGATTCATCAAGAAACAAAGAGAGAAGACCAAAATAAATTAAATCAGAAATGAAAGTGGAAAGTAACCACTGACACCACAAAAATACAAAGGATTTTAAGGAAATACTATGAACAACTATGTGCTAACAAGTTGGACACTGTGGATGAAATGGATAAATTCCTAGAAAAATACAATCTCCCCAAACTGAATCAGGTAGAATCTGAAAACCTGAATAGGCCAATAACCACTGATGAAATTGAAACACTAATCAAAAAACTCCTGGTAAATAAAAGCCCGGGTCTCAACAACTTCATGGGGGAGTTTTACCAAACATTCAAAGAACAACTAACACAATATCCTCCTCAAACAATTCTAAAAAATCTAAGAGGAAGGAACACTTTCAAGCTCTTTTTATGAAGCCAGCATTATCCTCATTCCAAAACCAGATAAAGACACTACAAAGAAAGAGAATTACTGGCCAATATACCTGATGAACATAGATGCTAAAATCCTCAACAAAATATTAGCAAATCAGATCCAGAAATATATTGAAAAGGTCATACACCATGACCAAGCAGGATTTATCTCAGGGATGCAAGGCTGGTACAATATTCACAAATCAATAACGTGATACATCACATAAACAAACTGAAAGACAAAAATAACATGATCATTTCAATAGATGCAGAAAAAGCATTCGACAAAATCCAACACCCATTTTTATAAAGACTCTCAGCAAAGTGGGAATAGAGGGAGCATATCTCAACATGATAAAGGCCATATATGACAAACCTACAGCAAACATCCTACTCAATGGACAAAAACTAAAACTATTTCCCCTAAGAATAGGAACAAGACAAGGATGTCCACTTTCACCACTCTTATTCAACATAGTACTGGAAGTCCCAGCCACAGCAATCAGACAAGAAGAAATAAAAAGCATCCAAATTGGAAAGGAGGAAGTAAAACTCTCATTATTCACAGATGACATGATATTGTACCTAGAAAATCCTAAAGACTCCACAAAAAAATCTCCTAGGTTTAGTAAGTGAATTTGGCAATGTAGCAGGATACAAAATCAACACCCAAATATCTATGGCTTTTTTTATACACCAATAATGAATACTCAGAAAGGGAAACTAAACAAGCAATCCCATTTACCATTACAATAAAAAACTTAAAATACTTAGGAATAAACTTAACCAAGGAGGCAAAAGACCTGTATTCGGAAAACTACAAGACATTGAAAAAAGAATTATAAACAAGTAGAAGAATATACCGTGTTCATGGATTGGTAGAATCAATAGCATTAAAATGTCCATACTACCCAAAGCAATCTATAGATTCAATGCAATGTCTATTAAAATAGCAACAGCATATTTCACAGACCTAGAACAAATACTTTAAAAATTTATATGAAATCAAAAAAGACCCTGAGTAGCTGCAGCAATCTTGAGAAAGAAAAACAAAGTTGGAGGAATCACAATACCAGATACCAAGTTATACTTCAAAGCCACTGTAATCAAAACTAACTGGTACTGGCACAAGAACAGGCATATACTAGTAGACCAATGGAACAGAACACAGACCCCAGAAATGGACCCAAGCCATTACAATCAATTAATATTTGACAAAGGAGCCAAGAGCATACAACGGAGTCAAGAGAGTCTCTTCAATAAATGGTGTTGGGAAAATTGGGACAGATATATGCAAAAACAAAAAACAAAAAAACGAAACTAGACCACCAACTTACACCATGCACAAGAATAAACTCAAAATGGATAAAATACTTAAATGTAAGTCAGGAAACCATAAAAACCCTAGAAGAGCCCGGCCGGCGTAGCTCAGTGGTTGAGTGTTAGCCTATGAACCATGAGGTTAAGGTTCGATTCTGGGTTCGGTTCCCAGTCAGGGCACATGCCCAAGTTGCGGGTTCGATCCCCAATGTGGGACGTGCAGAAGGCAGCTGACCAATGATTCTCTCTCATCACTGAGGTTTCTATCCCTCTCTCCCTCCCCCTTCTTCTCTGAAATAAATAAAAATAAAAAATGCAAAAGAAAGCATTCCAGCCCTAGCCCGTTTGGCTCAGTGGATAGAGCGTCGGCCTTCAAACTGAAACAGCCCAGGTTCGATTCCGGTCAAGGGCATATGCCCGGGTTGTGGGCTCGATCTCCAGTGGGGGTCTTGCAGGAGGCAGCCAATCCATGATTCTCTCTCATCATGGATGTTTCTCTCTCTCTCCCTCTTCCTTCCTCTCTGAAATCAATAATAAAAATATTTTATTTAAAAAAATAAAGCATTCCAAAAATTTTGGGACAAGGTCAGGTGGGGTTAGGGGTAGGAATTCTAATCCCACCACTCAAACATTTTTATTTATGTCAAATATTTACTAAAAATTTTTACCAACCAAGTGCACTGCAGTGGAAAGAAAGCAGTAAACAAGATACAGCAGATATGGTTCCTGGCCTTACTGACCTTAGGTGGTCATCAAACAAATTACCCAAATAAAAAAAAAGGTTGGGGATTGAAATGATTGTGATAAAGGTGGTACAGGCTGCTGTGGAAAAGAAAGACAATGGGACCCAACTGAGTCTGAGGGTTCAGAAAAAAGCCTTCTGAAAAAGTAACAACAGCTCTTATCATTTTGCTATATTCTCTTCCAGTATTTTCATACACATGACTTTTTACAAAGCCATACATACACATTACATACAATTTTAATGCTTTTAAAACTTATTATATTTAGCCAGGCCCTTAATTGAACATGACTGGGATTTGATAAATATCATCAAATTGCTTTCTAAAAGAACTGAACAGTCTTATCAGTAATGAATGGGAAAACATGTCACTGTACCTTCTCAAGCAATAATTACAGGAAAAAACAGCTTGCAGTTTTAATCTGCATTTATTTGGTTATTAGGGAATGGCTAAAAAAGGTGAAGGGGGAGGGTGAGAGGGTATCAACCAAGGTTCTTGTATGCATGTATGCATGGCCCATAGACACAGATAATGGGGCAGGCTGAAGGGGACCAATGGGGGTGGGGGGGAGGAGATATATATAATACGTTCAACAATAAAGAATTATTAAAAATAATCATTTTTTAAAAAGGTGAAGAGGGCCCGGCCAGCATGGCCCAGTGGTTGAGCACCGACCTATGAACCAGGAGGTCATGGTTCGATTCCCCGTCAGGGCACATGCCCAGGTTGCCAGCATGCAGGAGGCAGCCAATCAATGATTCTCCCTCATTATTGGTGTTTCTATCTCTCTCTCCCTCTCCCTTCCTCTCTGAAATCAGTAAAAATATATTTTTTAAAAAGTGAAGGGGAATAAAAGGTACTACCTTTCAGTTATAAGTCATGGGGATTTAAGGTACAGCACAGGGAATAATAACACAATAACTTCGTAGGGTGACAAAGTTATTATTAGACTTCTAGTGATCACACCATAGGTAAATATCGAATCACTATGTTGTACACCTGAACCTAATATATTGTGTCAACTATAATTTTTAAAGAATTTTAAAAACTGAATGCTTTACCATGTTTCTTTACAAGTTGAATCAGTTAATTTGATGTACTTATATTTTTTCTGCATGTACAATTAATGCTTACTGTAAAAAGTTCAAATGTTACAGCACTTGATAACAACAAAAATGAAAAATTCCTATAATCCTAACACCCGCAGGAATCCAGTTAACTATTTGCTATATATTCCTGCAGACTTTTTTTCATACAATTCTTTAACAAAAACAGTGCAGAATTGTACATTCCTTTAGCATGTAAGTTAATATGGTGAGTTTTGGTTTCTTATAAGTAAAAAAATAATATTCAGTCCAAAACGACAAAAAGTAAAGCACACAGAAAACCAAATAGTCCGTCTCTGGGAAGACTCATTCTCACGAAGCGAATTTCTTCTGGAACAAAGACAAGGAACATTCTTACTCAGGAATAATCCTCAGGCCGTTGCCAATAGTGTTTTTCTAGGGTTTTGATCTTTTTAATTCATAAATAATCGACACAGACGTATTAAGGTGCTAAAATCCTTCTCGGAAGTACAACCCGGCCCCAGGGCCGGGGTCTGGGCGCTGTCGCGTTTGGAGAAAACCAGGGGGCCCGGCCGGGGACACATCACTAGCCCCGCCACCGCCCCCCAACAGCGCGGCCCCCCGGTCCTCCTCTGCCTCGAGGTGCGTGGCTCTGCCCGCAGCCTCCGAGCTCTGCGGGGCCGGCGGCAGCGGGGAAGGAGCACAAAAGCCCTCGCACCGCCCGCACCCGCGCCCCTGAGGCCCCGCAGCGCTTCCCGCGCGCTCCTCTCGGTGCAGAACCCCCTCCCGCCACCCGCTCCCTCGCAGCGAGCGCCTGGAACAAAAACGGGATTGCGCCCCCGTTGGTTGAGAACTTGTGCTGGGCTTTTCTCACCCTCCTTTCCCGCCGCCTCCCCCCAACACCTGCGCGCACAGCAGCGGCTCGGGTGAGAGAGAGCCCGGGCCATCCTCCTCCCGGCACCGCCGCCCTCAGACAAGAGCGCGGCGACCCGGGAAGACCCGGCCCCGCTGCGCCGCGCGTCCCGGCTTGGGGCCGAGGGGAGAAGCCCCCGCCAGGCAAGGCCGCGCACCCCTGACGGATGAGGGCCGAGCCCGGTGCCCCGAGGGCGCGGCGGTCACACTACGGGTGCGACGCAGAACAGAAGACCTGCCCCAACACGCAGCCGCACGCCCGCCCCGCAGCCCCGGCCCCCGGCCCCGCAGCCCCGCGCCCCTCCCAACCCCGACCCCTGGGCCTCCCCCGGACCCCCTCTCCCGGGCCCCCTCCCCGCCCCTCCCGCCGCACTCACAAGGTGTCCAGCAGGAGCTTAGCGGCGCCCTCGAAGGTGAGCCGCTGCCGCTTCTGGAACGTCTCCCAGCGCTCCCGCTGGTCGCCCAGGTCCGGCGTGGCCACCGAGGACGTCGGAGTCGCCGGGATCGGGGGCGGCGGCAGCGCCGGCTCTGGCGGAGGCTCCCCGGGGCCCGCCTCCTGGGCCCGCGGCGACGACGGCCTCGGCCGCTGCTTCGCGGCCCGGCTCCGGCCGCCGGTTTGGCCCGCGGGGCGCGGGGCGCGGGTGTCGCCGGGAGCCGAGGCGGCGGCGGCGGGAGCCCGGGAGGCCCCGGGCCGCTTCTGCCCGCGCGGCTCGGAGGACGCGCTCCTCCTGGTCGGCCGCATGGCTCCCGCAGACTGGCGCGCAGGCCTCGCCGCCCGCGCGTCCCCGCAGCCCGCGCGCGCTCCTCGCCACCCAGCAACCTGCACGCCCAGGGGGCGCTGCGCCCGCCGGTCCGGCCTCGGCCCTGGCCCTGGCCCCCGCCCCGGCCGGGCCCGGCCCGCCGCACCTGGCCGCCCAGCTGCGCCCCAAAAGGAGAGTCAGCTCGCCCGCTGGCCTCGGCCCTGCACCCGCCAGTGCGTCCTGCAAGCCTAACGGGCCCGCGCCTCGGGCCCAGGCTCCCGACACCCAGAGCCTGTGCACCTGCGGAGGAGGCCGTCCCCCCTGCAGCCTCGGGGCTGCTCACCTGCCGGACCTAGTGGTCTTGGGTCAGCCCTGAACTCACGGCACATCCCAGCGGGCAGCCGGCAACGTCATCCCCAAGACAGGACAGCACTGCCCTTGCAGGAGCCCCGAGCGCCTGAAATGAACTGGAGGCCGGGCCCCCGCTACCTGCTCACACAGAGCAGCCGAAACCATAGTTCTTAAACTTCGTCTTCCCAACTTTTTAAAACGGTGTGTGTGTTTTATAATTTATTACTTAAAAAAACCCACACCTGTTGACCATCGATATCCTTATTTATATCGATGGTCAACAGGCTTTTTAAAAAAAAAGTAATAAATGAATGAAACCCTCACTAAATGACGTGATTATGTTTTGTTGAACACAGCATCAAACTTTACTTTTTAAATAATTCTTTATTGAAAGTATTGCATATGTCCCCCTTCTCCCCCCCCCCCCCATTGACCCCCTCCAGCCCGCCCCGCCGGCCCCAGGCCTCCAGCACCCTATTGTCTGTGTCCATGGGCCACGCATATATGCATTCAAGGTCTGTGGTTGATTACCTCCCACCCACCCACCCACCCCGCCTTCCCTCTGAGATTCCGCACTCTGTTCCATGCTTGAATCTGGATCCACTCCATTCATTAGTTTATTTTGTTACTTAGATTCCACCTATGAGTGCGACCATGTACAGCACCAAACTTTAAAGCAAAAAAACCACAAGAACCACGGATGAAACCTACATATTTTCTAAACCAGTGGTTCTCAACCTCCCTAATGCCGCGACCCTTTAATACAGTTCCTCATGTTGTGGTGACCCCCAATTTCATTGTTACAAATTGAACATAATTAAAGCATAGTGATTAATCACAAAAACAATATGTAATTATATATGTGTTTTTCCGATGGTCTTAGACTACCCCTGTGAAAGGGTCGTTCGACTCCCAAAGGGGTCGCGACCCACAGGTTGAGAACTGCTGTTCTAAACCTATTAGTAGCTCTATTTTATTCATATTTTCAAAGAAATAACATCTTCTCTAATTCATTCTCCTACCTTTTTGTTTTCTACTTTAATTTCAACTTACTCTGTTTTTGTTTATTATCATTTGTTTAATAGTTTACTGAATTAAATATATAATTTATTTTCAGTGTTTTGGGTAATAAAAACATTAATGGCTAGAAATATTTTCTGAGTATAGCTTTAGTTCTATCCGTTGGGTTTTATATGGGATTCTCTAAAAAAATTTTAGATAATCTGTACTTTCAGTTTTTGCCAAAGTAGCTGTACCACTTTATTTTCCACCAGCCGTGTATGAGGGTGGCAGTCGCTTCAGACCCTGACAACGCTTGGTCTTGTCAGACCTTTGACTTCAGCCTTTCTGGTGGGAATGCGGTGATACCTCCGTGTGATGGTATTTGCATGCCTTGGGTGTGTAGTGATGCTGAGCACCTTTTCACGTGCTGATTGACCATTTGAATATCTTCGGCTGTGAAATGCCTGTTCACAGACACTCCTCCGAGAGTTAGTCCATTTTATAAATTGAGTTACTTGATGTGTAGGAGTTCTTTATATCTGGATGGGAGTTGTTTGCCAGGTATGTATATTCAGAATATCTTCTCCCAGTCGTGGCTTTCCTTTTCACCTTAATATCTTTAGATGAGTGGAAATTTTTTATTTTGATGACGTTCAACTTGTGGAAATTTTTATTTTATAGTTAGGGTTTTTGTGTCATGTTTTTAAGCTTTGCCCACCCCAAGACCATGAAGATTTTCCTCCTATCTGTCTTCTAGAAGCTTATAGTTTTAGCGTTCACCCTTAAGTCTATGATCCATCTCAAATTAAATTTTTTTTTTTGTTAATCCTCCCCTGAGGATATTTTTTCCATTGAGTGTTTTTTTTTTTCTTAGAGAGAGTGGGAGGAAGGGATAGACAGAGAAACATCGATGTGAGAAAGACATATCAATCGGTTTGCCTCCCACACACACCCCCAACCAGGGCCCGGGATTGCTTGCAACCAAAGTACTTGCCTTTGACTGGAATCCAACCGGGATCCTTCAGTCCATGGGCCATCACTCCATCCACTGAGCCAAACCAGCTAAGACTCAAATTAATTTTTGCATATGGTGTGAGTTTTTTCCTTTTTTTTTTATAGACATGAACTTATCTAGGTCTCAATCCTCTATTCTGTTCCATTGATCGACTTACCTGCCCTTACACCAAGTCAATTCTGTCTTAATATGCTTGCTTAATTACTTAGTCATGAAATCAGAGTAAGTCCTCCAGATTTGTTCTTCAAGATTATCTTGGCCCTTCTAAGTCCTGTGCATTTCCAAATAAAGCATAGAATCGTCTACTTCTACAAAACAGCCTGCTTGATACTGTAGTTTATGCTATCAACCATACTCCTATGAAAATCCCTCAATTCCTCCAATATTCCTAATTTCATTCTTTTAATTTTTGTTTTTGCCATACCAATAGCTGTTTTTTTTAAAAAAAGGAAATGTTTTAAATTTAAAAGAGAGTTCCAAAGAAGAGCAAAGAGAAAAACAATAAATTAAAAATAAAAAAAAATAAAAGGGCCCTAACCGGTTTGGCTCAGTGGATGGAGCATCGGCCTGAGGACTGAAGGGTCCCAGGTTCGATTCCAGTCAAGGGTATGTGCTTTGGTTGTGGGCACATCCCCGGTGGGGGGTGTGCAGGAGGCAGCTGATTGATGTTTTTCTCTCGTCGATGTTTCTAACTCTCTATCCCTCCCTGTAAAAAATCAATAAAATATATATATTTTTAAAAATGAGTGGTCAGTGAGGACACAAAGTTTCTTCTAAAAAAATAAAAGGAAAAAAGAGAGGTCTAGCCCTGCTGGTATGGTTCAGTGGTTGAACCAGGAGATCACAGTTCCATTCCTGGTCAAGGCTCATGCCAGGGTTGCAGGCTTGATCCCCACTAGGGCATGTGCAGGAAGCAGCCGATCAATGATTCCCTCTTCCTTCCTCTCTGAAATCAATAAAAACATATTTTAAAAAAGAGAGTTCCAAGAAATTTAATAGGTTTTGCAGCAATGATTGTTTCTGAGATCCATGAGATATAAAACATAACTATAAAAGGCTAAAAACCAAAGGATTTAGTCCTACTTTTTCTTTTTTAAAAAATCCAGACAATTTGTCACATTAAGTTCAGCACATTTTGGCGGCTTTGGCCTTCTGCATCCTGTAAATTGCTGCCCTTCTTCAAGGGGATCGAGCCCCCGCACCAAGCACAGCAATGAGTCTTCAATTGGTTTTTTAAGGTTTTCCTCCAGGTCTGTCTTGGTTATTCCAGACTCAGATAATTTCTGCTCCAACTCATCTATTGTCAGGTTCATGCCACCAAACACCAGAGGTCCAATAAATTGAGCCTTGCTCACCTTCAAGGTAAGCAAATATTGTGGGCAGACTCCTTTCAGGATAATTGGGTATGCAGGTTGTGGAAATGGCTTTGATAAATTTGACCTCAGGAAAGTTCTTGCTAAGTTCACTGAAGTGCTGACTTATCAGGCCACAGAGGCAAATCAACCCCTTGTTTGTAAAGGTGCAAGATCACCCACAGGCCTTCTCCAGCTTTGGTAACTTTCTGAACACAATCCTTTCCTGAGATTTCCAAAACTTCTCCAAATTTGTTCTTCGCTTTAGTTGCTTCCCACTCAGCCAGTCTCTGCTGCCTGTACATTTCAATAGCTCGTTGGTCTTCCTCATTAAATTCATTTTCATTATCTTCCAGTTCTTCCAAAGTCTTGTGCACTGGCTCTTGGGTCTCCCAAGAGGTACAAAGTCAGTTACTGCCTATGCCAGTGATGGTGAACTTATGACACGCGTGTCAGAGGTGACACGCGAACCCATTTTTTTGGTTGATTTTTCTTTGTTAAATGGCATTTAAATATATAAAATAAATATCAAAAATACAAATCTTTGTTTTACTATGATTGCAAAGATCAAAAAATTTCTATATGTGACATGGCACCAGAGTTAAGTTAGGGTTTTTCAAAATGCTGACACGCCGAGCTCAAAAGGTTCGCCATGACTGGCCTATGCCCTGCCTGGGGCCGCCTGGCACGAGGTACAGAGCGACCTGCAGATGGCTGCTACTTATGTTGGGCCTGGGCCTCTTATTGAGAGGTATGAGGCATGCTGAGGCCAGCTGCTGCTTGTTGAAGAGATTTTAGGAAACTCTAAAGCCTGATCGAAGACGGGCTATTCATATAGAAAGACCACTGCAAATAGCTTGAGTGGGACTGCAAATTGGGAGGGGCAGAGTCTAAGGGAGTCACTAGGGCCAAACAGTGTAAGCCACGTTGATGGAAACTCAGATATGGCACCTGTCAGTCAGCTCAGGGAGGTCTCGGCAGAGGAACAATGACCTCTGCTAGCACTTTTGTCTGGGAGAAAGCTGCCCCTCCCTCCCCCAGTTCCTGCCCTGATGCCAGACAATTCAGTTCCTTCCAGTATGTGCTGCTACCCCAGCGCTGGAGCTCAGAGGGAGTGAGTCAAATTAAGTCCATGCGTCCGCTGTAAGAGGAACACCGGGGACTCCAGCAGCCTCCATGTTTACAATTTCCGCTGGTTTTTACATCCCGAAGTTATGAGGACTTCTCTTCCCAGCACTGGAACACTCCTCACGGGGGACCTCTGTAGCCAAGATATCCCTCCCAATTAAAAACACCACAGGTGGGTATTGGACCGGACCGTTCTGCACCTGCACCCCTCATACCAGTCTCAGTGTGGCTTCTTCTTTAATTCTCTAGTTATAGGACTTCCATTCAGCCAGATTTCAGGCAGTTCTAAAAGATGGTGGTTCTATGGTTTAATTTTGATGTCTCCACTGTTTTCTTCACCTGAAACCAATTTAATGGCATAATATCTTTAAAATAAAATCCTAATTCATGTTTTTCATTTTTAAATTGAGCTAAACTTTACACACACTGCAGTGTTTTACATATATGTACAACTTCACAACCACCATCCAGATCAAAATATAGAACATTCTAGTATCGTATAAGGGTCCTTTGTCACACTTCTAGTCAATCCTCTCCATGGATAACCACTCTTCATCACCATGATTTTGGACTTTATATAAATGCATTTATACAATATGTACGCTTGTGTATGAGTTCTTTCACTCAATGTTAGATCTGTCAGTTTCATCCATGAGTTCATGTAGCTATGGTTCATTTATTGTCATTGCTGTGTAGTAGTATTTCAATATTGGAATAGACTACATTTTATTTATTCTTTTTATTGTTGAAGGATATTTAAAGTGTTTCCAGTTTGGGGCTGCTATGACTTTTTTTTAAAGCAACTATTTTATTTTACTTAAGATCTTGTGTGACAGGAAATAAGAAAGGACTTGGCCGGACAGTTCTTGCTTGGGGTGTCTCATGAACTGTCACTGAGATGTCCCTGAGACCATAGTCGTATGAAGGTTTGACCAGGCTGGATGGCTGAGATGGCTTATTCACATGCCTGACAGTTGATGCTGGCTGACAGCTGGAAGACCCACTGGCCTGTCACCTGGAGTACTTACCTGGAGCCTCTCCACATGGCTTGAACTTCCTTGGGTGACCTCAGAGAATTCAGATTTTTAAAATAATTAGCAGCTCAGAGCTCCCAGAGTGAGAGACCTCCTATACAAGGTACAAATTTTAGCAATGCGGTGTGTTGTTGTTGTTCTTACCCAAATAATAATAATAATAATCCTATATAATAAAAGGCTAATATGCAAATCGACCAAATACGGCATGACTGGTCGCTATGATGCGCACTGACCACCAGGGGGCAGATGCTCAATGCAGGAGCTGCCCCCCTGGTGGTCAGTACATTTCCACAGGGGGAGCACTGCTCAGCCAGAAGCCGGGCTCACAGCTGGCGAGTGCAGCAGTGGCGGCAGGAGTCTCTCCCACCTCCACAGCAGTGCTAAGGATGAGCCTAAGCCAGGAGCCAACCTAAGCCATCAGTTGGACATCCCTTGAGGGCTCCTGGACTGCGAGAGTGTGAAGGTCGGGCTGAGGGACCCCCCCCCCCCCCCGGAGTGCACGAATCTCGTGCACTGGGCCTCTAGTAACAATAACAATAAGCCTTATGGGATTTGGGTTTGGAGTTGCATTGAATCTGTAGATCAATAGAGAACTGACTTCTTATCAGTATTGTCTTCCAATATATAAATATATATTTCTCCATTTATGAAATCTTATTTTAATTTTTCTCAGCAATATTTTGTAATAAACTTGTGACATTTATTACTAAATATTTGATATTTTGCTGCTATTACAAATAGTATTTTAAGTTTTTTGTTGTTTTTTAAAACTTTATTTTTATTATTATTTTAGAGAGAGTGGAATGGAGAGAGACAGAAACATCGATGAGAGAGAGACATTGGTTTCCTCTCGCATGCGCCCCAACCAAGGCCAGGGACCAAGCCTGCAACCAAGGTACATGCCCTTGACCAGAATCAAACCCAGGACCTTTCAGTATGTGAGCTGACACTCTATCCACTGAGCCAAACTGGCTAGGGCAAGTTTTTATTTTTTTAATTGTTTGTTGCTAATACACAGAAAACCATTGGTTGTTTGTATATTGACCTTATACCTTCCTAAATTCACTTTTTTTTTTGTCTTAATAATTTCTATTTCCTCTTAGATCTGCATGTTAGGCTATTTTTTAACTCCCAAGCAAATTTGTAAAAAATCTTTTGGTGGTGAAAATTAAAAAAAAAATCTTTTGGTGGTTGATTTCTAATTTTAATTAGATTTCTAATTTAAAGTTTCTGAATTTTAAAATCTCTCTTTTTTTGGAATTTATTAGCTTGATGGCCAGGAATATAAATGATTTCTATGGGCATAAAAGGTATATGTTCTCTGTATATTAGAAAGTTCTCTTTCTGTTAAGTCACGCTTATAAACTGCACTATTAAATTCCTCTATGATTTGCTTTGTTTTTGCATACTTAGTTAAATTCTGAAATGAATATTATGTATTCGGCCATGTTTAATGCGTAAGCATCCATGTACTGGCTTGGGAAAGTTTCTCTTCATTCCGTGCTTGCTCTCCTGTTAATTTGGAAGTTCTAATCTGTCTCCATAATGTGGGTATTTCTCTTCCCATACCTAGTAGTTCTGATGAAACCTGTATTCTTCTAGTAATATTTCAAAATTGATCAATAAACATGTTTTCCAAAACATTTCGCCTGCAAAATCTTGACCCCTTCATCTAGATGAGAATTTTAGAAATTGCTGTTTTACTTCCGGACTTTCCCATTGACCCCGATGCCCAATTCCTCTTAAGTATGTCTTCTGTATGAAAACTCCTTCCTGAACATTTGCAGCATGTATTTCTTATCTCATTAGCATTATAACCATGATACTCAGCTCCAAGAGCTGCTGCTGAGCCTGGCACTCAAAATGTTTGTTGAATGAATAAATGATCAATGAAGACAACTATATTATAAGGTAAATTGTTCACAACAAGCACTGTACTCTTCTCTACCCAATATTGAGATATTTTTTCTAATATAATTATCAATTGATTAAAGAACTTTTAGTATTTTCCTCAGCTAGGATCCAGGGACAATACAGGTGTCCCTCCCGCCCCCCCCACCCCCCCCCCCCCAAAAAAATGTACACACACAATGTCTGTAGATTCTATTGCATTTTTAAAAAATGAAATGTGTTTTGAATTACAGTCGTGTTCTCCGAGTTCTCTGCCAGCGCTGCCCTGATGGCCTCCCAGAACCACGACCCAGCCGCCGCCAGTGTCGCCAAAGGAGCCGAGCCCAGGAAGGGCGCCTCCCAGCTGCGGGGCAAGAGGCTACAGCGGGAACTGATGACCTCATGACGTCAGGTGACAAAGGAATTTCTGCCTTCCCTGAATCAGAGAACCTTTTCAAAGGGGTGGGGACCATCCATGAAGCAGCTGGCACAGTATAGGAAGACTTGAGGCATACGCTCTCCCTCTCCCCACAAAGTCCTCGCCCCCTGCAACCCGCGCCCCCACCCCACCCCCACCCCGCCCCGCCCCCAGCGTGGACACCAGGGTAACATCTGCCGGACATCCTAAAGGACAAGTGGTCTGCCCTGTATGACGTCAGGACCATCCTGCTCTCCGTCCAGAGCCTGCTAGGAGAGCCCCATCCACAGCCCGGTGAGCACACTGCAGAGCTCTGGGGAAACCCCACAGCCTTCAAGAAGCACCGACAGGAAAACTAGCAAAGCAGGGCTCCAGCCAAGAGCCCTGACCTGGGCTTCCAGCCTCTCTCCTTGTGCTGCCTTTTTCCTTTTTCCTTAGATGGTCTGTCCTTGCCTTGATTTCTGTACAGGACTCTGTATCTTCAGCTGTGATGTCATACTTGTTGTGTCTCGTTTTTAAATTAAGCCTCTGGTTGAGCCCCTGTGATGAATATAATTAAATAAATACATTTTGAATTAAAAAAAATGAAATGTGTTTTAATAAACTGCTTTATAAATATTCAAAGTGTGTATACATTTTTGGGGGACACCCTATATATAAGATTGGAGTGTCTATAGTTGTCTTTCTCTAATTTTTTTTTTTTTAATCCTCACCTGAGGACATGCTTCTATCGGTTTTAAAGAGATAGGAAGGGAGAAAGAGAAACATCAATGTGAGAGTGAAACATAGATCGATTGCCTCCCGATCTGTCCTCGTCCATTAGTGTGAAAATAAGCTTCTCCCTTTACCCATGAGTTCAGAATTTTGCCAGGATATGTGTATGTATTTATCTCTTTTACTCCTGACTCGGTGTCAATAAGCTTAACACCTGCCAAGCTTGATGAAGAAAAATAAAAAGGGAGACAACAGAATATACATTTATACATTAGAAATGAAAAGGAAAACATAACCATAGAAACAGAATTAATTCAAAGACTTATCATGGAATCTTAATGTTTTTTTAGACACTTAACTGGAAAGTATTTTTATCATCTCTGGTTATTTAGCATCTGTGCGTTTGTGTAGGTTTTGATAAGACTTGCTAAATCATAACTTCTATTTAATACTAGAGGCCCAATGCACAAATCCGTGCACGGGTGGGGTCCCTCGGGGTGGCCTGCGGGGGTCGGGGCCCCAGCTCGCACCCCCAGGCTTGCAGCCCCAGCTCACACCCCCAGCCTCGCAGCCCTGCAGCCCTACCTGGCACCCCACCGTGGCCTGGTGCCACCACCTCACCTGCTCCACCATCCCACCTGTGGGCGCAATAAATTGGGGCCAGCCAGCTTTCTCAGAGCCTGGGAGCAGGTGGTGGCCCTGCCCCTGCCACCGAAGCTGGTCACCATCTGCAGAGCAATTAGCAGGGCGATTGGGCCCCCTCTCACACCCGCCTTGGCCTGGCGCCACCCACTCCCCTGCTCCACCATTCCGCCGATGTCCTGCTCTCGTCAGGGCCCATTGGGGCCAGCAGTGCCTCCACTGCCGCCCGCTGCCAGCACTGCATCGTCGACACCCGCCATGTTCCGCTCCACCCCCTAGTGGTCAGCACATGTCATAGTGACCGGCCAAACTCCCGATCGAACAATTTTCATATTAGGCTTTTGTTATATAGGATAGGCTGTTTGCATATTAGGCTTTTGTTATATAGGATAGGCTGTTTGCATATTAGGCTTTTGTTATATAGGATAGGCTGTTTTTTGAACAAAAGTGTCATATGTAGAAACGGGAAACATATCCACTCCTATAGCTAATCTAACATGAGCAACTTTCTCTACCAGAAATGACACTAACTTCTTCCAGAATTCAAATTCATAGAGAGAGAAAGTAGAATAGAGGTTTTACTGTACCAAGTACTATTCATCGCACTATTGTCTGTCCATGGACTATGTATATATGCATATAAGTTCCTTGGTTAATGTCTTCTCACGCTGCCCCCCTTCCCTCTGAAATATGTCAGTCTGTTGCATGCTTCAATGTCTCTGGATGTATTTTGTTCATCAGTTTATTTTGTTCATTAGATTCCACATGAGTGAGATCATGTGATACTTGTCTTTCTCTGACGGGCTTATTTCATTAGTAGAATACTCTCCAGGTGCCTCCATGTAGTCTCAAAGGGTAAGAGATCCCTTTTTTTTTTTTACAGCCACTTAGTATACATAGTCCATGGACAGACAATAATGCGGTGAAAACCTGGGGAGAGAGTGAGAGTGGGAGGAGAGGGTCATGGGGGGTGGGACATCTGTAATACTTTCAACAATAAAGATGAATTAAAAAGTAAAAAAGGACCAAACTAAAGCTGTCTTGCTCCAGGCACATCATAAGGCAGGGCTCTTTGGGAAAGACAATATTGCTGGGAAAATGGAAGGCAGCAGGGAAAGAGGAAGACCAAATATGAGATAGATTGATTCCATAAAGGACGCCAAAGGCCTGAGTCTCCGGGAGCTGAGCAGGGCTGTGAGGCCAGGACACTGTGGACATCACTCATTCAGGGAGTTGCCAGAAGCTGCAGCCAGCTCAGCTGCATGCCACACAGAGCCCTGCAGCACAAGCTCCCATGATTTGGGACAGAATTCCTAGGAATGTGGAAGCACAGGAGAGTAAAATATACTGCCCTCCTTATGCACATGTGCTTTTCAGATATGAGTTGTCTCTGCTTGAGATGAACAGTAAAACCTCGATATAATGGACTAATTTCGGTGGTGGGGGTGGGGGGTGTCTGTTAAAGCTGAAAATCTGTTATATAATTAAGTAGGTTTTCTGACTGTGTCTGTTAAAAAATTTACAAATTAGTCTACCTGTTTACTTATGTAGATACGTTTGTGTAATTAAAATTAAGTATGCATGAAAATTTAATTTCACAGAAAAGTTTTCTATATGTGTTACTGTAATTTTAAATTTATACTGAATAGGTCTAGTAAATGCGAGCGTTCAGCAGTCACTGAGAGTAAACAAATGCACAGGCTGGAGCAGGGCTTAGCACACGTGGGAGCAACGGCTGGCACACGTTACAACTGCTGCATCGACAACAGAACCAATTACTGGGCATGGTGCCCTGTGATCACGTGCTGGTCACTCACCGAACATTGTTTACGAGCGGTGACTCTTGGATTTAAATATGTAGACTATAGCTGTAGATAGGTAATATTTATTTATGTTGGCAAAATTACTACAGTTTTTCCAACCTATGGTCTATTCCCTAAAATTTGTTAAAAATAACAGTGAGGCCTGGTGTGGCGTGGCTCAGTGGTTGAGCATCGACCTATGAACCAGGAGGTCACCGTTCGATTCCCTGTTAGGGCATGTGCCAGTAGGGGACATGCAGGAGGCAGCCAATCAATGATTCTCTCTCATCATTGATGTTCCTATCTCTCTTTTCCTCTCCTTTACTTTCTGAAATCAATAAAGATATATTAAAAAAGAAAAGAAAGAAAATTGAAGCTTTTGTTTTTTTGTGGCCCACATAAACTTAAACCTTGTTTTTTTTGGCCCGTGTTAGCCTCTGTGTTTGACATGCTTGCTTTAAGCCCTCATGCCTTCAAATATCCATCTTATTTGTTCACCTTTTCTTTTGTTCTGAGATGTATGAGGATGGGGGTGGGTCAGGGCCTCCCAATGAGCCAGATGAGGGCTATGTCTGATAAAGGGCCAGATCTGTCTTCTTGGAGTAAGGGACTATCTCTGCAGCAAAAGGGTGAATGTTCTTCCATGACATCCTCTGTTGTCTGAGGGAGGACATTCCTATATTGCAAGGCTCCTCCTCCTCACATTCTCCTGTGCCACAGCGCCCTCTACTGGAGCCCTGACATTGACCCATTTGCTGAAGGAACACTTCCTGTTGGTTGGTCTGGGAGGGTGTTAGCACCTCTGTGCCAGGCATTGCTCTGGGCGGCCATGAATAACAATCTCTGACCTCATGGGGATTCCAATGTGTAGGAGATAAAAATATGAATAAATGGAATAATATCAGGGATTGACAAATGCTCCAAAGGCAAGAAAATAATAATGTAGTGTAGTATCACAGGGTAGTTGAAGAAGAACTCTCTGAGGAAGGCACTCCTGAGTTGAATCTTGAATGATGAGGAAAAAGGAAGAAAAGTCAGTCAGGAGGAATAGCATAAGCCTGGAGACCAGCATGAGCTTACCATGTCTGGGAGATGTGTTGGTTTGAGACTTTGGGGGGTTCCTTGGGTGAAATTCAACATTGGCCCTTGTATATGGAGGGCAGGGAAAGACCAAGGAAAGAGGCAGACCATTACAGATTGGGAGGCGGCAGGTAAAATAAGCAAGGGAACTTACATATTAGGCTTGTTTGGGGTGCTGCAGACGAGTAGATCTCTGCACCTGCCCACCAGAATCTTAAAAGTTTACATAGTGGCCTTAACTGGGTTAGTCACATATTCAGTCCAAGGCTGCATCGTTGAAATGGCTCCTGGTGCAGGAACAGTGGGTGGAACATACATTCCAAAGACAGGAGGGTGTAAGGAGCCTCCGGTTGCTCTGTTCCACCTCATGGGTCAACCAAGGTCACATCCTCTTGATGACCATCTCCAACCAGATGGATGGCAGGATTAAAGTGACTAATCGGGGTCGAAGCTGAGAGGGAGGCATGCGTTGACCATGCTGAACTTATAGGCCATGGCAAGGAATCGGAATTCTATTCTAGGGGTTATAGGAAGCAGGGGAGTAACAAGTGGTGAGCAATGAAATTTGAGTTCCTGGATTCTCTATCAATGGAACATGACCACTTTAGATTGAACTATGTTTGCCTTGGGGCTAGAAGGCCGGATGCAGAAGAAACATAAGAAAAACTATCTTCTACCTGGCTATGGCATCCAACGATGGTGAGGTGAGGGAGGCCTCCCAATAAACAGGGAGATTTCAAAGCCATGGCTATCTGCATGGGTATTAGCCTGCATGGAACTGAGTCTCTGAGCTGGGAGAGTTGAACCCTATTTTGGCATCCCGGTGAATCCAATCATGGGTCTGCCCAGGGAAAACTTCCCCCATTCCTACCAGCTGGGCTGAGCACATATTTTCTGCTTCCATTGTTTCTTATAACTCCTCTTTTATACTGTTTCTCATATGGCACTGGAGTTATTATTTACATGTTTTCTATTTAATTGTATGATAAGCCACTCTGAGACAGGCACCAAGTTTTTCCACTCTGCTGTGTGCTGGGGACACTGATGACTGGTTATGTAAGATAATTGCGTGGGGTGCAATTGAGGACAACCTTGAATACCTAAGGCATTGGATTTTTTCCTGGAGCAACTCATTGCTGTTCTATCCTTAACAAAGACTGCTTCGGAGTCACGGTATTAATAGTGCATTGACCATTAATGTGCATGTGGCCCACCTAGTCTAGATATTTTTTACACTTGTCCTAAGCCTTACCATCTGAAATTTTGGACAAACTGGGTTGGATTCTCATAGAACAGCTAGCTGGACACAAGTCTACATCAAGGGCCATCATAGGAAATAGCTGTAGTAAAATTCATTTTCCCCCCAGCTTTGAGATATAATTGACAAATCATGTAATGTAAGTTTACGGTATACAACATCATTATATATATGTGATCAACACAATCCATCACCTCACATAGTTATGTTTTTATGTGTGTGTGTGGTAAGAATATTTAAGGTCTATTCTCTTAGTAACTTTCAGGTATACAGCACAGTATTGTTAACTATAGTCACCATGTTCTATATTTGACCCCCAGATCTTATTCATTCTTATTGTAGTAAAATTCTTAATTATCTCCACTGGAGGGGTGCAATGGTAGGCTTTATCCATTCACCACGGAGCATACTCTTTGTAAGAACCTATACAAGACATCTGTCGCAGAAAAAGTTCTGTTTCTCTTGAACAATCAGTCAACTTCTCTGTATCTTGGGGACAGTGTAATATATGTGTAATCATGTTTCCCTCTTTGCTTTCACCACTTAGGTAGCTAGCCCTACATTGGCACCCTATTTCTCACAGCCATAAAGGACCACTAGAGACAATCAGCATATGGCTTTGGGCTTTGGAGTCAGGTAAACCTGAGTTGAAATCTCACCGCTGCCACTTCTTAGCTGTGACTGTAGGCTACTTATATAGCTTCCCCCCGAACCCCAAGTATTTATAATATAGGCACAATCACATTATTTATGTTGGGAAGTTATTTTGTTGGGAAGATTAAGGGATACAATGCTAAGCATAAGTCCTGGCACAACAATCAACATAATTATAATCATTTCACTTTATGGTAAGCAGTTCTGTGTGCTCAGATTCCTTCGACCTTTAATATTTTCTGGTCCCTAAGACACACACACACTTTTCTGCTTCAGAATCGTATGAATTAATTAGTTATGATTCTTTTTAAAATTCTGCTATACCAACCCCACAGATAAGAGTGCCTGGAAAGCTTGCCATAGAGATCACTAAATCTGCATCTGAGAGGTTCTCGCTCTCAACAAAGACAGCAAAGGAACATGCTTTGTATGCCTGACACGACTACGAAAGCAGAAAAGATGTGTGTCTTGCTTGAGGTATTTATTACTTAGGTAATGAATTTAACGCTGTAACTACCCTTGGTCACCACAAGTTCATTACTATTTAAAATCTTCTAATATATCCTCTGACAATATATCTGTTTGGATTCAAAGGGCAGCA
This sequence comes from Myotis yumanensis, assembly GCF_028538775.1. NCBI lineage: Eukaryota > Metazoa > Chordata > Mammalia > Chiroptera > Vespertilionidae > Myotis > Myotis yumanensis. Next base: position 3,818,990 of record NW_027223767.1, read on the forward strand.
TTACATTCCAAAATAGCTTCTGTTTGGACTCAAATAAATTCAAACAGAGGAGATCTATTAGAGTGATACTAAAGTCTGGTACATTAACATGATTTAAGAAGTCCCAAACTGTGTAAATATATATTTATATTTCATTAAAGGTGCTGATATTTATCTCTTAAAAATTAAAATAAACCCAGCTCAGCTGTTGAGCATCGACCCAGGACCCAAGAGGTCACCGGTTTGATTCCTGGTCAGGGCACATGCCCGGGTTGCCGGCTCAATCCCCAGTAGGGGGCGTGAGGAGGCAGCCAGTCAATGATGTCTCTCTCATCAATGTTTTCTATCTTTTTATCCCTCTCCCTTCTTCTCTCTCTAAAAATCAATAAAAACACATTAACAAAATAAAAAAAAAATTGTTGAAGTAAGTTTACTTTTAGTTTCTGAGATATCTTCATGTTCATCAAATATTTGCCTGAGCTATATCAGGAATTGCTTTGTCAAATGTCTAATTTAATTTTTTAATAGCTTTATTGAGGTATGAATTATGCACAATAAGTTGCGCATTTTAAAGTATATAGACAAGTTTTAATATGTCACAAAAATCCAAGATAACAAACATTTCCCTCACCTCCCAAAGTTTCTCCTGCCTTTTATAATCCATCACATCTTACTACTTCTCTTTGCCTCCATCCCCAAGTGACCACTGATCTTTCTCTCTCAATAGATTGGAACCATATAGTTTGTATGGCTCCTTTTTTGACCTGGCTTCCTTCACACAGCATAATTATGTTGAGATTTATCCAGGTTGTTCTTTGTATTGATAGTTCATTTCTTCTTATTGCTGAGGAGTAGTCCATTGTATGGATATACTACAATTATTTTAATCACATGAACTTATTATGTAATTGATTGGGTCTCTCTCTGTGCTGGCTGAGAAAAACAGAACACCAAAATGTAGGTTTATGGCCCACCTCTAACAAAAGGACAGACTTTAGAGCCAACATTTTAAATACTAATCTCACTTCCAACTTATTTTCTCTTGTTTCCTCTCCTTTTATTATAAGTTCCCCATACACTTATCTTTCTTTTGTTTTGTTATATTATATACATTTAAGTCAGTTGTCTTGGGCATTTTCTTTTTCTTTTCAATTTTTATTTATTGATTTGAGAGAGAGAAACATCAACTGTTCTACTTATTTATGCATTCATTGGTTGATTCTGGTATGTAACCTGACCAGGGATTAAATCCACAACCTTGACATATCAGGATGACGCTCCAACCAACTGAGTTACCTGGCCAGGACCTTGGGTTTTTTTTGATACAAGGACCAAATACCAGTAAACAGTGCTCTGTTTTTATTTAATTTTATCAGGTCTTTCCTTCTGTTTTCTTTAGGGATGCTGGATTTTGTTGATGTGGTCACATACAGATTCTTATCTTACCCTGCTTGGACAACTGCCACCATCTCTGGAGATTTAGTCTCTAGTCTTGTCCACCTTTTATTCACCTGCTATGATGTCATCAAGTTATCATTCTACAATAGAAATCTAATCATGACATTCCTATGTCAAATATCTACAGGAACAATCTAAGGTCCTTAGCAGAGAAGGGCACATCCTTCATTAGTCATTCATTCTTTCAACAAATATTTACTAAGTGCTGATTACGTACTAGGCTCTATGCAACCTGGCTAAGTGTGGAGGTATGGTGATAGGCCAGAGAGCTATGGCCTGTATCTTCATGTAATTTATATTCTAGTGAGGGAGACAAAGAGATAAACAACCTTATAAGTAATACAATTATGGATTGGATAAACATGTAATTGTTGTTAAAGAAATAACCAGGGTGCTTTGGTTAAGTCCTGGAGCAGTGGTGGATGTCAGAGAAGGCCTTTCTGAGGAGGTGACACTTATGTTGCCTAAAACGTGAGACAGAAGTAGCCATGGGAAGAGGTCTAGGCAAAGGAAATATCAAATGCAAAGATCCAGAAATGGGAAAAATCTTGGATAGCCAGTATGGCTGGAAGTAGTAAGGTTGCTGAAGAGTTGAGCTCTGCCTACTTCTCCAGCCTTATTTTCCAAACCACAGGCGAACATGCAGCCATCCTAAATCACATACATGCATAGCTACTCACCATTCCTCAACACACCATGCCTTTCTTTCTTTCTTTTTTTCATGCCTGGGTTGCAGGCTTGAGCCCCAGTGGGGGTGTGCAGGAGGCAGCCGATCGATGATTCTTTCTCATCATTGATGTTTCTCTCTCTCTCCCTCTCCCTTTCTCTCTGAAATATATATATATATATATATATATATATATATATATATATATATACACACACACACACATATATATATATTTCTTTATTATTGAAAGTATTACGTATAGTATTACATATGTCTCCTTTTTCCCCCATTGACCTCTCCCCAGGGGAGGAGCCACCCCCACCCCCCAGCACATGCCCTCACCCCCCTAGTGTCTGTGTCCATTGGTTATGCTTATATGCCACACCATGCCTTTCATTTTTCACCTCCTCCTGGACAATCCTACTCCTCCTCCTGATTGGGTTTCTAAATAATACTTTATTGAACCTTTTTGGTTCCTCTCCTATCCTCCTCCTCCAGGCTCTTTCCTTCTCTGTGCCTCCACGGAAATCTATATATACTTCTTTTTTTATATAGCTAACATTTATTGAGTTTTTTTATCTTCCAAGCATTGTTCTAAGCATTTAACCTATATAAACTCAACCTTATGAGGCAGGTTCATTTAATCCTCAAAAACTCTGACGAGCTAGGCATTATTACTATTCTCTACCATAAGGGTGAAGAAACTGAGGCCTAGAGAAGTAACTTGCTCACAGTTACACAGTGAGTACATAGTAGTCAGGATTTCAACCAAGACTGTCCAGTTTGTACTTCAAGTACTAAGCCCTTGTTTGTCTTTCAAGATTGATAGTAGTAATTAATAACTAACATTTATCAAGTACTCCCCACATGCCAGGCTTTCTTCTTCTTCTTCTTTTTTTAAAAAAAAATATATTTTATTGATTTTTTACAGAGAGGAAGGGAGAGAGATAGAGAGTTAGAAACATTGATGAGAGAGACATCGATCAGCTGCCTCCTGCACATCTCCTACTGGGGATATGCCCGCAACCAAGGTACATGCCCTTGACCGGAATCGAACCCGGGACCTTTCAGTCCGCAGGCCGACGCTCTATCCACTGAGCCAAACCGGTTTCGGCCAGGCTTTCTTCTTAACTGTTAACATGAATTAACTCATTGAATCCTCCAACAACTCTTTGAGGTAGATACCCTCAGACCTCACAACCATCCACTTATTGATGCTAAGACCATGACTCTGTTGAGCGAGGTCTATGTCCTGTCCCAGTACAGCAATCCCAATGCCTCCCACACCCAGAAGTTGCTCAACAAGTCTGCTGAATGAATGAACGAATGAATGAGCCAGCAGAACTAGTATCTTTTTCTTGGCTCAGGATTCAAACCTCAAGAGTATACAGTGCCCAAGAATAACTGCTTGGAGAAAATTATGATAATGAATTATAAACCTGTTGTAATAAATACATACCGAGAACTGATGAATATAAAGTTTGGCTTAATATGCATATTCTCTACATTTCAAATGTATCAGAGATTGTATTATGTATTAGAAAAACGTGCTAGCCAACTCCTCTGACAGCAAAATAGGGGCAAAGAGCTGATGTCCAAGACAGCTCCCATAATAAATCTAATCTATGTTTACGTGTGACACAGCCAACAAAAATAACACATTGGCTTATGAAACCATCTACACCTTTTGGCTATTCTGTTCCTACATTTGACAGCAAATATTAGACACAATAAGTAAAAATTTAAAGTGTCATTTAGCCCACCTAGTGCAGCTCAGTGGTTGAACATCAACCTATGAACCAAGAGGTCACAGTTCAATTCCTGGTCAGGGCACATGCTCAGGGTTGTAGTCTCAATCCCTAGTGGGGGGCGTGCAGGAGGCAGCCAATTAATGATTCTCATTATTGATTTTTTCTCTCTCTCCTTCTCCTTTCCTCTCTGAAATCAACTTTAAAAAATATTTAAAGTGTCATTTAAATCCCAGAGTTAGTTCAATCAGAAAAAGAAGAATAACTCCTTTAAGTCTAAGGGAATGGTACAAAATTAATTTATCCAAGCAAATAATAGCTACTATTGCCATGTTGGGTCTGGATACCTAATACAATTTTCTAACAGGTTGGAAAATTGATACAGCAAGCCTCATTTTCTTAGTACATTGACTAGGATTGAGAATTCCTTAAAAGGTGTTGGGAAAAGAAAATATCAGTTTTTCAAAGGCCAACTCTAAAAGGGACTAAGCAAAAAGGCAAAAAATGAGGTATGGAAATGACATTTGCTCAACATCTACTAATTACCAAGTGATTTACCTCGATTTTAAGACTCAGTTTGAAAAAAAAAAAGACTCAGTTTGACAAAGTAGGATGACACCTGACCCACATTTTTTCTTTACAGATAGAGAAATTACAGGTTAAAAATGTTAAGTAAAATAGACACAGTCATAGGGCAGGTGTAAAACCAAGTCAGGAATCTGATACAGTTGTGTTTCATTCCAAATCTCATACTCTTTTTGCTGTAACATACTGCCTTAGGTTCCTAAAAGGATTTATTGATGAATTTTACATAATTGACACATTTGACACACAGCCAATTTGTTTGTAGGAGCAAACCCAGCATTTATTCCTACCCTCACACCCCTCCCTTAACAGTTACAAGTCGTATTTCACTGCCTCTTACAATTTTTCCCCAAGAGGCTCCTTAGATCTTCATTCCAAAGGAATTCTGATGGCCAACTCTACACAACTGTCAGACCTGCCTCAATAAGAGTCTCTACCCTTACAGTCAAATCCCATTTGAAAACAAATAGGCTCATATTTATAAAGTAAACTGAAGGGGACTTTGTAAATCTTTTTTTTTTTTTAAAGAAATCTTTCCATTAGATTTTCAAAAATTTTAAGGTCTGTTAAGACTAAGTGCTGCTGGCCTGGCCAGCATGGCTCAGTGGTTGAGCAACAATCTATGAACCACAAAGTAACGGTTGGATTCCCAGTGGGGGCATGCACATGCCATGGGGTTGCTGGCTTGATCCCCAGTGTGGGTGCAGGAGGCAGCCAATCAATCGATGATTCTCTCTCATCATTGATGTCTCCAACTCTCCCTTCCCCCTCCCCCTCTCTCTCCCTTCCTCTCTGAAATCAATAAAAAAATTATCTATCTATCTATCTATCTATCTATATATATATCTCCTTAGCCGGTTTGGCTCAGTGAATAAAGCCTCGGCCTATGGACCAAAGGGTCCCAGGTTTGATTCCAGTCAAGGGCATGCACTTGGTTGGAGTCTCCTCCCAGGCCCAGGCCCTGGTTGGGCTCATGCAGGAGGCAACTAATCGATGTGTTTCTCTCACATCGATGTTTCTCTCTGTCTTTCCCTTTCTCTTCCACTCGCCTTAAAAATCAATGGAAAAATATCCTCCAGTGAGGATTAAAAAAAAAAAAGATAAAAGACTAAGTGCTGCCCTAGCTGGTTTGGCTCAGTGGATAGAGTGTTGGACTGTGGACTGAAGAGTCCCAGGTTCCATTCTGGCCAAGGGCACATGCCTGGGTTGTGGGCTCAATCCCCAGTAGGGGACCTGCTGGAGGCAGCCAATCAATGATTCTCATCATTGATGTTTCTCTCTCTCGCCTTCTCCCTTTCTCTCTGAAATCAATAAAGAAATATATATTTTTTAAAAAAGACTAAGAGCTGCTGAAGATATAGAACTGTGGAAATTCACCTATATTGCTGGTGGGATTGTAAGTTAGTACTCATTTTGGAAAGCAATTTGGCAAAATTTAGTAAAGTTTCAGGTACATTCCACAGTTTTATTCCTAGGTACAATTCCTAGATACATTCTTTTTTCCCTTTTTTAAGTTAAATTTTTGGGGTGACATTGGTTAATAGGATCACATAGGTTTCAAGTATGGGTTTCTATGTTACAAGATCTGTATATTGCCCACCACTTCCTAGGAACATTCTAGGTACATTCTAGGTAAAATGGTGTAGCTGCTATGGAATACAGTATGGTGGTTCCTCAAAAAAATAAAAAACAGAATTATCATATGAGCAATCAATTCCCTTTCTGGGGATATCCAAAAGATTTGAAAGCAGGGCCTCTAAGATATATTTGTACACACGTGTTCATAGCACTATTATTCACCGCAGCCAAAAGATATAATCAACCCAAAAGCCCATTGCAAATGAATGGATAAACAAAATGTTGTATGTATATACAATGGGATATTATTTAATTTGTAAAAGGAAGGAACTTCTGCCCTAGCTGGTTTGGCTCAGTGGATAGAGCATCGGCCTGTGGACAGAAGAGTCGGCATTTGATTTCGGTCAAGGGCACATGCCCGGGTTGCGGGATTGATCCTCAGTAGGGGCATGCAGGAGGCAGCTGGTCAATAATTCTCTCTTATCATTGATGTTTCTATCTCTCTCTCTCTCCTTTCCTCTAATGAAATCAATAAAAATATTTTTTTAAATAAATAAAAGGAGGGTACTTCTGATAGATGCTACAACATATATGAACCTTGAGGACATTGTGCTAAGTAAAAGAAGCCAGTGACAAAAGGACAAATACTGTATTATTTCATTTATATTTCATTACTTTATGTATATTTCATCCCCTTGGGGGATGTCGGACTGTCGGTTTCGGCCCGATCTCCACAGGCCAGGCCGAAGGACCCCACCGTTGCACGAACCCATGCACCGGGCTTGTAGTATGCATATAAGATCTTTGGTTAATCTCTTCCCACTCTCCCCCGCCCTCTTCTTCCGAGATTCATCAGTCTGTTCATCAGCCTGTGCATTGAACGTCTGCCCCATGATGGTCAGTGCGTATCGTAACTACCGGTCCAGCGGACTCTTAGGCTTTTATATATATATATAGATACCTAGTCAAATTCATGGTAGAATGATGGTTGCCAGGGCCTAAGGGGAAGGAGAGACTGTGTAATGGGTACAGAATTTCAGTTTTGCAACATGAAAGGAGTTCTAAAGAATAAACCAACTATGGTACATCCATACTATGGGATGCTCCTCAGCAACAAAAAGGAATGAAAATCTATGCAACAACTTGGACAAATATCAAGGAAATTATGCTGAGTGAAAAAAGCTAACATAAAAAGTTACATATTGTATGGTTCCATTTTTATAACATTTTCAAAATAACAAAATTATAAAGATGCCAAAGAGATTAGTGGTTGCCTTGAAGGAAAGGGATGGGAGAAGCTTGTAAACATAAAGAGGTAGTATAGCCCTGGCTCATGTGGCTCAGTTGGTTGGAGTGACGTTCCATGCACAGAAGGGTCTCATGTTCTATTCCAGATCAGGGCACATACCCAGATTGCATTACAGGTTCAATCCCTGGTTGGGGTGCATATGGGAGGCAGCAGATGGATATTACTCCTCTCCTTCTCCCTTCTTCTCTCTAGAGTCAATTAAAAAAAAAAAAGAGGTAGCACAAGGGATCCTTGTGTTGATGAAACAACTCCGTGTCTTGATGGTGGTGGTGATTATGTAAATCTGCTAATCTGATAAAATTGCATAGAACTACACACCCACTAAAGTGCATGTGAAACTGTTGAAATCTGAGTAGGTCTGTGATTTCCACCAATGCTATTTTTCTGGTTTTGATGTTTTGCTACAGTTATGTAAGATGTTACCATTGTGGGAAACTGGGTGAAGGGTACAATGAGACCTCTCTGTACTATTTTTACTTCCTGTGGATCTATAACCACTTAAAAATAAATCATTATGATAATGCAAATCAAAATAACAATGAGATATCATCCTACACCAAGCATGTCAAACTTGAGGCTGGTGGGCTAAATGCCTAAGATGAGGGTGTGGCCTAAAACGAGGCATGCAGCCACGGGCCATGAGTCTGACATGCTTGCTTCACATTCTTAAGATGGCCACTGTAAAAAAAAAATCAGAAAGTAGACACTGGCCAGGTAGCTCAGTTGGTTAGTGTCATTCCAATATGCCAAGGTCAGGACACACACAAGACTCCAATGAATGCATAAATAAGTGGAACAACACATTGATGTTTCTCTCTCTCTCCCTGCCCCCTTTCTTCTCTCTCTCTAAAATCAATTTTAAAAATTTAATATTTAAAAAAAACAGAAAGTAACAAATGTTGGTGAGGATGTGGAGAACTGGAACACTTTGTGCATTGCTGTTGGCTATGTAAAACAGTATGGAGGCTCCTAAAAGACTGAAAATAGAATTAATCCCACTTCTGAGTTTATATCCAAAAGAATGGAAAACAGAATCTTAAAGAGATATTTGCACACCCATGTTCACTGCAACATTTGACAATAGCCAAGAGTGGAAACAACCCAAATATCCATAGACAGATGAATAGATATTAGCCTTTAAAAAGAGGGAAATTTTGTCAAATGTATGGATGAACTTTGAAGATACTAGGCTAAGTGAAATAAGCCAGTCACAGAAAAAAAAAAATACTGTATGATTCCACTTATACAAAGTATTTAAAATACTTAAAATCACAAAAACAGAAAGTAGAATGGTGATTATCAGGGGCTGCGGGGAGGGATAAATGGGGAGTTCTGGTTTAGTGGTATAGAGTTTTAGTTTTATAAGATAAAAAAGTTCCAGGGATCAACAATGTGACTATAGTTAACACATACTGAACTGTACACTTAAAACTGGTAAGATGATTAAGTTTTATATTGTATTTTTTACTACTCTAAAAAATTTTTAAGCTGAGGCAAAACAGCAAGATGTTAAGCCTTAATAAAGTTGGGTGGTGGTTTTAAGGTGTTTGTTATATCTCCAACTTCCATTTATATATGTTTGTAATATTTCATAATAAAACATTTTTAAGTAGCTACTTTTAAATGGACAGATTTCTATAATTTTGAGGCCCAGTATAATGACAATACAGAATTTTGCTCTGTTTTCATTTTGGGCATTCAAAAGTAAAGTTTCTAATTCACTGGTAATAAATTAGGAATTAGTCTCATAATTCTGTTGAGATAAATAGACAAATGAGGAAATGAGAAACCACAAACTAACTCCATATATTAAATATCAACTGATAATGTCAAGACAATTGGGAATTTTAACTAGAACCACATTTTTCTCAGATTTTTATTTAAAAACATCTAGTCAAGTAAAGCCATTCAGAATCTCAGAATCAATTCCTTTGTTCCTTTCTAAGGAACTGCTTAGGCAAAAACTATTTGCCAATTGAGATTAAGTACTGTCTTTTTGCTTTGTACTTTAGGACCTAAGGCTGTCAAAAAGTTGTGTGTCTTTTTCCAGTTGAATAAAAGGGGAAATTATACTTCACTGAACAAACATTTGAGCACAGTGCCAAATATTGTGCAAGATTACCAAAGTCCTGATCTTTGTGTTCTAGTCTTTAATTTGTTACCAGAAATGATATTTATCACCAGAAATGATATTACTAAAAGTTTCATTTTTTAAACATGCCACAAAAAATTGCCCTTGGACAGCACATGCCTTCCTTCTGAAAACATTTCTGTTCTGTTGAGGTTACCAAATGACCCACTTTGGCAAAATATCAAAGCAGGCAGCTGTATGACTAACTTCTGGCAACGGGTGGAACTCCCAGCAAAATCATCGTTACCCACCGTGACTCTCCGCTCCAGGCCACGCCCTGAGTCAACAAGCATGACTCAGCAGAAGCTGCGAGCTGGTGAGACAAGCTGACTCACTGCTGGGTTTGCAAACATGAAAATTCATACTTTGTAACATAAACATTTTATCAACTACCTCCTGGCCCAACATTATCTTACAGACATTTTATTCCTCTCTCCTGGTTATTAAAATAAGCAGCCCTTACCAAGAGTTAGTAAATTTAAAGTGTCTAATTTATAGTGTTAACTCCTATACCTGTCCATAGTATTGACCTCGTTTCCTAAGGTTGTGCTTAGAAATGTTGTGCTCGAACGACCTTTTCTAAGGGACACCCCGCTAATGGTGTTCATGCGAATCTTTAAACGACGCCTCACCCGGGAAGGTCGGTACCGCAGGACCCTCTGCAGGTGTATTCGCGCCCCCCCCCCCCCCCCCCCCAGGACTCAGGCACCGGAGCCCCACAGCCCGGCCCGCCCGCCCCCACCGCCGCTCCGACCAGCGCCCACGCCCGGGGCGCAGCACGCCAGCCGGTCCTGCGGGTCCACCCCCTTCAGTGCCACTCGCACCACGAGCACATTAATGGCAGAAACATTTGTCACTTCCTGGTGCACGGATTCCCGGTCCCTGAGGAGGGTTTTCGGACCCCTAACCTGCCTTTCCCGTTCCCCACCGACGAGCAGGGAAACGGCCAGGAGGGACCAGGACGGCGGGGTTGGGGTGCGGGGGTCCCGCCGAGGGCGCCCCTCCGAGGGTCTCATCCACAGACGCGGCCCGAACCTCGTGGGGACGGAGCAGACAGTGTGACGAACGTGTGACGGTTCCAGGGCCGGGGGACAGGGGAACGGACGGGAAAGCGAAAACAAACCAAACAAGGGGGCCATGTGCAGCCAGCTTGTAACGAACAAGCCATTATCTCCCCAACACGAGAAAAATGATTTAAAAAGCCCTAATGAGAGAACGCAGAGGGGGCGGGGGAGGGGGAGGAAAGGGGCAGTTTTACCCCCACTGGGGAGCCAGCGGGCGGATGGAGCTCCGGGAGGCCACAGTCAGCACAAGGGGCCCGAGAACCACCTGCACCCGCCGCCAGCGGAGGCGGCCGAGGCCACCGACCGGAGGGCGTGCAGCACCGCCCCCGTCTGTGCCTCAAGCCGGACGCACAGTTTGCTTGATGTGCTTTTTCAGTGAAGGTGCAGCTTTAATAAACTGGCTTCTCACAACGCATCAAGGCCTCTCGCATAAATTCACTTATATGCTAAGACAAGGATGGCGCCCGGGGCCGGCCCCCTCCCACTGAGGCAGGGGCGGTCCGGGAACCCCTGGCGGCGGTGAGGGGCCGGCAACAAAAGCACCGACTGTAAAGAGGCGCGAGGAAAGCTCCACAACCAAGAGCAACACTAAGAACTCGCCGGCGTGAGGGCGCGGGTTCCTCAGGCCTCGGGCGGTGGGCTTGCGCTTCACAGCGGACACGGCCCCCGCCCGGCTCCCGAGACCTCCGGGCCAGACGGGGCGGCCTTCTCGGAAAAGCCCCCGCGGAACCCCCTGCTCCCTCCGCTTAAGACCGAAACGCGCGGTTTTCAGGTCTAGTATTCGGAGGCAGGAGCGGAGGACCCCTCCCCCATCTCCGACCGGAAACGCCCTGCTGTCCCGGAGGCGCGCCTCTGCGGCGCACGCGCACTCAGTCACTTAGCAACGTCGGCTCTCCCTGCCCGGAGCCCAGCAACAGCGGAGTGCCGAGCCCGCAACCAATCACCGCCAGCCTCGTCTTCACCCGCCTCACCAATCAGCGCCGGCGCCTCAAGGAAGTTTCCAGAGCTTTCGAGGACGGTTCCCTCAACTCGAATTCATCCGCCTGATAACTTTCCTACTTTTTCCTAAAGGAGGAGAAGAACAGCCTGGAATAGAGAGTAGCAGAATTTTTAGGGCCCCTTTTCCAGATTCTGAGGAGTTTGGGGCCTACTTGGAAGGATCTAACTGCGTCGCGGGAGGTGCGGCCGAGAGAACTATTTTCAGTGGCGCACGGACACGGCGGCTACGTAGGAGTGATTAGTCCACAACAGACGTTGCATAAATTTCAGCTCCGCCTAGCCGGAACTTATAGACGCGCCAGACGTTGTAGGGCCTGTGTCGTTGTTGAGGAGGCTCGACGGGTTTGGACTTGCGGTTTTTCGCACTCGCTAACAGGTACTGGCCCGCAGCCTTCGAGACCTGGCGGGGGCCGGGGTTGGAGGGAGGCCGGTGCCGAGGGAACTGAAGTGAGAGGAAACTGGCCGGGTCTTGGCCTGGGTGCACCTTGGTGGGGGGAGGGGAGGAGCTGACGCGGCGTCGCGTCGCCGGGCCTTTCCGGAAGGTGGGCCTTGTTTACGTGAAGGGAGCGGGGGCGGTTGGCGCGCGCGCGGAGAGGGGCCAACAGACGCTTAACCGATGGCGGTTCCATCGTGTCTGTTTCAGAGGGGGAAGGCGGAAAAAAGGTAGTGTGACTTCTAGAAACCTTTTCCTTTCGAATCGCAACACAGATGTCGCTTACCAGCTCCGTTTAAAAGGGAGTTTTTATTTTCCGTGTCCTGTGGGTTTTTTAAAATTTTATTTTAGGTGCTATGCTTAAGTTTTGGGGAAATTCTGAGGTTAAGGAAGAAAGCTCTGGAGGGTAAATTTACAAAGCAATTTCGATACTACAGTATAAGTTGAAGCCTTGACTAAATTAAAATTTCGTATTTAGCCCTGGCCGGGTGATTCGGTTGTTTGGGAACCCCGTACACCAAAAAAAGGTGGTGGGCGCGAACCCAGGGGTTCGAATGGATGTTTCTCTACTTTCCTCTCTCCCCCCCTTACTTTCTAAAATTCAACAAAAAATATATCCTTGGGTAATGACTTTTTTTTTTTTTTTTTTGGTCTTTTAAAAGGAGATATTGCCCTAGCCGGCGGTTAGAACGTCCGCCTGCGGACTGAAGGGTCTCGGGTTCCAATGTGGTCAAGGGCACAAGAGTGGATCCCTGCCGGATTGGGGCCCGGGTCGGGAGGCAACAGATGGATGTGTCTGTCTCATAGATGTTCTCTGTCTCTTCCCCCCGCCCTTCCACACTCAGGAAAAAAAAAAAAAGATTTTTCATTGTGCCACAAAATCTTTTTTGTTGTTAATGCTCACCCGAGGATATTTTTCCTAGTGCTTTTCAGAGAGAGTGGAAGGAGGGGGGAGATCAGTGTATCCTCTTCACCAGGAATCCTCCCTTCGGTGCAGAGGCCAACAGTAACCACTGAGCTGAACCGGCCAGGGCAGGGTTAAACTTTTTTTAAAGGAATGTTGGGTTGATTAATTTGTCTAGTTTCATAAAAATTGGAGGTTCGTGAGAGATGTGTATGATTTAAGGCATTTGGAAGAAGAATTAAGTTTTGAAGAATTGATTAGATATAAAAGTAATAAATGTAAAGATCCTGAAATGATATATTAACTTCTGCTTTTTGAACTCTGTAGGTCAAAATGCAAATCTTCGTGAAGACCCTGACCGGCAAGACCATCACCCTGGAGGTGGAGCCCAGTGACACCATTGAGAATGTTAAAGCCAAGATCCAGGATAAGGAAGGCATCCCCCCTGACCAGCAGAGGCTAATCTTTGCTGGCAAGCAGCTGGAAGATGGCCGCACTCTTTCTGATTACAACATCCAGAAAGAGTCCACCCTGCACCTGGTCCTGCGTCTGAGGGGTGGTATGCAGATCTTCGTGAAGACCCTGACCGGCAAGACCATCACCCTGGAGGTGGAGCCCAGTGATACCATTGAGAATGTGAAGGCCAAGATCCAGGATAAGGAAGGCATCCCTCCCGACCAGCAGAGGCTCATCTTTGCAGGCAAGCAGCTGGAAGATGGCCGCACTCTTTCTGATTACAACATCCAGAAAGAGTCCACCCTGCACCTGGTCCTGCGTCTGAGGGGTGGTATGCAGATCTTCGTGAAGACCCTGACCGGCAAGACCATCACCCTGGAGGTGGAGCCCAGTGATACCATTGAAAATGTGAAGGCCAAGATCCAGGATAAGGAAGGCATCCCCCCTGACCAGCAGAGGCTCATCTTTGCAGGCAAGCAGCTGGAAGATGGCCGCACTCTTTCTGATTACAACATCCAGAAAGAGTCTACTCTTCACCTGGTCCTGCGTCTGAGGGGTGGTATGCAGATCTTCGTGAAGACCCTGACCGGCAAGACCATCACCCTGGAGGTGGAGCCCAGTGATACCATTGAGAATGTGAAGGCCAAGATCCAGGATAAGGAAGGCATCCCTCCCGACCAGCAGAGGCTCATCTTTGCAGGCAAGCAGCTGGAAGATGGCCGCACTCTTTCTGATTACAACATCCAGAAAGAGTCTACCCTGCACCTGGTCCTGCGTCTGAGGGGTGGTATGCAGATCTTCGTGAAGACCCTGACCGGCAAGACCATCACCCTGGAGGTGGAGCCCAGTGATACCATTGAAAATGTGAAGGCCAAGATCCAGGATAAGGAAGGCATCCCTCCCGACCAGCAGAGGCTCATCTTTGCAGGCAAGCAGCTGGAAGATGGCCGCACTCTTTCTGATTACAACATCCAGAAAGAGTCCACCCTGCACCTGGTCCTGCGTCTGAGGGGTGGCTGTTAATTCTGCAGTTTTGCATTCATAGTGCCAATGATGGCACTACTCTGCATTCTAGCCATTTGCCCCAATTTAAGTTTAGAAATTACCAGTTCAGTTATAACTGAATCTGTTCAAAATGTTAATAAAAGTTTTGTTGCATGGTAGCATATTTGGTGTCTGTCGTCATGAAATTATGTAGTGATGTGGGGATTCCTAGCTGGTTAAAATGGTGTTTAAGGAAGGGATTTAATTTTGAGATTGTCAGTGACCAAAATTAAGTCAGGACTTTGGTAAACATAGGGTGTGCCAAGGTATAGGAACTTGGTCTCAGTCTTATAATTACCAGTTGGCTGTTTTTCTTGCTCAATAGTGCATTGCACTGAAGTGCTTCAGGTAGTGAATGGAAACCTAATCCTGTCTGTTATATGTGAAGTCAGGAGCCAAGAATCAATTTGGAGCCCTTAAATTTGAAAGAAGGCTGGCTGATGAGAAACATTGCATGAAAGAACTTGAGTTAAAAAGGTTCTGATCTAAGGCCACTTGCAGACACTGGTGTTTTAGGCAGCAAATGAAGGTGGGTCCTAACAACAATCAATCTTAATGACTAATAGCTCTACATTATTATAAGGAGAAAGGTAAGATTGCAACAGCAAATGAAATTTTCTAGTTTGGGACTTGATAAACGTCTTCATTCTTATCTAAAGCTAACGCAAGCAGTTCTTATGCTGCCATACCGATAAGACTAGGCAGTATATTTCTAATACCAAGAAGAGAATTTTTAAAAATATATTTTACTGATTTTTTTTTTTACAGAGGGATAGAGAGAAACATCTATGAGAGACAGACATCCATCAGCTGCCTCCTGCACACTCCCTACTGGGGATGTGCCTGCAATCAAGGTACATGCCCTTGACTGGAATCAACCTGGGACCCTTTAGTCTGCCAGACGACGCTCTATCCACTGAGCCAAACTGGTTAGGGCCAGGAAGAGAATTTTGAGGGAATAAGAATCTGGATTCTTACAGTGCTTTTTTAAGTTCTCAACCTCTTTCCCCTTTACAAACAATTCCCTGTAGTGTAACCAGTGATTTGGTGGTTTCTCATTTGAACAAAATTGAATGGCGTGTGTTGGGGTGATGGGGAGGTGTCCAGAGGTGCATTGTTGAAATACAAAAAGCCAAGCATCAGGCCTAGAAATACACCCTTGGTAGTCCAGGTATACCTCACTCAGAATGACTTGGGGCTTAATTTTAGGAATTCTACCTTAGCAACAGTCAAACATTTTCAGCATAAAAATTTTGGAGTACTTAACTCTGGGTTTTTTTAAGTTAGACGTTGGAAATAGCACTTATATATCAAACCCTTGGGGTGGTAATGAAAAAAGCCTTTATAAAAAGCCTGCCTGCCTGGCTGATGTGACTCACTGGTTGAGCATCAACTCATGAATCAATAGGAACCCAGTTTAGTTCCCTGCCAGGGCAAATACCCAGGTTGCAAGAGGCAGCTGATCAATGTCTCTCCCATTGATGTTTTTATCCCTCTTAAAAATACATTTTTGTTGATTTCAGAGAGGAAGGGGGAGAGAAACGTGAATGATGAATCATTGATTAGCTGCCTCCTGCATGCCCCCTACTGGGGATTGACCGGCAAACACCCCCCGCACCCGCACCCCACATGTGCCTTTGACCGGAATCAAACCTTGGGACCCTTTGGTCTGCAGGTCCGGTGCTCTATCCATTGAGCCAAACAGCTAGGGCAGAACTTTTTTTTAAAAGCCTTCCTTAGATTTGAGGAAGGTGACCTCTAGTCCCATTATCATTACACAGTTGGTTAACTTGCTGAATGCTTAGTTCATGTTAGGGGGGAACCAAGGATTGGAATCCAAGTGTCCTATGAACTCAGACATACCTCATAAAGTCCATGAAATTACATTGGGTTTCTTTCCCTTCAGAATGTCCAAACTAGTGCTTTTATTAAGCAGGTTTTTGCTGAATATGCAATAAAATAATTGGGAAAAACAGACCTTTGGATAGTAAAGCTGGATTTTTTTTTATATTGATTTTTTTTCAGAGAGGAAGGGAGAGGCGTAGAGAGAAACATCCATGAGAGAAACATCGATCAGCTGCCTCCTGTACACCCTCTACTGGGGATGCAACCAAGTAGAGGTAGCCTTGACCAGAATCGAACCTGGGTCTTTTCAGTCCACAGGCCAATGCTCTAGTCTAGACACTGAGCCAAAGTGGTCAGGGCTAAAGCTGGATTTTTAATGATTGTTCTTCCCTGGCTGGTGTGGCTGGCCCATTGTTCCTTACACTGAAAGGTCACAGGTTCGCTTAGTTCCCAGTCAGGATATGTACAGAAGGCAATGGATTGATGTTTCCCTATCACATCAGTGTTTTTCTTCTAAAGGTTCATGTTTAAAAAAATTGTCTTTCACATTTTTTAACACTAATAAAAGCCTTGATTAATAAACTTGAAAAATAGGCCCTGGCTGGGTAGCTCAGTTGGTTATAGCATATACCAAGGTTTCCGGTTTGATTCCTGGTCACATACAAGAATCAATGAATACATGAGTGGAACAACAGATCGATGTTTCCAAAATAAAAATAAGTGGTTGAGCATTGACCCATGAACCAGGAGGTCACAGTTCAGGGCATGTGCCTGGGTTTCGGGCTCAATCCCTGGTGTGAGGTGAATGGGAGGGGGGGGGGGGGGGGCGAGGCAGCCGATCAGTGATTCTCATTGATGTGTCTATCCTTCTCTGAAATCAAATACATATACATTACACACACACACTGAAGGGTCTCACCTTCGGTTTCTGGTCAAGGACACATACCTGGATGGCAAGTTTAATCCCGGCCCTGTAACAGGTGTGCTGGAGGCAACAAACGGATGTGTCTCCCTTCCCTGTCCCTCCCTCTCCCACTCTAAAAAACAATGGAAAAAAGGATCCTCACATGAGGATTAACAAAAAATCTATACTAATAAAAGGGTAATATGCTAATTAGACCAGGTCAACCTGCCATTTTCTGGACATCCTATTTCCTTCTGGACAAAGCCATGATGGTGGGGGTTGAGGAGAAGCAGTTAGGGGTGAGATCAGACTGGCAGTGGAGGGCAGTTGGGGGCCTAAACCGGCAGTCGGACATCCTCTAAGGGGGTCCTGGATTGAGGAGGGTGCAGGCCAGGCTGAGGACACACCCCCCCCCCCCCACACTGGGCCTCTAGTATATAAATAAAAATATAGAGAATAAATGCATTTCACTGAACAGCATTTGGTTTGGGCAAATAGGACTTGCACAATTGTCATTTCTACCAAATCTTCACTACCACTTGACGTGCTAATGCAGTGGTTTTCAACCTTGGCTGCACATCCTCTGGAAATTCTGTTTCTTTGTTACTAATGTTGTGGCCTCACCCCATAACAAAGAAACAGAATTTCTGGAGGATGAGGCCCAGAAATCAGGATTTTAAAAAGATTCCCAGGTGATTCTAATGTGCAGCCAAGGTTGAGAACCACTGTGCTAATGGGTCTTGTGAAAAAGGGTTTCAGCTGTTCCTGTCTCTTAAGCCTCAGGATCTCTTCCATAGGAATCCCCAAAGGTATTCATGGGTCTCAGCCAATTCACCCTACACACAATTGAAATTTGAGCAAGGAAAAGGCTCTCCCTGTGTCTCAACCATCCCCAATTATAATCTTCATTGTCTACCTTCTACTTAGGAATTCATTAATATGTTCTATTTTTTATGAACTTTCCTGAAAGGTGCCTGTGTGCTAAGTTGTGTTAAAAGAATGCTTGCTTGGCATGCTGAAAGCAAGACCCGGTAGCCTGATGCCACTCCAAGATAAAGTTTTTGCTAGTTCTCAGTGAAATGAAAAAATAAATGAGAACAGTACAGTGAATTATACATAAATTATGAAGTCCATTCAATTTAAAAGATTATACACCCTCTGTATAAAAGTGTTGCAGTATAATAAAATGATTCGGAGTGTGGCTCTGGAGACACGACTACTTGAGTTTAAATCTGGCTCCACTTACTGGCTTGTAACCATGAGCACACAAAAGAGTGGGCCCCTGTTTAACATTGGTTCCTTCAGGAAGATAAAGAGGGTTTAGGGAGTTGTATTTAAACTATATTCTAGATATTATGTGCAACCCATAGGCTTCCAGGAAGCCTGAAGTCATTTGCAACATACCCTCAGTATTGTTCACAACATGCATCCCTGTCCAAGAGGCAGCAAAGTACTTCTTTATCCTGAAGTCAGATTATGCTCCCAAATTGGGTCGAGTTCCTGATTTATTATGCACAAGTCTCTGATTCATTCTCTATGCATCTCCCAGGGCCTCCAGAAACTACATCTCATGAGACTTCCTGAACCTCAAGAGCCTTCATTTTAATTACACTCTGCTCATTCCTTAAATAATCTGAAGGGGCAAGTCATGGTTCCCTTTTAATTAGGCTCAGCGGACTCCAAGCTAAGACAGATGCTGATTTCTGGGAAAGTGTATTACACTCTGCAACAATAGTAACAGGGAAGTAAGTTTTGGGATTTTACTTTTTTCATACTTTCTTGATCCCATTACTAACTTTGGTCTCCCCCTCCCCCCTTTTTGAAAAGTAATTATTATTTTGTTGTTGTCAGAAATTGAGTGGTAAAGTTTGCTTCCCATCTAGTAGGTATCAGCCAACCCCTATAATTTGTTCTAGCACCTACTCGTCTGACCACACAACACCTACCACAACTCCTTTTAAGGAATACCTTTACTTTCAGAAATTTATACTATCAATGTTTCCCAAACTTTGTCCTCCAAACATAACCACTGTAAAAAGGATGTTGTGGTCACAAGGGCTCAGGAAGCTATTACCTCCCTCCTGGAGACTTATGATATGCATGACTATATTAAAGGCTCCAAGAAGTTTTGCCTTAAAAGATTTTGTTTAATGTTGTTTAACCCACTGTTTTTCTTTCTTCTTCTTTTATTTTTAAGCATATTTTTTTTTTTTTGAAGATCAGATACATTCTTTATTATACCACAGGCTGCAATTGAGGTAGTACTAAGGGACAAAGCTCCCAGTACTCTCTGTTTTAAGCATATTTTTATTGATTTCAGAAAGAAAGGGAGAGGGAGAGAGAGATAAAAACATCAATGATAAGAGAGAATCATTGATTGGCTGCTTCCCGCACAGTCCACACTGGGGATGGAGCCCACAACCAGCGCATGTGCCCTGACCAGGAATCAAACAGTGACCTCCTGGTTCATAGGCCAACCACTGAGCCATGCTGGCCAGGCTAACCCAGTGTTTTTCAATTTCAATTTTTTTTTAACCTTTTCTGTGAATGTCCCTCACATTTTAAGAAACACTGTTCCAGCCATGACCTCTCCCATCTCCCTGTCTAGCACTGTGGATTGCACATAATTCCAGGCCTCTTTCAGTGCAACCTGTCTCACAACTGTAAACGTACTTTTTTTTTTTTGCCCCACCCTGTACTTCATAGTATAGATATCTCACACTTTACCTATCTTGCTGATGGATAGGTAGAATGTTTTAAATTTTTCACTGTTAAAATAATGCTGTAACATCCTTGTAAATTCTCTTATTGCTGTATCAAAGAATATGGAATTTTACAATTTGATTACCACAAAATTGCCTTTCAAAAAGATTGTACCACACACAGTGGAATATTATTCAGCTTTAAAAAGAAAGGAAATTCTGACACATGCTACAACATGGATGAACCTGGGAGATATGATGCTAAGTGGAATAAGCAACTCACAAAGGGACAAATACTATATGATTTCACTTATATTAAGTATAGAGAATAATCAAATTTGTAGAGACAGAAAGTGGAATGGAGTTGCCAGAGTCTAGGGGAGGGGGAATAGGAAGTTGGTGTTTAATACATATGGAGTTTTAGTTTGGGATGATGGAAAAGTTCTGGAGATTATAGTAGTGATGATTACATAACAATGTGAATGTCCTAATGACACTGAACTGTACACTTAAAAATGTTTAAAATGGCTCTTGCCAGTGTTTCTCAGTGTTTAGAGCATCAGCCCATGCACCAAAGGGTTTTGGGTTCCATTCAGGTCAAAGGCAGGTACCTGGGTTGCAGGTTCGATTCCTGGCCCCAGTCGGAGCACATGCAAGAGGCAACAAATTGATGTCTCTCACATTGATGTTTCTCTCTCTCTCTCTTTCTCTCTCTCTCTGATCTTCCCTTCCTCCCTTCCTCTCTTTAAAAATCAATGAAAAAAATATCTTTGGGTGAGGATTAACAACAACAAAAGTTAAAATGGTAAATTTTATATTATGTATCTTATACTACAATACTTTTTTTAAAACTATGCCAACATAAATTTCCATCAGTACGGCCTAAGAGTACCTAGCCTTTCATACCCTTGTTAACATACATTATGAATCGTTTTAATTTTGGATAATTTGAAGAGCAAAATTTTTTTTAAAGATTAATTTTAGGGACATAGAGAAGGAGAGAAGGGAGAAGGGAAGGAGGGAGGGAGGGAGGGACGGAAAGAGAGAGATTGATTTGTTGTTCCACTTATTTATTTATTCACTAGAGGCCCAGTGCATGAAATTCATGCACGGGGGTGGGGGTCCTCAGCCCGGCCTGCACCCTCTCCAATCCCGGGACCACGGGGCGTGCGGCTTGTCCCTCTCCCAGGCTGGACCACAGGTGCAGATGCAGCCGCTGGTGCCCAGAACCACAGGGCATGCGGCTTGTCCCTCTCCTGGGCCGCAGCCTGGCTGGTCCTCATTCCTCTCTCCCCAGTGTTGAGTATCTGAGCAGTTCCGGTGCAAGGGCATGAGGATGTGATGACCATTTGCATATTAGCTCTTTATTATATAGGATTGGTTGATTCTTGTATGTGTCCTGACTGAGGATGGAACCCACAACCTTGGCATATTGGAATGTGCTCTAACCAATTGAGTGCCTGGCCAGGGGACACCTTATTGTTTTAATTTGCATGTTTCTGATTAACCTTATAAGATTAAGCACTATTTGTATTTTTTTACATTAATTTGTACTGAGAATTACCTTTTCACACCTTTGCCCTTTTTATTATTAATTTGTAGGACCTCTTTATATTTTTTAAAAAGTAATAACTTATCTGTTATAATTGTGTTAAATAGTGTCTGAGACTATTATCTCACTGTTTGTTTATGGTATCTTTTGTCAAAACAGAAGTTTTGAAACTGAAAGAGAATCTGGCAATCTTTTTCTGTATTACTTCTGGGCCCAAAAAATAAGTAAAAGTGTAAGGCTGTTGATAACAACAACACATTTTTTTAAGAAACAGAATCATCAATGTTTCTACACCCCTCTGGGTGAAGAGTGTTCCAGGAAGAGAAACATGCCCCCCACATGACTCCCAGATCATAATAGCATTCTTCCCCACAGGGATCAACAAACCAATGACAGACACTTTTTTTTTTTTTTTCTCCTTAGAGAGGAAGGGAGAGGGAGAGAGAGAAACATCAATGATGAGAATCATTGAATCGGCTACCTCCTGCCAATTGAGCCTGCAACCCGGGTATGTGCCCTTGACCAGAATTGAACTCAGGACCCTTCAGTCTACGGGCCGATGCTCTATCCACTGAGCCAAACCAGCTAGGGCGGTAGAGACTCTTTAAAGCTGTTAGTTATCTAGTGATTAATGCATGGATTTTCAACTGGTGTGCTGCAAGAGGCACATTAGTGTGCTGCAAGAATTTTTAAAACATACAATACCTGACTATTTAGTCCAGGGCACTGACCTCTTTTCTCTTAGATTGTCAAATAAAAAAATGACAATAGCCAACACATAGCCATTCGGTATGAACAATTCAAAATTTTACCTATTTTTTTGTCAGATCAGCAAAAAATATAATATAGTTTTTGGTGTGCCACAGAATTTTAATAATTAGTTTATGTGTGCCATGAGATGGAAAATGTTGAGAATCGCTGGATTATTGTAATGCCTATCTTAACTCCAGTGTCAGTAGTGACCTTGACAAATGCCTTTTATATCACATAACTATACTTTGCCAAGCATACTGAACACTATTATCATTGTTTTCTGTCACTCAGATGATAACCCCATGCTTCTTTTTGTATTTTTAAATATGTTTGCCTTGTTTAGAATTACTAGTAGCTTATTTTATTTATTTACTTACTTAATTACTTATTTACTTCAGAGAGAGTGGAAGGGAAGGGACAGACAGAGAGAAATATCGATGTGAGAGAGACACATTGATTGGTTGCCTCCTGCAGGAGCCCTGACTAGGGCCTGAGCCGAGGAGGAACCTGCAACTGAGGCATGTGCCCTTGACCAGAATTGAACCTGGCACCCTTTGGTCCGCAGGCTGACCTCTATTCACTGAGCCAAACTGACTAGGGCTACTTTTGTTTTTTTTACATGGAAATAGCTTAATTCATATGTTTTATCTTGTTAAATGAACAATACAACACAACTTCATAATTTTTAAAAAAATTCAGATAAGCTAGAATGGAAAAAAGAAGAAAATAAAATAACCTGAATAAATTACCTGAATTTCTACCAACTAGAGGTGACTATTGGTAACATACATTTTTTTAACGTACATTTTTCAAAAAGGGGCTCACATAATGTTTTATATCCTGCCTTTTCTACTTACTATGCATAGATATTATTTTGTTAATAAGTATAAATCTTCATTTAAAGAGCTGCACAACATTCTATTATATGTATCATAATTTATTTAATCCATATGGATGGCACATTTGTAGGCAACTTCTTGGTCAACACCTTATGAATTCATTTTTTCACATTTTTGTCAAAAGATAAATAGCAAACTGGAAAAAATATTTACAACATATATAAAGGCTAATTTTTTTAATGTATAAGGAGTTTCTACAATATACATAAGAAGCAGATTAGTAATCCAATAGAAAAATAGGCAAAGAATAAGAACAGATAATTCACAGAAAACTAAATGGTTCTTAAACATATGAAAAGATGTGCAGCTTTACTTGCAGAAAGAAAAATGACTAGTAAATATATGAAATAGCATTTAAAAATATCTTCCAGCCCTGGCCGGTTTGGCTCGGTGGATGGAGTGTCAGCCTGCGGACTGAAGGGTTCCAGGTTCGATTCCGGTCAGGGCATGTGCCTTGGTTGCGGGCACGTCCCCAGTGGGGGGTGTGCAGGAGGCAGCTGGTCGACGTTTCTCTCTCATTGATGTTTCTGGCTCTCTGTCTCTCTCCCTTCCTCTCTGTAAAAAAATCAATAAAATATATTTTAAAAATCTTCCAGATTAAAAAAGATAAAACAGGATTGCTAGTACACTATTTCCAAGAGAGTAGAGAAATACATCCATATGCATTGTTGTTCAGCATAAACTGGTAAAACCTCTTTGGAGTATAGTTGGTAAGTACCTATGAGAATGAAATGTACATACCCTTTGACCCAGCAATTCCATTGCTAAAATTTTTTCAGATGTTCTCACAGATGTAAACAAAGAAGCATGGACACAGATGTACACTGCTGTATTCTTAACGGTAGCAATGCACTGAAAACAACATAAATATGAATAGCAGTGTGTGTTAACACCTGCGTGGAAAGGGGATTATTTATATGTTAATGATTTTGCATACATGTATGTGGCAAAGCATGGGACTTGGTTGTGAAGTCTGTAAGGAGGATTCTCCAAAAGGTCAGGGGCCTCTGGGGGAACTTGCCAAGGCAGCAGCCCCTACCTTGACTTTTCCAAACAAGTGCGATCCCCTGGGTGTTTTGCTGGAATCTCTATGTTTAGTCTTTAAGACCCGACCTTGTAGAAGCATATACTTTCTCAGGGATACTTGCCCTGCTGATTGTATCTAGAGGTTAATTTTAGTTCAAGTTGTTGTTACAGTAAAAGCCAAAGGAGGCAGGCGATTGAGGCTGTTTTTGGTGCCTTGCCAACCACCTTCTTAGCCTCTGTTTCACAGAAACATGTGTCAGAGTAATCTATTCATCCATCGCTCAGGGTCTGCTGGTCAGCACATGTAGGATAATTCTAGAAGGATACATAGAAATTGCTAATGCTGTTCGTCAAATATGTTTTAATACAAAAGAAAGGAAAAAGAACTTGCTAACAGTGGTTGGTTCCAGAAAGAAAATACCTTTTGAACAGTTTGAATTTTCATCATGGGCCAATATAATCTACTAAAATAAATAAATAATTAATAAAAAGTCACATTTATTTGATGAGTCAGGTTTAGCATCCTTTCTTTTCTCCTGTGAACTGTCCCTTCATATCTTCAGTTTTTAAAATTTTTGTTCAGCTGTCTTACTTATTGGTTTGCTAAGAACATTTACTCTTTGCTGCAGACCCTGCAATTCTGTTTAGTGGTTAAATTTAGAGTTTCAGGAATTTCCCTATAATTATGAGGCATTAAGACAGTTTGCCAGACCCCAATGACACAAGCCCATCTTTTTACGCGGCTTTCCATCCACACCGGTGAATATTTGTGGAATTAGCTGTTGTGTATGAGCTCCACGAGTGGCCCAGGAGCTGCACCTTCCTTCCTGCTCCTACACTGGAGCGAGGGGCTAGGCTCCAGGCCAACAGCTGACATCAAAGGAACCCAACGGAAGGGGAAGCTCGGCAGAGCCAGGCGTCCATCCTCCTTGGTCCCATTCACCTGGAGATGGATAGGAGCTTGCTGATGGGCTAACTTCTGGGATCAGTGGCTCTGCAGGCAAAGACAGAGCACAGGGGCCCGCCCTCCACTTCCTCAGTGTGCGGCCCACACCTCCCAAACACTGGCCTTGGCGAATGCAGGTAACACTCCCAATGTTCGGAACTGCTCTGTTCACCCTGAGTCAGTGTCAAATAGTGACCACTGCATCCAGCAAAGGGGATGCGCTAGCATTTGGGGGAGAAAAAGGCCTTTGGGACTTATCAGAGGAAGACCTTACTTCTAAGGCTAAATATGCTCTTGCGACCTTTCAACAAACGAAGCTTTCACCCCTCACTTGGTCGAGTTAGCTGGAAGCTTCCAGCACCTTCTGCTTGCCTCAGCTTCCTGTGAAGCAGCACCCCAGTCCCTCCCAACCCTGTGAAAGCTATTTTTCTGAGCATCAGGCCTGCGTGTAATCGTATTTATTTATTTATTTTTACTGTTTGTCTGAAGGAGACTGGCAGCATTACTACTTAGTTATACTGCTAATTAAGCTCCAACCATTTGTATAACACATAAGAAATAACACTGCTCACATATACCAGAAAGCAGGTCAATGAAATGTGCACTGTAATTGCCTTTAGAGGCTAAAATGGCCTTCTCTCTTTTGCAGCCAGAAGCTCTGATGGCCTGTTAGGTAATCCTCCTCCTCCCTCCTCCCCTGAGCTTTTCCTGGAAGCAGGTTGGCAAAGTTTGCTGGAACAATATGGCTACTTGCCCCCACAGCGGCCAAGACCTAGAGAAAGGAGAAGGTCCTGAGTCCCCTGAAAGCATGACTAGGGGAGCGTAGACAAACAGGCCTCCAGAGACAAGAAGGAAGAGGTTAAGGGGGCAAAAGTGGGGGCGGGAGGAGCCTGCACAGCAGTGTCTCCTCCTCTGCTCCTCCGGCCTCAGCCTCCCCTGAGCTGCTGGTGCCTCTGCTGTCTCAGACGCCTCTGTGCAGAGCCCCCAGAACGCAGATGGAGGCTCCTCTGGCTTCCAGTAATGTCTGATGACTCACTCTGCGTAGCTGCTCCCCTGCAGACTGACTGCAGCCACTTAAAATAGTTCACTAGTTTCCCTCTCAGCTCTGGCCTCTGCACTCGTGTTCCAGGCCAGAGCCTTACATCCTGGCTCCAAGCTCCGTGCCCTGGGCTCAGGTGAGCAGCGCCTGAAGTGGGTAGTCTAACATGGAAATTTATACTGACTCAAGGGACCTGTGCCTAAAGACATCCCGCAAAGTAAATGCAACATCTGCGCAGGCTCTTGGGTGACCCCAAACCACAGAATGTAAGGGAGAAAAGGGTGGAAACCCAAACTTTCTGTGGGGCATGGTTTGGGGACACCCAGAAATAGGCGAATATCATCACCCCTTCCATTCGGAAAAGGTGAAGCCAAAAAGCTTTGTGTGAATTCAGGCCCAAAGCATCTCCTAAGTGTTAGGTCGCCAAAGGAGGAACGAACGGGCGTGTGCACGAGGCCAGAGTGGTGAGGGATTACAAATTTATTCCATCTTCGATCTTCGATTGTCCGCACACCAGGTGGCTGAGCCTGGATGGCTCCAGCCCCCAGGGACGGAGTTGGCGGTTTCTAAAGGACGTTGGATGGCTTTATCTCGGCGGAGAAGTCTCTGCGCAGGTCCGTAGAGGAGATAATGGAATGTGGTCTCAGCAAGTGTGGTCTCAGCAAAAGGGAATGTCCATAGTGAAATGGCCTCAAGGTCCATTCCCGGGGGAGAGGGCATCGATTCAGTTATTTGATCAGTCCTAACACTAAGGAAATAAGTATGTTCTAAGCCTTACTCTAGAGCCTTAAATATTTGTGAAATAAAAGTGGTCTTTCTTACCCTGTGCCAATCTCTAAGGCTACCCAGACAAATAGACTCAATCCTCCGGTAGAAACAGGGAAGTAAACGGACACTTGTAATGTGGGTGATAAATACAATGACAGGTCAGGGTCAAACAAGATGCTGAGTTAGCACATCTGCTGGGTGGGAGGGGCGTGCTGTTTTGAACTGGAAGATAAGATGGAGGAGTGGGCCTCTAGTCTTGCTTCCCCACCCATTGCCTACCTCCACCTCTGCAATGACTCAGGGCTCTGCTCCAGGCACACTTGGCGTCAAATCAGGGCATCCAGGCTGCCTGTGCTTGGGAGATGCTAAGAAAAACAGGTGGCTCCTGGGCTGGGCTCCCGGCAGTTGCCTACTCATTCCCCCTCAAAACACCCAGCCTAGGGAATGACATTTTAGGGGTGAGTCCTCCTCGTGCTGCTTCTCTCTGGAGAACGAAGTGTGAAAACATGACAGTGAGGAGTTCTTTTGTGAGGTGAGGAGCAGCTGGCTGTTTTTCCTCTCCTGGTCACCTGGCAAAAACCCAGGCCTGATGACTCCAATATCTGCCTTCTCCCTGCTTGCACCCAACTGCTGGTGGTGGGTGGTGGTGGTGGGCGGGGGGGGGGGGGGGGGGGGGGGGGGGGGGGGGGGGAGTCACACAGCTAAGGAGCCTGGTTTCACTTTAACTTCATGATTGCACAACTCAAAGGGATTCTGAACTCGGCCAGGCAATTTCACTCCATTAGTCTGAGATGCGATATGCTTTATTTTCTTTCTTCAACCTCCCCACCTGCCCCTTTACTCTCAGCTAGTGACCTTAACTTCACATTTCTTTAAAAAAAAATATATGTTTTTTATTGATTTTTTAAGAATAAGACAGGAAGGGAGAGGGAGAGAGAAACATTGATCGGCTGCCTCCCGCACGCCCCCTACTGGGGATTGAGCCCACAACCTGGGCATGTGCCCCCACCAGAATCAAACGGGGGGGCGATTTCTTGGTAAATGAGATGATGCTCAACCAACTGAGCCATGCCAGCCGGGCGATCTCACTTTTTTGAGAAAACAGAGGTAATCAGGTTTTCTCACACTTGGTCTGAAACTTGTCCAAATAGCATCTTTCATTCCATGTATCTGTGATCTGTAAACAAACACTCCCCCCACACAGACCTTTCCGTTAGTGTCCCCTCCCGGCTTCCCTATATGATGAAACACCTCCAAAGGGTGGTCTGCACATTGTCTCAACTTCAACTTCTTCACTCTTATTTTCTGGGAACCAGATTGTCTTTTAAAAAAGAAATAAAAAAAAAAAAAGGAGAAATAAAACCCGGCTGGTGTGGCTCAGTAGCTGAGTGTCAACTTATGAACCAGGAGGTCACAGTTTAATTCCTGTTCAGGGCACATGCCTGGGTTTTTGGTCTCGATCCCTCATGGGGGGACATGCAGGAGGCAACTGATTAATAATTCTCATCATTGATGTTTCTATCTCTCTCTCCCTCTCCCTTCCTCTGTGAAGTCAATAAAAGTATTTTTTTAAAAGAAATAAAACATCAGTTATGGTTGGGCTCACAGTTTTAAAAATGGCTTCCTCCTCAATCCCCTCTAAAAGATGGTAAATGAGTAAGAGAGGTGTAAACCTTCCAGGACAAAGGGAGTAGGAGAGAAGACCAGGCAGAGAGGCTTGGCCAGAAGTGTGTGCGCCATAGGCAGAGGATGACACTGATAACGCAGGAGAGAAGCTGAGACCTCAGTGCTCTGGGGACCCACAGACAGATGAGACCCTGCTAACCAGGGGGAATGAAGTGGACATCTGAGTACTAGACTTTGGGAACCATGACATCACCCTCGGGGATGCTTAAGCAAGCCCCATTCCATGTACCAGACATTTGAGGAAAACCTCTGCCTGGAAAGGCAGGAACACACACACACACACACCAAAACTAAGGTAAGAAGGGACAACACAGAGGAAAACAGAAAACTCTGGTGCATGAATTTTTCCATTCTCTCTCTAACCCTGGCCCTAGCCCTGGGTTAGGCAGTGTGAGGCCTGAAGCATCCAGGCCTGGAGCAGACCTGGCTGACAACTTTTCTCTTCAGAGAGAAGCTTTAGTAGTAACGAGGCGGGTCCTGGAAACCCTAGGGCTCCAGGGGAGGGTCTAAACACTCAAATCTAAATGATTCTTTTTTTAAAAAAAATATTTTATTGATTTTTTACAGAGAAGAAGGGAGAGGGATAGAGAGCCAGAAACATCGATGAGAGAGAAACATCGATCAGCTGCCTC